>NC_136059.1:1764016454-1765308736 GCF_964261635.1 Lissotriton helveticus
GGTCTATATGGGCCTCCTAACACCCCCTCAGAAAACCTAGGGGGTCAGGGAGTGCCTACCGTGCCCCCTTATACCCATTCCCAACGTTGTTTGTCCTCCATTTTCTGTCTCAAATCTACCGAAACACAAAATGGAGGACTCCCGTAGCGCTGCCGGTACGCGTACCGGGACGCGCACCGGGAAGCGCTCCCAAAAAATGTGAAAAGTTCATTTACATAAAAACCACTGGAGACACTTTAACCAAATATAGAATAGCTCATACTACATACCAATCCCTACCATTTTCCCAAATTTGGTGGAATTCCATTGAGCCATTTAGCCTGTAGACCTCTCTAAATATCCTGAGGTAAATTACTTCACAAAAACACATCTGAAGTGTTAGAATTGACAACCAATTAAAATGTTACTTTCATTTTCTACTATTATTTCATGACATTTGATTGGTTATGTACCTGAATATATATAAAAAAAGAGAGGGAAACACAGCCATTTTGACTACTACTTCCTGAAGTACATTTCAAGAGCATTTTCACTGACAACTTCAACTGCTTTCTCAAAGGTAAGTTATTATTTTGAAAACTGAAGTATGTTGTGCACTTTAAGTTAATTTGGAAAACTTTTTCTGATAGTTATATACTATCCCTCTGTAATAGTTATAGATTAAGATAGACTTCTCTATTATAGTTATGGATGGAGTTAGGCTTGTCTTGTATAATTATGAATTTACTTAGGCTTCATCACATACACTTTTTTATATTTCTACTTCCAGTCTGATACCATACACTGCCCAAAGATAAATTCACTGTTAAAAAATCCAAACTACCTGTCTGAACTTAAACCCAACAGTGCCCTATCCCTACTGATATATTTATTTTTTATGCAAATTACAGCACAAAAATGGAAGGAGAGCAAAACATTTCCTTTGAAATTGTTCTGGAGAGCAACAATGAAGAAATTATTGTACCCAATGATAACTTGGAATTCATGGTTGAATCACGGGACTATGAACTACTTCAATGTGTAGAATCAGTAGATTTGCTGATTCAAAATGAGGACATTTCTGACAGTCAAATATTAGAAGTTATATCAAATTTTGAAAAAGAATCTGAAAAATAAATTTATATTTAGTAATTCTAAAATTGTTTGAGACATTATTCATTTTTATATGTAATTCTTTAACTAGTACCAAATTGATTATAATGTAATGTCAGACTTATAGTATACTGTGCAACTTTTTTATGTTACATAGTAATTTTGCTCATAGATACTTCCTTTCTCCCAATATATTATCTACAATGTGTATAATCTCCTGCCTCCATGTTGTTTCTGCTTTCATGACAGACTATGATATGGATTCCATATACCACAATAACTTCTGTAACAACATGCAAATTATCTACAGAGGAAACGGTGTACATTAAATTTAAAACTCAGCATTGGTACCAACATGTTGGTACTTAAAACACCCAAACAACACAACAACTCTATTCAGAGCTACCCTACCTCTAAGCACTTTAAATTATTATTTTAGTGGTTCACTGAGTTTTCCCCATGTGTGGGGCGGGGAGGTGTGTGTGGGGGATGTGTGGGGTGTGTCTGTGAGGTGTGTGTGTGTGTTTGTGTCTGAGGGGGGATGAGGTGTATAGGTGTGTGTAGGTGTGTGGGGTATGTGGGTGTGGGTGGGGATGTGGGTGTGTAAGGTGTGGGTGTGGGTGTGGGTGTGTGGGGTGTTTGGGTGTAGGTGGGGGTGTGGGTGTGTGAGGTGTGTGTGGGGTGTGTGTGGGTGTGGGGGGTATGTGTGTAGGATGTGTGTGTATGTGTGGGATGTGTGGGTGTGTCTGTGAGGTGTGCGTGTGTGTGTGTGGGGGGGAGGTGTGTGTGTGGGATGTGTGAGGTGTGTCTGTGAGGTATCTGTGCGTGCGTGTGTTGGGGGGTGAGGTGTGTGTGTGAGTGTGTGTGTATGGGATGTGTGGGTGTGGGTGTGGATGTGTAAGGTGTCGGTGTGGGGGTTTGGGGTGTTTGGGTGTGGGTGGAGGTGTGCGTGTGTGAGGTGTGTGTGGGGAGTGTGTGGGTGTGGGGGTGTGGGGTTGTGTGCGTGGGGGTGTGTGTGGGACGTACTTGTAGGTACCTAAAACATCCACAGAACCCAAAAGCTCTTTTCAGAGCTACCCTACCTCTGATCACTCAAAATGATTATGTTATTATTTATTATTATGATTATATAATTGTTTTCACTATTTTTCCCCATGGTACGCTCCCCGGTGCACGTACCGGGCACTCCCCCCACGAAAATCGGAAAAAAAGTAAAAACTTTTTGGGCCCGCGGGACCCTTTTATGGCCCCGACATCAAACCTATGGGGTCAGGGGGGGTGTACCCTGCCCCCTTTTGGTCATTTCCCCCTTTGTTTTTTGCCACCTCTTGTGTCTCGATCCTACCGAGACACAAGATGGCGGCCGCTGCGGACTGTTTCGAATGTTTACAGACACCCGAGAGCCAATCAGCTTTCCGTGCGCAAGTCGCGTGGCGCGCCCGGAGCGCTCCCCGGTGCGCGTACCGGGGCGCTGCCAAAGATA
Source organism: Lissotriton helveticus (assembly GCF_964261635.1). Taxonomy (NCBI): domain Eukaryota; kingdom Metazoa; phylum Chordata; class Amphibia; order Caudata; family Salamandridae; genus Lissotriton; species Lissotriton helveticus. Next base: position 1,764,019,030 of record NC_136059.1, read on the forward strand.
TAGACATTTTTTTTAACCTAAATTACTCAAAATCCTCTGGAGCACATATCTTGAGACATAGCAAAGGCACATCGGGCTACCAGTCCCTACAATTTTGCAAAGTTTGGTGAAAATCCATTCAGCCATTCGAGCTAAAAGTGCGACCGACCGCCCTATGGAAATTAACATGGGGAAAACACGTTTTGGGCCCCCCTTTTATCTCGGCCCCCACTTGACGAATCCCCCCCAAACTTTCAAAGAAGGAGCGGAGCGCCGCGAGGCAAAGTTGCTGAAAAATTCAGGCAGATTCCTCAACCGGCGCCAATAGAATGTTGCGATTTCCCTATGGAAATCAATCCTAACTATAACCAGTAGGTAATATATATATATATATATATATATATATATATATATATATATATATTCAAACCACGTTCCCCTCCAAGGAAAAGAACAAGCCACACCAGTTCTGCAGGTCAGAAAACACGCTTTATTTAACCACTTGGATGCTAAGGTGTTTTATGGCTTCGCATGTAATTTCCATTGAAATCAATGGAAACTCCATGACGAGTTACCCTTGTCATTAGCACTGAAGGGGTTAAGCATCCCAGGCATGACGCGTTTCGTCGTTTGACTTCATCAGATGCCCTAGTGATTGGGAAGTGCTTTCCGTGTCCACCTTTTCAAACCTAGCTGGCCTCATTACGATTGGGTGATGCCTGCTGGTAAACGTCAGGGAGCATCGTGAAACTCAGCACTCCGAATTTCCCAATAGGCAGTCACGTAGTAAGTACTCCCCCAAGTGGGCGGTGACTGCCTATTCTCACCTGGCGCTCAGATCTTTTGATGGAAAAGCGGCTGACCTGGAACCATCACCCACCCGCAGGGCACACTCTGCAGCCTCGGAGCGACACCTCTGTGTGCGACGCTCCCTTGTGTGATCACGATCCAAACAGTGGGCAGGTCACAGAAGTGCAATGCGGTGGTTCGGCAGCGTCCCCAGTCTGTGAGGTAACACCAAAAAGAAAGTTTGCCACTATGCCGCCGAACAGCTTCGTTGGGTGGGGGGCTCAATTTGTGCTGTGGCCGCACAAAAACATCTTCAAACCACGTTCCCCTCCAAGGAAAAGAACAAGCCACACCAGTTCTGCAGGTCAGAAAACGCGCTTTATTTAAGCATCCCAGGCATGACGCGTTTCGTCGTTTGACTTCATCAGATGCCCTAGTGATTGGGAAGTGCTTTCCGTGTCCACCTTTTCAAACCTAGCTGGCCTCATTACGATTGGGTGATGCCTGCGGTGACTGCCTATTCTCACCTGGCGCTCAGATCTTTTGATGGAAAAGCGGCTGACCTGGAACCATCACCCACCCGCAGGGCACACTCTGCAGCCTCGGAGCGACACCTCTGTGTGCGACGCTCCCTTGTGTGATCACGATCCAAACAGTGGGCAGGTCACAGAAGTGCAATGCCGTGGTTCGGCAGCGTCCCCAGTCTGTGAGGTAACACCAAAAAGATATATATATATATATATATATATATATATATATATATATATATATATATATATATATCAACGATCACCTTTCTCCCAAGAAAGCAGGCTGGGGCCCAGAGTCCAAAGGTAAGCTTTATTTCAAAGGCCCAACAGGAAATTGTGGCGGCGTATGCATTTCGGGCGAGTGTCTGTGCCCTCATCAACGCCCTTCACAGAAAGAATGTTTGTTATATATATTCTTATTTGTTTGTACAAATTTTGCTTGAATATTTCATACCTGTGATTTGTTCTTGGGATTCATTCCTTAGATTCATTCATGGTACTTCTTATTTCTTCTTAAAAAACCCAATATTATGTTTAGAAATGAAAAAAGGAACTATAATGTAACAGTACTCAAATCACCAACCTCTCCAATAACTATTTAACTATCCTTTCCTTGGGCTCTGTGCAGCACTCTACTGTCACTGAGCTAGGTTCACGCTATACATATACCACATACATGCACACAACTATTATTCAACCTCAATTAATTTAATTACAATATGCTTCATACAGCGATTAAAATTAAGCTAAAATGCTGCTTAATTTGGAAAGTGCAAAGAAAAATTATAAATGGATATCTTAAAAAAAGAAATACTAGAACCCACAAAAAGTCCCTAAATTAACCTGTGCTTAACTATGGGTAGCTTGGCACAAACACAGCCAGCCTTAACTTAGAGGCAATGTGTAAAGTATTTATGTAGCCCACAAACAGTAATAAAGTGAAAACAGAACAGAAGAAAAATCTCAAAGTAATTTAGCAAAATAGAGTACATTTTAATAAATTATTAGACACCAGAACAACAAAAAATCCAACTAGTACAACATGAGTTATTTAGTTTTGTGTCGTTTTTAGTAAAAACTAGAGCCTAAAGAATCAAAAAGCCAACTACGAACATCAAGTTGTGCAAGATCGGGTCTAAGTGGAAAGTTAAGGCTGACCGTGATGGAGCGTGGTTTGGATACAAGAAGTGGATTTGTCCCAGTCAGCACTTACCTTGTGAAAAAAATCTTCGGAAAAGGTAAAGTTCAGCGGTGCAAGGCTGCAGGAGGTGTTTGAGGAGGGAAGGCCGTCATTGGATGGCCTTGGGTTGAAGTTGCTGTGAATATTTCTACGTTCAGACTTAGTCACCAAATTCAAAGCTGAAAAACCCCAGCAGGACAAAGCAGAGGGCTGTAGCCGAAGACAGTTCCAGAAGGTCAGATACCCCTTTGGCAAAGGACCCCTGAAATGGGTTTTCTTCTGCGGAGTAGAATGTTGCGGGAGAAGCCGTGAAGTCAATCCGACCAGTGATTCATCTCGGGTGGATAGGCGAGCAGGTTGGTCCTGGGCTCCTCTTTGTTCTAAGAGCCCTGTTGGCAAAATGTTGTCTACGTGCAGATGGAGAACATGGCTGCCAACCAGCAGCTGAGTATGGACACATGGGGAGTAAAGGGGTTGAGCTGTGGAAAGCGGCGGAAAGAGGCAAAAACACCAAATTATGGTATGGCAGAGAATAAGGCTTACCACATGTTAATACAGTAAACATTGTGGAGGGCGTCGGGATGAGGCGGCATTCAATGACCTGACCACTGAAGAGGTGTGTGAGCCAGGAAGAGTTGGAGTTCGGCAGCGGTGAGGTGAGGTGAGCGACCATGGTGGGAGGTGTTTGGAGCCGTGGAGAGAGAGCACTGGAAAAGATCAGCCCAGAAGTGATGAAGGCACATAGACTCACTTCCAGGGTCAAGTTGAGAGGGAGTAGCGGCTGGGGAAGAGGCAGCATCAGCAGGTCTGCCCTGGAACCCTCCTGTATATCTGTGCCTGCAGGTATGGCAGAGAGGAGACAACTTAGAGGTGTACCTTTATGCAGCAAGAAGGAGGCAGGAGCTGCGGAAGAGGGGAAAAAGGCAAGTTTGTGGATTCCAAGGTAGAAAGACAGCTGGGGGCTGGCCAATGAGGGGTAAAGCTCAGAAGCCAATTAGATATGTGCTCAGGCGCACAGTAGGTGTAGGAGAGTATTGTGACAAACTTTGGGACTAACATACCCCCGGGCAAGGGTAAGTTGGCGGTTGATCACATAAAAGTACAATCGTAGGCTCCAAGGGAGGGGAAGAAAACCAGCTTGGAGCTAATTAAAGAAACATCTTTGGCTCTCCCAAAACCACAAGGATCACCTGGAGTAGGGTCTCGCACAGTAGAGTGGAGTGCTATGTTATGTAGAAAATTGTTGTAGTAGTGTACATTGGAGTGGCGTACAGTGAAGTGGTTTATACTGGAGTATTATATTGTGGGGTGGGATGGAGTGTAATAACATACAGTGGAGTGGCGTCCAGTGGAGTGTAATAGACAGGAATATCATACTGCAGAGAGGCAAATGTTGAAGCTGTGACAAGTGTAATAGAGTAAAATGAAGTGGTAGACAGTAGAAGTGTGTAGAGGGAAGTATAGAGTGGAGTGGCATAGAGTAGAATGGTGTAGAGTTAAATAGCATAGACTAGAATAGCATAGAGTGGAGTGGCATGAAGTCAAATGATGTAGACTGGAGTAGTGTACAGTGGAGTGCAGTAGGGTGAAATAGCATATATTGGAGTGGCGTCAAGTGGAGTGGCATCCAATGGACTGGTGAAGAATGGAGTGGTGTACACTGGAGTGGTGTTGAGTGGAGTAGTGTATAGTGGAGTTGCATACAGTGTAATGGCGTAGAGTGGAGAGGTGTACATTGGAGTGCCATAGACTGGAATAGCCTAGAATGGAGTAGCATACACTGCAGTAGCGTACAGTGTATTTATGTAGACTGGAATGGCGTACACTGGAATGTGGTTGACTGTGGTAGCATGCAGTGGAGTGTTGTAGATTGGAGTCGGGTACAGTGGCATGGGGTAGAGTATAATAGCACATTGGAGTGAGGTCCAACCCAATAGCAAATAATCAAATGGCATAGAGTGGAGTGTCATACACTGGCTGTAGAGCGGAGTAGCATATAGTGGAGTGGCATGCAGTGGAATAGTGTACAGTGGATTGTTGTAGAGTGGAATGGCATACAGTGGAATATATTCGAATGGAGTGGCATAAAGAAGAACGACGTAGAGTGGAGTAGCGTCGAGTGGAGTAGCGTCTAGTGAAGCGGAGTACAGTAGAGTGACATAGATTGGAGTGGCATACAGTAGCATTGCATACAATGTAATAGTGTAGATTGACATAGCTTAGAGTGGAGTCTCACACTCTGGGAAGGTGCGTAGAATGAAATAGCATATAGGAAGTGGCTACAGTTGTGTGGAATACAGATGTATGTGAATTTTAGCAGCAATGTGGGTTATGGTCTGCAGAGAAATGCCAAACAGCGAATTGCACTGATTTGCGTTTCTCCAGATTTACCAGTCCATGCAGGACCACACATGGTGGTTTTCACGTTCCTCCATAAACCTGACTTAAGTATTGCATTGCCCATACAACACCATGAGTGACGCAAGGGTATCATAATCCAATATTACAGCTAGGCCTTAGTTATGTAATGGGCCATGGTGGTCCTGTGGCACGTGGCGATGACAAGGCAGTATATAATTGGGTAATGTCTGTATATAGAGAATGAAAAGGCAGCCATATTGTTTTTACTACACTCTGGCTGTGTTCAGTGTTAGGGCCTTAAATATAGGTAAGATTTAGCCACTTTAATAAAGTGGCTACCACTTATTACCACTTTAATAATGTATTCAGCTGTTTTCACACTAAATACAATAGTAAATGGAAAATGTATTGGTGGAAAAATGCATTTTGGGATGCCCTTTAGTCTTTGCACCCCCTTAATGATTAACCACAAAAATTGACATCATCTTAAAATGTATAAAATGCTATAAGTTTGGAAAGTTGTGTGGTGAATCGTACAATGGATTGAAAGTTAATAGGGAGCTAATATCCTACTAATTCCAATCTTTGGGATTGCTGACTATAACTACAGAGTGGCAATCATATATAATGTGATTTTTTTCTTCTGTAATGTTTTGTATTATGTTTATTGGTTTACATAATCATGTGACCACAAATGCTTCTTTTAGTTGTTCATGTAGTATTTCAGAAACTTTACATATGCAGTCTTATTTAATTTCTGAGCTTCCTTGCTAATTTTAGTAGCATTATTCTACATTTGAAGCCGAAAGTAAATGAACGATAATCGTTGTTATAAAAAGCAAGATAATTTTTTCCTGAATGGCCAATTATCATGTCCTCCATATAATAGCTTGAGTAACTCACTGCTAGGTTACTTTTCCATTTTGTTGCACAGGAGTACATAAGGAAATTGCTTTTTGTTTGGCTTTCTGGGCACAGTTTTATTATATGAGCCAGAGAGCATGCAAAAAAAACTTATGTAGATTAAAATGTATTCTTTTTATCATACATTTCATTATAGTTTCCATTAGCATGTGGCCATAAACGAGTCTTCCAGTTGTTTATGCATTCAATCTGAAAGTTTACATGTACAGTCTAGTTTATTCTTTGGGCATCCTTGCTACTAGTAGTAGGATTGTGCTACACATGAAGGCCAAAGGGAATGAAAGGCAGTCATTGTTATTGTTATACAAATTGAGATCATAATTTTTTCCTAGTGGCTAATTATCCGGTCCTCCAAATAATGGTTTGTGTTGCTCATTGCTAGGACAATTTTGTTGCACATGGGTGCATAAGAGAGACGTTTTTTGTTTGGCTTGTTGGGCTAGTTTTATTTTGTGAACAGGAGCTCATGCAAAGAAAACTTATGTAGATTAAGATGTATTCTATTTATTATGTATTTGTTTATGTTTGAATTAGTATGTGGCCATAAATGGGTCTTTCAGTTGTTCATGTACTTAATTTGAAACATATGCATTCTAGTTTCTTTTTTGGGCTTCCTTGCTACTTTTAGTAGTATTGTGCTTCAAGACTTCACTAAGTTTAAAAACCTTATGACTTAAAAAATACTTATCCTACCTACCCTGCAGTACCCAAAAGAATAATCTGCTCACCCTACTATCTAATGCTGACAAATTTCATCAAAATCTGAAAGGCCGTTTTCGCCCTAAGCTAAATCATCTACATCTATTCAGTCAAATCTTCTAGAAACTAGACTGACACTCACTCTAGTTGCTGTCTTGAAAGTGATCTATTAGGCGGGGGTGAGAAAAAGGGGGGTGTCCCAAAACATATTATCCCCTTGTGCATTCCCACGGAGATTTTAGGCGTGACTACAGCCCAAACAGCTGCGTGGAATTACACCAAAGTTGGTAGAACGGTAGCTGTTCATCCAGAAAGTGACCTTTTTGTTAATTGGTGTAAATCCGTACAGTAGTTGTTGAGTAATTCAAAGAAGTCACCAGTTGTATATATACAAGGATGCAGAAAATCCACTACCCTTTCTGATCTCATGCTGAGATTTGATTGGCTGTCAACACTTCAAACTAGGAAGTGTTGGCAGCCATCTTGTGATTTGGCTTGAACCGAGTAACTAAAATAACATTAAAAAAAGAAAAGGGGACAGGATAGAAACATCCTGACCCGCTAGGCCTCTTGGGGGAGGAGGGGGGGTCTGCAGGGCCCAAAAATATATATTTATTTTCAATTCAGCAGAAATCGTGCTGGATCCGTGACTCCTGACAAACTTTTTTTTTTTTTTTTAAATGAAGCGCGGTGTCTCCGCCTTTCATTATTAATCGCCCCCGGGTGGGCCAGCTCTGGGGAAATTTGCAAATTATAGGAGGGGGAGCATGTCGCTCCCCCTTCTGGGGCTTGCAAATACCCCATGGACTACCAAGTCTCTGGGGCTAATTTTAAATTAAATGTGGCGGAGGACCCGTGGACCGCCACCTCCCCAGGGCTTATTTTTTCATAAATGAGGGGACTCTTGGACCACCCCAGGCCCGGGGACCGCCATCTCCTCGGGGATTCATTTTACTTTATTGCGGGGGAGCGTCAAACTAGTTTTGAAAATTTTGCGATGGTTCATCAAACGACCCTAAAGAGTTTAGCTGTCGGCACTTCAACCATAAAGTGCTGCCAGCCATTTTGGGACCAATATACATGAAAGCACCCCATTGAAATGCATTGTAATTGATGGCAGGGTTTGAGGGTCACAAAAAGGAGAAATCATTTGTGATGTTACCATACTAATTTTAGGAATTGTGGTGTGTTCTTTTTTAAAAAAAAATATATTTATTTATTTATTTCAATTTTTCTGAAAATTCCAGTACAACTTTACAGTACAGATTTTGCATATATATACAGTTCGACAGTCAATGCCCAAAAGAAAAAGAAAAAAAATACACAATAGACAAACCAACGAGGTAGTCCCGGAGGAAGCATAAGAAGAGATAAAAGAAAAAAAAGACACATATTTTTAATCCTCCTTATTTTTCCACTGCACAATTGGTAACCAAATCCTACCCCCCAATGCCCTAGACCTTCTACCTTTCCTATCATAAATAGCTTTCTCCAAATTATATGTGGAAAGTAGCCTTGCTATCCATGTCTGAAATGTCGGAGCCGCTTTATCAATCCAGGCTTTTGCGATAATAATCCTGAGGACTGCCGTAACCATAAACATAAATTCTGGATATCCATTATTATCTCCTATACTAATACCTAACATTATCAGCTCATCCGTTAATTTGACCTTTAGCCCCAGGGATCTCTCTAGAAATTCCTCTATTGCCAGTTTTAAAGTGTAAAGTTGTGGGCATTGTGCAAACATATGAGTAATAGTGGCACTTGTTGAGTTACAGCGTGGGCAAGTTATACCAGTGGTCCCACCCCACTGGGCAATTCTAGCAGGTGTATGATACAACGAGTAGACTGTCTTATAATGTTGAGTTTGTAATGTTGCTGAGCACAAGACAGTACGGCCCAGGTCTAATGAAGCTTGAAGAGCTTCGGGATGAGCCCTTACTTGTTCCACCCATTTGTTGACATATTTTCCTCTATCATCTATTTTATATTCCTGTAATTCTGCATACAATTGTCTAATCGTACATTGGAGACTGCTCCCTAGATAATCCATTATCCTACAATTTGTCAATCCTGCTATCCCACCCCGTTTTATTTGGAAATAGCTCCTCACTTGTAAGTATTTAAAAAAATTGTTCCCTGATATTCCAAATTTGTTTTGGATATCCTGGAACAATAAGAACCCTCCTTTTACATCCAGCAAGTCTCCTAATTTCTTAATCCCCTGCCATCCCACTCTTTCATGACTGCATCCCTGAAGATCTCTGCAGGAAGCTCGTTATTTGTATATAGCCTCAGATATCTATTATACCTCCCTAATCCTAACTTTTTCTTAATTGTCCTCCAGATTTTATATACAGCGCTCAGAGTCTTAAACCTCGTGTGTTTAAAATACGTAAAATCCACTGTTGTTACTAAGGCATTCTCTGCCGCCTTTCCCAAGATTGTTTCGTAAACGTTCCCTTGACCCAATCTCTCGCCCTGTTGGTCACTTCCTCCTAATAACCCTTTAGAATAATGGAGAACCGCCGCCCAATAATAAAATCTGAAGTCCGGTGCCCCCCAGCCTCCCTTCTCTCTTGATAGTGTCAAAAATCGATATGCTCTGCGTGTCTTCCCCTGTGCCCAAATTAATCTATTCACTGTTGATTCTATTCTATTAAACCATGTGCCATCAAAGTATAAAGGAATTGCCCTAAAGATGTATAAAATTTTTGGAAAGGTTACCATTTTAATAAAATTGATACGTGCCATTAGTGTCAAATGTAAGTTGTTGACTCTCTCCATATTTCTTTTACCCTTCTCTAAAAGTGGTTCCATGTTAATCTCTATTAGGCTCTCTAAATCCGCAGTCACCCTGACTCCCAAGTACATTGCTTCTGAGACTACTCTTGTATCTACAAATATTGTGTGTCTATTCTGCACGACCTGTGTCTTTCCTCTATTTATTAAGTACCCTGAGACCGCTCCAAAATTCTTTGCCTCTTGTTCTATTTCAGTCAGTGCCCCCTCCGGTGCTGGTGTTGTAATAGCCACATCATCCGCATAGGCGAATAGTTTGTAATCCTTCTCGTGGAGTCTAACTGGGAGGATCCTATTATTATGTATGAGCCTTCTTAAAAACGGGTCCAGATATATGGCAAATAGTAAAGGTGAGGCCGGACAGCCCTGCCTAGTCACTCGTCTAATCTGTACTGCCTTCGTATAGGATTTATTAATTCTTATCCTAGCTAAGGGTTGTTTATAAAGTGCCTGGATTGCTGTTATATATCCTTTGCCTATACCTGCCCACTCCATAGCTTTCCAGAGATAGTCCCAGGAGACCCTGTCGAAGGCCTTCTCGGCATCCCAAAAAAATAGCTGCGACAGGGTCCCCTGCAGCCTCTGCTGCATCTAAGATGGTGATCATCTGCCTAGTATGTTGGGTAGTCCCTTTGCCTGGGATAAAGCCATGTTGTGCTGGGGATACCACCCCCTCTATAACCTTACTCAACCTATTAGCCAGTGATTTAGAAAAGATCTTTGCATCTGCATTTAGTAACGTTATTGGTCTATATGAGCCTGGTTCCGTTGGGGTTTTATCCTTTTTAAGTATTACTATAATATCCGCGCCGGCCCAAGATTGTGGGACTATCCTACCCCCCTGTGCCATGCAGCAGATTGACCACATGTCCTTAGCTAGCACATCCCAGAAGGTCTTGTAGAACTCAGCCGGTATCTGATCTTGGCCTGTTGCTTTGCCAGAAGGGAGGCTGAATGTCGCATCTCTTACTTCCTGGATTGTAAGCTGCAAATCTAACTTGTCTCTCTCCTCCATGCTTAATCCAGCCTGTGGTGCCTGTGATAGGTATTCCTTAATCCCTATCTCTAAATTTGGATTATTTGTGTCTTGCTCATATAAAATCTCGTAAAACCTTCTAAACACTTCCTGTACCTCCTCTACCTTATTAACAATTGCCCCTGTACTATCCTTAATTTCTTTTATCTCCCCTGCTGCTAGTGTTTGTCTGGTCCTAATTGCCAGGAGGTGTCCGACCCTCTCATTAAACTCATAACATTTTTTTCTTTTTGCTAGATAGTTCCCTGCTGTTTTCTGCGCCAATGTGACATCTGCATCTGCCTTCTGTACTTCCAGGGCCAGCAGGTACTGCTCAATAGGTTCTTGCCTACCTACTGCTGCCACTAGGCCCTCCTCTAGTTCCACCAGAGCTCTAATCTTCTCTTCCAACTTCTCCTTTTCCTTCTTACTTCTTAACAGTGTATAACTTAGTGTCTCCCCCTCACTCCTGCTTTAAAAGTATCCCATACCATATCCGCTGAAGCCGAGTACCTATTTCTTTCCCAGAATTGTGTTATCCATTCCTGCATCCTTGTGATGTATTCCTTCTCCTTCAACAACCCCCGTTCAAATGTCCATGTAGTTGTTGTCCTATTCTTGTTTTTGCCCCTTGATATACTTAGAATCAGCGGATTCTGGGAAGACGTTCTATTGTAGCTCCGCCTACAAGTGAACTAGATATAAAAAAGTAATCCAGTCTAGCAATCGTTTTGTGTGGTGCTGAATAGAAGGTACTTCCTGTTCCTATTGAATTTTTTTCCGCCCACATATCCACCAGAGCATTATGTTGCACAAGATTTTGTACTGTTTTGTATGTCTTTTTTTTTCCTCCCTCGATATCTACCCCCACTCTTGTCAATTAGGCCATCCAAGCCATTGATGTTAAAATCCCCGCAACATACTATCGGTTCTGGCCACAGAGCTAGTTCTCCATCCATAAATTCAATCAAATCCGGTTCATCATCAGTTGGCCCATACAATGAAGTGAGTGTGAATCTACCAGCCATAGTCTCCATATCCAGCACCACCCATCTACCATCTTGATCCTCTTTTTAAAAACATTTTTTTACAGTGCCTTTCCTGGCCAAGATCGCCACTCCCTTGCTTCTCCCTTCCTGTCCTGTATAAGCAAGAACCTCAAACCCCATTTGATCCAACATAAATTTGTCCTTGCCGGCCACATGGGTCTCCTGTAAACAAATGATGTCAATTCTCCAAAATCGAAGCAATGCAGCTAGTTTTTGTCTTTTCTCTCCATTATTTAGACCACAAATATTAATCGTGATTACCCTAACTGCCATTTACTCATGCTTACTATTACCATATTTTCACCTGCCAACTTGAAGTTGTCCAGCTGCTTTCTCTCCTCACTTTGCTTCTTAAAAATCTGTACTGTATTTCTACACCAACCGTCACCTGTGCCAATGCCCCCCCCCTTCAGCCCCCTCCTCCTCCCCCCCTCCCACTCTGTCGACCCACCCCCCCTGCTACAGGCAAATAGGTCACAACTGACCTATGAGTGTTACTGTGCATTGTAGTGTCGCCCCCCCTCTCCTTCCCACATTTCTCCTTCACCCATTATTACACCCAAAACAGGATCAGTGATATAAATATTTTTAACCCATCAGCCTTCTCATTTTCCTCTCTAGTAATTTCCCTTTTACTTCTTCCTAGCTCCTCCTTGTTCTGTTAATTCTGCCAAAAATTCCCCCGCCTTGATCTCTGAAAAAAACATTCTTGTTCGACCTGCAGCGATAACTTTTAGTTTTGCCGGGAACATTAAGTAAGCCTCTGCCCCTTGTCTTTGAAATGCTGCAATCAGTTGCCTGAGTCGCCACCGCCTCTCAACTGTTACATGGCAAAAGTCTGGTCTAGCAAAAAATGTTATTCCTTCGACAGTCTTTCTAGAGTCTGGTCTGGCTTTTTCCAGCAGTTCTTGTCTCGCTAGAAAGTTTCCAAAAAACACTAGCATGGCCCTTGGAAGAGTGTCTGTACCCCCTTCTCGCCTTTTCTTTATTGAAAGTGGGAACCTATGGGCTCTCTGTACTTCTTGCTCCCATTGCCATGGCACCTCCGGGAAGGCCCCTTTTAACAACTTGATAACAAAACCTCTGGGGTCTTGCCCCTCCACCCCTTCCTCAATACCAAGGAGTCTGGCGTTATTCCGCCTCTGGCGATTTTCCAAATCTTCCACCTTCCATTGTAGGTCCTCCACAATCTTTGTCTGCTCCCCTCTAGATGTCTGCCAGTCAGTGACTTCGTCCTCTAGTCTTCCAGTTCTTTCTTCAACTCCTAAGACTCTCTCCTCAACTTCCCCGAATTTTTTGTTTATTTTCCTGATTGAGGCTTGAATCTTTTTAGTATCATGCTTTGCTCTCCGGCTTTCTGCTCTGGCTTCTGTTTGGATCTGTTTTAGTGTGGCAAACATTATATCCAGTTTTCCTCCTTCACTTTGAGCCTCTTGTTCATCCTCTTTATACATACTAGAGGTGGCAGAGTAATCCCATAACAATTTCTTATGTGTGTTCGAGGGTGAGCCTGCCCATCTGAATACCATCTTGCGTCTTTTTTGAGTACCTCTCCCCCTAGAGCCTTCGCTGTCACCAGAACTCAAGCTTAACTCAGAAGTGTCTCTCCCTTCGTCACTGCTTGCTATTGTTGATTCAGATTCTTCAGGGACTGAGAAGAACCTGTCTCCCTCTGCCCCCTCCGTGAAATCCGTCTCTGCCAAGTCTTTGTGTGCTCTGAGGCTCGCTACACTCTTTGTGCCATTATTCCCTTGTAGCTGAGCTTGCTCCTCGAGCATCTCTGCTTCCACCTCTTTGAGGGCGTCTAGCATCTGTCCAGTACTCAGGACCTCCGCCCCACCAGCAGCCTCTCTCACCTCTCTTTCAGCGCCATCCATCTCCAGCTCGCCTTTGCTCCCCAGCGCCAGCACTTGCTCAACGCCGACTGCCGTCCTCTCTGTCGAGAGCTCCGCAAGAAGCGTAGAGTCTGTGTACCCCGGTTGCCTGGTGACGCTTCTGGATGCGTCCTCGAGGACGTTGCTGCTTGTTTCTTCGGCCGGCGGGGCTTCCGTGAGCGGCGGGTTTTCCCTGGATGCTCCTGCTATACTCGAGGCTGTTTTCAGGCTGAAGACTTCTGATACGGAAGGCTGTCTGTAAGTGGGGTCTTTCTCGCTTTTCTTCTTTTCTGTTGGCTCGCGCAGTGATTGATTACTGCCGCTTCGTGTCTCTTTTACCGGCTTGAGCTCTTTCTCCTTCTCGCTGGCTCTGTCAAGCTTGCGCTGCTGGGCTTTGGATACTATAGCCACGGTGGGTGTCGAGCGTTTGGCAGAAGTCGGTATTTTGGCTTTCGGGATGTTGCCCGTTCACACGGCCTCACTCTGGCAAGTCTCTTTACTTGATCCGCAAGGCATAGGCTACTGTTTATCTTTGCCTCGAAACGCCATCTCTTCCTCAGATTCGGTTATGCGGAGTGCTTTGAACACGGAGACAGAGAGTGTCTTTGCTTTTCTCCATATACGTGTAAGACTGCCAAATATACCGTTGCACCTCTTCCAGCCTGGTCTGATGTCTCCTCCTTGCTGGTACTCAGCCCACCATACGGCTAGTTGCATATTATTTTTATTCCCATCTAGTGCCTGGGTCTAGTCTTGGCTCTAGTCCTGGGTCGGAGAGGGGATGTAGTGCGACTTTCTCCTACAACGCTTCGGCGGCCATCTTGCTCGGAATTGTGGTGTGTTCTAAGGTGATTTTATCCTTTGGAAAACACTTTTGCTGGGAGTGCATCAGGTTTGAGAAAAAAAAAGTTTTAATAAGATTTTCCCATAGAGGTTATAGAAGGTGTTTCAGAAGCTTACATGAGAGCATATTTTCTGTAAATTCACACCATCTTTCTCAGGCATGTGAGAATGAAGTGTGAAATTCTCAGTAAAACATGTACTTCCAACAGGAGCAGCCTGTGAGTTGATTCCCTTGTGTTCTACTGCAGCCTCCCAGAGCGTTCTAAAAAACAACTAGAACACTAATAGTCTTACTTATGATAAACATATAGCACACCTGAAGCCATCTTGTTTTAATCAAATTTGCAAAACTTAAAACATTTAATTTAGAAAGAAACACAATGAGGAGGTTCATTTTGTCATAGAAATTATAGTTGGTGCTGTAGAAAGAAAAATTAGGACATGTTTTAAGTGAGATCTTAAATATCTTCTTGTTATATTTTAACAGCTGCAGCCTGTCAGTTGATTCCCTTGTGTTCTATTGCAGCCTCCTAGAGTGTTCTAAAGACCAGTTAGAGCACTAACACTCTTATTTATGACAAATGTATTGCACGTCTGAAGCCATCTTGATTGAATTAAACTAGTAAAATGTAAAATATTTAATTTAGAAAGGAACAAAATGAGGGGTTTCATTTTGTCATGGAAATTACTGTTAGTGCTGTAGAAAGAAAAATTATGACACATTTTAAGTGAGTTCTAAGTTATCTTCCTCTTCTATTTCATTAAAACATTTTGACAGGTAGACTGAAACATGTGCTTTCAACACCAGCAGCAGACAGCCAGTTAACTCCTTGGTGATCAGCATTTTACTACGGTGTTCTGATAAGGAACTAGAGTGCTAACATTCTGAATTTATACCAAAGAAATATGGCACATCTGACCACCATCTTGAAGGAACTGAAGTGGAAAACTGAAAGCATTTTTTACTGAGGATACTGCAGTAAATAAGGAGATTAGGCAGCTTCATATCAAATGCCTATCCCAAGATGGCCACCAAGATATCACCCAAATGCATCCCAAGTATAGCCCAATGTCAGAAGCGTGCAAAACACCCAAGTAAATTGGTCTTCTTTATGAAAGTTCATGAGAGGGTTAACAAATACTAACCATTCAGGAACGGAGTGACAAAATAAAAAAAATGAAAGATATGTTTTTATTTGTTGCATTCCGCGCTATCAGAGGGTGAAATGCTGCCGTTAATGGTTGCTTTGTGTGAGACTGGTGTGCCATTCTTATACTTAGTTTTTACATTTCCTGACAGTATTCTATTTATACGGTAAGATTAAAAAGTAATATTTGATAAACAAACTCAATTTTCAGGAATGTGAATTACATTTAATTAAAAAATATATATATTCAAAAGGCATATGTGTACGTGCGAAAGTTAGAAAAGAGTATCAAATATTTTTGAGAAAATATTGGAACTATATGAGGTAATGTATGAGTGGTTTGTGAGTGGTTTTGATAGTTTAATAACAGGTGAGTGAGACACTGTGTGAGAAGTTGGCTTACAATCTGTTGCTTTGAATTAGTATGTTGTACATTTGCTACTTACTACATGGTGTAATTGGAAGTAAAAAACTGTAGATTAAGAGTTAAACTTTTAGTTAGCAAGGTATAGAAGATGTGAAAAGATTTTCATGTGCGCTTATGATGCGCTGTTCTCAAAGATTGTTTTTCTTTGAATTCTCATTGTTGTTGTTCCTCTAAACTGCTTCGTCAGACAGCTCCAGAAGCACACATCTATATTGCTCTCTTTTCCGTAACACAGGCACTGAGGTGTTCATTTATAGCCACTTACATAGATATTTAGAGACTCATAGAGATAGTAAAATAGACAGTTACAAACCAGCACATTAACGTAAACGTCTTATGGACTTGCTACTGGTGTACTTCTACAATTTCTCAGATATGTTGGCAAGTACTGACACAACCTTCTCATTCATGTAGAGAAATACTGTTTAAAACATGGATGATGCTTGGTGGTCCTGTGTGCACACTTTCACTTGTAGCTTGATTTGGAATGTAAAATCTGTTTGTCAAGTCTTAAATCCAAGTTTCAGTATGCACAAGTCACATGTGAGAAATGTTGTAGGTGTGCTAGAAGAATGCTGGCTTATGTTTAAAAGATGAGAGGTGTTCTTTTCAGTTCACTACGTTACTTGTGCATTTGCATGCACCTATGCCAAGTACTTGATAGAATATGCCATCTCTAAAGCAACTTGTGACTTGTGACATGTGACTGTGACTGGGGGTGAATGTTTGCAATGTCCAGCATTCCATCCATCAATAGTTTTTTCTGCATATGTCGCCCTAAGTGGGAAGGGTATGCCCAGACATGGGTCCTGCGCTCACTACACCACTGGATTCTCTCAAGCACTCACTCTCTCACTCACCCGTAGAGCCACTCACACATTGAGTCAGTCACCCATACAGCTACTTATGTACCTACTTACTTACTCATAGTCCCTCACCCAACCATACAGTTATACATACACCCGCTCACTTACCCATACAGATACTAACACATGCACTAACTCACTTAAGCCGTCACTGACACAAGCACACACTCACCCATACAGCCACTCATACAGACTCTCACACACCCACACAGTCGTCCATACGCTCTTACAGCCTATCCACAAAAAAGGCACAAATTCAGAACCTGGTAACTTTAACTGGTGAATCTCACTGGTTTTGTATGAGGAAAATGTGGGCCTAAATATAACGTCACTATAAACGTTGTTATTTTTCTGTGAATCTATATATATATGTGTGTGTGTATATTTTCCGAGAAAAACATAGGTTACAGGCACGTTATGGTTAGGATCAGATTTCACTCATAAAATACCATAGAAATTGTGCAGTTATATTTACCAGAGCTAACTATAACTCACGCAGCCGCAATGCACTCCCTATTACCTCACATATTACATC
This sequence comes from Lissotriton helveticus, assembly GCF_964261635.1. Taxonomy (NCBI): domain Eukaryota; kingdom Metazoa; phylum Chordata; class Amphibia; order Caudata; family Salamandridae; genus Lissotriton; species Lissotriton helveticus. The sequence continues at coordinate 1,764,036,054 of NC_136059.1, forward strand.
ACTCATGACATGGTCAGTGACCTCGCTCATGACAAAACTGATGACAACTCAAATGACATCGATGATAACATCACTGATGATATCATCCAGCGGGTATGTATTTTGTAAATGTTTCTGAGACTTAAAGATATATATACTAAGCTTCTGCATCAGTTATATTAATATTCCTTCTGTACTACTGAGTGTTACTATTTCTAACATATGTGATCTGTGTGGTTGTGTGACTGTCTTTATTCATGTTTAATGTGTTGTGTGAGTGGTTGTATGGGTGTGTGGATGGGCCTGAGAGTGGCTGTATGGGTGTATACCTGGGTGTGTGAGTGACTGCGTGGGGGGCTGTATTGGTGAGTAAGTGGGTGCATCAATGGCAGTATGGGTGAGTGAGTGGCTGTGTGAGTGACTATATGGATAAGTGACTGGGCATATGAGTAGCTGTATGGGTGGGTAAGTGGGTATGTGCGTGACTGTATGGTTAAGTGAGTGGGTATCTGAATGGCTATATGAGTGAATGGGTGTGTAAGGGGGTGTATCTGTAAGCCAGTGGCTATTTGAGTGGGTGTTTGGCTAAGTGAGCTAGTGTGTGAGTGTTTGTGTGAATTGCTGTATGGGTGAGTGAGCAGATGTGTGAGTGCTTGTATGGATGTATCAATGTTATGTACGTAGTAGGTGGGTGTGTGACTTAGTGTGTGAGTGCTTGTATGGTTGAGTGAGTGGCTGTGTTGACAGACTATGGATGAGTAAGTGGGTGTGTGTATGGCTGTATAGGCAAATAAGTGTGTGCACGAGTAGCTGTATGGGTGAGTGTGGGACTGTGTGAGTGACTCTATGGAGGAGTGAGAAGTTGTATGAGTACCTGTATGGGTTTGTGAATGAGTATATGAGTGGTTGTGTGGGTGTCTGAGTGGGGGTGTGATTGGTTCTGTGGATGATGTTATCAGTGATATCATCAATGATGTCATTGACCCTGTCATGACTGATGTAATGTGTGAAGTCATACGAGTGAAATCTGAGCCTAACTATATCATCCTTGTAACCAATGTTTTTCAGTAAATTTCCAAAGTTTTTCAATTCAATTTACTAACTATGAAGCCCCTGTACCCTTTGTTTTTTTCAGTGAAGTTCTATTTTCTATTTATAACATCCCTTTAACCTTTGTTATTTTTGTGAATCTCTAAATGTTTTACAATTTTACAATTTTATTTCCAATATGTAACCTGTAAAGTTTGTGGGTGGCTGTATAGGTCGGTGAGTAGGTGTGTGAGTGGCCGTGTGCGAGCGGCTGTGTGGGTCTCTGAGTAGGTGTGTGACTGCCTTTGTGGGTCTCTGACAGGGACTATGAGTGGCACTATGGGTCTGTCAGTGGGTGTGTGAGTTGCTGTGCGGGTCTGTGAGTGCATGTGTTTCAAGATTAGAATGGATTTTGAGAATTTGCATACTTTGGGTATTTTAAAAGGAGAACCATGCACTCATCACAGTCATCCAAGTTCAGATTACTCTCCAATAGATTAATGATGCATTCACGTCTATTAAGGATTTCAGATAACTTTTTAACTAACAATTTTACAGGTAACATATTTACTTTGCATTCGCCAAGCCCAAGAAGTTAGGATTGTTTCCACTTTACTCAAGTGGAGCTTCTCCTGGGGCACCTGATATGTTTATATTTTGTAAGTGCTTCCTATTAAGATTTAATTGATCTGAAATGAGCATCAGGGCCAAAATGGAACCTCATTTTTTTTAGAAGATTCAACAGTTTTGCCTAAAAGATGTCTACCCAACAGCAGTACTTTCTACTGGCAAATTAACCCTTTTACAGCGGCGATAATTTCGCCGCAGTGCGGGGTGTTCTTTTATGTGGGCGGGGTCACGTCGGCCAATGGACATGTGCAGCACTACCAAGGTAGTGCTCGCGATGGCCGTTGGCCGACGGCAGCAAGGAAAGGGTTAATAAATGCTTTCCTATTGTGTAAGTGCCTAGTGTATATTGTACACTACAGAAGCGAAATGTACCACCTATTTACATATTTCTCTGTGTCCCGCCTTGCCATAATGTTTTTCAAAATGTTAGTATTCGCTGTGAATTCTTTGCAAACTATCATGCAATGTATATTCGGTTTCTCAGAAAAGTTGTGAAGATAGCGGGCTTTTGGAAAAGTGTAAAACACATATATACTCATATTGTAATTAATGTTCAGCAAAAAGCTATTTACTAATATAGGGCCCGATGTAGGTAATCCCAGATTACCGATTCCTAAATACCGAATCATACCGATTCGGTATTTAAGAACAGGCAAATGGGATGTAGGTAATTTTTCTTAAATAATTACCGAATCGGTAAGTTTAGGTAATTACCGAATTGGTATTTACCAATTCGGTAATTGCCATTCATTCCTATGGGCCTGGTGGCCCATAGGAATGAATGTCAATTACCGATTCGGAAAATACCGATTTGGTAAATGGGGGAAACATTGAAGGGTGGCAGGGTGTCACTTTGACACCCTGTTGCACCCCTCAAATGTGTATGGGTGCACATGTTGCAGACATACATGCCCTAGGGGCATGTATGTCTGCAACATGGCACAGTTGGAAAAGCAAAACAAATGATTTTTCTAAGGTTTTCTTTATTTACCGCCAACTTCTAGCTGGTGGTAAATAACGAATCCTAAGATGGGAAAACACTCATTTGAGTGCTCCCTACATTTCAGATTCGGTAATTTACCGATTCGGTATTTTTAAGAATCGGTAATTTACCGAATTTTTATTTACCGATTCGGTAAATTACCGAATCTGAAATGAAGCCACCTACATATGAAAAGCCTAATTCCGGTCAGTAACGGCCGAAATTCGGTAATTTCGGCCGTTACCGACCGGAATTACGCTTCCTACAGCTGGCCCATAGTGTTTAAACTTGTGTTTCTCTAATTAATCTTCATGTACAACACTTTTTTATTGCATTTAGTGTCATGGCGACGGTCTTCGCAATGAAATCAGCACTCGCAAAGATCATGTGGCCTGGTATCTAAGACACATAATTAGAGGAGACACTTTTTATGAACCTTCAAGGGAAGTTCCCACCTATTTCTTCCTTCTTGAAGGTTCCAGTTCTATTTGGTTCATTCTTGAAGGTGTACTGCACTTGGAGTGCAGAACTTTGGTTTTTGGATTTTTGGGGCATTTTTTCTAAAATTAAAATACCATCAAGAAGAGGTGAAGAGGATGAGGAGAAACTCCATCAAGAATCTGAGGAACAGGCGGTACCAGCACAAGCAGAAGACTCTCCTGATGAGGAACCACCAGCCAAGAAAGAAAAGCATAGCCTGGGATCTTTTCACCATCCCATCTGGTGAATCTAAAACAGTGTCGAAGTTTCTAAAGTGCTGCTTGCGCAATAAAACCGTATCAAGGTGCACTGAAAAAAAATATAAGTACCACTTAAGAACTTCGCATAAGAATAATCTTAAAAGGGCACAGACAGGGAAAGCTGGAGAGGGGCCGTCAACCTCTAGGGCTGCACCACCTGCTCCTGGAGAGAGAGTACCAGTGGAAGTGGAGAGCCAGCTGCCACAAATATATCCAGAATTGAAATGCATTGGTGCATTTTCCTTTGACTGCAATACCAGGTTCACAGCCAGGGAGCAGTCTGTGGATGTGATTTTGGAGATTGCTAGAAAATATACCTGTTAATTAGAAACAAAATTACACCAGTGTTTCCTGGTCTTGGTGTAATTTTATTTGAGAAAATGTGCAAAAAGTACAATATATGAGAAAAAATTAAACAACACAGTTCCAAAATAAAAGAAAAAAAGGTTCTTGTTAGAATTCATAGTTAAGAAAACATAAACTGTATATCTGAGTATATATAAAGAGCAGTGGTTGTATTAGTGTGTGACTGCGTGTGTTAGTGGCTGCATCGGTCAGTGATTTGATGTGTGCAGGTTTTTATGGGTGAGTGAGTGGCTGTATGACTGAGAGTCTGAGTGGATGAGTGCCTGTATTAATGTGTGAATTACTGTATGAGTGAGTGGGTGAGTGAGTGTATGAGTCGGCTTTGTGAGTGAATGAGTGGGTGTGTGAGCTACTGTATGAGTGGGATAGTGAATGTGTAAGTGACAGTATGAATGTGTGAGTGCTTGTAGGAGTGAGTGAGAGGGTGTGTGAGAAGATTTATCAGTGAATGAGTAAATGTATGCATGAGTGTCTCTATGGATAAGTGAGTGACTGTGTGAGTGGCTGCATGCATGAGTGGGTGGCTGTGTAAGTGGCTGTAAAGGGGAGTGAGTGAGTAGCTGAGTGGTTGCATGAGTGAGTGATTAGGTAGGTAGGTATCTGTATAAGTGAGTGACTGGGTATGTTTGAGGCTCTAAGGGTGAGTGAATTGGTGTGAGTGGCTTTTTAAGTGGGAGTCTGCATGCATGAGTGGCTGCATGAGTGAGGAAATTTCAGTCACATTGTGAGTCAATGAGTGGGTGTGTGACCCACTATATGAGTGAGCTAGTGGGTATGTGAGTATCTATGACTGAGTTACTGGTTGTGTGAGATGCTGTATGGATGAGTGACTGGTTGTGTGAGTGCCTGCATGACTGAGTGACTGTGTATGTGAGTGTCTATATGGATGAGGGATTGGGTGTGTCAGTGGTTGTGTGAGTGAGTGGCTGTCTAAGTGGCTGTATAAGTGAGTTACTGACTGAGTGGCTATAAAGGTAAGTGACTCAGTGTGTTAGTGGCAATATGAATTACTGACTGGGTGGGTGAGTGTCTATGTACACGAGTGACTGAGTGTGTGAATGACTGTGTGAGTGAGTGGCTAGGTGGATGAGTGTCTGTATTAGTGTGAGAGTGGCTGTATGAGTGAGTGAGTATATGAGTAGGTTTATGAGCAAACAAGTGGGTGGATAAGCTGCTGTATGAGTGAGATAGTGGGTATGTAAGTGGCAGTATGAGTATATGAGTGAGTCTGTAAGTGCTTATATGGTTTGGTCCTCCTGCCAGTTGACTGGCCCTTTAGATATCTCTCCATGCCCCTGGTCCGACCACTATTTAATTGCCGGCCAGTGCCCTCTTTTGTAAAAAAAAACTTATGCTTTACCTAAATGGAAATTATTGCGCAGTTGGAAGCAGGTTGATGCCAATGACCTGACTGCCATGTTATTGAACGCGGAAAATCCTCCATCTGAGACGGATAGCCTGTAGTCTGAGTGCTCCACCCTATTGTCTAAACTTGGAGAAGCTATTGAGGCTGTGGCACCAGTGCGGAAGATTAGATTAGTTGATAAAGGTAAGGGGTCACCCTGGTTCAACCAGGCACTTAGGGAATTAAAATAAGCATTATGGCAGTGTGCGAGGGTATGGCACAAATCTCAGGATACCTGTGCTCACTCAGCATATGTACTGAGGTGTGCTGCCTACAAAAAAGCCATTTTAGCACGGAAAGCTGAATTCTATGAGGCGGCTATAACACAAGCGACTAACCCTCAGAAGGAGGTTTTTAAGATCATAAACAAGCTAAGGAAGGGTAAGGTGCAAGAAGCTACCTTCAGTCAGAAGGATTGTGCTGATTTCTAATCCTTTTTTCTGGGTAAGATTAGTGATCTGATGATAGAAATTCAGCATATTCTAACCTTGCACTGCACAATTGTGCCTCCTTACTCCTCCCCCAGGCCAACAAATATTCTGACTGTTCTTTCCTTACTTACGAAGGACCTTCTCTCTACCTTGGTAGGTCGGGTGAAATCGGGCTCTTCTGCAGACCCCTGTCCCCGCAAGTTCATTAAAATGACCTGGCCGGGCATTGAGGATAAAGTGATTTCCCTCCTGAATCGCTCCTTGGAAATGGGGTCAGTCCCCTCAAAATTCAAGGAAGCTCGGGTGATCCCACTCTTAAAGAAACAGGGCGCCGATCCCAATAATTTTAAGAATTTTAGGCCAATTTCTCAGCTACCCTTTGAGGCTAAAATCAGTGAATTACATGTACTACAATCTTTTACGCACCACCTGGAGTCTAATACGCTTCTTGAGTCCAATCAGGCAGGGTTTAGAGCCCATCACAGCACGGAATTGGTCATGCTTTCCGTGCTGGATGACCTGAGAATTAGGGCAGATAAAAAGTGCCTTCCGCTCCGGTTCTACTTGACCTATCCGCGGCGTTTGACACTGTTGATCATCGCCAATTATTAACGCGGATTAGGGATCTAGGGATCCAGGGCACGGCTCTGGCCTGGCTGACCTCATTTTTGAGAGATCAGTCACAGCGAGTCCAATTAGGAGAGCAAGTGTCTAATCCTGCCTCGCTGGGGTGCGAAGTAACCCAGGGTTCAGCTCTGTCACCCCTGCTTTTCAATGCATATCTGCAGCCTTTAATTGCAGCACTGAATCAGTTGGATTGTAGAGTTTACAATTACGCCGATGATACCCAAAGTCTGATTCAGATTGATCACTCACCAGGGGCTCATTTGAGAATGCAAGACATCCTTAAATTTACCATCAACTGGATGTCGGCGAACTCGTTAAAAATCAACCCTGAAAAAACAGAGGTCCTAGCGGTTACTACTACCTTAAACCCTTGGAATGGCCTGTTTTGGCCTGCAGATCTGGGGCCTTTCCCTGAATCAGCAGTGGTTGTAAAAAGCCTTGGCATCAAGAGTGATGCCTCCTTGTCCCTGACACAGCAAGTATCGGCGGTGGTCGGTACCACTGTGGCTTTGTTGCATCAGCTTCGGAAACTATCTCCTCTCCTGTCCTTCAGCACACTTAGATTGGCATTCTCTGCTTTGATTCTATCTCATCTCGATTACGGGAATGCTCTATATCTTGGGCTGCCAAAATCTGCTATCTAGGTTACAGGTGGTAATGAATGATGCAGCGAGATTAATTTTTAAGAAACCCAGACACACTCATGTCACCCCCCTATTGCAGAATCTACATTGGCTTCCAATTCTACAAAGAATCACATTTAAAAGTCTTTGTATTGTGCACAAGGCCGTTCATGGTTCAGCCCCAAGTTACATAAAGGGCCGACTGATTAACTATTGCCCTGGTAGGGTCCTTCGGTCAGCGGAGGCCGGCTACTTTGACTGCCCGCGGTACAAACGATCGTCCTTGGGTGGGCGAGCCTTCTCGACCGTTGCCCCTCAGACATGGAACCGTCTTCCTAGTGAACTGCATAAGGAAACGAATCTACTACGTTTTAGTAAGAGTTTAAAAACTGTATTGTTTATAGAGGCATGGGGGTCAATCTGAATAGCTCACTTTTGTTCTCAACGAGGTTGACGGCCGTTGACAGCGATTAGAGACCTCTGGGTGATAATGCGCTATATAAATTCACTGTAACATAATATTATATGAGTGAGTGAGAGGGTACATCAGAGGATGTATGGGTGAGTGAGTGAATGGATGACTGTCTCCATGAGTGGCGGTCTGAGTGGATGCATGGGTGAATGAGTAGCTGAGTAAGTAGCTTTATAGGAGGTAAGTAGATGTCTGAGTGCCTGTATGAGTAAGTGATTAGGTGTGTGAGTATCTGTATAAGTGAGTGACTAGCTATCTTTGAAGCTCTAAGGGAAAGTGACTGGGTGTGAGTAGCTTTTTGAGTGAGTATCTGCAAGTGTGACTAGCTGCATGAATCAATGACTGTCTGTATCAGTTGCTGTTTGAGTCAACAGATGCGGTGTGACCCACTGTAAGAGTGAATTAATAGGTTTATTAGTTGCTCTATGAGTAAGCAACCACTGTGTGAGTGGCTGTATGGGTAAGTGACTGGGTGTGTGAGTGCCTGTATCACTGAGTGACTGTGTATGCGTATCTATATGGGTGAGTGAGTGGGTGTGTAAGTGGTTGTGTAATTGACCTATTAGTTGTGTCAGTAAGTGTATGGATGAGTGATTGGCTGTGTGAGTGGCTTTACGGGTAAGTGACTGGATGAGTGAGTGCATGCATGAGTGAGTGACTAAGTATATGAGTATCTATATATACGACTGAGTGCCTGTATGAGTGATTTACTGGCTATGTGAGTAGTATATGGGTAAGTGATTGCTGGTGTGACTTTCTATATGATTGAGTGAGTCATTGTGTGACTGACTGCATAGGTGAGACACTGTGTGTGTTAGTGCCTGTATAAGCTAGGGATTGCATGGGTGAGTGTGTATATACGTGAGTGATTGGGTGTATCAGTAACTGTAGGGGTGAGTGAGTGGCTGATCAAGTGTGTGTATAAGTTAGTCACTGGATAGGTAAATGGCACTATATCTGAAGGAATGGGGTGTAAGAGACTAGGGGCCAGATGTAGGTAAATCTCATTTACCGATTCATAAATACCGAATTTTACCGATTCGGTATTTATGAATCTGTAAATGAGATGTAGGTAAAAATTCGGTATTTTTTAAAGAATCGGTAAAATTCGGTATTTACCGATTCGGTAAATACCGAATCGGTATTTGCTATTGAATCCTATGGGCCTTGAAGCCCATAGGATTCAATAGCAAATACCGATTCGGTATTTAACGAATCTGTAAAAATACTGAATTGCTAAGGGGGACAGGGTGTCACTTTGACACCCTGTTGCACCCCTGTAACTGGCGTTTGCGCCATGTGGCACACAGACATGCCCTTAGGGCATGTCTGTGTGCCACATGGCACAGGTGTACATGCACAGGTTTGCATGTACACAAGAATTCGATATTTACCATGCAATTGTATTGCATGGTGAATACCGAATTCTAAAGGCCCTGTAGCACTGTTAGAAGTGCTACTTACATCTCAAAATACATATTCGGTATTTTTACCGAATGGTAATTTTACCGATTCGGTAAAATTACCGAATATGTCCGTTTTGTGAGCCCCTACATCTCCATAGCCCTTTACCGGTCGGAAACGGCCGAAAATCGGTATTTTCGGCCGTTTCCGACCGGTAAAGGGCTACCTACATCTGGCCCTTGATTTCAGTGGCTGGCAGTGTGAGCAGTTGTATGGGTGAATAACTAACCATGTCAGTACCTCTCAGGGTGAGTGAATATGTGTGTAAGTAGCTCTGTGAGTGAGCCAGTGGCTCTCTCAGTGTTTGCATCAGTGTGAGTCTGGCTGTGTCAGTGGCCATATTGCTGTGTGCATGGGTGTAATAGTGTATACAGGAATATGTTCCTGAATGTATCAGTGTATACACAAGAGTGTGTCTGGGTGTGTCAGTGAATGCCTGGGTATGTGACTATGCATTAGTGTGTACCTGGATGTATTAGTGTATAAATGACTGTGTGCCTGGGTGTGTCAGTCTATGCCAATGTCTGTCTGGGTATCATACTATATAAAGCATTGTGTGACTGGGTGTGTCACAGTCTGTATCTATGTGGAAATTAGTTTTTGAGTATCTTTATAAATGAATTATCGGATGCGTGCGTGTCTGAATCAAAGACAAATTGGTTGTAAAGGTGACCAAGTGACTTAGTTAATGGCTCTATGTAATTTTGAACATGTTTGGCAGTCACTGCATACATAACTGATTTGCTGTGTTAGTAGCTGTATACTTAAGTATGTATGTTTATGCACCATTGTTTACATGAGTTAGTGGATCTTTTTCTACCTGTATGGGTCAGTGACTGGATATATCAGTACTTGCATTAGAAAATTACTGAGTATGTTAGTGATTGTAGGTATGGCTGACTGTTTGTATAAAGTACTGTGTAGGTGACTGAGGGCAATTATTTTCACCCATATTAGGAAGTAACTAAGTGTATGAATATCTGTATGGGTAAGTAAGATTATGTAGTAGTAGATGTATTTGTAAGTGAGACGTGTTAGTAACTGTATCAATGAGTTAGTGGATTAGAGAGTGGTTAAATGAATGACTCTCTGGGTGTATGAGTTGCAAAATCAGTGTCTTTGTGAATGTGTCAGTGGTTGTATAAAACTACCTTTGTGTATAGTTTTACAGTATAAATTTGCGGAAATACACTGCAAGTTATAATTACAAAATGTGTTAAACAAAGTGGTGTCAACCTATACCAAATGCTCTTCATTTATTAAAAAAAACTCTCTACTGGTATGTCTAAAGAATATTTCTGTGTTGGAACAAGTCTTTTGAGACATCTAAACATGTACAACTCCAGCCACTATTGAAAAAGAAAAATAACATACATATATGTTAGTATTTCGTTTTAAAATTATAGAAACATCATAATACATATTGCCTATATTGTAACACTAAATCACAATATAGTAAAACATTTTGTTTTACCTTTTTTTTACTGTTCACAGCTTTCATAAACGTTGGTCTGTATGAAGCATTATCCCTGAACGGTGAGGAAAAAACTATCAATAGATTGTAGAAAGAAACCCAAAACCGCACAGTACTTCACTATAAATAAGTGACACTATGCATTGCACTCAGTACAATTCATGAATCAATTGTTTTATTTGGAGTTACTATACTAATGTAAACAAGCCTATGTAAGAAATATTTTTTAAATTATTATATCACGTACAATACTACAATTAAATGTAAACCACATTTTAATTTTGGAGATCCTCTTGAAAGCATCACCCCTGGTAGGCCAAATGATGTGTAAACTGCTGATGATCCATGCAGAGAAAATCCCATACAGTAGTTATTTTTCACAAATAGTACATAGAAGTTTGGTTGGAGAAACAAAAGGGGACAGTTTCATAGTTTCAAAGGCAGTTTTTACTTTCAATTTAAGGCTGCTGTAATTGGATTATGTCCATCCAGTTTCAGACTTTAATTGGAAAGTGTAGAATTTAGATGTGGTATTAACTCTTTTCTGGAAGATAAAATGACTGGTAAATGAATTTAGAAGAACTTTTAAAGGCATTACCCCAAATAGGCTGAATAATGTCTACAACACAGATGAATCAAGTACAAGAGACACAGTACACAACTTTTTATCCAGGATTCCACCTTAGAACTTTGGTTGAGAAAAGAAAAGATAGGAGTTTGGTAGTTTAAAAGGAAGTTTCGGGTTGAATTCTAGGTTGATGTAATTCCATTCCGTCCTTCAAGTTTCACTTTTTTATTAGACAGTGTAGTGTCCAGAGGTTGTATTAATTCCTTTGTGAAAGATGATAACCAAAGAAGTAAAAGTTCTACCCGAAATAGATAGTTGTCCAGCTTTGAAGTTTCTAATTTGAGGTTCCAATTTGAAAGCCTCTGCTCTGCATCATTGTAGCATTACTATAAGGTACTTTCCAGATGTTATTGGGATTAACATAGACATAATGTCTGATCTACAGTTTGGGCAGGTCATATTTTGGTTAGCCTTCTTCTTGTAATCCGGTAATGTTAAATACAGAAAACGCTCAGAATTAATATTAGTGGTAGATGAATAGTCATAATCTTCACAGTCAAGGTTCGATCTGCAACTCAGTCCGACTAAATTGTCAATATTTACATCTTCATCTAAAACTCCAAACATAACCATAATAAATTCTTGTGCGTCTTGTTGAGGGTTGAGACTAAAGATTAGTGATCCGCTACATATATCTTAAAGATCTTTAATGCAAGAAGCAGAATGCATCACAGTCCTTATCAGTCAGTAAACGTTGAGGTAAATGATACAGTGTAGATCACAATCACTTATCTGGTCTTTGTTGAATTTAGTTTACTAACTGTGGTACATGAAACACTACATTGAGAACAACATTTGCATAGCAGGTCACACCTGAATTGTTTTCAAGCTGGTACCCTACAGTATTTCTGTAATTTTCCAGTTTTCTCTTCTTAACAAATTTCAAATCTTTATTTCGATCAAGTGATCATAAAAGATATACAATAAAACATCATTTAAAATTCCAGCACATCAATATTTCATTTGTATTAGGTACATGAGTTTAAAGGAATGTTAAAAACATGAATAACATTGTATCAAAATGCAAGATTTTTTTTTTTTTCAAGGGTCATCTGCCATCTTTAAATAGCGAGTTCGGGCGTGCCACATTGCTGTTAAAAATTTGGCTAAGGCAAACACAGTTGGCGGGGGTAGATCTGTATTTAGAACTCTAAGTGCAGGGAGGAATGTTCTGAATCCCAAGTTTCTAAGCAGGGGGACGAGCCAGAATTGCCTGCTTTTTCGGTAGGCTCGACAAAAAAAGATAACATGTGCTTCATTCTCTTTGGTGCGGGCACAAGCAGGGCACGTCTCCGTGGGGGACCGCCCAGGCCATGCTGTGGTAAAAGACATTAGGGGAAGGGTCCCATACCTCCATTGTAGGAATAGTTTCCTGGTTGGAGCATTAGTCATTCCATCCAGGACACTTTCGAGATAGTATGAGTCTTTAATTGTGATAAAACGATGTGTCAAAGAACCCTCCCGTGCATTGTCCAGGAGACTGGAAAGCATTTTGGCATAGTATACTCTGGAGAGCACTTTCCTTGGGATCCTGTTGCTTGCGTTTTTTGGATGGGTTCACAATTCTGGTATTCCAATGGTCTCGCATATTCTCTTGATGTATTTAAACCAAGGGATCTTGGTCGCATTGGGTAGAGATAGGAATTCCTGTAGCTCAGATCGATAAGAAATGAGATCTTGGCTACTCCAGATGCGGCGCCAGAATAGTAGGGGTTTGAGCCCTAATTCCTCCGTAATGGGCCTCAGACCCAGGTCCAATCTTAGAGGCAGTAGTGGGGTGCTTGGCGGGAGAGCGGTCAACTGCCTTAGGAATTTATTTTCTGTGGTCTGCAAGGCGGGGGACGGAGTGTAGCCCCACATCTCGCCCCATAAGTTACACCCGCCCGTGCCTGGGCTTTATATATTTGGATGGCGGGAGTCAGAGGGCGATAAGTTGATTTAGTCGCCATTCTCATGATGACACCCACCTTCTGGGCCAGCTTCATGTTCACTTCGGTCTGGTGAGCCCCCCACGTGAGGTTTTGGTTTAGGGTTATCCCCAAATACTCTATTGTAACAACCCTTTCTAGTTGTACTGTGCCAAGCAAGGGATTTGGACGCTTTGGGGACTTAGGATTTAGGATCATAAATTTTGTTTTTTTGTGGGTTGATTTCAAGACCCCTTTCTGTGCAGAACTCAAGGAAGCCATCGAGCACCCTCTGTATGCCCATCGGCGTTTTGGACAGCAGCAGGGTGTCATCCGCAAAAATAATTGCGGGCACCCTGCTGCCAGTCAGTTTGGGTGCATCAGTATTGGGGATCCTGGTCAGGTGTGCGATTACCCCGTTCACAAAGAGGCAGAACAGGGTCGGTGCGAGCACGCAACCCTGTCTCACCCCTCTGCAGATGGGGAATCTTTCAGTTAGTTTTCCACTTCTCCCACACCTGACCCTTGCAAAGTTGTTACGATGTAGTTTAATCAGAATTGCAAGGATGTCTTTTGGGACGCCTAGCTCTGCCATTACCTCCCACAACTTTGATCTTGGCACCAAGTCGAAGGCGGCACGTAGGTCCACGAAGACCGTGTACAGCGTGCCGCCCTCGATAAGTGCAATCCTCCAGTACATGAGATTTAGTCTAAGGATTTGGTCGATTGTGGAGACCCCCCTCCTAAATCCTGCCTAGTATGGACTTAGAGTGTCTGTCTCCTCCAGCCAACTCTGCAACCGATCCAATATTAGCCTGCCGAAAAGTTTCTGTGAAACGTCGATAAGGCTTATTGGACGATAGTTGGCTTCGAGCAGAGGGGATCCCTTTTTAAATATTGGGACCACCTCTGCGCCCAGCCAAGTATCGGGGACCTCCATACCCTTTAGTACCGCATTAAATATCAACAGGAGGTACGGGGCCCATATCCCAGGTTCCTGTTTGTAGAGATCTCCTGGGACCCCGTCCAACCCTGGTGCTTTCCCTCCTGCCAACCCCGCGATTGCAACAGGCCTACTCTGAAACGCGTCATCCACTGCGTATAAGGATTGATAATGCTCCTGCCACATGGCAGGGGCTATGTTGGGTTCGATTGCTGAAGGGAGATCTTCTGACCCATGGTTAACCAGCCACCAAAATTTGCAAGAATCCTTGGCTGCTAGTGCTCCAGAAAGGTCCTCCCAATACTTTATACCCCATTCAGCCTTAGCATTTGCCAAAAGTGTCTTATAGGCCCGTCTTTTGGCTTGAATCAACTCCCTACATCCCTTCGCTTTAATTGTGAGTAGGAGCTCTCGTTTTGATTCCCGGCATGTGGCATTATACCAAGACTTTTTGTGTATCCCCTTGTTTTTACCTGCACTTTTGGCAAATAGGTCTAGCTCCAGGGTATGTATTAGATCTTCGTGGGTTTGCCACAATTGATCTCTTTTTTCCCCGTTGTCTAGATCGTTTGCATGGGCAAATGCTTTTTCAAGCACTGGCATAATTCTGGCATAAAGCCTGGCTAGCTTGTCGGCGCCTGTGACCAGTTTCCCCCACCTCACTCTCCTCCTGTCATTCTCCAGGAGTAATCCTGTAGTTGCACTTTCTTTGTCCGGTCCTATGTCCTCGATGCCTGGCATGGCATATTCGAGCTCAAGAGCATTGTGGTCACTGTCCTCTCTATCTAGTACCCTAAAATCGATTATTCGTGACCAACATGACAATTGGACTAGGACATAGTCAAGTCTGGATTCGCTTCCTAATTTATTGAAAGTGTGTTTACTTGGGGTGTCTGATTTTGTGCGCCCATTACATGCCCTTAGACCATAGTTGAGGGTCATTGCGGTTATCTGAAGAGCAAGGGGAGTCCAGGCTCTTGGTGGGGGTGCCACCGTGGCTGGTATCAACCATCTCGAGTCCTCCTCAAGGGAGGGTCCATCCAGAAGGCCAGGAAGTGGCTCATAGTGTGAGTTGAGGTCCCCTGCGAACACGTGGGGGAGGTCCCTTGGGATTTCGCTTAGAAAAGCCGAAAGTTCGTCGATGGTGTTTGATTCACGTGATATAACCACCGGTCTCGAATAGACATTTATGACCAACAACTTAGCGTGGTTTGGCCATTCTAGCAGGACAGGTAATATGTCCTCAGAATCAACAGCTAAGCACCTAGCCTTGCAGCCCAAATGGGATGCAATCATGGTTGTCAGCCCTCCTGACGGACGTCCCCTTCCCCCCCATTTGGCTTTTTTTGAGAACACTGTGAACCCCGGGCATAAATACTCCTCTCTTGCCCAGGTTTCTTGCAAGAGGCAGATACTTTTTGAGCTGATGAACGACATCCACTCCGGGCATTCCATTTTGTTAGAAAGGCCGGCTATGTTCCATGAAATCTTGTTAAGTGCGGCAGATCTTCGAAATGGTAACTCAATGTTCGAGAAGTTATCCTTTTTGATAACAGGATTTGGGTTTGCCATTCGGTTTTGTGGCAATTCGCCCTGTATAGTCCCTATACTACTAACATTGTCCGCTACCTCTGCTGAAGGGTTTTCAGGATCTTGGTCGTGGCTGAGTTCGTAAGGAGCAGTTGTTAGATCTATTGGAGATTGAGTTTGTTCCCAGGGGGCGGATCTATTCTCTATACGGTCTGTTAGATGGGGACAGTCCTTGGCCCTAACTTTGGAGTTGGGTAGTCAGTCAACCATTTCGAGGGTACTGTGGGGTATATTACCAACAACTAGCGATAATTTTTGTCTCTAACTTGTTTAGAGACAAAAATTATCGCCGCACATCGGCGATTTTTATCGCAGATAAACCTTGCTATTAGCAAGGTTTATCGCAAATGCGATAAAAAACGGCCGCAATGCATGAATATCGCTGAAAAGTCAGCGATATTCATGCATTATCGAGCAAATGCTCTTAGCCATGTTATCCACCTCCCATTGGATAACATGGCTAAGAGCTGCTCAGGGCAGGTGTTAGTTTTTGGAGATATTCGCGCTTAGCGCGAATATCTCCAAAAGTTGGTAATAGGAGATAGCGATGTTAGCGACTGTTTCCAGTCGCTAACATCTTGGCACGCCCACTTTGCATGTCATTAGTGATAAATATCACTGACATGCAAAGCGGGGCCCAAGATGGTCGCTATCTCCTATTAGCTGTCACTAACTGGTATTAGGGACAGCTTGGTAATAGGGAGATAATTTTATCTCCGCTTTCTTGGCTTTTAAAGCCAAAAAAGCGGAGATAAACCCCTTGATAATATACCCCTGTATCTATTAGAAGTTGAGAGGTAGGCCGGGTGATGCATTCTGTGTGGCCCTGGCACTCCTCTCGGTCTTCCACCCCAACCACCCCTCCTCTTAGTGCTGAACTCCCACCCTTCGTCGTCACCATAGATTGGTAAGTACTCAGGCCACGTGTTCCTCTGGTAATGAGGCTCCCTCCTTCCTACACTATTACTCTCCCAATCTCCCAATAACTCCTGGTGGTGCCCCCATCATGGATCTTCTGTTAAATACATATTTGAAGGGTAGAAGGATGAGCGAGGGAGAGCCTGGATAAGGTTCCCTTGGTCGTCAGTGGGCCAGCTACAGATGTACGAGGCTGTCCTCGGTTCCCTAACACTAACCACAATGCAGTCACCTCTAGTTGTCTTTCTCCGATTTCCCACCCAGGCAACACGTCTCACCATGAGAACGTCTCTGGTTATGCCTTGGGGAGAGGTCTGTATAAAGACAACCAGTTGATGACTTTGTTTTTGAGTGAGGCAGTCGTCTCTGTGGCAGTGGGAGATAATTCGGGTACACCCACCAGGATCACTGTGTAGGGGAATGCCTCAGGTGGTAAGTTCACAGGTTTGATATTACGAGAATTATTTTGCATACTGTCTGAGGGTCTTGTATCACTCTTTGTTTTTTCCAGGGGATTGGGATTGTCTAAGGGTTTTGTGGATGTGTTTGATGGTGGGGGTACCAATGCCTGGATTGGAGTGGGTAGTATGACTTTATTTGGGGAAGCAGATGGTTGCTGAATGTTGTTTTGACTAGGTTTATGTTGTGTGGTTTGAGGAGTGGGTAGCCTAGTTTTCTTCGTTAGATTTACGGAATCTGTGCTCTTTTTGGACTTCTGATCTAACCACCCTTTGGCTCCCTTAGTTTCTGTTTTAAGGCTATCTGCCAGCTGGATTGTAGATTTTTCAATATTAACCAACCTGGCTTCGATCTTTATCAGCCGAGCTTCAAGGGGGCTAAGGAGTGACCTGAGGAGTGTGCCTAAATCTGCGAGTGTGAAATCTTCGTCGGAAGAGTCTAAAGAGATGTTGGGATAGGAGGGTATGTCTGCAGGTAGAGTGGCTATTGGTTGGGGCTCTATGGCGCTCTTGGATAATTGACCCGAGGTGTTTCCGCCAGAGCTAGCAGCGCCCTTAGCAGGGTCAAGTTTGGATGTTTTTGCCTTGCTACCTCCTTTAGTTTGTCCCCCTTTCTTCCTTTTTTGAATGGCTCCCTCCCTTGCTCCCCTAGCGGGGTCGGAGGGGTTCGCACTGGTGCTGGGTATGGCCGACTCCTTATTAGCGATTGAGAGGGGGGCAGATGGTATTTGGACCGTTGGTAGGGTCATGAGACTCATATCCTCCAGATCATTAAAGTCCTCCATTGTGAGTTCTGGGTTGGTAGGTAATTGGTTTGTCTCTGAACCCTCCTGGATGGTGTTGGGAGGTTCTTGCCTTCCTTCTGGGGTTTTAGCCAGGGCCATTGGTCCCAGTGATGATCTCCTCACCCACTCGATTTCTTGGGAGATACGCCTTTCGAGAACACTGATTTCATCTATCAAGAGTGAACCAGCTTTGACAAAGTAGTTGTCGATGGGACCTTTAACGGGTCCGACCACAACCTGTGCGGATTTACTCCTTGTTTCCCTGGTACACATCCCTGTGTCTTGGTGGTCCAGTTCAATAGAGGGCAGGCAGGAGGAGCGATGGGACCAGACCGACCAGGGGGGATTGCCCGGTCCCGGTCTCTCCGGTCCTCGAACGGCCTTAAACGGCCCGCCCTTTGCCCGGGCTTCGCTCCGCGCTTTGCCCCGCGTACGCGTCAGACGCTATCTGGTTATATCGGGAGGTGGGCGGGAAGAGGACCAGCTGCGGCGAGTCACCAGGCGCAGCGCCCGCTGGTCCTCGCAGTCCCGCAGGGGCGGAAGCATCTCTAGGAGGCTCCTCTCGTAATCAGGAGGTCCCCGGTGATGGCAGCCTCGAGCGGCACCCGCGGAGCGGGGGCCACGAGGAGTGGTTTAAAAACAGGAAGAAAACCACTTGGGCAGGAAGCAGGCAAGGAACCACGTCGTCCCTCTGGTTACAGCAATGCACAGATGCGCTGGACGCCCAGCCCTCAGTTCTTAAATCCAGGCGGGAGGGGGGCGGGAAGAGGACCAGCTGCGGCGAGTCTCCAGGCACAGCGCCCGCTGGTCCTCGCAGTCCCGCAGGGGCGGAAGCGTCTCTAGTAGGCTCCTCTCGTTATCAGGAGGTCCCCGGTGATGGCAGCCTCGAGCGGCTCCCGCGGAGCGGGGGCCGCGAGGAGTGGTTTAAAAATAGGAAGAAAACCACTTGGGCAAGAAGCAGGCAAGGAACCACGTCGTCCCTCTGGTTACAGCGATGCACAGACGCGCTGGACGCCCAGCCCTCAGTTCTTAAATCCAGGCGGGAGGGGGGCGGGAAGAGGACCAGCTGCGGCGAGTCTCCAGGCGCAGCGCCCGCTGGTCCTCGCAGTCCCGCAGGGGCGGAAGCGTCTCTAGGAGGCTCCTCTCGTTATCAGGAGGTCCCCGGTGATGGCAGCCTCGAGCGGCTCCCGCGGAGCGGGGGCCGCGAGGAGTGGTTTAAAAACAGGAAGAAAACCACTTGGGCAGGAAGCAGGCAAGGAACCACGTCGTCCCTCTGGTTACAGCAATGCACAGATGCGCTGGACGCCCAGCCCTCAGTTCTTAAATCCAGGCGGGAGGGGGGCGGGAAGAGGACCAGCTGCGGCGAGTCTCCAGGCGCAGCGCCCGCTGGTCCTCGCAGTCCCGCAGGGGCGGAAGCGTCTCTAGGAGGCTCCTCTCGTTATCAGGAGGTCCCCGGTGATGGCAGCCTCGAGCGGCTCCCGCAGAGCGGGGGCCGCGAGGAGTGGTTTAAAAACAGGAAGAAAACCACTTGGGCAGGAAGCAGGCAAGGAACCACGTCGTCCCTCTGGTTACAGCGATGCACAGACGCCAACAGATTTTAGTTTGTCCTTGTGTCCTTTCTGTTCTTCAACATCTGTACACTCTTTTGTAATCTTACGCTTTCCACATTTTCTCATAAAATGGGTATTGTCCTAAATGAGGAGTGTGCACTTCTTAACTGATTGCACTCTCTTAAACAGCTTGCATCAGCACTAACGTTCGTATCATCAAACTCAATCAAATATAAACTGGACAATGTTTTAACTCACAACAATGGTATATATAGCATTCTTTCTTTAAAAATAATATGTACAATATTAGCAAAAGATGTAACTACACTTGCAGCATATGCTAGGGAAAATGGGAACTGTTGGTGTTGCACATATAAGTCTTTCACTAGCAAAAATGTACAATACTCCGGCCAATCTACTTCACACCATCAATCTGATCAAATTTTATCGCCAAGTATTCAATCTCATCTCTAATTCTAAAAATGAATGAAATCAACAACTTTACCCATTGCACAATTTACTAACCAATCATCAACATTTAAATTATGCCACAAAATTATTGACTGTTCCTGCACATGCGTAAATTATTTTCTAATCCTGCAGTTCTGAATACAGATTTCTCCAAAGTATATACTTTTTCATGTAGTTTTTCTGTGAGCAGTATTGTCACTCCCTGATGTTCCATTTTATCGAAAGTTGCAATGTCCACAATCTCTTCTTTCTCCAGTTTTAGTAATTGTTCATTGAGCATTCTTGCAGGGTAGGCATTAAGCAGACTATGGATTTGTTTTATTGAATGAAATTGTATATTAGTTCTGCTGCTGTAAAGTTATATAGAAATAGTTTCCTGATAAGTCGACTATTTTATGCATGTTTTCCATAATTTGTTAGAACCCTTTTCTAATGTCCTTGAAAATATTTCTATAATCCACATGTATAGTTTTCACTAGTTACTTGTATTCAAAGTTTAACCTCATATTTACATTGCCAATACTCCCCAGAACATTTTTTCTTTCATTATGGACAAGTGTTTTGAAAACAGGTAGGCATGGTATGGGGGTTAATTGCAGTGGGTCACCAAATACAATCAAATGATTTCCTCTAAAGAGAACATTGTAGTTTTTCTTAAAATCTGCTGCATTTTTAAGTGTGTGAAAGCAAGCATTAAGGTGGATACCATGGTGAGCTCATCAATGATTAAAAGCTTCAGTTTCTTCAATACTCTTGATACCTCATGGCAAGCTTCACCAGATATTTTGGGGCATTCCAGTTTATAGTTATGTTCAACAAGTAGCATTGGTCGGTGATGTAAAGTAATCCCTTTAATGTTATGTGTAATCTTGTTGGTGCTGATATTAAACATGAAACATTTGATTCTGTAGTCTTCTCTAAATAAACTAGTCAGAAATGTAATTAGAAAGCTCTTTCCAGTGCCATTTTGACCATTGATATATATTGATTTATGTAAAGACCATTCATATTGCTTCTTCTCATGTAAAAATCCATGCTCTATTTTAACTTTAACTTCACTAAAACTGTCCTTCTGTTCATCATTCAGTTGCTCTAGTAACTGTTCAAAATGAACAGTCTATTCTCTTGCTTGCTACTTTGCACTTTCCACCTCATTCATAGCTATATCTGCTTCATTTTGAATAAGTGGTTCTTCAAGAGGATCCTGGGTCAGTTGTCCAGAAATTTGACTTCTTTGTAAACTCTCCTTGGCTAGTTCAGCAGCAATGATTTCTTCCTGTACAAACTCATCTTTCAGCATTTGCAAGTAGGTTGGAAAGACTGAACACTCAATGCTGTATTTCACAGCATTGAAAGGGTTATATTAACAGTCATGCCAAGTAAATCTGATTCACATACCCTGGCTTGAATAACTGCAAAAGTGGCAAATACAAATCCCTCTTCTCTCTGGAGGTTGGCAAGTAAGCTTTCGGTAGGTAATCAGATTACCTTTTTGTGTCTCACCAAACAACCATCACATCCAAACACTGCATATCTTCCTTCTTCTATGTTTTTACTTACATTAATTCTATATGTGCAGTATTGAAGTACTTAATGGAGACACACGTTTTGAAGAAGTGGACTCCTTCTTGGGTAGTATGTATCCAACATATTAGTTTTCAGAATATCTCTACTTTCTGGATCGAATTTTGTGAGATACTGTATTTTTGGCAAAGATCTTAATACTCTATTTCGACTGTTTGCACGGCCTAGGCCTACCCTCATCATTTCTCTTAACTTTGAGAACAAACTAGCCGAGCTCAACGGGTCGGAGCACTCATAGAAACCAATTTGTGTGCGAAAGCATTTTCAAGCAGAAACTATGCAATTTCTTAGTAAGACTGATTTCTGCAGAAATCTCGTCTCTCGTCTCTTACATTTCAGGTTTCTCTGATTTTATATATATGAAGTGACGTAGTGAGCAACAGCGATGGTGCTGTCTTCAAATGTTAGATCCATATTTGCGTTTCACATCTCCAATATCACAGGGTTGTAGTAATTAATGTAGTTGGAACCATCTTTTCTTCTGAGATTGTATGTAGTTTTTGGGTGATTTCAATGTTAGTGTGTGTCTGACTGCAGACAAAAAAATTGTTTACTCTTCCTTGTGAAAGATGGGTCATGGGAATCCAAAATGACATCTCCTGTAAAATTTTCCTTTGCATCTATATTTTTGTCAACAGTATTTCCTACATCTATGAGTTTGGAAGAGTAGAACTTGCTGTCTCAAGCCCTTTTCAACATCATCTTTTGAGATGGCATAGTCGCTTACTACGAAAGACAAGTGAGACCCATCACTGTCTGTTCCAAATGTTGGTACATCTTTTACCCACAGCAACATGTGAATATGAGGAGCACCTCTTGCTTAGGACTCTTTATGACAAAAGAAATCAGTTACTTCACCCAGAGGAGGATTACGTTTGTTGCAGATGAAAGACATCATGGCTTGAAACCTATGGTTGAAATATCTGCAAACATTTGCTAGAACCAATGAGCAAAGTTCTCCAGCTGTCTTCACATTGATGTCGTTTATGTTTGAGTTTGCTTCTTTCAAGAATTCAAGCAGGTCATCCACTCATACTGAGTGTTAGAAACCAAGTAGGTGTTTCTAGGTTTCCCAACATGTATTTTAGTTCACCGTCACAATGATACTAATGGCAGGCCATCAAATTAATCAAGCTGTATTCCAAGTTTTCATCTTTTTCTTGTACTTTGTCAACAAATTGCTTTGCTGAGAGATTTTGCTGATTCACTCCTGTTTTGAGAATGTGATTTACTACATAGGATAGGCCTGGCAAGTCGCTCTCAAATAGTAGTTGAAATATATAGGGAATACACTGGTGAAATCTAGGATCTTTTGAATATAGTCAAAAAATCCTAATATCTATCACCTACTCCAGTAGGAAACAGATTTGGAAAACAGCGAGCTTCTAAACTTTTCTCCCACACACTCAAGGGATCTCCATGGAGGCCAGCTCCCACACCACCAAACTCGTAATCAGGCCGTAAATATTTTGCCATTTCTACAGCAAAGTCTTTAAGCATAATATTAGTAAAACACGTGTCAGGGATTGTTTTAATTCACTACAGGTTGGCTTGGATGATATTTTACCAATCCAAAGCTGTAATACTGTGTATGGAGTGGTAAAAGACTTTTGTCATTTACAGCCAGGCATGAATGGTACTGTAATAATCCTATGCTGAGAAGACTTTGCTGTAGAAATGGCAAAAGACTTTGTTTGGGGGACATGGGATTGTATCCCTTGGCATGATGAACGTGTCTCCAAAATGGAAGGGAAAGGTGCTTAGGATTCTTTTAGTAAGCAGTCCATTATCCTAGGAAAAGGGCAGAAAGACATTGCATATCACTAATTTACATAGGGCTGGGCTTGTAGGCAAGTTAACATACTTCTAGTTTGTAAAACTTAAGAACACGATCTCTGGTCTCAGCAGCAGATGTCAAGAAAGAACCCCCTCATCACAGACACCATATGAGATTTTGCACTCGAGAAAAGCAAGGATACAAACACTTACATCAAGGATCACAGATAACTTTTAAAAGTAGAAATCCAGAGAAAATACACTTGCTTTGCCTTGACCATGCCCACCAACTTAGAATGATTATTACTTTACAGAAGTGGAATTTCAACTCTGGCACCTGCTTTGTTTATATCTGTAAGTGCTGCCTATTGAGGTTTCATTTCTGTTAAAGGAGCATTGTTGAATGAATGCTGCCATACCTATTTATCTAAGAAGAGACCAGTATTTGTGCAACACCTCTATCCTACTGGAGTACTTTCGACTGGCTAATTAGTAAGTGCTATCTTGTCGGGTAAATGTATAGGCATTGTCCTACACTAGACCTGTATAAAGGATGCAGAGAAAATGTCTCCACTGATCTTGTGTGTCAGTAACTTTGCCAATGTGATTGTTCCTCGAACGTCTTCACAAATACCTTTAGAAAGCGCAACTGCAGAGAAAACACACCTAGAAATATGATTGCATCTCCTCCAAAGAAAGAAAGAGTTACTTCTGCAGAAGTAACTCTTTCTTTCTTTGGGGGAGATGCAATCATATTCCTAAGCTTGAGGAACACATCTCCAAAATAGACAGGAAACGCATTGGTGGTTCTTTAGTAAGCGGTCCATCATCTTAGGAAAAGGGTGAGAAGATGTTGCATACTGTTAATGTATATTGGGTAGGGTGAAACAAGTGGGGCTTGCCTACTTCTAGTTTGTAAAAGTTTAGAACATAATCTCTGGTCTCAGCAGCAGATGATATGAAAGAACCCCTTGTCACAGGCACTCTATAAGATTTTTCCTTTGAGAAAAGCAAGGATGGAAATACGTTCATCAAGAATTACAAATAACTTTTCACAGTGGATATGCAGAGAAAACATACTTGCTTTGCCTTGCCGTGCTCACGAAGTTAGGATGATTAGAAGATTAGAGAGATAAGATGGCCGCAGGGTAGGAGCTCAGATTGCGATCTCACGGCCAGGGATCCCTTACAAACTGAAAATCCCACCGACCCCCACATCCATGCTGCCAAAAGAATCAGGACTCACCGGAACCGACCAGGAGAAGAACTTACATGATGGTGAGCCAGAATCGGAGTGAATTCAACGTCCCGCGCCCACTGCCTACAGGACGGCTCATGTTCTGGTTTGAGGTGATTGTCGCGACGGTGCCCTCCAAACGACGCCTGGGCAGCCCTGTACCAGACCCGCGGGAGTCGCAAAGTCAACAGTTAACCACACCTGGGCATGGGTGCTGTGAACCTGGATCAAAGTGCATTTCTCTGCCGGTTCTGCCCAGAATGCCGTCCTGACAGAGAGACTGACTGACCCCAAAATGGCCCTTCCTGTTCCTCTCACAGCTCTCCTCACAACTTCTAATATGCCCCCCCAAGCACCGGAACACCCAGGGGAGCAAATCCCGCCTTCCTCCCACCATGACCAGACCGGAAGAGACCTTTGAATGAAAACACTGGTAATGGATCTACATTGAGCACCGTCTCAAAAGTTGAGATTGCCTGACCCTAAGATGGCTGACTCGGTCCCCCCCGGAGAATTTTTCTCCCTTGATAACTCACAAAACCAGACTCTATTCAACGCGGATTGCTCATTACACTCAATGTCTTGATCGACTAAGTCAAAGTCAGAAAGTCTTGTGTAGCGCAGCGTGTCACCGTTAGGTCTCAAGGCGCTTGCAGACAGATCAACTCACCTAGATTCTTATATCGCATTAATTAGGGAACAGCCAAGTTTTTAATTCTTTACAAAAACACAAATGATCAGGAATGGATGTGATGTATGGGGAAGCTTGTTCCAGAAATGGGGGGTAAGATATGGAAATGATCGGCCGCCGTATCTCACAGTGCATGTCTGTAACGGAGTTAAGAGAAGTTTAGAACTAGATCTCAAAGTTCTGGTAGGCTGATCTTTTCGCAATTTTTTACCTTGGTACCCTGGGCCTGCGTGATAGATGCTATTGTGTGTGAGGCAGAGGATTTTATATTGGCCTCTCAACCTGATTGGGAGCCAGTGAAGGGCTTTTAGGTTGGCACAGGATGATGATCTGAAGGCCAGGTCCAGAATCAGTCTGGCAGCAGTGGTTTGAAGGGTCTGTAGTTTGGAATAAAGATCATTATTAATAGAGGCCAGTAAGGCATTGCCATAATCTACTCAACTCATAATTAGGCCCTGTACAAGTGGCTTACGGGTTTCAATTTGAAGCCATTTAACAACTCAAGTTTTATCTTACGGTCAGTCAGTACACATCCAGTAAAGTTCCACCACCACTCAATTGTTAGATTGGCCTGACCCTGTGATGGCTGCTACTCTGTAACGCCCAACCACTCAAGGCGACGCGACTGACCCCCAGTCCATCCAAATGAAGCGGCCCTTTTCTCAGACCACGGACACACCCCTTATTTGCACCACAGGGCTTTACTCATCAAAAGTATGCTGACCTGGCTCAAAAATCTCTGCCCCAACGTTTAGACCTGATCTCAAGATAGCCGTCCTACCACTTTTCTTCTGGGCTATACAGAATCATGGGGGCCGACTGAATTCGAACTTTCAAGGACTCATTCCCTTTGCTGAAATTCAAGATGGCTGCCTCAGTAAGACCCTTTGCGATACTCTTTCTTCTCCTAGTCTAAAATCATTGGCCATCATTCGAACCTCAACCAGCCTTCCCTAGACCCTGTTCCCGCTCACCCACCAGGACCTTTACTCTGAGAATTTTCCCCTGACAGCTGAGACCTAGCCATTTTGACTGATGCCCGGTGGAGCTACCTCACGAGCTAAAGGGGAGATGGGCTATGGATTCCCTCCTTGACCATCACCCACCCAGCCAGTCATTGGGCAAACCCTCCTGCATCTCTCATGACCTTATGTCCCTCCTACCCCTTCCCCCTACCCCCTACCCCTCTCCGCTCTACTCTTCTCCTCTTTCCAGCTTCTGACCTTTGCCCTCACCTGTCCTTGCCTTTAGTCCCCACCCTGTTTATCTGTGAATTTTCCCTCGTCAATTGAGACCTAGCTTTTTTGACTGATGCCCAATGGAGCTACCTGATTTAGCTAAAGGGGAGGCGGGCCGTGGATTCCCTCCTTGGACGTCACCTACCCAGTAGGTCTTTAGACAGATTTCCTTTTGTCTCTCCTGTCGTCTCTTACCTTATCCTCCCTCTTCACACTTCCCCCTTCCCCCCTCACTATTTCTGTCTCTCCTTCTCTCCTCTCTCAATGTATTGCTTATTTTTTTACATAATGTGTAATTGTTATCATTTTCTGTTATATTGTGGAACCTAATGTAAAGCGCTCTGATACCTTTGGGTCTAGCTAGCGCTATATAAAACTCTTTAAATAAAAAATAAACAAATTAGTACTCTACAGAAGTGGTGCTTTAACTTGGACGCCTGCTTTGTTATAGTATAGGGAGGGGGATGGCACAGCCTCCCTCCTGGGCTGATTTTGTTCCAGAGACCCCAACTCCTAGTGCCTGGCCTTTTTATCCTTTTTTTTTATAGGGATAGGTGGCTGCGCTGCACCCTTCCCAAAGCTGATTTTGGCCCCAGGGACTCCATCCCTTGGGGGTCCGACCATGGTTTTGTGGGTGCCCCAGGGCACCCAGTGTGCATTGGGACACCAGGGGGAGCCTTAAGGCCCCTGTGGTCCCTGCTGGCTCCCCGCCTCCTGTAGGAGCCGGTATTGATTTTACACAGTGGATAAGAATGCAGCTCACAGTTTGTGAAAGTAATTTTTCTGTTTCCCTGCTTGCTTGAGACCGGGCATGGAAACAGATGAATACTCGGTTTTCAGCAAGCTTCGCTGGCTGAAAACCAGAGTGTTTGCTGGGGGTTGGCAGAAGTGCTTATTGCTCCCGTCAAGCCACAGCACACAGCTATGTCCTGGTAGTTGGCACCCAGAGACATAGCGGGAGCCGTCCCTGTGTGGTGGCGGTTCCCAAGGTCATCCATTACTCCAGAAGGGGGTGTGACTAGTTTATGTATGGAAAGTTTCAAGGAGATATGTCAAGCAGGGGCTGTGAAACAAGGGGACACAAAATGCAAAATCACCATGTGTTTCCCATTGACTTTTTCAGAGAGGACTCAAAAACTGCTGCTCAGAATTACATGAAATTTGTCGGGAAGCTAGATCATGGTCCACAGATTGTGTTTTTTGTGATTTGTTGTAAATTCAGTAGATTTTGAGAAATTAAGGTTCACAAATATGTGAATCTAGACAGTTGGGTCCCTCATACCCAATTTGAAAGAATAGAGGTTTCTGATTGGCCAAGGGAGCTTCTTTTCAACTGGGACAGTTCCTGTGGGATGGCCCCCTCCCAAATCCATTATAGGCTCCAGGAAGCCTACGCCCAGGCCCAAAATATTTAGAAAAATGAAGGGGGCAGTTTAAAATGGTTAAGAAGCAATATGGAAGTTACCTACCACTATGTAAACTATAAAACAAACTAGTACACTGATTGCATGATGTCATCTGGGCGGTCAGGGGACATATCTCTCAGGGCCGTCAATATTCGGTGCCTATATGAATTAAATGCAGCTCCTTCATGCTCAGTGTCTGCTAGCGTAGTTACTGGAATGTGAGCTTCAGCAAACGGATGTACGTTGTTACAACGCATGCTTTTACCACGCATGCTGTTACAACGCAAGTTTTACAACGCAAACCATTACAACGCATTGCTTTGGGGGGTGCTGGATAGTGAATAGTTTAATTTACTATTCCAACTCCAGTCCCCGTGGATAGTAGGGAAGGTGTTGGATAGTAAATTAAACTATTACTTATCCTAGAGCGCCCCCAGTGCAATACGTTGTAATGGTTTTTGTTGTAAAACCTGCGTTGTAAAAGCACTGCGTGGTAAAAGTTGCGTGGTAAAGGATGTTTACCTCAGCAAACACTGCATCAGGCTGCTCTCCAATAAGGATAATTAGCAGGCTTTCAATATCACCTATGTCTAGGTTGATTCCTCCTGTGTTCTTTTTGAAGCATGAAAGCTATATCTCTACTACATCCAACAATGACGGTAACTCTGTCCTTAACCCTGCTTTATATATGTGGCATATATGTGATCCCTGCTGTCTTTTCCGTAGAAGTGGGTGCATTCATATTTCAGGTGACTATATGGGTTTCTCCCTAACATGGCGTTACCATCTTTTTTTAGCTGTGCGCTGTGCGCTGTGCGCAGTGACATCGTTCCTACGTTTCCTCATACTATAGTTAGCATCTTTTTAGACATTACTGAATGTAAGGGAAGTTTCACTTGGGATCACCTCCTCCATGTTGAATGCAGTCCTCCGCTATAGCCATCTCCTCTGGCTCAAATGATTCTTCCTTCATCCAAGGTCTATTATAATGGTCACTTTCCTCAGTCCAGGTGGCTAATAGGTGGCAGAACGGGTGCACCCCTTGGGATTAACTTGCCTTTGTCATGCATTCGTACATCCTCATTGCTGCTCCCTCATGTGCAAGCAAAGGCGCCATCCTATTTTTCCTGCATCTCGTTTGGGTTGGTACTAGGCTGCCTCGATCTTTTAATTCCTTGTCAGCCCCTCTCCTTTGTCGACCGATTGATGAGGCTCTGATCCCTACTAAAACCCTCTAATCTATTTCTGCCTCTGATTCTTACCAGAGTGGTGCCCTGTTCCTACCCCACTTCACTTATGTGCAGAGCACACTGCCCTGTGTTCTTGCTGTACTTCCTGGGTGCGTCATCTTCCTCTCTCTAACCTTAGCTCATGCCTTTCTTGTTCCCCTGTCTAGTTTGTCTCCTTCTCTTTGAGCTACGTGCAGTTTTTTTTGGCCAGACTTTGCCTTCAAACTCACTCCCTGTCATCTCCTCAGCTACCTGGGCAAATCCTGTAGCCCTACACTCATCATCAGTTTCCAGAGGACTGAGAATTCCTCACCCCCACTCATTGAATCGCTATGTAGAACAGCCACAAAGCTCCTTGTTACTTGTGTATGTCCGCCTGAATTATTGGAAGTGTGTGTTCAGTTTGAGGATGAAGTTCTATGTGTTGGGTGTGGTAGATGGGGGGGTCGAGCTTTTCGGGACCTTTCCGAGGGACCTAGGCTGCGCTGGAAGCATCTGAGTTCGCTGGCCTTTGGTTCCTCCTGCTTGGGCCCATTATTGCAGTTTTAGCGGCAGTTTCCTTTCAACTCTTGCACAAAATACTGTTTGCAATAAATAAGAGCATCGCAACATCGCATGTACCTTACACCAAATTAAGAAAGGTTGACAGAAAAAAGTGATTGCTTTGTCAAAAATGTCTCAGCTCGCTCCTAGCGCATGCTATCCTGTAAACAGGTGAAGCTCTGCGTGGTACACGGTGCTAAACGAGACGATAGTCTGCCAATATCTGCTCTAGGACAAAGGTATTAGTAATAGATGCGGAAAAAGGAATAACTCAGGAACCACAGGCTCCTCTTGGCCACACACGTTACACCTTGTTCCACAGGTCCAAATCTTTTTCCCTAACGTCCGAATCCCAACCTGTATCAAACCAAGTGTACGATCTGTATCACACCTAATGGTCCAAGCGTAACGTCTGTGTCACACCCAGCGGAAAAAGCGTATTGTCTGTGTCATGCCCAGCGGTCTAAGCTATTAACACCTCTTACTCCTTTAAGATATCAACGGGGTTAAGTAAGCAGTGGCACTAAGAAAATCTTTTAGACTAAAAAATTAGATTGAAGTGCTAACTCTACCAAAACAGGCACAGAAACAGCATCCTGTGAGTTATCAAGGGCAATAAAATAAATATTCACCATTCCTAGCATGCTGACTATAAAAAAAAATGACTTACGCAGTGTGGCCTCTGAGGCCGCCTTAAATTTTCTCAGCTAGGACATGTATAGTGGTAATATGCCAGATTATGTCAGTGGAAGAGTGCTCAGGTTATCTTTTCATGCTTCTCCCTAGTTTACCATATGCCAAATGCTTTAAATTAGGTTCTGATGTAGTCTGTCACCCTCTGTGACGGCTGCTTCAGGACGGCTCTCCGCCCCACAGATTCAGCAGAACTTTCAATCAATTACGGTGTCTGCTAACCTTCCTTGATGCACAAATGTGAATATGTCCGGGCTGGGTCACATTCCTTTGGCTGCAGTCGGGTACGAGGTACCAATCAGCTCCGATGGTGGCTCACCAAAACGTTACTTGAACATGAAATATCTTGAAGAAGGTATTTGGCAAACCTGGAACAGTTTCTTTAATTAAACATAGCTGCCGGGCGAACAGTTACAGGCACAGGGTCTGAGGACTGCCTCAATTTACAATCGATCTGCGACTTTCTTATATACAGTTCATCATAGGTAAATAAACATTTCCGGTGATCCTTGTATGGTGAGGAATGTAAGTTGCTGCTTTTGCAGTCATACATTAGTTGTCTAATGGATAATGAAGGTGGCCTTGACTTTACGTGGACACAGTGTGGCCAGTGGATAAAGTATTCAAAGGTCTGGCATTGGGGCATGTAATCACTGAATGTGCTGTGTCCAGATTGGCTATATGTTTCTAGCTCATGTGGCATCTGACTTTATGGTGTTTTAGGAGTGTGGGTAACCCTCTGGCGATGTGTGTCCTTTATTGGGGTCAATCTCCCTTGACCATTGTAGTGTTCCTGCGCCTATCTGTGGGATTCGTCTAAGGTTTCCTGTTAATGCGTGAACACCACCTGTGACCTATCAAACAATAACCTTGGGCCAAGGTCTAAGTGCTTGCCTGACTACGTATTTGCGAGTCAGGGTTGATGTGGAGTTCACTAAGGGCAAATTTTTTAATAAAGACATGATTTCGTTCACATAAATGAATATATCGTTTTTCATATCAGCATCGACTTTTTCCAAGTTTCCACTGATAGGCAGGCTTTAAAGGACCCTTAATTGCCAATGCTGACATAAAAATCTGTCTACATCCGTACCTTTGGGATTATTGGGTCAATTTGTACAGCACTGGTCATGTATTTCATGAACCGTGGAGTACTATCACTGCAATTCACACAGGAAGTATTTCTGTCCCCCAACTGCAATGCAGTTTTCCCAGTGTCATCCCTCCAATTGTTTTGGGGTTGCACCAGGAGAGGGGAAAAGGTACGCCAGTTACCCATCCTTGGTTTGGGCATGCACTGAAATCTGCTGTGTCATCAGAATGCACATTTTGCCCTTTGGAGTATCAGACTGAAAAAAAAAATTGTGTACACACACTGCGATTTGTGCACATGTGTGTTAGACTTGGCATTTCTTGGCGTGATTACCCTTGACTTTTTGCTTCTACCGCATCTATTTTTGATGCTGTAATGGAATGCGTTTGACTGGCTTAGATGCTTTGGGCACTTTGCCACTGCTGATCAGTGTCAAATTGCAAGTGTTCAATGTGTACAGTGAAATGGTAATTGTATGTCCAGGATTGGTATATTTGCCTTACTAGTAAATTCCCTACTAAAGAGCACTATGTGTGCCAAGGCTGGTAATGCAGCACTAAGGAGAGAACTCAGGCCTGCCACTGCAGTGCCTGCGCGCAGTTTGTTAAACTGCCTTGTTGTCCTGACAATTGCACCCACTTGCCAGGCCTTACCCTTCCCTTTTTATGCACATCAGACACCCCTATGGTAGGCCCAAGGTAGCCCCACGGGCAGGGTGCAATGTATGTGAAAGGTAGGATATGTACTAAGGTGTGTGCCATGTCTTGACAGTGAAAAACTTCCAAATTCGTTTTTCACTGTTGAAAGGCCCATAAGATGGAGAGGTGAGGTTTAGTGTGCCTGAACTCACAATTGAATAACACATCTTTTTGTGAAGGTGGTTTTCGTAACGTGTGTTTAGAAACCACACTTTTATAAGGGGCTGGTTTCTTTGTTCTAACAATTCTGTGTGTCTCTGCCTGGTTGTGGATTGACTGTCTGGATTTGAATGTGATATGATCTGGGAAATGTTTTGACCCGGGGGGGGAGAACAGCAACGGGCTGACCTCCTGCATCTGGAGTGTAGGGTGGATAAGCAGTCCCTGGAGGTGAAGAGGACTGGGCTGCTGCCATAAAATAATGGCTCCATCTCCTGCTGAGTGATTGAGGATCCAGACCCCCACTATCTAAGGAAGAAAGTGTCACTGGCAGGGAGACACCCAGAACTGCTTTGGACAGGGGTCAGTGCCCCCTGAAGATAAAGACTTCAAAGACATTTAGGGGTATAACTATGAGAGCTGAAACCACAGGACTTTGGATTGATCAAGACTGAAAAGGATTGAAACTACTTCGCAGTCAAGAGGAACCTCTGCCAAAGGAAGAACAGCTGAAGAGACTGAAGAGAATGACTGACCGTTGCTGTGTGTTCTAAGGCTGGCCTGGAGTTTGCAGATTTAACTAAGCAGAGGCTAAGGGACTTTGCTGTGTGCTGTGTCCCCCTGCTTGAAAGGACATTGTGTGTGCTGTGGGCCGAGGTAATGTGTCTCCAAGGGCCTGAGGAGAGCTGGCTCCCTGTTGTGGAAACTCAGGAACATAAAAGTTTCCAAGTGTATCTGCGACGCTGTGTGCATGCGCTTTTTGCAGCCTCAGACCTTCGTAAGAACTGCCCTGCGATCATGTGTACCCGGAGTCCAAGTGAGCCTCAGTGACGCTGTGTGCGTGTGCTTTGTGCAGCCTGAGACCTTCGTGAGGATTTCCCTGTGATTGTGTGCACCCGGAGTCCAAGTGAGTCTCAGCGACGCTGTGTGCATGTTCTTCGTGAGCCTGAGACCTTCATGAGGATTGCCCTGTGATCATGTGCACTTGGAGCTCAAGTGAGTCTCAGCAATGCTGTGTGCCTGGGCCCTGTTGCAGCCTGAGACCTTCGTGAGAAATTGCCCCGTGACTATGTGTCCCAGCGCAGTTTTGTTCTCTGCTTGGATCGGCAGCGTGTCCAGAAGTGCTGCAATCGTCATTGCCATCGGCCCAGACCGGCATTTCTAGAGGAGCTGTGGGAATTCACGGCCGCTGGCCCGAGCCTGCCTTTGCCAAAGAGAGACCTCAAACCTTCACTGTCTGGGGTCCAAGTTCCACTGCCCAAGATCAACAAAGTCACATTGGAGATCCAAGTCGCGAGGAGAGGAGAGTCAGATCGTACTCCCCAGGTAATTCTCACCGTGCTTGCGTTTGTCGCTGCCTGGGGTGTGGTGCGGGCTACGAGAGAAACGCTCTTGACCTTTCCCATCTTTGCAGCTCAAGCCTCTGCTCCAGTCCATATCGCTGCCCGTGCTTGCCGAGGAGTGGCAGTACCGAGGCTGGAGTGTGGAGCTGCAGTTTGTTTTTCATCATAACAGTATTCGGGGCATATTTTGGCTGTAGCTGACCGCGAGTCAGTAAGAGTGGCATAGAGACCATCCAGAGCACCACGATCGGTGCCAGAGTACATTATTTTGGCATTACTAACTGTCTGATAGTTGCATTACGAAATGTATTATTTTTGCATTGTGAACTGTCTGATTGTTGCATTACGAATTGCATTATTTTTGCATTACGAACTTCCTGATTTTTGCATTACAAATTGCATTATTTTGGCATTACGAACTGCCTGATTGCATTAAAAACTGCATTATTTTTACATTACGAAGTGCCTAATTCTTGCATTATGAACTGCATAGCATTGCATTAGGACTGCATTGGTTCATCGAAAATTGCTCTTTAATACTGCAAGAACCTACAAGGTTTTGCTGGACTAATAACCGGCAAGGTAAAATATTACAAATACGTATATGTTGGATGTTTATCATGTGGTCTCATCGTATAACTTTTTTTATAAACAAATAAATGTTTTTATAAAACTCGTGTGGAGTTCATTTCTGGTGTTATCACTGAGGTACTGAGAGCATGATTGCAAATATTTTACACG
This sequence comes from Lissotriton helveticus, assembly GCF_964261635.1. NCBI lineage: Eukaryota > Metazoa > Chordata > Amphibia > Caudata > Salamandridae > Lissotriton > Lissotriton helveticus. The sequence goes on from NC_136059.1 coordinate 1,764,069,957, forward strand.
TTTGCCTTGGAGATAGGCCTGGCTGCTCGTGCCAAGCTACTGAGGGGGTGAGCAGGGGCTATCTGAAAAGGTGTCCTTTCTTTCCCTGACTTAGAAGCAAGGGTCCCTATTTGAACTAAGGTACCTACCTCAGCCAACTAGATATCGCCAGTTCTAACATTGGTGGTCAGCGGTTGGGGATTGTAACATGTATTTGCAAATTTACTCAGTGATTGGTGTACATCACTAGTTTAGAGCCGACCATGACATAACCACATATTGTGTTTTGATTATTGGTTCTATTTTTGAGTGACCTTTAAGCCACACATCATGTCTCAAAAGAGTCAAGAAGCCAGTGATGCTGCAGAATTAGAATTTGACATTGAAGCATTGCTTACCTACAAAGTTGATCAATTGAGGCAATTCTTCAGAGCTTTGGGATGTCCCATGAAAAGTAGCGCTAAGAAGGAGGAGCTGCAAACGGCCTTGAGGGCCTGGTGGGAAGCCAAAGAGGCTCAGGAGACAGGTGATGCTGAGGGGGATGAGGATCACCTGGGCAATGGATTTGGTCCACAGGATTTGCCAGTGAAAGGACCAGCCTCAGGGGCTGGTAGTAACCATTCAGGGAGGGTTTTTTCCCCAGAGGAGCTGGAGGAAAACCAAAGGGTCAGAGAGCATGAGTTGGAGGTTTTTAAACTTAAAGCTCAAGCAGAAGAGAAGAAGCTGCTCATTGAAAGTGAAAAGTGAGCAGAGGAGAGCAGGAACAGTCTCGCCTTGGAAGAGAAGAAGATTCTCTTAGCTCATGAGTTAAGCATGAGGGAACTGGACATTAAGGCTAAACATGCAGAGTCCAGTTTGAATGGTGGCAGCATACAACCAGTGCCAGACGGTAAGGTTTACATTCCCAAAGTCTTAGTGCAAGATTACCAAAGGGGTGATGATATTTATGCGTGGTTCACAGCATAGGAGACCGCACTGAGTATGAATGACGTGCCTGAGAAACATTGGGGGCTGGCCTATGGAAACAATTTGAGGCACCTGGGAGTGATGTTTTACCCCCTTTAGAGAGGGTGGGACCCCTGACCTAAGCCAATATGAAGGAGGCTTTATGCTTCAGGTATGGGCTCACTCCTGAACAATAACTGCAGAAATTCCGGAACTTCAAAAAACTGGAATCCAGTACTTGGGTGGAGGGTGTGAATGCGTGCACACGTGCACTGGATGGCTGGGTGAAGGGCAGCAAGGTAACTGATTTTAAGGGCTTATTCAATTTAATTAGTTTGGAGCACTTAAGTAGTCTGTGTGTTCCAGAGCTGGCCCAGCATCTTTTGGAGAGTAAGCTGACTGATCCTGGTAAGCCTGCTGAAGAGGCAGACCACAGTATCAGCACCAGGGTCAACAAGGGTATTGGAGGTACCACTACCAAAGGTGTACAGGGTCCCGAGCAGAAGGTGCGGGAAAACAAGAGTAACCACAAGGAGTTCTCTAAAGGGCCCCAAAGTAGTTCCCAGGTGAAAGGGTCTCAGTCCCCCAAGGCTAAGAGGCCCTGGTCCTCTAAGTGCAAGCAGGATCACAGAGGTCCTCCTACTTGTTATTTCTGTAAAGAAGTGGGTCACGGGGAGGAGCTTGGCGGGCATCCGAGATGGCCACTTGAGCACAGCGCTCTCCGGACCCTCGCCGCTCCCGGCATTTTATCCTGGCTGAATCCTGATTTCTTGCAAGAATTCGTGTGGGGGACGTTTGGCTGATTACCCTGGCACTTTTCGGAAATTGATTTGGATCTCGTATTCCTGAGATATGGTGCTCTGAACTTTTGGGCTCCGCCCTTGAGGTGCGCCCGGGACGGGGTGCGGTTCTGTAGCCGTCCTGCAATTGAACAACAACGGCAGGAGATCTGGCCTTGTGGGTCCCCCCTTCCTAAGTTTCGGTTTCGATTCTGTTCCGACTTGGGCCACGGGTGTGGATATCGTGTTGCGGCTGAGACTTGGTGGCAGATCGGCTGTTGGACTTTCATGTGACCTATTTGCTGGCTTGGCGACCTCTACCCGAGTTGTGCCCCCTTTTTAGTGTACTTTTGATCCTGTACTTTGGGTGTCGGGCCCGTCGAACCTGGTGGCTTGTCCTGTGACGCATCTTCAAAATGGCGGGCAGAGGGGACAGAGAGACGCGCAAGACGAAAACACCTCTGCGCGGAGCTCCAGTTCAATCAAATGTCATGGACCGTTATACCCATTCTAAGGGGTCCCCCGGAGCTGCCCTGCCTGGTTCCAGTATAGCGTCCGAACGAGTTTTGGAAGAGTCGGCGGAGCCCTCCCTACAGGATATCATGGGCGCCATCTCGGGTGTGAGGGAATCCATCGGCCTACAGTACGAGGCCTTGGCCCATAAACTTGACACCGTGGCTATTGAGGTGACTCTGATTCGTGCTGATCTCGGCAAGACGAATGAGAGGGTACAATCATTGGATATTAAATCGTCTAGCCTTACGAAGGACGTCTCGGAGCTCCAGACAGAGATCGGAAATCTCCGTCGGGGGAACGACTTCATGACCCCTCGCCTGGAGGATTTTGAAAATAGGGCGCGTCGCTGCAATGTTCGCCTGGTTGGTGTACCGGAGAACCCTGAACCCCACTCGGTGGATCTCCTGGTTGAGGATCTGGTCTTGAACCATCTGGCCCCTTCTGGTCTTACAAAATTTTTCACGGTGGAACGCGCACATCGTGTTCCAGGGGGCAAAGTCAAGCCGGGAGCCCCGCCGAGACCCATTGTAGCGAAGCTTTTTCATTATAGAGACCGGGACGCTATCCTTCAGGCCACGCGGGTGAAGGGCCCGGTGGCCTTTGAGAATGCTACGGTGAACTTTTACCCGGACTTTTCCCAACAGGTTCAGAGACAACGTATGGAGTTTCGTGGTGCCAAGAAACGTCTTCGGGATCGGGGCCTACGTTACGCCATGCTCTTTCCCACCAGACTTCGGGTCGAATACAATGAGCGTACCCTTTTCTTTGATCGGCCAGATGCTGTTAATGACTGGCTGGACTCATTGCCTGATCGTCCTCCTGAGACTGACTCCGCCGCTCACCCGGGTGGTGCCGAAGGTGGTGTGGAGATCTAACTGTTCGGCTCTTATGTCTTATTTTGTATACACTATCAGGAGTGTTGGCCGGCGTCCCTCTACATTGTGATTATTCTGTCTTTCGTTTGTTATTTTTGTTCTTGCTGAGGTCGGGGGGAGGGTGGAACGGAGACCTTTCCTCCTCCGGGGTCTTTGTGTAGAATAGGGGTTCTTGGGCGACAGGCACACTGCAGGTTGGGGTGGCTCTTTAGCTTTTTGCAGGGGTGCAGGGTGGGGGGTGTTTCTCTTCAGTTTGGGGGAGGGGGGTTGGGAAGTTTTTTCTTTTCTGTGTGTTGTTTTCAAGGCGAGTTGCTCCTGTGTTTGCTGCTGTTTCTGATGTCTAGCTCATGGACGAGGGGTCTTGGCTCGGGCGGCTGGGATGGGGGGTAGAGGGTTGAAATTTCTTTCCTGGAACGTTAATGGCCTGGGAGATCGTATTAAGCGCAGTGTGGTCTTAAAATGTATACGACGTTTGTCACCGGACATTGTTTTCATGCAAGAAACCCATTTGATTGGTAATGTTTGTTATGCAATGAATAGATGGGGCTACCGCCTTGTGGCGCACTCGGGGTTTACCTCCGGATCAAGGGGTGTGGGTATTCTTGTTCGAACCTCCCTCCCCCTGGCGATCGATGAGGTGATTCAAGATGATCGTGGGAGATATACTGTCTTGGTGGGTAGATATGAAGGCCGCACCCTATCTCTCTTCAATGTTTATGTTCCCCCGGGTTTGCAGGCTTCTACTTTTACTGATTTGGGCCGTGTTTTGTTAGATCTCCCTGATAGTACTCTCTTTCTGGCCGGTGATTTTAATTCGGTGCTTTCCGGCCTTCACGATCGCCATCCCCCTAGAGATACCCCGCAGGCTCAGCAGTGGTTGGGTGGGTTTCTAGATACCTTTGGCCTTGTGGACTGCTGGCGACTGTTGCATCCTACTCAGCTCCAATACACCTTCCATTCTGGGGCTCATGGCAGTCTGTCTCGGCTGGATTATTTCCTGATGCCCGCGGCCCAATCATCGGCGGTTCGTGAGATTTTACATTTGCCAAGGGGTATTTCTGATCACTCGCCGCTCTGGCTTCGTTTCGAGGTTGGGGTAGAGGCGGCGGGCCGAGTGGCTCCCATTAACCCTTGGTATCTTTCCTCCCCTGAGACTCGTACCCTCTTGCTCAAGTCCATGGATGCATATTTCCTGGAAAACGAGGGGTCGGTCTCTTCGGCTGTGTCCCTGTGGGAAGCCTTTAAAACTGTGATTCGTGGACAGGCCCTTTCCTTGATTGTTGAAGCTAAGAAGGCTGGGAGGAGGGAGGTGGTGGACCTTGAGGGGGAGATCTCTGCTTTGGAGGACGAGTTGGAGTCTGGTGTCACGCCTGAGAAACTCCATGCCCTGGGTCTAAAACAGTTTGCATATAAATCTCTGGTCACTGACGCTGCGAAGGTGATGTTTCGTGAGCAACAGGGCAGATTGTACGATGTGGGTGACAAGGCGGGCAAACTCCTAGCGTGGTTGGACAAGAAAGAAAGAGTTAATCGTGTGGTGCCCGTGATTCAGTCTGCGAGTGGTGAGAATATGATTGATCCGACTGCCATTGTTGATCGTTTTGCGGAATATTTCCGTGTGGTATATGCTCCCGTGTCTGTGAGGGATGTTGCCGACTCCCGCCTTCTTCTGCGTGATATCACTTTGCCCTGTGTCACCGACTTGGACCGTATTGCTTTGGACTCCCCTTTTACGAATGATGAGATAGCCACTGCAGTTCGTTCGCTCCGTTCGGGCAAAGCATTGGGCCCGAACGGTTTGCCTATTGAGTTGTACAAGTTGCGCCCCGATAAGGTGGCGCCGTATCTTCGCGCCATGTTTCTAGAATCTCGTGAGCGGAACATACTTCCTTATGATCAGCGTCTGGCGACAATCGTCGTCATCCCCAAAGAGGGTAAACCGCGTGACCTCTGTTCCTCGTATAGGCCCATATCCCTATTAAATGTTGAACCTAAGGTATTGGCTAAACTTTTGGCGACCCGTCTCCTTTCGGTTCTCGGGGATTTGGTCCATCCGGATCAGTCTGGCTTTATCCCGCATCGAAACACTGCTCTGAATTTACGTCGCCTCCACGGCGTGCTGGCGAGGGCGGGGCTTTTGACTGAACCGGCCATTTTGGCGTCCCTGGATGCCTCCATGGCCTTTGACACTGTGGAGTGGCCCTATTTATGGGCGACTCTTGAGAAATTCGGATTCGGGTGTGAGTTTATTAGCTGGGTTAGACTGTTGTACGCGGAACCTCTGGCGCAAGTTGTAGTGAACGGTAGAGTGTCGGCTCCCTTCTCCTTGGGCAGGGGTACCCGTCAGGGTTGCCCCTTGTCCCCTCTGTTGTTTGCGCTCGCTCTTGAACCGTTGGCGGCCTGGCTCCGTTGGGAACCATCCCTTAAAGGGATTCGTTGGGCCCCGGACTTCGAAGACCGCGTCTCGCTTTATGCGGACGACATCCTCTTGTATCTTACTTCCCCTCGCAAGTCTTTATCTGTCTTATTTGACGTTCTTGCGTCCTTTGGCGCTAACTCAGGCCTCGTCATCAACTGGTCTAAGTCCTGTGTATACGTTTTATCTGGTATCTTGCCTCCGTTGCCGAGTAGACTTCCTCTTCAGGTGGTCCGGGATGGCTTCAAATACTTGGGGGTTTTTGTTACCTTGGACCCGTCCCTTCGTTTTGATCGTAATCTCCTTCCCCCGTTGCTTAGGCTCCGTTTGGACGTTGCCCGTTGGCGCAAACTTCCCTTGTCTCCCCTGGGTCGGGCGGCCCTGTTTAAGATGATGTCACTACCGCGGTTTCTCTACGCTCTCCAGAATTATTATGATCCTATCCCTAAGGCCTATTTTCGGGAGATTGAGAGCCTTCAGAGGCAACTTATTTGGGATGGGCGACCGCGCATTGCTCTCGCGAAACTTTCCATCCCGTGGTATGATGGGGGCATGGCGCTCCCCGATGTTAAGAGATACTACTGGGCTTCCCATCTGTCCGCTATTAATCACGCTATGTTCTCGCCAGGTCGTAATCCGGCGTTTGAGATGGATAAACTTCAGCTTCCGGGAGGTGACTTTAACAGGGTGCTCTATTCTCGCTCCGCTGGGCGCCATCTTGTGGGACCTACTTTGATTGCTTTGACGGTGTGGCGTGCCGCGAATGTGAGCCTGGGCTGGGAGGATCGCTTGACGTTGGCGACGCCGCTTTATGCTTCAGAACGTCTGGGCGGTCTTTGGTCTTCCAAGGGTTTTGACCGTTGGGACTTGATTGGGATCTCTAAGGTGGGGGATGTGTACTCTAAGGGTTCTGTGCGCCCGTTTCAGGCCCTCCAGGCTGATTACGGCCTGAGTAGTCGGGAATTCTTTCGTTATTTACAGGTCAGGCACGCTTTGGATTCGGTATTTGCTCCTGGTGAGATTCCGCCTGACTCTTCCCCCCTTGAAGACCGTATCCTTGACGAACATCTTCCTGATAGCACTATCTCCCTGATCTATAAAAAGTTGATTAACAATCGGACTGACTTATTGGCCCGACTTCGGGAACAGTGGGTGGGAGATGGGTTGGAACTTGATGATGAGGATTGGCAATCGGCCCTCTCCTCCCCGAAGGAGGTGGCTATCCCGGCTCGACTCCGTCTGGTCCAATTGAAGATCCTTCATCGGGTGTACGTGACGGGACCGCGACTGATGGTGATGGGCTTTTCCTCCGATGGATTGTGTAAGCGTGGATGTGGTTTGCGTGCTACTTTCCTGCATATTCTTTGGGAGTGCCCGATGGTGGCTGCTTATTGGGTGGCTGTGCTTGATCTGATGACTGTGGTGACAGGGATGTCCTTGCGTCCGGAACCTCGTCGCTGTCTTTTGAATGTTTGGGAGCCCACTGACTATTCGGTGGCACAGACTAGATGGGCCACCCTGGGCTATATGATTGCGAAGCGAGATATTGCGCAACTCTGGGGGCCTCCAGGCCCCCTGCCCTCTCGCAATGGGAGGATAACATGGATTGGTCCATGTTCCGTGAGAAAACTGTCTATGTGGCCAGGGGCAGACCCAGGGCATGGGTGAAGGTGTGGGGTCAATGGAATGAATACCGTGGCGACATTTGTACTCCTCCCCTTGTGGACACTATCGAGATTACCCTGTCTCCTTAGGCTAGCGTTCTCGGAATCTTCATATAGGGACTGAGCTGGTGTTTCCGGCTCCCCCCCCCCCTTCTTCCTGATCTCTGCGCCCCTCCCCCCCCCCCCCCCCCCTCCGAACTCCTTAGTGCTTAGAATTTTGCTACTGCACTTCCGTTGCTGTCCCCCCCTTGCGTCCCTTGGGCTGACCTTCAGTGATACACTCTCGACTTTTTGTATGTTTGTTCTTTTATATACATAAAACCTGTTTTTTGTCCTGTATATAATGTGGAGTATTGCATTGTTGATTGACTGTTACCTCTGCGGGCATATATGATATGTGTCTACTCCTTTTTAGCGGCTGGCCCGTGTGGTTGTAGGCCCATCCTTGTACCTTCTTGCTTGCTCAAATAAAAAAAAAAGAAGTGGGTCACATTGCCCCTAAATGCCCCAAGAAACCACCTGCACCCACTGTTGCTCCAACACTGGCTTAGTGAGTGTAGCGCTGGGGGAGGGATTGAGTCAGTGGAATGGGGAGGAGCAAGCAGTTATGACCCTTGTCTCATTGGGAGATCGAGAGATGGTCCAGGAAGTCTTTCTGCTTGAAAATACTAAGAAGTACAGGCAGTGGGTGACCATCAATGGAAGGAAGTGGAGGCTCTGAGAGACACAGGAGCCAGTTTGACATCTGTCAGGTGTCAGTGGGTGTCTGAGGAGCAGGTAATTCCCAATGTACTTCACCCTGTAGTTGCAGCAGACAACTCAGTGTGCCTCTACAAGATGGCACTAGTTCCCTTTGAGTGGGGAGGTCTCAGGTTCCTTGAAGGTCATTGTAAGCCTGTGCATGCCTGTAGACTGTCTGCTGGGGAATGACCTGGAGAGATCCCCCTGGAAGGAGGTGGAGCACCAGGCGAATTTGAAGATGTTGGGTTGACCTGAGTGAACTTGTGTGACCATTCGGTCTACGGCAGCCAGTAAAGGTGTTCAAGAGGACCTGGAGCCTGAAACAGTGGCCCAGGTGCCTGCCTTAAAGAGAAGAGGTGGGGGCACCGGAAAATGACCCCCAAAATTCCCATGGTCCAGGAGGAGGCATGCCTTGAGGGGATGCCCTGGAGCCTTTGGGGGAGCAAGTAGTTGAAATGAGGGACCTACCTGAGCTGACCGAATGGTAGCAGGAGGAAGAGCGCTCCAGGGAAGAATCCTGTGAGGAGCAGAAAAGTGCCCTTCTCTTGTAGGTTTGCGGCAACAGGCAGCAAACCAGGCAGCAGGTGATCCGTCCTGGTCACATTTGATTTACTGGGAGAGTGATTCCTATATAGTGAGCCTAAGGTTGCTGATCCATGGTAGCCTGTCCGCTGGTGGTACCCCAGCGTTTCAGAGCCTTCCTACTGAGGTTGGCTCATGATGTAGCGTTAGCAGGACATTTGGGGCAGGACAAGACCTTTGAGTGGCTTGTCATCTACTTCTACTGGCTTCAAATGTGCAAGAGTTCTGATACTCATTGCAGGACCTGTCATACTTGCCAGGCAAGTGGTAAGAGTGGAAGGAAGCACAAGGCTCCCCTCCAACCATTCCCTGTAGTCAGCAACCTCTTTGAAAGGGTAGGCATTGACATCGTGGGGCCCCTGGATCCCAAGACAGCCATGGGCAACAGGTTCATCCTGGTCTTGGTGGACCATGCCACCAGGTACCCGGAGGCCATCTTTCTCCGTACAGTGACAGCCCCAGTGGTGGGCCGGGCACTGATGGGGATTTTCTCCCACGTGGGGTTCCCCAGAGAGGTAGCGTCTGACTGGGGTACTAATTTCATATCTAGGTATATGACATCGCTTTGGAAGGAGTGCAGTGTAACCTATAAGTTGACCACGCCTTACCACTCTATCTATCCGGCATTTGTAAAGCGCACTACATACCCGTGAGGGTCTCAAGTCGCTGGGGGAAGGGGGGAACGCTGCTACTGTTCGAAGAGTCAGGTCTTGAGGAGTCTCCTGAAGGTTAGGAGGTCTTCGGTCTGCCGTAGGCGGATGGGGAGGGTGTTCCATGTCTTGGCGGGGAGGTCGGAGAATGATCTGCTGTCGGCGGTCACTCTTCGGATGCGGTGGGCGGTGGCGAGGGCAGGGTCTGTGGAGCAGAGCTGGCGGGCGAGGGTGTAGAGGCTGAGTCGGCTGCTGAGGTACGCTGGTCCGGTGTCCTGGAGTGCTGTGTGTGCCTGGGTGAGGAGCTTGAAGGTTATCCTCTTGTTGATGAGGAGTCAGTGCAGGTTTCTCAGGTGGGGTGTGATGTGGCTGCGGCGGGGGACGTCAAGGATCAGGCATGCCGAGGCGTTCTGGATACGTTGGAGCTGTTTCAGGAGTTTGGCCTGGGCTCCTGCGTAGAGTGTGTTGCTGTAGTCCAGTCTACTGCTGACACGGGCCTGGGTGACCGTCCTTCTGGTTTTGGTGGGGATCCACTTGAAGATCCCGCAAAGCATGCGGAGAGTGTTGAATCAGTAGGAGACAGCGTTGACCCGCTTCGTCATGGAGAGAGTGGAGTTGAGGATGACCCCTAGATTTTGTGCGTGGTTGGTCGGCGTAGGGGGTGGTCCTATACCATCGGCCACCAGGTGTCATCCCAGGCTCAGGGAGTGGCCCGAGGATGAGGACCTCCATCTTGTCTGAGTTCAGCTTCAGTCGGCTGTTTCTCATCCAGTCGGCGACGGCCTTCATTCCTTCGTGGAGGTTGGTTTTGGCGGTGTGGGGTCCTTGGTGAGTGTGAGGATCAGCTGGGTGTCGTCGGCGTAGGAGATAATGTTTAGGTCTTGCCGTCGGGCGACGTGGGCGAGCGGTGCCATTTAGACATTGAACAACATTGGGCAGAGGGATGAGCCATGAGGTAAGCCACAGATGATCTCGGTGGCTTTGGAGCGGAACGGGGGGAGGCGGACGCTCTGGGTTCTCCCAGAGAGGAAGGAGGTGGTCCAGTCCAGGGCCTTCTTTTGGATTCTGGCGTCATGGAGGTGTGCTCTTAGTGTGCGGTGGCAGACTGTGTCGAAAGCGGCTGACAGGTCCAGGAGGATGAGGGTCGAGGTTCTTCCGTTGTCGAGCAGGATCCTCTTGTCGTCGGTGGCGGTGATGAGTGCGGTTTCGGTGCTGTGGTTGCTGCAGAACCTGGACTGGGATGGGTCGAAGATGTTGTTCTCCTCAAGGAAGCTGGTCAGTTGTTTGTTGACGTCTTTTTCGATGACCTTCGCCAGGAACGGAGCAGGAAGATGGATCGGAAGTTCTTGAGGTCCTTGGGGTTCGACTTGGGTTTCTTTAGTAAGGTGTTGATCTCTGCGTGCTTGCAGCACACCAAAAATGTTGCAGTCTTGAAGGAGATGTTGATGGTTTTCCGGAGGTGGGGTGCAATGGTGCTGCTGGCTTTGTTGAAGACGTGGTGTGGACAGGGGTCTTCCAGGGATCTGGAATGGACGGTGCTCATGAGCTTGATGGTGTTGTCATCGTTGATGCTGGTCCAGGCGAGCAGGCGGTTGGTGCGGGTGGTGGTCGTGGGAGCGGGGTGTCGGCGGCAGCCGGGGTGGTGACGGCGTTGAAGCTGTCGTAGATGTCAGCGATCTTGCGATGGAAGAAGGTGGTCAGCGAGTCGCACAGGTCTTGTGACTGTGGGATGTCGTTGGTATTGGAGCTGGGGTTGGAGAGTTCCTTCACGATGCTGAAGAGCTCTTTGCTGTTGTGTGCGTTATGGTCTATGCAGTCTCTGAAGGTGCTCCTTTTGTGGATCTGATGAGTTGGTGGTGTCGGCGGGTGGCGTTCGTATGGGCTGTGTAGCTTTCCAGTGTTCTTTCGTGGGTCCAGTTTTTTTCTAGTTTTTGGCAGGTCCGCTTGTAGGACTGGAGGTCATCGGTGAAGCAGCTGGCCCTCTAGCTGGTGTGGGTGTTGGGGGCTTTTTTGAGCGGCGCGAGGGAGTTGGTGCAGTTGTTGATCGATTTGTCTGAGGTTGCGGGCTGCGGCGTCGGGGTCAGTCGGGTCTGCGGGTGGGCTCTGGACGAGGGCAGTGGTTAGCTGGTCCCCTGTGATCATGCCCCAGCTGCGGTGAGGCATCTGCTGGGTGCGGTGGTGTGTGGTGGGTTTCCAGAAGGTGAGGTGGATGCAGCGGTGGTCGGTCCAGTGGAGTTCGGTGGTGCGGTCGAAGTAGGTGTGGGTCCTTACAGAGAAGATGGGGTCGAGCGTGTGGCCGGCGGAGTGGGTGGGTGTTGTGACGAGTTATCTGAGTCCGAGGTTGCCAAGGTTGTCGATCAGGGTTGAGGAGTTGAGGTTGTTGTTGTTCTCGAGGTGGAAGTTCAGGTCCCCGATGAGGATGTAGTCCGTGGAGGGGAGGGTGTTTGTGCTGATGAAGTCAGCGATGGAGTCGCTGAACTGCGGTCGGGGTCCGGGGGTCTGTAGATGAGGGTGCCTCTGAGGGTGGTGTTGGGGTAGGTGTGGATCTGGGAGTGCAGGTTTTCAGCTGTGCTGAGGGTGTTGTCGGTGTTGGTTGAGACTTTGAGAGTGTTCTTGTGGACAATGGCGATTCCTCCTCCTATTCCGTAGGTGCGGTTCTTGCGGGTGATTTTGTAGCCTTCCGGGATGGCTATGGCGATGTCGGGTGCCGAGGAGGTGGTCAGGCAGGTCTCTGTCAGAAAGGCGATGTCTGGGGCATTAGTGTCGAGTAGGTCCCAGAGTTTGACGGTGTGTTTGCGGGGGGAGTCGGTGTTGAGCAGGATGCATTTGAGGAAGTTGGGTTCCTTGTTGGGCGGGTTGGCGAGCCGGAGGCTGGTGAAACTGCGGCAGGAAAACAGCGAAAGGGGGGCGGGCGGGTGGTGCAGAATGCAAAGTGGGGGCACAAAAGGGGAGAGAATAACAATAAAAATGCAATCAGAGTACAAATACAATCAGATACCACAGTCCCAGGCGGGAGGGGGCGAGAGAAGGGCACAAATGAGTGACATAGTTAACACGGCAGCTGGGAGACAGAGCAACGCGAAAACAGAGAGCAGGAGCAGGCCAAAGCGAGCTGCAGCAGCGGGAACACAGGAGGGCTGTGTGGCGGCGAGGGGAGCGACCTACCTGGTGACAGGGTCAAGAGTCGCTCCTCAGGGTAACGGTCTGGTTGAGAGATTTAACTGGACCCTGAAGGGCATGATTATGGGTCTTGAGGAACCCATGAGGCATACGTGGGATATCCTCTTGCCATGCTTGCTGTTTGCTTACAGAGAGGTGCCACAGAAGTCCCTAGGGTTCAGCCCCTTTGAGCTCTTGTATGGGCACCCTGTAAGAGGAACCTTGAGTTTGGTGAAGGAGGGCTGGGAGAAGGCTCCTAGTAAACCCTCCCAGGATGTATATAGCTACATGCTGGCCTTCAGGAACCAAACTAGGTGTTTCAGGCAACTCACCCAGGCAAATCTGGAAGCCAGCCAGGAAGAAATGAAACAGTGGTACAACCAGAATGCACTCTGGTCGAGTTTCAACCTGGACAAAAAGTGTGGGTGATGGCACTCGTGGAGCCTTGCGCGCTCCAGGACAAGTAAGCTGGGCCTTATGAGGTGGTGGAGCACCGGAGCGAAGTGACCTACCTGATTGACTTATGGTCTCCTAGGAACCCTTTGTGGGTCCTCCATGTGAACGACCTCAAAGCACACTTTGAGATGTCTGATGTGACCATGCTCTTGGCTACAGATGACGGGGCGGAAGAGGAGAGTGAACCTCCTCCTGTTAGCCAAGGAGAAGGATGGGTCAGTGGGTGGAGTGAACCTCTTGCCTCCCTTGACCCCGGAACAGTAGAGGGACTGTCGCCAGGTATTGGGTCAGTTCCCCTCCCTGTTCTCCCAGACCCCAGGAGTCACCCATTGGTGCATCCATGATGTGGACACTGGAGACAGCCTGCCTGTAAAACAAAACTTTTACAGGGTAGCTGATAAGGTCAGGGTCAGCATCAAGGCGGAGATTTCCAAGATGCTGGTGCTAGGGGTGATTGAACCATCCAACAGCCCCTGGGCTAGCCCAGTGGTCCTTGTGCCAAAAGCTGCTGCGCCTGGTGCCCCCTGAGTAAACTTGTGTGGCCACTCGGTCTATGTCAGCCAGTAAAGGTGTTCAAGAGGACCTGGAGCCTGAAACAGTGGCCCAGGTGCCTGCCTTAAAGAGAAGAGGTGGGGGCACGGGAAAAGGACCCCCAAAGTTCCCATGTTCCAGGAGGAGGCAAGCCTTGAAAGGGGTGCCCTGGAGCCTATGGGGGAACAAGTAGCTGAAATGAGGGACCTACCTGAGCTGACCACATGGCAGCAGGAGGAAGAGCGCTCCAGGGAGGAATCCTGTGAGGAGAAGAAAAGTGCCCTTCTCTTGTAGGTTTGCGACAACAGGCCGCAAACCTGGCAGCAGGTGTTCCGTCCTGGTTACAATTGATTTACTGGGAGAATGATCTCCTATATAGTGAGCCTAAGGTTGCTGAGCCGAGGTCAGCCTGTCTGCTGGTGGTACCCAAGCGCTTCAGAGCCTTCCCACTGAGGTCAGCTCATGATGTACCTTTAGCAGAACATTACAAGACCTTTAAGTGGCTTGTCATCTATTTCTACTGGCCTCAAATGTGCAAGAGTTCTGATACTCACTTCAGGACCTGTCATACTTGCCAGGCAAGTGGTAAGAGGGGACGGAAGCACAAGGCTCCCCTCCACCTTTCCCTGTAGTCAGCACCCCCTTTGAAAGGGTAGGCATTGACATTGTGGGGCCCCTGGATCCCAAGACAGCCATGGGCAACAGGATCATCCTCATCATCGTGGACCATGCCACCAGGTACCAGGAGGCCATCCCTCTACGTACAGTGACAGCCCCCGTGGTGAGTCGGGCAATGATGGGGATTTTCTCCCACGTGGGGTTCCCCAGAAAAGTGGTGTCTGACTGGGGTACTAATTTCATATCTAGGTATATGAAATCGCTGTGGAAGGAGTGCGGTGTAACCTATAAGTTGACCACGCCTTACCCTATCTATCTGGCATTTGTAAAGCACACTACATACCCGTGAGGGTCTCAAGGCGCTTGGGAGGGAATGCTGCTACTGTTCGAAGAGCCAGGTCTTGAGGAGTCTCCTGAAGGTTAGGAGGTCTTCGGTCTGCCGTAGGTGGATGGAGAGGGTGTTCCATGTCTTGGCAGCGAGGTGGGAGAATGGTCTGCTGTCGGCGGTCACTCTTTGGATGCGGTGGACGGTGGCGAGGGCGCGGTCTGCGTAGCAGAGCTGGCGGGCGGGAGTGTAGAGGCTGAGTCAGCTGTTGAGGAACGCTGGACCGGTGTCGTGGAGTGCCTTGTGTGTGTGGGTGAGGAGCTTGAAGGTTATCCTCTTGTTGATTGGGAGCCAGTGCAGGTATCTTAGGTTGGGTGTGATGTGGCTGCGGCGGGGGACGTGGAGGATCAGGCGTGCCGAGGCGTTCTGGATGTGTTGGAGCCGTTTCAGGAGTTTGGACTGGACTCCTGCGTAGATTGTGTTGCTGTAGTCCAGTCTACTGCTGACGAGGGCCTGGGTGACCGTCTTTCTGGTTTCGGTGGGGATCCCCTTGAAGATCCTGCGAAGCATGCGGAGAGTGTTGAAGCAGGAGGAGACAGCGTTGACCTGCTTCGTCATGGAGAGAGTGGAGTTGAGGATGACCCCTAGATTTTGTGCATGGTTGGTCGGTGTAGGGCGTGATCCTAGTGCCGTCGGCCACCAGGAGTCATACCAGGTCGAGGGGGTGGCCCCGTGGATAAGGACCTCCGTCTTGTCTGAGTTCAGCTTGAGTCGGCTGTTACTCATCCAGTCGGCGACGGCCTTCATTCCTTCATGGAGGTTGGTTTTGGTGGTGTGGGGGTCCTTGGTGAGCGAGAGGATCAGCCGGGTGTCATCGGCATAGGAGATGATGTTTAGGTAGTGCCGTCGGGCGACTTGTGCAAGCGCTGCCATGTAGAGGTTGAACACCATTGGGCTGAGGGATGAGCCTTGGGGTATGCTTCAGATGATCTCGGTGGCTTTGGAGCAGAACGGGCGGAGGCGGACGCTATGGGTTCTCCCGGAGAGGGAGGAGGTGGTCCAGTCCAGGGCCTTCCCTTGGATTCTGGCGGCGTGGAGGCGTGCTCTTAGTGGGCGGTGGCAGATTGTGTCGAAAGCGGCTGACAGGTCCAGGAGGATGAGTGCCACAATTTCTCCGTTGTCGAGCAGGATCCTGATGTCGTCGGTGGCGGCGATGAGGGAGGTTTCAGTGATGTGGTCGCTGCGGAAACCGAATTGGGACGGTTCTAGGATGTTATTCTCCTCGAGGAAGCTGGTCAGTTGTTTGTTGATGGCCTTTTCAATGACCTTCACAGGGAACAGGAGCAGGGACATGGGTCGGAAGTTCTTGAGGTCCTTGGGGTTCGACTTGGGTTTCTTTAGTAAGGCGTTGATCTCTGCGTGCTTCCAGCTCTACGGGAATGTTGCAGTCTCGAAGGAGATGTTGATGGTTTTCCGGAGGTGTGGTGCAATGGTGCTGCTGGCTTTGTTGAAGACGTGGTTTAGACAGGGGTCTTCCGGGGATCTGGAATGGACGGTGTTCATGAGCTTGATGGTGTCATCATCGTTGATGCTGGTCCAGGCGAGCAAGCGGTTGGTGCGGGTGGTGGTAGTGGGAGCGGGGGTTTCGGCGGTAGCCGGCGTGGTGACGGCGTTGAAGCTGTCGTGGATGTCAGCGATCTTGCGATTGAAGAAGGTGGCCAGCGAGTTGCACATGTCTTGTGACGGTGGGATGTAGTTGGTGTTGGAGCTGGGGTTGGAGAGTTCCTTCACGATACTGAAGAGCTCTTTGCTGTTGTGTGCGTTGTGGTCTATGCAGTCTCTGAAGGTGCTCCTTTTGGTGGATCTGATGAGTTGGTGGTGTCGGCGGGTAGAGTTCCTGTGGGCTGTGTAGCTTTCCGGTGTTCTTTCGTGGGTCCAGATTTTTTCTAGTTTTCGGCAGGTCCACTCTGAGACCTGGAGGTCTTCGGTGAACCAGCTGGCCCTCTTGCTGGTGTGGTTGATGGGGGTTTCTTGAGTGGCGCGAGGGAGTTGGTGCAGTTGTTGATCCATTGTCTGAGGTTGTGGGCTGCGGCGTTGGGGTCTGTCGGGTCTGCGGGTGGGCTCTGGACAAGGGCGGTGGTTAGCTGGTCCCCTGTGATCTTGCCCCAGCTGCGGCAAGGCATCTGCTGGGAGCTGTGGTGTGTGGTGAGTTTCCAGAAGGTGAGGTGGATGCAGCAGTGGTCGGTCCAGTGGAGTTCGGTGGTGTGGTCGAAGAAGACGTGGGTGCTTGCAGAGAAGATGGGGTCGAGTGGGTGGCCGGCGGAAAGTGGGTGGGTGTTGTGACGAGTTGTCTGAGTCCGAGGTTATCGATCAGGGTGGAGGAGTTGAGGTCGTTGTTGTTCTCGAGGTGAAAGTTCAGGTCATCGAGGAGGATGTAGTCCGGTCGAAGAAGACGTGGGTGCTTGCAGAGAAGATGGGGTCGAGCGGGTGGCCGGCGGAAAGTGGGCTGGGTTTTGTGACGAGTTGTCTGAGTCCGAGGTTGTCGATCAGGGTGGAGGAGTTGAGGTCGTTGTTGTTCTCGAGGTGGAAGTTCAGGTCCCCGAGGAGGATGTAGTCCGTGGAGGCAAGGTCATGTGTGCTGATGAAGTCAGCGATGGAGTCGCTGAACTGCAATTGGGGTCCAGGGGGTCTGTAGAGGAGAATGCCTCTGAGGGTGATGTTGGGGTCGGTGTGGATCGGGAAGTGCATGTGTTCGGTGGTGCTGAGGGTGTTGTCGATGTTGGTTGAGACTTTGAGAGTGTTCTTGTGGACGATGGCGATTCCTCCCCTTATTCCGTTGGTGCTGTCCTTGCGGGTGATCTTGTAGCATTCCGGGATGGCAATGGCGATGTCGGGCGCCGAGGAGGGGGGGCAGCCAGGTCTCTGTCAAGAAGGCGACATCTGGGGTGTTGGAGTCGAGCAGGTTCCAGAGTTTGACGGCGTGTTTGTGGGCGGAGCGGGTGTTAAGCAGGATGCATTTGAAGAAGTTAGGTTGCTTGTTGGGCGGGTGTCCGGGCCGGAGGCTGGTGAAGATGCGGCAGGAAAACAGCGATGGGGGGTCGGGCGGGTGGTCCAGAAGGCAAAGTGGGGGCACAAAAGGGCAGAGAATAACAAAAAAAATGCAATCAGAATACAAATACAATCAGATACCACAGTCCAAGGCTGGAAGAGGCGAGAGAAGGGCACAAATGAGTGACATATTTAACATGGCAGCTGGGAGACAGAGCAATGTGAAAACAGAGAGCAGGAGCAGACCAAAGCGAGCTGCAGCAGGGGGCACACAGGAGGTCTGTGTGGTGGTGAGAGGAGCGACCTGTCTGGTGACAGGGTCAAGTGTTGCTCCTCAGGGTAACTGTCTGGTTGAGAGATTTAACCGGAACCTGAAGGGCATGATTATGGGTCTTGAGGAACCCATGAGGCATTCGTGGGACGTCCTCTTACCATGCTTGCTGTTTGCTTACAGAGAGGTGCCACAGACGTCCCTAGGGTTCAGCCCCTTTGAGCTCTTTTATGGGCACCCTGTAAGAGGAACCTTGAGTTTGGTGAAGGAGAGCTGGTAGAAGGCTCCTAATAAACCCCCCCAGGATGTATATAGCTACATGCTGGCCTTCAGGAACCAAACTAGGCATTTCAGGCAACTCACCCAGGCAAATCTGGAAGCCAGCCAGGAAGAAATGAAACAGTGGTACAACCAGAATGCCACTCTAGTCGAGTTTCAACCTGGACCAAAAGTGTGGGTGATGGTACCCGTGGAGCCTTTCACGCTGCAGGACAAGTAAACTGGGCCTTATGAGGTGGTGGAGCACCAGAGCAAAGTGACCTACCTGGTTGGCTTATGGTCTCCTAGGAACCCCTTGAGGGCCCTCCATGTGAACCACCTCAAAGCACACTTTGAGATGTCTGATGTGACCATGCTCTTGGCTACAGATGACGAGACGGAAGAGGAGAGTGAACCTCCTCCTGTTAGCCAAGGAGAAGGATGGGTCAGTGGATGGAGTGAACCTCTTGCCTCCCTTGACCCCGGAACAGCATAGGGACTGTCGCCAGGTATTGGGTCAGTTCACCTCCCTGTTATCCCAGACCCCAGGAGTCACCCATTGGTGCATCCATGATGTGGACACTGGAGACAGCCTGCCTGTAAAACAAAACTCTTACAGGGTAGCTGATAAGGTCAGTGCCAGCATCAAGGTGGAGGTTTCCAAGATGCTGGTGCTAGGGGTGATTGAGCCATCCAACAGCCCCAGGGCTAGCCCAGTGGTCCTTGTGCCAAAAGCTGCTGTGCCTGGTGCCACCCCAGAACTCCGGTTCTGTGTGGATTACCTTGGGCTCAACGCGGTCACTAAAAATGACGCTCACCCCATCCCCAGAGCTGATGAGCTTGTGGATCTGCTGGGAGCTGCCCGGTACCTCAGTACAGTTGGGGTATTGACAGATTGCCTTAACCAAAGAGGCCAATGAGAGGTCAGTGTTCTCAACGCCAGAGGGGCACTACCAGTCCAGGGTTATGTCCTTTGGGTTGAAGAACGCCCCTGCCACCTTCCAGAGACTGGTTAACCAGGTGCAGAGTGGGCTGGAGGAATTCAGCGCCGCCTTCCTGGATGACAATGCTGTGTTCAGCTCCAGCTGGGAGGAACATTTGCGACACCTCTGTGAAGTGTTCAAGGCCTTGCAAAGGGCAGGCCTAACTATCAAGGCAAGTAAGTGCCAGATAGGGCAGGGTTCTGTGGTGTACTTGGGACACCAGGTAGTGAACCACCAGGTGGCGCCCCTACAGGCAAAAATTGATACCATTCTGGCTTGGGAACCCCCGAAGACCGGGCAGGAGTCAGGGCCTTTTTAGGACTCACTGGGTAATACAGGCGGTTTGTGAAGGGGTATAGCACCATTGTTGCCCCTTGATAGAACTGATGTCAAAGAAACAGCCCAAGAAGGTGATCTGGACTGATGCCTGCCAGACCACTTTTGATGCCCTGAAAACGGCCATGTGCACGGCGCCCGTGCTCAAGGCACCTGATTTCTCCAAAGAATTCGTAGTGCAGACAGATGCTTCAGAGCATGGTGTTCGGAGCGGTACTCTCACAATTGAATGACGAGGTCTTGGACCAACCCGTACCTTTCATTAGTAGGAGGCTAATTCCCAGGGAACAGAGGTGGAGGGCAATTGAAAGGGAAGTGTATGCTGTAGTCTGGGCGCTGAAGAAGCTGAGGCCCTAATTGTTTGGGAATCCCTTCCTGGTTCAGACTGGCCACAGGCCCCTCAGATGGTTGATGCAGGTGAGGGGTGAGAACCCGAAACTGTTGAGGTGGTCCATCTCCCTAAGGGGACTGGACTTCACGGTGGAACACCGACCTGGCACATAACACGCCAATGCCGATGGTCTGTCCAGATTTTTCCCCCTTAATGATGAGAACTCTCATGGGGGTGGGTAGTTCTCCTCACTTTCCAGCTGGAGGTAACACGTGTTAGACCTGGCATTTCTTGGTGTGAAAATCCATGACTTTTTGCCTCTACCTCCTCTATTTTTGATGCTGTGATGGATTGCATTTGACTGGCTTAGATGCTTTGGGCACTTTGCCACTGCTGATCAGTGTCAAAGTGCAAGTGCTCCCTGCGTTAAGTGTAATGGTAATTGGTATGCTTGCCTTACTAGTAAAGTGCACTATGTGTGCTAGGGCTGGTAATGCAAATGCTATTAGTGGGCCTGCAGCACTAATTGTGCCACCCACACAAGTAGCCCTAAAGAGAGAACTCAGACCTGCCAAAGCAGTGCCTGCGCACAGTTTATTAAACAGCCTTGTTGTCCTGACAAGTGCACCCAATTGCCAGGCCTTACCCTTCCCTTGTTATGCACATCAGACACCCCTATGGTAGGCCTGAGGTACCCCCCTGGGCAGGGTGCAGTGTATTGACAGATAGGACATGTACTAATGTGCGTACCAAGTCCTGATAGTGAAAAACTGCCAAATTCGTTTTTCACTGTTGCAAGGCCATCTTGCACATAGGAAGAATGGGGGAGGCTGTGTAATATGCTTCCAGCCTATCTTCCCATAGGCTTAGGATGGAGAGGTGAAGTGTAGTGTGCCTGAACTCACAATTTAATAACACATTTTTTTGAGAAGGTGTTTTCTGAATTGTGTGTTTAGAAACCACGCTTTTAGAAGTGGCTAGTTTCTTTGTCCTAACAATTCTGTGTGTCTCGGCCTGGTTGTGGATTCACTGACTGGATTTGAATGTGATACGATCTGGGAAATACCTTGGCCCAAGGGAGGAGGTGAGACAGTAACGGGCTGACCTGCATCTGGAGTGTAGGGGGGAGGAGTAGCCCTGGAGGTGAAGAGGCCTGGGCTGCTGCCATGAAACAATGGCTCCATCTCCTGCTGAGTGATTGAGGATCCAGACCCCCACTATCAAAGGAAGAAGGTATCACTGGCAGGGAGACACCCATAACTGGTTTGGACATTGGTCAGTGCCCCCTGAACACAAAGACTTCAAAGACATTTAAGGGTATAACTATGAGAGCTGTAACCCCTGGACTTTGGACTGATCAAGACTGAAAAGGATTGAAAGTACTTCATGGTCAAGAGAAAACTCTGCCAAAGGAAGAACAGCTGAAGAGACTGAAGAGAAGGACTGACCATTGCTTTGTGTTCTGGGGCTGGCCTGCAGTTTGCTGATTTAACTAAGATGAGGCCAAGGGACTTTGCTATGTGCTGTGTCCCCCTGCTTGAAAGGACTTTGCTGTGCTGTATCCTGAAGTAACGTGTCTCCAAGGGCCTGAGGAGAGCTGGCACCCTGTTGTGAAAACTCAGGAACATAAAAGTTTCCAAGTGTGTCTCAGTGACACTGTGTGCATCTGCTTTTTGCAGCCTGAGACCTTCGTAAGAACTGGCCCATGTTCGTGTGCACCTAGAGTCCAAGTGAGTCTCAGCGAAGCTGTGTGCATGTGCTTCATGCAGCCTGAGACCTTCGTGAGGATTGCCCTGTGATCGTGTACACCCGGAGTCCAAGTGAGTCTCAGGACACTGTGTGCGTGTGCTTCATGCAGCCTGAGACCTTTGTGAAGATTGCCCTGTAATTGTGTGCACCCGGAGCTCACATGAGTCTCAGCGACGATGTGTGCGTGGGCCCTGTTGCAGCCTGAGACCGTTATGAGAAATTGCCCCGTGACTATGTGTCCTGGAGCAGTCTTGTTCTCTGCTTCGATCGATAACGTGTTCAGAAGAGCTGCGATTTTCATTGCCATTGGCCCTGACCGGCATCCCCAGAGGAGCTGTGGGAATTCCCCGCCACCCCGAGATTGCCTTTGCCAAAGAGAGACCTCGAACCATCACTGTGTGGGGTCCGAGTTCCACTGCCCAATATCAACAAAGTCGCATCGGAGGCCCAAGCGGCGAGGAGAGGAGAGTGAGATCGTACCCCCCTAGTAACACTCAGCGCGCACGCGAGTTTCACCTCCTGGGGCAAGGTACGGGCTACGAGAAAAACGCTCTTGGCCATTCCCATCTTTGCAGCGCGAGCCTCTACTCAAGTTCGTATCACAGCCAGTACTTGCCGAGGAGTGGCAGTACCGGTGCTGAAGTGTGAACCTGCACTGTGTTTTCCATCATAACAATGTTGGGGAATATTTTGGCAGTAGCTGACCGTGAGTCAGTAAGAGTGGCATTGACACTGGTGCCGGAGTACATTATTTTGGCATTACGAACTGCCTGATTGTTGCATTACGAATTGCATTATTTTTGCATTACAAACTGCCTGATTGTTGCATTACGAATTGCATTATTTTGGCATTACGAACTGCCTGATTGTTGCATTACGAACTGCATTATTTTTACATTACAAAGTGCCTGATTCTTGCATTACGAACTGCATAGCATTGCATTAGGACTGCATTGGATCATCGGGAATTTCTCATTAATACTGCAAGAACATATACAAGGGCTTGCTGGCCTAATAACAGGCAAGATGAAATATTACAAATACGCATATGTTGGATTTTTATCGTGTGGTCTCAGCGCATATTTTTTTTTATAAACATACAATTGTTTTTATGAAACTCGTGTGGAGTCCATTTGTGGTGTTATCACTGGGTTACTGAGAGTGTGGTTGCAAATTTTGCACGTGTTTTTTACAAAAATGCACTTTTTGCCACTCTATGCTAGGCCAGAGCACGTAGAAAAACAATTCATAAATTGGCGCAATGTTGTAGTTTTACTTTGCTGTTATCCTCTTATTTTATGTGTTTAGGTACAGAAATAGGACAACGTATGCAATTTCTGAATTTAAAGGCACAGTGTACTCAATCCCTGCCAGCTGAGACTTTGCACGTTCTCTAATTTGCATCTGGTAACAGCCCTGCCAGTGACCTGCAGTCTGACAAATTCCAGCAGTTTCGTTTTTGTAGTTTAAATCTTTCTTTGTGTATTCAGGTGACAGGCTCCTCTGACAGTCTCTTATCTGTAGTAAAACCGAAACAATCATTGAAAGGATTTCCATCCTAGCTCTTCCCATGTTGGCACCCTGACGCCAAAGTTGGGCCGGGAGGAGCCTAGAAAAAAAATAAACTTCACACATAAATAAAAATACACAGGGACAGATTTACAAGCCCCTTGGGCCACTTTTGCGTCATTTTTAACATGGGTAAAAGTGATGTAAGGGTGTTGAAAGGGGCTTGTTAAATGATCCTCATATTCTGCAATTCATACAGCAGCAATGTCTGATCGGAAACTCCAGTAAAATCCTCTCGCCAAAGACAATCAGTGGGCCAAGTGTTCAAAAATTGATAGGGATTAGTTTAAAGGGATTGAATTTGGGAGCTTAACTATATCAGATTGTCGGGTAAAATGATGTGATTTAACGCGGCTCCTCATTTTGCTTACATAATGCGGCTACTAATTTTAGATCGAGGGATGCACTGAGCAAAGACAATATCTCGTTTAGGTGCTGTCGACGTTTATTCGGAGTGCTTAGGAATGCCTCTTGGTAATGAAATCCATTTTTTGCAGCAGATTTCCTTTCCGCTGCTATTAACTTCTCCTGCTGGATGGTTTGCTTAAGTGAGCACTGATTGATGTGTTTTTTACTGCACCCGCCCATGATTGCTGGCTTATGGCATGCTCTTCGGGAAAGCATCCACCCTCTGTTGAAATTCGCTGCAGCCAGCATAATAGCCTCCTCTGTAATTGGTTCTGCCTCAGTGTTTTGAGTGGTACCCAGCTGCCCGGTGCAACTTCCTGTTTCGTTTCTGGCAGTTTGTGAAGATGTGACACCAGTTGCAGCCGCCGCCTCGTGTGGGATGAGCAGCGCTGCTGTTGAGAGCGTCCCAGTCCTGCCCCCCTGTCTCCGTCTCAAGATCGCTTTCAGCCCATGGGGAACCCGAAGAAATATCCATTATCTACTCTGCTTGCTGCTTCGAAACGTTTCTACAGTTGAAATCACAATGCTAGCCTGATGGGATGATCTTATGTGAACTTAGGAACCCTCAGGTAGATTCATCAAGGGATATTGCGCTCGCAAAGGGCCAGATTCTCAGAATCTGGCCCTTTGCGAGCGCAATTTTTGCATTTGGGATTCATCATCCCAAATGCAAAAATCGCTAATAGCGAAATCGCATATTTGCGAGGATTTGCATTTAAGGAATCTCTATTTGAGATTCCTTAAATGCAATTTATTAACCATTTTTTTTTGCGAATTCGCTATTACTGGCCGCTATTTACCACGAATTGTAACTTCGTGGTAAATAGCGAAAACTTAGAAAAATGCACTTTAGTGCATTTTTCTAAGTTGCATGTCACACACACATGTCCTTTGGACATGTGTGTGCGCAACACATGTGTACATTTTCATTTCAGGGGTGTTACAGGGTGTCCTTTGGACACCCCTGCACCCTTGAAATCACATCCTTATTTGCGATTAGCAAATTGCTAATCGCAAATAAGGAAGATGTAGGAATCGCAATATTTTTTGCAATTCCTACATGAATCCCGTTTTGCAAGTCCTTAATAGCGATTCCTTATGAATCGCTATTACAGACTCGCAAAACGGGACTAGCTGCCTCTCTTTCCTTGTGGTTCTTGTTTTTGTACATGGCCCATCTTTTCTTCCTGCTCTTTCATATAGGCATCAGCACTTTTTCCATCTTCTATGTCACAGTCCTTAAACTATTCATATATCAATGAGCAACTGCGATATCCTTTTCATTTTAAATAACAGTTTTAGCCCCTCCCCTTTCCCTGTAGATGTGCCTGCTTGCCTTCTAGAGACACACCTTGATGGTTTTTTCGCAGCATAACAGAGTGAAGGGGAGAAAAGCCACTTATAAACAATTAGTTAGCCAATAATGTTGGTACATTATAGCCCACTGCCAACTACTTAAGGTTAGTTAGTTTATTACAAAGCCAGCCGCGGCCGGTAATGGGAGTACAAACCGCGCGGTGACGTGGGGAGTGGGAGGGGCAGGGTGGGGGGTAGTAATGTATGGATTACGGACTTTAACAGGTAAGTAAACATATAAATACATTAAACAAATTTCGTTGCGCGCACTGCATCGCATTTGGTGATGCAGTGCATGCAACGAAATTCGTTTTATTTATTTATATGTTTACTTAACTGTTAAAGTTCGTAATCCGTACATTACTACCCCCCACCCTGCCCCTCCCCTTCCCCACGTCACCGCCCCGCCGGTACTCCCACTACCGGCCGCGGCTGTACAAAGCCAAAAATAACTAAACCCCCTCCAGGCGGCGAGTCGTCCCGCCCCGCTCCCCTCCATTGTTGCCGACCATCGCTGCGCGCTTTTCCTCAAATCACCACTGACCACATTCTCTGGTGCCTGAAAAGGTCGCAGTTTATTCATCACATAAAATTTTTACATAAACTTTTTTAAATTTCCCTTGTTTATGGGCATACCGTATTCAATGTCCATGTTCTATTTTACATTTATTGCTCATTGCAATTCTTTCTTTGCATTCTGGAGCCAGCCTCCTCAATTTCCTGGGAGGGGAGGGCCCCCCTTTTTGGGCCTCTGAATCACAGGTCTGAGCTTCAGCCTGCTACCTATTTTGGAGGGTGCCTGTCTGGACCTGCCCGGGCTGCAGTTGCCGTCCCGCTCGCCCTGTACCCTTACGTGGGCCCTCCCTTCTCCCAGGGGTCTCTGCTGTGCGGCATCCCAAGGACCTTACTTGAGCATCTACTCGTCCTTTCCTGAGGCTGAGTCCTTGCCATCTTCTCCCTTCGTACCCCTGCCGTGAGGCATCCCAAGAATCCTGCTGGAGCATCCCATATATTTTCATATGGCGGCACGCTGCCCCATGGCTCCCTCAGTGCCCCTACCGTGAGGCATCCCAAGGACACTGTGAGAGCCTTCCATCTTCCGCCTAGTATTTATCTCTTTCTACCTTGTGTTTGTTCCGACACGCTTCCTACGGTTTCTCGATCAGAGGGAGCTCCCCCTTACTCTGGCCTCTCCTTTTTCTCCTATTGGAAACTTTTTTGCTCCAGAATCCCCACGATGATCAGCAGGAACATGTCCATTCCCACCCCGGTGAAGTGTACCCCATCTTCCAGGTGGTACCCTGGGGACATTAAGTTTATAAAGATGTGCCTCGTAAAACCCATCTGTTGGCCTTACATATTTTGGCCATGGTGATATTCAGTTTTCTTCTGAGTCCCCAGTCGTACTGCTGGATCGACTCCAAAGAGTTCAGTCGGCTGCCGCCAAGCTAGCTCTGGGCTAGACCAGGAGGTCCTCTGCCACAGCGGCCTTGGCCGAGTTGCACTGGCTCCCTCTCAAACAACGAGTGGCCTTCAAAGCCCTGTGCCTCGTCTTTAAGGCTTTGCACGGAATTGGACCCAGACCTTTGCAAGCCCTGTTCTCCTGGTACACCCCCACCAGAACGCTCCGCTCTGCCCACGCCTGCCTTGTCACAGTACCTAGATTCAACAAGGTCAGGACTGGGGGGATATCCTTCAGAGTCGCAGCTGCAAAACTGTGGAACAATCTGCCCCTTGACATCCGCCAAACGCCTCAACTACTTCCCTTCCGAAAACGCCTCAAAACCTGGCTGTTTCCCTAACCCTATCTACCTGCCAATCAATCTCAGTACCCGCATTTAGGAGTATTCTCCAGCGCCAGGATACCTGCAAGGTGACAGCCGCGCTATACAAATGTTAAAAATAATAAAATAATAATAATAATAATTTTTCCGCTGCCCTCAGGTCTACTGCCCCCGCCAGGCCCTCCGCACTATGATCTCAGAGAAGATTACCTCTACGGGACGGATCAGGCGTGCCAAAGCTGTTAGGCTTTTCTGCATGTCCTCTAGCAGTGCTCGCCTTCCTACTTCTGCTAAGTCATTCCCCCCCAGGTGGACCACTACTGCGGACGGCCTAACTCCTTGTCTCAATGCTTCCCGCGCCACGGGTAGCAGCTGGTCCCACTTCATTCCTGGGCGCCCCCACCATTCCATTTCAGGGTCTTGCAGCCATATCTCGCCAAATTTGCATCTGCCTTCCGCCCATTTCTCTGCCCACGTCACGTAGGAGTGTCCCATAATCCACACCTTCCTTCGCGGATTTGCGGAGCCTAGATGGTGGGGAGAAATCCGACTCAGTACACTGTTGGGTGTATGTAGCGCTTGAATGCGGTGGATGTCCATCGCCCTATTCCATTGATCAGGCCCTCCTCAAACCTTAGACATTCTGCTGTCATGGCTGCCCCTATTCTGAAGGAGTGGGAGCCATATGCGCGAGCGGGGAGACCCATTGTCTCCAGGGTTTTTCTCATTACGGTTATGAATTGGAAACGGCTGAGGAATGCCCCGTCCCTATGCCTGAATAGCGGTCCCTGGCTCGGCGCCCTGTGCCCTAGGTGATTCGTTAGTAGGCACGCCGGGCAGCAATTCGCGTCCTTGATGCAGTGTATCCTAGTTGACTTCACTTGCCTGCCTGGTCTACCTTGGACCACCGGAGCCGCACGTCCATGTGGCCTTCTCCTATTTCTACATCTTTTCTGTGGATGCAGGCTGCTCAGGGTCCTCAACTGATGGGGCTACTATCTCACTGACCCAGTAAGCCCCAAAAAATGCCATTGAGAAGGCTGCACGAAAAAGCACTCTCTCCTGCTCAGAGGAGCACACTTCTGCCAGTGTCCCCAGCATCCCTTGCAACATGCTAAAGTCTATTGGTCGCCTTCATTGCCATTCTGCATTTGAACGCCCTGGTTGGGTCTGCCTGATCCCCAAATTTTGAGTAGTATGCAACTGTGTTTAATCCCTTCGCTGCGGGGGTTTTCCACCTCGCTGTGCTGGGGGGAGGGGGCGCGCACTGCGCCCGCATGCTCATGACAAGCTCAGCTCGTCATGAGGCACGGCACTCCTGTGCTCATGACGAGCTGAGCTCGTCACAGGTGCATTTGCTCCTGTGGAACGTTCAGCACAGGAGGGGAATTCTCCCCGCACGTGAACGTTCCACGGGCCATGACGAGCTCAGCTCGTCATGAGCATGGGAGGGGTTAAGTGTGCCTGGGCCCAGGTTTTTGTCTTCTTTGATAGAAAAGCCCACTCTATGAACTCCATGACCACCTCCTGAGGGACCCACTCGTTCCCTTCTAGACCTGTCCTGTCCCTGAATGTATCCCAGCACATACTGTACTGGGTACCTGTTTTTGGGGTCAGTGCATTGTTCAGTAGTGTCTTCAAGCCCGGTCCTCCCCACGACCACGCATCTTCTGGCATGGGGGTCATCTTTTTTTCTGCTGTTGGGCGAGTGTTATGAAGTTCTCCCACTGAAAACATGAAATGGCATCCGTGACTGAGTTGTCTGTTCCTGGGATGTGTCTCGCCCTGAGCGCAGTGTTGCCTTTCAGTTGGTAGCCGACTAGTTTGAGCAACAGGGTTCCCACTACTGGGCATTTTGCCGCCCCTGTGTTGATAGCCTGTACCACTGCGTGGTTGTCTGACCATAGTGTAATCTGTATATTTGCCAACCGCTGGGCCCAGATGTGGAAAGCCACCACTATGGGGAATAATTCTAGCAGGGATATGTTTTTGTCAGTTCGGGGCTGAGCCAGGCTTCTGGCCACTCTCCTGCTGACCATGCGGTCCCAAGGATTACCACAAAGCCGTAAGCCCCTGCTGCATCAGTGTATAGTTCCAATTCGCTTGCTTGTATCCAGAGGTCTCACCATATCAGGGTGCCATTGAAATCTGCCAGAAAGTTGTCCTACTGCTCCGGTCGTCCCTCACCCCTTGTGTGATGCGGACCCTGTGGTGTTCTTGTGTCATGCCCCTTGTTAACCATGCTAAATGCCTTGCAAATGTGCGCCCAGCTGGGATCACCCTTGTGGTGAAGTTTAGTTTCCCTAGTAACTGTTTATCACGCCAAGCGTTGCCTTTCTTTGCTGCCTCAACTTTTCTATGGTGCTGCGCAGGTCAGCTACCTTCTCTGGTGGCAACCTGCATGTCCCGCTATTGAGTCCAACTCAATTACCAGGAAGGACAGTTTGGTAGTGGGGGTAACTGTCTTGTCTTGCGCCAGTGGTATGCCTAACTCCTGCGCCATCTGTATAAACTCGCTTAGCAGTGTGTCACAATCCTTTGTGTCTGCTTTTCTGATAAACAGGACATAATCTAGGTAGTGGACCCACCCGCCTCTTGGTGCTCAGGCACCCAGCACCCACTCTAGGAAAATACTGAACACCTCAAAGTGTGCGTATGATATCGAGCAGCCCATGGGTAGGCATTTGTCGTAATAGTATTGGCCCTCTAGCTTGAAACCTAACAGGTGGTAGCTGTCTGGGTGTCCTGGCAATATCCTAAAGGCTGCCTCTATGTCTGCTTTCGCCATCAAAGCGCCCTTTCCTTCCTATCTGATTAAGGCCACTGCATCATCTAAGGAAGAGCATGCCACCGTGCAATCACCCTGATCCAACCAATCATTGATGGCTTCCCCTTCTGGGTGGGAGAGATGATGGATCAGCCGGAATTTTCTGGGTTCCTTTTTGGGGACTACCCCGAGTGGTGACACCACCATGTCTTTAAGAGGGGTGCATGGAAAGGGCTAGCCACAATTCCCAAGTGTACTTTCATCTCCACCTTCCCTTTTGCCAGCTCAGGGTTATCCCTCACTGACTTTAAATTCAGGCCTTCCCGTGCACCCTTGGGTCCCTTGTAAGGGATGGGGAAGTCTTTGTGAACCCCTCTGCCAATAGCTGTCTATCTATTGCTTTGTGGTAGCCTTGTAATAAGTGCAGTAGTCTGCCTGTCTTGGGAGGTATTGGAAGCGTCTGTCCTCTGCCCCTTTCCCTGCTGCCCCTGCTCAGTGGGGCCTGCGCCTCCCTTCTTTGTGTTAGTCTTATCTTTGCCGGCCCCTGGCCCTGTGTTTCATCTGCAGCGTATGGTGGGGTGGTCTCCCCCACATTACCCACAAGCATGTTTGAACCTGCATGATGCTCCTCATTTGCATTCATCTTTGTCGAATTTCCAACATGCTTTTTTCGAATTGTGCCCTGCCTGGTTCTTGCCCTTGAAATTTTTCCCTTGGCCCTCAAATTTGCCCTTACTTTCATAGGGACGAAAACTGTTCTCTTTCTTGCCAACGCCTTCCCTGGCTGCCACCATGTGCTTTGTGAACCCTTCCATGTCCTGGCAGTCCCACTCCATTATTGGCCATACCTGCATTTTTTTCCCTAAAGCCCTCATCGTATTGCAGCCATGCCTTGCCCTGGTACTGCTGCAGTGCCTCATGCACTTTCCGCTCATATAAGAACAGTGCTGCCGCGCTTTTGGGAAATTTCTCAATGAAAACGCATGCTAGCATTCTAAATGCCTTCAACCAGTTCTCTATTGATTTGTCCAGCCTGAGCTTGCTGGGTGCCCATTTCCTGTCGTCATCCTTTTTATCCTGTGCCATCAGGTCTAGCCCTGCTTGGCGTACCTCTAGCAATGAAAGATGTCTAGGAATTCTTTCCTCCAAATCCTCTCCTTCACTGTGAATGGGATGAGGTTGGCCATTCCTATCATTTTTGTTGTTGTGGGAGGGTCGCTCGGGGAGGGATGCAGGTACTCACTGGCTGGTTTTTTGTTACTGGCCTGCTCGTTTCCGCCCTTGTTTTTACTTGGGCACCCCGCAGGTCCCTGTTCTCCCCTGTGGGGCTACCTCGCTTCTTGTTGTTTCACCCTATTGCTCCTGGTTTGTCGCGCCTGCCTCTTTGTCTGGTGCTCCCCCTGCGGGGCCTCCTTTTCCCCCCTTGGTTTGGGTGCCAGGCCGCTACCCCATGCAGGGCTCCCCTGGAATGGGGCCATGCCTGGCCATTGCCACCAGGCCATCCAAGGTGTTGTCTTGGCTCCCCCCCGGCCCAGGATTCCCCCTGAGATTCCGTTTTTCTTTGGCCTAGCCCTGACTGCCACATGGGTTGCATGGGCTTGCCTCTGATATGGCTAAGTTATTTACCCCCATTTGTGTTCCCATATTCCTATTCCGCCCTTGCTGCCTTGCGCTCTCTAGCCTTCCCTGTGCCCTTGCGCGCTTTCAGGTGCATCATACTTACCACTTCCCCTGCTGCTTCTGTTCTCGTTTTGCATGTGTCTCTCCCAATGGGCCGCCGTGCTGGCTACAGACCCCTCCTCCTCGCTACTCTCCTCCACTTCCGAGCTAATCACCAGCTCTGGAGTTGCAGCCCTCTTGTTTCTGCCTCGTGGGGTGTTCTTTCCCTTGTTGCTAGTACTCTTGTTGCTTTTCTCATTCTGGCTGCATGTCCCTTTGCCGCTGGCTTCTTTAGGCTTTTCTCAGGGGCCGCCGTTTTGGCTGCATGCCCCTTTTTTTCTGCCCTCTTAGGAGGCGGCCTCTTCCCCTTTCCCTGGTTCCCTGGGCCCCGACCTTGATCTCATCACAATGCTCCTCCTACTTCCGCCTCGCTGAGCCCTTCCGTCGATGCACGATGACCAGATCGAGCCCTCTCCGGCAATCCGCCAGCAAAAACAACCCAGCTGAGGCTGCCAGATGCGGGGTTGGTCAATTTCGATTTCGCATGGCAAAGGGAGGGCGAAAAATCCGCCCGCTACCACCCGCTTGCCGCTCACCCCTGGAAATGCCGCTCCGAACTTGGCGGTGTTCCTTTGTTCTGCAGCATGAGTGGAGGCTCTTTTCTCGCGCTGCTCAAGGTGTTCTTCGAGGAAAGTTGTGGGTGTAGCAAGCCCATCCTGGTGAGAACCTCGCTGGTTTCGAGGCAGGAGTGGAGGCCTTCCTCAGGCGGCTCCCGACGCCTTTACCATTCCGCAGAGAAAGGGCGCGAATGCTTCTACCGTCTTCGCCGCTGCAGTCCTGCAGTCGGTAGGTCGATTCTTTTCACGATTCCTATCTCTCAATGCGATGGGGGAGGAATGTGCCTGTTCTGGCTGTTGGCTCCTCTTATCCCCCCACTCACTAACTTGGTGGCCCCATCTGATTGGGTGGGGGCTCCCTTTGTTCCCAGGGGCCAATTCTGGCCCCGATGGCCTAGCCGGTATGTTAATAGGGGGTGGGGGAGGAACCCCGCCTCAGGAGGGTGTTCTGCCCTGGGCCACTATCTGGTCCAGCTTTACCTCCCCAGCCAGGGCCCCGACATAGAGACACTTCAATACAAGGGTATAGAAATACAAAGCAATTAGCATGAAGCCAAATCTATGCCTCCAATTAAGACGGTGCAGCATAAACAAGACTATTAATTCAAGAAGTAAGATACAGAAAAACAGAAAGCAAAAGTTCCCTGCATCGAGGGTTGGTGAATGAAAAGCATTAAATCTATCCCTACTCTAGCACTAAGATGACATCTCTATATAAGAATTTTCAATAGAAAGGAAAGGTGTCAATACATGGAGTAATCCAAAGAAGCCTCTCCACCATTAATGTTTAACAAGCATAAAAGCCACTATCTCAAAGAAAGAGCTTGTTCTATGATGCTCTTTCTTTGGAGGCAAGAAGGAAGTAGGCACTTTCCCGAATTCCAACAATCAATTATCTACAGGAAGAATTCCCATAGTGCACCTTGCACACACCATCCACTCTGGGTATAGTCCTGAGCGTACTTTTCCACGGTGCAACCTTTGAACCTTTGCAACATTTCATCCTTTGCTCCCAGACCTTCTCCCACGTGAAACCCAATGTCTTTCCTTTATGGACCCAAGTCACACAACTGTAACTTCTTCTCTCCTTGCTGAGCTCCTAAAAAAAGGCATTATTCTGCCCAAAAGAATGCTTCTTCACCTGCAATCTAAAGCATGAGAAAGAACAGTTTCCACAGTGCACATGAACTTCAAACTATTAATTCCAAAGAGAGACTTATCAGGGGATTGCATTTCCGGCCTACAATTTCAGCTAACATAAGAATGCATCATACAAGCTTTACAAATTCACATTAAAAGTGATACATTTTGAACTAATACATTTACCTAAATATCAACATATTTAATACATGAGTATTGTCAGCTTTCACAATACAAGTTCTTCAGGTTAACTTTTTCTGCTAGTTACATCAATTTTCTACATTAATTTCTCCACAGCACTTGTCAGTAGCCTAAAATATGTCACATAGTTATGTTAATATATTTTACAATTCAAACACTTCATGTTTACACAAACAGAATTATATGCAGGTGCGCGCTACACGTAACTATGAGGCACCCCTACAAATAAGAGTATGCAAGTACGGAATTTCCACTCCATCACCTGGTTCCCCTGAAGCAACTCCTCCCTAGATGCTGCTCTGTCTCACTCTTGGCTTCCTTCTTTTGTTTGCTTACCTTACATTTTTTAATTGTTTTAAATGTGCTTTGGAGAGGGTCTGCCTTTGCAGGCTTCATGTGATCATATCTGCAACCCAACTTGGTTTTCTTCATTCTTGGTTTATAAAGATGGGCCTAGCAGTGCAGGCTGAGGCCCTGGAGTTTGGTAATATTTTGGAGTGCAGGTAGAATACTACACTGCAGGCAGTGATTGGTTAGAAAAGTCTTGAATTGCAGAGTTGTCTATGTACAAAACGTTTCGGTGACATGCTTGATGACCAGAGTGGTGCTCACATTCTGGCATGGGTCACAGCCTAAAGCCAGTAGTGGAGGCACAAGTCATGACAGATAGACACATGTGCTTTATATATATTTTTTTATGTCTGATTGAAAAGTTGCTGATTATGAGTGTGACCTATGCAAGAAGTGTTTTGATTATGAGGCCGTCAGGCGAGACACTACAAGAATATGCCCTTAAGCTTTATATCCTTTACCTGGAGGTATGAACTGGGGCCCTGGGATGTAAGGTTAAGAGGGGGTGGAGTAGAGGAAAAGAATGACTTAAAATGGAGGGACAAAGCTAACGGGTAGGAAGTAGGGGAAGAACAGAGCAGAGGTGTGTCACATGGTCAGCAAAGAAACTACCTTTTGCATTGAAGTGTGGTACTAGTGAAGATAATGGCCTTGTAAATAAGTGTAGTAAGCAAACAAAACACATCCACCCTGTGCCACAAAAGTACAACCCAACCCCCAATAAATATGGGGGCATATTAGCAAGGAACTCGTTAAAGTTATCGCCGTTTTAGCAGCAGGAAACTGCCGCACTAGTGAGTGCAACAATAGGGAAAGTGTTGGATAGCGGAGGGATACAAATTACTTTTCCCACTACAATAAGTGTAACAGTAGGGAAAGTGTTGGATTGCAGAGGAGTACCAATTAATATTCCCACTCCAGTCAGGTCAAAATTAAAAACAAACAACATATTAACAACCAAATATTTAAAAAACAAAATACATGAGAAAAATATATAAATATGTTAAAAATTTAAATATAAACATACTTAATACTGAAAATTAAAAAAATTAAAACATCATATAATGTTAAATACATAGGACATATACCTACACATATTATATTAAATAAACTACAAAATAATATTCAAACAAATACATATTTTGAATTCAAAAATATTTAGAAACAAAAGCATTAATTATTACAAAACTTTAGTTTTTTTATTTCCTATTCTATAACACCACACAATTCACAACGCACATCAAAATTAAAACAGTAAATGTACTTCTATAATTAACATAATTATTTAACTAATTAAAGAAATATTATTAATTAAAAAACTAATTAAAACTCTTAAAAATGTAATAACTTCCCACACTTTACCCCATAATCCAACAACCCACAGCTAAAACTAAACTGTAAAAAAATAAATTACACAATTATGTTCAATTAAAAAACGAATTCTATTTAACAACTAATTATAAAGTAAGTAACATTAATTTACTTCCCACCCTTTACCCCAATAAAAATAAAACCTACACACAAAAAGTAATCACCCTAATTAAATGTCAATTAATCAATGAATTATGAATTCATTAAACATAAATTACTTACCACCCTTTACCCCTATAAACCCCACAACCTGCACCTAAAATGAATTACACACTTACATAATTAATTGTCAATTATTGAATCAATGTTAATTAATTAATCAATTAACTGCTAATTTTTAATCAATTAAAAATAAATTACTTTTCACCCTTTACCCATATAAAGCCCACAACACTCACCTTAAATTTAATTACACTATTACCATAATTAATTGTCAATTAATTAATTAATGTTAATTAGCAACTACAAATGTATTAATTAGGAATGAATTACTTCCCACCCTTTACCCCTATAAACCCCACAACATGCACCTAAAATGTACTTAAAAAATTAAAGCATAATTAACATTATAAAAGCTCAATTGAATAAATATTAATAAATAAAAAATATGAATTCATTCATCATAATCAAATTACTTCCCACCCTATTCCCCTATAAACCCGCTACGGAACTAAAAAACACAAAAGTTAATTCAAATAAAATTAGTGACACATGTTAAAAAACATATACAATACTTATACAAAAATACATAACATACATTTAATATGTATACTAAAATATATAATACTATTTAAAAAATGTATATTTTAAACAACTATATTTTTGCAAACGAAATTAATAACTTCTATATTTTAAAAATTGATATTACTGTCCTTCAAATCGATATTCCTGACAACAATATTCTTTTACTTGATATTTCCATCCCACAACATTTTTAACTTACTTTTATGTTAGGTAAAAATGTTACCCTCGGGGAGGAGCCAAGCTCGTGACCGAAATGGCCGTTCTGTAGCTCGGCTCCGTTAGCCTTCCTGCCCAACACGCAAATCCTGTTGAATATCCTGCCCCGAGACGACACACTTGGGAAAAAACGGAAACGTAAAGCATCGCTCGTACTCACCGTCTGACCTGGGAGCTCCTGCGTGCTGTTGTTCCGAAGTTGTACTCCTGCTTGGTCCGGAGCCTCCGCGGTGTGGAGACCGGGGCCTTGCCTGCGTGGATCAGCCGGGGTGGCGGTATTAGCAGCGGCCCCAGATGGAGAGGGCCGACTGTGAGAGGCCGTTGTGCGATTGTCCCGGTGGATACTGACCGGCCTGCTCCGGCGGCCGCGAGGCCCAGTGTGGAGCGCGGTGTGCCGTGGACCGGAGATGACCGTGCAGGGGGGTGCCCCCCGTTGCTGCCTCGTCCGGCCATCCTGAAGCCCTGCGCCCGGAGTCGGCTTGTGATGCCCGCGGGTAGTGGTACAAGCGGACCCCCCGACTTTTGTGGCGCATCCTTCTGCACCAAGATTGCCATTAGCGGAGCCTGTGTGAACTCCAGGGGGGTCCTCGCTTAGGAGCCTGCTCCGGGAGTCGCGAAGGGTGGCGACGCAGCTGAACCCGTAAAATGGCGGCCGACGATCTGGGACACGGATTTCCTCAGGACGGCGGACTTGTGTTGCTGGATCGCGAGGGGGCCTGGACATGTGAGTGTGAGCCCACGATTGGTGATGTTCTTGATGCCCTGCGATCCCTGAATGCGGCCTTGGCCCCCGGTGCCCCTGTGGAAGGTATGCGGTCCGCCGCCATCTTTGATGGACCGTTCTTCATGGATGCGGTTCGGCTTCGTGGTGACGCTGCTTCGTCCCCCTCGATCGCTGCGAGGAGTGCTACCGCTGTCCGTCGACAAGTCTGCAAGCCTGCGACCCTGACTCCTCTGGCGTTTTTGTGTGTGGAGTGTGGGGACGTGGGCTCCATGTTGGGGCCCAATCCTGCCCGAGTGTCCGAGGAGCGTTGTGGACTGCTGCTCCGATCTACTTTGATGAGGTTGTGCTGTTGTACTGTGGGGGACCCTCTGCTTTCCTATACAGCGAGACTGATCTCCTGGTTTTAGTTGCTCTTGCTGTCACTGTTGAGAGATCCGGACTGCAGAGTAAGACTCTTGTTTTGTTACTGGTTACCGGAGCCCCCTGGTCTGCACCCTTGCCTTGCTTTTTTCCGATCGGATGGCCTCCCCATCTTGATGTGTTTGCTTCCCACTGCTACCTTATGTGTGGTAGTGATGTCTAAGAAAGGCCAGGGGTGATCCGAACTGAACCCTGTGGACTACCGGTGAACGGATTGTGATGAGGATTGTGATGAGGCTGACCCCCACTCATGATAATATGGACGATCCTCTTGTGAGTTTATGATACCTGAGACTGTGCCGATCTCGTTCAGATGTAGTATGATTGTGTGGGTGGGCGGGGGGCTGGGGCCGAACGTCTCGTTTGATGGTCCCCTTACCCCTCCCTCTTGATTTCTCCCCCCCCCTTTTTATTGCCTCTTTCTTCCTCTCCTTCTTCTTGTCTTCACTATATTTCGGGTTCTGATTTAGGGCGACAGGCACGCTGCTGGGGGGGGTAGGCCGTAGCCTTCTGCAGGGGTGCAGGGTGGGGTGGGTGGGTTGGGGCTTTTTTTGCTGTTTTCGTTCTATGGCCCTTTTGTGTCCCTTTATAGGAGCGCCGCGTCTGTCCCTGTCTCCCATGGTATGATTGAGGGTGGGGACTGTGGGTGCGTTGTTCGCCTTTTTGTGGTTACGCTGCATTTCGACTGCGACTCACATGCCCACCTTGTTGGCGATATCCTTACTTCTTTGCGTGCTTAATGCTGTGGGGTGCTCGCTCGGCGCGGCGTTCTCTCCTTCTTGTTTATATTATTTCTTCCTTTCCCCCTCCCTTTTCCCCTCTTTTTCTCCTCTAGGTTAGTATGGCGGGTGATTATATTCACTGTCGCTATTCCGGTTCCTCTGTTCTGTTTAAAACGTGTACCTGGGTGTTGGGTTGATAAGAGACGAGCCACGGTGGGTATTGCTTTGATATATGGCGTCTATTTCCTGACTGATGTAAAATGTTGCTGATAATTATCCGTATTGCTGCCCTTCTGTTTTGCTGTTGCTTAGTGGTCCGCTCTGGGAACTCGGAGTTATATATACTGCAATTGATCCTGCGATACTCCTTATTATAAAATTAACCTTATTTGCTCCTGTTCGATGGCCGTACCTATCCTTTCTTGCCTGAATTGATTGCTCTGTATTGTTGGCTGATTCCGGAGACCATCATTCCGGAGTCATCGGCTGCTCCTACTGTGTCGTGGCTGGCCTGATTGGTTGTAGGCCCGTATTTGTATATTCCTTACTGCATAAATAAAGGTTTTCAAAAAAAAAAAAAAAATTTGACCCTCGATAATCTCACTACCGTTTAAAGTATTTATGCAGTCCACAAACAGTAATAAAGTAAAACACATGAAAACTCTGACACCCATTTAGAAAAATAGAATACATTTTAATAGATTATTTGACACCGAGACAACTACACTTCAATCAGTAGAACTAGAATTATTTATTTTGAAAGATTTGAGTAAAAATGAGCCCTGAAAGATCAAAGTGTCAACAACTGATTTTTAGAAGCATGAGGCCAGTTCAAAGTAAAAAAATATGGCTGAACGCGATGGAGCACGGATTGGATACAAATAGTGGATTGGGCCACTCAGCACTTACTTTCGGACTGAGAAGGTAAAGTTCAGCGACGCTAGGCTGCAGGTTGTGTCCAAGGAAGTAGTGTTGTCGTTGAGGAGCCGCTAGGCAAAGTCACAGTGAAGAGTTCCATGTTTGGACATTTTTTTTAAGTCAAAAATCTCTGATGAGAGTTCCAAAAGCTGGATACCCGCTTTGCCGAGGGGCTGCTGAACAGGATTTTCTGCTGCGGAGAAGAATATAACAAGAGCTACCGCTAAATTGGGCTGACCGATGATGCACCTCAGGAGGCTTGACAAGCAGGTTGGTCCCAGTCTTCCCCCAGTGCTCAGAGAAGTTTTTAGCCAAAAACATTTCAAATCCCAAGTTTTGGATTTGGATTATCTGTGCACCTTTAGCACCACCACTAAGGGTACAGGACTTGACAGGAACCACTTGGGGGGTGAGAACCTACTGCATCCAGCTGCGGGAACAAAATAGTGGGAGCCTGTTATGTCCCTGTGGGTCTGAACAGGAGGTCAGCAAGCTAGCTCTTGGAGTCACTCTGGTAGTCTTGGGTTCAGGTGAAGAAGCAGGGCTCAACAGCAGGCCTGGCCTGTAAGGACAGGCTCCAGGCTGCAAAGTAGTCCTTCCTGGTGCAGTAAAGAAATCTTGTGGAGTTCACAGTAGGCCACAGCAGCAGGTAGTCCACTGAGAGTCCTTCCACATGTCCAGGAGGTGAACTGAAGAGTGGATCTGAGGGCCCTGTTTTTATACCTGGGGCATTCTTTGAAGTTGGGAGAAGTTTGTAGAGGTTTCTCTTTGTAGTGCAAGGAATTTCCTGACTCCCCTGCCCTGGCTCCAAGTTGGCTGCAGGAACAATGCATTGGTGACAAGTCCTTTGTGTAAAGGCAGAGCACAGCCTATTCAATTGCAAGTAGCGTTATGCCTAGCTTCACCCTCCCTTCGTGCCAGCAGATGCCAATTCAGTATTCCCAATCCCTTTATTGTGTGACTATCTGGGAGGCATTCAGAAAGCCTAACTGCCAGTTATACCCGGTCATGTGACTTAGGACAGGTTGCAGGCACCAAAAGGCAAAGGACAGGAAAATGCTAACTTTCTAAAATAAAAACACAAAGGCACGTGGCTAACGCACCGAACTCATGCACTGCGTTAGGTGGGACCTTTTCCCATTTACGATACATCTTTTTTATCCATGTTTCATCATCACTTTAACATTGTGATCACTGATTTAATCCATCTTGTTTAGAAAACTGCTCTTGCATTCATACTCCCAAACGAACCGTTATAAACAAAATTGCAGAAACCCCTGATGAAGAGCCTTTGGTTCGAAATGCATTGGGTTACATGAACAGGGTCCACGTTGAAGTTTATTTAATTACACGTGTTGTTTGTTTAAAGCCTTGATTGGAAAGCCGCAGCATTTGAAAATGTCTAATAAACTTCTACAAGTAATTTCGCTGTCTCTGTGGTAAGATGGATTAAATCAATGATCACAATATTAAAGTGATGGCTGACTCGGTGAGATGGACGCTGGACCGGGGGTCGAGGGCGGTGTTAGTGCTGCTGGATCTTTCAGCGGCATTTGACACCGTCTCTCATAAGATCTTGCTGAGAAGGCTGGAGGACCTGGGTATAGGCGGCACTGTGCTGAAGTGGCTCCCTTCCTATCTTTCTGACCGCACACAGCAGGTTTATACCCCTCCCTATACCTCCTCCGCTAGACCCCTCAAATGGGGTGTCCCACAGGGCTCTTCCCTGAGCCCGCTCTTGTTCAATGTCTATTTCACCCCCCTGGCCAAACTGATTGCACATACTGGGATTAAATCCACCTCCTATGCTGACGACATTCAGCTACTTTTTACCTTTGACACTCCCTCCGCCTCTGCCTTTGATCCGTTAAAATCCTGCCTTAGAGACATCTCTAGTTGGATGGACGCCAACTCCCTCCGACTCAATGCAGGAAAGACGGAGATCCTGTTTTTTAACTCACCATCCCCTTTGGATTCCAGTCTGTGGTGGCCAGAGGATCTGAGCCAAGCCCCCACGCCCAAAGACTCGGTGAGAAACTTAGGAGTACGTTGGGACAACCACCTCAGTTTTAACGCTCAGGTACAAACAGTAGCAGCTTCCTGCTTCGCAAAGATCAAGACTATTAACCGGCTTATTAATTATCTGCCGGCGGACTGCCGTAAGACTGTGGTCCAAGCATTGATAACATCCCATCTTGACTATGCCAACGCACTATACCTTGGTATCACAGCAGGCCTATGTCATAAACTTCAGACAGTCCAAAACGGTGCCGCTCGGCTGGTGGAGAGAATCCCTGCTAGACATCATATCTCTCCACACCTCCGTAAACTGCACTGGCTACCCATTGCTAAGAGATGCGTATTCAAGGCCATGACGTTGGCTTTCCGTGCTTCTAAGGGCAATGGCTCTGCCCATTTGAAAAGCACTCTGCGGCCGTATGTCAACACCAGGACACTACGTTCCAACTCCCTACTTTTCCTGGAAACTCCACGATTCAAACGAACTTGTGCAGGAGGAAAAACATTCGAGGTTTGCGCCACTCAGTGTTGGAACAAGCTCCCGGTTGCCTTACGTGCTTGCCAAACAGAATTGGC
The DNA here is from genome assembly GCF_964261635.1 of Lissotriton helveticus. NCBI lineage: Eukaryota > Metazoa > Chordata > Amphibia > Caudata > Salamandridae > Lissotriton > Lissotriton helveticus. The sequence continues at coordinate 1,764,110,731 of NC_136059.1, forward strand.
ATTCCGTAAGTCCCTGAAGACTCACCTTTTCTCCTCTTAATGGCCTACTCTGTTCCTATGCCCCCTGTCCCCAGATTTATCAGCGCCGGGACGCCCCATTGGGGCAGCTGTGCGCTTTATAAAATACACAAATAAATAAATAAATAAATGATGAAACATTGATAAAAAAGATGTATCGTAAATGGGAAAAGGTCCCACCTAACGCAGTGCATGAGTTTTGCGCGTTAGCCACGTGCCTTTGTGTTTTCATTTTCAAGAAAGCGACCTGGGACGGGTCGCTTCGAACGATTTGCACGCAATATATGGATACGCAGGATAACAAAGATTCCATGAAAGGGAAGGAGTGCACTTTGACTGAAGTACTTTAACTTTTTAAAATAGGCATTTTTAAAATTGTATTCTGAATCAGAAGCTCGAACTTATTAAATACAATAAGCCAACCCGATGTTATCCTATGAGACAGGTAGGCCGCACAGTTATGGAAAATGAATTGAGGAGTTTTTCACTACCAGAACATGGAAAACTCAAAATTGCATGCCCGACCTTTTGATTCCAATGCACCCTGCCCTATGGGCTACCTAGGGCTTACCTTATGGGGAACTTATATGCAATAATAGGGGAGCATAAGACTTGGCAAGAGAGTTATGTTGCCAAGTCGAATTTGCCCTTTAAAACTGCATTCAGGCTGCAATGGTAGACCTGTGACATGTTTTAATGGGCTACTTAGGTGGCTGGCACAATAAGTGCTAGAGGCCTACTGGTAGCATTTAATTTACAAGCCCTGGGTACATGGAATACCACTTTACTAGGGACTTATATGCAAATTAATTATGCCAATCAGATGTAAAGCAATTTTACCATGTTTAGGGGAGTAAGCACAAGCGCGTTCGTACTGGATAGCAGTGGTAAACTGGATGCATGACGTTATATCGCACACATAGAGATCATGTGCTTTTACCCCGCGTCTATGTCCTCGCACAGACCATTACATTGTTAACGCGGGATTTCTGGTCTATAGTTATTATTCCAGATCCCAACTCAGGTCGACTAAATCGTTGGTACCTGTCATTGAGTAAAAGGCAATCCACTACTAGGTCACTCAAATAAGGACTTACTCCACTCTAAAGAACCACTTACTACAAATAAGTTTTAAAAGTTTATTATAATGCCAAAGTTATCTGGAGATACAAACATCTCAGAATAAGATTCAAAAGATATACGGGAATCAATACAAACAAGAATTCTCTGAATGCTCTTAGTCGGCAGAATGATATTACTAGAACAAATTCAAATAGCATCAAAGTTGCGAGCATCGACACAAGCTGTAGCTTATGCGTCATTTACAGAAAGGAAAAGTTCAGGTTAGACTGTCCCTACACTAGACTAAGTGACATCCCTACTTAACAAGATCTTTACCTACAAAGGTGTCAGCCGTGGTGACTTCCAAAGAAGATCACACACTTCCCTTAGTCTTCTGATACAAATCGATCTCTTACAGTTAACCTATCTGCCTACCCATCCGCTCTCTTAGGCTCCTCAGATCATCTGCTCTAACTCCACCCCGGGGTACTGTCCCTAATACAAAATCACATTTCCAATAGAAACGCCCTTAAAGACGCCCCTCACGTGGTATTGGTTCTGGCGGCAAATTCCATGCTGGTACTCCTCTGGACCCTTCGTTAGTGTTGACCTTGCTTCTCAGGCTCCTCTCTCGATGGACCGTACCCCCCAGGAAATTCCTGAAGCCTCCTCCAGGCCTGTGCCAGGCTTCTCTGAACAAAGCCCATTCATCACTTTCCTGATTAAACCCCCTCGCACCTGCAAACAGACACTTTTTCTGTGGGCCCCAAATTCCGGCCTCCACCATATCTCCAAAGTCGTAAACTATAGAACAGGCTCTGTCTCTTGTGCCTAACCTGACCTTCTCTAACGTGCACATGCAGATCAAACGAAATGACATTCAGGCCTACTAGGATTACATGAAACAGGCCTCTGCACTCTGCAAACATTTCAATTTCTTTAGTTTAAACAGTATTCTAACTATAACACACAATGATTAAGTATAACACTTCTATAAAACATTTCAGTTCTATGATCAATAACACTTTAAACTTCAATAACATTAATATCCATATTGTGTGGAAATGCATCAGCTACTTGTATTCTCTGTGAACTGCCATGTGGCCTACACATTTCTACGTTTAGCAGAATTACATTTTCCCTTACTACAGCCACACAACATGGGATTTCAACATCATTCTAACATCACTACACAATTCTATATTAGCTTTTCACACTGGTATATGTATTCTTATTCTAATTAAACACTCTTATATATTGTCACTCTATATATTTCACACTCTTATATATTTCTACTAGGCTAATGCAACGTGCTTGTAAATATGGAGCACTTCTACATTTTTTCTTAATTTGCGCTCTCTCAGTCCCCCCTTTGATGACTTTTAGTAGTCATCATCATCACAACACCATCCCTAAGGTATGGACTAAATCAAACTGAAGTCGTTGCAGTACCCCCTCGTTTCATCATCTCTAGAGCCCTCAGACTCCTGTACTGATTCTCTTGCATCGCAGCTAACCTCCTCTCCTGCTCTCGCATGGATCTCTGCAACCTGTTTGATCTATACCATTGGTACAGCCGCACCAATCCCCACAAAGTGATTACACAAATCACTATTATGATGAGGGGTTTCAATATGTTCCAAATGATTCCCTTTCCTAGATTGGCAAACCAACCTCCAACTTTACCCATTCCTTGACCTACTTTCTCCCACACATTTACCTTCGCCAAATCCTCAATTTCATGGTGTATTTCAGTAATGTTCCGTATGTATTTTTCTAGAGGTTTTGAATTGTCTGGAATGTAAGTGCAACATTCCTGGACCTTTAAAGCCTTACAGGCTCCTCCCTCTTTGGCTAACAGAACATCTAGAGCAAGTCTGTTCTGAAGAACCATTGCCCTTATCGATTGCATTTCTCCCTCCACCAGCATTAACGATCTAGCAGTACTGGCGGACAACCTATCTACGACTGTTGCCAATCTTCTAATCTTGATATCGTTTAGTATTACTCCCAAAAGAGGAAGTGTAGCACCGAATACGTCTCCAACTATCTCCACAGTGCTTACATCCCTTCTTCCTCTAGCTTGAGTTCCTCCCCCTTTAGTTTCTAGATCCTTAGCGTGGTATATCTTGGGGAAGACAATCGCCAAATAACATGATCCATACCAATTATCTGGTAGTTTCACATATGCATTCCTCCCACAAACAAATATACATTTGGGATCACCTGCATTTCCTTCAAGAAATCCTTGGAGTAGTATTCTAACTGAAAAGCATGTTCACAACTTACTTCTCCCACAAACACATTTTCGTAATAGGTTTGACCCCTATGTATGCACAGTTTCCCCCTTTTCTCTCGGTCTAAAGCTATTGGACCACTGCTACCCTTTCTTTTGTGTGACCTTTCTTCCTCTGTCCAATCTGTTTTCCATTGTCCTGAAGCTTTTAGGATCTTTTGTCTTCTATACCGATCATCCACCTGCCCTATAAACTTTTTCTCAATTTCTGACACTTTACAAGTCAAATTATTTCTTCGGGCATGTGAAGTATCTAATGTTTTCCATGGAAGGAAAAATTTCTGTAATCTGTCTTCACTCTTGTAATAATCCCATTTATTGAGGTGCTTGTAATTTGGCACCTCTGGTAATACGGAATCAAAGTTCGAGAAGTAGTACTCGAAACCATCACGTTCATAAAAGATGCTCAGCAATAAACTACATGTGATTCCATAAGTTAATGGAAGATGATGGTACCGAATACCTTCGTCTACAGAGGCTGGTAATTGCATGCAAACATAGCAATTTTTAGCCTCCATGACATCAATATATTCATAAAGCAATTTAGCATATGCATTTGATTTAAAATTTCCCTGGGATTCATCAACATGTAACCTACGAGTCTCAGCTGCTAGCAAAGCTTTCTCCATCTCTGTATTGTCCCCCCTTTGACCAGCAGTAGTAGGTTTCTGTGTTGATACACTTTTTGTTTCTTTTGTTGCCTTCACTTCGTTTTCATGTCCTACTACATATGATATAGTAACCACTAACACTATAAGAGAAATCACTCCCACTAAAAGTGTGCCTACTATGCATTTTGTCCTGCGGTTCGGGTTGCCAGCCTCCATGATCTCAAAACAGTGTAGCTCTGCTTTTCTTTCACAGCACAAAGTCTCTTTCCTTTGCTTCTTCAGCCTTTTCGAACCACACCTGGAGACTGAAAATCCCCTCCGCAAAATCAGTCTCTGAATTTTATAGCAACACACAGTTTTTGAGTTCTGTAGCAATTGACAATCCTAGCTCTTCTCCATCTGCTAAAATGGAAGTCCTTAGTTTCTTCTTCCACTTGGCGCTAGGTTATCTTTCAATCAGTTTATTTACAAAGTTTTTTCAAAGTCTTTAGCAATCCGGAATTATACGTGTTCCAACAACTCTCATCACGCATTCTAATATTTCCAAACGAAGAAGGAGTTCCTCAAGTATTGGACTCCTTGAACAACAAACTGGAAATTCTACTTTGTTTAGAACCAAGTCTCTTATTCCGCTCAGGAGAGGAGGATAGACGATATTGAGTGTCAGCAACCCTTCGACCTCCACTCCTGGTATCAGCAACTTTATTTCCACTGTTATGATGGGGTCAGTACTGGTCAGGGTCACTTCCCTCACCCTCCCAGTTCTGCGTGCTTGGGACATCTGCAGCGAGGTAGGTCCACTCAGGAGTAGCGTATCTTCTGCAAGGCACTCGCACCCTCCTTGATCTTCTCGGACCTTCCTGTTCCTGTCCTTGTGCACCTTCGTCTGGATCTGAGCCTTCGGATATAGGAGCAAGGGTTCTCTCTGGAGTTGGCTTCAAGTTTGGCCTCTGTTTTTTTTCGGGCCAACTAACTTCTCCACGCCTTGTTCTCCTATTTCTTGTCCTCACACTCTGTTCTTGATCACTCTGGTACTGATCTGTGTCTGAGCCGTATTCACAGCAACTTTCTCCTTCAGTGGCAACTTCAGTTTCACTGCCGTCTTGCCTTTCTTCTTCTGGATCTGTAGCACTCCCAACATCTTCAGACACCCCCACAGCTTGACTGATCCCCTCTAGTGGTTCACTGTCCACTGCTGGATTTTCATCTGCGAGAGGAGCTGTTTCTTCCAGGCGTGCTGGAACTCTTCGAGTATGGGAAGCGTGAATCCAATTTGGCAGCCCTCCGCACTTCAAGGCAGTGTTCGTCGTTAAGATGATCAGGTAGGGCCCCTTCCAGCGCACGTCTAAGCAATTCTTCCGGACGTGCTTTTTCATCAGTACCCAATCTCCTGGGCACAAGTCGTGGCATAAATCTCTGGAAGATGGGACTTCAGCAGCCTGCACCTGAAGGGACACAGAATGAAGGGCGTCAGACAGTCCCTTGCAGTAATCCAAGATCAAGTCATCTGTGATATTCAACAAAGCAGTGGTTGGGACGGTTGGAAGTCTCATTTCCCTCCCCATTAGCACCTCGTGTGGAGAGAGACCTGTCCTCCTGTCGGGTGTGCTACGCATACTCATAAGCACCAAGGGCAAAGCATCAGGCCAACTTAAGGAAGTCGATGAACATACTTTGGCAATTCGGCATTTCAACGTCCCATTTATCTGCTCCACGATACCTGAAGCCTCTGGTCGATAGCTACAGTGCAACTTCTGATCAATGTTCAATGCAGAGCAGAGCATCTTCACAACTTCACTGTTAAAATGAGTTCCTCGATCTGATTCCAGGGAGTTTGGCACCCCGTAGCGCGGGATCAACTCTCTAAGCAACAACTTTGCTACTGTGAGTGTATCGCACCTGCGTGTAGGGTATGCTTCGACCCATCTGGAAAATATGCATACAACCACCAGAACATACCTGAGGCGGTTGACTTTTGGCATCTCAATAAAATCTAATTGCATTCTATTGAAAGGCCCCCCAGACCTCCCAATGTGACTCATTGTAACTGGTGTTCTTTTCCCTACATTCAGTTGCTGACATGTAACGCATCTCCTACAGACTGCTTCTGCTGCAATCCTAAACTTCGGACAATACCAAGTCTGCCTAAATACCCTCAGCATGGCATCCCTTCCTAAGTGTACTGGACCATGTATCTGTCGTGCCATTGGACTCACTAACTCCTCAGGTAACACTGCCCTTCCATCTGCTGAAACCCAAAAGTCCATTTCACTTTTCACACAACCTGCTGTTTCCCATGCCTTTTTCTCAAAATCAGGTGCATTGTCTTGCATCACCTTCAAATCCTCCCAAGTATCCACAGTCTCTAGCATCATGCTTAGTTCGGTCTTTTCCTTAGCTCCACCTACTTCCACCTCCGTGAAAGAATATCCGTGCTCCGCACAATAGCGGGCAACTTCGTCTGCGTATCTGTTACCTTGTGACACAAAATCTGTATTTTTTGGTGTGGGCCATACATTTGACTATTGCTATTGCATCTGGACCTTGCAATGCTTCTAACAGCAATCGCACAAACTCTCCATTTCTGATGGGCGAACCAGAGGAGGTCATGTAACCCCTCTGAGACCACAATTGCCCGAAATCATGAACTACACCGAAACCATATTGGCTATCTGTATAGATGGTGACTCAAAATTTTCTACCTGCTATGCAGGCACGTGTCAATGCAATGATTTCTGCTACCTGTGCGGAGTGTACTCCTTCCAGGCAAGCAGCTTCCACAACTCCAGTAATGGTGCAAACAGCATAAGCTGCTCTCAACCGACCAGTATCGTCTCTTAAACATGAACCATCAACAAAGAAAATTTCATCGGGGTCAATCAATGGCTCATCCACAATATCTGGTCTGGGCTTCGTGCATAGTTCAGTCACATCAAGGCAATCGTGATCTTCACAGTCTTCGCCTTCTATATCATTAGGAAGTGGCATCAGTGTAGCAGGATTCAAGACAGAGCACCTCTTAAGGGTCACGTTTTCCGCAGCAAGAATAACTTGCTCGTAACGCGTGAGCCTACTGTTGGTCATGTGCTGTGTCTTGGTCCTGGTCATTAACAATTCCACAGAATGCGGTACATACACCACTAATTGGTGTCCCATCACAATGTTCTCACAACGTTCAATGCTGACACCTGTTGCAGCAACGGATTTGAGACATCCGGGCAACGCTGCGGCTACCGGATCTAATGTAGCCGAGAAATATGCAACTGGTCTACGGGCATTCCCATGGGTCTGTACTAACACTGACAAAGCACAACCTTCTCTTTCGCAGCAGTAAAGTGAAAATGGTTTCTCATAATCTGGCATCCCCAAAGCCGGAGCACGACACAGGTCCTCTCTCAGCTGTAGGAACGACATCAAACAATCTTTGTCCCATGGTACCGGATCACTCACCTCCTTGTGCGTCAGTTTCTGTAAGGGTTTTGCTTTCAGTGAAAAGTTAGCTATCCACTGTCGGCAATAACCAACCATTCCTAGGAACATCCTGACTTCTCTCTGTGTTGTAGGCGCGTTCATTTTCATTATCGCCTCTATCCTATCTGGTGACACTTTGCGCTTTCCCTTTTCTATCCGATGACCCAAGTACTGTACTTCGGTCAGACAGTACTGCAATTTGTTCGGAGATACCTTGTGTCCATTTTCAGCTAAATGGTTCAGCAAGGCAATGGTATCTATCCTGCAAGCTTCTTCTGTTCCTGACGCAACAAGTAGGTCGTCTATGTACTGGACCAGAACCGAATTCTGTGGCAGTACTAGACTTTCAAGGTTTTTCTTCAGTATCTGATTAAAAATTGATGGGCTATCTGTGAACCCTTGTGGGATTCTACACCATGTTAAGACGCGACTCTCCATTTTGAACGCAAAAAGGTACTGGCTTTCTTCATCTAATGGAATTGAAAAGAAAGCTTGACAAAGATCTATCACTGTGAACCACTCAGCTTGGAATGGTATCTGAAACAATATCACTGATGGATTCGTTACCACTGGACAACATGAAACAACTATGTTGTTAATTTTTCGAAGATCCTGTACTATTCTGAACTTCCCACTAGGCTTCTGCAAACCCATAATCTGGGAGTTACATGGACTACCCATGATTTCCTTCAGTATTCCCTGTTGAATCATAGAGTCAATCACGGGTCTTATCCCTGCAATTGTCTCCTGGGACAATTTGTATTGAGGCGTTCTTGGATACTCAACATTTGGTTTCACCATGATCTTCACTGGTTCTGCACCTTTGATCAATCCTATCTCTTCACCAGTAAAATCCCATACCTCTGATGATACTGCATCACGTAAGTCCCAAGGAAGGTCCTCCACAGTCAGAGTAGGATACAGTTCTATACATGTTCTCCAATTAGCAACTTTAAAAGTAGCATCATTGTCTGTAGTCTGTACCTCCACCCCCTGAGGTGTGCAGTATATTGTGCAATTCAGTTTGCACAATAAGTCCCTTCCTAACAGATACACAGGACTAGAATCACATACTACAAACTGATGTTCATCGGTGTAGTTTCCTATTTTTACTGACACAGGTTCCGTCAAAGGGCTAGTCATTCTTCTATTTGCAACTCCTACCACCTGAATTGTTTCCCCCGACATTGGTAGATCAGGAACCACTGCCAATCTCAAGGTTGATCGAGTAGCTCCGGTATCCACCAAGAACGTTGTAGGACACCCGGCCACTTCAGCCTCAACAAACGGTCCTCTTTGATCTACCTCTAGAACTGCCCCGAGGGTACAGTCCTCTTCCCTGCTTACACTTTGTCCTGTCAATGGATCAATGTAGTAACATTTTTCTTCATCTATAAAAAGAGGCATTTGTCTATAGACTTTCCCACCTGTCGCAATCTTTGGTGGCTGTGGGAACTGAGCTCGTGGCGCCGAAGTCCCCCCTTTGGCCACGTTACTTCTTGTAACTGTCACCCTTTGGACTGGAAATTCCTGAACTTCCTCTTCTACCTCTAATTCTCCGTTTTCAGGGTTATAGGGACACTCGCGTCTCCAATGTCCCACCTGGTGACACTGGTGGCACTTTGTCGTTTTCTTAAACGTAGCAAAGTCTATTCTAGGTCTCAGGCTTTCCTCATTGTTCTTACTTTGATTATTTTGTTTCCGTCCCATTGTCCCTGTTCCCGGTTGCTGTTGGCCTCCCTTTCCAGCTGACTGCATCTGCACCACCATTAGTTTTTCCTTTAGTTTCTTTGCTTTGGAATCTATTTCATCACTACAGTATCTTGCGTATCTCAAAATGTCATCCAATGGTTTATTTTGCCAACAAATTAAATGTTGTTGAATCATCAAACAAATATCAGGTCTCAACCCCAAAACGAACTTTGATACAAACTGTCCTATATCCTTGGGATCCATTACATCGAGTCCACTGTATTGTTTGAATATTTTCAGCAGTCTTTCATAAAACTCATGAACTGTCTCCTTGGGTTCCTGCCTTGTTCGGTCTATTTTTACCCAATCTATATCTTGTGGTGGCACTTTATCTTTTAACCAAGTTATTACCCTTTCATATTTTTCCATGACACTTTCCGACGGTCCATTAGTACGAGCATTCCTTTCGGGTTCTGCATTTGGCCATTCGACACTAATCTTGCATGTTACCCACAAGTCCCCTGAAACCACAATGTCAAACAAAGTGTTCAAATCAATCCACAATACCTTTGAGATCTTCACAAACCTCTCTACCTGCTTGTACCACTCTACAGGATTCTCCCTTAACTTTGGAAATGAGTTGGTAAATGCGGCCAAATCTCCTCTACTCCAGGGCACATGTACATAATTCCCATTCGCTATTTCTCGCAAAGGGAATGCCTCCATCTGCATTAACTTTCCCTCCGGAGACATCACATTTGCGCTCCGCCTAACAGTTCCCTTTCTTGACCACCTCTCTTCCCATTTGTCCAGATCCCTCCATGCTCGTATTCCTGTGATCAGTTCCCTTATGTGTGTTTTTAATCCAGTTGTCCTTCTCTCATCTAAGTCCTGATCTGAATAATGTAACCTATGGTTACCTGTAATGCCTTGGTTCTGGACAAATCTACCTGTCTGCCAGTTCAGACAGTTTCTCATGAGTTGCTCTTGCCTTTCGGGTGATGTCCTTTGCTATGAACAGCAGCTCATCTTGCTCGTACGTCTCAATCCTTTCTATAGGCAACGTACCATCTATTATCTCGTCCAAATCAGATTTTAAACTGGTCACATCGAGTCTTTTGGCTTTTATCACCGCTTTCAGTACGCTATCTCTAGAGGGTCCATTTACATCTCTCCCATCACAGCTCTGAGTCCTACGTCTGGGCTCAGGCGTGTTATGGGGAGTCCTCCCCTGTTCCCATCTATCCAGGTCCCATGCAGTTCCATCCTCTCTGGGTGGATAGTGGAACACTCCTCTATTTCCCATTGTCCCTGAATGTCCATCCTGCCTGGTTTCTCTAGGTGCATGGTAAGACATTCCATTATTCCCCATTCCTTCACAATTTGGCTGTGATCTCTGATCACTCGATGTATGTCGAGATCTGTCACTGTTCCCTCGATTCCAGCGCTGTACATTATCATCAGGTGCGTGATGAGTGCACCTAAATCTATCTCTGTATTCTTGGGTCCTTTGATCTCCCTCACTTTGAATGAGACGAGACATCTCTCCACACCCCGTACGTCTACCTTCTCGCTCCTGTCCATTCCCACTGTCAATATGACGTGTAACTCCTCTATTCTCCTGACTTTTACCATCCCACTCCTGACTGCCTTCGCTAGCCTCGCAGTGAGATAATGTCCCGTTGCCTCGACTTCCCCGTTCAGCTTCTGTTCTTGACCTGTTGCTCGGTGCTTCCATGGACCTATCCCATTCTCTCAAGTCAGCCCTCAGCTCTTCATAGGGTTTCGGCCGTGGTCTCCTCAGGTCCATCGGTCCTCTCTGACCCCCCTGCTCTGTTACGGGACCCACTGCTGAACCCAATGGTGTGCTCCACGTTATCGGTCCTGGCAATTGCCTCCAGGCATTTGTCGTGTTATTCCTCCTTTCCATCTCGACTCTTTCTCTGTCTAGCTGTACCTGTTCTCTCTCTTTCCCCTTCTCTGGGTGATAAATCGACCGTATAGGTCCTATGGTAACGGGTACTTGAAGAGCATCCGGCAATTCATAAGACTCAACCCTCTCTGTTGCTGGCGTCTTCTGTACCACAACCCTTCCGACTACACTCTGTATGGTACTATGTTGAGGTGACCCTTCATCTTTGGTAGGTACCCAATCCGCTAACGGAAGTGGCCTATACCCTTCTATGCGAACCCTGTCTTCCTTTGGGAGCCCCGCACTTTCCGTCTCCCTATTGCCTGGGGGTGGTCTATCCATTAACAACCTATTTATTACGTTGTCTTCCGACTCGCTCTCTTCATCCTCCTCCATGAGTCTCTTTTCTCCTGTAAGCTCTCTCATGGGGTACAACTTCTCTACCTCAATTGCCTGTACCCTCCATCTCTTGGCGTCCGCATCCCATTGGGCATCTCGCACTGCCCTTACTGATCGCCTCACCCTTTCTTGGCGCCTGTTCAGATTCCTGTCGTGCGCAGCCCTAATCCACGCATTAAGGGCCTCAAACTGTGTTGGTCTAGGCAAAGGTCTCAATGAGGACATAACTGCTTTCAGCTGGTGTAACACTTCTAGTCTAAACGTTCCGTATTTCGGAAAGGTCAATTCCTCGTTCCCTTCTGTAATCTTACTCCAAGTATCAATCCACAGTATAGTATGCAACCCAACATTCGTTGCCATATAGTGAGCTGGTGTACCCTCTGGCGGCGCCTCTTCCCCGTAAAAAGATTCCCTTCTCTTTCTCTTAAAAATCCCTCTCAAACATTTAAAACACTTCATGTTCAAAATCTACAAAATTTTCTATTTTCTCCGCGTTCGTTTACTTCCTGATGACAATCCACCAATCTCAGCCCGGTTTTCGCTAACTGGCCTATCAGAGCGTGGCTTCTTACTGACGTCACACCAACCGCCCTATCACAGCGTGGCTTTACACCAACCGCCCTATCACAGCGCGGCTCTTGCTGACGTCACTCGTCCCCCTTCGCAGCAGTTCCCCTCCTTTCTCCGCTCGTCTCCCGGTCATGCATGCGTCCCATTCATACTCTGAAAAATGATTACTTCCGTCCAAGCGATCACTTTCCTTGACTGTACGTCCACAGTCTAACTGTAATTGTCACCTTAACTGACGAAATGTCTTTCCGTGTACATCCAGACACTCGCCTTCTCTGATAGGTCACTTGCACACAGTAACTTTTGACCTGCGTCCGTTACTCACACACTCACCCTTACACTCCCCCTATCTGGTTCTGCGGGGGTCAATGGTACCTCATGACCTCCTTACTCTGGTCGACAACTACTCTGGATGTTCGATACACCCGAACCACTTAAGCTCTACCCCGAACTTAAGATTTTTCACCAGTTTACCCGTTTACCAGGTTACCAGTTTACCAGGTTGCGCGAGCTCACAACCTTCTCTCAATCACTCTACAGGCATTTAACTCCGCATGACATTACAATACAAATACAGCACAAAACACCGCAATCTGTCCACGCATGACCCTTGTTATACTCACTCTCTTCCGACACTGCTGCTTCTCACACACCGTCAGCACCTTCTTCGGCACGCGATTCTTCCGCTGCTCATCTCTCGATCTCTAGGGGCCTTGGGATAATCTAGCCTAGTCTAGATCACCTTCCTCAAGAAGATAACCATCCTCACTCTGCTACCAACTGTTAACGTGGGATTTCTGGTCTATAGTTATTATTCCAGATCCCAACTCAGGTCGACTAAATCGTTGTTACCTGTCATTGAGTAAAAGGCAATCCACTACTAGGTCAATCAAATAAGGACTTACTCCACTCTAAAGAACCAATTACTACAAATAAGTTTTAAAAGTTAATTATAAGGCCAAAGTTATCTGGAGATACAAACATCTCAGAATAAGATTCAAAAGATATACGGGAATCAATACAAACAAGAATTCTCTGAATGCTCTTAGTCGGCAGAATGATATTACTAGAACAAATTCAAATAGCATCAAAGTTGCGAGTATCGACACAAGCTGTAGCTTATGCGTCATTTACAGAAAGGAAAAGTTCAGGTTAGACTGTCCCTACACTAGACTAAGTGACATCCCTACTTAACAAGATCTTTACCTACAAAGGTGTCAGCCGTGGTGACTTCCAAAGAAGATCACACACTTCCCTTAGTCTTCTGATACAAATTGATCTCTTACAGTTAACCTATCTGCCTACCCATCCGCTCTCTTAGGCTCCTCAGATCATCTGCTTTAACTCCACCCCGGGGTACTGTCCCTAATACAAAATCACATTTCCAATAGAAACGCCCTTAAAGACGCCCCTCACGTGGTATTGGTTCTGGTGGCAAATTCCATGCTGGTACTCCTCTGGACCCTTCGTTAGTGTTGACCTTGCTTCTCAGGCTCCTCTCTCGATGGACGGTACCCCCCAGGAAATTCCTGAAGCCTCCTCCAGGCCTGTGCCAGGCTTCTCTGAACAAAGCCCATTCATCACTTTCCTGATTAAACCCCCTCGCACCTGCAAACAGACACTTTTTCTGTGGGCCCCAAATTCCGGCCTCCACCATATCTCCAAAGTCGTAAACTATAGAACAGGCTCTGTCTCTTGTGCCTAACCTGACCTTCTCTAACGAGCACATGCAGATCAAACTAAATGACTTTATCTATTCAGGCCTACTAGGATTACATGAAACAGGCCTCTGCACTCTGCAAACATTTCAATTTCTTTAGTTTAAACAGTATTCTAACTATAACACACAATGATTAAGTATAACACTTCTGTAAAACATTTCAGTTCTATGATCAATAACACTTTAAACTTCAATACCATTAATATCCATATTGTGTGGAAATGCATCAGCTACTTGTATTCTCTGTGAACTGCCATGTGGCCTACACATTTCTACGTTTAGCAGAATTACATTTTCCCTTACTACAGCCACACAACATGGGATTTCAACATCATTCTAACATCACTACACAATTCTATATTAGCTTTTCACACTGGTATATGTATTCTTATTCTAATTAAACACTCTTATATATTGTCACGCTATATATTTCACACTCTTATATATTTCTACTAGGCTAATGCAACGTGCTTGTAAATATGGAGCACTTCTACATTTTTTCTTAATTTGCGCTCTCTCAACATCGTCTACTTTCACATCTGTATCTGTTGCAACGCAATTGCGTTGCTTTTCACTGGCCAGAACATTACCCCGCAGAACATGAAGTAGCAGGCCAAAACAACGCTGTTTTTTGGTATTTGCGCGTGAACCCGCTTCTAACCCCTTGCCTCCACTGCCTCCCCGTCCCCCTGACCCTAAATCTTCTCTTTTTATTTCGTGGGTTTTTTTTTGGGTGTGTACATTGATTATGTAAATGTATAACTATAAATGCCTGTATTTTTAAAAGGCTTAGCTTTCCATGTTTTAAACACGTATTGGGGGGGTATAAAAGGACTCGCCCACCCTGCCTCCATCCATTTCGCAGTGTATTGTCCAGCTGGCCAGACGTGAGTGCAACGTTCGTGCGCACCAACCTCCGCCATTTAAAGTAAGTACAATTAAGTAAATGCTGCGCCTCAAACACGCTCTTTGTAGTAGCTGTCCATAAGCGATTTTTGTTTATCTCTCCTCCAGGATGTGGCATTGAGAGGCATAGTGCTTCAAAATTGTGAAGTTGGTCGCTTTTGGACTTGCAGTGTACGCGACGTCTCACTACAAATAGGTACGTGATTGCAATGTGTACTCTCAGCACTCTGCACCTTTGTAGGTTTGTACATCTGGTCGAAACTGTATTCTCCCATAAAGCCTCTCACCATGCGGTTTCTCCCCCATTCAAATGCTTTCTTGGTCATTTTTTCCTCATACGTATCCGTTAGCTGTTTGCGAGATCACCACGGTACCAGCTAAAACTGGTGTGAGGCCTGAAGGTCAAAGGTTCAAATCCTTGCATGACCGACTCGGCATATCATTTTTCCACGGTCGATAACATTCCTACAGTTGATCATTTACAGTGCTATACAAAGGGAAAAGTACAAATAGACAGCACCGTACAAAAAGCAAGTCGTCGTTATTAAAATAGTTACTTGTGATTTATCAGTTTACCAAGACATATTATTTTCCGTGCTATCAAGAAAAACTCATAAACAGAGGGGTGCAGTTGCGAGAGAAGGTATTATGTCCTACACTAACACGCAGGTTTAATTAAGGAATGAATGTGGATTTGAATGTGGCTTTGTGTTTATGCATTATTATATATATATATATATATATGTGTCTGCTCGTAAATATTTCTACTGGAATAATAGATATACACATCAGTGCTTAATTTCAGTGGGTGATTTCCGGTGCTCGGCACCGACACTTGATTGCCAACACAGGTACCTGTGACAGAATGCCACATGATGGGACTGTTTGTCTAATTCGGAGGCCCGCAAACTAGTAACAGATGCTTATTAATTCAATATACATTATAAATGACTGAAACCTGACTAATAGTCAGGATTGTCACAAGTGATGGTTAGTAGTTTGTTCGTACTATAATTGGCAGAACTAACAGTGGCAGTGGGAGCAAGCAGAAGTGGCCTTCTGACGAGGGCTCTGGCACTTAATTTTCGCACAAATTAAGCACTATTTCACATTAACTAAAACGTATTCACATTAACTAAGAAAAACTGTGTAAACGTCCATGACCGATAGCCATTCAAGAAGTCAGCTTTTCTAACTGATTTAATGTGGAGTTTTCTATAGCTTCTCAAATAAAGTTTCATAAATTACTACAAAGTGAGGCAGAAATGTGAGTAATTGCCCTTCACCTAATGTCTGGGAGTAAGAAGCAGGCAGGAGCATATAAGGAGAGAAACGTGCAACACTAGCATTATTGCCTTTCTCGAAGATCAATAAAGGCATTTAAATGTAAGGTGTTATGTCCTTGTTGTTGCAGCCCCTACTCTTCTTCAAAATTTAAAAGTGAAAACCTCATATCCTGTGTCGCAGGCCCAGAAAAGTTGCGTTTGATGTATCTTAACATATCCTGTCTCCTGATTGGCCTGAGTTTCTCCTGTTTTTATTGATTGTCTTTGCGGCCGGCCATGATGGTTGTGGGCCTGCGCATGTATCTCCTTACTTTTTTGAATAAAGGTTTAAAAAAAAAAAAAAAAAGGCATTTAAATAAAACATACAAAAATTGTTTGTAAAACAAAAGTCCAAGACTGGAAATATGACGTTTTCATGAACTATTACCAAATGTCCACCTTCCCCATGTGCAACTAACTATACCACGATACCTCACGGAGACATTGTCACAAACATGTATTACCTGCCCCAGCTGGGAACATATCCGCTGTAAAACGATGGATTACATGATGGATGGGTGTATGGATGGGTGGGTTGGTGGGTGGAAGGATGTGTGGGTGGGTGGGTGGATGGATGGGTGGCTGGGTGTTGGGTGCATGATGGATGGGTGGATGGATGGATGCATGATGGATGGATGGATGGATGGGTAGATGGATGGGTGGATGGATGGGTGGTAGGGTGGATGGGTGGATGGACGGAGCGATGGGTGGGTGGGTGCATGATGGATGGGTGGGTTGGTGGGTGGAAGGATGGGTGCGTGGGTGGGTGGGTGGATGGAAGGATGGGTGGGTGGGTTGGTGGGTGGGTGGGTGGAAGGATGGTTGGGTGGCTGGGTGGATGGATGGGTGGCTGGGTGGTGGGTGCATGATTGATGGGTGGGTGGATGGATGGATGCATGATGGATGGATGGATGGATGGGTAGATGGATGGGTGGATGGATGGGTGGTAGGGTGGATGGGTGGATGGAGGGAGGGATGGGTGGGTGGGTGGGTGCATGATGGATGGGTAGATGGATGGGTGGGTTGGTGGGTGGAGGGATGGGTAGGTGGGTGGGTGGATGGAAGGATGGGTGGGTGGGTTGGTGGGTGGAAGGATGGTTGGGTGGCTGGGTGGTGGGTGCATGATGGATGGGTGGGAGGATGGATGGGTGGCTGGGTGGTGGGTGCATGATGGATGGGTGGATGGATGGATGGATGGTAGGAGGGATGGGTGGAGGGATTGGACGTATTGATTGATCCAACACACTGTAGGCATTCCTGGTCTTTTATGTTAGATCAGACTATGAGGCTCTTCTGATGGCTCCTTGCATACACTGTCACTGTGTCCACCTGGCCCAGCCTCTTCCCACACTACTAGGACAGACATTCAGAATGTGCCACCCTCATCCATTCAACTTTAAAAACTTTATTTAGCAGGTGCAAGTCTCTCGCCTGAGTACTGTGCGCTGTCAGTCGTGTATTCTTCAAACGCACACTCATGGCATCAGCCTCAAAGACTGGGGCTGCGGCCACGAGCCGGGCTCCCAGACTCATGAATGCGTGTGCAGTCCGATCACAGTCACGTGAGCACTGCACATGCATATCAACATCCTAACACCCATGTCTTCCTAAGACACCCACACTTTAGCTCTGTGGGTTAATGCAGTTTTCTACACTTTTTAAATTGACAAAGCCAGGTCTATCCCAATTTCTTGATTGTAAAAGGGATTAAGCGTGTGTCTGGAGCCTCAGTAAAGTGAGTTATAGGGTACAAGGAGCCCTGGGTTAGAGTTCAGACAGGTGCGTGACTCAGAAAAGTTGCAGACAAACCTTTATTTTCTTCACCCGGGTATTAAATCGTATTTTGATGTGGTAGTCACGCCCCCTTGCCCTGTGCCAAACTGCTGTTGTCCCCACAAACATATTCCCTTAACGTGGAAGCAAAGAGTCCTGCGTTAAGGAATGGGGCCTCTGTGCACTGTGTGATAACCCAACTGAAAAAACACACTGTCCGTAATGACATCTTAAATACATGATACATGTATTATACCAATCTTATTAATCACTCCAAATTCGGGTACCATTGAGATTTTTTTTTTTTTTATGTTAAGTGACAACCCCACGTATTCCAAACCTGCGTTGTAACAGCATGCGATGTGCCAAACCATCCTATGTAAAAGCATGCATTATTGAGCCATACTATGTAAACATCCCTGCGAAGTAAAATTTGCGTTGTAATGCGACTGCGATGAGAGCCCATCGTTGTAATGGGTGTTCACCATTATTATTTGCTTTTTTAAGGTGTGCACAACAGATCTTAATTCTACCACTTCTCTGTTGTCCCTTGTTGATTACTTTGTTGCGATGGCTGTTCGCCGTTTAAACGCTCAATTAATAATCCCAACGCAAACCCACGTATTTTTTTTTTATGTATCGGAGTTGCAAGGCAAGCAACATTTTTGGGTGTCATCGCAAAGTGCCAGAGCACAGTGTCCAAAAAGGTAAAAAAGCTTACATTGATAATTTGTGAGTGAACCAATTTTATTTGTAGCCAAATTTTGTAGGTGCTGATGTACGTCATCATTTCTATTGTATACCAAAATGTGTAGGGTTATGGCCGCTATCCCAATCATTGTTTTTAGGTCTCGGCTAAGCCATCGCGTTAGCGATGCTTTGGCGAGATATTAAGTAGCGGCTTTCAGAAATGCTCCCACAGGCTTTTTCTGGCAGATTGCCTACAGTGCTTGTGAGGAGTATTGCTCTGGGAGTATTTATACCCTTAGCTTTTGCCCGTGCATGGTTTCAGCCCTCTCAAGATCCTGTCAGTAGTGGATCCCTGTATTGTCTGCTTCTCTACCCCCATTCGCACACCACCTCTGAATCTCTTTTACACCCCCCTTCCACACACATCAATAACACTCCGTGCCACATAATTATATGCTACATAATTACAGTGTGCCCAATGCAACATACACTACAAATACCACTTAGTGCCACATAATTACACGCCATATAATTACACTGCACGCAATGCAACATACACTCCAAATACCACTCATTGCCACAATTTACACGCCACATAATTACACTCTACTGAATGCAACTTAGACTTCACACAATACCACTCAGTGCCACATAATTACACTCTACTGAATGCAACATACAGTGCACACCTATACCACTCAGTGCCACATTATTATATGCTCCATAGCATCCACTCCCCCGTTATTTATGGCCCGCTCTCCCATAACCCAAAAATTATAACAAGCAAGCAGGAGAACAGGAAGTACTTGCCAGCAGTGCAAGCACAGAAAAAGTAGAAGACAACTTTTATGTTAAAATCTTTTTGTAATCATGTTTTTCAGTTGCATATAATGTTGCTTTTGTTTGTATAAAGGTAACAAAACTGCTTAAAACTTTTTATTATAAGTTTTCAACATAATGCACAGCAGCCACAATGCTCGACAACATATCCAAAAGTTCGGGCTAAACACAACAGGTCCCAAAGGCGAAACCTATTGGCTATGCCAATGCTTGTTTCCCTTTTTGGGAAGTTATGTACTTATAACCGTCTACACATTTTACGACTTGCAACAGCAAATAATGTTCCTGTTTGTGTCTTGGAAATGATTCCCTTTTTTTTTTCTTTTAGAGGAAATGTCTGATCCGAAGATAGCCAAATACATCACCTCAAGCAGAGGAAACTGTTTACTAAAACACAGTGCTTATATATATTGTAAGGAGAGACATTCGGAGCCAATTGGTCATTGGAGGTGTGTCCAATGCTACTCCAGCCATTGCAGAGGCCGAGCGGTTACTCTCGGTGACTCTGTTTTAAGAAGCACCGACCATAACCACTCTGCCTCTGCAACTGCAATTGAAGTGAGAGAATCTATAAATGAAATGAAAGTGATTGCAGGCAACTCGTGTGCTTTTATTTTAAGGGAGGTATCCCAAAACATTCATGAACATGTTGCTAGTAGTATGCCCACTATTCCAAACCTGCGGCGAATAATCCAACGTAAGAAACAGGCAACTAATCCTAAACGCATTACACCGCAAACCTTTTCAGACCTAACAATTCCTCGAGAACTTTCTCTTACAGTTGCGAATGAACCGTTTATATTATATGACAATGAAAATGCTCTAAAGCGTATTTTAATATTTAGTACCCCCCGTAATCTAAGTAGGTTGGAGAACAGTGATGTTTGGATGATGGATGGTACCTTTAAAAATACGCCCACCCCTTTCACCCAAATATACACTATTCACGGCTATGTTAACAGCACAGTTATTCCTTTAGTCTACAGTTTACTGCCAGACAAACAATGCTCAACATATACTGAATTTTTGTCAGTCCTAAAATAAAAAATTCCAAACAAAAGTCAGAGAAAAGTCATCATGAACTTTGAATTACCAATGCTCAATACTATAACCAAATTGTGCATAGATACCCAAATTCAAGGATGTTTTTTCCACTTTTCCCAGGCATTTTGGCGTAAAATCCAAAATAATTCCTAATTAAGGATTATGCGCCTGACAGCAAACTACAGCTTGAGCTTAAAAAACTAACTGCACTTTGCTTTGTTCCTCCTGACAGTGTAGACAAGTACTACATCGATTACTGAGTCTGATTACTTTATAGCAAACAAAGACAAATTGGCACCAATTTTAAATTATTTTGAAGACATATGGATTGGCCATCTAAGCAGGTAGGTCGCCGGAGGAAACCACGTTTTCTTGTGGACTGGTGGAACTACTACTCGACCTGCTTAGAGGGAGGAGCAAAGACAAACAATGCCATAGAGGGTTGGCACAACTCTTTAAACACGAGTATTGGCAAACCGCACCCTAATTTCTAATTTTTTTTGGAGATTTTGCAAAAGGAGCAAAGCGATTTTGCAAAAGGAGCAAAGCTACCAGGAAATGCGCATGTCACAATTGTTAGCATGTACTTTAAATCCACGGCTTTCCCATCCCAAGGAATTGTCTGCTCGACTATTGGCAGCACTAAAACCTTTTTCCTTGTCTGTGGTTAGTGACTGCCTAGCTTCTGTTGCACATATACTGAATTCCTTTGCCTAAGAATGTGTGTACGTTTCTTTTTAGCACAGCTAATTTGTATAATAAACAATACTGTCAATGTTATATGCAAATGTTTCAGCGGCAATTTGTGTTTAACAAGAATGCAAAACATGAAATCATGGCGTCTTTTTTCCCAGTGTAAATACAAGGTAAATAATGTCAGTAATGACATAAATCCAAAATATCTATTTATGTGATATCAATCCAATGTAATGCGAATAAAAATTGACGGATTCCCTCTTATTTTCGTGTGTTGTTATTAGTTTGAACAAAACTGCAACAGCTAGTGAAATTAACGTTTGCTAGGTGATGAGCGCATTCAGTTTTGTTTACGAGGTGTGCGTGCGCAGTAGCTGCGGAGCGCTTCAAAGGCCATCATGCATCCACCCATCCATCCACCATGCATCCACCCACCCATCCACCATGCATCCATCCATCCACCCACCCATGGATGACAAGAAGGAAGTTTTTAAAAGTAGATTGGCGCTGCACTTGTAAGTGTCCACCCATCCATCCATCCATCCACCCACCCACCCATCCATCCACCCACCCATCCATGACCCAGCCACCCATCCACCCATCATGCATCCATCCACCCATCCATTGTGCACCCACCCACCACCCAGCCACCCGTCCACACATCCATCCATTCATCATGCATCCACCAACCACCCATCCATCATACTTCCATCCACCCATCATGCATCCATCCATCCACCACCCAGCTCCCCACTCACCCATGACCTAGCCACCCATCCACCCATCATGCATCCATTCATCATGCATCTATCCACCCATCCATTGTGCACCCACCACCCAGCCCCCCACTCATCCACCCACCCATCCACCCATCCATTCATCCACCCATCCATCCATCCACCCATCCATCCACCCATCCACCATCCACCCATCCATCCAACGATCCATTCACCCATCCATTGACCCATCCACCCATCCATCCACCCAGCCACCCATCCACACATCCACCCATCCATCATGCATCCACCACCCACCCATCCATCATGCACCAATCCATCCACCCAGCCATCATTCATGCATCCATCCACCCGTCCATCCACCGATCCATCCATCCAGCCACCCACCCATGACCCAGCCACCCATCCAACCATCATGCATCCATCCACCCATCCATCCACCCATCCATCCTCCCACCCACCCACCCATGACCCAGCCACCCATCCACCCATCATGCATCCATCCATCATGCATCCACCCACCCATCCACCATGCATCCATCCATCCACCCACCCATGGATGACAAGAAGGAAATTTTTAAAAGTAGATTGGACATGTGATATGATTTGACTGAGGAGACACTTAAAAGTCGATGTAGCGCTGAACTTGTAAGTGTGGTGTAAACACATAAAAAGTAGTAAGTGTGGTGCTTGTGTTCACAGCGACAAATGTTGGTACACTTTTATGCCAAAAACTGTTTATTTTTATGTAGGCACAGGGAGACGTGATCCGAGGATCGAACCTTGGTTTCCAGCACTAAAGTCGGCAGCGCTAGCCGTCAGACCACATGCTCTCCCCTTTTGTGGTTCTGCATTTTCCACATGTTGTGATTCCGCCTCCTGCAATTTCCACATGTTGTCATCAAGAAAAGGACGCTTTTAAAAGTCGATTGGACATATGATATGATTTGACTGAGGAGACACATAAAAAGTCGATGTAGCGCTGCACTTGTAAGTGTCCATCCATCCACCCACCCACCCATGACCCAGCCACCCACACATCCCTCATGCATCCATCCATCCACCCATCCATCCATCCACCCATCCACCCAACCAACCACCCATCCATCCACCCAGCCAGCCATCCACACATCCACCCATCCATCATGCATCCACCACACACCCATCCATCATGCACCCATCCATCCACCCATCCATCATTCATGCATCCATCCACCCATCCATCCACCCATCCATCGACCCAACCACCCACCCACCTATCCACCCATCCATCCACCCAGCCACCCATTCACACATCCACCCATCCATCATGCATCCACCACCCACCCATCCATCATGCATGCATCCATCCACCTATCCATCCACCCATCCATCCATCCATTCATTCATCCATCCATCCACCTGTGGTAAATAAATAAATAATACCTCTATTTTTGACTGGACATAACAATAACAGATAGCTCAATAAATAAGAGTCAAGATTCGAGGTAGTAGGAGTTTGCAGGTTTAATACAGCATAAAGGACAGGAACAGGACAACCTGCACGGGGAAGATCTGGGATGGCTAGCAACTTTTAATAACAGTGCACAAGCATATATAGTTAAACAAAATACATGGTGTTCAATACAATAGGCGTAGCAGTGGGCGGGGCCTGTAGCAGTCGCGAAAGATAAGGCGGAAAGTAGGTGTAACAAGAGGCGTGAACAGGGCGTATACATAGACATGTGATGTAAACGTAACAGAATATGTCATAAATGGGGCGGAAACATGGAGGGGGCTACCTAAGGAGCCGGGACCTCTAACCTAGTGGTGCGCGCAAACTGACAATGACGTGTTACTAGGAGAAGCTGGGGGCTATGACTGCTGCGCTAGAAGGAGAGACTGAAGTCTGGAGAGTCAGAGCGACATGTACCTAAACACTATCTAGTATCTGATGTTTAGAGAACATGTTGATGGAATCCAAAAGTTATCAGGGCAAAGGCTAACAGACACTAAGACTGGTGCATGCATTATTCTACATGTAGTGTGTGTTGAGGAATATTAAATGACCATTAATACAGTATTTCTCTTACATGGAGACGTAAAGGCTAGACCATGACGGAAACTATTGATGCGATTCAGTAACTTAGGAATGCAGAGAAGGAGGGCTGGACTGATAACTAGAATCATAACATACTCTTGGCAGACTGGCAGGCAGAGCCAGGCCGAGCCGGGCACTGTGAGGCAGGAAGTAAGTGAAGGGTCAGGGATACAGGTGGGGGCTGTATCGCTCCTCGGAGAGGGTTCAGGAGACAGGAGCTGAATCTGAGTCCGGGCCCTTTTGAGGCCTAGAAACGGAGACTTTTCAATGAATTTAACGTGCACACTGTAAAACGTGGCAACATAACTTTACATAGGCCTGATGCTCGTTGTATTCACGAAAACTAGGAACTGGCATACTAGAGATGGACACAGCCGTAATTGCGTCTTTAATCGATCATGGGGAATACATATGCATATTAATCGTGCACATATAACATAACATGGGGAACACGTAGGGACACAGAACATGGCAAAATTTACTTTTCCACATTCCCTCCTTGTCACTGCGTTTCCATCAAGAAACATCAATATTCATGATACCATCTATCATTTCATACAGTATCATTTGCTCGTCTCGAATTTTCTTGGAACGGGATCTAGGACGGGACTTGGGACTAGGAATACAAGAGGTAGCACAAATGCCGCAAATCGCAGGGCCACATTGTATACAGAGGCAGCAACTGAATATGATCGCTACTGCAATACCTAGAAATGACAATACTTTCCATCCCCAGGCAGAAATTATACTCCAAAACCAACCGGACCATGTCCAGGTGCCTGGATTCTGGTGTAACTGATGGGCAATTTTATGAAGTCTGGTTATAGCTGAATAAACAGACGGCGCGTTATTAGGAATAAAAATGCAGCTACTAGATCCGATGACTCTACATGCTCCTCCTCTATCGGCCAGTATGACGTCAAGAACGAGACGATTTTGGAGCACGACAAATCTCATAGCAGATTGCTCTTCGGTTAAGTTACCTAGGGCAGAAGCAGTCTCATTCACTACTGCTTCAAGAGTTCTTGTTAACCTACGGATTAACTTACTATTCTGGATAGGTCCTATAAAGAAAAAGAATCCTTTATTGAAATCTGTATACTGTTCTAGAGCAGTTTCAGTTTGATCGACAATCGGGGACTCAATCTCCCTTCTATGTCTAATGTGTACTAGATGTGTGTTTCTATGATAATCAGACGGGGCTAGGAAAACTGGTGGCAGTAGGAAGGCAATGTAACAGGTTCCCTCCCAATTGAGGGGCAGACGAACATATGCGGTCTGACCACAAACAAAATAAGAATGACGTGAAGCTTTAAAAATAGATTTCCCACTGTCACTATACTTGACAATAGTAGTACAATCACTATGTCCTACATGTACGGAACCATTATTTCTGACACATAATTCGCCTTTGACTGGTAATACTGAAATAGCAGGTAAGTCTGGAGTAGGATCAGACTGAACATTCAGGACCATGAAATTCGAAGAATAATTACCCAAATTATAAACTTCATTTTCTAGATCTAACCCTGTGCTGTGGGGAAGACCTTGCTTGTCTGGAAAACATGTACTGTTCAGAAGGGACATATCAGTTGAGGATGACGTTAACGTGGACCATGCTCCACACGAACCATTATGTGAAAACGGATAAGGAAACAGTGGCAGAACTCCCTTCGGTGTCTGGAAAGGGGGGAGTCGACCACACACCCAACAATTAGTGGCATTGCTGGTCTGGTGTGAATAATGTAACATACGGATAAATGAATTGTTGCGCATAGCAAGACGATAGGATAGTTCGTGAGGAGGCAGATCACTAAACGTGTGCTCTACTGTAGCATTAGAAGACTTATTTACATGAGAAATTGGAAAACATAAATGAAATGTATAACTCGTGCAGGTAACCATCAGGCTGAGAAACAATATAAAACTTAGAAAAACGATACATCGGATAGAGTTTTGACTAACTCTCTCACTATGGGGGTCTATTTCATACATGTCAGATACCTGTCTAACCGTTTCACCTAGGGGAGGACTTAGACAATTAAACTGGCTGACTTATTTTACTAGACCGAAGCATCTTTTTATACTCCTGCTGCGGAGTTTCCTCTAACAGGGGAGGTTTTGAATCAATGTCATTGGCGGGACAGTCCTTAAGAATAGTATCTGTAGAAGTGTTATTTAAAGTTTTAGGTCTTAGTCCGTGAAATTTCTTGACGTGAGACAGATGCACCCAGCCTTTCCTGCCTTCCAACTTCACGGCTGTGCGGGTGGTTAGAAGGACTAACTTCGGCTCCTTCCAGCGAGGCTCCAGCGGACTTGAACGATCGAAATTCCGGACAAGCACTAGACTTCCTGGAACGATTTCATGCGGTTTCACCTCGGTATTGTCTGGAAATGCGGCGGCAACCTGTGAACGACAAGAGTGTAGGGCAGACATCAAGGAAGCTAGGTAATCTGTCAGCATATTACTGGAAACATCTGTAATACTTCGGGGTCTAGGTGTACCCCACATATTCGGGGGACGGCCGAATACGACCTCATAAGGGGACAGACCTGATCTAGAATGTGCGACCATGCGCATATAGAACAGAGCGACTGGCAGGGCAACTAACCAGTCTACACCTTTTTCTTTACAGACTTTGGCAATACGGATTTTCAAGGTTTGATTATGTCTCTCTACGAGACCGGCTGCTTCTGGATGGCGTACACAATGGAACTTCCACTGGTACCCTAACAAAAGGGAAACGTGCTTCATTAGTTCGGATGAGAATGGCTGGCCGTTATCAGAATATACGACCCTAGGGAGTCCATAGCAGGGGAAGAATTCACGAACCAACTGCTTGGCTGCAGCTCGTAAATGCTTGTTTAACCAAATGTTCTGGATACTGTCTAACATGGCTTTTTCTCCTAAGTGTGCAGGACTATGTGCGGTATTAATAATGACTTGAACCATTGAGTCGGGGAGAAACCATGTGGCTTTTCCCTTCGTCACCCATCCCTGGTCTGTCTGGACCCCTCCTTGTTCGGACCATTTCTTGATTTCTTCGGGAGTAGCATGTAACTGGATATCTATGACATCTTGAGTAGGGTCCTTAACTGTCATACAAGTAGTCTGTTCTAGAGTGGATGTCGGTGTCTTGTTAACTGGTATGTCTGGTGTCTGTGCTGTAAGCTTGGCTGTTCGATCTGCTAGATCATTACCTTGGGAAATAATGTCAGTGACTTTCGTATGTGCTTTGCACTTCATGATAGCGATAGATGTCGGTAAATGTATTGCATCTAACAGAGCTTGAATAAGGAGACCATGCTGAATCTTGGTTCCATGAGAAGTCATGAAACCTCTCTCCTGCCAGAGCACTCCGAAGTCGTGTACGACTCCGAATGCGTAGCGTGAATCTGTGTAAATATTAACTTTCAGGTTCTTGGCACGTATGCAGGCTTGTGTCAGAGCAACTAGCTCTGCTGCCTGAGCAGACAGGGTGTCAATACGGTGTGTTTCAATAACTTCAGTGTCAGTAGTCACTGCATACGCGGCTACTAGTTCTACTGTACTCGTTCTCATACATGAACCATCCACATAAAGTGTCAGGTCAGGATCTGGTAATGGAATATCTGTCAGATCTTGTCTTGGCTTAGTCATAGTGTTAACAACTTCCACACAGTCATGTGTGGCAGGATTTGAAGTAACTGACGGTAACAGTGTAGCAGGATTTAGAACGTTGCAGCGTCTGATTTCTATGTGTGGCTGGAACAGTGTTAGTTCATAACCTGTCAAACGTGCAATTGTCAAGTGCTGGGTCTGTGTTCGGTTTAAAAGAACTTCCACGGAGTGTGGAACTTGTACTGTCAGGGAATGTCCTAATACTATGGAATCACTTTGTCTGATAGCTAGTGCTGTGGCTGCAACTGACTTGAGGCACGCAGGCAGAGCCTGGGCTACTGGATCTAGTGTACTCGAAAAATAAGCACAGGGCTTGTATTGTCCTGCTTGATCTTGTGTGAGAACAGATAATGCTGTACCATCGCGTTCTGTGACAAAAAGTGTAAAAGGCTTATTGTAGTTCGGTGTAGCTAGGACAGGAGCTTGGCATAAGGCTTTCTTTAACTCATTGAAACTAAGTGTATGTTCAGATGTCCAAGGGAGGACAGTCGATACGGCTGCCTCCTGTGTCGTTAACTGTATCAGTGGCTTGGCTAGAAATGCATACTGAGGAATCCATTGTCTGCAATAAGAAGTGAGGCCGATAAAAGCACGTACCTCCTTCTGTGTCTTGGGCTGAGGGAGACTCGCTATTAACTGGATACGGTCAGGTGTCAACTGCCTACCCCACTTGGACAGCAAGTGGCCTAAGTAGATCACTTGCTGGACACAGAATTGAAGCTTTGAAGGGGACACCTTGTGCCCCATCTCGGCTAGGAAATACAGAACTGTGAGTGACGCTCGCTCGCAAGCACGTTCAGAACGGGCTGTGATCAGTAGATCATCGACATATTGGAGCAGGGCAGTGTCAGTTGGCATGTGAATATTGTCTAGTTGTCTCTTAAGTGCTTGACTGTAAATGCTAGGACTTTCTGTGAAACCTTGAGGAGCTCGTGTGAATTTATAGCTCCTTCCATTTAAACAAAAACCGAAAAGGTACTGGCTGTCTGGATGAATGGGGACACTGAAAAATGCGTTTTTGAGGTCTATGACTGTGAAAAATGTAGCCTCAGAATCAATGGCTGTCAATAGAGATGAGATATCTGGGACTACTGGATACTGGGGGATAATACATTTATTGAGTTCTCGAAGGTCAATCACTAATCGATATACTGGGGGTGCATTTGGATCAGTACGTTTCATGACTGGAATGATAGGAGAATTACATACATTGGAGTCAGTTTCTACAACTACTCCTTGAGCCATGAGCTCGTCAATAATTTTGGATAAGGCTGCTACAGCCTCAGGTGGCAATCTGTACTGTCTGATTCGTGGCAAGACTATACCTTGCTTGAGAGTCACACGATGGGGTGTGATTTGCATAAAACCAACATCAGTTGGACCTTGCGCCCATAGATGCTGCGGAACATTAGACAATCTTGGATCAAAATCACGCAAAACATAGTGACCCTTGAAGTCACGTAAAAACAAACGTATTCCCTCTGGGGAACAGCAAATAACTGCACCTAATTCTTTCAGTGTCTTAATACCTAACAAATTTTCTGGACATGACTTCGTAAGCAATAGATCAGTAGTTCGGGACAATGGACCTACTTCTAGAGTAACTGGTTTGGAAATCTTGTTAACAATTGGCTTTCCTGAAAATCCAAGGGAAACATTTCTAGAGCCTGAGAGCGGAGCCCCTGGAACCTCGTCGTGACTAATAGTCGTCCTACTTGCCCCTGTATCAATCAAAAACTTTCTGTCTTTCCCTAATACTTGACTGTGAACATAGGGACATTCTTGATCTACAGGAATCTCGATGAGAGGCAAGCCTACCTCCCTCTCTAGGCTGTTTCATGAATACGCTTGATACTCTGGATACTCTGACTGAGCATACTGGTACATCTGCTGTGTAACATGCTGTGTTGCAGCAATAGGCTGCAGTGCTGGAACTGTCTGTTGTGCATTCTGTGGCTGAGAAGTCTGTGAAACTTGTTCTTGTCTAGGCGGACGTGGTCTTTCTTTAGTTTTACCAGTGGCTATGTTGTGTTTCAGAACTGCACACTCGTTTATAAAATGACCTGGCTGTTTACAATAATTGCATGTCCCTTTAACGGGAGCTGCAGGATGACTGGCTTGATTCGGACCCCTCTTCTGACTGTCTTGAGGAACAGATTGTGCAACTAGTACTTTCATTTTCGTGTCTTTCATACGTCTTCTCTCGTGTTCTTGCTCTTCTCTGATTCTATTCTGGTGGTACTGGAGCATCTGTAACATCTGGGACGGGGTACTAGCTTGCCAGGTACTTTCGTCTTTCAAAACTCGATTCTTAACTTGTGGACTTGAATTCTCGACTAATTTAGTAACAAAAAGATGAGGGTATGACTCACTACTCGTCTTCAAACCACTGTTGATGCTAAAACATTTCTCAAATCTAGAATAAAAATCACTAGTATCTTCGTCTTGTTTCTGTTTACAGGCTGAGATTGCATCCCAGTCTTCCTTTTTAGTGGCTAATAATCTAGGCAAAACTTGTATCAATAATTCTGGTAATTCTTTACATTTGTCTCCAAGACCGGTACCTGGTACTCGTATCTTATCTTCAGCTTCTAGAGCTGTCCAATCGATCTTTTTCTCTCCCACCTCCCAATCCTTTTCCTTGAGTTTTTCGTATACCCCTGCGGGCAACAGGACTTTTAACATTTTAATAATATCTGGATACGTGTATTCTCCCATACGGAGCATGTCTTTTAATTCTCGGTGGAACCCTGCTGGATCTTTGTCGTGACAGGGAATTAATTTCTTCATCTCTAAGAGTTCCATCTTGGTAACTGGGGTGTAAACAAATACTCGTTGCATTTCACCACCCGCTGTCCTAACTGGGTGTACTTCTCGTAGCGGATGCTGTCTATCTATGTAAAACGGTTTACTTTCTGGAAGTGAGACATGAACAAAATGCGGGTTCAAAAACGTTCTATATTTGTGGCGCTGTTCTAGAATGACACTAATTAAATCGGTACCTAAACCTTTCCATCTATACTGGAGTAACTCGTTCAGGACATCATGTAACGGACCTGGATCAGAATGTTGACCCTCATACAATGTAATGAGGTGCTGGATCATATACATACCCACCAGTCGCTGCTCGGCTGGGGGCAGTTTCAGAAACATTTGTGCCACTATTTCGTCTGGAAAAGTGGTAGAATCAGTAATCCATCGGACTGCTGATCGGGCTAGTTCTTGTTCATGCATGGTACTTAATTCACTATAACCGATTCGTGATTTCAGAATTTGATCGGTAGCTTGAAATACTTCTTCTAGGGAACCTTGTTCTGGTGCTGGAAGATGAAAGACTTTCTTGTGTTCTAGGCGTAAATGTCGGTCTGGAAGTCTAGATTTACCTACATACGCTATTCTGGCGGTATTCTCGTCGTCTACCTCTTCAGTAGAAGAGTCATTTTCTTTCTCGCTTCCTAGAGCTTCTTTACGTTTTTCGTGTAACCTTATTATTTCTTTACGAATTTTCTTGTACATATTCTCTATACTATTGAGTGTCTTGTGCTTACCCTCGGCTATATTATCACTCCACTTTGTCAAAATTTTCATTTCGTTCGGATCTTTAGTCGGGGAATCTTGTTCCCTAATTAAACAATTGATCAGAAACTTTAATAACATGAACTGGATCTCAGATTTCCTGAGAGACATGACTTCACCAATACTTTCTGGATCGTGTCCTGTACGAATGAAACGATACATTCTGTCTAGATCTTCTTTCATATTCGGTAGGGTGACCAAATACTCGGACACCTGCCTTATACGTACGGAATATATAACCATACTATCCTCGCCTGGGACTGGATCATAACAGCATTCAGTAAGAAGTCGCCTGATTTCTGCAATGGACTTATATTTAGGCGTACGCTGTAACGCACGTTCATGTAACTCGACTGCTCCTAAACGTCTACTTGGCGGCGGGGTACCAGGAGGACCTCCTCCCGCGGCCCCTATACTGGAATCGTCGACTGATACTCTTCGTGCTGGCAAAGTGACTGATGTGGCGGGAATTTGTACTACGGCTGGACCGGGGGTACCGTAACAGGTACTGCAACAGGTGCCCCGGTGGCTGGAAGACCATGAATTACATTATTCACAGGAGCTGGTGGAACAGGATTTGCATATTCTGGGACCGTGTCGTCCAAATAGGACGAGAGAAAAATCTCAGCTGCGGTCGGTTTGTGACGCAGATTGGTCGGAACTAAAGGTGGCGGAAAATTACTGGATGCTTCCGGGGTTGCTTTTGGCAAGCCCTCGGCAAGAAGAGGGTACATACCCTTAATAAGGGCATTTCTCTGTCTGTCTGACTGTTCGGTTTTAACTCGTTAACCTATTTCGATTAGTTCCTTTTCTTGGGCTTTTTCTAAGGATTCTCTACTTAATTCTGACTTTCTGATTTCTTTTTCGGTTCTTTTATGAGATTCTTTGCGCCATAACTCGATGGCATCTTTCTGTGACTGTCTGGCTTTCTTTTTCCATAATACTTCTTCTACTCGCATGATGCACTCGGCATCCCATGTACCCGATACGGGCCATCTATACTTTTCTTCTAACTGTTTGGTGTACTCCACCCACAAATCTAGATACAATATGGCACTTATGCCATGCTTTTGATACATAAAATGACCTGGACTGTCCCTAGGCGGGACAGGAACTGCTTCTTCTAACAGACCTTTTCTAGTTTTTAACTGACGTAACTTGGAAAACAATGGCATGACTGGGCTGGAGTCTAGACACAATACAATACACAATGAACACGATGATTACTAAACAACACATTCATACCACGACATTGAAATACATGAATGACATTTAGGATAACAGTTCGGACAAAACACTACCTGGAATACTGAAAACAGAATACATGAATTTCTCGAGAACAGAATTGACTAGAACAGAAACTAGATGCACTGCTAAAACAGTACGAAACTTACCGGTCTCATAAAGAGACACGTCAGGACCCGCATCCACCTAAGTGGACACTTCGTGTTGGATCTGCGTACCCAAACCCACGGACCAGAGACAATGCAATTGACCCTGTCTAGATACTACCCCAGCAATGGTACTCACCGGGCAGCAAGAACGGAAGGCCTCGGACTGGACTGGACTGCTACGACGCCGGACGGACGAACTTCGGACTTCTGTTACGGGTGGGCCTCCGGATACCTCGGACCTTGGACTCTCGGCTTGGGCTCTGGTCGGGACTCGCCGCGTTCCTCCACCGCCTCGTCTGGATGCTGGACCGCAACCTCCGTCTCCTCCGTGGGCCTGAGGGATACTTGAAGCAGAAATATCTGCACGTGCACGGTATGGTTCCGTCACGGCTGCAGAGGATCAGGGGGCTTGCGTGGCTTCACCGGCGCGTGGGGAAAGGGCAAGTCCCTATTCGGGCGCCATTATGTGGTAAATAAATAAATAATACCTCTATTTTTGACTGGACATAACAATAACAGATAGCTCAATAAATAAGAGTCAAGATTCGAGGTAGTAGGAGTTTGCAGGTTTAATACAGCATAAAGGACAGGAACAGGACAACCTGCACGGGGAAGATCTGGGATGGCTAGCAACTTTTAAAAACAGTGCACAAGCATATATAGTTAAACAAAATACATGGTGTTCAATACAATAGGCGTAGCAGTGGGCGGGGCCTGTAGCAGTCGCGAAAGATAAGGCGGAAAGTAGGTGTAACAAGAGGCGTGAACAGGGCGTATACATAGACATGTGATGTAAACGTAACAGAATATGTCATAAATGGGGCGAAAACATGGAGGGGGCTACCTAAGGAGCCGGGACCTCTAACCTAGTGGTGCGCGCAAACTGACAATGACGTGTTACTAGGAGAAGCTGGGGGCTATGACTTCTGCGCTAGAAGGAGAGACTGAAGTCTGGAGAGTCAGAGCGACATGTACCTAAACACTATCTAGTATCTGATGTTTAGAGAACATGTTGATGGAATCCAAAAGTTATCAGGGCAAAGGCTAACAGACACTAAGACTGGTGCATGCATTATTCTACATGTAGTGTGTGTTGAGGAATATTAAATGACCATTAATACAGTATTTCTCTTACATGGAGACGTAAAGGCTAGACCATGACGGAAACTATTGATGCGATTCAGTAACTTAGGAATGCAGAGAAGGAGGGCTGGACTGATAACTAGAATCATAACATACTCTTGGCAGACTGGCAGGCAGAGCCAGGCCGAGCCGGGCACTGTGAGGCAGGAAGTAAGTGAAGGGTCAGGGATACAGGTGGGGGCTGTATCGCTCCTCGGAGAGGGTTCAGGAGACAGGAGCTGAATCTGAGTCCGGGCCCTTTTGAGGCCTAGAAACTGAGACTTTTCAATGAATTTAACGTGCACACTGTAAAACGTGGCAACATAACTTTACATAGGCCTGATGCTCGTTGTATTCACGAAAACTAGGAACTGGCATACTAGAGATGGACACAGCCGTAATTGCGTCTTTAATCGATCATGGGGAATACATATGCATATTAATCTTGCACATATAACATAACATGGGGAACACGTAGGGACACAGAACATGGCAAAATTTACTTTTCCACACACCCACCCATGACCCAGCCACCCATCCACCCATCATGCATCCATCCATCATGCATCCATCCACCCATCCATCGTGCACCCCACACCCAGCCACCCATCCAACATCCATCCACCCATCCATCCACCATGCATCCACCCACCCATCCACCATGCATCCATCCATCCATCCACCCACCCATGGATGACAAGAAGGACGTTGTTAAAAGTAGATTGGACATATGATATGATTTGACTGAGGAGACACATAAAAAGTCGATGTAGCGCTGCACTTGTAAGTGTGGTGAAAACACATAAAAAGTAGTAAGTGTGGTGCTTGTGTTCACAGCGACTAATTTTGGTATACTTTTAGCCCAAGAACTGTTTTGTTTGGTGTAGGCACGGGGAGACGTGATACGAGGCTCGAACCTTGGCTTCCAGCACCAAAGTCGACAGAGATAGCAGTCAGACCACATCCTCTCCCCGTTTGTGATCCTGCGTTTTCCACATGTTGTGATTCCGCCTCTTGCATTTTCCACTCGCCATCAAGAATCTTGTGCTGGCCCTAATCCACCAGGTAGTGTTACAAAACATAGCTAACCGACACACACCACTCGGGAGAAAGTCCAGGCCGTCTTATAGAAGAAAAGTCTCTAGGCCCCACACGCACTGCAGAACTACTCTCTTAATATCCCAAGATAAACTACATACATTACATGTTTTTTTTCTATGTTTACATGCAGTATGACAGTGGCTGCCTGTAAGGTATTGCTATGTTATTCTAGAACATTCTTTCAGAATAGCACTGATCTGGGTGTTGTAATGTGCAGTACGATTAGTAACTTCATAAAATATCTATTGTTTGTGTTCTTCTGGTTTTCATAATATTTCATTTATTTACAATGCTGAGCTGACAATCCATTTTGAGCAATGTGTAGGCCACAGGGTGAGCGTTTGTTTTGTATTATGTTGCTGTAGTGCATTGGTGTAGGTAAGGTTAGTGGGGGCCTCGCACGCAGTTTAGAGCAATCATTAATAATCGTTAAAATCCTAAATCCTCATCCTTTCCCACACGTTGTAAAATATCTATTGTTTGTGTTCTTCTGGTTTTCATATTATTTCATTTATTTACAATGCTGAGCTGTCAATCAATTTTGAGGAATGTGTAGGTCATGGGGTGAGCGTTTGTTTTGTATCTTGTTGCTGTAGGGCAGTGGTGTAGGTAAGGTTAGTGGGGGCCTCACACGCAGTTTAGAGCAATCATCAATAACCGTTAAAATCCTAAATCCTCATCCTTTACCACACGTTGTCATCGCTAGCGACATAATCGCTAGCGTTGTATATGTCAATGCGACATTGTAGCATGCGTCCCGGTAGCATGCGTTGTGAAGCCGGCCGCGATGTAATAGTCGCAATGCAACGCAATGCAATACTTTCGTTATAACGGATGTTCCCCTGGTAAACTGTGCAGTCCTAAGGCCAACAAAAACGAATTTCAGCAAAAATGGAAGAAAACAGGAATAAAAATTGGGAGATGACCACCATATGGCTGACAGGTCTAACACAAAGGATGATGAAGGCACAAAAGTGAATGAAACAAGAACTTACAAGAATAAGATAAAGTTAAAGCAAGTTTAGGGTGGTCAACGAAAAAGGTAATGGCAACCTGGGTGTTGAGCAATGGGATCCTAAGTAAATATTTGGTGCACTGCACTTCTGTTTTTACAAATTACACTCTGCCGCCCAAAAGGATGTCACCTCTATAATTTAGCAGCAGACATCTCTCGTGTTCTTATGATTGACATAACTATATATACACCACCCTCACATTCACCAGCACAACCAAAGGGCCACTTACCCTTCAATCAGCACCAGCAGAATACCCACATAAACAAGCATTGGAAATGCAATAGGTCTCGCATTAGAAAAGTTGTAGTTATTGGTCTTGTAAATGACATATTTTATTTATTTGTTGGTTTTTAAAATTGCTAAATTGATGGCTTTGTCATTTACAATGCCAATAGTTATAACTTTCGCGAATGTGACACCTATAGCATTTGGAATGCAACATGTTTTGTATTTACGTCACTTAGATGGCAGCTCTGGTCGTTAGGCCACATCTCTAGAGAGCAGGAGAGTGCAGCAGGGGAGAGAAGCACAGCAATGCAATAGGTCTCGCATTAGGAAAGTTTGAGCTATTGGTATTGTAAAGGACACATTTTTTATTTATGTGCTTGTTTTGAAAATAGCGAAATTAATAGCTTTGTTATTTACAATGCCAATAGTTTTATCTTTCGCAAATGTGACACCTATTGTAACACAATATGTGTTGTGAGGGTGAGTGAGGGTGAGGGGTTGAGGGTGAGTGAGGGTGAGGGTGAGTGAGGGTAAGGGTGAGGGGTTGAGGGTGAGTGAGGGTGAGGGGTTGAGGGTGAGTGAGGGTGAGGGTGAGTGAGGGTGAGTGAGGGTGAGGGGTTGAGGGTGGGTGAGGGTGAGGGTGAGTGAGGGTGAGGGTGAGTGAGGGGTTGAGGGTGAGTGAGGGGTTGAGGGTGAGTGAGGGGTTGAGGGTGAGTGAGGGTGAGTGAGGGTGAGGGAGGGGTTGAGGGTGAGTGAGGGTGAGGGTGGGTGAGGGTGAGTGAGGGTGAGGGTGGGTGAGGGTGAGTGAGGGTGAGGGGTTGAGGGTGAGGGGTTGAGGGTGAGGGGTTGAGGGTGAGTGAGGGTGAGGGGTTGAGGGTGAGTGAGGGTGAGGGGTTGAGGGTGAGTGAGGGTGAGGGGTTGAGGGTGAGTGAGGGTGAGTGAGGGTGAGTGAGGGTGAGTGAGTGAGGGTGAGTTAGTGAGGGTGAGTGAGGGTGAGGGTGAGGGTGAGTGAGGGTGAGGGTGAGGGTGAGTGAGGGTGAGGGTGGGTGAGGGTGAGTGAGGGTGGGTGAGGGTGAGTGAGGGTGAGTGAGGGTGAGTGAGGGTGGGTGAGGGTGGGTGAGGGTGGGTGAGGGTGAGTGAGGGTGAGTGAGGGTGAGTGAGGGTGAGTGAGGGTGAGTGAGGGTGAGGGGTTGAGGGTGAGTGAGGGTGAGGGGTTGAGGGTGAGTGAGGGTGAGGGTGAGGGAGGGTGAGGGTGAGGGGTTGAGGGTGAGTGAGGGTGAGGGTGAGTGAGGGTGAGGGTGAGTGAGGGTGAGTGAGGGTGAGTGAGGGTGAGGGTGAGTGAGGGTGAGGGTGAGTGAGGGTGAGGGTGAGTGAGGGTGAGGGGTTGAGGGTGAGTGAGGGTTAGGGTGAGGGGTTGAGGGTGAGTGAGGGTGAGGGGTTGAGGGTGAGTGAGGGTGAGTGAGGGTGAGGGGTTGAGGGTGAGTGAGGGTGAGTGAGGGTAGGGATTGAGGGTGAGTGAGGGTGAGGGGTTGAGGGTGAGTGAGGGTGAGTGAGGGTGAGGGTGAGTGAGGGTGAGGGTGAGTGAGGGTGAGGGTGAGTGAGGGGTTGAGGGTGAGTGAGGGTGAGGGTGAGTGAGGGGTTGAGGGTGAGTGAGGGTGAGGGTGAGTGAGGGTGAGTGAGGGTGAGGGTGAGTGAGGGTGAGTGAGGGTGAGTGAGGGTGAGTGAGGGTGAGTGAGGGTGAGTGAGGGTGAGTGAGGGTGAATGTGAGTGAGGGTGAGTGAGGGTGAGTGAGGGTGAAGGTGAGTGAGGGTGAGTGAGGGTGAGGGTGAGTGAGGGTGAGTGAGGGTGAGGGTGAGTGAGGGTGAGGGTGAGTGAGGGTGAGTGAGGGTGGGTGAGGGTGAGTGAGGGGAGGGGAGGTGAGGGTGAGTGAGGGTGAGGGTGAGTGAGGGTGAGGTGAGTGAGGGTGAGTGAGGGTGAGTGAGGGTGAGGGTGAGTGAGGGTGAGTGAGGGTGAGTGAGGGTGAGGGGTTGAGGGTGAGTGAGGGTGAGGGGTTGAGGGTGAGTGAGGGTGAGTGAGGGTGAGGGGTTGAGGGTGAGGGGTTGGGGGTGAGTGAGGGTGAGGGGTTGAGGGTGAGTGAGGGTGAGGGTGAGTGAGGGTGAGTGTGAGGGGTTGAGGGTGAGTGAGGGTGAGGGTGAGTGAGGGTGAGGGGGTTGAGGGTGAGTGAGGGTGAGGGTGAGGGGTTGAGGGTGAGTGAGGGTGAGGGGTTGAGGGTGAGTGAGGGTGAGGGGTTGAGGGTGAGTGAGGGTGAGTGAGGGTGAGGGTGAGTGAGGGTGAGGGTGAGTGAGGGTGAGTGAGGGTGAGGGTGAGTGAGGGGTGAGTGAGGGTGAGTGAGGGTGGGGGTGGGTGAGTGAGGGTGAGGGAGGTGAGTGAGGGTGAGGGAGGGTGAAGGTGAGGGGTTGAGGGTGAGTGAGGGTGAGGGTGAGTGAGGGTGGGTGAGGGTGAGGGGTTGAGGGTGAGTGAGGGTGAGGGTGGGTGAGGGTGAGGGGTTGAGGGTGAGTGAGGGTGAGGGTGAGTGAGGGTGAGGGTGAGGGTGAGTGAGGGTGAGGGGTTGAGGGTGAGTGAGGGTGAGGGTGAGTGAGGGTGAGGGTGGGTGAGGGTGAGGGGTTGAGGGTGAGTGAGGGTGAGGGTGAGTGAGGGTGAGGGTGAGTGAGGGTGAGGGGTTGAGGGTGAGTGAGGGTGAGGGTGAGTGAGGGTGAGGGTGAGTGAGGGTGAGGGGTTGAGGGTGAGTGAGGGTGAGTGAGGGTGAGGGTGAGGGTGAGGGGTTGAGGGTGGGTGAGGGTGAGTGAGGGTGAGTGAGGGTGAGTGAGGGTGAGTGAGGGTGAGTGAGGGTGAGTGAGTTAGGGTGAGTGAGGGTGAGTGAGGGTGAGTGAGGGTGAGGGTGAGTGAGGGTGAGGGTGAGTGAGGGTGAGGTGTTGAGGGTGAGTGAGGGTGAGGGTGAGTGAGGGTTGAGGGTGAGTGAGGGTGAGTGAGGGTGAGGGGATGAGGGGTGAGTGAGGGTGAGGGGGAGTGAGGGTGAGGGTGAGTGAGGGTGAGGGTGAGTGAGGGTGAGGGTGAATGAGGGTGAGGGTGAGTGAGGGTGAGTGAGGGTGAGTGAGGGTGAGTGAGGGTGAGGGTGAGTGAGGGGTGAGTGAGGGTGAGGGGTGAGGGTGAGTGAGGGTGAGTGAGGGTGAGGGGTTGAGGGTGAGTGAGGGTGAGGGTGAGTGAGGGTGAGGGGTTGAGGGTGAGGGGTTGAGGGTGAGTGAGGGTGAGGGTGAGTGAGGGTGAGGGGTGAGGGTGAGTGAGGGTGAGGGGTTGGAGGGTGAGTGAGGGTGAGGGTGAGTGAGGGTGAGGTGTTGAGGGTGAGTGAGGGTGAGGGTGAGTGAGGGTGAGGGGTTGAGGGTGAGTGAGGGTGAGTGAGGGTGAGGGTGAGTGAGGGTGAGGGGTTGAGGGTGAGTGAGGGTGAGTGAGAGTGAGGGTGATTGAGGGGTTGAGGGTGAGTGAGGGGTTGAGGGTGCTGTGGTTGAGGGTGAGTGAGTGTGAGGGTGAGGGGTTGAGGGTGAGGGGTTGAGGGTGAGTGAGGGTGAGGGTGAGGGGTTGAGGGTGAGTGAGGGTAAGGGTGAGTGAGGGTGAGTGAGGGTGAGTGAGGGTGAGTGAGGGTGAGTGAGGGTGAGTGAGGGTGAGGGTGAGTGAGGGTGAGTGGCGGGTGGGTGAGGGTGAGTGAGGGTGGGTGAGGGTGGGTGAGGGTGAGTGAGGGTGAGTGAGAGTGAGGGTGAGTGAGGGTGGGTGAGGGTGAGTGAGGGTGAGGGTGAGTGAGGGTGAGGGTTGAGTGAGGGTGAGTGAGGGTGAGGGTGAGGGTGAGTGAGGGTGAGGGTGAGGGTGAGTGAGGGTGAGGTTGAGTGAGGGTGAGTGAGGTGAGTGAGGGTGAGGGGTTGAGGGTGAGTGAGGGTGAGGGGTTGAGGGTGAGTGAGGGTGAGGGGTTGAGGGTGAGTGAGGGTGAGGGTGAGTGAGGGTGAGGGGTTGAGGGTGAGTGAGGGTGAGTGGTTGAGGGTGAGTGAGGGTGAGGGTGGGTGAGGGGTTGAGGGTGAGTGAGGTTGAGGGTGTGAGTGAGGGTGAGTGAGGGGTGAGTGAGGGTGAGTGAGTTAGGGTGAGTGAGGGTGAGTGAGGGTGAGTGAGTGTGAGGGTGAGTGAGGGTGAGGGTGAGTGAGGGTGAGGTGTTGAGGGTGAGTGAGGGTGAGGGTGAGTGATGGGTTGAGGGGTGAGTGAGGGTGAGTGAGGGTGAGGGGATGAGGGTGAGTGAGGGTGAGGGTGAGTGAGGGTGAGGGTGAGTGAGGGTGAGGGTGAGTGAGGGTGAGGGTGAATGAGGGTGAGGGTGAGTGAGGGTGAGTGAGGGTGAGGTGAGGGTGAGTGAGGGTGAGGGTGAGTGAGGGTGAGTGAGGGTGAGGGGGTTGAGGGTGAGTGAGGGTGAGTGAGGGTGAGGGTTGAGGGTGAGTGAGGGTGAGGGATGATTGAGGGTGAGGGGTTGAGGGTGAGGGGTTGAGGGTGAGTGAGGGTGAGGGTGAGTTGAGGGTGAGGGGTTGAGGGTGAGTGAGGGTTGAGGGGTTGAGGGTGAGTGAGGGTGAGGGTGAGTGAGGGTGAGGGGTTGAGGGTGAGTGAGGGTGAGGGTGAGTGAGGGGTGAGGGGTTGAGGGTGAGTGGGGTGAGTGAGGGTGAGGGTGAGTGAGGGTGAGGGGTTGAGGGTGAGTGAGGGTGAGTGAGAGTGAGGGTGAGTGAGGGGTTGAGGGTGAGTGAGGGGTTGAGGGTGAGTGGTTGAGGGTGAGTGAGGGTGAGAGTGAGGGGTTGAGGGTGAGGGGTTGAGGGTGAGTGAGGGTGAGGGTGAGGGGTTGAGGGTGAGTGAGGGTAAGGGTGAGTGAGGGTGAGTGAGGGTGAGTGAGGGTGAGTGAGGGTGATTGAGGGAGTGAGTGAGGGTGAGGGTGAGTGAGGGTGAGTGAGGGTGGGTGAGGGTGAGTGAGGGTGGGTGAGGGTGGGTGAGGGTGAGTGAGGGTGAGTGAGAGTGAGGGTGAGTGAGGGTGGGTGAGGTGAGTGAGGGTGAGGGTGAGTGAGGGTGAGGGTGAGTGAGGGTGAGTGATGTTGAGGGAGAGGGTGAGTGAGGGTGAGGGTGAGGGTGAGTGAGGGTGAGGGTGAGTGAGGGTGAGTGAGGGTGAGTGAGGGTGAGGGGTTGAGGGTGAGTGAGGGTGAGGGGTTGAGGGTGAGTGAGGGTGAGGGGTGAGGGTGAGTGAGGGTGAGGGTGAGTGAGGGTGAGGGGTTGAGGGTGAGTGAGGGTGAGTGGTTGAGGGTGAGTGAGGGTGAGGGTGGGTGAGGGGTTGAGGGTGAGTGAGGTTGAGGGTGAGTGAGGGTGAGGGGTTGAGGGTGAGTGAGGGTGAGGGTGAGTGAGGGTGAGGGGTTGAGGGTGAGTGAGGGTGAGGGGTTGAGGGTGAGTGAGGGTGAGGGGTTGAGGGTGAGTGAGGGTGAGGGTGAGTGAGGGTGAGTGAGAGTGAGAGTGAGAGTGAGGGTGAGTGAGGGTGAGTGAGGGTGAGGGTGAGGGGTTGAGGGTGAGTGAGGGTGAGGGTGAGTGAGGGTGAGTGAATGTGAGAGTGAGAGTGAGGGTGAGTGAGGGGTTGAGGGTGAGGGGTTGAGGGTGAGTGAGGGTGAGGGTGAGGGGTTGAGGGTGAGTGAGGGTGAGGGTGAGGGGTTGAGGGTGAGTGAGGGTGAGGGTGAGGGGTTGAGGGTGAGTGAGGGTGAGGGGTTGAGGGTGAGTGAGGGAGAGTGAGGGTGAGGGTGAGGGGTTGAGGGTGAGTGAGGGTGAGTGAGGGTGAGGGTGAGGGGTTGAGGGTGAGTGAGGGTGAGTGAGGGTGAGGGTGAGGGTGAGTGAGGGTGAGTGAGGGTGAGTGAGGGTGAGTGAGGGTGGGTGAGGGGTTGAGGGTGAGTGAGGGCGAGGGGTTGAGGGTGAGTGAGGGTGAGGGGTTGAGGGTGAGTGAGGGTGAGGGGTTGAGGGTGAGTGAGGGTGAGGCATTGAGGGTGAGGGTGAGGGGTTGAGGGTGAGTGAGGGTGAGGGTGAGTGAGGGTGAGGGTGAGTGAGGGTGAGGGTGAGTGAGGGTGAGTGAGGGTGAGGGTGAGTGAGGGTGAGGGGTTGAGGGTGAGTGAGGGTGGGTGAGGGTGAGGGGTTGAGGGTGAGTGAGGGGGTGAGGGTGAGTGAGGG
The DNA here is from genome assembly GCF_964261635.1 of Lissotriton helveticus. Taxonomy (NCBI): domain Eukaryota; kingdom Metazoa; phylum Chordata; class Amphibia; order Caudata; family Salamandridae; genus Lissotriton; species Lissotriton helveticus. The sequence continues at coordinate 1,764,152,944 of NC_136059.1, forward strand.
TGAGTGAGGGTAAGTGAGGGTGAGTGAGGGTGAGTGAGGGTGAGTGAGGGTGAGTGAGGGTGAGGGTGAGGGGTTGAGGGTGAGTGAGGGTGAGTGAGGGTGAGTGAGGGTGAGGGTGAGTGAGGGTGAGGGTGGGTGAGGGTGAGTGAGGGTGAGGGTGAGTGAGTGAGGGTGAGTGTGTGAGGGTGAGTGAGTGAGGGTGAGTGAGGGTGAGGGTGAGTGAGGGTGAGTGAGGTGGAGGGGTTGAGGGTGAGTGAGGGTGAGGGTGGAGTGAGGGTGAGGGGTTGAGGGTGAGTGAGGCTGGGGGTTGAGGGAGGGTGAGGGTGAGTGAGGGTGAGGGGTTGAGGGTGAGGGGTTGAGGGTGAGTGAGGGTGAGGGTGAGTGAGGGTGAGTGAGAGTGAGAGTGAGAGTGAGGGTGAGTGAGGGGTTGAGGGTGAGGGGTTGAGGGTGAGTGAGGGTGAGGGTGAGGGGTTGAGGGTGAGTGAGGGTGAGGGTGAGGGGTTGAGGGTGAGTGAGGGTGAGGGTGAGGGGTTGAGGGTGAGTGAGGGTGAGGGGTTGAGGGTGAGTGAGGGTGAGTGAGGGTGAGGGTGAGGGGTTGAGGGTGAGTGAGGGTGAGGGTGAGTGAGGGTGAGGGTGAGGGTGAGTGAGGGTGAGTGAGGGTGAGTGAGGGTGAGTGAGGGTGAGTGAGGGTGGGTGAGGGGTTGAGGGTGAGTGAGGGCGAGGGGTTGAGGGTGAGTGAGGGTGAGGGGTTGAGGGTGAGTGAGGGTGAGGGGTTGAGGGTGAGTGAGGGTGAGGCGTTGAGGGTGAGGGTGAGGGGTTGAGGGTGAGTGAGGGTGAGGGTGAGTGAGGGTGAGGGTGAGTGAGGGTGAGGGTGAGTGAGGGTGAGGGTGAGTGAGGGTGAGTGAGGGTGAGGGTGAGTGAGGTTGAGGGGTTGAGGGTGAGTGAGGGTGGGTGAGGGTGAGGGGTTGAGGGTGAGTGAGGGGGGTGAGGGTGAGTGAGGGTGAGTGAGGGTGAGTGAGGGTGAGTGAGGGTGAGTGAGGGTGAGTGATGGTGCGGGTGAGGGGTTGAGGGTGAGTGAGGGTGAGTGAGGGTGAGTGAGGGTGAGGGTGAGTGAGGGTGAGGGTGGGTGAGGGTGAGTGAGGGTGAGGGTGAGTGAGTGAGGGTGAGTGAGTGAGTGAGGGTGAGTGAGGGTGAGGGTGAGTGAGGGTGAGGGGTTGAGGGTGAGTGAGGGTGAGGGTGAGTGAGGGTGAGGGGTTGAGGGTAAGTGAGGGTGAGGGGTTGAGGGAGGGTGAGGGTGAGTGAGGGTGAGGGGTTGAGGGTGAGGGGTTGAGGGTGAGGGGTTGAGGGTGAGTGAGGGTGAGGGTGAGTGAGGGTGAGGGTGAGTGAGGGTGAGGGTGAGGGGTTGAGGGTGAGGGGTTGAGGGTGAGTGAGCGTGAGGGTGAGTGAGGGTGAGGGGTTGAGGGTGAGTGAGGGTGAGGTTGAGTGAGGGTGAGGGGTTGAGGGTGAGTGAGGGTGAGAGAGGGTGAGGGGTTGAGGGTGAGTGAGGGTGAGTGAGGGTGAGTGAGGGTGAGGGGTTGAGAGTGAGTGAGGGTGAGTGAGGGTGAGTGAGAGTGAGGGTGAGTGAGGGTGAGGGTGAGGGGTTGAGGGTGAGTGAGGGTGAGGGTGAGGGGTTGAGGGTGAGTGAGGGTGAGGGGTTGAGGGTGAGTGAGGGTGGAGGGTGAGGGGTTGAGGGTGAGTGAGGGTGAGTGAGGGTGAGTGAGTGAGGGTGAGTGAGGGTGAGTTGAGGTGTAGTGAGGGTGAGGGTGAGTGAGGGTGAGGGTGAGTGAGGGTGGGTGAGGGTGAGTGAGGGGTGGGTGAGGGTGAGTGAGGGTGAGTGAGGGTGAGGGTGAGTGAGGGTGAGTGAGGTGAGTGAGGGTGAGGGTAAGTGAGGGTAAGGGTGAGTGAGGGTGAGGGGTTGAGGGTGAGTGAGGGTGAGTGAGGGTGAGGGTGAGGGGTTGAGGGTGAGTGAGGGTGAGTGAGGGTGAGGGGGTGAGGGTGAGTGAGGGTGAGGGTGAGTGAGGGTGAGGGTGAATGAGGGTGAGGGTGAGTGAGGGTGAGGGTGAGTGGGGTGAGGGTGAGTGAGGGTGAGGGGTTGAGGGTGAGTGAGGGTGAGGGTGAGTGAGGGTGAGGGTTGAGGGGTGAGTGAGGGTGAGGGCTTGAGGGAGGGTAGGGTGAGTGAGGGTGAGGGGTTGAGGGTGAGGGGTTGAGGGTGAGTGAGGGTGAGGGTGAGTGAGGGTGAGGGTGAGGGGTTGAGGGTGAGTGAGGGTGAGGGGTTGAGGGTGAGGTGTGAGTGAGGGTGAGGGGTTGAGGGTGAGTGAGGGTGGAGGGTGAGTGAGGGTGAGGGGTTGAGGGTGAGTGAGGGTGGAGGGGTTGGGTGAGGGTGAGTGAGGGTGAGGGGTTGAGGGTGAGTGAGGGTGAGGGTGAGTGAGGGTGAGGGTGAGGGGTTGAGGGTGAGTGAGGGTGAGGGTGAGTGAGGGTGAGTGAGGGTGAGGGGTTGAGGGTGAGTGAGGGTGAGGGTGAGTGAGGGTGAGGGGTTGAGGGTGAGTGAGGGTGAGGGTGAGTGAGGGTGAGGGTGGGTGAGGGTGAGTGAGGGTGAGGGTGAGTGAGGGTGAGGGGTTGAGGGTGAGTGAGGGTGAGGGGTTGAGGGTGAGTGAGGGTGAGTGAGGGTGAGGGGGTGAGGGTGAGTGAGGGTGAGGGTGGGTGAGGGTGAGTGAGGGTGAGGGGTTGAGGGTGAGTGAGGGTGAGGGTGAGTGAGGGTGAGGGTGAGTGAGGGTGAGGGTGAGTGAGGGTGGGTGAGGGTGAGTGAGGGTGGGTGAGGGTGAGTGAGGGTGGGTGAGGGTGAGTGAGGGTGAGTGAGGGTGAGTGAGGGTGAGGGGTTGAGGGTGAGTGAGGGTGAGGGTGAGTGAGGGTGAGGGGTTGAGGGTGAGTGAGGGTGAGGGTGAGTGAGGATGAGGGGTTGAGGGTGAGGGGTTGAGGGTGAGTGAGGGTGAGTGAGGGTGAGGGGTTGAGGGTGAGTGAGGGTGAGGGGTTGAGGGTGAGTGAGGTAACCTGGCATGGTAACCTGAAAAAAATGTGGGTGTGAGCCATGTGAAGGGGTCTGCGGTGAGTGTGAGACCCGAAAAGGCAGAAGTCGGGAAGGAGAGGCTGCGGGTAAGGGCGTGCACGAAAGTGAATGTGCACAAATGGGGCCATGCGGTGGGCGACCAAAGCAGAAGCGGCTGGCAGAATAAGCGGGCCAAGGCCGAGAGTCCACTGGGTGCACGCGTCCTACCCAGAAATGACTGGGGGATAGGTGGGGAATGGCATGGTAACCTGAAAAAAAGGTGGGTGTGAGCCATGTGAAGGGGTCTGCGGTGAGCGCGAGACCCGAAAAGGCAGAAGTGGGGAAGGAGAGGCTGCGGGTAAGGGTATGCACGAAAGTAAAATGTGCACAAATAGGGCCATGCGGTGGGCGAACAAAGCAGAAGCGTCTGGCAGGATGGTGGTGCCGGAATAAGCTGTGGACATGTCAGGCCATGCTTCGAGTAACTTATAGAGATGCGGCTGACAGGATAGTAGGGTTGAGAGCAAAAGCGCCGAAGGGGCGCCTGTGTATATGCTGCTAATAATTAAAACATGCATATGAGAACTGTATTATCGCAAATGATGGAAAAGATATCTCACCTGAAAGAAAAACAAGAAAGGAAACAAGACGGAGGGCATTGCTGTGGGGAGGGGGGGGGAGGAGAAATGCACACAGCGGGCAGGGGAGGGGGCGGAGCGGGGAGAGCGGCATGAGGGTGTGAAGCAGCCAGGGCCTTTGAAGTGAAGCTAAGCTTCACTTCAAAGGTGTGGGAGGAGTGCGGCTGAGGGAACAGACGGCGATTTGGTGATGTGCATGCGCATTTTAGGTCAATGCGCTAAAAGCCACGGGCACAGCACCAAATCGCCGCAGTTAGGTAAACTTTGTTTAAAGCCCTATAGTCTCGCTCTGCTTAATGCGCATGCGCATTGACAGGCGAGACCTAAAAATGGACCATAAATTTCTCAGTAAGCGGTATCAAATCCACATCAAAATAAATGTTAGCTGCGATGGTCCAAGGATGAGAAAGAAATGGTGACAAAGCTAACTCTCAAGAAAAGGACACATGCAATTCCAGTCTCAACTAGCATTTTCAAGAAAACATTATTGGCCTTTGCAAAGAAAATATTGCTAGTTTGCATAGAAAAAATTACCAAAATATGGTGCTGTAGAAATAGTGGGAGACATCACAACTATGGCCAACAATCAGAATCTACGCTTGACTACACTCGCTAGTAAGAACTTTGCACATTCTAGGCATGTTACAGTGCAAACACTGGAGAAGGCCTACTTGTTTACAGTAACACTGAGCTGTGGGCTCACCTATTCACTGTAACCTCATCTGGAAGGATCTAGTCCTATGTATGCACACACAATCTTTCATCTCATACATAGTGTAGCAAAAGGGGTTGTTATATGGTGGATTATAACCTAAAGCAACGTCACACCATTACCGACAGGCCCAGCAAGACCTGCTCAGTACTGGGTTGCTGTGGCATTGGACGGAGCAGCCCAGCTTACTTAGAGGAACATTTGTAAAGCATTTATCAACACCCCCACAACTCACAAATTAAAGGAGATTACACAAAAAATCAATGACACCAATTACATAAATAGATAATATTTGTATGGCTGTTTAGACACTTTGAACTTTAAATGTGAATGGATGATTATGGAGTAGCACAATTTATAACACTTAAAAATACTTTTGTATGCACATAAAGATGTGGGTTATCTAGTTGCACAGAGTCTCAAGGTCCCTGGAAGGAACGGGTACCCTGCTCAGTGAGGCCCCCACATGCAATATTGAGCCCAAACAAAGGGCGAGACCCATTCAGAGGGAGCCAACCAAGTCACCTCAATAAGTTAACTGGAGTGAAATGTTGATTTAGGACAAAGTACTGTATTCTTTTTGATCCCGCAGTACCAGAGGAGTCTTGATGCTGCGCTGGGAAGTCATACTAGTGAGTCTTGTGACTGTCATTGCTGAGGATGCCAGGGGAGTAATCCGATGCCTACTCCTGTGGTTCTCGATGTTCATGGGGTCCTGGTCGATGAGACTCGATGCCTTTCACTGTCCTTGATGATGTCCAACTGGTCCTCTGGTGCTGCAGGTGCTGGGATCATGTGCACAGAGAAAACTCTCTTCTATAGCTGCTACTGGGAGTTGGTGTAAGCAGGACTAAGTGTTTGACGCTCCTCAGGGTTCAGGACTGTGTCTCTGACTATGCACGTTGGGCGACAAAGGATGATTCCCCAGGTGGGCCCTGTGGCCAGGTGTCAGTCAGGCCTTTGACAATAATGTAGGCCTGAGGTTCGGACAGGGAGCTAGGTCCACTAGTACTTGGGAGATTCTCTGGTGGGCTTTGGCTCTTGGAGACACTCCTATTCTATGGAAGCCTTACTTCTTCCAGTGCACTTCAAAGCCTCTCTTTTTGTACCGGAGTGTGCAGAAGGCGCAGTTCTCAAGCTTTCTTTCTCTTGTGCAGTCCTGGGGTCACAAACTCAAATTCTTGCAGTTGGTCTAGCAGATTTTAGTTCTGGGGACCATGGATGTCCTTTTAAACCCTACAGTTTCACTCTGGGAGGAGGGGGCGACTACTAGCTAATGGGCAAGTGCGACCCCAGGTAGCCCTACCCACCTGGTGACCACTGCCTGCAAAGTAGGGCATCCAGGTACCCCAGAAATTGCTATTCTTCTCCAAAAGAAGATGGCAGAACCCGTCTTAAAGTGTACAGGGGAACAACATTACAACGCACTACCTTTACAGCGCAGCTGTTACAACGCAGCTGCCTTTACATTCCATGCCATTACAATGCATGCCATTACAATGCATGCCATCAAAATGCAGGTCACTACAACGCATGCCATAACAACGCATACCATTACAACGCATGCCATGACAACGCACTATAAGGTAAGTAATGGGGATTTTTTAGTAGGGAAAGTGTTGCTTAGCGGAGGGGTAAACATTACTATTCCCACTCCAGTGAGTGCAACAGTAGGGAAAGTATTGAATAGTGGAGGAACACAATTCATCATTCCAACTCCAGTCAGTGCAACAGTTGGGAAAGTGTTGGATAGCAGAGGGGTAAAAATGACTACTACCACTCCAATGAGTGTAACAGTAGGGAAAGTGTTGGATAGCGGAGGGGTATAAATTACTATTCCCACGCTCGCTGACACCGAGAGGAACTTGGGTTGTTGGAGCTGCAGAGGGGCACACGATTACGGAGAACCACGCTCCCACAAGTCAGCGGGGCCAACAGCCGCCCTACCGCCACGCCCACGCCCCAGGTGCACAAGTACCTCTCGCTGACACCGAGAGGAACTTGGATTGTTGGAGCTGCAGAGGGGCACACGATTAGGGAGAACCACGCTCCCCACAAGACAGCGGGGCCAACAGCCGCCCTACCGCCACGTCCACGCCCCAGGTGCACAAGTACCTCTCGCGTTTCCCTCTTCGCGGGAAACGCTCGCTGACACTGAGAGGAACTTGGATTGTTGGAGCTGCAGAAGGGCACACGATTAGGGAGAATCACGCTCCCCACAAGACAGCGGGACCAATAGCCGCCCTACCACCACGCCCACGCCCCAGGTGCATAAGTACCTCTCGCGTTTCCCGCTTTGCGGGAAACGCTCGCTTACACCGAGAGGAACATGGATTGTTGGAGCTGCAGAGGGGCACACGATTAGGGAGAACCACGCTCCCCCCAAGACAGCGGGGCCAACAGCCGCCCTACCGCCAAGCCCACGCCCCAGGTGCACAGGTACCTCTCGCGTTTTCCGCTTTGCGGGAAACGCTCGCTGACACCAAGAGGAACTTGGATTGTTGGAGCTGCAGAGGGGCAAACGATTAGGGAGAACCACACTCCCCACAAGGCAGCAGGGCCAACAGCCGCCCTACCGCCACGCCCACACCCCAGGTGCAAAAGTACCTCTCGCGTTTCCCACTTTGCGGGAAACGCTCGCTGACACCAAGAGGAACTTGGATTGTTGGAGCTGCAGAGGGGCACACGATTAGGGAGAACCACGCTCCCCCCAAGACAGCGGGGCCAACAGCCGCCCTACCGCCAAGCCCACGCCCCAGGTGCACAGGTACCTCTCGCGTTTCCCAAACGCTCGCTGACACCAAGAGGAACTTGGATTGTTGGAGCTGCAGAGGGGCAAACGATTAGGGAGAACCACACTCCCCACAAGGCAGCAGGGCCAACAGCCGCCCTACCGCCACGCCCACACCCCAGGTGCAAAAGTACCTCTCGCGTTTCCCGCTTTGCGGGAAACGCTCGCTGACACCGAGAGGAACTTGGATTGTTGGAGCTGCAGAGGGGCACACGATTAGGGAGAACCACGCTTCCCACAAGACAGCGGGGCCAACAGCCACCCTACCGCCACACCCACTCCCCAGTTGCACAAGTACCTATCGTGTTTCCTGCTTCGCGGGAAACATTCGCTAACACCGAGAGGAACTTGGATTGTTGGAGCTGCAGAGGGGCACACGATTAGGGAGAACCACGCTCCCCACAAGACAGCAGGGCCAACAGCCGCCCTACCACCACGCCCACGCCCCAGGTGCACAAGTACCTCGCACGTATCCCGCTTTGCGGGAAACGCTCGCTGACACCGAGAGGAACTTGGATTTTTGGAGCTTCAGAGGGGCACACGATTAGGGAGAACCACGCTCCCCACAAGATAGCGGGGCCAACAGCCACCCTACCGCCACGCCCACGCCCCAGGTGCACAAGTACCTCTCGCTGACACCAAGAGGAACTTGGATTGTTGGAGCTGCAGAGGGGCACACGATTAGGGAGAACCACGCTCCCCACAAGGCAGCGGGGCCAACAGCCGCCCTACCACCACGCCCACACCCCAGGTGCACAAGTACCTCTTGCGTTTCCCGCTTCACGGGAAACGCTCACTGACACCGAGAGGAACTTGGATTGTTGGAGCTGCAGAGGGGCACATGATTAGGGAGAACCACGCTCCCCACAAGACAGCGGGGCCAACAGCCGCCCTACCACCACGCCCACGCCCCAGGTGCACAAGTACCTATCGCGTTTAATGCTCGCTAACAACGAGAGGAACTTGGATTGTTGGAGCTGCAGAGGGGCACAAGATTAGGGAGAACCACGCTCCCCACAAGACAGCGGGGCCAACAGCCGCCCTACCGCCACGCCCACACCCCAGGTGCACAAGTACCTCTCGTGTTTGCCGCTTCACGGGAAATGCTCGCTGACACCGAGAGGAACTTGGATTGTTGGAGCTGCAGAGGGGCACATGATTAGGGAGAACCACGCTCCCCACAAGACAGCGGGGCCAACAGCCGTCCTACCGCCACGCCCACGCCCCAGGTGCACAAGTACCTATCGCGTTTCCTGCTTCGCGGGAAACGCTCGCTAACACCGAGAGGAACTTGGATTGTTGGAGCTGCAGAGGGGCACACGATTAGGGAGAACCACGCTCCTCCAAGACAGCGGGGCAACAGCCGCCCGACCGCCACGCCCACGCCCCAGTTGCACAAGTACCTATCGCGTTTAACGCTCGCTAACACAGAGAGGAACTTGGATTGTTGGAGCTGCAGAGGGGCACATGATTAAGGAGAACCACGCTCCCCACAAGACAGCTGGGTCAACAGCCGCCCTACCGCCACGCCCACGCCCCAGGTGCACAAGTACCTCTCGCATTTCCCGCTTAGCGGGAAACGCTCGCTGACACCGAGAGGAACTTGGATTGTTGGAGCTGCAGAGGGGCACACGATTAGGGAGAACCACACTCCCCAAAAGACAGCGGGCCAACAGCCGCCCTATCGCCACGTCCATGCCCCAGGTGCACAAGTACCTATCGCGTTTAATGCTCGCTAACACCGAGAGGAACTTGGATTGTTGGAGCTGCAGAGGGGCACACGATTAGGGAGAACCATGCTCCCCACAAGACAGCGGGGCCAACAGCCGCCCTACCACCACGCCCACGCCCCAGGTGCACAAGTACCTCTCGTGTTTGCCGCTTCATGGGAAATGCTCGCTGACACCGAGAGGAACTTGTATTGTTGGAGCTGCAGAGGGGCACTCAATTAGGGAGAACCACGCTCCCTACAAGACAGCGGGGCCAACAGCCGTCCTACCACCACGCCCATGCCCCAGGTGCACAAGTACCTCTCGCATTTCCCGCTTCACGGGAAACGCTCGCTGACAACTAGAGGAACTTGGATTGTTGGAGCTGCAGAGGGGCACACGATTAGGGAGAACCACACTCCCCACAAGACAGCGGGGCCAACAGCCGCCCTACCGCCAGGCCCACAACTGAGGCGTATTTAACAAGCCTCTCATTTCAGTCTCGCAGAACGCGCGCGGGTGCGCATTGGGCGAAGCCCGGGCCAAGGGCGGGCCTGTTTGAGCCCGTTCGAGGGAGTGCGAGGACGGGACAGGGCCACCCTCTTTCGCTTCAACTCTACGGCATTGACAAGGTGAGCTCCAAGTTACTGTGATATTTCCTGTATAGGGGCTCCATAGTCCTAGATCTACTCTGTGCTGCTTGAGTAGCTAGTGTTCTATTCACTTCTGCAATGGCGACCGTAAATGGGGGAAAGGGAAGAAAGTCAATCCCAGGGGGTTCGTTCATAGGAACGCTGGACCAATTCCTCATCAGGGCATCATCCATGCTGACCCACCAAATTGACATTGTGGAACAAAGGCTATCCCTGGACGCTAATTTTGAAAAAAGGTAATCTTTGGGACCCTTGGCGCAGGTACAATCGCCAAACCAGCTAGACTCTCTGGGTACATCCGCAAGGGGGGGTGGTACTGAGGGTCTACATCAGGTCCAAGTAGAACCCGGACCTCCGGGTCCCCCAGCTAGCTTTGGATGCTGTATTACCTCTCGCCTCACCTGTCGCTACACCTGTCCGGGGGCTGGCAAACAGGGCTGACCCTTCGGGTCCGGCTTTTGGGAAATTACAAATGCGATCAGCAACTAGCGCAATGAGGGGTGCAGAAGTGGTGGCAGTAGTGGCCAAAAGGAAGCGGGGGGTGCTGCGCTAAATCAGAGGAAAGCAAAAATACAGAAATGCAACAACGTTGTAGTTGACCCAGTCATTGACCAGAGGTTGGAACAAATTTCCATGATTTCCCCAAGTATTGATGCTACACCACTCTATGAACATGGAGAGGAGTTTTGGGTAAAAATGGAAAACATCTTCGTAGAGACTTGCCGCCCCCTACATGAAAGACTCAATGCTATTGAGAATAGACTGCTATGCTTGGAACGTTTGCACCCAGCTGCCACAGGGGAACGGGGGGCTGCACAGAGTACAGATGCCAATGAAACTATAACAATGCCTTTAGGGAGTGCTAATGCTCTTTGTAACCCTTCTGTTCTCCAAGTAAATAACTTAGATGCCCCGACTTTAGAAAGCATTCCGTTATCGGGCCAGGTGGTCCAGCCTAGGGAGAACTCTGCAAATATCTCAAATAGGAGTAGAACTACTGGGTGTGAGAGGGGTGGAGGGGTACTAAATTCCCAAGTCCTACCTACTAGGAGGGTAAGCGGTGATTGTACAGTCACAGAATTGAATTGTTTGGATCTGCCCCCTGAGTCCGCCCGTATGTAATAGTTCTTGCGGGGGTTCCAGTATTGGACCGGGGGAAATGGCAGGAATATGGGGACCTCAAAAATCAATGTACCCACTGGCTCAACCATAATAGGCCACTACCACTGCACGTATCAAGTGAAATTCTTTTCGCGCAAAGTGTCGAATGGGTAGGGCCACGAGTGAAAAACATCAGGGGAGATTGCGTAGTTGTTAATTTCCGGACAGGAGGGTGGTGGATTACATCTCGAACTGGGGCCCTTGCCATCCTGGCATGCAAATCCAAACATTCCCCCTGACCTATTTTAACCGACTCCTACTAGGGTGAGAGGGCAACAGTTAAGGGGTGGCCGGGACATTCAGGGGCCTAGGATCCAGGACATTCAAGTTACCTGGTTGGAAAATAACAACAACTCTCCCAGTTGAGACTTGTTTGCACTGAGAAATAGGTTTAGCGTCCTATTTCAGATAGATTGACGGCTGTCCCCTGGCCCACTGCAGCCCCTTAAGGACTACGCGGAGGGCCCGCGTATTGCCCATAGCCGCCCAGACCCTTGTATGAGGCCCACCAAAGTACTTACCCCCAGATTCATCATGGTCATGTTTTGCGAGTCCTTAATAGCGATTTTTAAGGAATCTCTATTAAAGACTCGCAAAACGGGATTCATGTAGAAATCGCAATATTTTTTGGGATTTCTACTGCTTCCTTATTTACGATTCGCTAATTGCTAATCGCAAATAAGGAATGGCTTTCCCATTCATGAATGAATGGGGAGTTATTCCTTATTTGCGATTAGCAATTAGCGAATCGCAAAAAAGGAAGCAATTTCAAGGGTGCCAGGGTGTCCCGTAGCACCCCTGAAATGGTAATGTACACTGGTGTTGTGCACACACATGTCCAAAGGACATGTGTGTGTGTAGCATACAACTTAGAAAAATGCACTAAAGTGCATTTTTCTAAGTTTTTGCTATTTACCACGTAGTTAGACTTCGCGGTAAATAGCGGCCCCAATTGCGAATTCGCAATTTCAAAATGGTTCATGAATTGCATTTAAGGAATCTCAAATTGAGATTCCTTAAATGCATTTAATCGCAATTTAGCGATTCCTAGATTTGCGATTTTTGCATTTGGGATGGTGAATCCCAAATGCAAAAATAGCGCTCGCAAAGGGCCAGATTCTCAGAAACTGGCCCATTGCGAGCCGATTTTGCTTTGATGAATTTGGCTGTTAGTCCTCAAGAGGGTTGGATTGCCAGGAAAGACACAGAGTGTGCTGTTAAGGCGATTGAGACTAGTAACCAGGGGTTGTGTATAGAGACTGGAACTTCCTATTCTGCTAGTCAGGCGGTCGCTGGTGGCGCAGTCTCCCAAGTAGATGTGAAAAGGACAATTGAGTGTGAGGATGAAGGGAATGGTCAAACCCGCACTGGAAATATTGCTGAGGATCTGACCTCCTTAGGGGTCAATGTAGACCCAGTGGTAACTGAAACCAGGGCGGGTGTGACAAAGGATCCAATTAAAATTCTCTCCTGGAATGTGGCTGGGATTAAAAACAAATTGTTGTGCCCAGAATGGGGAGCATTTGTGGAGGATAGCGATGTTTGCCTTTTCCAGGAAACCTGGGCGTTGGCCAACACCCAAAGGCGGGGGTTTACTACATTTAGTGTACCGGCAACCACGAAGGGGAGGGGTAGACCGTCAAGTGGTCTTTGCATCTGGGTTGGCATACATTTGGGGGCCCAGGCTGTCCAGATTCCTCCTGGGTCACTGGACGTGCAGTGTGTCTTGCTTACATCTACAGAGAACAGACAAACTGCTTTTATAAACATCTATTCACGACCAACCCCTAGTGGGAAGGAGTCTGGCACCATTGACCAGCTTAGGCAGTTCATTCTAACCCTCGATCCATCAATCATTCAAATTGTGTGTGGTGATTTTAACTGCCAGTTTGAGCCACTCACTGATCCAACTCAAGAGGGCTTAGAAGATGAGGATCTCCACTGGCACATTCCAGAACCCCAGATTCAGGTAGTCAGAGCTTGGACCCCACTAGTGTTACAAATTAACTCATTTATACTTATGTCCTCTCTTAGAGCCTGTAACGGGAGGACCAAATCTGATAGACCTGGGCGTATGACATCTAATAGAGAAGGCCACAACTCTATCTTGGATTACATCTTGGTTGAACCCAGAACTTGGGGAATGGTCCTGGATTTTAAGATATATGACAGAAAAGATAGTGATCATAACCCTTTGGTCATGATGCTAAAACCTGAGAGTATGGGCATCTCAAATCAAGCCCTCGATCAAAACCAAGTTGATCAGCCGCTCCTTTTAACTAATAATAGGTGGAGAGTTAAGTGGCCAATGATATTAGGTTCCCCAGACAAACTTGCTGATGTGTACAGACGGTACCTGCCTTGCCTGAGTGACATGGGTGAGGTGCTGGTTAAAGCCATGCAGTCGGGGACTGGTGTTGAGCCCCTAAAAATACATCAGGGGCTCATTCAGAATCTTTCTGAGGTATTTTGTCCCGTAGGAAGACCAAAGGCAAATCCAGATAGAGCCAACCCTTGGTACACCATACATTGTAGGGCATATTACTGTACTGTATTGTTTTGATCGAATTTGTCGTACTTTTATGAATGTTTTTATTCCGAATAAAGATCTTTTGACTTGACTTGACTTGTAGGGCAGCCAAAAAGGACTTTCTCCTTGCGGTCAAGTCAAAGGACAAAACCAGGATTAAGCTTTGTCGGCGCTCATATAAGCAGGCTATCCAGAGGGGGAGAAAGGAGTGGGAGGCAGAAAATTGGGAAGACCTTGGAGCTGCACTCAACTCCAAAGATTTTAAATCTTTCTGGACAATTGTTTGCTATGGGAGCAGGGCTGGCAGTTTGGCCTATGAACCAAATATAGCTGCCTCGGCCTGGGAAGTGCACTTTGGGGATCTGTATTCCTCTATGAGTGATGACATCTCTGAGATTTCTCTCCCATGCCTCCCCAATGAGTGCCGACTGGAGGGGACCTGGGAGATTACATCGATGGAGATAGAGGTTGCCATTTCAAGCTAGCTCCAAACAAGGCCCCTGGTTTGGATAAGATACCGGGAGACCTATATCGCCCTGAGCCAAAAATATGGGTTCCGTATTTATATGTTCTTTTCAATGCCATATTAAACGGTATGGATCCCCCGGATACTTGGCGGAGCACTGAAATAGTACCTATCTACAAGAAAGGATGCCCCCTTAAACCGTCAAACTATAGGCCGCTCAGCCTTATAGCCGTAACACAGAAACTGATGAGTCAAATCATTCTAGGCAGAATACAGAGTTGGATGGAGGACAACGAGATTCTATCCCCTTTTCAGGCTGGTTTCAGGCAGGGCACATCAACGGTGGATCAGTTATTTAGACTGCAGGTCCTATAGTGGAAAACTGTGACTGTAGAGGGTGGCAGCCTCTACATGATCTTTGTGGACCTGCGGTCTGCATTCGACCTGGTGCCTAGAAACAAACTATGGAGGGAATTATAGAACTTGGGCCTACCTCGTTATTTACTTAATGTTTTAATGAGACTCCATATTGGCACTTATGCCTGTGTTAGGTGTGGGAAGCATGGGGAACACGCCCGATATCCGCGGGTGTCCGGACCCACACCCTCTCTCCACCACACACTAATTTCCCCCCCTGGTCACCGGTTTTAACTTTCCAACTGTCCAACCCTTTACGCCCACACTAATCACTTGAGGAGCGAGAACGGAGGGTTGCCAGACGGTCCAGATACCATAACTTACATCTTAAATGCCATACCCATTAGAACATCACAGAGCACCTCCAGTGATTCAGCACAATGGCTCAAAAGAAATGGGGTAATATTGACATGGATACGAGATTACAATAGCGAATGGGTCCATACGAGCCGTCTATCCTGAGGTATTTACCCTCTACCGTATGTCAATCGATTACTTAGGGCACACGGTCCTTGCGGTTCTAATAAGTTATCATTTAACAGCATATATATATATTTTTTTTTCCCCTGATAAGACACATACCTTATAAGTAGCGAGCAGGCTCGTTTCATGTGGGTTAGTTATTCTTATTCCTCAATGTAACCGCCACATCAGAGTAAGGACTGTGACATCCAACAGATTGGTGGAGATTAGGGTTCACCGCACATATTTTGTTTGTTTGTTGTTAATCCCCAATGCTTAGCCTTACATCCGGAGGCCTCATCCCAGATGTACGACCCGCCGGGCATTGATGTTGTATGTAGGTCCTGACCAATAGGTGAGTGTGGTTCTAGAACCTTTGGTAACAACCAGAATGCTGCTACGTTTTTTTAAATTCTTTTTAATTCTTTCTCATTCACTTATTTGTTCACTGCGTGCTGTGCATACAAGTGTTGGACCACACAAGAGCATGCCACATAAGAGCATGCCACCCAGTCCAACCATTAGCCACACGCATGCTAGTATGAATCAACAACCTAGCATGTCACTGTGTGGTAACTTGGTCACTATTGTTGAGGATAATACCATGGCTGTTCATAACCAGACACTTGTTGGTCCCCATTCACAGGCAAGGAACAGAGCAACAGAGGGACAACGCCCCCCCCTTCTGGTAATGAGCGTACTAATTCTGATATAGAATTCTTGATTGTAGACTATTTCACAGAGGTCCTGAAGAATCGCGTGTTAATACACCGATGCGAGAAGCATGTCGACCTATCCTTAAACACTTTCTAGTCTAGTCTAGAGCAGGGAAACATTAATTTCCAGCAAGCCCAGACTAGCTTCGTTTTTAATTGTAGCAAGGGACCACCTGAATAAATTAGTCTTAGGTACCCTTAGCTCCATTTTAACTCACACTACTGTCTACAACCTCTTGGCTCCACACCCGCACTTCACCCATAGGCAGTTGGATTAAAAGATCTCCGATAAAGAGCCCCTCTTTGAGGTGTGCCCGTTGGGTGTTGCACCACCTACCCAACGAGGAGCAACGCCTATGATGAAGCATGACACCTGCAAAGGTGTGTGAGGCAACTATTTCCAACAAAATGGATAACCAGTGGTAGGCTTACATTTGCTAACCACCACTCTTCCTCCTCTCCCCCCCTGTGACCAACACACTACCTTCCTCTAGGAACAGCCTTGTCCAATCTTTTTTGATACAAAGCATGGGGAACTGTGAGGTCGTTTCCCGGTCAACCAAGGAGTGCGCCAGGGCTGTGTCTTGGCTCCCACCCTTTTTTGCCTTTATATAAATGGATTGGTTTACCATGTTCTTGGAGCAACGAAGATTGACGCCCCGAGACTAGCCACCGGCAGGGTGCCCGCTCTGATGTTCACGGACGACACTCTGTTGTTGTCCAAGACATCATCGGGCATCCAACGCACTCTTGATTGGTTCGCCAATTTCTGTGTATCGAGGGGGTTGGAGATCAACCTAGAGAAAACTAAGTTTATTATCTTTAACCCGCCAAGACAGACAAGCCCGAATCCCCTCCTAGGTGGAACCCCACTGGAGAGAGTGAAGACCTTTGAATATTTGGGTATCACCTTGGGAGAACACTTGGAATGGGATTCACAGTTGGCCAAAGCTGCGCTTAAGCTAACTAAGGTGGTGGGGGGGGATCCAGAAGCTCCACAGAGCCTATGAATTCATGCCTGCGGGCCCAGTAATTGAAATCTACAGTGTCCAGGCCAGATCGGCAGCTCTATATGGGGCCGAGCTTTGGGGGCATGTGAAATCTCAACATTTAGCTAGGGTGGAACATGCATTTGTTAGGAATATACTGGGTCTTCTGGTTAGCACCCCACTTGTACCATTGCACATGGACCTAGGGCTACTCCCTATTGAGGAGGTTATGCCTTTACGCCCGCTATTGTACTGGAAAAGATTGTGGTCCGTACCGGAACTCTACTGCTACAAAAACGAATTTGTGGAAGTCTGGGATGTACTGAGAAGTAAGAACATTAGGTGGTTCTCCCACATAAAGCTAACTACTCGCAGGCTAGGCTTACCGGATCTTTGGGAAACTCCGGAGGTTGCTTGCCCGGAGATATCCAAAGCCGACCTGAAACGCCACTATAAGAAGTATAACTTAGCATCCCTGCATGAGAGTTCCATGGGGGGTAGATTGACCACTGAGTTCCTCCTCGTCAAAGAAGACTACAAAAGAGAGGAATTCTTGGACTTAATATTCCCTGCAGTAGCACGTAAACTGTATATGCAATTTAGACTCGGCACTCTTCCACTCAGAGCTCTTACCAGTAAATGGGATAGAGCTTTGAGTGAGGAGTGCCCAGCCTGTGGTTCTTCCCTTGAAGATAAAATCCATGTACTCTTTTTTTGCCCAGCGTACCAGGGTCCACGCAAGCACTGGCTAATTGCAATCTGTAGAAATTTAGTTTTCCGCCGATTTGCACAGGCATTTAGGGTGTTGAAATATGACACGCACCCTCCAATAGTTTTTGCAGTTTCCCGCTTTTTGAATGAAATGTGGCACAAACGCAGGAAATTAATTACTGTACCCAGTGTCTAGCATGAGTTTATTGTTCTAGAATCACTATGAAGTTCGTTAATGAGAATAGTTTAGTCCTTTTTATCCTCTGTATATCATTGTATGTATCTGTTAATTTGTACATTTAATGTATTTTTAAATGGCAGTTTTATTTATTGTCTTAAATTTTGTATTATTTGTATTTTTATGAACTTTTATGGTCCTTGGTGGCCGAAATAAAGTTATCGAACAAACTATTCCCACTCTAGTGAGTGCAACAATAGAGAAAGTGTTGGATAGCGGAGGGATACAAACTACTTTTCTCACTCCAATAAGTGTAACAGTAGGAAAAGTGTTGGATTGCAGAGGAGTACCAATCAATATTCTCACTCCAGTCAGGTAAAAAAAAAACAACAACATATTAACAACCAAATATTTAAAAAACAAAATACATGAGAAAAATATATAAATATGTTGAAAATGTAAATATAAATATACTTAATACTGAAAATTAATAAAATTAAAACATAATATAATGTTAAATACATTGGACATATACCTACAAATATTATATTAAATAAACTACAAAATAATATTCAAACAAATACATATTTTTAATTAGAAAATATTTAGAAACAAAAGCATTAATTATTACAAAAATTTCGTTTTTTTATTTCCTATCCTATAGCACCACACAATTCACAACACACATCAAAATTAAATGTACTTCTATAATTAACATATTTAACCAATTGACCAATTAAAGAAATATTATTAATTAAAAAACTAATTAAAACTCTTAACAATTTAATAACTTCCCACACTTTCCCCATAATCCAACAACCCACAGCTAAAACTAAACTGTAAAAAAATATATTACACAATTAGAACGTATGTTCAATTAAAAAACTAATACTATTTAACAACTAATTATAAAGTAAGTAACATTAATTTACTTCCCACCCTTTACCCCTATAAAAATAAAACCTACACACAAAAATAATCACCCTAATAAAATGTCAATTAATAAATGAATTATGAATTCATTAAACATAAATTACTTTGCGCCCTTCACCCCTATAAACCCCACAACCTGCAACTAAAATGAATTACACATTTACATAATTAATTGTCAATTAATGAATCAATGTTAATTAACAACGAATTGGTAATTAATTAAAAATAAATTACTTCTCACCCTTCACCCAGATAAAGCCCACAACCCTCACCTAAAAATAATTACACACTTAACATAATAATTTGTCAATTAATTAATGAATAACTCATTATTAATTATTTACAAATACATTACTTCCTACTCTTTAGCCCTATACTGGTGCAGTAAAGAAATCTTGTGGAGTACACAATAGGCCACGGCAGCAGGTAGTCCACTGGTCTAGCAGATCTTAGTTCTGGGGACCAGAGGTGTCCTTTTTAACCCTACAGTTTCACTCTGGGAGGAGGGAGCGACTACTAGCTAATGGGCAAGTGCGACCCCAGGTAGCCCTACCCACCTGGTGACCACTGCCTGCAAAGTAGGGCATCCAGGTACCCCAGAAATTGCTATTCTTCTCCAAAAGAAGATGGTAGAACCCTTCTTAGAGTGTGCAGGGGAACCAACATTACAACGCACTACCTTTACAGCGCAGCTGTTACAACGCAGATGCCTTTACATTGCATGCCATTACAATGCATGCCATCAAAATGCATGTCCCTACAACGCATGCCATTACAACGCATACCATTACAACGCAAGCCATTACAACGCACTATAAGGTAAGTAATGGGGATTTTTTAGTTTTAGGGTGGGTATGGGTACATGGGGATACTATTTATACCCCTACACCATCCAACACTTACCCTACTGCTGCACTCACTGGAGTGGGAATAGTAATGTTTACCCCTACACTATCCAACACTTACCCCACTGTTGCACTCACTGGAGTGGGAAAAGTAACTTTTACCTCTACACTATCCAACACTTACCCCACTGTTGCCTCAAAAGTATTATGCGCTGTAATGGTATGCGTTGGAAGGGAATGCTTGTAATGGTAGTTTCTAAAAATGCGTTGTAATGGCATGAATTGCAAAATCATGCGTTGTAATGGTAGTTGAGATGTAAAAACAGCATTGTAAAGACATGCGTTGTAATTGTTTGTGTTGTAACGTCATATATTCGTGTGCAGACATCACTAGTCCACCCTAGGGAGGTGGCTAGCAAAGGGCGGCATTCCCCTTGGGAAACCAACACTACAGAGGTTTCTCCACTTCCCCAAAGACTCCAGGCTGCGTGGGGCTACAACTGCAGGGGTGTGAGCAACACTTGCTCACCAGAGGTGGCATATTCTTAGAAGTCTACACTCCGTTGTCCCCATCTCCACAGGGTATCTTCGATCTCCGCCCTATGCAGCTCTTTGTTCTCCCTCTAGCAGGGTTGTTCACACATTGGAGGAGGTAAAACGGCACAGAAACAGCCGATGTGTATGGACCAGGCTACTGGCTGGCTGGGGCAACTAAATCACCACTTTCTAAGAGTGGCATTTGTAATAATCGTACATTAAATCAACTTCAGGATAATGACCGTTTTAGTGGGATTATTTCTCTGATACCAAACTGTAGCAGTTGAGCTGGCAGTTTAAAACTGTCCTTCGAAGCTGCCCTTATCAGCATCATGGTGGCACAATCAGCGCTGATGTGCACAAGTCACACTTAAATTACATGCCCTAGGTTCACAGACTACCATATATTAGGGATTTACAAGTAAGGTAAGTCATTCCAATAAGATGTAATCAATTCAACATATACAGTTCTAGGGGTCAAAAGCACTAACCATGGGTCTGGTTAGCAGAACCCAGGGCACCTTCAGAGTTGAAAACCATCTGCAACAGGCAAAAGGTGGGGGTGATCATGTAAAAATAAGGCCTTTCCTCACACATAGTATAACTCTGAATCATGTTAGCTTGCTACACCTAAGAGCATAATAACAGCAAAGCTACCCTGTGTTAACCCTGTGTTACTAAGTTATGTGACAGTACATTACAAAATGTGCAGCATTGCTGCAAAAGGTAGGTGTGATAAGGCAAAGAACAAATCAGCCATACCCAGGCAGGCTAATAACTTGGCAAACTTTAACTTAATAAAAAAAAAATAGTCTGCCTTTCAAATAAAGCAGCGCTTCAACATTTAGGGGCTCATTACAATGTCGGGCGTGAAGCTTCTGCCCGACATGAGTTGGAATCAGGACCGACCGACCTGTGGTCGGCAGTTCCGACCACCGGATTACGATGCGACCAAACACATTTCGGTCAGATTCCCTTTGTTTCCTATGGGAGCCCGTGTTCCGCCTGACAACCGGCTGTAACACAGGCTCCTATGGGGAAATGGAGTGTTTGTGGAAAACTCGGAACCCTGTCGCAGGCATCCACCGGGCCTGCCACATAGTGCAGGGTTTTACAGGGGAGTTCCTTAGGTACCCTCTCAGTCATCAACTGTAGGCCGCAGGGCCAAGGGGTCCCTGCGGAGGGAACCCCTAACTCACTTTCTGACAGCATTCCCGAGTTGGACAGGCCGACACGGAAAGGCTGTTGGAAATCTACATTGTAATCTCGAGGGCGTAAACAATGTCCATAGGGTTGAACGATGCGGTTCCGACTTGGAATGACAGCATTCTTTACATTCTGACTGCGAACATTGTAATCGGGTGGTCGGAATATAAAACTGGCTGAGTCAGTGGGAAGGGCTCCTACGCAGTCGAGGAGATTTCAACTGTTGGGAGGAGGCTTTCCACCCAACATTGTAATCGGCCGCATAGTGATTGGAACTGGCAAATAAAGCACTTCATTTGAAGTGACAGATTTAGATGCTTCTTCTCAAAACTGAAATATTTGGGTAATGGAGGAGCGAGCAGGATTATGTGAGACAGCCCTTATTGGAAGGTAAGAATGCATGATTGCAGCACAGATAAGAGAAGAAACAAGCATGCGGTTTCTGCAAGTTGGTAAATAAGTGTGAACCAATATTTTGTGCTGACCAAACTTGAAATGATCAGTTCAAGTTGACAAGTGTAACATACAAACTTTGGTCAATGCACTTCCATAAACATACAACAATAAGTGGAAGCTGAACTGGGGATTGGCTATAAGTGTTAGGCAGATAACTCTTCGGAGTGATTTCATCGACTATAATGCTGTTCAATGCATAATACGAATACAGTGTCCAACAACAAAACAAGTTTGCTACCATGCCATTCAACTGTCATGTCAATTAACTAACATCTCAGGAAAAACCATCAGGTTTATAAAAAAGAAACCTCACCCACCAACCTAGTTGGTGTCATGCTTTATTACTGGGTCCCCACCAAAGATGCTGAGTGCATCTTAGGTGTGCTCCATCGCCTGATTACAGCAGAGCTTTTTTTCTCTTTTTGTGATGATGTGAATTTGTGAGTGACATTTTAAAACTACCTCCAGGATATCCGCCCTTGAGGGATGCATTTTAATAATGGACTCCTGAGATATGGTTAAAATGTTGGTGGATGTGAAATTAGTGGCCTCCCACATCCTAGTGCTTGGTTGACATCTTTTAGCCAGTGGTGAATGCTGGTTGAGCTATAGTGGCTTTCTTCAGGACCAAGGTGTTAGCGCCAAAAAGCCCTAAATCATGAATGCACAGATACTAAGACATGCATATATGGGGTTGTTTATTCTTGATATATGATTAACACCCAACTTCTTGTAGGAACAGCGAATACAGGAAGACAGACATAATGAACAAAGACATGGTAGATTTAAAAAGCATTGAAGACGATAAAGCAGAGCTGGCGCAGCAGGCGTGTGTCATGCAACATGCTCATCATGCAATTGAGCAAATGTATCCTGTTTTTCCACGCACACATGATGTGCTCAAGACGCACAGTACAGGAGGATTCCCCTCACAACAGGATATGGTACATTCTAGTCATGGTAGAAAAGCAGGGTTTGACCTTTTCACAAGAAGATGTGAACCATATTTTGTCTGGTCCACCACTGCTCTCAGACCTTAACATAGCTCAGACAATTTCCCAGACAAAAGATTATGATAGTCTGACTGAACAGAAAAGGAATAGGATTAGGACTATCTTGCATGGTGTAATATTAACATAATATTTCAGATTTAACACTGCCCAAGATGCTTGATAGTGACAAGTGCACCCAGGATCTTCCTGGAAGATTCTTATTTTAGGAGAGACTGGGCACAAATAGCACTGCATTGCACCAGGGAGCCGGAGGTAGGCAGGCCCAGTGTTTTGGAGAGCTTTGTAGGTGTGGGTGAGGAGCTTAAACTGTGCACACTTGTGTATCCGGAGCCAGTGGAGTTACATAGGGTGTGGTGTGATGTGGTCTGGGATTGGGAGGTTAAGGACTAGCTCCTGCATTTTGGACAATCTGCATTCTTCTTGTGAGCTGGTTGGTGATCCCTGCGAACAAGGTGTTTGCATAGTCTAGTCTGCTAGTGATGAGGGCCTGGGTGATTGTTTTTCTGGTGCGGTCTGGTAGCCACTTGTAGATTTTCTTCATCATCCTTATTCAATCAATCAATCAATCAATTAGTCGTACTTGTAAAGCGCGCTACTCACCCGTGAGGGTCTCAAGACGCTGGGGGGGGGGGGGGGTGAGGGGGGGTGTTGCTACTGCTCGAACAGCCACGTCTTGAGATGCTTCCTGAAGGTGAGATGGTCCTGGGTCAGCCGTAGGTGGGTGGGGAGGGAGTTCCACGTCTTGGCCGCCAGGTAGGAGAAAGATCTTCCCCTGATGGTGGTTTTGCGAATGCGTGGGACGGTGGCGAAGGCGAGGCTGGTGGATCGGAGTTGGCGGGTGGGTGTGTAGAACGTGAGGCAGTTGTTGAGGTATTTGGGGCCGTTGTCGTGAAGAGCCTTGTGTGCGTGGGTGAGCAGCCTGAATGTGATTCTCTTGCTGACGGGGATCCAGTGCAGGTCTCTCAGGTGGGCAGAGATGTGGCTGTGACGGGGGATGTCCAGGATGAGTCGTGCGGAGGCGTTTTGTATGAGTTGGAGTCTTTTCTGTAGTTTGGCTGTGGTACCCGCGTAGAGAGCGTTCCCGTAGTCCAGACGGCTGGTGACGAGGGCCTGGGGGACCGTCCATCTGGTTTCCGTGGGGATCCACCGGAAGATCTTACGGAGCATGCGTAGGGTGTTGAAGCATGAAGACAAGACGGCGTTAACTTGCTTGGTCATCGTGAGGGAGGAGTCCAGGATGAAGCCGAGGTTGCGTGCGTGGTCTGTGGGGATGGGGGCGGTGCCCAGAGCCGGGGGGCCACCAGGAGTCATCCCAGGCGGAGGGGGATGGTCCGAGAATGAGGACTTCCATCTTGTCCGAGTTCAGCTTCAGACGGCTGAGCATCATCCATTCCGTGACGTCTTTCATTCCTTCCTGGCGGCTGCTCTGGCGGTGGCGGGGTCGTTGGTGAGGGAGAGGATCAGCTGGGTGTCTTCAGCTTAGGAGAGGATGTTGAGGTTGTGTTGGCGTGCGATGGCTGCGAGGGGGCTCATGTAGACGTTGAAGAGGGTGGGGCTGAGCAAGGAGCCTTGGGGGACGCCGCAGATGATCTCCATCGCTGCAGAGCGGAAGGGAGGGAGGCGGACTCTCTGAGTTCTGTCTGAGAGGAAGGAGGTCATCAATTTCAGAGCTTCTCCTTGGATCCCGGCGTGGTGGAGGTGGGCTGTTAGGGTGCGGTGGCAGACTGTGTCGAATGCTGCTGATCGAGGTCGAGGAGGATGAGGGCGGCTGTTTCCCCATTGTCGAGCAGGGACCTGATGTCGTCGGTGGCTGTGATGAGGGCGGTCTCCATGCTGTGGTTTGCTCGGAAGCCGGACTGCGATGGGTCGAGGGAGCCGTTTGTCTCGAGGAAGGTGGTCAGTTGCTTGTTGACGGTTTTCCTCGATGACTTTATCGGTGAAGGGGAGGAGCGAGATGGGGCGGAAGTTCTTGAGGTCCGTGGGGTCCGCGGTTGGTTTCTTCAGGAGGGCGCTGATCTCCGCATGTTTCCAGGTCTCCGGGAAAGTGGCCAATGCGAAGGAGTTGTTGATGATGTTCCGGAGTTGGGGTGCGATGATGGAGCTGGCTTGTTGAAGATGTGGTGTGGACAGGGGTCGGATGGGGAGCCGGAGTGGATGGTGTTCATCGTGTGGGTGGTGTCTTCTGTGCTGACGGGGGTCCAGGTGCAGAGGGTGGTGGTGGGGGGCATAGGTTCTGTTGTAGGGTGCTTGGTTGGGTGCGTGGATTGGGCGCCGAAGCTGTTGTGTATGTCGGCGATCTTATTGTGGAAGAATGAGGCGATTGAGTCGCAGAGGTCTTGCGAGGGTGAGATGTCGTTGTTGCTGGCACTGGGGTTGGAGAGTTCATTGACGATGCAGAAGAGTTCCTTGCTGTTGTGGGTGTTGTTGTCCAGTCGTTCTCTGAATGCTGTCTTTTTGGTGGTGCGGATCAGCTGGTGGTGTTTGCTGATGGCGTTCTTGAGGGCTGTCATGTTTACTGTTGACTGGTCGTGGTGCCAGGCCTTCTCGAGGCTACGGCAGGATTTCTTGGAGCTTTTGAGGTCATTGGTGAACCACGAGGCTTTCTTGTTGCCGGGTCTGTTGGGAGAAATCGTCAGTGGAGCGAGGGTGTCTGAAGTAGGCTGAGACCAATGCATTGACTTAGTCAGTCATGTCCAGTTTTTGTCGATGATGATTCTGAGGTTTTGTGCTTGCAAGCAAGGCATTGGGGGTGGGTCCAAGGTCTGTGGGCCAGCAGGGGAAGTCCCATGAAGTCCCATGGAGAGACGTTCTTCCTGAAGACAACCACCTTACGCTTGCCTGAGTTACATTTATGGCAATTGGATTTCATCCAGTGGTTACTTCTGCCATGCATGTGGTGAACTTGGTCTGGGTGTTGGGTGTTTTGTTCCAGAGGGACAGTATCTGTAGTGTGTTGTTGGCGTAAGTGCGGATGTATATGATGTGAACTCATATGACATTGGCCAGTGGGGTCATGCAGGTGTTGAAGATCATTGGGCTGAGTAAGGAGCCCTGAGGGATTACGCAAATAAGATTGATGTTACAGAAGTGTAGGGGGCATGTTGATGGTTTGGGTTCTTCCGGTGAGGAAGAACAGATCCATTCAAAGCCGAGTTCCTGGATGCTTGCTTTGTGGAGTCGTTGGATTGGGATGGGGTGGGAGACGGTGTGGAAGGCTGCGGTTATTAGCAAATCGCTTGTTACATCCTACTGTCATTAGCCACATTTGTCGTCAAAGGGCCCAATGTCAAATTGGGAGGTAATTCGAATGGTTACCATCCATACTGGAATTGCAAGATACACAGTAAATCTATGGATCTGTGTTGTTTCACAATTGGATTTCTTGGGTGAAACTCCTTGGAAAAATAAGGATTTGTCAGAGGAATTGGGAGTGTTAATCTCAGTAACTCTGCATGTATAAGTGGATCTCAGTGCCCAACTTGTAAGGAGGAGTTCTTCCTACCCTGGAGACAAAAGGGGGAATTACTCAGCAGAATTTCAGCTCACTTCTGAGGAGACCTATAACAGAAAAAGACAGGAGTGGGCTTCCATGCCTCTCAAAGTGAAACAATGTATCCCTTGCAGTGCCCTGCACACCACAAGCATATGTTGAGAAGAAGTGCCTGTGAGTGGTCAGCATTTATTTACAGGAGAAACTGGGAGAGGCAGGCCCCAACATTGAATGTCTACTGTACAGTGCAGGTCAAGAATCCAGTTTATCTTCTGTGATGCTAATAAGGCGGGATGAGATCAAACCCAAAAAAGCACCTCAACCAGTTGGCAGCTTGTTCTCAAAGACTTTAATATAGGAGAACCAATTGTACTTTAGCTCGAAAAGGTGATTGGCCCGGCTACCCTAAAAACAAAGGAACTACAGAACACAGAATACAAAGTGCTCTTGGCTATAAAGCTAGGACTGGTAAAATGTGTCAGTCACAAAGGACAAAGTCACTTGGCAGTATTACCTTCTCCAAAACACAATAATTATATTAGACCAATTGGAAAGCGAGACAACAATCCCGCCCCCCAGGTCTAAACCATCGCTTGACGTTTTCATCACAGTTGCCATACCACTGGCCACGCCCTGCTAATATTCTTCTGAAAGCAAAAAAGATTAAGTAACAAGTCATAATAGCTGTCTTACAAATGTCATTTATCCAAACCCCCTGTTGTTGCTTCTCTACAATGGATGGCTTCCAGAAGGGTCATGGACAGTGCCTATTAGTGTTCCGGTGACTATCTTCTTCGTATCATGGATCCTCTGATTAATTTGTTTAATAAGTTACATTTTAAAAAAGAGCTTCACTTTCTTTCAGTATTAAAGTTGTTTACTAAGCATCAAAATGCCCAGATTAAGGCTTCGAGGGCGACGATGGCGGATGTGGCTCCTTAGAGCTTCCGCCGGCCCGCAATTTATCCTGCCACGTTATCCTTCCCCAAACCCACAATCACCCTTAAAACGACGGCGGCGGCTGCCGGAGACCGAAGACACCCTCCGGTGGTACTCTTGAGACCCCCGGTCGCCGGCTGCAGATAATACCCGCAGTGATACCCGCCGGGCCTACTTGCCGCGTGGGACGCTGGGGCCTCGATTTCGGCCACACCTCGCCTGCTGGCGCTGGTCCCTGGGCGGCTGGATTGCTGGCGGGCTCCTGGGCCTCGGGAGGCAGGGGCCTAGCGGCCGGAGTACAGACGGCGGAATCTCCTGCTCCAGCCCGGCTTGCGGACACTACTGGAGGCGGTGAGGAGGGGGCGCTGAAGGAGGGCTCCGTGGACCCCGGGACTGGTCGGGTCCCCCTGGGCTGCCTGAGACGGAGCGTCGGCCGGGCAGGCGCCGGTGTGCTGGCGGAGAGGGGGCACGTCCTGATGCTGTGGACCCCGTGCTGTGACCCGTGGGGGTAGCTGGCCCGGAGATTTGCCCGCGCCATTGTTGGGGGCGCCTCGTCTTCCCGCCTTGCTGGCGGAACGGCCCGTGGAGCTGCAGCGTCTGCTTTCCCCCCCCGGCGCTGTGCCTAGCTTGGGTGACCGGGAGGGTCCAGAGGAACAGCATCGCCTGGCCGCCCTGGTCCCGGCGTTCGGTTGTACCCACCACCCACGGCGGCGGAGTGCTCCATGGACAGAGGACACTGGTGGAGCCCCCGAAGGTGAGGAGCCGGGCTCATTTGCTGTTGGGGCCTGGAAGTTGCATGAGGCCATTAACTGTCTGAAACGGGCGCAGTGACCGTGCCCGGTAGTGGCAGGCGGGTGTGGCGAAGCGCCCTGCGGGATTCCGGATCCTGGGCCTCACCCCGGGTGGCGGCTGATCTTGGGTGACGGTGTGCGGAGAGACCACCAAAGACACCGGGCGGCCCAATACAATTATCCGGACCATGACCAGAGGCGGAGGTGGCACGAACCCCGCCAAGCAGGGGCCAATCGACAAATTCACCGGTCCCAGTGGGGGCTCGGGGGCTGCCGGGGGTGGCCAGAACACCGGACCAGACAACGCGGCTCTGATGGCGGCCATCACGCAGTCCAGAGACATGTTAGATGCCAAAATTGGTGCGGTGGGTGCCGATGTAATGTTGTTGCGCCAAGACCTCCGCAATGCTGTTGCCCGCATCACGGAGACCGAGACCAGGATCACGGGAGTGGAGGGAGACGTTGGCGATTTAAAACGGAAAGTGATGGAGATGGAGAAGATCCAGAAGGGGCTGGCTCTTCGTGTGGAGGACGCGGAGGGGCGAGCGCGACGGAATAACCTGCGCTTCGTAAGTTTTCCGGAAGATTGCGAGAAGGGGCCCATGGACGCCTTCCTGATGCAGTGGCTGGAAAGCTGGCTTCCCCCGGACGCTTTGTCGCGCTGCTTTGTGGTGGAGCGCGCGCATAGGGCATTGGCACAGAAACCGCCGGTGGGGGAACGGCCTCGGCCAGTCATAGCAAAAATCCTAAACTTCCACGACAGGGACACCATACTCCGGGAGGCGAGGGCTAAAGAAACTTTGCTGTTCGACAGCCACAGGATCATGATCTTCCCGGACTCCACCAGGCCGGTGCAGCAGCAGCGACATTCTTTTCTGGCTGCGAAGGCCAAACTGCGCGGCCTAAAGATCCAATACTCGTTGCTGTATCCAGCCCGCCTTCGAGTGGTTTTCAATTCCAAGACTCACTTCTTCGACTCCCCCGGGGACGTCTTCAAGTGGACGGATGAGACAGTCAGGATCCGACCGAACGCCCAGCCGGGACTGGGCTCTGGGCCATCGCGTGGATCATCGCAGGAGAGGAGCGACTCGGCCGGCAGGGGTAAACGACATCGCAAGTCCCGCTCACGACGGCGTTCCCGGCCCAGAGAGGGACTACTGAATGAGACGCAACCTGACACTGACCAATCGTGGAAAGAAAACTGAACATGGGGTGATTCCATATATCATTGCTTCGTCTGGCTCCATTGGTAGAACCTGCGGAGGGCCTTGATCGGAGGCCTGGGTGGAGGAGCAGACGACGAATGGTGCAGTATAACCCGGGTCATGGTGGGACATGGGGCCTTCAGCTGGGTGGCACCTGACTGCTACGCTCTCCATGAGATCTGGGTGCTTAGTACAATGGGGGTTTGGGGTACTCTTTGTTTGGGCCGCCCGATCCTCCCTTGGCTGGGGGGTGACCCTGAGGGAACGGCTCTGTTAGTTGGGGGGAATAGTTGGGATCCATTGGTATGGTGGGTTTTAGGCGCTCTGTTTTGGGCCTGAAGCTCCCCATGCCGCGACAGGTACTTCAATGTTTTCTGAGGTTTAGGGGTGAGGGGTGGGGGGTTGGGTTGTTGGGGGAACAGGGTTGGTGGAAAGGATCTGGGTGGGGGGTGAATGTTCTGAAAGGGGTGCACGTGTTTTTTGCTGTTTTGGCTGGTATGGTGTGGGTGGCCTGGGTCGGGCCCTGGAGGCCTCAGAGACTTGTTCATTGTGACTATGGTTGACACCCCCGGGCAGGACCTTACTAATGACTCTATGCGAATATTGAGCTGGAATGTTCGGGGGATGTTGGACAAAATCAAGCGCGGGGCGGTACTGCGGTGGGGTAAAAGGAACGTGGCTGATGTGATGCTCCTCCAAGAAACACACATGTTAGGCACAAAGGCACTGAGTTTGCAGCGATTTGGTTTCCATCAGGTGTTCCATGCCGGGTTTTCCAGGGGCTCGAGAGGGGTAGCTATCCTTATCCACAGACGGCTGTCGTATACTCACGAACGTCACTGGCTAGATCCTCAGGGTCGGTATGTGTTTGTGAAAGGGATGATTGGCTCGGAACCAGTGGTATTTGGCTGTGTCTATGCCCCCCCCCCCCGCTGCAGTGGTCCTTGGCTGAGAAATTGTTTGACCTTTGGGCGGAGATCCCGGACTCCTTGGCTGTGATCGGTGGTGACTGGAATGATGTGGTGGATGTAAGCCTGGAGAGGCAGAGCTCGCGGGGGGCCGCGGTTGCGGCCTCCTCTACGCGGCTGAAGGCAATGATTGATGGGCTGGGCTGGGCGGATGCCTGGAGACACTTGCATGCCAGGGCGCGTGAGTATACGTATGTGTCGGCCGTACACGGCTCCTTCTCACGACTGGATTGTGTGTTTGTGCCGGGGGCCTTCCTTGACAGGGTGAAATGGGCTGCGATTCGGCCCAGGGGGCTGTCTGATCACTCCCCTGTTACGGTACAGATCGACTTGCGCAAGCCACGACGGCCCTTTAGGTGGAGGATATCCTCATGGCACCTGCAGCGAGCTGACTACACACAACATATGCGCAGTGCGATAGCCCACTACTGGCAGGAGAATCTGGTGGAAGGGATTGACGCGGTGATTGTGTGGGAAGCCATGAAACCTACTATAAGAAGCCTTGACATTGCATGGTGTGCGGCTGCCTGTCGCACTCGGCAGGAGACCATTGTTGCTGCTGCTGAGCGGGTGGAGGTGCTGGAGGGACGATGTCGGGGAGAGAGGGATGATATAACGCTACGATTGCTTCTGCAGGCACAGCACTCCTCCACCTCGGTGTTACTGGATGAAGCTCGTCAAGCGTGGCTGGCCACGCGGAGCAGGGTCTACCAATTGGGAGATAAATCCTGCACTATGCTCCATAGGCTATGCCAACACACACTACAACCAATCACCCTGCCAGGCCTCATGGACGGGGAGGGTACCGCGATAACTGACCCTGCGACTTTGGCGGCGAGCTTTGCGCGATATTATGCCGAGCAGTATGCTCCTCGGGAGTACCTCCAGCCAGAGGCGATTGCTGGGTTCCTCGCGGAGATTCCCCCTCGGGCAGTCTCGGATGAGGTGAGGGAAGCCCTGGACCTCCCCTTGACAGCGGAGGAACTGGGGGATGCGCTAGGCCAGCTCAATGTGGGCAAAGCACCGGGACCGAGTGGGTTCCCCAGTGAATTTTATAGAAAGTTCCACTTGCAGCTTGGGCCACACTATCGGCGGGCGTTGGAATTAGCGCGGGAGCGGGGTAGCCTACCGTCGGACTGGCGTCAGGCCAAAATCGTGGTATTCCAGAAACCGGGTAGGCCCCCCGACCGACACGAGTCCTATCGTCCCATATCTCTGATCAACTTCGAGGCTAAATTACTAGCCAAGGCTCTGGCAAACCGTCTGCTCCCATATATTGCAGATCTGGTTCACCCGGATCAGGCAGGCTTATGCCGCACCGGGCGACGCGACACAACATAATAAGGCGCGCACAGGCGGCGGTAGATGCTGTGGGGGCGACCGGGGATCGGGCGGCGTTGTTGCTAGCAGACATCGACAGGGCGTTTGACTCGGTCAGTTGGACATACCTCTTTGCCCTTCTGCCGCTCCTCAACTTGGGACCGGTGTTCATCTCCTACGTGAGGCTGCTGTACACAGATGTCACCGCCTCGGTGCGTATCTCTGGCGCGATCTCGGAGAGGTTCCCGATTGCCAGGGGAACCCGACAGGGATGCCCCCTCTCCCCTTACCTCTTCGCCCTGGCCATGGAGCCGTTGGCCACACGGGTGCGTCTTGAGATCTGGGTGCTTAGTACAATGGGGGTTTGGGGTACTCTTTGTTTGGGCCGCCCGATCCTCCCTTGGCTGGGGGGTGACCCTGAGGGAACGGCTCTGTTAGTTGGGGGGAATAGTTGGGATCCATTGGTATGGTGGGTTTTAGGCGCTCTGTTTTGGGCCTGAAGCTCCCCATGCCGCGACAGGTACTTCAATGTTTTCTGAGGTTTAGGGGTGAGGGGTGGGGGGTTGGGTTGTTGGGGGAACAGGGTTGGTGGAAAGGATCTGGGTGGGGGGTGAATGTTCTGAAAGGGGTGCACGTGTTTTTTGCTGTTTTGGCTGGTATGGTGTGGGTGGCCTGGGTCGGGCCCTGGAGGCCTCAGAGACTTGTTCATTGTGACTATGGTTGACACCCCCGGGCAGGACCTTACTAATGACTCTATGCGAATATTGAGCTGGAATGTTCGGGGGATGTTGGACAAAATCAAGCGCGGGGCGGTACTGCGGTGGGGTAAAAGGAACGTGGCTGATGTGATGCTCCTCCAAGAAACACACATGTTAGGCACAAAGGCACTGAGTTTGCAGCGATTTGGTTTCCATCAGGTGTTCCATGCCGGGTTTTCCAGGGGCTCGAGAGGGGTAGCTATCCTTATCCACAGACGGCTGTCGTATACTCACGAACGTCACTGGCTAGATCCTCAGGGTCGGTATGTGTTTGTGAAAGGGATGATTGGCTCGGAACCAGTGGTATTTGGCTGTGTCTATGCCCCCCCCCGCTGCAGTGGTCCTTGGATGAGAAATTGTTTGACCTTTGGGCGGAGATCCCGGACTCCTTGGCTGTGATCGGTGGTGACTGGAATGATGTGGTGGATGTAAGCCTGGAGAGGCAGAGCTCGCGGGGGGCCGCGGCTGCGGCCTCCTCTACGCGGCTGAAGGCAATGATTGATGGGCTGGGCTGGGCGGATGCCTGGAGACACTTGCATGCCAGGGCGCGTGAGTATACGTATGTGTCGGCCGTACACGGCTCCTTCTCACGACTGGATTGTGTGTTTGTGCCGGGGGCCTTCCTTGACAGGGTGAAATGGGCTGCGATTCGGCCCAGGGGGCTGTCTGATCACTCCCCTGTTACGGTACAGATCGACTTGCGCAAGCCACGACGGCCCTTTAGGTGGAGGATATCCTCATGGCACCTGCAGCGAGCTGACTACACACAACATATGCGCAGTGCGATAGCCCACTACTGGCAGGAGAATCTGGTGGAAGGGATTGACGCGGTGATTGTGTGGGAAGCCATGAAACCTACTATAAGAAGCCTTGACATTGCATGGTGTGCGGCTGCCTGTCGCACTCGGCAGGAGACCATTGTTGCTGCTGCTGAGCGGGTGGAGGTGCTGGAGGGACGATGTCGGGGAGAGAGGGATGATATAACGCTACGATTGCTTCTGCAGGCACAGCACTCCTCCACCTCGGTGTTACTGGATGAAGCTCGTCAAGCGTGGCTGGCCACGCGGAGCAGGGTCTACCAATTGGGAGATAAATCCTGCACTATGCTCCATAGGCTATGCCAACACACACTACAACCAATCACCCTGCCAGGCCTCATGGACGGGGAGGGTACCGCGATAACTGACCCTGCGACTTTGGCGGCGAGCTTTGCGCGATATTATGCCGAGCAGTATGCTCCTCGGGAGTACCTCCAGCCAGAGGCGATTGCTGGGTTCCTCGCGGAGATTCCCCCTCGGGCAGTCTCGGATGAGGTGAGGGAAGCCCTGGACCTCCCCTTGACAGCGGAGGAACTGGGGGATGCGCTAGGCCAGCTCAATGTGGGCAAAGCACCGGGACCGAGTGGGTTCCCCAGTGAATTTTATAGAAAGTTCCACTTGCAGCTTGGGCCACACTATCGGCGGGCGTTGGAATTAGCGCGGGAGCGGGGTAGCCTACCGTCGGACTGGCGTCAGGCCAAAATCGTGGTATTCCAGAAACCGGGTAGGCCCCCCGACCGACACGAGTCCTATCGTCCCATATCTCTGATCAACTTCGAGGCTAAATTACTAGCCAAGGCTCTGGCAAACCGTCTGCTCCCATATATTGCAGATCTGGTTCACCCGGATCAGGCAGGCTTATGCCGCACCGGGCGACGCGACACAACATAATAAGGCGCGCACAGGCGGCGGTAGATGCTGTGGGGGCGACCGGGGATCGGGCGGCGTTGTTGCTAGCAGACATCGACAGGGCGTTTGACTCGGTCAGTTGGACATACCTCTTTGCCCTTCTGCCGCTCCTCAACTTGGGACCGGTGTTCATCTCCTACGTGAGGCTGCTGTACACAGATGTCACCGCCTCGGTGCGTATCTCTGGCGCGATCTCGGAGAGGTTCCCGATTGCCAGGGGAACCCGACAGGGATGCCCCCTCTCCCCTTACCTCTTCGCCCTGGCCATGGAGCCGTTGGCCACACGGGTGCGTCTTGATGCACAGTATCGTGGCTTTGTGTGGGGAGCAGACCTCACAGATCGAATCGCTTTGTATGCGGATGATGTCCTTTTCTTTATGACTGACCTTCACCGCTCTGGCCCTCGCATACTGGACATGATGCAAGTGTTTGGCGAGGTTTCGGGACTCTTTCTTAACCCACGCAAATCGACCCTCTGGGGGCTGGGCGACGCACCGGAGACGTGCCCCTGGGCTTCGGCTCTACAGGTGGCGGTCGGTGGTCTAAAGTACCTGGGTGTCTTCCTGTCGGTGTCTGCCACGGTCGCATGGGAGCGTAACATAGAGCCGGTGTGGGATAAAGTCCAGTCGGACGTCAAAACCTGGTCTCGCATGCCCCTTAACATATATGGCAGATCAGCCATCTTCAAGATGGTCGCCCTGCCACGGCTCCTCTATCAATTACAGAACCACCCGTATAGGATTGACCCGCAGTGGTTCCGTCGCGTGAACTCGACGTTTGGCCGTTTTCTGTGGGCCGGGGGTGCCTCTAGAGTGGCACTGCGGACCTGCTTTCTGTCCACATACTGTGGGGGCCTGGCTTCCCCATACCTCCTGTCCTACTACCAGGCCGCTCACCTGCTGGTTTTGAATGAGTGGTGGTATGGCGACCACAGCGACCCGGCTTATGCGCTGGAACACTTTTTGATGGGCGGTGCCACTCTACACACGTTATTGTACTCGGCCGGGTGGCGGAGGAGGATGCCGCGGGTCACTCAGGTGGTCTTTGTGATCTGGAGGCGGTTGCTGCGCCGTATGGGTTGGTGGGGCAGACTGACAGCCGAAACTTCGCTGTGGAATAACGGTCGGCTTCCGGCACTGGCCTCCTTATCGGGGTTTGGTGGCTGGGACGCCATAGGGATTTCCTCCCTTGGCCATGTCCTCACAGGGACTACCCTCAAATCCTTTCAGGATCTCAGCTCTGAATTCGACATGCCCAAGACCCAATTTTTCAAATATCTCCAATTCCGCCATGCACTCGTGCCGAGTCTGGTGGGGCTGGACCAGCTTCCCGAATTCAGCCCTGTGGAGGCCAAGATCTTCATGGGGGACCTGGGAGATAAGAAAGTTTCTAAAATTTACCAGACGCTGGTTATTCACTGCTCTTCTTCTCTCCTGTCACTGAAGGCCTCCTGGGAGACGGATATTTGCCCGTTGGATGAGGATGACTGGAGGGAGGCCCTTGAATCCCCCCGCGGGGCTGCTATTGCGGTGCGACTCAGATTCATACAGTTTAAATACCTACATAGAGCATACTATACCAGGGAGAGACTGTGGAGGGCAGGGCTCATTGCCGCTCCGGAATGCTTGCGCTGTGGTACTGAACGGGGAACGCTGTTGCACACGGTGTGGTCTTGTGTGGGTCTGACCCGATTTTGGAGTGGGGTGTGGAATTGTCTGTCGGTAGTGTTGGGGTGGGATCTCCCCCGTACACCCAGGCTGGCCCTCCTCCATGTCCTGGAGAATGTTGGTGGTAACATTTATAAACGCCATCTACTGTTCCTGGGTTTGGTGGTAGCAAAGCGAGATCTGGCGAGAGCTTGGAAGATTGACCGTGCCCCCCCACTTACCGCCTGGAAGGCGGGCTTAGACTTTCTTATGGGATTGGAACTGCCGGTGTTTGAAGCCAGGGGGTGCCCCCGGAAACATTATAAGATCTGGAAGTGGTGGGCGGACTACAGGGGACTGACTCTGGAACCCCCAGCTGATACGGAGGATGTGCCGCCTCTGGAAGGGGACCTTGGGCCCTAGGCCGATACCCGATACATACTTTGCCTTACCTGTATATTTGGTGACCTGTGAACACGTGCACGGGGTTAGGGTGGGATAAGGGGTGGGTAGATGGGGACGGGAGTTGGGGTGTGTTCTTGGGGGTGGATGGGACGTGGGACGGGGAGGGGGTAATTTCACTTTTAGGCTCTCTGTGCATCCTGCTATATGTTTACTGTGGACGGTATCCTCCTGTTTGTGGAGAACTGTACCTATGCTCTGCCTAACATTTAAATAAAGACGGTTGTGAAAAAAAAAAATGCCCAGATTAATAAGTTTATATAAAGTAAATAACTGAAGTACATTTTAAAATGGAATATAACTTGCACAAAAGGAAATGAATACATTAGACACAATAATGCAAGGGCTTTATCAGCGCCTTGCATGGACATTTCAAATGCAATTCAAAAGCTGCAATAGTATAGTTAATTTGATATTTCATAAACAACAAATTAAGGTGCAATTGTCAAGCTTTTCAAAAATCAGGACAAAGCAAAGTCAAATGAGTGGTCCCAAGCTAAAGATTTTTGGTGACCCCCCCCCACAATTCGGTCAGGAACAATTACCAAATAACTACATGTGCGTGGTGGTGTCTTTTATGCCTGTGCATTATACTATAGCAGAGACATTGGTGACATTTCAGATTTTATAGTTCAAACGAAATCCACAAAGCTTCTCAAAATTTCACATTTCACAACTTGACGAACATTTTTTTTAGCACGCATGTTACTCGTGTGAAAAAGTTGTGTGAGATACCAGCGGGAGACGGTTCACAAAGAAAGCGTCTCAAATGAGACATCTTCTACCTAAATTAGTCTCCAACGATAATCTTGCAAGAAACTTTTTCATGATGTGCCCGCTTGCCTACAAAAAATCACACAATATATCGTTAAACATTTTGCTATGAAAGCTGTAACTGAAAATTTCATAAAATTATCAGATTACAAGATTTTACACTAGAAAAGAGTCCTCTTCACATATTCAAGAACTCAACTCTTTCATACTCTTAATACAAAATGTGTGAAGAGATGGAGTTATTATACAAACCTACCTCCTATAAGAAACAAAGATCATGGGCTGCTCAAGGTGAAACTCACAAATCTGCCTACTGGGGTCTAATCCTTGTAGACTGCTATAAGGGCCTCAGGATTATGCCCTTGGACCGCACCACCTCTGCTTCCAAACAGATGTCCTACTATTATTCCAAAGATACACAAGTTTATCAACATCTTCTCCATCACTAAACTCTGCAACTCAGCCAAACACTTCAAGCCATTTGACTTGAATTTACTGATTAATCTTGAAATGTTTCTCTCATTGACTTCCAACCCACCAGCAAGTAACTGTCCTGAAATGAAGCATTATCGCTATTGTTCCGGGTCTCGTTCTACTAGGAAAAAAATGCCCTTTGGCAACAAAATACGCTCTTTAAATATCCAACTTTGTTAGCCTTTGATTTGCGACTAAAGAGTGTGACAGCACTGTCCTTCTGTCCATCTTGTATTGATGCAACATAAGTAACAGGCCTCATTGGTAGGTAATTGTGATAGGTTGTAAAAATGTCCAACACTGGTGGTAAATGCTGAACAAAGTTATTAAGTATACAAAAAGGACACACAAAACTTTAGAGAGACAGATATTCAACTTAACAGACAACTCCCACCAGAAACTCAATACTCAACCTTCACAGTCTTTACATCCACCATGTATGCTTCTCTGCAATGCTGGCCTCAAACATTCACACTCTCATACTTCTGTCCACACAATTTGAAGCAACATACCACAGCAATCAGTGAGAA
Organism: Lissotriton helveticus; assembly: GCF_964261635.1. Taxonomy (NCBI): domain Eukaryota; kingdom Metazoa; phylum Chordata; class Amphibia; order Caudata; family Salamandridae; genus Lissotriton; species Lissotriton helveticus. The sequence goes on from NC_136059.1 coordinate 1,764,190,233, forward strand.
TGGATGGACATCAAAGTGTGATACTGGAAGGTGGACTGAAAATATTTCCCTGCAACAGACTCTGGGGCATATTATCAAGAACGGCGATAAAATTATCGCCGCTTTAGCGGCAGGAAACTGCCGCTAAAACGGCAATAATGGGCTTGATAATATGTCCTTGTGAATTCCCATAGCAGCCCAGGTTCTGGTGTTAAACTGGGCTGCTATGGGAATTCACAAGGGCATATTATCAAGCCCATTATCGCCGCTTTAGCTGCAGTTTCCTGCCGCTAAAGCAGCAATAATTTTATCGCCGTTCTTGATAATATGCCCCAAAATGTTTCTGCCTTCACGATTAGCGAGGAAGTTCGCCCACCACTCACTTGTAAGGAATCCCCTAGAAACCAGACTCTCTTTTCATGTCTTTAGAGTCCTTCTGCCCCACCCCCCATACACAGGATCTCAGAACACTTATTGGTTTACTAGCTAATCAACATGCACTAGTTCATGTTTTCTAACTTCCAATGTGTTCATAACTCTAAGTCCACAATCATGCTTTTCCTGGTACATGTGTTCAGAATTCCAATGAAACGCTAATCACGCACTGAACCTACCCAAAACCAAACGTGAAGAATTAAAAAAGTTCTATAAACCCCAATCACTTTGTGACAATTGTGCATTTCTCGCGACTATAGCAACTTGCTGTGCAAGGCAATTCACAAGATCACCTTCTAAGTTACACAAACTGGAAAGACGCACACAACAGGCATGATACTTTGGGGAAACATAGCCACACTGCCAACTGCAGTGGCTTCCAATGAAATGTAATAATCAAATAAAATGCCTTTTCTACATTATCCGAAATGCATTTGCACATGAAAGACCCTGCTTATCTTAATGACAAACGGATCTGTTTCATGAATAGACCTACAACTTGGAATGCATTTAGAGAGGAAAAAAAACAGTGACCCATCTTTTAGACAAAACCCTTCAGCTCTGGCACTTACTCTGATCTCTTTTTGGCTCTAAGTGCAGACGCTGTAAGAACATGTTGATAGCCTCCTCCTCAATGACGCTCTTCAACCTCACATTTTCCCAGACCAAACAACACACACATTTCTACTCAGTACTTACCACAAAGGCCTCGGACCGATTTAATCAAGGGTGTGCAATATAGTCTCAGTAGGGCTGAATCCAGCCAGATTTTCATGATGGCCAATGACTTTGTAAATGAGTCTGGCAAAGAGTCATAGAGTGTATACTTGTCTTAAATTCACATCTTGAACATCTGGCATGGATCAAGCCCAGCTGGATCAACTTCGGGTACCCCTGCGTTATATATTAAAACCAATGCACCGAACTTGGAAGCAGTTATCCACTTTGTACTCCACGGGAAAATGGCTCCTTCATAATAGCACTATATAAAACGGAATAAATAAATGAAATCAATAAAATAGGACATTTATTGAAAGACGATTTCGAGAGGAAATTGTACAGAAAAGACTGCCATGTTCAACGAGCACGAGAGATGATTTGTTGAAGACTTCACAAAGACGAACTGTGAAGCGAGAGAGGAAGGTCCAGAATTTATTGCACAATATACCACGGATGCAGCGAGCATTAGGAAGCTCATAGACAAGAATTGTGAGATATTAAAATGTGAAAGGGTATTACATTAGACTACTAAAGGACCACTACTGATTGCTTTTTGACGTGCCAGGGACATCAAAGATGAACTAGTTCGGTTGTTTTCAGGAGGAAAAAGGCAACCACTGCGACAGCGTTTTTTTGCAGTTTGCCCATGGGCTTTTTCAAGAGCTGGAAATCATCTGCTTGTAAAATAGCATTGGAAACAAACACATTAAATAGCAATTATGGTAAATCCTTACAAGATAAAGCTATTTATCAGCTGTAAAACAGATTTCGCTCCCTGTGCTCTGATAAGCCGGCATGCCTTACAGTCTGCAGATATTTTTGCGAGGTGGCTGCCTGGCCAGAGTCTGGAACATTCCATGGGGTTCATTAGTTAGTGGATTGACTGTCCAGCTGCGCGGTTTTAGGCACATGATTCTAGAGGTGCCCACATTAAAAGGGGGGAAAGGAGAAATAGGAAGGTGTAATAGACTGTGACCTCAAGAAAATATTGTTTTCAGATGTAGCATCACTGTTGACGGTTGTACATGATAATTTTATGTAAATGGTTTTACAGGGCAACAGCCTTTACAACAAAGGGCCTCATTTATGAAAAGTGTTGTATCGCTCCTGTCCAACAGCGGTGCAGCACTTTTCAGTGAGGCCTCCTTGCGACACCATGGATGCGCTGTATTTACTGTATAGCATTCCATGTAGGAAGAATTTACAGATACGTCAGTAATCCTGACGTATCTGTAGGTGCAAAAATGATGCATTGCTGAAGCGTGTCTGAAAAAAGACGCAGCTCCGGCAATGTGTCCTTTCTCATGGGCAAGCCCCATGTGAAAGGCACTGCGTCACCCCTTACGCCTGCTTCAAGCAGACATAAGATTTGACGCTCTGATGCTATAGAAGTGTCACAGTGAAATCTCATAGATTTCACTGCAACACTTCCACGAGCATTTACTGCACCCGAACGCCCACCCTGCATACTTTATACCTGTTGCATGTATAATGTAGCGCTAAGGGTTACAAAGTGATGCATCTGCCTAGGCAGGTAACTTTGTAAATTTAGCACAGTATGGCATATTTTTTACGCTGCCACAGCATCACAAAGATTGATGCAACGTCTGCGTTAGAGCCTCATGAATTAGGCCCTCAGTCTTTATCACGCAATGCCGTTTACACATAACCTTTACCATATGGCTCAGTACAACACAGGTAATGTACCTTTACCACTTATGCCTTTACCATGAAGTTAGGTTCTTTTTTAAAACAACAATTATGGTATTTTTTTAAAAAGAATTTCGGGGTGGATAGTGGTAAAGGGAGGTAAGGGTAATTTTATAATGTATAGATGAGTAGTGATAAAGGGAGGTGGGGTAATTTTATGGCTTGGTGGCAGTGGTAAAGGGAGGTAATTTTAGGGGTTGAATTGGGCAGTGGTAAAAGGAGGTAAGGGTAGTTTTTGAGTGTATGGGTGAGTAGTGGTGAAGGGATGTAAGCGTAATTTTAGGGTTTTTGGGGGTAAGTAATGATAAAGGGAGATCATTCGAAAATTAGAAATGTGGGTGGTCAGGGGTTTACCCCTGTAAAAATATTTATAAATTAAAAAAACAAAGGTTATAGGGACGTTATAGTTAGGCTCACATTTCACTCATACAAAACTATAGAAATACTGCAGGTATAGTTAACTGAGCTAACTATAAATTACGCCCCCGCAATGCACTGCTTATGACCGCACATAATAAATCACTCATGTCAAGGTCAGTGCCATCACTGATGAGATCTCAAATGATATCACTGATGACATCACTGATGGCATCATCCGATGATTGTGAGTGTTTTCTAAACATTGTTGTGTGTTAAACATATACACTAAGGTACCACAAAAGTTGAATTCGTATACTTTGTGTACTACGGATCACTGACATAATATCGACGACACAAATATCGAGATACACAAATATCGAGTCAAAAATATCGATTGACAAAATATCGACTCCCTATCTTCAAACAGGTAAGTACCAAAATATCGACTCCAAAATATCGACTTACAAAAATATAGACTGTCAAAATATCGATTTTTTTAAAAGTCTTAAAATTAAGTTAAAACTAATATAGTAATAAATATATTTAATATAAACTTAGAAATAATTAATAAAAAAATGTAATTTTAATAAATAATTTATATAATTAAAAAAATTATATCACCAAAAATTACACACACACATATATATATATATATATATATATATATATATATATATATATATATATATATATATATATATAACATATTATTAAATAAACATATATAACATTTTAGAAAATGTTTAAAATTTATTGTTACAACTATAGTGAGTTCAACATTAGCAAAAGTGTTGGATAGCGTAGAGGTCAAATTTACTACTCCCACTCCAGTGGGTGCAACAGTAGGGAAAGCGCTGGATAGCGTAGAGGTTAAAATTACTATTCCCACTCCAGGGATGTATGACGTTACAACGCATACTTTTACAATGCCTACCATTACAACAAAACTTTTACAACGCAAAAACTTTTACAACGCATACATTTACAACGCAAGATTTTACAACGCATATACCTTTACAACGCATACCATTACAACGTAAGTATTGGTAAGTATATAATAATTTTTTGAATATAAATTAATAAAAAATATTATAATATAATTTAATATAATTTAATTTTATTAAATAAATTTAATTTAAATGTAATTTTACTTTATTTTTACAAAGTACCCCTGTACCCCAAAAACCCAAAACTGACCCTGAACCCTAAAAATACCCCTTTACCCATAAACTGAAAACTGACCCTGAACACTAAAAATACCCCTTTACCCGAAAACTGACCCTGAACCCTAAAAATACCCCTTTACCCCAAAAACTGAAAACTGACCCTGAACACTAAAAATACCCCTTTACCCAAAAACTGAAAACTGACCCTGAACCCTAAAAATACCCCTTTACCCCAAAAACTGAAAACTGACCCTGAACCCTAAAAATACCCCTTTACCCCAAAAACTGAAAACTGACCCTGAACCCTAAAAATACCCCATTACCCAAAAACTGAAAACTGACCCTGAACCCTTAAAATACCCCTTTACCCCAAAAACTGAAAACTGACCCTGAACCCTAAAAATACCCCTTTACCCAAAAACTGAAAACTGACCCTGAACTCTAAAAATACCCCTTTACCCAAAAACTGAAAACTGACCCTGAACCCTCAAAATACCCCTTTACCCAAAAACTGAAAACTGACCCTGAACCCTAAAAATACCCCTTTACCCAAAAACTGAAAACTGACCCTGAACCCTAAAAATACCCCATTACCCAAAAACTGAAAACTGACCCTGAACCCTTAAAATACCCCTTTACCCCAAAAACTGAAAACTGACCCTGAACCCTAAAAATACCCCTTTACCCAAAAACTGAAAACTGACCCTGAACTCTAAAAATACCCCTTTACCCAAAAACTGAAAACTGACCCTGAACCCTAAAAATACCCCTTTACCCAAAAACTGAAAACTGACCCTGAACTCTAAAAATACCCCTTTACCCAAAAACTGAAAACTGACCCTGAACCCTAAAAATACCCCTTTACCCAAAAACTGAAAACTGACCCTGAACCCTAAAAATACCCCTTTACCCATAAACTGAAAACTGACCCTGAACCCTAAAAATACCCCTTTACCCAAAAACTAAAAAGTGACCCTGAACCCTAAAAATACCCCTTTACCCAAAAACTGAAAACTGACCCTGAACCCTCAAAATACCCCTTTACCCAAAAACTGAAAACTGACCCTGAACCCTAAAAATACCCCTTTACCCAAAAACTGAAAACTGACCCTGAACCCTAAAAATACCCCTTTACCCAAAATCCCAAACATATAACCTTTTTAAAATAATTATATACTTACTAATACTTACATTGTAATAGTATGCGTTGTAACGGTATCTGCGTTTTAAAAACATGCTTTGTAAATGTATGCGTTGTAAAAGTTTGTGCAATTTAAAAGTTTTGTTGTAATGTTAGTGCATAGTAAAAGTAGCGTTGTAAACGTTGCATACCCACTCCAGTGGGTGCAACAGTAGGGAAAGTGTTGGATAGCGTAGGGGTTAAAATTACTATTCCAACTTCAGAGAGTGCAATAGTAGGGAAAGTAAATACTTCACAAATATATATAAATAACATAAATAGTAATACCAATTACAAATAATTAAAATATTAAAAAAGTGTATAAAAATATTAAATATTTATTTATAAATACAAAAAAAAAATATTTAATTATAAAAATTGCCTACTCATACTAATTAATTACCTATTAACAATAAATTAATTTACAATTTAAAAATTAATAAATTATTTTCAATTACCAATTATATTTTAATTAATTACCAATTAATAATTAATTAACAATAAATTCAAAATAAATATCAATAAATAAATTAACATATTTAATAAATTATAATTAAATTACTTCCCACCCTATTCCCCTATAAACACACAACCCGCTACAGAAAATAAATTACTAAAATTAAAATATTTATCAATTAATCAATTATAATTAATTACCAATTATATTTTAATTAATTACCAATTAATAATTAATGAACAATTAATTCTAAGTAAATATCAATAAATAGATTAACATATTTAATTAATTATAATTAAATTACTTCCCACCCTATTCCCCTATAAACCCACAACCCGCTACAGAAAATAAATTACTAAAATTAAAATATATATCAATTAATCAATTATAATTAATTACCAATTATATTTTAATTAATTACCAATTAATAATTAATTAACAATTAATTCTAAATAAATATCAATACATAAATTAACATATTTAATTAATTATAATAAAATTACTTCCCACCCTATTCCCCTATAAACCCACAACCCGCTACAGAAAATAAATTACTAAAATTAAAATATTTATCAATTAATCAATTATAATTAATTACCAATTATATTTTAATTAATTACCAATTAATAATTAATTAACAATTAATTCTAAATAGATATTAATAAATAAATTAACATATTTAATTAATTAGAATTAAATTACTTCCCACCCTATTCCCCTATAAACCCACAACCCGCTACAGACTTATATTACACAAAAAATAAAAATTATTATTAACTTACCTTAAATTCGATATTTTTGTTGTCTATATTATGTCTAGTCGATATTATGTCCATTCTATATTTTTGATTCGATATTATGTCCATTCTATTCGATATTAATTTTCTCTAGTCGATATTTTTGTTGTCTATATTATGTCTAGTCGATATTATGTCCATTCTATATTTTTTACTCGATATTCTGTCCAGTCGAAATAAAAGACTCGATATTATGACTGTACACCGTGTACTACCAATGAGTGATTCCTTTTTCAAAATTATTTTGTGAGTCACTGTGTGACTGTGTGTATATGTGTGTGAGTGGGTGTCTGAGTGACTGTATGACTGTAAAGGTGTATTAGAGGGTGTGTGAGTGGCTGTGTGGGTGTATAAGTGGGTGTCTGAGCACCTGTGTGGGTAATTTAGTGGCTGTGTGAGTGACTGTATTGGTGAGTGAGTGGGTGTGTCAGTGGCTGTATGGGTGGGTGAGTGAGTGGCTGTGTGAATGGCTCTATGGGTGGGTGATTGGGTGTGTCAGTGACTGGATCAGTGAATGAGTGGGTGTCTGAATGGCTGTAATGAGTGCCTGAGTGTGTAAGTGAATGTATGGGTGAGTGAGTGGCTCTTTGAGTGAGTATTTGTTTAAGTGAGTCGGTGTGTAAGTGCCTATTTGGAAGTGTAAGTGTCTGAGATTGGCTGTATGGGCGAGTGAGTTGCTGTGTGAGTGGTTGGATGGATGTGTGAATGGGTGTGTGTTATGTTGTCCCTTTAAGATCTTTTAGAATTATTATTGTAGATTCCACTGTATCTTAGATCCCTTCCTGGCAACAGGAGCAGTTGCTGAGGAAGAAGACCTGTGTAGGATGTTCCCTACCTTGCTCCTGTGTTTCTTTGAATAAACTACATTTTAACTACAATCCATGTGTAGTCAACTTTACAATTTGGCGACTTGGCTGATAAGAAACACCAGGAAAATCAAGAACCCATTGCAGCATCCTTGCAAACCTTCAGCGTTTTTGTGATTTTCTTCTGTCAGAGAATACTTCAAAGAGAAGATTTTTGACCAACGCTACTTTAATAAGGAATACGTTTCATGTTCTGAAGCATTTCCAACTTCTTCACATCCTCGTTTCAAGGAATGTCACTCGTGAGTAAACTGCCTTCTTTATTTATTTACCTTGCGCATTGGAACTAGCGGTAAACCTTCCCCGCTTGCGCTTTCACCAATTCATTCCTTTCCGCTTAACAGAAGCGCTTTAACCTAAGACTTTCATGCCTTTCTGCTTAACAAAAGCGCTCTAACCTCAAGTGCATCTTTTGAAAGAGCAACCGCTGGCAGTCTGCGCGTTCATCCCTCGAGCGCTTTCCTCGAGCTTCCTTCACCTCGCTTCCCAGTGGTGTTTGTGACGTCAACCGTGTTTGTATCTCAACACGACGCCTCACGCTGGACTCGCCATACGTGATTACGTCCTCACGTTTCAGCACTTCAGCCATGTTTATCTTCTCCATGGCAACGGACGCGTAAAGCAGATCTTTGTTCAGGACACGGCGCTCAACGCGAAAGGCAGTTTTCAATCCAGTTTACAGCGCTCAGCGCTAGGATCAGTTATAGTTACAGCGCTCAGCGCTAGGATCAATTATATTTGAGTGTACAGTTCTTTTATTCATAAGCATATCAGAAATATATATACTTAAATCTATACACTGTATTATTATATTACTTACAAACTGTGAGAGGAAGACTACTATTAAAATTACAAGTAGGCCTTATTTTTTTTCTTTTTTATATTCTCACAATGACTTCACAAAATTTTACAATTCAATCTCCTCAACCTTTTTGGCCCTCTGGATTAGAACCATGCATGAAATGGCTCAAATGGAAAGCTTATTTCATGAATTTTATTGACACCATTGATGAGGATGGTAAAATGAAACCTGAAAGAAAAAGGAAATTATTCTTGCATTCACTAGGCGCTGGTGGTCTTAAAGTTTATGAAGAAATGCCTAAGAATAGTGGAGGTGGTGATGCAAATGTTTTTGATATTATCTTAAAAGACTTTGATAGTCATTTTTCACCAAAAGTTTGTATTGGTATTACTCGCTACAAATTCTTTCACAGAAAACAACAACCTGGAGAAAACATTGATGTTTATATCGCTGAGCTCCAAAAAATTGACGAGGATTGTAAATTTGATCATTTACAAGAACAATTTATTCGCGACCAGGTAGTCATGCACGCCTCTGATCCTTCTATTCAAGATAGACTTTGGATAAATGGTGATTCGGACCTCAAAGACATTCTAGCTATCGTCAGGAAAGCAGAACTTTCTGGTCGTAGTGCAAAAGCGATTAAAAATGAAGAAAAGTCTATTCTTGCACACCATTCTACTCGTGATCAAATTGTTTCGAAAGTTCAAAATAAATCTAACTATAAGCAAAGAATTCAAACTAAAAGCAAACCTCCTGAGTTTAAAAAACCTGATAATTTAAAATGCTTCCGATGTGGCAGCAGCTCACATTTGGCTAATTACAAGCTTTGTCCTGCAATCAAAGAAAAATGTTCGAATTGTAGTTTGATTGGACATTACTCAAGAGCTTGTAATAGACTTAAGAACAAAAAAGTCAATGTTGTGTATGATTCATCTTCTGGTGAAGAAGAAGATTTGTCCAACAAAGTCATGCATTGTTGTTTAGAAGATGATTGTGTGAAAAATGTATTACCTTGTTCAATGAATGATGAATGTACCGTGAAACCTCTGGAAAAGGTTTAAATTTTTAATATCAATGACTCAGGTAAAAGGAATATTCTTAAAAAACCTATATGTAATATGCTTATTGGTGGGATTCCCATTGACATTTATGCAGATTCTGGTTCCCCATATACCATTATCAATGAAAATGTCTGGAATTCAAAGTTTGTACATTATTTAGGAAACGATCTATATTCACCTGATATTTCTGCCGAAGGGTTTTCGGGCGGGAAAATTGATGTGATTGGTTACAAACCCTTGAAATTTAGATTTAAAGGTAGAGAATCTTTAGGCAAATTGTATGTAGCAAAACTTGGACCTTCAGTTCTAGGGTGGAAGGATCAATGGGATTTAGATATTATTTTGAACCCCAACAGTCCAGATCCTGTTTTAGTTGTTAATGAAGGAACAAAGATTGGTGAATCCGTACTTAAAAAATTTCCTAACGTTTTTAGTGGGAAAATAGGCAATTTTAAAGGTTTTTCCCACCATATTGTTTTGAAAGAGAATGCCAATCCAAAAACTTTCAAGGCCAGAAATATTCCCATTTTAATTCGAGATGATGTTGAAAAAGAATTGGAAAAATTAGTTAAAGAAGACATTATTGAACCGATTGAGTCTTCCAATTGGATTTCACCAGTTGTTATCGCACGACGTGCCAATGGCAAAATCCGCCTTTCTGTTGATCTTCGCCATTTGAATGAAAATATTGTAATAGATAAATTTCCCTTACCAAAAATTTCTGAGATGTTAGCTTCAGTCAATGGAGCTAAAGTTTTTTCCACAATTGACCTATCTGCTGCATACCATCAGATTTCTCTTGACACTGATAGTAAACAACTTACTGCGTTTATTACCCCCATGGGGTGTTTTCAATTTAAACGTATGCCATTTGGCTTAGCGTCTGCTGCAGCCATCTTTCAGCGCATTATGCATCAGTTATTTGGAAAACATCCTAAGGTTACATTTTTTCAGGATGATATTCTGGTTTACGGTGAGGACCAAGATGAACATAATTCTGTTCTAGAAGAGGTTTTAGGCATCCTCGAAAAAAAAGGCTTGACCATTGAATTCTCCAAATGCAATTTTGCTGTTGGGTCTGTAACTTATCTTGGTCATGTTTTATGTGGAGACGGTGTTTCAACCAAACCCAAATTGGTGGATGCCATTAAAGAGGCTCCCCCTCCCACCTTCAAGGATGATGTAAGGTCATTCTTGGGGATGGTAGAATTTTATTCAAAATTTATTAAGAATTTTTCTAGTAAAGTTTTCAATATTAGACAACTTTTGAAAAATAAGGTCAAATTTGATTGGTCCCCTTCTTGTGAAAATGAGTTTAACAGTATCAAGTTAGACATTATTAATGCTCCTGTTTTATGCCCTTTTAATTTAGATCTCAAATCTGTAATCACTGTTGATGCTAGCAACAAAGGTTTGGGCGGCGTTCTTTCTCAGGTTGATGGTTTGGGTAAAGAACGTATTATCCCATTCGCTTCTAGATCTTTATCTATTCCAGAAAGCAAGTTTTCAGTCATAGAAAAGGAAACTTTGGCTGTGGTTTGGGCCCTTGAGCATTTTCGCAGTTTTATTTGGGGGAAGGAATGTGTAGTAAGATCTGACCATAAACCCCTTACCAAACTTCTTACCACTGAAGGCCTTTACAATGCTACAGCTAAAATAGCTAGAATGTCCATGCGTTTACAGGATTTTTTTATCAAGGTTGAATATTTTCCTGGAAAAAGCAATGTTATTGCCGATTTTCTTTCTCGCATGCCTACTGATTTACAAGAATGTGAGGTGAATGAATGGGATTCCTTTCACGTTGCTTATATTCTTGACAACAATCCTTTTTGCATTGAAAAAAAGTTATGGAGAGAACAATATCTGAAGGATAAAATTTTAAGTTTGGTCATTTCTTTTATTCATGATGGGTGGACGGGAAAGAAAGAAATCTTGCCTGATTTAAGACCATACTGGGAAGTTAGAAATGAGCTTACTGTATGTGATGATACTATTTTTCGAGGTGACAGAGCCGTTCCTCCTTTAGCTTTAAGAAATAGTATTATTGAACTGTGCCACAAAGACCATTGCGGGATTGTTAAGACCAAACAAAATGTCAAACAATGGTATTGGTGGCCAGGAGTTGATGTTCTTACAGAAAGAATCGTTAGAGAATGTGTTACTTGTTCTAATTCTGACAAAGTACTTAATACTCTTAAACCTGACATGTGCGAACCTTTGATACCGGATGGTCCATGGCATACAGTTGCAATTGACATTATGGGACCAATTGGGATAAATCACAAATTTATAATTTCTGTGATAGATGTTTTCTCAAGATGGCCTAGTATTACCATAGTTGATAAGGTTGATTCCTCATCAGTTTTAGATTTTATTGATAAGGTTTTTATTGAAGAGGGTCTTCCCAACCAGATCATTAGTGATAATGGGGTCCAATTTACTTCTAAATTAACTCAGTCATATTTTGATAGAGTTGGTATTGTTCATAAAACTACCTCTCTTTATAACCCCAGTGGTAACAGACTTTGTGAAAGATTTAATAGAGTTCTGAAGAACGCCATTCAGATTGCTAATCAAAATGGAGAGGATTGGGAAACATCAGTCTTCAAGGCTGTGTGGTCTTACAGAACCAACATTCATGATGCTTTAAAAATGTCACCATTTGAAATTATGAGGGGTCGAGTTGCAAGGACCAAGTGTAATCCCAATTGGCTACACAAGAGATCTTGTTTAGATATATGCATGAGTAAAGTGAGATCAGATGTCCTTGATAAACATCTCGAGTATAAAAAAAAATTTGATAAGAAATGTTGTTCCAGTACTGCTAATGTAAGTGTTGGTATGTGGGTTAAAGTAAAAAAACCCTGGAGAGTTCATAAAGGTGAATCCCAATTTTCAGAACCTTGGATGATTAAGAAAATCTTACGTAACGCAGTTCTTTTAAGTGACGGTAAAGTGTGGAATCTAAAAAGAATTGCTGTTTACAGAGGCAAAAAGAACGTGATAAAGGACTCCGTTAATTTACCTGAAAATTTGCCAGTTCCTCAATCTATTCTAAGCGAGGATCATGGTGGTTTCAGTATATCTGAAGATCTTTCCAAAGATCTTCCCATCACCAATTCCAATACCAATTTTGATATTCCAGATGATAGTAATAATACTGATGTTGTGAATTTCTCTCCCAACGTTTCCAATATGTGTACCTCACTTGATGCTTTTCCATCTAAGCTAGGTTCTGATCTTACACCTGTCAATGAGGAAACCTATTGTAACAGTGATGTGCCTATGAACCGGAAACGTATTTGTTCTAAACCAAAATGGTTAGAAGATTTTGTGTGTCAATAATTTTATTTTCTTTATTTTTTTATTTATTTGTTATAAAGGGGAAGATGTGTTATGTTGTCCCTTTAAGATCTTTTAGAATTATTATTGTAGATTCCACTGTATCTTAGATCCCTTCCTGGCAACAGGAGCAGTTGCTGAGGAAGAAGACCTGTGTAGGATGTTCCCTACCTTGCTCCTGTGTTTCTTTGAATAAACTACATTTTAACTACAATCCATGTGTAGTCAACTTTACAGTGTGTCAATAGTTATACGGATGATTGTGTGGCTGTGTGACTGGCTGTGTGGGTGAATGACTGGTTGTATGATCAGGCTGTATGAGTGAGTGAGTGGGTGTGTAAATGGCTCTATTGATGACTGATTGGCTGTGTAAGTACTAGTAGGGATCTGTGAATGGGTATGTGAGGGTTTGTGTGCTAGTGGACTGGGTGTATGAGAGGTTCTATGTGGGTGTGAGTGAGTGTCTGAGTGGTTCTGAAGATGATGTCATGAGTGATGTAATCAGGGCTGTTGCTTCCCATGTCATGAGTGATGTAATATGTGAGGTCATATGCAGTGCATTGTGGGGACGTGAGCTATAGTTAGCTCAGGTAACTATAATGGCTGAGTTTCTCTGGTTTTGTATGAGTGGAATGTGAGCCTAACTATAACATCCCTGTAACCTTTGCTTTTTTCAGTGAATTTATTTATATATATATATATATATATATATATATATATATATATATATATATATATATTTATTTATACATATATCAGATTTGACAAAGACCGCATTTGCCGTCGAAACACATTACCCGGTTGTATGTAGCCACAATACAACTCTTTATTGTGAACCCGAGCGTGCTGAAGTCTGTTCGAATGTCGGAGCAGACATGTTGAGAAAAAATATATAAATATGAAGGAAGCCCTGAGACAATTACAGGATCATGACTGTTACACTACCATTTCTAAAACAGATTATCAGAATTGAATCAAGACTTTCCACTTACTTCTCAAGCAATGGGAAACTGCTGGCATGATTGACCATGAAGAATTCCTCTTGTACTGTGAAAATCCTACACTGCCCACCTTTTATCACTTGCCTAAAGTGCATAAAGACCTAACCAATCCCCCAGGGAGACCAATAGTGGCTTCAATACAGAGTCTGTTAGAAAATTGTTCTATCTATATAGATGTGTTTTTGGTTCCTATGGTTAGGGATTTAGCTTCATATGTCCAGGATTCACAAGACTTTTTTCGACTCATAGAGGGAATCACTATGGAGCCGGATATGATGTTAATAACATTGGACATTACGAGCCTTTACACGTCCATCCACCATACACAGGTGATACATGCTATAAAATGGTTCCTAGGAAAGAGACCCCTTAAGTATAGAGAGCACAATGAAATGCTTGTCAGTATGATTAAATTCTGCCTAGAACATAACATCTTTATTTTTGCAGAGCAACTATACAGGCAACAAAGGGGGACTGCGATGGGCACGTGCTTCACCCCCAGCTACGCAAATCTTTTCGTTGGCTGGTGGGAGAAGCGCGTGGCCTGGGCAGGGAAATTTGAGCCATGGGTGGAAAGGATAGTTCTTTGGGCAAGGTATATAGATGATCTCTTTGTCCTCTGGCGAGGTGACCGCTCCTCAGCTGAGGAGTATGTTAATCGCCTGAATGACAATAACCACAATTTGTTCTTCACAGCCAACATCAGTAGGGAGGCGGTCTGCTATTCAGACTTAACAGTGTATGTCGATAACAGCAGACTGCTCACTAAACTTTATCGCAAACCTACCTCAGGCAATGCAACCCTACACACAGAGAGCCACCATCCTAAAAGCCTGATCTCCAACATACCATACGGAGAATTATTGCGCATTAAACGCAATTGTACCCTGGATAGGGATTATCATCAGGCTAAAAAAGATGCATTAGAACGTTTCACAGCTAGGGGCTACTCTGCAAATAGTCTTAAAACAGTGGAAAGCAAAGTAGAAAAAATCCAGAGGAAAGATCTATTAGCAAACAAAAGAGTCAGGGCAGTTATTGAGGAAGAACCTGGTAACAAGAAAAGAGAACCAGTAAGAATGATTACGCAGTTTAACTGCAAATCTACTCAGATCATCCAAATTTTTCGAAGAAATTGGAGGATCTTACAGACAGATCAAGTCTTACGGGGCAGTTTACCAACTAGACCGATGATCACTTACAGGCGTGGGAAATCTGTGGGTGATCATTTAATACATAGCCACTTCCAGTTGACACCGCCTAGGAAGGACCCTGCCCTTAGTTTCTATCCTTGCATGAGCTGCAAAGCCTGCAAGTTTAGCAAAAAAGTTTCCGCATATAGAACTGATGTCAATGATGCCAAAAGTCTATGGAAGATTAAGCTACTACTGAATTGTAATTCAGAGTATACCGTTTATTGCCTGGTTTGCCCGTGCAATAGGCGATATATTGGCAGTACTATTCATCCCGTGAAAAAGCGCATCCTCGAACACATGCGAGCGATTCATAATAAGGATGTGAACTATCCTATCGCTCGCCATTTCGAGGAGTGTCATAAAAAAAATAGGGATCTTTTGAGTTTTTTCAGCCTAGACCAAGTCCCCAGAAATAAGAGGGGAGGGGACAGAGTGAGACAACTGCGGATACTAGAATCTAGATATATCATAAAGCTCCAGACCATGACACCAGGAGGACTTAATGGGGATGAAGAGATGTGGGTACATTTGGGTTAAAAACTATAAAAATTCACCACTTCTCCCTGTGATGACTTAGCTGCAACTCTTTCCACTATGATACAGATTTTCCTGTTTTAAGGGTAGCTCTCTGGTAGAAGGGATTAGAACAGTTACACTGTATATAGAAATTTTAGGAGGGCCCTCCAATCTAGCATTAAAAGAGAAAATAGATCCTAACATGATGTAGGTTTAAAAACCAGATAATCGATATACGAATTAGCCACACTTTCAAAACTAAAAGGGTTCATTGCCCATTCAGGGCACAATTGTGAAAAGTGCAATTGGGGTATGAAATCATGTTGTGTATAGTTGTTCAAATAATCTTAATGAATTGTTTCTAATTGTAGTGACATTCTGAAACCATTCACAGCTTGGAAAACTGAATTATCTGTTAATTGCAACTCTGTCAAGCATACTGTTTAGTTTTTCACTGTCACTACATGTATTTATTATTTTTTGCACTTTGAAAGATGGCCGCCATAGTTTTCTATGTGTAGTCACCTTTTTGATTACTAGCATTTTGCTGGAAATGTCAAAGTCACATGCACCAATAACATGTATTTAAGTTTACTTTTAACTTTATGAAACTGACATTGAGAAAGGCGTCTTACGCTGAAACGCGTCTGTCAGCACCCGGGGGGGGGAGACCTCTAAAAATAAAACTTGGCCGTGATTGACCCACAAGTGCGCCTCCTTTGCTGGCTGGATTGCGCCGCTGTGGGGAAAATATATATATATATATATATCGTAACACAGCGCTTCCCCACTTCGGAAGAATTTCTCACGGACACCTCGCATGGATTGCAGGTAATTTATTCAAATATCAGACTGCACCGCAACGCGTTTCACCTTTCGGCTTGATCACGTGATCAAGCCGAAAGGTGAAACGCGTTGCGGTGCAGTCTGATATTTGAATAAATTACCTGCAATCCATGCGAGGTGTCCGTGAGAAATTCTTCCGAAGTGGGGAAGCGCTGTGTTACGATATTATACAGGGCTACCGGTGCCCTGATCACGGACCGCCCTGTTAGACGGCTTCTTTGAGAACCGGAGTTTGTGTGCTCATATATATATATATATATATATATATATATATACATCGGTGAAGGAGTTTTGCGGACGGCGAACAGGACCACTGCGGCAGCTGTTCGTCTTTTCTGGTGAGAGAGCATTATTGCGTGATCTTGAACGCCATGTCAGCAGACACGTTGAGGGATAGAGAGGAGGCGGCACTTGACCTCTTCGACGACTCCCGGTGGGGGAGTCTAACATAACTGTTCACCCTGATACTGTGCGAGAGGGAGGCACAAACCTCCGTGACAACTACAAAAAATTAGAAAAACTGATGAAAAGAGAGCAGGCTAAATGGTGGGAGCATCGGTCGTTGAGCAGATACCTAGAGGTGGGGCGAATTCCATGGGGATTAAGGATTATGCTGGCACCCAGCTATGAACAAACAGACCCCAATATTCTCAACTAATAAGGGTAATGTAACCTAGATTCCTCCCGCAAATTGGTCACCATCTTGGTAAAATATGCCGAGAGCGACCGTATGTTGTTACAGCAACAGATTGATGAACTAAATGTGGAAATAAGTTCTATGGAAATGGGAGTTGAAGCAGACTCTGCTAAATTTAGGGGTGATATGATGGCCAGGCTACGCAAGGAAGAGGAAATAATCAAGAAGCGAAAACCGTTTAAATTTCAATGCGCCAAAGTCGACTATCAGCAAGGTTGCATTTTTACATTCGCTAGAAAATTTGACGCCATCAAAGCTTCTAAAGGTACTTTGAGCTCCATTGCGGCCTCGGCCAGTTTGGGTGTTATTCTAGCATCAGATCTGCTGTCTTCTGCATCAGACATGAGTTCAGTGCCTGATAGTGGATCAGACACAGAAGCAGGTAGAAATGATCCGCGTTTGGGGTTTATCAGGTTCTCGTTAGTGCAGGAAGTCGACTGCCTGCGACAAGACAGACGAGATACCTTACGTCCCAGAAAACCCAGTCAGACCGCAACAAAAGAAACAACAAAAGGCGGCAACAACAACGCAAAGCAGGCTGTACAAGAAAACCCCAAAAGAAATATTACCCCAAAAAGAGATGGAATCAAAAGAATTAAAACCAATATACGATGCTAGCCATCTCATTGCAGGCGACTCCTCTGTCATTAATCTTACTAAAGTTGCTCTCACCAAAGATGATGTGACCATTTTGTCGCTTGGATTAACATACAGTCCAGCGAGTGACTTCAATTACGCGAAGACCAGGATAGATCTATACAAATATATGCGTAAATTGAAGTTAAAGAAATATTTTTTGAGCTGCAAACACCAGCCGAAAGTACAGGGGACTCAATCAGATAACCTATCACCTGGGTTGGTCTCTAATGATTTGGATGTATTTCAAGATTTGATAACATTACGGAATGAAGTTCCAAGCACAGGATCTTCAGAGGAGCATTTGGTTCTTGACATGCCAGGTCATACAAATTTCAAACCCAAATCAACTTTCACCCCGCTTATGTTACATGACAACATTGACATTTTTCACGAACTGACAACAGCTGGGATTAAGACATTTTGTTAAAGCTTTACCATCTTACGTACAAGATTCTGGTGATTTCTTGAGAAAATTGGACGATGTATTATGGGATTCAGAATGTTGGCTTGTGACGCTGGATGTCTCAGCTCTATATACCAGCATCCAACATATTGACAGGTTGAGAGCTATACAATTTTATTTGGGTAACAGACTGATCCAAATGCATGAATATAACAAAATGTTGATGGCTATGATTTATTTTTGCCTACATAATAACTTCTTAATGTTCAACAATCAATATTTCCAGCAAATCAGGGGTGTGGCCATGGGGGCCTGCTTTTCCCCCAGTTATGCCTGCTTGCACATGGGCTACTGGGAGGAGCAGGTCCTGCATGGCACATTCCATGATGTTTTTGTTGAGCATGTGGCACATTGGTACCCCTATATTGATGATATTTTCTTTATATGGCGGGGTACTAAACAACAGGCCAGTGACTTCATAGACATGATCAACAATAATGTTTTCAATCTTGTTTGCACCTCTAACATCAGTCAGGACAGAATCTGTTTTTTGGATGTAGAGGTAGTGGTTAATAACAACAATTTGGAGACTGTGCTATACAGAAAACCGACAACTGGAAATACAGTGTTGCACGCCAAAAGTCACCATACGGCGCATCTGATACGTAGTATCCCCTATGGGGAGAGGCTGCCTATCAGGCGCATCTGCAGCACTGAGTTCCAATGTAAGTTAGCACAGGAGGACAGTAAAAAACTATTTTTGGCCAGAGGTTACACTAAGACAGCATTAGATGCAGCTATTCGGAAGGTTATTTCTATTCCGAGGAAAGAAGCCCTGCTTCATAAGAAATCTCAGAGAGTAGAACCTAAAACTACCAAACAACCGGTTAGACTTGTACTTACGTACAACAGACAGCACCAAGCTCTCCGCAGAATATTTAAAAAAAACTGGAACTTGGTATGCAATGACCCGGTTATTGGTAACTTGATGTCAGCCAAGCCCGAAATTTTCTTTAGGAAAGCACGCTCGATGAGTGATGCTGTGCCTAAGTCTAGTCCAGAGGTAACAATCAATACCTCCTGGTTACAGGCCAGTAAGGGTTTCAGAAAGTGCTCTTCGTGTAAGGCTTGCAAACACGGGGTGAGTAGGACAGAATATATTACACCTTTTTCCAACATCCCTTGTGTGATCCACAAACAGCTGATGTGCAAAACTGAGTTTGCGGTGTATGTGCTGGAGTGTCCATGTGGCCTGCGGTATGTTGGGAGTACCAAACTGAAGGTTCACAAACGGATATTCCAGCACATTAGGGCCATCAACACCAGTGACGCCGCTTACCCAGTCGCACACCATTTTAAAGATCATCATGGAAATCAAAGTCAGCTGTTACGATATTTTGTTATTGATGCAGTTCCACCCCTGAGGAGGGGAGGGAATCATGAGGCTATCTTGCGAGCTCTTGAGACAACATATATTGTGGATCTGGACTGTAAGTCCCCTCTAGGTCTGAATGCCAGCGAAGATTTTTATACCTGTCTTTAGTCTCCATACTTTATTACCACGGTAGCACCTTTGTGAATTGAACTTCAAACAATGAGTCTTAACAATATATTTCCACATTGCTGCAATTCCTTGATTAGGGGGATAACAAAGGTGCCCGCCTCCTTATTCATACAGTACAGTGGTTTTTAACAATACCATTTGTTTTAATGATTTCTTAATATAAGAGTTTGGTCCTTTATATTATTCTTTGCACAAGTTTTGCACATTTTCTTGCACTAATGTTACATAGTGTTTGCACTTTAATTGCCGCAGGGTTGTGTGTGTTTACACCTTGTGGACTATGAATGTTGATATGGATTTAACACACTTGGGTTTTATTATCCTAGGGCTTTGCCTTAGTTTTTTATCAACTGTATCCATTTTTTGCACTGACCCGATCAATATGAATTAATTCTTTTATTGATATGTGTATACATTTTTTAACAATAGTGTTTTAAAGGCTTGTCATTTTTGCTGTCTTTTATAAAAACGTATTTTAGATTTCCATTTTAGACTTACAAGTATGAGGTTTTCAACAATGTTTGTAAACCCATATACAGTATGTCTTCTATTTCCTTTCATGTCGGCAATTTTGACAACCAATCATGTAACAGACCAATTTGCACTTTGCATTTTATAAATGGACTGCTTCTCCTATAGCGTTGTGTGATCAAGGCCTCTGGGTAGGCCGAAATGTTATGCTGGCAGGCGGCGAAAAAATGAAATTAATTAATTATAACCTGCAAGATTGGGTCGGCTCTCGTCTCCTTCTTCAGTGTTGTCCTTGTGCATGGAGGTTTGCTGGAAGTTTGGGTTTCGATCTTGTTTTGCATATATATATATATATATATATTTATATATATATATATATATATATATCCTACTGGCGGTCGCCAGTAGGTATATATAGTTAGGATTTTTTCCCTATGGGATTTTTGAAAATTCTATGTCTAATAACTTTGGCGTTTGTGGACGGAATTGGCTGAAATTTTCAGGAAAATGGAACATTTTGTTTCTGAGCAGCCCCTGAAAATTTGGGGGGGGGGGGTTCGTCAAGAGGGGGCCGAGAAAAAAGGGGGGTCCCAAAACGTGTTTTTCCAATGTTCATTTCCATAGGGCGGTTGGCCTCACTTTTAGCCCGAACGGCTGAATGGATTTGCACGAAACTTGGCAAAATTGTAGGGACTGTTAGCCCGATGTGCCTTTGCTAGGTCTCAATATATGTGCTCCAGTGGATTTTGAGAAATTAACGTTTAAAAAAAGATATATATCTGTAAGCGCGCTCTGGGCAGCGCTCCGGTTCGCGTACTTTACGCGTAACGGAACTTCGCGAAGCGAAGCTGATTGGCTCTCCGGTGTCTGTCAACATTCTAAACAGTCCGGAGCGGCCGCCATCTTGTCTCTCGGTAGGATCGAGAGACAAGAGGAGGCAAAAACAAAGGGGGAAATGACCATAAGGGGGCATAGTAGATCCTCCCTGACCCCCTAGGTTTGATGTGGAGGCTTTAAAAGGGCCCCGCAGTGCAAAAAAAAAGTAAAAATTTTTTTGTTTTTTTGCGTGGGCAGCGCCCGGTTCGCGAACCGGGAAGCGTTCTGGGGAGCGTACTATAAGGAAAAAAGAATGATAGACTTTTCAAATACTGTATGTTAATTGATTGTTGGTTTTGTTGATTATTATTTAATTTCTTTATTTTTTAAGCAATTATTTATTATTGTGATTGTGTTTCAAAATTAAATAAACTTTCTAACATTTCACTGTCTGAAATGTCATTATTTTCATTGAACATAGTTTGTAATCTCTGAGGGTGTAAAATGTCCTCATTTTGAAGGAGGTCATCTACTGCTTGCACACATTGCAGTAGTTCTTGGTCCCAAGTTTCATCCATAAATTCTATATAATTTGGATCAATTATTTCTTGGCTGCTCTCTTGCAGGACAATTTGAAATGAAACTTTGTGTTCGCCTTCCATTTTGCCTGAGATTTGAAAAAAAAAAATAAGTCTATCTAAATCTATAACTACTACAGAGGGATAGTATATAACTATCAGAAAAAGTTTACCATATTAACTGATAGTGCACGATATACTTCAGTTTTTAAAATAACAACTTACCTTTACAAAGAAGTTGAAGTGATTAGTGAAAATCCAATTGAAATGTACACCAGGAAGTAGTAGTCAAAATGGCTGTATTTCATGCTCTTCCTTTATATATATTCAGGTATATAACCAATCAAATGTCAGGTAAAAAAAGTAGAAAATGAAAGTAACATTTTCATTGGTTGTCAATTCCAACACTTCAGATGTGTTGTGTGAAGTAATTTACCTCACGGTATTTAGAGAGGTCTACAGGTTAAATGGCTAAATGGAATTTCAATCAAATTTGTGAAAATGATAGGGATTGGTATGTAGTATGAGGTAATCTATATTTGGTGAAAGTGTCTCCAGTCGTTTTTCTGTAAATTACTTTCCCACCTTTTTTGATGGAGCGCTTCCCGGGGAGCGACCCGGTACGCGAACTGGCGAGCGCCCCGGTACGCGAACCTGAAGCGTTACGGGAGTCTACCATTTTGTGTTTCGGTCGAATTAAGATACAAGATGGAGGGCAACTAATGTTCAGAATGGGTAGAAGGGGGCACGGTAGACTTATCTTGACCCCCTAGGTTTTGTGAGGGTGGCTGAGGAGGCCCATATGTGCGAAAAAAAACATTTTTTTTTAAAATTTCGCGAGGTTAGCTTCCGGTTCGCGTACCGGGTAGCGCCCCGGGGAGCGTACTTTGTTGAAAATTAGTGAAAAAAGTTAGAGTAAAATAATAATTGTGAGTGATCAGATGTAGGGTAGCTCTGAGAAGAGCTTTTGGGTTTATGGTACATTTAGGTACTTATAAGTATGTACCAATGCACATTTTTAAATTCAGAATGAAAACTCTGTTCCCTTCATCTGAGAAGTGAACTCCATCTCCTCTGTAGATATCTTGCATGTAGTAACGCAAGTTATTGTTGTACATGGAGCCCATTCCATGGTCTCTCATGTAAGCTGAAACAGATTTGTTTACATGCTTCCTCGACTTCTCAATTTGTGGACAAAATTGGTTCGACCACCTCCATTTCTGTCTTTGGCATATATTTGAATATACCAAGGCTGTCTGAGGAAAAAGTGCCATTAATTGCTCAAAGGTGTCCTTTAAAAGCATTTCCAGACCTACCCCAGTCAAAGTGCCCAAGTCATTACCTCCACAGTGCACAATTAACAGGTCAGGTTTTGGCAAATGCATAAAGGTTTTCACCAATGGTATCAATTGGTGACATTTTAATCCTCTGTGGCCAAACCACTTAATTTCCACATCTTGTAAATTGAGGTTAGGTAAATTTCTGTTATAAGCATACCTCTGAGCCCAGTAGATGTAACTATGTCCAACAATCCAGACAGAAAACATGGTGAGAGAAGGTTCTGCTGCAGTCAGATGAAGTGTGGCAATGAAATGGCAGTTGAAAAAATAAGAGTTTAAAATGAAAAAAACTGTGGAGTTTCTGTGTTAATGAAGCAGTAACAGTGATTGGTGGATTTTGATTGCTGAAAACAGAAAGTTAGGGTGCATGGATGAGTTCTTTGAAAGATGTATTTTGAGTGGTCAATAAAAACTCATTAAATGAAAGATTGCACTGGATATGCAGGTGCACTGAGAGTTCAGAGTTCAATTGAAACATTGTTGTGTGAACTAGCAAACACCAGAGGTCTTCCAAGAGGTGGTTGCTATGCAAAAAAGGCAGAGAGGGCAGAGGGGGGAAGGGTTTTGATTTGAAAAAAGTGAGGGAAGAGTTTTGATTGGGTGACATGAGAGATATGTGTGAAGAATTACAGCATTTCTGTGCTTTTGATAGCTGCAGACTCTGGAGTGCATACCTTTTGCTCTGCTAAAGACAAAGTGGTGTGTTTCTGAGACTGTTTTGAAACTCATAAAGTATTTGCTAAGGTGAGAAAAGATTTATTTAATTTAGATAGAGAATAGTGTGCTTTAAGGAGAAAATTATGAAGAAAGTTGTGTTTTTAAAATGTTGCTTTGCCTCAAGTGTTTTACAAATAGATTTTTTTTCTTTGAGAAATTGTAATTGGAGAAAATGTGAAGTATTAGTACTGACAGGGTGTTTTTGTGCATAGAAGCTGTGGAGTGTTTTCAAATTATGACTTGAAAATCGTTTTTGAGGAAAAGGAATGGTTTTAAAATGTATGACAAGGACATAATGGTGTATGCTTCTTTATAAGGCATTTCAGTGTCTCTGATGTTATTTTTCCCATTTTAAAGTAAGACCTTTCCCTGTGGAGCAAATTGCTTGTAAATATGCTCCCACCTGTGCATGGCAAATTTAGATTTTGATTGTTTGCATTACATAGCCATGTAAAAAGTGACCCAAACATGCTGCAAAGGCAATCAAAAAACGCTTTCATGTGTCTTAAGGACATTTTAAGTCATTTCCCCATGTGGAGTGTTTTCAAATTATGACTTGAAAATCGTTTTTGAGGAAAAGGAATGGTTTTAAAATTTATGACAAGGACATAATGGTGTATGCTTCTTTATAAGGCATTTCAGTGTTTCTGATGTTATTTTTCCCATATTAAATTAAAAGACCTTTCCCCGTGGAGCAAATTCCTTGTAAATATGCTCCCACCTGTGCATGGTAAATTTAGATTTTGATTGTTTGCATTACATAGCCATGTAAAAAGTGACCCAAACATGCTGCAAAGGCAATCAAAAAACGCTTTCATGTGTCTTAAGGACATTTTAAGTCATTTCCCCATGTGGAGTGTTTTCAAATTATGACTTGAAAATCGTTTTTGAGGAAAAGGAATGGTTTTAAAATTTATGACAAGGACATAATGGTGTATGCTTCTTTATAAGGCATTTCAGTGTTTCTGATGTTATTTTTCCCATATTAAATTAAAAGACCTTTCCCCGTGGAGCAAATTCCTTGTAAATATGCTTCCACCTGTGCATGGTAAATTTAGATTTTGATTGTTTGCATTACATAGCCATGTAAGGAGGGGCGTGGCCTGGAGCCTAAGATGGTGGACGTGTAGTTCTTGAGCTCCGTCCATAGCCCGCAAACACTGGCAAGTTATCCTACAATCCCCGATAGCAACCCACCTGATTCCCACGCCGGAAGCCCCCGGGGGGGTGCTGGAGGCGGCGGAGCGGAGCTTTCCCACTCGATCCGCAGCATACGTGCACTGCGCCGCCGGACCTTGCAGTGGCCTTTGTGATGAAGCGAAGCCCCGGGCTCGATTAGGTTACCTACCCGGCCTGCACACCACCATCAGCGCGGTCCGATCGGGACCCCGGCCGGAAATGGTTGTGGACTCCTGCTGAGACACCGGGGCAAGTGATGACACCCTCGCATGCCCGTGGCCCTGCTAACGACCTGTCGGCTACCCTGCTGTGAGGTCCGCGAGTTACGCGGGAACATCCCCGGATCGTCTTGCCTGCTCCTCCTTATACACGGTGGCGTCTACCCCAAGCGGCACTGTTTATGGACAGCAAGGGAAGCACTGCCGCGCCCCGGACATCGGTTCAGGGAGCCCGACTCCACCCGGATTCCCTGAGTGCGTCGGATCTGGGTGCGCACTCTCTCGCCGGCGCCATTTTACCAGCACGTCAGGTCAGTGCATCGCCCTCGGGCCTGGGACTGTGGCGCTTTCAACTTGTGATGGGGCCTTGATCGCGGTGCCGTTTCCCTGAGACCAGGCGCTTCAGAGGGGGGGACATACCCCCGAGAGTTCGGAGTGCTGACACCGGCCCCCTGCACTAGATCGCGGAGCGTGCTTTGCTGCCTGGCTGTGCAATTCCTGCGTGGGCGCTCCTGATCAGGTTTCCACTCTCCACACCTGGGATCATACGGTCTCTATTGATTAGCCCCCTGGAGACGGGGCTCTCATCTGTCATCTGCCCTCTGGGCCACAGTGAACATACTGGATCCCCAACGGCGGCGCAGCGTGCATAGACCCTGCATACTTTCTACCAGCCTTGACCGCTATACCCTGTGAACCGGTGTTCGTGGTCCTACGTTCTGGTTGGGCATTGGAGTGGACAGCTGCGTCCGAAGTTGCCAGTTACAGCGCCATCCTGCACACGAGATCCATGGGCAAGCCCGGGGGCAGGACACATGATAAGGGAGCTGCAATGGACCTGCAGTCCACGGGCTCTGAGGACCCCCTGGCCTCCTCAAATGTGGACATCATCCCTCCGACCGGCAAAGGCTCCCAAGACGCAAAGTTGGACCTCATCCTAAATGAAATACGTGCAACGCGCGAAGCTCTGGAATCGCGAATAGACAACATGGCGACGGGACTATCTCTATTGAAGGCTGACCATCAGAAGCTTGCAGAACGCGTAGCGGAACAGAAGATCACACTAAATGACCTTGTGCCTCAACAGACGGAACATTCCACGAAATTAGAGGGTGTGGAGAAACAGCTTAAACAACTGTGGGATAGAGTTGACGATGCAGAAGGGCGGGCCCGCCGCAATAACGTCCGCATCTTAGGTATACCGGAGAGAAGCGAGGGGAGGAACCCTACCCAGTTTGTAGAGGACTGGCTGCGGCAGTTGGTAGGCCGGGAGGACCTCACTGCCCTCTATAGTGTGGAGAGAGCACATAGGATGCCGCCGCGGCCCCCCAGACCCGGGGCACCTCCTCGTCCGCTGATTGCACGCCTCCTCCATTACAAGGATCGCGACACTGTCCTGCGGGCTGCCAGGGAGAAGGCGCCGATACGCTTTGAAGACAAGAATATCTCAGTCTACCCTGATTTCACCCCTACTGTGCAGCGTGCCAGATCCACCTTCATGAGTGTGAAACGCAAACTCAGGGACAAAAACATGAAATATGCACTCCTGTTCCCTGCACGTCTCAAAATTCTACACGGCAACAGGTCCCACTTCTTTGATTCGCCAGAAGAGGCAGAAGAATGGATGGAAGTCACCCTAACACCGCCAACCGCACAGGACCCGTTTGAGGATCTGCATGACGGGAACCGTGGGCGCCCTCCGGATCGCCGGGACAACGACCCCGGCCCGGGACAACGCTCCGCACATGGTGCATCTCCGCGGCCGCACCCTTCTGGGACCCGCGAGGACGAGCTACCGTCTTCATCACAGCGACAACGGCTGACGGAGGGGGCACTGGCCGCGCATGATGCGGACTTGACCGACGACAGGCACACCATCACTACTGGCACCCATACGGAGGTGTCTGATTCGGCTGACAGCTTGCAGCTCTTCCCGAAGGTCACGGCCCAGATGGCGGAGGAGTTCTGAACTGCTGCGGCTATGCTCCCCTCCGGGCGGTAACGTATCGATGTTTCCCCCCTCTTATTTAGTGTGTGGTGGGTTGCTTCGAGGGGCCTATTCATTGGTGGGCTGTTGAACTGATGTAGGCCGTTAAGAGACAATTGATAGCGGCCTGTCACCCCCAGAATGCACACAAACTTAACTGACTTGTGCCCACGTTGGGCACCATGGTTTGGATCCCGGGCACGTTTGCCTGGGGACCCTTCTGTTCAGGGACTTCGGGGTTACAGGACACTCTCATCTTTTTATGGAACTGAACTGACATGGGTACCTGGGTGTTTTACCAGGCAGCGCCACATGAATGGAAATGGGGCCACTTAATAAATACCAAATGTGCACTTGGAACGTGCGTGGCATGGGGGCAGTGCAGAAACGCCATAGGATATTAGCACAGCTTAACCGCAGGGGGATACAGATAGCTTGCCTACAAGAGACACATTTGAATGCTGCTGAGGCCATGAAACTGCGCAAGAAATGGAGGGGGCAGCTCTTTGCTACCTCCTATTCTGCGTTCTCAAGAGGGGCTGCAATCTGGTTCCGCAGCTCTGTTCCCTTCCAGATGTTGGAGCAAAGAATAGATAATGAGGGACGATATGCATTTGTGCGGGGGCTGTTGGACGGGGATGCTATTGTGTTTGGGTGTGTGTACTCGCCGAACTCAAATCAGTCGGAGTTCCTTATGTCAGTGAATGGGGTACTTGCAGGTTGGGCGGATTATCGCTTGTTGATTGGTGGGGATTTTAATGCTGTACTTGATGTTTCATTGGATAGGTCACATCCCCCTTTGCAGGCGGCTGAGAGTAAGAAACAGGCGGAGGCTCTTGAGAGATGGTCTGGGGGCTGGGACCTGGCAGACGTGTGGCGTAGCGCTCATCCACGAGACAGGGAATATACTTTCTTCTCCCCACCCCATCAGCTCCACACCAGAATCGACCATATTTTCTGCTCCCGTTCCCTAGCGGATTCCATACTCCAGGCCCAACATATGGGGAAAACCCTGTCGGATCACAGCCCTGTCGAACTTACCTGGCAGTGGGGTAGGCGTCTGGCCCCCATCCCAACTTGGAGACTGTCTCCAGATCTCCTTGAAGACTCCGTATTTCGGGCCTCCCTATCAGATGCTATAGTTACCTATTTCTCCACAAATGCCAATACAGCCAGTACCCGGCTAATAGAGTGGGACGCTTTTAAAGTTTGCCTGAGGGGAGCGGCAATGGCCACGGGGATGGGTAGGAAGCGAGAAGTAATTGCTAGACTGAAGGAAGTGGAGAACTCACTTGCGCCCTTAGAAAATGAGGCAGCCGGCACCAATGCACCCTTCACACCATTACAGGAGGCTCATATTAGGCACGCGGAACTGCTGGAAGACCTGAGGCTCCTGGACTACAAAGAATACACGAACAGGCAACATACACAGGCGGATAGGGCTGGTCCCCTTCTGGCTCGTCTTCTGCGTGACTCCCCAATCCATCATCCCATTCTGACTATCCTGGACCAGGCGGGCAACCCAGCTAATACCCAACTCGGGATTAACACAGCGTTTAAGGACTATTACACTACACTTTACAGCCCCCCGCAGCCACTACCCGAGGAGGCATTTGAGACCTTCATGAGGGACCTGCCTCTACCTCAACTCACTGAGAGGCAGGCCAAAGATCTAAAGTGCACCATTACGATAGCCGAAATTAAGCAGGCGATAAGATCTCTTCCGAAGGGCAAAACTCCTGGTACAGATGGCCTGCCGGCTGACTTTTATGCGACATTCATTGACCTACTGGCGCCGCGGTTGCATGCTGTTTATATAGAGGCCCTGCGGACGACATCTCTCCCACAGTCCTCCATGCAGGCGTTGATCACGTCCCTATTGAAGCCTGCCAAAGAGGGGCTACGGATGGCTGACTATAGGCCGTTATCCCTTCTTAATACTGACTCCAAGATTTTGAGCAAGGTACTGGCGACGAGGCTCGTGCAATACGTACCACAACTGGTCCATCCGGATCAATGTGGTTTTATTCCGGGCCGCAACACGGCCATGAACCTTAGACGTCTAGCCCAACTGATGCTCGGAGACGGAAGGGCTATGCACTCCGAGGGCTGCATATCTCTGGACCTGAAACAAGCGTTCGACTCCCTTAGGTGGGACTATATGTTCGCCACTCTGACCAGATTTGGGATACCGTCTGAATTTCTCGACTGGGTCAGATTACTATATACCGCCCCCACGGCTAGAGTGCGCACCTCTGGCCATATATCGGCCCCTATAGCCATAGCGAGGGGCACCAGGCAGGGCTGCCCGCTGTCCCCGCTCCTCTTTGTCCTCGCCCTCGAACCTATGCTCTGTAGGCTTAGATCGATGGCTCCCCGCCATGGCATACATAGACACGGGACGGCACATATTGTGTCTGCTTACGCAGATGATATTATATTGTATCTTCGAGACTTGAGGGGAGACCTGAGCCCGATTTCCCAGGTCTTTGAGGACTTTCAGTCGATCTCTGGTTTGACCATAAGTGAATCCAAATCCTATGGCTTCACATTTGCGGACACAGGTCTGACTACTCCACTACCCTTCGCCCCTCACGAGTTCCAGGTAGCGGACACCACCTTTAGATATCTGGGGATGCAAATCTATAGAGAGGCTGCACTGATGATTGACGGTAACCTTGGGAGGGCCATTAGGGCTCTGAAGTCACAGATACAATTCTGGTTGACACTGCCACTTTCCATACCCGGCAGAGTGGCGATATCGAAGATGGTGATGCTTCCCCGTCTCCTCTACCATTTCACCAACTTACCGTACCTGATCCCGGTGGCGACATTTAAGACCCTTGACACTCTTCTCACTGAGCTGGTATGGGGACACGGCCGCAGACGTATAAGTTTGTCCAAGTTACAGCTTCCCTCTGACGCTGGTGGTATGGGCTTACCAGACTTTAGAGCTTACAACTATGCGTGTCAGCTTCAATGGCTGGCTTTCTGGGTGGCTGGTCGCAATCTCCATGAGATTGACATGTCGGAAGAGGATCACGGTAGGGGGAGAATACACACTCTGCTCCTGCCCAACTCGGAATTGCCGAGGGATGCCCCACCACTTCTTAGATTGGCGATCCTTTATTGGAGGAAAGCGCTGAAATACACTTCCCCTAAGTCCTCTTATGCCCCCACGATCCCTCTCTTGGGCATCCCATTGGGCACAGGGACTCTCACGACGACCTCGCTAGCTACCTGGCATGGAGAAGGAGTAACACATGTGGGCGACCTGTTTGCGGGGGGACACTTGTTGTCCTTTGCAGACTTCAGAATCGCACAGGGCGTAACTGGGGGCTCATTCCTGCTGCACGCTGGTCTCAGCAATTATATCACACACAAATGGTCACCTGAGGGCCAAGAACTTGACACGAACCCCCTCACCAAGATGCTCTACCTCATGGGATCGGGTGCACACCTCACGAGATGGCTTACTGCTGGCATCAGAGAAGGGAGAGCGTTCTCTCTTTCGCAGCTTAGGGAGACATGGGAGGAGGATATGGGTAGGCCTATGAGAGACAAAGAGTGGGACCGCATCCTGCAATTTCCCAAGAAGGTGGCTAGGAACCCCAAGTTCAAATTCATTCAATTAATGCTGCTGCATAGGGCCTACCTGACCCCGCACCGCATACACACGATGTTCCCCGATGCGAAAAGCAATTGCCCCCGCTGCGACTCCGAAGACGCGTCACTAATACACATGCTATGGCAATGCCCCAAGCTTGGATACTATTGGACCACGGTCCATGCTTCACTTGAAAGTGCAGGGGCTCTGTCCCGAACTCCTACACTAGAAGGTACTTTATTGGGGCTGGGGCCCTCCCGACGCCGTAGGTCAGTGGCGACGCGCTTTGCAGACCTGGCCCTATTATTAGCGAAGCGTGCTATTACGATGAGATGGAAGTCACCCAAGCCACCCGACCCTGAATTATGGCAGGCGGAAGTAGTGCGCTGGGGTAGGGCGGAGGGGGAGGCACTGCAGCGCGAGGAATACAGAGGCCTACGGAAAAAGCCGATCTCGTTGGACTGGTTTGTCATCCTGGGTGCGTTTGAATCTGGGGAGGATGGGGATGAGGGGGACACCAGTGATGCATAGAATGTGGAATAGATGTGTCCGTAGCCGGACGTGCATGCACTGTTATTGACCGGAATGCTTACCTATGAGAAGGGGTGCACCTACATGCTGATCTGTGACCTCGCATCATCCATGTGCACAGTGAACAGTAGTTATGCGATGTAATACCTGGAGTAACCCAGAGGAATGTTCATCCAATTTTCAATTAGATACCTGTCATGAGAGTGTCGGGTGGGTTGAGCGAGGGTGGTGGGAGGGTTTGAATATGTCGGGGTTTGTTTTGTTTCGTTGCGACAGTTACGATCGCCACAAAATGTAAATTCAAAATGGTGATGCAAACATATGTTTTAAGCAGGCACATACATGGTTTACTCTGCTTTCCGGGACTTGGATATTTATGTAACTGCTTTAATCATTATGCTAATAAACAGATTTTCAAAAAAAAAAAAAAAAAAACATAGCCATGTAAAAAGTGACCCAAACATGCTGCAAAGGCAATCAAAAAACGCTTTCATGTGTCTTAAGGACATTTTAAGTCATTTCCCCATGTGGAGTGTTTTCAAATTATGACTTGAAAATCGTTTTTGAGGAAAAGGAATGGTTTTAAAATTTATGACAAGGACATAATGGTGTATGCTTCTTTATAAGGCACTTCAGTGTTTCTGATGTTATTTTTCCCATATTAAATTAAAAGACCTTTCCCCGTGGAGCAAATTCCTTGTAAATATGCTCCCACCTGTTCATGGTAAATTTAGATTTTGATTGATTGAGTTACATAGCCATGTTAAAAGTGACCCGAAAAAGTTGCAAAGGCTTTAAAAAAACACTTTCATGTGCCTTAAGGACATTTTAAGTCATTTCCCCGTGGGCAGTGTTTTCAAATTATGAGTTGAAAATCATTTAAGAGGTAAAGGAATGTTTTTAAAATTTATGTGCGCCATATGCCCCCAAATTTCCTTTTCAGGGGTGCAGCAGGGTGTTCTTGAGACACCCCTGCACCCTTGGAAAAATTCCTAATTTGCGATGAGCTAATTGCTAATCGCAAATTGCACCTTCATTCCTATGGGCCTCCTGGCCCATGGAAATGAATGGGTAATTTGCAATTACCAATTTGCTCATCGCAAATTAGGAATGGTAAAGAATCGCTATTTATTCCTTAAAATTTGCTATTTAGGAAATGCAAAATAGTTTGATGATACATATGGCGGTTCATCTCTAACAAGATAAGAAGCTTAGGGATAGATTTATGATGACTGGCGCAATGAAGTGGACATCACTTACTTCATTGGTAGGCCTTTACATGTATTATCTCCTCTGTATTCTTCAACAAGCGTAACTTTGATCTGCAACCCTGAGTAGGCCTCACTTTAAACAAACCTCTGGATAGGCCACAGCTTATCGTCATCCTGAATCAATCATTTAAAATGCTAGGGACAGATTTATGATAGGTGTATGCCTCTTTTGCGCCACTGTGCGTCACTTTTGTGATGCAGCGGCGGTGCAAAAGATTTGCTATGAGGCGACAAAATTACAAATTGATGCATTTAGGCAGATGTGTCATGCTGTAAAAAAAACGTGCCACATGAAACCGATGCAGCAGTGATGCAAAAGATGCACCATGTTGCAAGACAGGCCTCACTTGGGGCCATATGTATCAAGCTATTTAGCATTCGCAAAGGCCGAAATTCTGCGAATTTCGGCCTTTGCGAATGCTACTTAGACAAATGGTATGTATCAAACAAGTTTGATGCAAAATAAGGAATAGCAAAATTTGCTATTCCTTATTTTGCGATTGCACTTAAGGATTTGCAAGTTTTGCGATTCCTTAGATGCAATGTATCAAACAAAAAATATGCAAAAAATGCCATTAAGGATTTGCAAATTACCACCAACTTCTAGTTGGTGGTAATTTGCAAATTCTTTTCAAAAAGCTTTTTTTCCAAAAAACCAAAAGGTGCCATATGACGCCCATACATGCCCTTAGGCGCCATATGCCCCCAAATTTCTTTTTCAGGGGTGCAGCAGGGTGTTCTTGAGACACCCCTGCACCCTTGGAAAAATTCCTAATTTGCGATGAGCTAATTGCTAATCGCAAATTGCACCTTCATTCCTATGGGCCTCCTGGCCTATGGAAATGAATGGGTAATTTGCAATTAGCAATTTGCTCATCGCAAATTAGGAATGGTAAAGAATCGCTATTTATTCCTTAAAATTCGCTATTTAGGAAATGCAAAATAGTTTGATGATACATAAGGCGGTTCATCTCTAACAAGATAAGAAGCTTAGGGATAGATTTATGATGACTGGCGCATCACCAGGGATGTGCCAGTCATCCTGCGCCGCTGTTCTGCCACCCATGGTGTGCTGCATTTACAATGCGGCGCACCATGGGGCAAAAACGGCACAGATGCGTGACACATCTGTGCCGTAAAGGTGGCGCATTGCTGGAGTTGTATCGCAAGTGCGATGCAGCTCCAGCAAGGCTCAGGGGTGCCCCATCTCCACAATGCTGCGTCAAGATCTATGCCTGCTTCAAGCAGGTGCAAGGTTTTGACGCAGCTTTGTCTTATCTGATTGTAAATGCGGCACACCATGGGTGGCAGAGCAGCGGTGCACGTTAACTGGTGCATCCCTGGGGATGTGCCAGTTAACATAAATCTGCCCCTTTACATTTAAGTATGTGCAGGGGACACAGAGTCGGTGAGGCTTATCCAAGGTTAAGAAGAGATGAGTCCTGTTCACTGAAAAATTGGACATAGGCTTCACCTCCTCAGCATCGCTGGACATGGCTAAATAATAGCTGCAAAATGTTACTCTTGTTAAACAATTTTACTATTATAATCTCTGAGATTTGTCTCTTACTCTGCAACATCTCATTGTTGTTATCTTTCTTTAAAGATAAAGACAACATCAACATGAGCGACAATCAGCAATCAGTTGATTTCGACCTCATCATTGAACTCGTAATTGAAACATCAGTGGATGTTGATCCCTTGGATGATTTAAATCCTGAGGATGAAGAAGAACGTGATGAGGATGCAGATTTGTCAGAATTGTATGACATAGGATGGGAAGCTGACGTGCTTGAGCCTATGGAACTATAAACATTTATTTTAAAAATTTATAATAAATAAAAAGTAAAAATGTAAACCGTTTCATTTAAAAATAAAGACACCTTCAAATACAGGTTATGTGTAGTGTCTTCAATAAAATATTAAAATATGCTCATAAAATTAGATCAGATTCACATATAAAACAGCACAGGTAAAATGAATATAAATTCCATTTCTTTTCTGCTATTTCTGTATTCTAAATTTGCCAAGCACTAAAAAATCTTCTATGTAAAAATATCAAGTAGTGTGTTAAGTTTTTGATGACTGTTATTGATTTACTGTTGGGTAATAGTGGTTAATAACATTTTTTATTTTATTTTACCACAGATTCAACTGCAGATCATTTCAAGATTTCAGCATGCCAACCAAAGAAAGACTGAAAAAGGCTGCAAAACGTCAAAGACAGCAGGTCAATAAAAAAAAGCAGCAGTCCTCTAACAAAAAGATTTGTCAAGTCACCAAGAAAGCACCGGGTAAGAGTACAAAAATATTCATAAGAAATATCTGTAGTAAAAAAAATATTACTACAGAAAATGTTTCAGTCCAGAAAAAGAGAAGCAATTCAAACGGAAAGGAAAGGCCAATGAAAAATGTTACTGCTAGAGCAAGAGATAACTCTGTGCATGATAGTAGAAGGAAACAACAGTTTAGGGACATTCGTAAACGAATGTTCCGCAACAGGATAATTGGCAATTTGTTAAAAAATATTAAGAAAGGTCAACAGAAAGTGGTTTTTTATAAGAGAAAAAAAATAGTTGAGAAAGTTATTGATCAGGCATTTGAAATTAAACGAAAGTTATTTATTTTGATAATCAATAGAATTAGGAAGCTAAACAAGGCAATTTATGATTTCAAAAGAAATAGTAGATGGAAGAGAATAGTTAATCGTAGTAATTTTTGTGAAGTTTTTTTGGAGAATGGATGCATAGTTCAAGCTGTGAGGCATTTTTTAATGAGGAGAGTTATTTCCAGGATAATGATTTGGTGCATGCAGTTGACACCAGTGGTCGAGCTTATGAAGTGAAAGATGGTTGTCCAGTTGAAAAAGAAAAACTTGTGACAACAGAGATAGAAGAGGTGTTAGGTAATGAGGTTTTAGGAAGACGTCCTAAGGGTCCTGTGTACACCTGGAAGTGTAGTAGTATTTGCAGTGTGCGACAGGATTCCATCAATTTGCTTTGTGATTTTGTACGGTCATTTAATAAGAAAAGTTTGAAGCAGAAAATGAAGTTGTTGCAAGAATTAGATCCTTGCAGAGTGAGAGAAGTGACAGGTTTGCATGGTCATTCACTGGCTTGTCTTTCCAGGAGAGTATGCCAGAGTGTTTTTCATCATTTCAGGATGCTAGCAGTGCATCATAATAAAGTGAGGAAATTAGTTAGAATGTTGTATTATGCTAAGAGTCCAGCAATTATGCTTAAACAATTATGCGCTGCTCTTTTGCATGGTTCTGAAATAGATGTGAAGAAATTGAGTTTTGTTACTTTGGAAGTAAAGAGGAGAATGTTGAAACTGACCAAGAAGAAGAGGGTAATGTGGAAGATAGTGTACAGGTTTCCAGTACAGATAATTTCCAGAGGGAAATTGCGACGTTTGTGGTGAAATCAAGTGAGAGGCCAAATTTCACTTGTGTGTGTTGTCGACGCACTTATTATAAGAATCAGACTAAGTTAGTGGATTTATATGCAAAAAGTGAAAGGGAAAATAATATTGAATGGAAGGATTTTACAACATACTTGATGGTAGAAAATTGTTTTGATTTGGGATTGGATCAACGTGTGTGTACTTATTGTTGTAACAAGTTAAATCAAAACCAGATGCCTGCTAGAGCAGTTAATAATAATCTGGAATTGGTTGAGATTCCTTCTGAATTGAAGGATTGAAATACTTATGAATCTATTTTGATTCAAAGTATCCATCCCTTTCAGGCTATTGTAAGAATGGAGCCAAAGACAGGGAAATTGCCTCCATCAGATTTACAGAGAGGATTAAAGGGAAGAGTTGTTTATTTGCCTCTAGATTTGAAGAAAAACATTAACACAATTGGAGTAGAAAAAGTGGAAGAGGAACCTCTGGTTATCTTAGTTAATGGGGTTCCGACAAAGAATAAGAAAATATGGCAAGATTTAGTGGATGTTAGGAAAGTTAAAAAGGCAACATTGTATTTGAAAAAAAATAATAAATACTATAAGAATGTATATGTTGCAGAAGAGGAAGTAAGTGAGGAAGAGGATAGAGATTTGTGTGCTGGTCAAATTGAGAAAGTAGAACCCTGTACTAGTGAAGAAATATATGAACATTATAGTGTTCATCCTTTGCATTCCAAGGAAGTCATGGGGAATGCTATTGAGTTGTTTCAAATGAAACAAGCCAAAGGGAGTCCCATTAGTGTTTGGGAGGAAAGTTTGGAAGCTCGGTGTTTCCCACAGCTTTTTCCAACAGGTCAGGGAGGAAGATATGATGAGCGACCTCATCAAATTCCTGCTTCTGAATACCGGACTTTACGATTGTATGCAGAAGATGCTAGGTTTCGACAATGCATTCCCTATTTGTTTCATCTCCTGTTTGAAAGCGATCTGTCTGGACTGTCATATGCAGTGAACCACATCTTGAAAAGTGGTATACACATGCAAAACATCTCGGCAAGTGACTTTATGGATAAAGTCAATGTCCAAGACAGTATTTTGGATTCTCACCTGATTAATCTCATGGTGTGTCAGCGTGGTACTAATGAGTACTGGTACCGTCGTCATGGTGATTTAAAATGTATGCTGAGGAACTTAGGAACTCCCACATGGTTCCTCACTCTGAGCTGTGCCGAGTATGGCTGGGAAGACTTGCTTGCATTTCTACGAGAGGCAAATGGAAACATCGAAAACATCGAATTCAAGACATCCAGAGAACTGTGCTCTTTGGATCCAGTCAATGTATGCAGGTACTTCAATCATAGATTTGAAGCTATGATGTCTTTCATCATGAATAAGAAGAATCCACCTCTTGGAGAGGTGTTGGATTTCTTCTGGAGAAAGGAGTACCAAGCAAGAGGTGCTCCTCATGTACATATGCTGCTGTGGATCAAGGATGCACCTAAATTTGGAACGGATCCAGAAGACTCAGTGATGAGTTTCATACAACAGTATTCTACGTGTGCTGTTCCAAACGCAAAGGAGAAGAAAAGCCTAAGAGAAAAAGTTCTACGTTTCCAAAGCCATCGATGTGGAAAGTACTGTCGTCGTAAATTCCGAAACAAGGACAAGTTCTACACCAAATGTCGTTTCGGCTTTCCACGACCGGTGATTTCTAAAGGAAGAGTAAACAGTTTGATGTCTTCGCTGCGACATAATGTGATGAAGAAATCACCTAAAAACACATACAATTTGAAGAGGAACGAAGAGTCCAAGTACATCAACGACTACAACCCGGTGATTTTGTCCATGTGGAATGCTAACATGGATATACAGTTTGTGGCTGATAACTTTATGGCTGTGGCTCGGTATGTGACATCTTACATCACCAAAAAAGAGAAGACAGAATTGAAGGATATGTGGGAGGACATTTCCCATGAAAAGAGCCTCAGTAAGAAGTTGTACAGTTTCAGTCTGAAGATGTTGTCGCATCGAGAAATCGGAGCTTACGAATGTTCTGACCGGTTGTCTTCAGCAAGTCTCTATGCCAAGTCCAGGAGTATCGTTTGGGCGAGTCTTGGTCTTGCTGCAACGCGTAATCGAGTTCTGAAACCTGTGCGGGAAATTGAGTATTTGGCGGAAAAGGAGCCAAACAGTACCGACATTTTGAAGACCAACATGTTGGATACATATTATCCAAATCGAAGCAGTCACCTCGAAAATGTTTGTCTGTATGAGGTTCGTCAAAATTACATATTCAAGAGGAACATCAAAGAAGATACTGAGAAAGGAGTGTATGCTGTAATAGGAAGTGAGGGATGTCTGGTCAAGCAAAGAAAATGCCACTTGGTAAATCATCGAAAATTGAGTGGCGAATCTCCTGAAAAAAAGGATTTTTTCTATTTAGCACTTTTGCAACTTTTCAAGCCTTGGCGTGCAGAAGAGGAACTGCTTGGAGATTTCCTCTGTTATGAAGACTCTTTCAATGCTGCCAAGGAGACCATAGAATGTCCTGCTTTTCCCAAATATGTAGAAATGTTGAAGTGCGGAAATTGAGCAGGAAGCAACGATTGCAGCCGAGATTGCCAGAGACAGTTCTCAGGACAGTCAGAGTTCTGCTTCATTGAGTCAGGATCCACTAGGAGGACCTGTTATCGAAAATGAAGCTGCCACTGCTATGAATGAAGTGGAAAGAGCCATGGCCATGCTCAGGAGGATGCGGTTAACTTAGAAGAGTTGGAAAGACAACTCAACGTTGAGCAGAGGAAAATATATGACGAAGTTACCATGCAAATTGATCATGGATTAAGTCATGAGAAGAAAGAGTGCTCATGTACGTCGTTGAAGCCTGTCCGACTGTACGTGAGTGGAGAAGCGGGAACTGGAAAAAGTTTCCTTATTAAAGCAATTTCATGTTATTTGCAGGAAAGGACAGAGTCATCGCTGTCTTGTGTTGTCACCGCTCCAACTGGACTGCCAGCACATAACATTAAAGGGATTACTTTACATCGTTTACTGATGCTGCCAGTGGAGCATGACAACAAATTACAATATCACAAGCTATCTGGAGATGCTTGTTGTGAAGTTTCAAGAATCTTGAGGAAAATGAAACTTCTTATCATTGACGAAGTAAGCATGGTTTCCAATGTCATGCTTGCCTTTGTGCATTTGAGAATGCAAGAAGTTCTCAAAACAGAGTATGATTTGTTATTTGGTGGCAAACACATCATTGTTTTCGGAGA
Source organism: Lissotriton helveticus (assembly GCF_964261635.1). Lineage (NCBI taxonomy): Eukaryota > Metazoa > Chordata > Amphibia > Caudata > Salamandridae > Lissotriton > Lissotriton helveticus. Next base: position 1,764,229,376 of record NC_136059.1, read on the forward strand.
TCTTCTGCAGCTGACACCAGTGAAAGGGCAACCTGTGTTCAAAATGCTCACGCATGAAGATACTAGGAAGTGCCTAGGGAGCATTGGCAACGTCAATATATGGTTAAACTTCAATTATGCTGAACTGCATGAAAATATGCGTCAGGCAAAAATTGAAGTTTACAAGACTATTCTACAAGATGTTAGAATTGGAAAAGTGACCGAGCATGGGAAAGAAGCTTTACATGCACGATTACTGTCAAATTTATATCCAGAACAAGATGTTGTGCCTGAGAATATTTTTCAGAAAATTACTGAGAAGAAATCTGGAATATGTTTGATGCCAACTCTTGCAGAATGTGCCAAATTCAACAACAAAATGTTGCATTTAGAAAAGGAAGAGATTGTGAAACTGGAAGCTATTAACAGAGTAGAGCATATGGGATCAACAATTATTTTGTCTGAGAATTTGAAAACAAAATTGGATTCATTAGAGAAGACTATATCTAAAACTGCAGGTTTTGAAAAGACTCTGAATGTGTGCTTGAACTGCCGTATAATTTTAAGAAGGAATTTACATGTTGAAAGAGGTCTGGTAAATGGATCAATGGGTAATATTGTTGATTTTGTAAAATACAGAAATAGAGATGGAATTGAATTTTTAAAAATTAAATTTGATGGCATTGAGGAAGTACAGCTAATTGGTCGTTGTTCTGCTAGATTTTTGCTTGTAAAAGACTTATATGTTCGCCGTAAGCAGTTTCCTGTTTGCTTGGCATATGCTGTGACAATCCATAAATCGCAAGGTTTAAGTGTAGACAGTGCATTGGTGAATATTGGCAGTTCTGTGTACAAGAAGGGTATGGCATATGTGGCATTGTCATGAGTTAGAACTTTATCGGGATTGTACTTGATTGAGTGTGATGTCACAAACATTTGTGCGGATCTAGATTGTGTTAAGGAATACAATAGGTTAAGAAGAGAGTATGCGCCACATTTGCCTCAATATCCTTTGTTTGAGAAACGTGTGGTAGGCCGGAAACGAAGAAATGTGACCAATACTGGGGAGGTTGTAGCAAAAAGACGAAAAGTCGATGAACCTGAAATTATAAGCAGAAACAAAAAGGATTCTGTTGAAGATGTTGTTGGTTTTCAATTTGAAAACAGTTCTGGTGTCAACTGCTATGCTAATGTAGTGGTTAATGTTTTGTTTTCTCCAGAAAATGTAAAAGAAGAGATTGTGGTCAATTCTGATCAAAGATTATGCAGTTTGTTAAATTCTGTGTTAGAGAAATGTAGCACTGATAGAACAAAAATAGAAAGTGTGTCTGAAATTCGAAATCTGTTAGACAGATGTTCAGGCCAAACACAATTCTCTCAAAATATTCAGCAAGATTGTCAGGAGTTTTTAATGTATATGCTTGATGTATTGCATGCTGAAGGTGTAGATGTAGATCACCTGTTTGGGCTTTCTTATCAATGGCAGCATGACTGCGAGAACTGTAGGGTATCAAGTACTACTAGTGTAGACTCAGAAAGATTTATATATTTAACTTTGCCAGACAGTAAATCAGTGTCCTTTAATAAGCTAGTAAAAGCAGCTGATCACAACATGGAGTGTAGCCAATGTAAGTCTGAAATGTTGTCAACATTATTTATACGAACATATGGCCAGTATGTTATTTTAATGTTCCAACGATGTAGGCCTGATGGAACAAAATTGACAACTTTAATTAAAAATGTTGTGGCTTCACAGTTGTCAATATCAGGAAGGACTTTTGTAACTGCAGCAATTATATATCATGACGGTCCTTCAATAACATCAGGACATTACACAGCTTATTTAAAGTCTAGAAATGGCTGGTCATTCTGCAATGATTCTGTTTTAATTTTCAAAAAAAAATTGCCGTATGACCTTAAAAACTCTTACCTGGTGTTTTTAAAACCAAAATTTTAGGGAAAGAATCTCGGGATGTGCTCTGAGGAATTTCAAGAAGTTCTAATGGCTCCTACACGATTTGGCCTTGAGGATAAGTGTAGTACAGAGACATAACTTCTTACCATAACACTGGACGTCATGGAGAAATAACTGCACTTTGGATGAATTCAGAAAAACTGTTTCTTTTTATAAGCAAATTCAAGCAGCCAATCAAAACATGGAGTAGAGGGAATGTAAGTCTGCAATGCTGTCTACTGTTTTATATTGCTTTGTGATTAAAAGTGATGTAGATAATTAAATAATTGTAGTAGTCATAGAGATAGTGTAAGTCTGCTTCATAGTAAGCAGTATCAGTGTCATAGGAAATGTAGAACATGAGTGAGCAAGAAAGGTAAGATATTAGTAATCCAGGATTGTGAAAATGATCATCAACATTTTAATTCTGAAAGTTGCGGAAATACAACATGACGGGATTGGCTTACAAGAATTCCAAGAGTTATAAATGGCTCTGACACGATTTGGCCTTGTGGAAACGTGTGGTCGAGAGCGAGAAGTCATTTATTGTATGTAACATATTTTTCAAAACGATGGAGGTTTTCTTTCAGAAAGTGGCGGGCTGAAAGTAATAACAGCACAACAGAGTGTAAGCTGTTCATAGGACATCCTTCGACGTCATGGAAAGTAAGTTAACTTTAAGGAGTTCTGAATTCTGATTTGTTATGTTGTATGGGTTTTTTAAACACAATCATTTTGATTGTGTTTTTTTTCCCCGCTGTTATATGATGAATACCTTCAAGTCACTGTTTTTAGTGAAATTTGATACATTCTGAGAACAGCAAAAATAAACCATTTAACATGTATAATTAATTCTGTACTGTTTGCATTTATGATGTACATGTAGAACTGTGTAGGAGGCATGGAGAAGGTGAGGCTTCTGTAAGTGTCAAAGTTGTTGCATACAGTGCTCATATTCTACATAGTCTTTCATATGATAGACTACATTTCCACAATGAGATACCTAAGCAAAGGAAACACAGGTGATATGATTGTGGAATGAGCAAAAAAAATTGCACGTTTTTCAATTATATTACCTGTGTTTCCTAACATTACACATCACATTGTGTAGATGAGGTTTAGGCCTGTTCCTGGAGACAGAGGAGGTCTGACATTTGTTCAAGAGTGCAGTGGACATGACACACTTGGTTGGTAGGCCTGCACATGTATTTTCTCCTCTGTATTCTTCAACAAACCTAAATTTCATCTGCAACTCTGAGTAGGACTTACCTGAAACAAATCTGTGAATAGGTTACAGCTTATCGGCATCTTGAAACAATGATTTAAAATGTTAGGGTCAGATTTATGATGGCTGTGCGCCTCTTTTGCTCCGCTATGGGTCACTTTTGTGTAAAAGATGCACCATGTTACAAGATAGGTTTCAGTTCATCTCCAGCAAGATACCATCAGTTTAAAATGTATATAATTAGCACTGTGTAGGGGGCATGCAGAAGCTGAAGCTTTTCTAAGTGTCAAAATTGTTGTATACACTGCTCAACTTCTGTGTACTGTTTGATATGCTAGACTCCATCTGCACTATGAGATACCTAAGCAAAGGCAACACAGGTGATGTGATTGTGAAATGAGGAAAATAAACTCCACATTTTTCAATTACATCACCCGTGTTTCCTAAGTTTACAAATGATATTGTGCAGATGAAGTTTAGGTCTGTCCACGGACACAGAAGAGGTCTGGCCTTTGTTCAAGAGTAAAGTGGACATGACTTACTTCATTAGTAGGCCTTCACATGTATTATCTCCTCTGTATTGTTCAACAAGTGTAAATTTGATCTGCAACCCTGAGTAGGCCTCACCTTAAACAAACCTCTGGATAGGCCACACCTTATTGTCATCCTGAATCAATCATTTAACATGTTAGGGACAGATTTATGATAGGTGTATGCCTCTTTTGCGCCACTGTGCGTCACTTTTGTGACGCAGTGGCGGTTGAAAAGATTTGCTATGAGGCGACAAAATTATAAAATGATGCATCTAGGCAGATGTGTCATGCTGTAAAAAAACAATGCCACATGAAACCGATGCAGCAGTCATGCAAAAGATGCACCATGTTGCAAGATAGGACTCACTTCATCTGCATCAAGATACTGTTAGTTTAAAATGTATATTTTTAGGACTGTGTAGAGGCATGGAGAAGCAGAGGCTTCTGTAAGTGTCAAAGTTGTTGAAAAACTGTTTGTCCTTCTATCTTTTCCCTTGTCTTTTCTAATTTATTAAAAACATGTTTTAATATTTTTCAAATGTTTGTTCTCTCTTTCACAGATTGAAAGTATAAAAATAACAAATGACTAACTTAACGACAATTATAAGGTAAATGTTTTGTACTCTTTTCGTTATATTTCTATCACATTTAACTTCTATTAGTTCCATTGCTTCATTTCTTTAAGCATCACTTTCCTGCCTTTGCTACTTCCCTCATTCCTTTCTCTATTACTTAATTACTCTACTCCTTCCACTATTTTTCTTAGTCCCTCTCTTCTCATACTTCTTCACTCTTGGTCACTCACTCTGTCTCTATTACTGTCACTGTTTCTGACTGATCCAAATTTTTTTTTTTAAAAAGAACAGTAAGTATAAGGGAAGGAAACGGACAGTTATGTTAAAAGAAAGACAGCTATAGGGAGTAAACTAGGGATACTGTTACCCGCAATCCTCTGCTGATGATGTCACTGACCATGTCATGAATGATGTAATATGTGACATCATCAGCAGTGGATTGCGGGTAACAGTATCTCTAGTTTACTCCCCTATAGCTGTCTTTCTTTTAACATAACTGTCTGTTTCCTTCCCTTATACTTACTGTTCTTTTTTAAAAAAAAAATGTTTTGGTTCGCTCCCGGTTCGCGTACCGGCGAGCGAACCGGGAAGCGAACCAAGAGAAATAGAGGTTGGCAGAGTTCCAAATATTCTACCAATTTTTTTATAACGGGGAGGTAGTTCTGAAAAGTGTTAATTTTAGATCACATGACCTAGTCTTACATCATTAGGAAACCAAAAGTGAAATGAACCAATGAAAAGTGTTATTACCGAGTCACATGACTTGTTGTGTTTACGTTACGCGCTTTGGGCCGCGTCCCGGATCGCTTCCGGGAAGCAGCGCTTCGCGCCTCGGTTTGCGTACCAGTTCGCTTCCGGGTACGCTAACGTAGCACGTCATATGACGTATCACGCGACAACGCGAAACGTCATGCGGACGCGACGCGTCACGATGTTGTTTTCTAACGCGGCAGTTGCGCTAACGGAACGTTTACCGGTTCGCGGACTGGGTCGCGGCATCAAGATGAGCTAACGGGAAGCTTCCCGGTTCGCGAACCGGGAGCGAACAAAAAAAAAGTATTAAAATTTTTTTATTAATAAACATATCAAATATATTTTTGGATTTAAAGAAGAATACATTTTACAGCTACAGATATTAGCTTTTAAAAAAACAATGAAATTCACTGAAAAAACCATAGGTTATAGACCATATATAGTTAGGAATTAGCATTTACAAAACCTTGAACATTCACTGAAAAAACCATAGGTTATAGACCATATATAGTTAGGAATTAGCATTTAAAAAACCTTATTTTACTCACACAAAACCATTGAAATTCCATATATAGTTAGTTGTACTAACTATATATCGCGCACCCGCAATCCACTGCTGATCATGTCATATATTACATCATTCATGACATGGTCAGTGACATCACTGATGACATCACTGATTTTTTTCTCGGCCCCCGCTTGACGAAACCCCCCCCAAACTTTCAGGGGACGCTCAGAAACAAAATGTGCCATTTTCCTGAAAATTTCAGCCAATTCCGCCCATCAACGCCAATGTTATTCAACATAGAATTTTCAGAAATCCCTATTCAAAAAAATCCTAACTATATATACCTACTGGCGACTGCCAGTAGGTAATATATATATATATAACATTTCTATGGCAAAATGAAACCCCTCATTTTGTTCCTTGTCAAATTAAATGTATTAAGTGTTACCACTTTATTCCAATCAAGATGACTTCAGGTGTGCCATACTTTTGTCATAAGTAAGACTGTTAGCGTTCTAGTTGTTCTTTAGAACACTCTGGGACATTCTGTCATTGGGCTATAGTTGGGCTACATCTGGCTGATATTTGGGCTACATTTGGGCTCTTTTGCCTCTGGTGGCCATCTTGGGAGACTGCATATCAGAATTTTTTTATTGAAATATAAGAGGATTTGAGCAGTCACTCAAAATGTGCCCTAATTTTCTTTCTTCAGCACTAATCATAATTTCTATGGCAAAATGAACCCCCTCATTTTGTTCCTTTGCAAATTAAATGTTTTAAGTGTTAACACTTTATTCCAATCAAGATGACTTCAGGTGTGCCATACTTTTGTCATAAGTAAGACTGTTAGCGCTCTAGTTGTTCTTTAGAACACTCTGGGACATTCTGTCACTGGGCTATAGTTGGGCTACACCGGGCTGATATTTGGGCTACATTTGTTTTTTTTTGTCTCTGGTGGCCATCTTTGGGCTACATTGGGCTACATTGGGCTACATTGGGCTACATTTGGGCTCTAACATATATATAGCCCAATGTAGCCCAATATATATTTTTCAAAGTTAATTTTCGTAAAAACCACTGGAGCATATATCTTGAGACATAGCAAAGGCACATCGGGCTACCAGTCCCTACAATTTTGCCAAGTTTTGTGGAAATCCATTCAGCCGTTCGAGCTAAAAGTGAGTCCAACCGCCCTATGGAAAACTCAATGTTAAAAACACGTTTTGGGACCCCCCTTTTTTCCCGGCCCCTGCTTGACGAACCCCCCCCCAAACTTTCAGGGGACGCTCAGAAACAAAATGTGCCATTTTCAGCCCATTCCGTCCATCAACGCCAAAGTTATTCAACATAGAACATAGAATTTTCAGAAAACCCTATTCAAAAAAATCCTAACTATATATACCTACTGGCGACCCCCAGTAGGTAATATATATATATATATATATATATATATATATATATATATTACCTACTGGCGGTCGCCAGTAGGTATATATAGTTAGGATTTTTTCCCTATGGGATTTTTGAAAATTCTATGTCTAATAACTTTGGCGTTTGTGGACGGAATTGGCTGAAATTTTCTGGAAAATGGAACATTTTGTTTCTGAGCAGCCCCTGGAAATTTGGGGGGGGTTCGTCCAGGGGGGGTCGAGAAAAAAGGGGGGTCCCAAAACGTGTTTTTAACATTGAGTTTTCCAAAGGGCGGTTGGCCTCACTTTTAGCCCGAACGGCTGAATGGATTTGCATGAAACTTGGCAAAATTGTAGGGACTGGTAGCCCGATGTGCCTTTTGTAGGTCTCAATATATGTGCTCCAGTGGATTTTGAGAAATTAACGTTTAAAAAAAGATATATATCTGTAACAGCGGACCGGTCCGCGCCCCGGTTCGCGGACCGGGGCGCGTACCGGAACTTCGCGTAGCGAAGCTGATTGGCTCTCCGGTGTCTGTCAACATTCTAAACAGTCCGTAGCGGCCGCCATCTTGTCTCTCGGTAGGATTGAGAGACAAGAGGAGGCCAAAACAAAGGGGGAAATGACCATAAGGGGGCATAGTAGATCCTCCCTGACCCCCTAGGTTTAATGTGGAGGCTTTAAAAGGGCCCCGCGGGGCAAAAAAAAAGAATTTTTTTTTTGTTTTTTTTGCGTGGGTAGCGCCCGGTACGCGAACCGGGAAGCGTTCTGGGCAGCGTACTACAATGAAAAAAGAATGAGAGACTTTTCAAATGCAGTATGTTAATTGATTGTTGGTTTTGTTGATTATTTTTTATTTTTTTTATTTTTTAAGCATTTTTTTTTATTGTGATTGTGTTTCATAATTTATTAAACTTTCTAACATTTCATTGTCAGAAATTTCATAATTATCATGGAATATACATTGTAGTCTCTGAGGGTGTAAAATGTCCTCATTTGCAAGGAGGTTATCTACTGCTTGTACACATTGCAGTAGTTCATTGTCCCAAGTTTCATCGAAAAATTCAATGTCAATTTGATCAATTGTATCAATCAATTCTTGGCTGCTCTCTTGCAGGTCCATTTCAAAAGAAACTTGGTTTTCGCCTTCCATTTTGCCTGAAATTTGGATTAAAAAAATATATATTAGTAGAGATAGGGCAATGTTGGGAATAATTTTAGATAGGCATTTTTTATCAGTGAATTTATCTTTGGGCAGTGTATAGTATCAGAGTGGAAGTAGGAATTTAAAAAAGTGTATGTGATTTAACGTAAGTAAATTCATAATTATACAAGAGAAGCCTAACTCCATCCATAACTATAACAGAGAAGTCTATCTAAATCTATAACTACTACAGAGGGATAGTATATATCTATCAGAAAAAGTTTACCATATTAACTTATAGTGCACAATATACTTCAGTTTTAAAAATAAAAACTTACCTTTAGAAAGAAGTTGAAGGAATTAGTGAAAATACTATTGAAATGTACAGCAAGAAGTAGTAGTCAAAATGGCTGTGTTTTCTTCTCTTCCTTTATATATATTCAGGTATATAACCAATGAAATGTCAGGTAAAAAAAGTAGAAAATGAAAGTAACATTTTCATTGGTTGTCAATTCCAACACTTCAGATGTGTTTTGTGAAGTAATTTACCTCAGGGTATTTAGAGAGGTCTACAGGCTAAATGACTAAATGGAATTCCAATCAAATTTGTGAAAATGGTAGGGATTGGTATGTAGTATGAGCTAATCTATATTTGGTGAAATTGTCTCCAGTGGCTTTTCTGTGAACTACTTTCCCACCTTTTTTGATGGTGCGCTTCCCAGGGAGCGACCCGGTACGCGAACCGGTGAGCGCCCCGGTACGCGAACCTTAAGCGTAACGGGAGTCCACCATTTTGTGTTTCGGTCGAATTAAGATACAAGATGGAGGGCAAATAATGTTCAGAATAGGTAGAAGGGGGCACGGTAGACTTATCTTGACCCCCTAGGTTTTGTGAGGGTGGCTGAGGAGGCCCATATGTGCGAAAAAAAACGTTTTTTTTTTAAATTTCGCGAGGTTAGCTCCCGGTTCGCGTACCGGGTAGCGCCCCAGGGAGCGTACTTTTTTGAAAATTAGTGAAAAATGTTAGAGTAAAATAATAATTGTGAGTGATCAGATGTAGGGTAGCTCTGAGAAGAGCTTTTGGGTTTATGGTACATTTAGGTACTTATAAGTAGGTACCAATGCACATTCTTAAATTCAGAGTGAAAATTCTGTTGCCCTCATCTGAGAAGTGAACTCCATCTCCTCTGTAGATATCTTGCATGTAGTAACGCAAGTTATTGTTGTACAGGGAGCCCATTCCATGGTCTCTCATGTAAGCTGAAACAGATTTGTTTACATGCTTCCTCGACTTCTCAATTTGTGGACAAAATTGGTTCGACCACCTCCATTTCTGTCTTTGGCATATATTTGAATATACCAAGGCAGTCTGAGGAAAAAGTGCCATTAATTGCTCAAAGGTGTCCTTTAAAAGCATTTCCAGACCTACACCAGTCAAAGTGCCCAAGTCATTACCTCCACAGTGCACAATTAACAGGTCAGGTTTGGGCAAATGCATAAAGGTTTTCACCAATGGTATCAATTGGTGACATTTTTATCCTCTGTGGCCAAACCACTTAATTTCCACATCTTGTAAATTGAGGTTAGGTAATTTCCTGTTTTCAACGTACCTTTGAGCCCAGTGAATATAACTATGTCCAACAATCCAGACAGAAAACATGGTGAGAGAAGGTTCTCCTGCAGTCAGATGAAGTGTGGCAATGAAATGGCAGTTGAAAAAATGAGAGTTTAAAATGAAAAAAACTGTGGAGTTTCTGTGTTCATGAAGCAGTAACAGTGATTGGTGGATTTTGATTGCTGAAAACAGAAAGTTAGGGTGCACGGATGTGTTCTTTGAAAGATGTATTTTGAATGGTCAATAAAAAATCATTACATGAAAGAATGCACTGGATATGCAGGTGCACTGAGAGTTCAGAGTTCAATTGCAACAAAGTTGTGTGAACTTGCAAACACCAGAAGTCTTCCAAGAGGTGGTTGCCATGCAGAAAAGGCATGAAATGGCAGAGGGGGGAAGGGTTTTCATTTGGAAAAAAAGTGAGGGAAGAGTTTTGATTGGGTGACATGAGAGATATGTGTGAAGAATTACAGCCTTTCTGTGCTTTTGATAGCTGCAGACTCTGGAGTGCATACCTTTTGCTCTGCTGAAGACAAATTGGTGTGTTTCTGAGACTGTTTTCAAACTCAAAGTATTTGCTAAGGTGAGAAAATATTTCTTTAATTTAGATAGAGAATAGTGTGCTTTAAGGAGAAAATTATGAATTATGTGGCGCAAATTGCTTGTAAATATGATCCCACATGTGCATGGAAAATTTAGATTTTGAATGTTTGTGTTACATAGCCATGTTAAAAGTGATACAAACATGCTGCAAAGGCAATCAAAAAACGCTTTTATGTGTCTTAAGGACATTTTAAGTAATTTTCCCATGTGCAGTGTTTTGAAATTATGATTTGAAAATCGTTTTTGGGGAAAATGAATTGTTTTTAAATTTATGACAAGGACATAATGGTGTATGCTTCTTTATACGGCAATTGACTGTCCCTGATGTTATTTTTCCCATTTTAATGTAAGACCTTTCTCTGTGGCGCAAGTTGCTTGTAAATATGCTCCGACCTGTGCATGGGAAATTTAGATTTTAAATGTTTGTGTTACATAGCCATGTTAAAAGTGACCCAACCATGCTGGAAAGGCAATAAAAAAACACTTTCATGTGTCTTAAGGACATTTTAAGTAATTTCCCTGTGGGCAGTGTTTTCAAATTATGAATTGAAAATCGTTTTTGAGGTAAAGGAATGTTGTTAAAATTTATGTGCGCCATATGCCCACAAATTTCGTTTTCAGGGGTGCAGCAGGGTGTTCTTGAGACACCCCTGCACCTTTGGAAAAATTCCTAATTTGCGATGAGCTAATTGCTAATCGCAAATTGCACCTTCATTCCTATGGGCCTCCTGCTCCATGGAAATGAATGGGTAATTTGCAATTAGCAATTTGCTCATCGCAAATTAGGAATGGTAAAGAATCGCTATTTATTCCTTAAAATTCGCTATTTTGGAAATGCAAAATAGTTATATGATACATATGGCGGTTGATGTCTAACAAGATAAGAAGCTTAGGGATACATTCATGATGACTGGCGCAATGAAGTGGACATCACTTACTTCATTGGTAGAGCTTTACATGTATTATGTCCTCTGTATTCTTCATCAAGCGTAACTTTAATCTGCAATCCTGAGTAGGCCTACATCCTGAATTAATCATTTAAAATGCTAGGGACAGATTTATGATAGGTGTATGCCTCTTTTGCGCCACTTACAAAACACTGTCCACGGGGAAATGACTTAAAATGTCCTTAAGACACATGAATGTGTTTTTTTAAAGCGTTTGCAATTTTTTGGGGTGACTTTTAACATGGCTATGTGACTCAAACAGTCAAAATCTAAATTCACCATGCACAGGTGGGAGCATATTTACAAGGAATGTGCTCTATGGGGAAAGGTCTTATAATGTAATATGGGAAAAATGACATCAGAGACACTGAAATGCCTTATAGAGAAGCATACACCATTATGTCCTTGTCATAAATTTGCAAACCATTACTTTTCCCCAAAAACGATTTTCAAATCATAATTTGAAAACACTGCACATGTGGAAATTACTTAAAATGTCCTTAATTCTTAAATTTGCTATTCCTTATTTTGCGATTGCACTGAAGGATTTGCAAATTTTGCGATTCCTTAAATGCAATGTATCAAACAAAAAATATGTAAAAAATGATATTAAGGATTTGGAAACTACCACCAACTTCTAGTTTGTGGTAATTTGCGAATTCTTTTCAAAAAGCATTTTTTTTCCAAAAAACAAAAGGTGCCATATGACGCCTATACATGTCCTTAGGGCATGTATGTGTGCCATATGCCCCCAAATTTCTTTTTCAGGGGTGTAGCAGGGTGTTCTTGAGATACCCCTGCACGCTTGAAAAAATTCCTATTTTGTGATGAGCTAATTGCTAATCGCAAATTGCAACCTTCATTCCTATGAGCCTCCTAGCCCATGGAAGTGAATGGGTAACTTGCAATTAGCAATTTGCTCATTGCAAATTAGGAATGGTAAAGAATTGCTATTTATTCCTTAAAATTCGCTATTTAGGAAATGCAAAATAGTTTGATGGTACATATGGTGGTTCATCTGTAACAAGATAAGAAGCTTAGGGATACATTTATGATGACTGGCGCAATAAAGTGGACATTACTTACTTCATTGGTAGGCCTTTACATGTATTATCTCCTCTGTATTCTTCATCAAGCGTAACTTTAATCTGCAATCCTGAGTAGGCTTCACCTTAAACAAACCTTTGGATAGGCCACACCTTATTGTCATCCTGGATTAATCATTTAAAATGCTAGGGACAGATTTATGATAGGTGTATGCCTCTTTTGTGCCACTGTGCGTCACTTTTATGATGCAGCGGCGGTGCTAATTTGCAATTAGCAATTTGCTCATTGCAAATTAGAAATGGTAAAGAATTGCTATTTATTCCTTAAAATTTGCTATTTAGGAAATGCAAAATAGTTTGATCGTACATATGGTGGTTCATCTGTAACAAGATAAGAAGCTTAGGGATACATTTATGATGACTGGCGCAATAAAGTGCACATTACTTACTTCATTGGTAGGCCTTTACATGTATTATCTCCTCTGTATTCTTCATCAAGCGTAACTTTAATCTGCAATCCTGAGTAGGCCTCACCTTAAACAAACCTTTGGATAGGCCACACCTTATTGTCATCCTGGATTAATCATTTAAAATGCTAGGGACAGATTTATGATAGGTGTATGCCTCTTTTGTGCCACTGTGCGTCACTTTTATGATGCAGCGGCGGTGCTAATTTGCAATTAGCAATTTGCTCATTGCAAATTAGGAATGGTAAAGAATTGCTATTTATTCCTTAAAATTCGCTATTTAGGAAATGCAAAATAGTTTCATGCTACATATGGCGGTTCATCTGTAACAAGATAAGAAGCTTAGGGATAGATTTATGATGACTGGTGCATCACCAGGGATGTGTCAGTCATCCTGCGCCGCTGTTCCGCCACCCATGGTGTGCTGCATTTAGAATGCGGGGCATCATGGGGCAAAAATGGCACAGATGCGTGACGTATCTGTGCTGTAAAGGTAGTGATTGCTGGAGTTGTATCGCAAGTGCGATGCAGCTCAAGCAAGGCTCAGGGGTGCCCCATCTCCACAATGTTGCGTCAAGACCTATGCCTGCTTAAAGCAGGCGAAGGGTTTTGACGAAGCTTTCTCCTATCTGATTGTAAATACGGCACACCATGGGTGGCAGAGTAGTGGTGCACGTTAACTGGTGCATGCCTGGGGATGTGCCATTTAACATAAATCTGCCCCTTTACATTTAAGTATGTGCAGGACACACAGAGTCGGTGAGGCTTATCCAAGGTTAAGAAGAGATGAGTCCTGTTCACTGAAAATTTAGACATAGTCTTCACCTGCTCAGCATTGCTGGACATGGCTAAATAATAGCTGCAAAATATTACTCTTGTTAAACAATTTTACTATTATAATCTCTGAGATTTGTCTCTTACTCTGCAACATCTCATTGTTGTTATCTTTCTTTAAAGATAAAGACAACCTCAACATGAGCGACAATCTGCAATCAGTTGATTTTGACCTCATCATTGAACTTGTAATTGAAACATCAGTGGATGTTGATCCCTTGGATGATTTAAATCCTGAGGATGAAGAAGAGCGTGATGAGGATGCAGATTTGTCCGAATTATATGACATAGGATGGGAAGCTGACCTGCTTAAGCCTATGGAAATATAAACATTTATTTTTAAAATTTATAATTAATAAAAAGTAAAAAGGTAAACCGTTTAATTTAAAAATAAAGACACCTTCAAAAGCAGGTTATGTGTAGTGTCTTCAATAAAATATTAAAATATGCTCATAAAATTAGATCAGATTCACATATAAAATAGCACAGGTAACATAAATATAAATGTCATTTCTTTTCTGCTATTTCTGTATTGTAAATTTGCAAGGACTAAAACATCTTCTATTTAAAATGTCAAGTAGTGTGTTAAGTTTTTGATCACTGTTATTGTTTTACTGTTTGGTAATAATGGTTAATAACATTTTTTATTATATTTTACCACAGATTCAACTGCAGATCATTTCAAGATTTCACCATGCCAACAATAGAAAGACAGAGAAAGGCTGCAAAACGTCAAAGACAGCAGGTGAAACAAAATAAGCAGCAGTCCTCTAACAAAAAGATTTGTCAAGTCACGAAGAATGCACCGGGTAAGAGCACAAAATATTTCATAAGAAATATGTGTAGTAAAAAAAATATTACTACAGAAAATGTATCAGTCCATAAAACGAGAAGGAATTCAAATGGAAAGGAAAGGCCAATGAAAAATGTTACTGCTAGAGCAAGAGATAACTCTGTGCATGATAGTAGAAGGAAACAACAGTTTAGGGAGATTCGTAAACGAATGTTCCGCAACAGGATAATTGGCAATTTGTTAAAAAATATTAAGAAAGGTCAACAGAAACTGGTTTTTTATAAGAGAAAAAAAAAAGTTGAGAAAGTTATTGATCAGGCATTTGAAATTAAACGTAAGTTATTTATTTTGATAATCAATAGAATTAGGAAGCTAAACAAGGCAATTTATGATTTCAAAAGAAATAGTAGATGGAAGAGAATAGTTAATCGTAGTAATTTTTGTGAAGTTTTTTCTGGAGAATGGATGCATAGTTCAAGCTGTGAGGCATTTTTTAATGAGGAGAGTTATTTCCAGGATAATGATTTGGTGCATGCAGTTGACACCAGTGGTCGTGCTTATGAAGTGAAAGATGGTTGTCCAGTTGAAAAAGAAAAACTTGTGACAACAGAGGCAGAAGAGGTGTTAGGTAATGAGGTTTTAGGAAGACGTGCTAAGGGTCCTGTGTACACCTGGAAGTGTAGTAGTATTTGCAGTGTGCGACAGGATTCCATCAATTTGCTTTGTGATTTTGTACGGTCATTTAATAAGAAAAGTTTGAAGCAGAAAATGATGTTGTTGCAAGAATTAGATCCTTGCAGAGTGAGAGAAGTGACAGGTTTGCATGGTCATTCACTGGCTTGTCTTTCCAGGAGAGTATGCCAGAGTGTTTTTCATCATTTCAGGATGCTAGCAGTGAATCATAATAAAGTGAGGAAATTAGTTAGAATGTTGTATTATGCTAAGAGTCCAGCAATTATGCTTAAACAATTATGCGCTGCTCTTTTGCATGGTTCTGAAATAGATGTGAAGAATATATGTGAAGAAATTGAGTTTTGTTACTTTGGAAGTAAAGAGGAGAATGTTGAAATTGACCAAGAAGAAGCGGGTAATGTGGAAGATAGTGTACAGGTTTCCAGTACAGATAATTTCCAGAGGGAAATTGCGACGTTTCAGGTCAAATCAAGTGAGAGGCCAAATTTCACTTGTGTGTGTTGTCGACGCACTTGTTATAAGAATCAGACTAAGTTAGTGGATTTATATGCAAAAAGTGAAAGGGAAAATAATAGTGAATGGAAGGATTTCGCAACATACTTGATGGTAGAAAATTGTTTTGATTTGGGATTGGATCAACGTGTGTGTACTTATTGTTGTAACAAATTAAATCAAAACCAGATGCCTGCTAGAGCAGTTCATAATAATCTGGAATTGATTGAGATTCCTTCTGAATTGAAGGATTTAAATACTTATGAATCTATTTTGATTCAAAGTATCCATCCCTTTCAGGCTATTGTAAGAATGGAGCCAAAGACAGGGAAATTGCCTCCATCAGATTTACAGAGAGGATTAAAGGGAAGAGTTGTTTATTTGCCTCTAGATTTGAAGAAAAACATTAACACAATTGGAGTAGAAAAAGTGGAAGAGGAACCTCTGGTTATCTTAGTTAATGGGGTTCCGACAAAGAATAAGAAAATATGGCAAGATTTAGTAGATGTTAGGAAAGTTAAAAAGGCAACATTGTATTTGAAAAAAAATAATAAATACTATAAGAATGTATATGTTGCAGAAGAGGAAGTAAGTGAGGAAGAGGATAGCGATTTGTGTGCTGGTCAAATTGAGAAAGTAGAACCCTCTACTAGTGAAGAAATATATGAACATTATAGTGTTCATCCTTTGCATTCCAAGGAAGTCATGGGGAATGCTATTGAGTTGTTTCAAATGAAACAAGCCAAAGGGAGTCCCATTAGTGTTTGGGAGGAAAGTTTGGAAGCTCGGTGTTTCCCACAGGTTTTTCCAACAGGTCAGGGAGGAAGATATGATGAGCGACCTCATCAAATTCCTGCTTCTGAATACCGGACTTTGCGATTTTATGCAGGAGATGCTAGGTTTCGACAATGCATTCCCTATTTGTTTCATCTCCTGTTTGAAAGCGATCTGTCTGGACTGTCATATGCAGTGAACCACATCTTGAAAAGTGGTATACACATGCAAAACATCTCGGCAAGTGACTTTATGGATAAAGTCAATGTCCAAGACAGTATTTTGGATTCTCACCTGATTAATCTCATGGCGTGTCAGCGTGGTACTAATGAGTACTGGTACCGTCGTCATGGTGATTTAAAATGTATGTTGAGGAACTTAGGTACTCCCACATGGTTCCTCACTCTGAGCTGTGCCGAGTATGGCTGGGAAGACTTACTTGAATTTCTACGAGAGGCAAATGCTAACGTAGATAACATCGAATTCAAGACACCCGGAGAACTGTGCTCTTTGGATCCAGTCAATGTATGTAGGTACTTCAATCATAGATTTGAAGCTATGATGTCTTTCATCATGAATAAGAAGAATCCACCTCTTGGAGAGGTGTTGGATTTCTTCTGGAGAAAGGAGTACCAAGCAAGAGGTGCTCCTCATATACATATGTTGCTGTGGATCAAGGATGCACCTAAATTTGGAACGGATCCAGAAGACTCAGTGATGAGTTTCATCCAACAGTATTCTACGTGTGCTGTTCCAAACGCAAAGGAGAAGAAAAGCCTAAGAGAAAAAGTTCTGCGTTTCCAAAGCCATCGATGTGGAAAGTACTGCCGTCGTAAATTCCGAAACAAGGACAAGTTCTACACTAAATGTCGTTTCGGCTTTCCACGACCGGTGATTTCTAAAGGAAGAGTAAACAGTTTGATGTCTTCGCTGCGACACAATGTCATGAAGAAATCACCTAAAAACACTTACAATTTGAAGAGGAACGAAGAGTCCAAGTACATCAACGACTACAACCCGGTGATTTTGTCCATGTGGAATGCTAACATGGATATACAGTTTGTGGCTGATAACTGTATGGCTGTGGCTCGGTATGTGACGTCTTACATCACCAAAAAAGAGAAGACAGAATTGAAGGATATGTGGGAGGACATTTCCCATGAAAAGAGCCTCAGCAAGAAGTTGTACAGTTTCAGTCTGAAGATGTTGTCGCATCGAGAAATCGGAGCGTACGAATGTTCTGACCGGTTGTCTTCAGCAAGTCTCTATGCCAAGTCCAGGAGTATCGTTTGGGCGAGTCTTGGTCTTGCAGCAACGCGTAATCGAGTTCTCAAACCTGTGCGGGAAATTGAGTATTTGGCGGAAAAGGAGCCAAACAGTACCGACATTTTGAAGACAAACATGTTGGATACATATTATCCAAATCGAAGCAGTCACCTCGAGAATGTTTGTCTGTATGAGGTTCTGCAAAATTACATATTCAAGAGGAACATCAAAGAAGATACTGAGAAAAGAGTGTATGCTGTAATAGGAAGTGAGGGATGTCTGGTCAAGCAAAGAAAATGCCACTTGGTAAATCATCGAAAATTGAGTGGCGAATCTCCTGAAAAAAAGGAGTTTTTCTATTTAGCACTTTTGCAACTTTTCAAGCCTTGGCGTGCAGAAGAGGAACTGCTTGGAGATTTCCTCTGTTACGAAGACTCTTTCAATGCCGCCAAGGAGACCATAGAATGTCCTGCTTTTCCCAAATATGTAGAAATGTTGAATGCGGAAATTGAGCAGGAAGCAACGATTGCAGCCGAGATTGCCAGAGACAGTTCTCAGGACAGTCAGAGTTCTGCTTCATTGAGTCAGGATCCACTAGGAGGACCTGTTATTGAAAATGAAGCTGCCACTGCTATGAATGAAGTGGAAAGAGCCATGGCACATGCTCAAGAGCATGCGGTTAACTTAGAAGAGTTGGAAAGACAACTCAACGTTGAGCAGAGGAAAATATATGACGAAGTTACCATGCAAATTGATCATGGATTAAGTCATGATAAGAAAGAGTGCTCATGTACGTCGTTGAAGCCTGTCCGACTGTACGTGAGTGGAGAAGCGGGAACTGGAAAAAGTTTCCTCATTAAAGCAATTTCATGCTATTTGCAGGAAAGGACAGAGTCATCGCTGTCTTGTGTTGTCACTGCTCCAACTGGACTGGCAGCACATAATATTAAAGGGATTACTTTACATCGTTTACTGATGCTGCCAGTGGAGCATGACAACAAATTACAATATCACAAGCTATCTGGAGATGCTTGTTTTGAAGTTTCAAGAATCTTGAGGAAAATGAAACTTCTTATCATTGACGAAGTAAGCATGGTTTCCAATGTCATGCTTGCCTTTGTGCATTTGAGGATGCAAGAAGTTCTCAAAACAGAGTATGATGTGTTATTTGGTGGCAAACACATCATTGTTTTCGGAGATCTTCTGCAGCTGACACCAGTGAAAGGGCAACCTGTGTTCAAAATGCTCACGCATGAAGATACCAGGAAGTGCCTAGGCAGCATTGGCAACGTCAATATATGGTTAAACTTCAATTATGCTGAACTGCATGAAAATATGCGTCAGGCGAAGGATGAAGTTTACAAGACTATTCTACAAGATGTTAGAATTGGAAAAGTGACCGAGCATGGGAAAGAAGCTTTACATGCACGATTACTGTCAAATTTATATCCAGAACAAGATGTTGTGCCTGAGAATATTTTTCAGAAAATTACTGAGAAGAAATCTGGAATATGTTTGATGCCAACTCTTGCAGAATGTGCCAAATTTAACAACAAAATGTTGCATTTAGAAAAGCAAGAGATTGTGAAACTGGAAGCTATTGATAGAGTAGAGCATATGGGATCAACAATTATTTTGTCTGAGAATCTGAAAACAAAATTGGATTCATTAGAGAAGAGTATATCTAAAACTGCAGGTTTTGAAAAGACTCTGAATGTGTGCTTGAACTGCCGTATAATTTTAAGAAGGAATTTACATGTTGAAAGAGGTCTGGTAAATGGATCAATGGGTAATGTTGTTGATTTTGTGAAATACAGAAATAGAGATGGAATTGAATTTTTAAAAATTAAATTTGATGGCATTGAGGAAGTACAGCTAATTGCTCGTTGTTCTGCTAGATTTTTGCTTGTAAAAGACTTATATGTTCGCCGTAAGCAGTTTCCTGTTTGCTTGGCATATGCGGTGACAATTCATAAATCGCAAGGTTTAAGTGTAGACAGTGCATTGGTGAATATTGGCAGTTCTGTGTTCAAGGAGGGTATGGCATATGTGGCATTGTCACGAGTTAGAACTTTATCGGGATTGTACTTGATTGAGTGTGATGTCACAAACATTTGTGCGGATCTAGATTGTGTTAAGGAATACAATAGGTTAAGAAGAGAGTATGCGCCACATTTGCCTCAGTATCCTTTGTTTGAGAAACGTGTGGTAGGCCGGAAACGAAGAAATGAGAACAATACTGGGGAGGTTGTAGCAAAAAGACAAAAAGTCAATGAACCTAAAATTACAAGCAGAAACAAAAAGGATTCTGTTGAAGATGTTGTTGGTTTTCAGTTTGAAAACAGTTCTGGTGTCAACTGCTATGCTAATGTAGTGGTTAATGTTTTGTTTTCTCTAAAAAATGTAAAAGAAGAGATTGTGGTCAATTCTGATCAAAGATTTTGCAGTTTGTTAAATTCTGTGTTAGAGAAATGTACCACTGATAGAAGAAACATAGAAAGTGTGTCTGAAATTCGAAATCTGTTAGACAGATGTTCAGGCCAAACACAATTCTCTCAAAATATTCAGCAAGATTGTCAGGAGTTTTTAATGTATATGCTTGATGTATTACATGCTGAAGGTGTAGATGTAGATCAGCTGTTTGGGCTTTCTTATCAATGGCAGCATGACTGCGAGAACTGTATGGTATCAAGTACTACTAGTGTAGACTCAGAAAGATTTATATATTTAACTTTGCCAGACAGTAAATCAGTTTCCTTTAATAAGCTAGTAAAAGCAGCTGATCACAACATGGAGTGTAGCCAATGTAAATCTGAAATGATGTCCACATTATTTATACGAAGATATGGCCAGTATGTCATTTTAATGTTCCAACGATGTAGGCCTGATGGAACAAAATTGACAACTTTAATTAAAAATTTTGTAGCTTCGCAGTTGTCAATATCAGGAAGGACTTTTGTAACTGCAGCAATTATATATCATGATGGCCCTTCAATAACATCAGGACATTACACAGCTTATTTAAAGTCTAGAAATGGCTGGTCATTCTGCAATGATTCTGTTTTAATTTTCAAAAAAAAATTGCCGTATGACCTTAAAAACTCTTACCTGGTGTTTTTAAAACCAAAATTTTAGGGAAATAATCTCGGGATGTGCTCTGTGGAATTTCAAGAAGTTCTAATGGCTCCTACACAATTTGGCCTTGAGGATAAGTGTATTTCAGAGACATAACTTCTAACCATAGGACTGGACGTCATGGAGAAATATGTGCACTTTGAATGAGTTCAGAAAAACTGTTTCTTTTTATAAGCTAATTGAAGCAGCCAATCAAAACATGGAGTAGAGGGAATGTAAGTCTGCAATGCTGTCTACTGTTTTACATTGCTTTGTGATTAAAAGTGATGTAGAGAATTAAATAATTGTAGTAGTCATAGAGGTAGTGTAAGTCTGCTTCATAGTAAGCAGTATCAGTGTCATAGGAAATGTAGAACATGACTGAGCAAGAAGGGGAAGATATTACTATTCCAGGATTGTGAAAATGATCTTCAACATTTTAATTCTGAAAGTTGCGGAAATGCCAAATGACGGGATTGGCTTACAAGAAATCCAAGAGTTATAAATGGCTCTGACCAGATTTGGCCTTGTGGAAACTTGTGGTAGAGAGCAAGAAGTCATTTATTGCATGTAACGTGTTTTTAAAAACGATGGAGATTTTCTTTCAGAAAGTGGCGGGCTGAAAGTAATAACAGCACAAAAGAGTGTAAGCTGTTCATAGGACATCCTTGGACGTCATGGAAAGTAAGTTAACTTTAAGGAGTTCTGAATTTTCATTTCTTATGTTGTATGGGTTTTTTAAACACAATCATTTTGATTGTGTTTTTTTTTCCCCGCTGTTATATGATGAATACCTTCAAGTCACTGTTTTTAGTGAATTTTGATACATTCTGAAACAGCAAAAATAAACCATTTAACATGTATAATTAATTCTGTACTGTTTGCATTTATGATGTATATGTAGAGCTGTGTAGGAGGCATGGAGAAGCTGAGGCTTCTGTAAGTGTCAAAGTTGTTGCATGCAGTGCTGCACTTCTGCGTACTCTTTCATATGATAGACTACATCTGCACAATGAGATACCTAAGCAAAGGAAACACAAGTGATGTGATTGTGAAATGAGCAAAATAAATTGCACGTATTTCATTTACATCACCTGTGTTTCCTATCATTACGAATCACATTGTGCAGATCAAGTTTAGGTCTGTCCAGGGAAACATAGGAGGTTTGAACTTTGTTGAAGAGTGCAGTGGACATGACTCACTTCATTGGTAGACCTTCACATGTATTATTTCCTCTGTACTCTTCAACAAGTGTAAATCTCATCTGCAACCCTGAGTAGGCCTCACCTGAAACAAACCTCTGGATAGTAGACATCTTATTGGCATCCTGAAGCAATTATTTAAAATTTTAGTGTCTTGCGACACTTTTCTGAAACAACAGCAATGCAAAAGATGCACCATGTTTTAAGATAGGCCTCACTTCATCTGCATCAAGATACTGTTAGTTTAAAATGTATATCTTTAGGACTGTGTAGGGGGCCTGGAGAAGCAGAAGCTTCTGTAAGTGTCAAAGTTGTTGAAAAACTGTTTGTCCTTCAATCTTTTCCCTTGTCTTTTCTAATTTTTAAATACATGTTTTAATATTTTTCAAATGTTTGTTCTCTCTTTCACAGATTGAAAGTATAAAAACAAAAAGTGAGTAAGTTAATGACAATTATAAGGTAAATGTTTTGTACTCTTTTCGTTACATTTCTATCACATTCACCTACTAGTAGTTTGACAGCTTCATTTCTTTAACCCTCAGTTTCCTGCCTTTGCTACTTCCCTCATTCCTTTCTCTATTACCTACTTACTCAACTCCTTCCACTCTTTTTCTCAGTCCCTCTCTTCTCATAGTTCCTCACTCTTGTTCACTCACTGCGTCTCTATTACTCTTAGTGTCTTTGACTGATCACTCTATCACTACTTGTTCATAATGCTTTCTCTGTGTAGTTGAAGCACACTAAGGGGAATATTATGAACACAGCCAATAAAATTATTGCTCTTTTTATTGGCAGAAAACTGGTGCAAAAGTGGTTTTAGTGGCAGTTTTCTGCCACAAAAGCAGCTTTAGCGACACATTTCTGCCAATAAAAGCTGCAAAACTTTTATTGCCTATGTTGATGATATGGCTCTATGTTACTTACATTTCTTTGCTGTTTCAATTAATCTTTTTCTGTTATTTTTTGTTTTCTGTTTTCTATTTTTTCTCTCTGTTATTCCTCATGTTTTAATCTTATTTTGAACATTCACTCACATTCTCCAAGAAACTCTTCTTTGTTAATGTTATACTCTCTTTTTTTTTCTTTCACTTCGTTATCTATTTTGTTTTTCACAATTATACCCTCTTCTGTCTTTTCTTCGGTAAATAGATCTATTAAACAGTATCTCTTCTTTACTCCCTATAGCTGTCTTTCTTTTAACATCACTCTCTGTTTCCTTTCCTTATACTTACACTTTTTTTTTTTTTTTTTTTTTTTTGGTTAGCTCCCGGTCCGCGTACCGGGAAGCTAACCCGGAAGCGAACCAAAAGAAATAGAGCTTGCCAGAGTGCTAAACATTCTAGCAATTTTTTTGGAAAGGGAAGGTAGTTCTGAAAAGAACTTTGTTTTTAAATATTTTTGTTGTTTTATATATTTTTTTATTTTTTTAACATTTTTTTTTTTTTGTATTTTTTGAACGATTTTATATTTTTTTTGGTTTTTTTTGGGGGGGGGAAACAACAAAAAACAGGCGTTGAAAAGGGCTCAACAGGAGCAAAAAAAATTACTGGGGGCGGTTAGGGCAATCATGGTGTTCATACGCCAGGTTTATAGCATTGATGCTCATGTTGCCACAAGCTAATAATGCACGACAGTGCATACATAAGTGAATCATGTGCCCCAAATTTTCTTGAATATTTGGCACAGTTTCCCGTGCCTCTTCTGGTGTTAAAGAAACCGGTATTGTTGGTCTGGCCACAGGAGTTGGTCTTGGATTGTCGTGCATATCCCTTAATTCCGCCCGGCTGTTATTTAGGGGATGTTTCCTCGTCATGTGCCTGTGCATTGTATGATTTCCAAAGCTATATTTTTTGTCCGTCCCTCTGGACAATTGTTCCTTGCATATCAGGCAGGTGACATACCTCGCGTTGACTTTTTTTTGGCCACGAGGTATTGAAAAAAACTGCCAGATGAAACTGGCTTTCTTTCTGGAAACCCGGGGCAACTCTTCTAAAAATTGTGGTTCTTCTCCCTCCTCATCCATTTCTTCCTCTTCCTCCTCAGTGTTGGTCAGGACCTGGGGAGGTGGTCCTCTCTTCCCATGAGGAGGTGGTGGTGGTGGTGGGGGTCCACCAGCTGAAGCTACCAATGAAGCCATTTTCCAACAAGCAAAATAGGTCTTCCTCTCACAATGATGAAAGTCAGAGTGAGGAAAGAAGGAGGGGTTTTCATCATTTGGGAAAAAACAATACTTCTCAACCAATGAAAAGTGTTATTTTTAAGTCACCTGACCTAGCCTTCCATCATTATGAAACCAAAAGTGAAATGAACCAATGAAAAGTTTTATTAACAAGTCACATGACCTCTCACGCTCATGTTACGCGCTGCGGAACGCTCCCCGGTTAGCTTACGGGTCGCTAAGCTTCGCGCCCCGGTCCGCGCCCCGGGACACTTCCGGGTGCGCTAACGCGATACGTCACAAGACGCATTTCGCAGCAACGCGATACGTCGCGCTTTCGCGCCGCGGATCGCTTCCGGGGAGCTGCGTTTCGCGCCTCGGTCCGCGCCCCGGGGCACTTCCGGGTGCGCTAACGCAGTACGTCATAAGACGCATTACGCGGCAACGCGATACCGTCACTATGTTGATTTCTTACCGGTTCGCGGACCGGGTCGCGGAATTAAATTGAGCTAACGGGAAGCTTCCCGGTTCGCGGACCGGGAGCGAAACAAAAAAAATATTTAAAAAAAATTATTAATAAACATATAAAATATATTTTTGGATTTAAAGAAGAATACATTTTACAGCTATAGATATTAGCTTTTAAAAAACCAATGAAATTCACTGAAAAAACCATAGGTTATAGACCATATATAGTTAGGAATTAGCATTTACAAAACCTTGAAAATTCACTGAAAAAACCATAGGTTATAGACCATATATAGTTAGGAATTAGCATTTAAAAAACCTTATTTTACTCACACAAAACCATTGAAATTCCATATATAGTTAGTTGTACTAACTATATATCGCGCACCCGCAATCCACTGCTGATCATGTCACATATTACATCATTCATGACATGGTCAGTGACATCACTGATGACATCACTGATGACATCTCAAATGACATCACTGATGACATCACTGATGACATCTCAAATGACATCACTGATGACATCACTGATGACATCTCAAATGACATCACTGATGACATCTCAAATGACATCACTGATGACATCACTGATGACATCTCATTTGACATTACTGATCACATCACTGATGACATCATTCATGTGATAATACGATGAACCTCTTCAGACTCTAATATAACCTTAGATACAATCAGTGTAAACAGACACTCATAGACTGTCACTCATCCATGGAGTTACTCAGACACTTAGTCAGTCATACAAAGAATCAATCACACCTCCATTTCCTCAACTATACAGTTATACACACCTTACTTATTCAAACATATACTAAAACATATTTACTCACTTATACAATCCTGGATACAAGTTCACAATGATCCATACAGCCACTCACACATTCACTGGCTCTTATGCACAGTTATTTATATATGTCAACTCTCACATGTACTGTATTTTACATATGTACTTACTTTAACATGTAGCACTGAGATATCCATTCACTCACCAATACACTCATGCACACAGTCAACTGCCCATACAGCTGTTTCCACATGCACTTTTGAACCCATACATCTAGTCAATCAACTGCTCACACATCTATGCAGAGAGTCATACACCTCCCAGCCACCCACACACACACTCAGTCTCCCATACAAATGCTTGGGCAACCAATCAATAACCCATATAGTTAATCATATAGCTACTGATCAACACATGCAGCAGTTTACAGAACAACAGACATAATGATGCAAAAATTAAGACAGTTTAGTCACTAACCCATGCACTCAGTGAGACACATTCAATCAGTCACTCATACAGTCAGTCATGCCCCTACTAAATCCTTCATCCAGACACTTATACATCCACTCAAGACATATTTTAACTTTACAGAAAAATACAGTCACTGGATGTTGTCATCAGTGATGTCATCAGTGATGTCATTTGAGATGTCATCAGTGATGTCATCAGTGATGTCATTTGAGATGTCATCAGTGATGTCATCAGTGATGTCATTTGAGATGTCATCAGTGATGTCATCAGTGATGTCACTGACCATGTCATGAATGATGTAATATGTGACATGATCAGCAGTGGATTGCGGGTGCGCGATATATAGTTAGTACAACTAACTATATATGGAATTTCAATGGTTTTGTGTGAGTAAAATAAGGTTTTTTAAATGCTAATTCCTAACTATATATGGTCTATAACCTATGGTTTTTTCAGTGAATATATATATATATATATATATATATATCAATGCTCGAAGGTGTCCACCTTTGAGTAGCACGTGAACAGCAGCTTGGTTTATGTATAGGTGACGACGGGGTTCCACTCGTAGACGCCGCTCCGTACGGGATCTGCCCGACGCGTTTCGAAGCTCCATATGCTTCTCTTCAGGGGCTTTAACGGAAGCGGTGTGCGCAACCGCCGACCCACTTCCCCATTTTATATATAACACACCCACCGATGGGAGGCTCAAATGAGACTGTGCATTCTAAGTTGGGCTTCTCCACGGCCGGACCAGCCGTAAATACAAAACAGCAAACCTAAGATGGTAACACTATTGTGCACTACAGGGTCCATGATGCTCGGGGAGAGCCAACGCCCACCGGGGTGGGAACTTTGTTTGAAATAATATAAGTGCACAACGCTGTTTTGCATCGTCGTGATAATCCATGCCTATGATGAAGTGCTAGGAAGCACGAAACGCGTCGGCGATTTGGACATTATTTCTCATGCAGAGTGCTACGCTATGCTATGCTGTTACTTCCTGGAATTAAACAAATAAGAATACCTACCTTTGTGTGGCTTCTCCAAGGGGGCAAACTCTTGTGTGTGTTTTGTATTTACGGCTGGTCCGGCCGTGGAGAAGCCCAACTGCAGAAAAGCGGTCCTGTGGTGTTATTACAGTAATCACCGCATTGGAAAAGGAGGTCGTTTTTGGAAGGTTTCTAAGAACAGCGCAGCGTGAGTTGAACACTGTGCATACCCACTGGGGTGTTTATCAATTTTTATGTGGCAATGCAAACAGCAAACCTAAGATGGTAACACTATTGTGCACTACAGGGTCCATGATGCTCGGGGAGAGCCAACGCCCACCGGGGCGGGAACTTTGTTTGAAATAATATAAGTGCACAACGCTGTTTTGCATCGTCGTGATAATCCATGCCTATGATGAAGTGCTAGGAAGCACGAAACGCGTCGGCGATTTGGACATTATTTCTCATGCAGAGTGCTACGCTATGCTATGCTGTTACTTCCTGGAATTAAACAAATAAGAATACCTACCTTTGTGTGGCTTCTCCAAGGGGGCAAACTCTTGTGTGTGTTTTGTATTTACGGCTGGTCCGGCCGTGGAGAAGCCCAACTGCAGAAAAGCGGTCCTGTGGTGTTATTACAGTAATCACCGCATTGGAAAAGGAGGTCGTTTTTGGAAGGTTTCTAAGAACAACGCAGCGTGAGTTGAACACTGTGCATACCCACTGGGGTGTTTATCAATTTTTATGTGGCAATGCAAACAGCAAACCTAAGATGGTAACACTATTGTGCACTACAGGGTCCATGATGCTCGGGGAGAGCCAACGCCCACCGGGGCGGGAACTTTGTTTGAAATAATATAAGTGCACAACGCTGTTTTGCATCGTCGAGATAATCCATGCCTATGATGAAAAGTGCTAGGAAGCACGAAACGCGTCGGCGATTTGGACATTATTTCTCATGCAGAGTGCTACGCTATGCTATGCTGTTACTTCCTGGAATTAAACAAATAAGAATACCTACCTTTGTGTGGCTTCTCCAAGGGGGCAAACTCTTGTGTGTGTTTTGTATTTATGGCTGGTCCGGCCGTGGAGAAGCCCAACTGCAGAAAAGCGGTCCTGTGGTGTTATTACAGTAATCACCGCATTGGAAAAGGAGGTCGTTTTTGGAAGGTTTCTAAGAACAGCGCAGCGTGAGTTGAACACTGTGCATACCCACTGGGGTGTTTATCAATTTTTATGTGGCAATGCAAACAACAAACCTAAGATGGTAACACTATTGTGCACTACAGGGTCCATGATGCTCGTGGAGAGCCAACGCCCAACGGGGCGGGAACTTTGTTTGAAATAATATAAGTGCACAACGCTGTTTTGCATCGTCGTGATAATCCATGCCTATGATGAAGTGCTAGGAAGCACGAAACGCGTCGGCGATTTGGACATTATTTCTCATGCAGAGTGCTACGCTATGCTATGCTGTTACTTCCTGGAATTAAACAAATAAGAATACCTACCTTTGTGTGGCTTCTCCAAGGGGGCAAACTCTTGTGTGTGTTTTGTATTTACGGCTGGTCCGGCCGTGGAGAAGCCCAACTGCAGAAAAGCGGTCCTGTGGTGTTATTACAGTAATCACCGCATTGGAAAAGGAGGTCGTTTTTGGAAGGTTTCTAAGAACAGCGCAGCAAGAGTTGAACACTGTGCATACCCACTGGGGTGTTTATCAATTTTTATGTGGCAATGCAAACAGCAAACCTAAGATGGTAACACTATTGTGCACTACAGGGTCCATGATGCTCGGGGAGAGCCAACGCCCACCGGGGCGGGAACTTTGTTTGAAATAATATAAGTGCACAACGCTGTTTTGCATCGTCGTGATAATCCATGCCTATGATGAAGTGCTAGGAAGCACGAAACGCGTCGGCGATTTGGACATTATTTCTCATGCAGAGTGCTACGCTATGCTATGCTGTTACTTCCTGGAATTAAACAAATAAGAATACCTACCTTTGTGTGGCTTCTCCAAGGGGGCAAACTCTTGTGTGTGTTTTGTATTTACGGCTGGTCCGGCCGTGGAGAAGCCCAACTGCAGAAAAGCGGTCCTGTGGTGTTATTACAGTAATCACCGCATTGGAAAAGGAGGTCGTTTTTGGAAGGTTTCTAAGAACAGCGCAGCGTGAGTTGAACACTGTGCATACCCACTGGGGTGTTTATCAATTTTTATGTGGCAATGCAAACAGCAAACCTAAGATGGTAACACTATTGTGCACTACAGGGTCCATGATGCTCGGGGAGAGCCAACGCCCACCGGGGCGGGAACTTTGTTTGAAATAATATAAGTGCACAACGCTGTTTTGCATCGTCGTGTAAATCCATGCCTATGATGAAGTGCTAGGAAGCACGAAACGCATCGGCGATTTGGATATTATTTCTCATGCAGAGTGATACGCTATGCTATGCTGTTACTTCCTGGAATTAAACAAATAAGAATACCTACCTTTGTGTGGCTTCTCCAAGGGGGCAAACTCTTGTGTGTGTTTTGTATTTACGGCTGGTCCGGCCGTGGAGAAGCCCAACTGCAGAAAAGCGGTCCTGTGGTGTTATTACAGTAATCACCGCTTTGGAAAAGGAGGTCGTTTTTGGAAGGTTTCTAAGAACAGCGCAGCGTGAGTTGAACACTGTGCATACCCACTGGGGTGTTTATCAATTTTTATGTGGCAATGCAAACAGCAAACCTAAGATGGTAACTTATTGTGCACTACAGGGTCCATGATGCTCGGGGAGAGCCAACGCCCACCGGGGCGGGAACTTTGTTTGAAATAATATAAGTGCACAACGCTGTTTTGCATCGTCGTGATAATCCATGCCTATGATGAAGTGCTAGGAAGCACGAAACGCGTCGGCGATTTGGACATTATTTCTCATGCAGAGTGCTACGCTATGCTATGCTGTTACTTCCTGGAATTAAACAAATAAGAATACCTACCTTTGTGTGGCTTCTCCAAGGGGGCAAACTCTTGTGTGTGTTTTGTATTTACGGCTGGTCCGGCCGTGGAGAAGCCCAACTGCAGAAAAGCGGTCCTGTGGTGTTATTACAGTAATCACCGCATTGGAAAAGGAGGTCGTTTTTGGAAGGTTTCTAAGAACAGCGCAGCGTGAGTTGAACACTGTGCATACCCACTGGGGTGTTTATCAATTTTTATGTGGCAATGCAAACAGCAAACCTAAGATGGTAACACTATTGTGCACTACAGGGTCCATGATGCTCGGGGAGAGCCAACGCCCACCGGGGCGGGAACTTTGTTTGAAATAATAAAACTGCACAACGCTGTTTTGCATCGTCGTGATAATCCATGCCTATGATGAAGTGCTAGGAAGCACGAAACGCGTCGGCGATTCGGACATTATTTCTCATGCAGAGTGCTACGCTATGCTATGCTGTTACTTCCTGGAATTAAACAAATAAGAATACCTACCTTTGTGTGGCTTCTCCAAGGGGGCAAACTCTTGTGTGTGTTTTGTATTTACGGCTGGTCCGGCCGTGGAGAAGCCCAACTGCAGAAAAGCGGTCCTGTGGTGTTATTACAGTAATCACCGCATTGGAAAAGGAGGTCGTTTTTGGAAGGTTTCTAAGAACAGCGCAGCGTGAGTTGAACACTGTGCATACCCACTGGGGTGTTTATCAATTTTTATGTGGCAATGCAAACAGCAAACCTAAGATGGTAACACTATTGTGCACTACAGGGTCCATGATGCTCGGGGAGAGCCAACGCCCACCGGGGCGGGAACTTTGTTTGAAATAATATAAGTGCACAACGCTGTTTTGCATCGTCGTGATAATCCATGCCTATGATGAAGTGCTAGGAAGCACGAAACGTGTCGGCGATTTGGACATTATTTCTCATGCAGAGTGCTACGCTATGCTATGCTGTTACTTCCTGGAATTAAACAAATAGGAATACCTACCTTTGTGTGGCTTCTCCAAGGGGGCAAACTCTTGTGTGTGTTTTGTATTTACGGCTGGTCCGGCCGTGGAGAAGCCCAACTGCAGAAAAGCGGTCCTGTGGTGTTATTACAGTAATCACCGCATTGGAAAAGGAGGTCGTTTTTGGAAGGTTTCTAAGAACAGCGCAGCGTGAGTTGAACACTGTGCATACCCACTGGGGTGTTTATCAATTTTTATGTGGCAATGCAAACAGCAAACCTAAGATGGTAACACTATTGTGCACTACAGGGTCCATGATGCCCGGGGAGAGCCAACGCCCACCGGGGCGGGAACTTTGTTTGAAATAATATAAGTGCACAACGCTGTTTTGTATCGTCGTGATAATCCATGCCTATGATGAAGTGCTAGGAAGCACGAAACGCGTCGGCGATTTGGACATTATTTCTCATGCAGAGTGCTACGCTATGCTATGCTGTTACTTCCTGGAATTAAACAAATAAGAATACCTACCTTTGTGTGGCTTCTCCAAGGGGGCAAACTCTTGTGTGTGTTTTGTATTTACGGCTGGTCCGGCCGTGGAGAAGCCCAACTGCAGAAAAGCGGTCCTGTGGTGTTATTACAGTAATCACCGCATTGGAAAAGGAGGTCGTTTTTGGAAGGTTTCTAAGAACAGCGCAGCGTGAGTTGAACACTGTGCATACCCACTGGGGTGTTTATCAATTTTTATGTGGCAATGCAAACAGCAAACCTAAGATGGTAACACTATTGTGCACTACAGGGTCCATGATGCTCGGGGAGAGCCAACGCCCACCGGGGCGGGAACTTTGTTTGAAATAATATAAGTGCACAACGCTGTTTTGCATCGTCGTGATAATCCATGCCTATGATGAAGTGCTAGGAAGCACGAAACGCGTCGGCGATTTGGACATTATTTCTCATGCAGAGTGCTACGCTATGCTATGCTGTTACTTCCTGGAATTAAACAAATAAGAATACCTACCTTTGTGTGGCTTCTCCAAGGGGGCAAACTCTTGTGTGTGATATATATATATATATATATATATATATATATATATATATATATATATATATATATATATATATATATATATTACCTACTGGCGGTCGCCAGTAGGTATATATAGTTAGGATTTTTTCTCTATGGGTTTTTTGAAAATTCTATGTCTAATAACTTTGGCGTTTGTGGACGGAATTGGCTGAAATTTTCTGGAAAATGGAACATTTTGTTTCTGAGCAGCCCCTGGAAATTTGGGGGGGGTTCGTCCAGGGGGGGTCGAGAAAAAAGGGGGGTCCCAAAACGTGTTTTTAACATTGAGTTTTCCATAGGGCGGTTGGCCTCACTTTTAGCCCGAACGGCTGAATGGATTTGCACGAAACTTGGCAAAATTGTAGGGACTGGTAGCCCGATGTGCCTTTTCTATGTCTCAATATATGTGCTCCAGTGGATTTTGAGAAATTAACGTTTAAAAAAAGATATATATCTGTAAGCGCGCTCCGGGCAGCGCTCCGGTCCGCGGACCTTAAGCGTACCGTAACTTCGCGTAGCTAAGCTGATTGGCTCTCCGGTGTCTGTCAACATTCTAAACAGTCCGGAGCGTCCGCCATCTTGTCTCTCAGTAGGATTGAGAGACAAGAGGAGGCCAAAACAAAAGCGAAAATGACCATAAGGGGGCATACTAGATCCTCCCTGACCCCCTAGGTTTAATGTGGAGGTTTTCAAAGGGCCCCGCGGGGCAAAAAAAACAAAAAAAAAAATTTGTTTTTTTTTGCGTGGGGAGCGCCCGGTCCGCGAACCGGGAAGCGTTCTGGGCAGCGTACTGCAATGAAAAATGAATGATAGACTTTTCAAATGCTGTATGTTAATTGATTGTTGGTTTTGTTGATTATTTTTTATTTTTTTTTATTTTTTAAGCAATTATTTTTATTGTGATTGTGTTTCATAATTTATTAAACTTTCTAACATTTCATTGTTAGAAATTTCATAATTAACATGGAATATACATTGTAGTCTCTGAGGGTGTAAAATGTCCTCATTTGCAAGGAGGTTATCTACTGCTTGTACACATTGCAGTAGTTCATTGTCCCAAGTTTCATCGAAAAATTCAATGTCAATTTGATCAATTGTATCAATCAATTCTTGGCTGCTCTCTTGCAGGTCCATTTCAAAAGAAACTTGGTTTTCGCCTTCCATTTTGCCTGAAATTTGGATTAAAAAAATATATATTAGTAGAGATAGGGCAATGTTGGGAATAATTTTAAATAGGCATTTTTTATCAGTGAATTTATCTTTGGGCAGTGTATAGTATCAGAGTGGAAGTAGGAATATAAAAAAGTGTATGTGATTTAACGTAAGTAAATTCATAATTATACAAGAGAAGCCTAACTCCATCCATAACTATAACAGAGAAGTCTCTCTAAATCTATAACTACTACAGAGGGATAGTATATATCTATCAGAAAAAGTTTACCATATTAACTTATAGTGCACAATATACTTCAGTTTTAAAAATAAAAACTTACCTTTAGAAAGAAGTTGAAGGAATTAGTGAAAATACTATTGAAATGTACAGCAAGAAGTAGTAGTCAAAATGGCTGTGTTTTCTTCTCTTCCTTTATATATATTCAGGTATATAACCAATGAAATGTCAGGTAAAAAAAGTAGAAAATGAAAGTAACATTTTCATTGGTTTTCAATTCCAACACTTCAGATGTGTTTTGTGAAGTAATTTACCTCAGGGTATTTAGAGAGGTCTACAGGCTAAATGACTAAATGGAATTCCAATCAAATTTGTGAAAATGGTAGGGATTGGTATGTAGTATGAGCTAATCTATATTTGGTGAAATTGTCTCCAGTGGCTTTTCTGTGAACTACTTTCCCACCTTTTTTGATGGTGCGCTTCCCAGGGAGCGACCCGGTACGCGTACCGTTGAGCGCCCCGGTTCGCGAACCTTAAGCGTTCCGGGAGTCCACCATTTTGTGTTTCGGTCGAATTAAGATACAAGATGGAGGGCAAATAATGTTCAGAATGGGTAGAAGGGGGCACGGTAGAGTTATCTTGACCCCCTAGGTTTTCTGAGGGTGGCTGAGGAGGCTTATATGTGCGAAAAAAAACATTTTAAAAAAAAATTTCGCGAGGTTAGCTCCCGGTTCGGGTACCGGGTAGCGCCCCAGGGAGCGTACTTTGTTGGAAATTAGTGAAAAATGTTAGAGTAAAATAATAATTGTGAGTGATCAGATGTAGGGTAGCTCTGAGAAGAGCTTTTGGGTTTATGGTACATTTAGGTACTTATAAGTAGGTACCAATGCACATTCTTAAATTCAGAGTGAAAACTCTGTTGCCCTCATCTGAGAAGTGAACTCCATCTCCTCTGTAGATATCTTGCATGTAGTAACGCAAGTTATTGTTGTACAGGGAGCCCATTCCATGGTCTCTCATGTAAGCTGAAACAGATTTGTTTACATGCTTCCTCGACTTCTCAATTTGTGGACAAAATTGGTTTGACCACCTCCATTTCTGTCTTTGGCATATATTTGAATATACCAAGGCAGTCTGAGGAAAAAGTGCCATTAATTGCTCAAAGGTGTCCTTTAAAAGCATTTCCAGACCTACACCAGTCAAAGTGCCCAAGTCATTACCTCCACAGTGCACAATTAACAGGTCAGGTTTGGGCAAATGCATAAAGGTTTTCACCAATGGTATCAATTGGTGACATTTTAATCCTCTGTGGCCAAACCACTTAATTTCCACATCTTGTAAATTGAGGTTAGGTAATTTCCTGTTTTCAACGTACCTTTGAGCCCAGTGAATATAACTATGTCCAACAATCCAGACAGAAAACATGGTGAGAGAAGGTTCTCCTGCAGTCAGATGAAGTGTGGCAATGAAATGGCAGTTGAAAAAATTAGAGTTTAAAATGAAAAAAACTGTGGAGTTTCTGTGTTCATGAAGCAGTAACAGTGATTGGTGGATTTTGATTGCTGAAAACAGAAAGTTAGGGTGCACGGATGTGTTCTTTGAAAGATGTATTTTGAATGGTCAATAAAAAATCATTAAATGAAAGAATGCACTGGATATGCAGGTGCACTGAGAGTTCAGAGTTCAATTGCAACAAAGTTGTGTGAACTTGCAAACACCAGAAGTCTTCCAAGAGGTGGTTGCCATGCAGAAAAGGCAGAAAGGGCAGAGGGGGGAAGGGTTTTCATTTGAAAAAAAGTGAGGGAAGAGTTTTGATTGGGTGACATGAGAGATATGTGTGAAGAATTACAGCATTTCTGTGCTTTTGATAGCTGCAGACTCTGGAGTGCATACCTTTTGCTCTGCTGAAGACAAATTGGTGTGTTTCTGAGACTGTTTTCAAACTCAAAGTATTTGCTAAGGTGAGAAAATATTTCTTTAATTTAGATAGAGAATAGTGTGCTTTTAGGAGAAAATTATGAATTATGTGGCGCAAATTGCTTGTAAATATGCTCCCACATGTGTATGGAAAATTTAGATTTTGAATGTTTGTGTTACATAGCCATGTTAAAAGTGATACAAACATGCTGCAAAGGCAATCAAAAAACGCTTTTATGTGTCTTAAGGACATTTTAAGTAATTTTCCCATGTGCAGTGTTTTGAAATTATGATTTGAAAATCGTTTTTGGGGAAAAGGAATTGTTTTTAAATTAATAAAAAGAAATAATGGTGTATGCTTCTTTATACGGCAATTGACTGTCCCTGATGTTATTTTTCCCATTTTAATGTAAGACCTTTCTCTGTGGCGCAAGTTGCTTGTAAATATGCTCCGACCTGTGCATGGGAAATTTAGATTTTAAATGTTTGTGTTACATAGCCATGTTAAAAGTGACCCAACCATGCTGGAAAGGCAATAAAAAAACACTTTCATGTGTCTTAAGGACATTTTAAGTAATTTCCCTGTGGGCAGTGTTTTCAAATTATGAATTGAAAATCGTTTTTGAGGTAAAGGAATGTTGTTAAAATTTATGTGTGCCATATGTCCACAAATTTCGTTTTCAGGGGTGCAGCAGGGTGTTCTTGAGACACCCCTGCACCTTTGGAAAAATTCCTAATTTGCGATGAGCTAATTGCTAATCGCAATTTGCACCTTCATTCTTATGGGCCTCCTGCTCCATGGAAATGAATGGGTAATTTGCAATTAGCAATTTGCTCATCGCAAATTAGGAATGGTAAAGAATTGCTATTTATTCCTTAAAATTCGCTATTTTGGAAATGCAAAATAGTTATATGATACATATGGCGGTTGATGTCTAACAAGATAAGAAGCTTAGGGATACATTTATGATGACTGGCGCAATGAAGTGGACATCACTTACTTCATTGGTAGAGCTTTACATGTATTATGTCCTCTGTATTCTTCATCAAGCGTAACTTTAATCTGCAATCCTGAGTAGGCCTCACCTTAAACAAACCTCTGGATAGGCCACACCTTATCGTCATCCTGAATTAATCATTTAAAATGCTAGGGACAGATTTATGATAGGTGTATGCCTCTTTTGCGCCACTTAGAAAACACTGTCCATGGGGAAATGACTTAAAATGTCCTTAAGACACATGAATGTGTTTTTTTAAAACGTTTGCAATTTTTTTGGGTCACTTTTAACATGGCTATGTGACTCAAACAGTCAAAATCTAAATTCGCCATGCACAGGTGGGAGCATATTTACAAGGAATGTGCTCCATGGGGAAAGGTCTTATAATGTAATATGGGAAAAATGACATCAGAGACACTGAAATGCCTTATAGAGAAGCATACACCATTATGTCCTTGTCATAAATTTGCAAACCATTACTTTTCCCCAAAAACGATTTTCAAATCATAATTTGAAAACACTGCACATGTGGAAATGACTTAAAATGTCCTTAATTCAAAATTTGCTATTCCTTATTTTGCGATTGCACTGAAGGATTTGCAAATTTTGCGATTCCTTAAATGCAATGTATCAAACAAAAAATATGTAAAAAATTATATTAAGGATTTGGAAACTACCACCAACTTCTAGTTTGTGGTAATTTGCGAATTCTTTTCAAAAAGCATTTTTTTCTAAAAAACAAAAGGTCCCATATGACGCCCATACATGCCCTTAGGGCATGTATGTGTGCCATATGCCCCCAAATTTCTTTTTCAGGGGTGCAGCAGGGTGTTCTTGAGATACCCCTGCACGCTTGAAAAAATTCCTATTTTGTGATGAGCTAATTGCTAATCGCAAATTGCAACCTTCATTCCTATGAGCCTCCTAGCCCATGGAAATGAATGGGTAATTTGCAATTAGCAATTTGCTCATTGCAAATTAGGAATGGTAAAGAATTGCTATTTATTCCTTAAAATTTGCTATTTAGGAAATGCAAAATAGTTTGATGGTACATATGGTGGTTCATCTGTAACAAGATAAGAAGCTTAGGGATACATTTATGATGACTGGCGCAATAAAGTGGACATTACTTACTTCATTGGTAGGCCTTTACATGTATTATCTCCTCTGTATTCTTCATCAAGCGTAACTTTAATCTGCAATCCTGAGTAGGCCTCAACTTAAACAAACCTTTGGATAGGCCACACCTTATTGTCATCCTGGATTAATCATTTAAAATGCTAGGGACAGATTTATGATAGGTGTATGCCTCTTTTGTGCCACTGTGCGTCACTTTTATGATGCAGCGGCGGTGCTAATTTGCAATTAGCAATTTGCTCATTGCAAATTAGGAATGGTAAAGAATTGCTATTTATTCCTTAAAATTTGCTATTTAGGAAATGCAAAATAGTTTGATGGTACATATGGTGGTTCATCTGTAACAAGATAAGAAGCTTAGGGATACATTTATGATGACTGGCGCAATAAAGTGCACATTACTTACTTCATTGGTAGGCCTTTACATGTATTATCTCCTCTGTATTCTTCATCAAGCGTAACTTTAATCTGCAATCCTGAGTAGGCCTCACCTTAAACAAACCTCTGGATAGGCCACACTATATCGTCATCCTGGATTAATCATTTAAAATGCTAGGGACAGATATATGATAGGTATATGCCTCTTTTGTGCCACTGTGCGTCACTTTTATGATTTGCTATGAGGCGACAACATTACAAATTGATGCATTTAGGCAGATATGTCATGGTGTAAAAAAAACGTACCACATGAAACCGATGCAGCAGTGATGCAAAAGATGCACCATGTCGCAAGACAGGCCTCACTTGGGGCCATATGTATCAAGCTAATTAGCATTCGCAAAGATCAAAATTCTACGAATTTCGGCCTTTGCGAATGTTAATTAGACAAATGGTATGTATCAAACAAGTTTGATGCAAAATAAGGAGTAGCAAAATTTGCTATTCCTTATTTTGCAATTGCACTGAAGGATTTGCAAATTTTGTGACTACTTAAATGCAATGTATCAAACAAAAAATATGTAAAAAATGACATTAAGGATTTGGAAACTATTGTGGTAAATTGGTGGTAATTTGTGAATTCTTTTCAAAAAGCTTTTTTTAAAAAAAACAAAAGGTCCCATATGACGCCAACACATGCCCTTAGGGCATGTATGTGTGCCATATGCCCCCAAATTTCTTTTTCAGGGGTGCAGCAGGGTGTTCTTGAGACACCCCTGCACCCTTGGAAAAATTCCTAATTTGTGATGAGCAAATTGCTAATCGCAAATTAAACCTTCATTCCTATGAGCCTCCTAGCCCATGGAAATGAATGGGTAACTTGCAATTAGCAATTTGCTCATCGCAAATTAGGAATGGTAAAGAATCGCTATTTATTCCTTAAAATTCACTATTTAGGAAATGCAAAATATTTTGATGATACATATGGCAGTTCATCTCTAACAAGATAAGAAGCTTAGGGATAGATTTATGATGACTGGCGCATCACCAGGGATGTGCCAGTCATCCTGCGCCGCTGTTCCGCCACCCATGGTGTGCTGCATTTACAATGCGGCGCAGCATGGGGCAAAAATGGCACAGATGCGTGACGCATCTGTGCCGTTAAGGTGGCGCATTGCTGGAGTTGTATCGCAAGTGCGATGCAGCTCCAGCAACGCTCAGGGGTGCACCATCTCCACAATGTTGCGTCAAGACCTATGCCTGCTTCAAGCAGGCGCAGGGTTTTGACGCAGGTTTCTCCTATCTGATTGTAAATGCTGCACACCATGGGTGGCAGAGCAGTGGTGCACGTTAACTGGTGCATGCCTGGGGATGTGCCATTTAACATAAATCTGCCCCTTTACATTTAAGTATGTGCAGGGTTATCCAAGGTTAAGAAGAGATGAGTCCTGTTCAGTGAAAAATTAGACATAGGCTTCACCTGCTCAGCATCGCTGGACATGGCTAAATAATAGCTGCAAAATATTACTCTTGTTAAACAATTTTACTATTATAATCTCTGAGATTTGTCTCTTACTCTGCAACATCTCATTGTTGTTATCTTTCTTTAAAGATAAAGACAACCTCAACATGAGCGACAATCTGCAATAAGTTGATTTTGACCTCATCATTGAACTTGTAATTGAAACATCAGTGGATGTTGATCCCTTGGATGATTTAAATCCTGAGGATGAAGAAGAGCGTGATGAGGATGCAGATTTGTCCGAATTATATGACATAGGATGGGAAGCTGACCTGCTTGAGCCTATGGAAATATAAACATTTATTTTTAAAATTTATAATTAATAAAAAGTAAAAAGGTAAACCGTTTAATTTAAAAATAAAGACACCTTCAAAAGCAGGTTATGTGTAGTGTCTTCAATAAAATATTAAAATATGCTCATAAAATTAGATCAGATTCACATATAAAATAGCATAGGTAACATAAATATAAATGTCATTTCTTTTCTGCTATTTCTGTATTGTAAATTTGCAAGGACTAAAAAATCTTCTATTTAAAATGTCAAGTAGTGTGTTAAGTTTTTGATCACTGTTATTGTTTTACTGTTTGGTAATAATGGTTAATAACATTTTTTATTATATTTTACCACAGATTCAACTGCAGATCATTTCAAGATTTCACCATGCCAACAATAGAAAGACAGAGAAAGGCTGCATAACGTCAAAGACAGCAGGTGAAAGAAAATAAGCAGCAGTCCTCTAACAAAAAGATTTGTCAAGTCACGAAGAAAGCACCGGGTAAGAGCACAAAATATTTCATAAGAAATATGTGTAGTAAAAAAAATATTACTACAGAAAATGTTTCAGTCCATAAAACGAGAAGGAATTCAAATGGAAAGGAAAGGCCAATCAAAAATGTTAGTGCTAGAGCAAGAGATAACTCTGTGCATGATAGTAGAAGGAAACAACAGTTTAGGGAGATTCGTAAACGAATGTTCCGCAACAGGATAATTGGCAATTTGTTAAAAAATATTAAGAAAGGTCAACAGAAATTGGTTTTTTATAAGAGAAAAAAAAAAGTTGAGAAAGTTATTGATCAGGCATTTGAAATTAAACGTAAGTTATTTATTTTGATAATCAATAGAATTAGGAAGCTAAACAAGGCAATTTATGATTTCAAAAGAAATAGTAGATGGAAGAGAATAGTTAATCGTAGTAATTTTTGTGAAGTTTTTTCTGGAGAATGTATTGTATTGTATTGTATTGTATTGTGATTTGTAAAGCGCGATTGCTGCCCAAATGGGCGTCCAAGCGCTAGAGCATGGATAGCCGAGCTGAGGGTGGCGGAGACTGAGATTTAAGTGGGCCTGGCAAACAAAAAGGTTTTCAATTGTTTGCGGAATGAGAGTAGGTTAGGGTTGGACCGGATTTGTAGTGGGAGTGAGTTCCACATTTTAGCGGCCTTTAAGGAAAACATCCTTCCTCCGGTCCTGGCTCTCCGTACTCTTGGGACTACGGCCAGAAAGGCCTCCGTGGACCGAAGGGGTCTATTAGGGTGGTATTGAGTGACCAGTTTGTTAATGATCGCTGGACCTGACTTCCAGAAAGCTCGGTGGGCAATACATAGTGCCTTGAAAGCCACTCTCTGTCTCACTGGGAGCCAGTGTAGGCTGCTCAGTGCGGGTTTAGCAGACTGTGTCCTTGGAATCTGTAGCAGGGCGCGGGCTGCGCAGTTCTGGACCACCTGTAGCTTTCGCATGGACGTCTCAGGGGCACCCACATACAGGGCGTTGTTTGAATCCAGCCGGGACTGAATCAGGCCCTGAACTGCCACTTGTTTGGCTTCCATTGGGAGGAGGGGGAGGACTTTCCTTAGAGTTCTGAGTAAGCTAAAACAGATGGCGGATAGTTTTGTAGCCTGGGTGGAGAAGGAGAGGTTTTTGTCCAGCCATACTCCTAAGCTTTTTACACTTTCTTTGGGAGTGGGAGGGGTGCCCAGACACCCAGGCCGCATGGAGGGAAGTGACGTGGGTGATGCGGGACCTAAGAGCATGAGCTCGGTTTTGTCTCCATTAAGTTTCAAAGAGGAGCATGTCATCCACTTTTTAATGTCCTCTAGACAGTTCGTCAGACTTCCTGAGGTGTGACCGGCGCCTTCCTGAGTCATTGAAACCACTAGCTGGGTATCGTCAGCATATGATACGATTTTTATACCCGAGGGTTCGACGAGTCCAGCCAGTGGTTGCATATAGACATTGAAGAGCGCGGGGCTTAGTGAAGAGCCCTGCGGTACTCCACAGTTCAGGGGTTTTCTGGCTGATATTGTGTCCCCGTCAAAGATCTGGAAGGATCTATTGTGCAAGAATGAATCAATCAATCAATCAGAATGGATGCATAGTTCAAGCTGTGAGGCATTTTTTAATGAGGAGAGTTATTTCCAGGATAATGATTTGGTGCATGCAGTTGACACCAGTGGTCGTGCTTATGAAGTGAAAGATGGTTGTCCAGTTGAAAAAGAAAAACTTGTGACAACAGAGGCAGAAGAGGTGTTAGGTAATGAGGTTTTAGGAAGACGTGCTAAGGGTCCTGTGTACACCTGGAAGTGTAGTAGTATTTGCAGTGTGCGACAGGATTCCATCAATTTGCTTTGTGATTTTGTACGGTCATTTAATAAGAAAAGTTTGAAGCAGAAAATAAGGTTGTTGCAAGAATTAGATCCTTGCAGAGTAAGAGAAGTGACAGGTTTGCATGGTCATTCACTGGCTTGTCTTTCCAGGAGAGTATGCCAGAGTGTTTTTCATCATTTCAGGATGCTAGCAGTGCATCATAATAAAGTGAGGAAATTAGTTAGAATGTTGTATTATGCTAAGAGTCCAGCAATTATGCTTAAACAATTATGCGCTGCTCTTTTGCATGGTTCTGAAATAGATGTGAAGAATATATGTGAAGAAATTGAGTTTTGTTACTTTGGAAGTAAAGAGGAGAATGTTGAAATTGAGCAAGAAGAAGAGGGTCATGTGGAAGATAGTGTACAGGTTTCCAGTACAGATAATTTCCAGAGGGAAATTGCGACGTTTGAGGTGAAATCAAGTGAGAGGCCTAATTTCACTTGTGTGTGTTGTCGACGCACTTATTATAAGAATCAGACTAAGTTAGTGGATTTATATGCAAAAAGTGAAAGTGAAAATAATAGTGAATGGAAGGATTTCGCAACATACTTGATGGTAGAAAATTGTTTTGATTTGGGATTGGATCAACGTGTGTGTAGTTATTGTTGTTGCAAATTAAATCAAAACCAGATGCCTGCTAGAGCAGGTCATAATAATCTGGAATTGGTTGAGATTCCTTCTGAATTGAAGGATTTAAATACTTATGAATCTATTTTGATTCAAAGTATCCATCCCTTTCAGGCTATTGTAAGAATGGAGCCAAAGACAGGGAAATTGCCTCCATCAGATTTACAGAGAGGATTAAAGGGAAGAGTTGTTTATTTGCCTCTAGATTTGAAGAAAAACATTAACACAATTGGAGTAGAAAAAGTGGAAGAGGAACCTCTGGTTATCTTAGTTAATGGGGTTCCGACAAAGAATAAGAAAATATGGCAAGATTTAGTAGATGTTAGGAAAGTTAAAAAGGCAACATTGTATTTGAAAAAAAATAATAAATACTATAAGAATGTATATGTTGCAGAAGAGGAAGTAAGTGAGGAAGAGGATAGCGATTTGTGTGCTGGTCAAATTGAGAAAGTAGAACCCTCTACTAGTGAAGAAATATATGAACATTATAGTGTTCATCCTTTGCATTCCAAGGAAGTCATGGGGAATGCTATTGAGTTGTTTCAAATGAAACAAGCCAAAGGGAGTCCCATTAGTGTTTGGGAGGAAAGTTTGGAAGCTCGGTGTTTCCCACAGCTTTTTCCAACAGGTCAGGGAGGAAGATATGATGAGCGACCTCATCAAATTCCTGCTTCTGAATACCGGACTTTGCGATTGTATGCAGGAGATGCTAGGTTTCGACAATGCATTCCTTATTTGTTTCATCTCCTGTTTGAAAGCGATCTGTCTGGACTGTCATATGCAGTGAACCACATCTTGAAAAGTGGTATACACATGCAAAACATCTCGGCAAGTGACTTTATGGATAAAGTCAATGTCCAAGACAGTATTTTGGATTCTCACCTGATTAATCTCATGGCGTGTCAGCGTGGTACTAATGAGTACTGGTACCGTCGTCATGGTGATTTAAAATGTATGCTGAGGAACTTAGGAACTCCCACATGGTTCCTCACTCTGAGCTGTGCCGAGTATGGCTGGGAAGACTTACTTGAATTTCTACGAGAGGCAAATGCTAACGTAGATAACATCGAATTCAAGACACCCGGAGAACTGTGCTCTTTGGATCCAGTCAATGTATGTAGGTACTTCAATCATAGATTTGAAGCTATGATGTCTTTCATCATGAATAAGAAGAATCCACCTCTTGGAGAGGTGTTGGATTTCTTCTGGAGAAAGGAGTACCAAGCAAGAGGTGCTCCTCATATACATATGTTGCTGTGGATCAAGGATGCACCTAAATTTGGAACGGATCCAGAAGACTCAGTGATGAGTTTCATCCAACAGTATTCTACGTGTGCTGTTCCAAACGCAAAGGAGAAGAAAAGCCTAAGAGAAAAAGTTCTGCGTTTCCAAAGCCATCGATGTGGAAAGTACTGCCGTCGT
This sequence comes from Lissotriton helveticus, assembly GCF_964261635.1. Classification (NCBI taxonomy): domain Eukaryota; kingdom Metazoa; phylum Chordata; class Amphibia; order Caudata; family Salamandridae; genus Lissotriton; species Lissotriton helveticus. Next base: position 1,764,273,223 of record NC_136059.1, read on the forward strand.
AAATTCCGAAACAAGGACAAGTTCTACACTAAATGTCGTTTCGGCTTTCCACGACCGGTGATTTCTAAAGGAAGAGTAAACAGTTTGATGTCTTCGCTGCGACACAATGTCATGAAGAAATCACCTAAAAACACTTACAATTTGAAGAGGAACGAAGAGTCCAAGTACATCAACGACTACAACCCGGTGATTTTGTCCATGTGGAATGCTAACATGGATATACAGTTTGTGGCTGATAACTGTATGGCTGTGGCTCGGTATGTGACGTCTTACATCACCAAAAAAGAGAGGACAGAATTGAAGGATATGTGGGAGGACATTTCCCATGAAAAGAGCCTCAGCAAGAAGTTGTACAGTTTCAGTCTGAAGATGTTGTCGCATCGAGAAATCGGAGCGTACGAATGTTCTGACCGGTTGTCTTCAGCAAGTCTCTATGCCAAGTCCAGGAGTATCGTTTGGGCGAGTCTTGGTCTTGCTGCAACGCGTAATCGAGTTCTCAAACCTGTGCGGGAAATTGAGTATTTGGCGGAAAAGGAGCCAAACAGTACCGACATTTTGAAGACCAACATGTTGGATACATATTATCCAAATCGAAGCATTCACCTCGACAATGTTTGTCTGTATGAGGTTCTTCAAAATTACATATTCAAGAGGAACATCAAAGAAGATACTGAGAAAGGAGTGTATGCTGTAATAGGAAGTGAGGGATGTCTGGTCAAGCAAAGAAAATGCCACTTGGTAAACCATCGAAAATTGAGTGGCGAATCTCCTGAAAAAAAGGAGTTTTTCTATTTAGCACTTTTGCAACTTTTCAAGCCTTGGCGTGCAGAAGAGGAACTGCTTGGAGATTTCCTCTGTTACGAAGACTCTTTCAATGCTGCCAAGGAGACCATAGAATGTCCTGCTTTTCCCAAATATGTAGAAATGTTGAATGCGGAAATTGAGCAGGAAGCAACGATTGCAGCCGAGATTGCCAGAGACAGTTCTCAGGACAGTCAGAGTTCTGCTTCATTGAGTCAGGATCCACTAGGAGGACCTGTTATTGAAAATGAAGCTGCCACTGCTATGAATGAAGTGGAAAGAGCCATGGCACATGCTCAAGAGGATGCGGTTAACTTAGAAGAGTTGGAAAGACAACTCAACGTTGAGCAGAGGAAAATATATGACGAAGTTACCATGCAAATTGATCATGGATTAAGTCATGACAAGAAAGAGTGCTCATGTACGTCGTTGAAGCCTGTCCGACTGTACGTGAGTGGAGAAGCGGGAACTGGAAAAAGTTTCCTCATTAAAGCAATTTCATGCTATTTGCAGGAAAGGACAGAGTCATCGCTGTCTTGTGTTGTCACTGCTCCAACTGGACTGGCAGCACATAATATTAAAGGGATTACTTTACATCGTTTACTGATGCTGCCAGTGGAGCATGACAACAAATTACAATATCACAAGCTATCTGGAGATGCTTGTTTTGAAGTTTCAAGAATCTTGAGGAAAATGAAACTTCTTATCATTGACGAACTAAGCATGGTTTCCAATGTCATGCTTGCCTTTGTGCATTTGAGGATGCAAGAAGTTCTCAAAACAGAGTATGATGTGTTATTTGGTGGCAAACACATCATTGTTTTCGGAGATCTTCTGCAGCTGACACCAGTGAAAGGGCAACCTGTGTTCAAAATGCTCACGCATGAAGATACCAGGAAGTGCCTAGGCAGCATTGGCAACGTCAATATATGGTTAAACTTCAATTATGCTGAACTGCATGAAAATATGCATCAGGCAAAGGATGAAGTTTACAAGACTATTCTACAAGATGTTAGAATTGGAAAAGTGACCGAGCATGGGAAAGAAGCTTTACATGCACGATTACTGTCAAATTTATATCCAGAACAAGATGTTGTGCCTGAGAATATTTTTCAGAAAATTACTGAGAAGAAATCTGGAATATGTTTGATGCCAACTCTTGCAGAATGTGCCAAATTTAACAACAAAATGTTGCATTTAGAAAAGCAAGAGATTGTGAAACTGGAAGCTATTGATAGAGTAGAGCATATGGGATCAACAATTATTTTGTCTGAGAATCTGAAAACAAAATTGGATTCATTAGAGAAGAGTATATCTAAAACTGCAGGTTTTGAAAAGACTCTGAATGTGTGCTTGAACTGCCGTATAATTTTAAGAAGGAATTTACATGTTGAAAGAGGTCTGGTAAATGGATCAATGGGTAATGTTGTCGATTTTGTGAAATACAGAAATAGAGATGGAATTGAATTTTTAAAAATTAAATTTGATGGCATTGAGGAAGTACAGCTAATTGGTCGTTGTTCTGCTAGATTTTTGCTTGTAAAAGACTTATATGTTCGCCGTAAGCAGTTTCCTGTTTGCTTGGCATATGCAGTGACAATTCATAAATCGCAAGGTTTAAGTGTAGACAGTGCATTGGTGAATATTGGCAGTTCTGTGTTCAAGGAGGGTATGGCATATGTGGCATTGTCACGAGTTAGAACTTTATCGGGATTGTACTTGATTGAGTGTGATGTCACAAACATTTGTGCGGATCTAGATTGTGTTAAGGAATACAATAGGTTAAGAAGAGAGTATGCGCCACATTTGCCTCAGTATCCTTTGTTTGAGAAACGTGTGGTAGGCCGGAAACGAAGAAATGAGAACAATACTGGGGAGGTTGTAGCAAAAAGACAAAAAGTCAATGAACCTAAAATTACAAGCAGAAACAAAAAGGATTCTGTTGAAGATGTTGTTGGTTTTCAGTTTGAAAACAGTTCTGGTGTCAACTGCTATGCTAATGTAGTGGTTAATGTTTTGTTTTCTCTAGAAAATGTAAAAGAAGAGATTGTGGTCAATTCTGATCAAAGATTTTGCAGTTTGTTAAATTCTGTGTTAGAGAAATGTAGCACTGATAGAAGAAACATAGAAAGTGTGTCTGAAATTCGAAATCTGTTAGACAGATGTTCAGGCCAAACACAATTCTCTCAAAATATTCAGCAAGATTGTCAGGAGTTTTTAATGTATATGCTTGATGTATTACATGCTGAAGGTGTAGATGTAGATCAGCTGTTTGGGCTTTCTTATCAATGGCAGCATGACTGCGAGAACTGTATGGTATCAAGTACTACTAGTGTAGACTCAGAAAGATTTATATATTTAACTTTGCCAGACAGTAAATCAGTCTCCTTTAATAAGCTAGTAAAAGCAGCTGATCACAACATGGAGTGTAGCCAATGTAAATCTGAAATGATGTCCACATTATTTATACGAACATATGGCCAGTATGTCATTTTAATGTTCCAACGATGTAGGCCTGATGGAACAAAATTGACAACCTTAATTAAAAATTTTGTAGCTTCGCAGTTGTCATTATCAGGAAGGACTTTTGTAACTGCAGCAATTATATATCATGACGGCCCTTCAATAACATCAGGACATTACACAGCTTATTTAAAGTCTAGAAATGGCTGGTCATTCTGCAATGATTCTGTTTTAATTTTCAAAAAAAAATTGCCGTATGACCTTAAAAACTCTTACCTGGTGTTTTTAAAACCAAAATTTTAGGGAAATAATCTCGGGATGTGCTCTGTGGAATTTCAAGAAGTTCTAATGGCTCCTACACAATTTGGCCTTGAGGATAAGTGTAGTTCAGAGACATAACTTCTAACCATAGGACTGGACGTCATGGAGAAATACGTGCACTTTGAATGAGTTCAGAAAAACTGTTTCTTTTTATAAGCTAATTGAAGCAGCCAATCAAAACATGGAGTAGAGGGAATGTAAGTCTGCAATGCTGTCTACTGTTTTACATTGCTTTGTGATTAAAAGTGATGTAGAGAATTAAATAATTGTAGTAGTCATAGAGGTAGTGTAAGTCTGCTTCATAGTAAGCAGTATCAGTGTCATAGGAAATGTAGAACATGACTGAGCAAGAAGGGGAAGATATTACTATTCCAGGATTGTGAAAATGATCTTCAACATTTTAATTCTGAAAGTTGCGGAAATGCCAAATGACGGGATTGGCTTACAAGAAATCCAAGAGTTATAAATGGCTCTGACCAGATTTGGCCTTGTGGAAAATTGTGGTAGAGAGCAAGAAGTCATTTATTGCATGTAATGTGTTTTTAAAAACGATGGAGATTTTCTTTCAGAAAGTGGCGGGCTGAAAGTAATAACAGCACAAAAGAGTGTAAGCTGTTCATAGGACATCCTTGGACGTCATGGAAAGTAAGTTAACTTTAAGGAGTTCTGAATTTTGATTTCTGATGTTGTATGGGTTTTTTAAACACAATCATTTTGATTGTGTTTTTTTTCCCCCGCTGTTACATGATGAATACCTTCAAGTCACTGTTTTTAGTGAAATTTGATACATTCTGAGAACAGCAAAAATAAACCATTTAAGATGTATAATTAATTCTGTACTGTTTGCATTTATGATGTATATGTAGAACTGTGTAGGAGGCATGGAGAAGGTGAGGCTTCTGTAAGTGTCAAAGTTGTTGCATGCAGTGCTGCACTTCTGCGTATTCTTTCATATGCTAGACTACATCTGCACAATGAGATACCTAAGCAAAGGAAACACAAGTGATGTGATTGTGAAATGAGCAAAATAAATTGCACGTATTTCAATTACATCACCTGTGTTTCCTATCATTACGAATCACATTGTGCAGATCAAGTTTAGGTCTGTCCAGGGAAACATAGGAGATTTGGACTTTGTTGAAGAGTGCAGTGGACATGACTCACTTCATTGGTAGACCTTCACATGTATTATCTCCTCTGTACTCTTCAACAAGTGTAAATCTCATCTGCAACCCTGAGTAGGCCTCACCTGAAACAAACCTCTGGATAGTAGACATCTTATTGGCATCCTGAAGCAATTATTTAAAATGTTAGTGTCTTGCGACACTTTTCTGAAACAACAGCAATGCAAAAGATGCACCATGTTTTAAGATAGGCCTCACTTCATCTGCATCAAGATACTGTTAGCTTAAAATGTATATCTTTAGGACTGTGTAGGGGGCCTGGAGAAGCAGAAGCTTCTGTAAGTGTCAAAGTTGTTGAAAAACTGTTTGTCCTTCAATCTTTTCCCTTGTCTTTTCTAATTTTTAAATACATTTTTTAATATTTTTCAAATGTTTGTTCTCTCTTTCACAGATTGAAAGTATAAAAACAAAAAGTGAGTAATTTAACGACAATTATAAGGTAAATATTTTGTACTGTTTTCGTTACATTTCTATCACATTTAACTACTATTAGTTCCACTGCTTCATTTCTTTAACCCTCAGTTTCCTGCCTTTGCTACTTCCCTCATTCCTTTCTCTATTACCTACTTACTCAACTCCTTCCACTCTTTTTCTCAGTCCCTCTCTTCTCATAGTTCCTCACTCTTGTTCACTCACTGCGTCTCTATTACTCTTAGTGTCTTTGACTGATCACTCTATCACTACTTGTTCATAATGCTTTCTCTGTGTAGTTGAAGCACACTAAGGGGAATATTATGAACACAGCCAATAAAATTTTTGCTCTTTTTATTGGCAGAAAACTGGTGCAAAAGTGGTTTTAGTGGCAGTTTTCTGCCACAAAAGCAGCTTTAGCGACACATTTCTGCCAATAAAAGCTGCAAAACTTTTATTGCCTATGTTGATGATATGGCTCTATGTTAATTACATTTCTTTGCTGTTTCAATTAATCTTTTTCTGTTATTTTTTGTTTTCTGTTTTCTATTTTTTCTCTCTGTTATTCCTCATGTTTTAATCTTATTTTGAACATTCACTCACATTCTCCAAGAAACTCTTCTTTGTTAATGTTATACTCTCTTTTTTTTTCTTTCACTTCGTTATCTATTTTGTTTTTCACAATTATACCCTCTTCTGTCTTTTCTTCGGTAAATAGATCTATTAAACAGTATCTCTTCTTTACTCCCTATAGCTGTCTTTCTTTTAACATTACTCTGTTTCCTTTCCTTATACTTACACTTTTTTATTTTTTTTATTTTTTTGGTTAGCTCCCGGTCCGCGTACCGGGAAGCTAACCCGGAAGCGAACCAAAAGAAATAGAGCTTGCCAGAGTGCTAAACATTCTAGCAATTTTTTTGGAAAGGGAAGGTAGTTCTGAAAAGAACTTTTTTTTATATTTTTGTTGTTTTATATTTTTTTTTATTTTTTGAACATTTTTTGTTTTTTTTGTATTTTTTGAACGATTTTATATTTTTTTTGGTTTTTTTTGGGGGGGAAACAACAAAAAACAGGCGTTGAAAAGGGCTCAACAGGACCAAAAAAAAATTACCTGGGGCGGTTAGGGCAATCATGGTGTTCATACGCCAGGTTGAGTGCATTGATGCTCATGTTGCCACAAGCTAATAATGCACGACAGTGCATACATAAGTGAATCATGTGCCCAAAATTTTCTTGAATATTTGGCACAGTTTCCCGTGCCTCTTCTGGTGTTAGAGAAACCGGTATTGTTGGTCTGGCCACAGGAGTTGGTCTTGGATTGTCGTGCATATCCCTTAATTCCGCCCGGCTGTAATTTAGGGGATGTTTCCTTGTCATGTGCCTGTGCATTGTGTGATTTCCAAAGCTATATTTTTTGTCCGTCCCTCTGGACAATTGTTCCTTGCATATGAGGCAGGTGACATACCTCGCATTGACTTTTTTTTGGCCACGAGGTATTGAAAAAAACTGCCAGATGAAACTGGCTTTCTTTCTGGAAACCCGGGGCAACTCTTCTAAAAATTGTGGTTCTTCTCCCTCCTCATCCATTTCTTCCTCTTCCTCCTCAGTGTTGGTCAGGACCTGGGGAGGTGGTCCTCTCTTCCCATGAGGAGGTGGTGGTGGTGGTGGGGGTCCACCAGCTGAAGCTACCAATGAAGCCATTTTCCAACAAGCAAAATAGGTCTTCCTCTCACAATGATGAAAGTCAGAGTGAGGAAAGAAGGAGGGGTTTTCATCATTTGGGAAAAAACAATACTTCTCAACCAATGAAAAGTGTTATTTTTAAGTCACCTGACCTAGCCTTCCATCATTATGAAACCAAAAGTGAAATGAACCAATGAAAAGTTTTATTAACAAGTCATATGACCTCTCACGCTCATGTTACGCGCTGCGGAACGCGCCCCGGTTAGCTTCCGGGTCGCTGAGCTTCGCGCCTCGGTCCGCGCCCCGGGACACTTCCGGGTGCGCTAACGCGATACATCACAAGACGCATTTCGCGGCAACGCGATACGTCGCGCTTTCGCGCCGCGGATCGCTTCCGGGGAGCTGCGTTTCGCGCCTCGGTCCGCGCCCCGGGGCACTTCCGGGTGCGCTAACGCAGTACGTCATAAGACGCATTACGCGGCAACGCGATACCGTCACTATGTTGATTTCTTACCGGGTCGCGGAATCAAATTGAGCTAACGGGAAGCTTCCCGGTTCGCGGACCGGGAGCGAAACAAAAAAAATATTTAAAAAAAATTATTAATAAACATATAAAATATATTTTTGGATTTAAAGAAGAATACATTTTACAGCTATAGATATTAGCTTTTAAAAAACCAATGAAATTCACTGAAAAAACCATAGGTTATAGACCATATATAGTTAGGAATTAGCATTTACAAAACCTTGAAAATTCACTGAAAAAACCATAGGTTATAGACCATATATAGTTAGGAATTAGCATTTAAAAAACCTTATTTTACTCACACAAAACCATTGAAATTCCATATATAGTTAGTTGTACTAACTATATATCGCGCACCCGCAATCCACTGCTGATCATGTCACATATTACATCATTCATGACATGGTCAGTGACATCACTGATGACATCACTGATGACATCTCAAATGACATCACTGATGACATCACTGATGACATCTCAAATGACATCACTGATGACATCACTGATGACATCTCAAATTACATCACTGATGACATCACTGATAACATCTCAAATGACATCACTGATAACATCTCAAATGACATCACTGATGACATCTCATTTGACATCAATGGTCACATCACTGATGATATCATTCATGTGACAATACAATGCATCTCCTCACACTTTAATATAACCTCTGTTACACCCAGTGTTAAATACAGAATATATATTTTTAAACAATTGACACACCAATACTAGTTACTACATACGCACTCACTGATTCCTACGTCTACACACACATTCACTCATTCACCCATACAATCATTCATACATACAATCACTCATCTTTAGAACACTATCATATGCACTCATACACCCTATACAGACACTCACACTCTGCCACTCATCCTTGGAGTTACTCACACACCTAGTCAGTCCTGTAAAGAATCAATCACACTTCCATTTTCTAATCTATACAGTTAAACATAGAGTACCTTACATTTTCAAACATATTCTAACACATACTTACTCTCTTATAAATCATTGATACAAGAACACATTGATCTGCACAGAGTCACACATCTCCCAGCCAGCCACACACACACTCAGTCTCCCATACAAATACTTGGACAATCAATCAATAACCCATATAGTTACTCATATAGCTACTGATCAACACATGCAGCAGTTTACAGAATACCAGACATAATGATGCACAAATTAAGACAGTTTAGTCACTAACCTATGCATTCAGTGAGACACATTTAATCACTCACTCATACAGTCAGTCACGCACCTACTGTAACCTTCATTCAGACACTTATACATCCACTCATTCAGTTGTGATGTGATGTCATCAGTGATGTCATTTGAGATGTCATCAGTGATGTCATCAGTGATGTCATTTGAGATGTCATCAGTGATGTCATCAGTGATGTCACTGACCATGTCATGAATGATGTAATATGTGACATGATCAGCAGTGGATTGCGGGTGCGCGATATATAGTTAGTACAACTAACTATATATGGAATTTCAATGGTTTTGTGTGAGTAAAATAAGGTTTTTTAAATGCTAATTCCTAACTATATATGGTCTATAACCTATGGTTTTTTCAGTGAATATATATATATATATATATATGCACTACATCACCCAGAAGGCCACGGCGAAAGCCACGCCCACGAGGGCAGGTGTTGGAACTATTTGGCGTGCTCTCTACAGCGCTTCCAGTCATTCTGCAAGACTCGCCACTGAAGAAAGGTTTACCCCTGAAACGCGTCTGGCGTACACTTATTGAACTTTGCCAATCCTTGATGGTTACTGCTGGCAGGCTGTGCATCAATAAATACGAGCTGAAACTTACCTCCGTGTGGCTCTACTTCGAAAGGGTTTCCTGTTTGTTGTGGATTTAAAGGCGGCCCTCACCCGGTCGCGAAGAGGAGCTCACCGCGGTAAACGCGGGTCAATGGCAGCATCACGCTGGTGCGGCTATAATTGGACGAAGGCAACTGGCGCCCTTACAGGGAGGGAACCAGTTTAACAGCTCTTGTTGTCAGCCATTAAGCGGGGCAGGACCCGCCAGGGACATTTGCATCATTCACGCATTGCTACAAAGAGACTGTGATAACGCACCCACTGTGGTAACAAATGTGAGCACTACATCACCCAGAAGGCCACGGCGAAAGCCACGCCCACGAGGGCAGGTGTTGGAACTATTTGGCGTGCTCTCTACAGCGCTTCCAGTCATTCTGCAAGACTCGCCACTGAAGAAAGGTTTACCCCTGAAACGCGTCTGGCGTACACTTATTGAACTTTGCCAATCCTTGATGGTTACTGCTGGCAGGCTGTGCATCAATAAATACGAGCTGAAACTTACCTCCGTGTGGCTCTACTTCGAAAGGGTTTCCTGTTTGTTGTGGATTTAAAGGCGGCCCTCACCCGGTCGCGAAGAGGAGCTCACCGCGGTAAACGCGGGTCAATGGCAGCATCACGCTGGTGCGGCTATAATTGGACGAAGGCAACTGGCGCCCTTACAGGGAGGGAACCAGTTTAACAGCTCTTGTTGTCAGCCATTAAGCGGGGCAGGACCCGCCAGGGACATTTGCATCATTCATGCATTGCTACAAAGAGACTGTGATAACGCACCCACTGTGGTAACAAATGTGAGCACTACATCACCCAGAAGGCCACGGCGAAAGCCACGCCCACGAGGGCAGGTGTTGGAACTATTTGGCGTGCTCTCTACAGCGCTTCCAGTCATTCTGCAAGACTCGCCACTGAAGAAAGGTTTACCCCTGAAACGCGTCTGGCGTACACTTATTGAACTTTGCCAATCCTTGATGGTTACTGCTGGCAGGCTGGGCATCAATAAATACGAGCTGAAACTTACCTCCGTGTGGCTCTACTTCGAAAGGGTTTCCTGTTTGTTGTGGATTTAAAGGCGGTCCTCACCCGGTCACGAAGAGGAGCTCACCGCAGTAAACGCGGGTCAATGGCAGCATCACGCTGGTGCGGCTATAATTGGACGAAGGCAACTGGCGCCCTTACAGGGAGGGAACCAGTTTAACAGCTCTTGTTGTCAGCCATTAAGCGGGGCAGGACCCGCCAGGGACATTTGCATCATTCACGCATTGCTACAAAGAGACTGTGATAACGCACCCACTGTGGTAACAAATGTGAGCACTACATTACCCAGAAGGCCACGGCAAAAGCCACGCCCACGAGGGCAGGTGTTGGAACTATTTGGCGTGCTCTCTACAGCGCTTCCAGTCATTCTGCAAGACTCGCCACTGAAGAAAGGTTTACCCCTGAAACGCGTCTGGCGTACACTTATTGAACTTTGCCAATCCTTGATGGTTACTGCTGGCAGGCTGTGCATCAATAAATACGAGCTGAAACTTACCTCCGTGTGGCTCTACTTCGAAAGGGTTTCCTGTTTGTTGTGGATTTAAAGGCGGCCCTCACCCGGTCACGAAGAGGAGCTCACCGCGGTAAACGCGGGTCAATGGCAGCATCACGCTGGTGCGGCTATAATTGGACGAAGACAACTGGCGCTCTTACAGGGAGGGAACCAGTTTAACAGCTCTTGTTGTCAGCCATTAAGCGGGGCAGGACCCGCCAGGGACATTTGCATCATTCACGCATTGCTACAAAGAGACTGTGATAACGCACCCACTGTGGGCAGACTTTGTCATCAAAAACAAGCGGTCTATATCAGAACAAGTTGCTGTGTCTGTATTGCAAGAGGCTCGTGAACAAGGGCGGTGGCCTGAAACGCGTCGAGCCGCGTTTTAAATGATAATGCGATAGCTGACTCTGCTGGGGCCCTCATTATGACGATATGAACTCCGAGCGGCCTCCTCACTTTGTGGCAACCTGTTTGACTTATATATATATATATATATATATATATATATATATATGTATATATATATATATATATGAAACAGTCCCTGCTTGCTCTCGCCTGGAGCCCAATCCTGGATACCGCAGCGCAGAAGAAGAGAGGAGACCCAAGTGCAGGTGAGCAGTGTATTTTATTTCATCGGGGAGACGGCACACCTCAGCATGACGTTTCGGCCTTCACAGAGGCCTTGATCACATATGTATGTATGTATGTATATGACTTCAAATCTGACTTCAAATCTGAGGCCCACTGAAGGCCTTTGCTTTATTTGTCCTTTGAATTTTTAGAATACACACAACCCACTGGAGGGCAAAATGCGGCGTAAAAAGAATCACGTATTCCAGCATGCAGCGTGAAATGGCACACCGGAAGCCTAGTTAAATTGAACAATAAGCAGGGAACTGTGGGAGCCTACAAACTGTGTGCATTATAATGACTTTGAAAAAGGAGCGCGAAGCTCTGAAACGCGTCGGCAAAGGACTACAATGTTCAGATATGAATGCCCGTGTTTCTTTGAATAAATTGATTGAGATAATCACCGGCTGGTGGAGTGCATCCTTAAGCGCAGAGCAATGTTTGAAGATGTTGATTCACGGTGGCTTTGGCCGTGTAGGATTTGCACCTCCCTGGAAAGGGAACGGAAAAGGGACCGTCATGTTTTGAGACTCTTCAGAATATGGTATCAAATTTACCAACACCAGATCACATCCCTTCTTCATACTTAACCAAAAGCCACTAATCCCGACCAGTTGTCTAACAATAAAAGGGCTAATATTGACTCCTATTCAATCAATCAATCAATCATTTGTAAAGCGAACTACATACCCGTGAGGGTCTCAAGGCGCTGGGGGGCGGGGTCGCTACTGATCGAACAGCCGGGTCTTGAGTATCCTCCTGGAGGTCAGCAGGTCTTGGGTCTGTCGTAGGCTCAGTAGTAGGGTGTTCCATGTCTTGATGGCGAGGTGGGAGAAGGATCTCCCACCGGTGGTTGTTCTTCAGATGCGCGGGACGGTGGCGAGTGAGAGGTTGGCGGAGCATAGCTAGCGGTTGGGGATGTAGAAGGAGAGCTGTCTGTTGAGGTAGGCTGGGCCGGACTTGTGGAGTGCCTTGTGTGCGTGGATGAGGAGCTTGAAGGATACCCTCTTGTTGACGGGGAGCCAGTGCAGGTTTCTCAGGTGGGGGGTGATGTGGCCGTGGTGTGGTATGTCGAGGATCAGTCGCGCCAAGGTGTTTTGGATGCGTTGTAGTCATTTACTGAGCTTGGTCGGGGCTCCCACGTAGAGGGCATTTCCGTAGTTGAGTCTGCTGCTGACGAGGGCCTGGGTGACTGTCTTTCTTGTATCTGTCGGGATCCATCTGTAGATCTTGCGGAGCATGCGTAAGGTGTTAAAGCAGGAGGAGGAGACGGCGTTGACTTGCTTGGTCATTGAGAGCGTTGAGTCGAGGATGATTCCCAGGTTGCGTGTGTGGTCCGTGGGTGTCGGGGCTGCCCCCAGTGCCGTCGGCCACCAGGAGTCGTCCCAGGCTGAAGGGTTGGAGCCAAGGATGAGGACCTCCGTCTTGTCCGAGTTCAGCTTCAGAAGGCTGGTCTTCATCCATTCGGCGATGGCCTTCATTCCTTTGAGGAGGTTGGCTTTGGCGGTGATGGGGTCCTTGGTGAGGGAGAGGATCAGCTGAGTGTCGTCGGCGTAGGATATTATGTTGAGGCCGTGCTACAACTATCTTAGAATAGGATTCTATACAAGTGTAATCAACATGCATGCACTCGATTCCAGGCACTGGAAGTGGGGGTCACAAAAGCAGTCAACCTCAAAATCACAGTGTACTTACATTGTGCAATCAGGAGTGTTATCATGCATCAATAGTTAGCAGCCACTCGGCAGTGGTTGACATTCAAGCTGGGGTGTGTAATGCTTTCCTAAAAAAGAGTGTGAGCATGTCTCAAAGATGGTGCGAGGTGGGTTCTTAGGCGAACTTTCACATTGAAATTCAACAACAGGCACCTAATGCCAACCAATCTGCACACCACTGCCATCCAGGAATTAATGTGTAATAACCAGGTTTAAGTCCCGGTGTCAACTCAACAATCTTCCTGTGATCCTGGGCACATCAATTAACCTCCCCTTGTCTAATATATGAATGCAACCTTATGTAATGGAATTGGTGATCACGCAAGGAATTCTGTAAAAAGCTCCAATGCCCTTGGGCCGAGTTTGCATTAAAATTGGGTTGGGGAAGGCTTTAAAGCAAGGCACAGGGTGGGGAGAAGCACGTCAGGAATAGGATTGAGGGCTAGTAGACAAAGGAAGTGACATTACAGCCAAAGCGGAAGCTTTGGAACTGGGGAACCAGTTTTGAGTCCAGGCCTTGGCCCAACATCTTGGGCTGAGTACTTCATTTTATCTCCCCTTGCCTGAAAAGAAAAAAAAATCTTACCTTGTGCTATGTAACTGGTGGTCATATAAAGCACTCCAATGCCCCTGGCAAGGATGGGTCAGCGAGAAGTAGCAAGTCTGCTTCTACTGCTATCAGGGCGAGTGGCAACCCTGATGACCTATCACTGGCTTTCAGTACTGCTGAGAAATCCGTATAATGAATTGCTGCTCTGTAGAAATCCACGCTGTCATGATAAGTCTAGGTCCTAAATTACTGCAGCTCATTGGTTTTCCAATGAACATATACACATCCTTGTGTTGGTTCACTGATAGAATATCGATGTAACAAACATCGATGTTCTAAATATCGAAGAAAAAATATAGAATGCAAAAATATTGACTCCCTATACATAAACAGGTAAGTACAAAAATATTGATCTAAAAATATCGGAGTAAAAAATATAGATGTAAAAAATATCAAGTAAAAAATATATATAAAATAAAATAAAACATTAAATATATTAAATTATATATATATATATATTTTTTTTTTTTTATTCTTTTTATTGAAGCATCAGCAGTGTTAGCAGACAATATTCCCACATAACAATCTTGACAGTACACATCATTCAGTATATTATACATTCTAGAACATATTATCTCTTTCTATCATATTATATCAGCCCCCTGGTTCTCTGAACAACTTAGACTCCTGAGGCAGGAAGTTAGGAGACAGGAGCGGCGATGGCATGCAAGTTGGGATCTCAAAGACAGGGATGCTCATAAAGCCCTGCTCAAGAGATATAAGTCGGAAGTCATTGGGACCAAACAAGACTACTTTGTGACCCTGACTTCCTCCCCTTCATCGCCCAAAGAGCTCTTCAGGATCGTGGACTCTCTCACATCTCTCCAGGTCCCCGATCCTGTTATTCCATCTCAGGAGCTCTGTAATGACATAGCTCTCTTCTTCCAGTCCAAAATATCGGACATTTACACCTCTCTGGAGTCACAGAGGCTCTTAACGGCTGAGCCTCCGGCCATTGCGGTTCCGGATGTTTCCTTGGCGGAGCCTCCTGTGGCCGGCTATTTGGAATCCTTTCCCCCGCTCTCCCTACAAGATCTTGACAGGCTGCTTGAGAAAACCAAGTCAGGGTCTCCATTAGATGCTTGCCCTCTTAAGATCTTGAAGCAGTGTAGAGGATCTCTTTTACCCCCTTTACTTGAGATCATGAATGGGGTAATGAGGGAGGGTGTCTTTCCACAGCAGTGGAAAAATGCTGTGGTAAAACCTCTTCTTAAGAAACCCTCCCTAGATCCCGGGGTATTAAAGAACTTTCGCCCCATCTCACTGCTTCCGGCCCCTGCAAAGATGCTTGAGTCCCATTTAAATGGGCATCTAGCTGCCTTTGTGGAGAAGTCGGGCTGTTTGGACCCTTCCCAGCATGGCTTCAGGAGGGAACATAGCACCGAGTCCGCCCTCACCCTGGTCCTCGACTCCATTCGTATGAGTGTGGACGAGGGTCGGACATCCCTCCTGATCCTTCTGGACCTCACGGCTGCCTTCGATACCCTATCTCCCCGTGTCCTAGCATCTCGACTGGGTGAGATTGGGGTCCGGGGGGCAGCCCTGGGTTTGCTCTCTTCCTTTCTCGATCATAGGGAACAGAGGGTAATGCTGGGAAAATTTCTATCTCCATCCCTGTCTGTGCATTGTGGGGTCCCCCAAGGGTCGGCGCTTAGTCCCACCCTTTTTAACATCTATGTGACCCCCTTGCCAGACTTATTAGATCTTTTGGGATGGAGGTAGTTTCCTACGCGGATGACACCCAGATCCTCGTGTCTCTCTCCCAGTCAACAGAGCTGACGGCCTCCAGATTTAGATCTTGCATGGAGGCCGTCGGCCAGTGGATGATTTACAACTCACTGAAATTGAATGGGGAGAAGACCGAGGTGATGGTGTTCGGCGGAAGGGAAGATATTTGGTCCATGGAGTGGTGGCCCGACTCGCTCGGTCCCTGCCCTAAGCCTATCTCCTCGGCTAGAAACCTCGGGGTGATGATTGACCCTACTCTTGACATGCGCCAACAGGTCAACAGGACGGTATCTACCTGTTGGGGTATAATCCATGTCCTCAGGAAAATTAGGAATTACCTTTCCCTGCAGGCAAGAAGGCAACTTGCTGTCGCCCTTTTGGGGTCCCGTCTGGACTACTGCAATGCGTTGTATGCTGGACTGAATAAGAGTCAGCTGCAGCGCTTGCAGGTAGTACAGAATGCGGCAGCCAGATTTGTCCTTGATCTTCCCCGACGCTCTTCGGCAACGCTGGCCAGGAAGCAGCTTCACTGGCTGCCGATAAAGGAGCGGATTGTCTTCAAGTCCATGTGTATGGTCTATAAGGCCTTGGCAAAAAGTAGCCCTACAGGCATTGGATCCATCTTGACCTATTACAACCCAGGCAGGAAACTTCGCTCCTCCAATCATTTTCTTCTTCACATCCCTCGCATTCGGAAAGCCAGATGGGGTGGTAGGGCTTTCTCCCTCTTGGCTCCCAAATGGTGGAACGACCTCCCATTAGAGCTCAGGTCCCTCCCCTCCCTTCAAACCTTTAGAGCTGCCCTTAAAACTCGCCTCTTTGTCCAAGCGTATGAATTAAGCGCATGAGTGCCCGCTTTCTGATCTTTTTTGTTAGGCGCCTTGACACCTTTGGGTTTTAGTTTGCGCGGTACAAGATGCACAATAAATAATCTCTTCCGATTGGACTAGACTCCAGGCGCGCTGTCCCCCCAGCAATTGAGTTCCGCCACCCCCTCCAGCCATTACCTTCTGGCTTCTTTCAGATACCCCTGTATATTTCCCACTTAGTCCATATCTTTTTCCATTTCTTTGGGCAACCACAGCTCTCATATATCGTTTTCTCTGCAGCGCAGCACCAGAATATTATTATTTGTAACAAATTAAATTAAATTTAATAAACATTTTAACTGAATATTACAAATAAACTTAAATTAAAAAAATACAAACACAACAACATAATATTTTGTACATATATATTTAAATATTATTTTTATTTAATTTGTTAACTTTAAAATTATATAAATATATATATAGATATATATCAGTATTTTAAAATAAAAAACATTCTATAATAATTTAACCCCTTCGACGCTGATGACGAGCTCAGCTCGTCATGAGGTACACCTCTCGTACACTCATGATGAGAACCGCGGGTTTTTTAAAAAGTCAGCGCACAGCGGGAAAATGCGCCGCACCGATGCGGTTAAAACATTAAATTATTTTAAAAAACTTAAAACATACAATAAATGCAACAGTAGGGAAAATGTTGGATAGCGAAGGGGTAAAAATTACTATTCCCACTCCAGTGAGTGCAACAGTAGGGAAAGTGCTGGATAGGGGAGGGGTAAAAATTACTATTCCCACTCCAGGAAAAAAAAAACGGTAGGGAAAGTGTTTGATAGCCCAGAGGAAAAAAATACTATTCCCCCTCCAATTATTGCAAAAGTAGGGAAAGTGCTGGACAGTGGAGGGGTAAACATTACTATTCCCATTCCAGTGAGTGCAACAGCTGGGAAAGTGCTGGATAGCGGAGGGGTTAAAAGTACTATTCCCACTCCAGTAAAAGAAACAGTAGGGAAAGTGTTTGATAGCGGAGAGGAAAAAATGACTATTCCCACTCCAATGAGTACCACAGTAGGGAAAGTGCTGGATAGCGAAGGGGTAAAAAGTAATATTTCCTCTCCAGTGAGTGCAACAGTAGGGAAAGTGCTGGATTGCAGAGAAACAAAAATTACTAATAACATTTAAACAATAGAAACAAGTCATAAAAGTAACAATATTTAAGAAATATACATATAATTATAATAAACATAAAATACACACACATTATAATAAAAATTAGATATAACAAAAGTCTGCAAATATTATATATGAACAATTATTAAATACATTTCAAACAATACGTATTAAAAAGGAGCAAATATTAGCAGAATTGTGTAAAACATAAATATATTTATTTTGTGTCCTACCCTAGAACACCACACCAATAAATAAAAACACTTATTAACATGTTTTATTTAAATTTATTTCCACAATTACCATAATTAATAATCAATTCAATATATGATTAATAAAATAAATAATAAACATTTATTGAATACACAAGCTTTAATACTATACCATCCACAACACACACCTAAAACTTATTAAACAATTACCATATATAATTTCTAATTAATTAATTTAAATTAAATAACTAATTATTCATTTATCAATTACAAATAAATTACTTCCCACCCTTCCCACCATTTACAACTATACATACCACAGCACACACCTACAACTAATTACACTATTACTATAAGTAATTACTAATTATTATTTTAAATTAATTAACAACTAATTATTAAATCATCAATTACAAATAAATTACTGCCAGCCTTCTCATCATTTACACCTATGCATACCACAACACACACCTAAAATTAATTACACAATGACCATAATTAATTGCCAATTAATTAATTAAAAATGATTAACTACAAATTATTAATGAATTTATTAAAAATTACTTTTACATTTAACTTGCAGACACCCCACCCCTTTTCCGCCCGGTTGACTCGTCGTCGGGCGGAAAACCTGCATCATAATATGGGAAATGGGATGCGGGCGGTGGTAAATGGGGGTGGCGATCCGCCCGACATATTAATAGACCCCTATATTTTTACAAACGATGTTAAACCCTTCGATATTTTAAACAACGATATTTTTGCAAACGATATTAAACCCTTCGATATTTTAAACAAAAATATTTTTGCAAACGATATTAAACCCTTCGATATTTTAAACAACGATATTTTTGCAAATGATATTAAACACTTTGATATTTTAAACATCGATATTACTTACCTAACAATCGATATTCTTGACCACAATATTTTTTCTGGCGATATTTCTCACCCACGATATTTTTACATCGATATTGGCCCTTACAGGGCTAACAGGAAGCTGCGCTTAGATGAGCTCCATTTAGTAGTGGTCTCCAGGATCAAGAAAGCCAGAAGTGGAGGCCGGCTTTTTCATACAATGCCGCCAAGCTCTGGAACACTCTGCCACTGCACCTTCGCAGGGAATCTAACCATCTTGCCTTCCGAAAACAGCTAAAGAACTTGCTCTTCCCTTAATATTCTGACTCCTCTATTACTGCTTAGCTATGGGATGCTCCCGGGTAGCCATGCGCTATATAAATGTCTTTTCAATTCAATTTCAATTCTATTGGTGCAAGTCGATATTTATACATCGATATTTGGGGGCCCATTAGGATGGCGGGCGGATTGCCCCCGCCAGGCTGGTGGTAGCCACCACCGGTCTGGCGGGGGAAATCCGCCCGCCATCTTCAGCTAAATGATCGCCTGCCATATTATTATGGCGGGGGGTCAACGGCGGACGGAAAACCGTCCGCCGCTTTTCCGCCCAGGTCGCTTTGCGACAGGGGCAGAAAAGGTCCAATATGGTGGCGGTGTCTAACAGACACCGCCAGCCATATTAGCATGGGCTGTTTGAGATGCCTTTCCATGGCGGCGATGCCTCCATGGAAAGGCATGCGGTCTGCACTTTGGGGGCCCCCTGCAGGCCCCCAGAGTGAAGGAGAGGTGGGGGTGCACACTGGGGGGTACCTGTTGTACCCCCCTGCATTTACATAAACAAAGCGTCAGGCACCGCGCGGTGCCTGTCGCTTTGTTTATGTATATGCGTCACATGCATTTTGAGCATTGTAGCGGGCGGTGCTGAGAGCACCGCCCGCCACAATGCTAAAAATGCAGGATGCGCCCACCACAGTGGCGGGCACATCCTAATACCCCCCACGGGTCCCCCGCCCTTATGGCGGGTGGTCCCAGTCACCGATGGGATGGCGGGCGGACTAAGGCGGACTAAGTCTGCCCGCCATCCTAATGACCCCCTAGTGCACCCCTTGTGTTCTTCTTAAAAAAGTGTACTAGGCCAACTTGACCCAGGGCTGTGTGGCTTACATTTCTTTTTAAAACAGTGATCTGGCCATTGGCGATGACTGTATAGTGCTAACAATCCCAAAGCTTTCTCATTGAGTACTGATGGGTGGACGATTGTTCAGGTATCTGGCCAGTAAACAATGGAATGCTCTACCGACTGAGCTCCGGATGGAACCATCGGAAACGAGGTTCCGTCAAAAATTGACAACTTACCTTTTCCCGAAGGAGTGTTAGGCTCTCTGTCGGCTCTTCCGGCCTGGCATCTAAGGAGAACATCTGGTTCTGTCTTCACAGCGCGGGGACACACTGTTTTTAGTGTAACCAGGCGCTTTATAAACTTTGTTGTTATTATTATTATTATTATTATTGAGTACCTGCTGCATTGGGCACTGGCATTTCATTCAGCAGTCTTGAGTAGACCAGTTCCATGCATATGCAGCTCAACCCGTCCAACACTTTGCTTTGCATCTTTGTACTTGTAGTTCTAGTTATTACATTTCAATTCCAGGACTGCAAGTGCAAGAATACTAAGAAAAGCAAGTCTATCCGAACAGCTGACAAATGTAATTGGGAAACCTATGAGCTCTGTCGGAATACGCCTTGCATTGGGATGCTGATTTGCTACTCCTTTGTGAGCCTCCCTGATGTGAGGCATGCGTCTTACTGAAATGTCCCTAGGAGTAAAATGACTGTTTAGTTTAAGGCTTCTTGCCATCTGTTATTGGGATTTCATTGCTCTGGGGTTGTTTCCTGTAAATCCTGCCAGACGTTAAACGCTGTTCATACGTATGTGATGTTGTTGAGACCTCGGATTGAAGTGCATTTTATGAGGTTTTGATTCATGCCTATCATAATGAGGGGAAGAGTTAACAAGTGAAACCAGAAAAAGCTAACTTGTGAAGCATGGACAATAGACTCGAAAGGACAGTGCATGCGCAGAGTCCATACTGATCAGTTACAAAAACAAATATAAAGCGAAAGACTAAGTTAGGCAAGTGCAATTAATCCTTTTTGACTCTAAGGCAGTGGCGGATCCTCGAGGGAGCGCTGAGGGGTGGTGGGGCGGAGGAGGGTCAGGGTGGGGGGGTAGTAAACTCCGGAATGCGCTGAAAGGAGCTGTGTATATAAATGAATAAATGAAACAAATTACATTGCGCAAGCTGCAATGCCATATGAAAAGGGGGGGCCCTCGGCCCCCCCGCACGCATGGCGGCGCGGCGACCGTCGCCCCCCCTTCCCCATTGTTGCCTCTCGGTGGTGGGGGCGGGCCCTGGGGGCGCGACCCACCACCGATTGGCCGGCGGCCTCCCTGACCCGGATACAAGGTAGAAGGTCCGGGTCAGGGGGGGCGGGCTACAGGAGGGGCGGGCCGGGGGGGGCGTGCCCCCCCCGCCTGGCCCCTCGGGAATAAAGAGGTGGGGAGCGCCCAGGAGACCCCCTTGTCCCTGGACGCTCCCTCACAGGACGGTGTGCCCCGCGCTCGGGGCTTCTTTGTTTTCCCACCCACCATCCCTTGGAACAAAAGTCTTGTGGCATTCATTATGTCTGATTTAATGGTAAGTTTCTGAAGGTACTGTCCACATGTCTTACATGGTAGTAGAAATGGATCTGTTGGTATATTTGGTTGATGCTTTTGTTTAGGAATTTTTTCCCCTTTTTAGCAAACTGTGTGTGAAGTGATTTTTTCTTTGATGCCAAGTGTCTTTAGGCCTTTTTTCCCTTTGTAGCTGTACGGTGATACTGTTATTTATTAGCCAGTGTAGCTGTCCTTTAGAGTTTTTTCCCATAGGTCGTCGTATTTATTAGGTATGGGGCATGCGGTAAGGTCATTATCGGTGAGCACATATTTGAGGTCTGAGGGGGCGGGCATCATCCTATGGAGGTTCCCGCCCAGGGGGAGGGGCCTGCGGGCCACTCCTAGAACTCCAGGGGCAAGGTAATGGATGCTGCAAAGCAAAGGAGCGCGGGTAGGAGTAGTTCACGCTTTCCTTAGGCTGGTAGCCACCCCGCGCGCGTATACTCATGACGTCACCGGCTGGCGCAGAGTAAGGGCCCTCCTTCAGTGGGTAAATGGAGTTCAGGGCGTAGACCGGGCAATTCCCGGGGTAACACTGCGCATGCGCACGTCTCATGGGGAGGCGCAGCTTGTAGGACCTGACACCGGTAGTGACCCTGCCATATGGCCAGAAATGTACAAAAATCAAGATGAGGATGTTTAGACTCGGTTAGGAAACAACATGTATTAGAGTTTTGTTACGGTCAGGCTCTCAAACTTGTTGACAATAATTTTGTATTTAATGTCCTGCTGATTTTTGTATAAATTGTTGATCATGCAATTAAAAAACCTTTTATAATTTCATACTTTAATAAATACGGCCGGGCGACTAGCGCCCGCCTTCCAAAAAGTAAAGATGTCTCGTGTCCACGTTTCTGGGTGTTGGGTGCCGGTTTGGGGGGGAGGCGGCAGCTAGTCGCTGACCATGCCAGCGATGCAGCGACCAATGTCATTTTATTTATTTACTCAACTCCGTTCGGCCACATTCTAGAGTTTACTACCCCCGCCCTGCCCCATCCCCCGCACCACCCCACCGCCGCAGCACTCCCTCAAGGAGCTACCACTGCTCTAAGCCAATCAGGTTAACAGGCCTGCATGTCTGTAATACAGATGTACTCATTTTTGTAATGATTTGTGCGTGAAGCCAATACCAACAACATGCCAAGCAGATACAACAAAAGAAAAGTCGATATGCAGCAAAAAACACGTTTATAGTGCAAGTAGAGGACAAAAATATGGAAACATTATAGAGGCCGATGCGATGCCGATCTAAAAAATAATGTGTTACGCAAAAAAAATTCTCATAAGCACAGTGCCAATAGCGGAAAGGCAGAAATAAAACCAAATTGATTAGTACTCCATCCATGGTCTAAAGCAGCTCAAGGAAGTGATGTCATAAGTATGGGAGCCAATTACAAGACAGTTACAAGGAGAGACAATCAAACCTGCAAATGGAAAGCGGGGCACCAAGCCCTTTACTGCTTACAAAAACCCTTGCAGCAGCAATAGTGTATGAGCGCTGATAGACAAGACCTAAAAATGACTTTAGGAGTTTTTTACTGCCAGGACATGCAACTAGTGGCGGGTTGCTCGCACTCAAGCCTGGGGCGGCTCATGTGGCGGGACCTCTGCACTGCAGTTACCCATTGTGGAGATCCTGCCACAAGTGAATTGGGCCCCAAAAATCTGGGGGAATATCATGCCATTGAAGTCAGGTCTAACAGCTGTAGAGCTCTGTAGCTGTGATGGCATCCAATCCCATATCACAAGGGGGACATTCAGGGATTCCTGCATTTTCAGACAAGAGCACTGAGCTCGCTGGGTCTTGTTACATAGTGTTGATTATATTTGTGGGCCTAGTGGATTACGTATACAAGTGGCCCAATAATTCAAATGAGACCATGTCAGAATTATACGTTTTGCATGTACTTCACATCCTCTGTGGAGTTTCTCATGGACATTTTGCCTGCTGCAAGGTGGCAAAGTTTCAATGTGGAATACTGGGAAGAAACGTGACAAATCAACACAGTAAGTAAGATTTCCACATGTTAATCC
Source organism: Lissotriton helveticus (assembly GCF_964261635.1). NCBI lineage: Eukaryota > Metazoa > Chordata > Amphibia > Caudata > Salamandridae > Lissotriton > Lissotriton helveticus. The sequence continues at coordinate 1,764,296,512 of NC_136059.1, forward strand.
ACAACAACTCTTAATTTCAGTTATTCCTCTGCCCCGGAACTACTGGGACTCTCAATAATGGCAATTACAGGACAAGCGATATAACAGGGATAATTACAGGCCACTTTTAATGAGGGCTGTAATGTTGCTCGCTGAAAGCTCAGGACTAGTTGAAACCTCCTCCTTTCACGAGGCCATAAAAATTAAAATCAAAATGAATTTTCTGAAAAGCTGAACATATATATTTAACAATAATGAGTAGTGTGCAAATCTGAATATGTACCCAAATATTTTGAGTGATGGTGAACATCAGAGCTCGATGTAGCATTATTGGCTGTGGGGCAAATATGTACATGCACTATGGGTTATTGCCTGATGGAGCTAAACTGAGAAATGCATTTAGGATTAGTGAGTGATGGTGAATTTGAGCAAACATTAATGGGCCTATTAGGATGGCGGGAGGACTCTTTCGTCCGCCCGCCACGCAAGCGGAGCTGGGACCGGCTGCCAGTGGTGTGGCGGTCCTGCCATGACAAATATGATGCCACGGTGGCGGTGGCATGCTCTATTCCCAGCATTGTGGCGGGCGGTGCTCACAGCACCGCCCACCACAATGCTGGGAATGCACGTTGTGCATTTTCATGCAAAAGGTGACAGGCACCTGCTAACATGTCCCTGACAATGTAGGGAGGTACCATAGGTACCCCCCATGTGCACCCCCACCCCCCAACATCCTGGGGGCCCACAACAGGCCCCCATTTGCGAAATCCACATGCCTTTCCATGGGCTTTTTCCCGCATGCATTGTAATACGGATGGCACGATGGCGGTGTCTAATAGACACCGCCACCATATTCATACCTTTTCTGCCCGGTCTACTCATTGACCGGGCGGAAAAGCTGCGGGCGGTCTTCCCTTCCGTCGCGGTACCCCGCCAACATAATCAGGCGGGGGTAAATTGCATGCGGGCGGAGTATAATGGCGATTCACCCGCCATTATAATAGACCCCTAAGAATTAATGATTGATTGATTTTATTGTCTTATATTGAAGTGTTTCTATAGTGCTTTCTGTACACCTCTGTCACAGGCCTTAAAGCATTTTGTGACCAGAAAATTAGTATAGGATCCAATCTTACACTGCACGGATGAGGAAGGGTGCTAAATATGGTATTTAAAAATGTAGAGATTTCAGAACGTGCAAGTGTGCCTAGAGAGCGTTCTCCAAACATGATGCAGCAGCATGTAGCAGCACTCTACAGATGAAGCAGGATACAAGAGGAAGTGTGAAAGATAGTTCACAGGCAGGTTATATACACCATTGTCATTTGAGGAAACCACAGTCACATTTTTGGAGAGCCCAATGTCTTACCAGAGGCCTAAATACAGCTGGTATCAAAGACTGTAGTTCTTTAAGGAAGAATCCAACAAAATACCTTGCCTGTACTGATCCTTATTCTAAGAAATAAATCATTAAGGTAATAACAACCGAATTAATGTCAACCTCCTCAAAAATTGCTCACAAATATTTTTATTTTGTTTTTCACATGTATCATATATCATAATTCAACCATTTTTGACATTTTACCACAAGACCAAAAGACATTTGACCAAACAACAACACTTAATGACTCAAAGTTAATACACCAATAATAGACAACATCAAAGACGATTCACTCACATACAAAACATAAAACACAGAAAATGTAACCAAGTAATCTTTCTTGTTCAAACCATTTTAACATTGGTTAGTCAATCAAGAAAAACCAAAAAACTGTGTGGATTCTAAATGGAAAAAGTTCTGCACTGTGCCAGTTTATGGACGCCCTTTCACAAGTTATTTAACCAGGCAGAAAAACTCTACACAAACTCTACACATTTACAAAAAGAAAGATTTATCCTAAAGTATACAGAAAAGAAGTTATAGACTTTCTTGTCTGTAAGTCAAAATTCAGCCTTTCTGTGGTCTTCCCTGATTGGTCAGAGTTAACAGGATTAGCCAGGCTGCTTTTATGAAGTGATAAGTGGATCACCCAGGAGGAAGCTATCTGTTGGAGACAGCTCTACTACACAGGAATGCCAGAGCAGGGGGAGGGGTTGTAAAGCATGAAGCCTCAAAGGAGGAATAGTACAGGCAGGGAATACCAGGTCCATCTCCCCATTCCCCATCCCCTTTGACTAAGTCAGATAGTAGGCTTGAGGCAGGAGTGTGCAGATGTTAGGGGAGGGGAGCTATGGAAATGAGCCATACTGGAGGTTGGTTTAGCTAGCTCATTCTCTTCTGCAGAGACATCAGCCATACTGAATTTTGGAGGAATAGTGCTTACTGGGAGAAGAAAATGCCACACCTTGGAGGAAGTGGTCATACTCTGAGGTAAGGCCTTGCACCTCATTTGACTGGAGTGCTCTCCTGAATGAGAAATGAGAACACTGAATAAATATGATAGAGGAGCACAGACTCTCAGATCTGCTCCTTGAAACTAAGACAAGAAGAAGTTTTGGAAACTTGATTTGCACCATCTGGCCCTGCATTGTGACTGACTGAACATGCTGTGTTACTTGAAACTGCAGCCCTGTGGATATACCTGGTTTCAAAAGGATTAAAGAGTGGACTCCCTACAAGCTACAGGCTAACAGAGCTCACCTGAACCATCACCATCAAGAATCCCGTTCCTGGAGTAATCCCAGTGGATTTGTAAGAGTTTTGTCCAGGTGCATTGTGGGAATTGTAGTCTCAAACTTTCAAGGACCACCTTGGAGCATCCAGACCCTTAGATCGTGTTTTGGACACTTTTTGCCCTCAAAAGGAACTTTAGAAAGAAGTTTGAGAAATTTGGAGAATTTCTGAGCTTCGGAAAAAAACTCTATATGGGGACCCAGTAACACTGCAAGAGCTATGCCAGCCGCTTTCAATCGCCACCTGACCAGAGCTTGACTGGGAGCTCCCTTAAAAGGAAGCTGGCGAACCCTCACCAAATCTGGCCTGGTGAAGAGCATTGAGGGACCCTGGCAGAAAAAGCTCCAGAAATGTTTCTAAGTCCAAAGGTAACATTTTGACTGAGGCCTACGACTAGGGGTATCTGAGCAGGGCTTTATGTTGGTCAGCCTGAAACTTTGACTTTGTCCGGGTCAAGTGTAACCAGATGTCCCAGATTGGTGTTACAGGTGTCTAAGTGCTAGAAAGAGTATATTCTTTACAAATTCATATCTCTGGTTCCCTACATTGGACTTTTGCCATTTTGGTGGTATTTTAAAGATACATATATTTCCTACTTTCATAAGTTGGTGTTGGATTAGAATGTTGTATTGTGTCTTAATTATTTACAGAATTGGTGTTTTTGAATGTTTTACATACCTGTCTCCTAAGTTAAGCCTGCCTGCTCGCAGCCAAGCTACCTAGGGTTGAGCATGGGAATAATTTACTGAGACCTATTCTGAGCCCTAGACTGTGTTAGTGGCCTTATTGCCAGTGGTAGATGCATATTTACCACTACTAATCCCATTTTCCAACAAAGACTGAATTGTACCATGTCATTATTCTTAAATTTAATCATGATGTTGCAGTTATTAAAACATGTAAATTGAATAACTACTTCAAATGAGCAAGGAGGGGAACATCATTTAGAATTTAGAATTTTTCATTTTACAAGAAACATCAAGTTCATTGTAGAAAATTTCAGGCCAGAGTTGGTTGCTGTGAAAGAAAAAATAAAGTCCATATTTAGGCATTCCTTGCTTAAACAATGCTGAGGTGACAGTGAACTTGAGTTCTCTCCTGCTCTATATTTTCCATTACACTGGAATTCATTCATATTATGGCCTTTGATCCCGGCAACACTGAGCCGTTTTTCCAAACAAAGATTATCAACACTCTGTGATTGAACGGATCCCTATTGATACATCAGCCCTGAAGAAGTTGAGGTATTACTTATCTATTGATGAAACACGAACAGGCTAAATCGTACTGTTGGTTGAACTATTGTATTTGGGCTGTACAATCTTACCGTTGATGGGAATTTACATTGGCTGCGTGTAACTTTACTTGCCTTGTTTTGAAAAGATTTATGGAAAAGACCTCCTTTGACACGAACAGAAGAATTGGATTAAAGTGCACTATACATCACTTATTGTCGGAATGGTCATTGACTCTTTATTATAACCTAAGTGCTTGGATTATTCTTTTGACAATGAACATTTCAGGGTTCTTTGGCAGGAATCTAAGTTTAAAAATGATCATTTTTTGAGAGGTTCGGTGGCTAAAAGGTTTTCAAAGGGTTGGAGTCTAATTTGTCAGCTGCATGGAAAAGGAGAAATGATCAAAATGAGCAATAGCAAGGTAAGTACTCCAAGATAAACATTAGAAATTGAACACTTCATAAAAACAGAGACAAGCAGTCAGCTATAGGAGAATATTGACAGTAAATAATAAACAAATATGGGCATGCATAGAAACTCAAAGATAGAAGTGAGGGAAATGTTCATATGTTCAGCCACGGTAGAGGTCCCACCTTGCAAAGTGGAAATAGTAACCCTTAGGCTGTGAAGCAGTGAACTATGGGGACTTAGAGAAAAAGATTGTAGTAGGAACAATGAGAAAATCAGCATAGATTGACAATGAAAAATTACTATCATAAGGCACTAAAACTGTGAAATAAACTTTAGTTGCTACGGAGTTAGCGGCCAGGCGAGGTGCGTCCATTGGGGCGTGGGGGTGTAGCCCCCCCGCCCGCAGCTCCCTCTGCGTTTCTGAAGTTAAGTACCCTGAATCAGTTTACTTAAGTTCAAAGACGCCGAGGGAGAACTGACAATCATGTCAGTCAGCATGATGTCAGACCACCCACCCCCTTCAGAGTCTGAAGGGGGGGCGGTCTGGCGTCATGTTGACTGACATGATTGTCACCAGGGCAACAGGCAGCAACACAAGTGCGCATGAGTGATAATGGAGGGCACATTTTTTACCCGTGCCCACTCATGCGCACTTGCGTTTGCACTTTTTTGCTCCTAATGGGCGTGCTGCGGGCGAAGAGTAACCTGTGCCTCAAGCCAATCCTGGCGCTGCAGTAGCGCAAGTATTGGCTGAGAGGGGCTGCCAGTCCACTCCAGTGCCATTTGTGAAGGTGCCAAGGGGGGCAGAGGTGGCGGTGAGGTAAGTTTTGTTTTATATTTAATTCCTCCCCGTGCGACATCCCCCCCGCAAGCAGCTACTGTTCCTGACAAATGTGTCCTGATGTTGCTCCTAAAAGCCGTTCCTCTTTTAGAGGGTGAAAGACCATGTACTCCCCTTTCTTTGTTGAACTGAGGTATCAAGAAAAACAATGTGTCTGTAATTAGGTTATTTTTCAGATAAAGGTTTCACTTTCACCTTTTCCTTTCATCGGTGTTTGGCATTTGGTGCTGGGGCACGTGACCATTAATCGTGTTGAGTGTGAGAAGACCCTCGTGTATAAACACCTATTAAAGTAATGTCCCGTTGTTGAGGTAGTGCCTCCTTCACTTCGCAATAATCTTATTTCTGCCATTCAAAGATTCTCCTCTCAGTCCCCGAACCTTTCCTATCCCACCCCCTGGTTTGCTTCCGGTACCCAAAGTCCCACATATTGGGTTCAGGCTTATCAGAGACATACAGCTGATACTTGACTCGGAAGATGACCCCCCTGTGAGGTCGTGGATGAGAAAAGAGGCATGGCATAGTGAAACTGATGTGAGCAGTCTGCACACCACCTCGTGCTTTCTTGGCGGATTCTCTGTTGACCCCTCCGGTTTGCGGCACCGCGGTCTCATTTTCGTTAGGTTGCCGATACGAGGCCTAAGCTGTATTACAATCTGTGAGGTCTGGGATCCTCTGATGACCCCCTGCTGACTCTCCCACGGGCATACACTGAATGAGTCCCGCGGACCCCTCGCTGTTCTCGTCAATCACCCGAATTTAAAAAAAATAACGTTGTTGTTTAAGGATTTGGCGTGCAGCAATGTTGGATGACTTTTGTGATAATCAAGAGTTTAGGTGTTATGTGCAAACTGTGTCTTTCCCTTTAAGAACCAATTCATGTCCAATATTTTGTTAGATATGTTTGTCAGGATTTGGTACCCACTTTTGACAAACCAGTTCTAACTGCAGTAACACGAAAACAGGCAAAGTTTTTGCTCTTGTAAATCCGTTTCATGAGAAGGTCTGTTTTTCTATAACGATTTTTTTAAAGTACTTTGTTAAATCCCGCCGTGCCCGTGTCACACTTTCGTTATCTACCCATGTCATGATTTAGAGGCAGGTGCTCAGCAGGCTATCTCAGGGATTGGAGGACAAAACAATTCCAGTAATATTTTCCCTACATCTAGCCGAATCCTGGAGCTAAGGGTTTCTCTTGGGCTATTTATAGTTTCATTTTTACCTCGTTGCTAGTGATTTTAGTGTGGCTCTGCTTGCATCTTTGCGCTTTATAGCAGAACACGGTCTTCACGTTTTTGCCTAGTTGTCAGTAACTTAGGAGGAGCACTACGCGAGTCTATGCACTTTACAGCAGAAAAGGGTCTTCTAGTTTTTCCTGGTAACTGATGTGGAGCTATGTGCCGCTATGTGATTTACAACAGAATGCAGACAAAAAGTGTATAGTGGCCCTGTTATAGCTAAAAACACTGGTATATACTGAGCCACTGCAGTGCATGCATGTGAAAGAGGCTAGAAGAACAACAAAAATGTTTGTCTTGTTTGGTTTACAAGCGCAGCAGAAGATAGCACAACATTTGAACATTTTGTTATGGAAGGATAGAGTGTGATGGTATTAATGACCATGCATTTCTTGCCCGGGCTCTCAGAGTGTCAGGTGCAACAGGTCCCTAATGATGCTAGAGCCTTGTCACCTTATTAATGCACAGAACCTTGGCAATATCTCAGGTGTGAGTGGTTTAAAGCAGCCCCTGTAGAGATGCTGTCTCAGACCTAGTACTACCCCTTCTCCTGCTCCCCCGTTGCTGTCTCAGGCCTAGGACCGCCCCTGATTGCGGACTCTGGTTGCTGCTACCCATCTCCCTCCACTTCTTCTGACTCTGTGGAAAGCACCACCCCCAGCCTTCCATCTCTTGGACAGTGTGTCATCAACTAGATTAAGTGCAGAGATAGCAGTGTGTTTAGGTAAGAGAATGAAAAAGTTACTTGTTGCATTGTTAAAATTTGCATGCTCAAATAACTGCTGAACTTATTCAATGCACTAAGATCTATGGGGTGATCTTTAATGTTTCTAAATATTTGAAGACTTCACTTTCACTATTGCTTTCTATACCTTTTTCCTTTCTCTCCAATTCTTTATTGAAAATAGTTTTAAAATGTGTCACTTAACATAACTTTAAAAAAAGCTTTCTCAGGGGTAAGACCAATTCGAACTGCCCTTATGTTAGTCTGGCTAACACGCTCGCTAAGTAAAAGTTATCTCCAACTTTTACGCCCCTCCACTTTGGAATGTCACCAGCTGCCCCTGAGTTAGCCTAGAACAACAAGTTACCCGGCGATCTGCATCCAGAATTGGTATTAAGACCAAAACACATTAAGGAAGCCACTGGTAGGTAAAGTTATATATATGACCCCATACGATAATGTAAGTGCTAAAAAGGTCATGCACATCCAAAATCAGAGACAAATAAAACAGCTGCATCTTTCCAGCAAACACATCAAATTGAAGCCAACAAACACAATGGAAACGTTTGAAATCTGACCAGTGTCCAAGAAAAGAAAGCCAAGCTACGGAGAACTTATTTTGTGGGCAACCACAGCTTCTATGCTCTGGCCTAGTTTTTAATTCCCTCTTTTCAGCAGTATTAAAAAAAATCTTCTTAGGCCCGCAATTTTCTCTAACATTCATTTTAAAACACAATCGCTCAATCCTGACCGTTTGTTTGATTTATCCCACCCACTCACCAATTTACCCTATTGTCTAAAAAATTCTAGGGGTGGCAGAATTTGCATACCAACATCACTGAACAGGACATAGGTGTTTCTTGTTGCATAAAAAAATCTCACTCATTGCCTCTTATGCGCACTATCTTGTAGAAGCAGCCCTTGAAACTTTTTAAACAATATCTTCGTTACTATATAATATTTCTGAAATCCTCCATATCACCATTATGTTTGACATACCGTGGCAGCACTTTTTTACTCCGTGCATAGGTTGCAAATACGTTATGAGCCCTGTACGATGACTCATCTCAGTTCCACCATGTCATATGTTGCATATTTTATTCAGAAAGGTGCATGAACTACTGGTACTTTGAGAGTAGACGCTCTTTGCCGAAAGGAACAGTCTTTGCCAAATGTCCTTATTTCTTCTGTCTCTATTTAGTCATGAAACCTTTCCAATTTACTAATTTTGTTACTCTTGTGCTTTCTGTGGGTGTTGGTCAGTAGTCATCCATTTTGTACTATTACTATCTCAGAACTAAAGGATGACATATGTAGTAAGTTGTTTGGAACAGTCAACTCCATGCCAACAATTAGGCTCTTAATGTATATAAAAATTAGGGACCAGCCCTATGCATTTTGGGGAGGAATATGCACAGCAGCAAATCCCTGACTCACTTAATATATTAATGAATCTTTCTATGTCTTTTTTTTCCTTTCTCCTTCTAAAGAAACTGTATCTCCTGTTACAGACAATTGATTTCTTGTTTCTAGCACTTTACTGCTCTCTTTTCATTTTTGCCTGGAGCACAGGCAATGCAAGTGTCTCTTGTGGAGTTAGCTTGTAATGGGAAATTCTTCAATTTGAGGAGGAAGGGCAAATTTCACAGGCAAATGTACCAATGGAATTCGTATGATGAACGAAATTCCACAGGTGAATCCTACTCTGGATTCGGCAATTCCTCTAGGATTCTCAGACTTTTCTATTGCCATCAATTCAAAATCAATCCTGTGATTTGATATGGTATGCTTCCAGAATATTGTAGCAATAAATATTATTGGACCTGGCTTTCTCTGCAGGTTCACCCTAGATAATTAGCCTTCCCTTGCTGAACTTGTTTTTGTTAGCTTTAGGACTCTATGCATTTTCTGCCTGCTAATTAGTGGTAAAGTGTTTGTGCTCTCCCCTCAAAACACTGTAAAACTGGCCTACACCTGATTGGTACATTTAATATATTTATATGTCCCTAGTAAATGGGTTTTTTTGCACCCAGGGCATGTGAAGCAAATGCTACTAGTGAGCCGGTAGTGCAATTATTTTAAAACTGCCATTTCCACTTCGCAAAATAAACATTCTGCCAGTCATGAACCTTCCTTTTTAATACTTAGAAGTCGCCCTTAAGCTAGGCCCTAAAAGTCTATAGGAAAGGGTGCATGGTTTCTCAAATGTAAGGTGTGTTTAAGCTTTACATGTCCTTACGTGAAAAACTCCGACAGCCGTTTTTCATTGTTCTAAGGCTAGGTCTCCCATAAACTAATACTTGCTTACATTATAATTCTTAATAAGTGATAACTTCAGATAAGAACAGTTACAGAATTGGTATTTCCACTTAATTAATTGTAATTTAAAATGTAGTTTAATGGTAAAGTCAGATTTTACGTTTTTATTCAGAAAGTGCCACTTTTAGAAAGTTGGCATTTTTACTGCCTAAATCAAATATGCCCTGCTGCCAGTTTCAAGTGTCCCATGGCTGTGAATGGGTTCCCCTGTGGTGTTTTGCTTCCAGACATGAGGACAAAAGGTCCTTGGGTGTGTGGCAGGGTGTTTCTGTCCTGAGCAGGATGTCCTGGGGGTTGTACTCAGCCCATCATGAGCTTCATAGTGTAGCCTCAGTGCTTGGCCACCCCCATACCGACTTCTAAGGGCTGCCTGCCCTGTCATTGAGAAATGCAGTTCACACTTAGGCCTGTCTGCCCTTTGTTACCCTAGACAGCTTGAGGTCAAACCTACAAAAGGGGGAAGGTTAGACAAAGGGGGCACCCCTCACCCACAGGCTGTTACTGGGTATAAGAAGAGGACCTTCAGAACCTTTTATCAATATGTCTGGATTTGTACAAGATTCAGAAGAAGGACAGACCGCTGTCTGAGGAAGGAAGACTGGACCTGCTAGCCTGGATCCCAGGATACCCGGAAGGGAGTTCAAGGGTCATTTGGCTGGCCTCCTGTTTGAGCTACAGGGAGACAACAAGCTTCCAGATGCCTCTCCTGCAACTGCCAAGCTGACCAACACCAACTGGACCATCCTGAGCCCTGCTGCTCACCTCTGCTGGAGTGAGTACTGATCGCAAGAGGTGCCCCTCCAGGTCCTTGACCCTTGGTTGGCATCAGAGAGTACTCCTCCTGTGCTTCGGGTGAAAATCGTCAAATTTTATGATTTTTTGCGACCACAAATGGATCATCTTCGAAACTCACCAACATGATTCATCATTGACTACCTGCTCGTCACGTTTACCCTTAGAGAACCAGCACCAATAACAACAGTCCACTTCTACTGGCAACACAAAACTCCAGTGAATTACTATGGTTCTACTCCATGTATTTTTGTTGTATTGGTGGCATCCTATTCATTACATTTTATTCTTCTTCTCCATTATGGTTTGGAATTTTTCCTGTGTTGTGTTATCAATTTGTTACTGTTTGAGTGCTATATAAATATTTTACCTTCCCGCTGCTCCCTTGTCTCCCTCCCGCCGCCGCACCTTCAACCCTGAGCGGCTGCTGTGTGGAGGGAGGCCAGAACTACACTACCCAGACTGCCTAGCGGTGGAAGACGCCACCGCCCGCATTTCGCGCGCCAGGAGGCGCATAAGACCCTGCACATCCCCGGTGGAGCAGGGAACATCTCTTGCCGAGGGGCTTACCTTGTGGGCCACCTAATCCTGACCTCCCCGCTGCTCGCTTGTCTCCCTCCCGCCGCCGCACCTTCAACCCTGAGTGGCCGCTGTGTGGAGGGAGGCCAGAACTACACTACCCAGACTGCCTAGCGGTGGAAGATGACGCCGCCCGCATTTCGCGCGCCAGGAGGCGCATAAGACCCTGCACAGCCCCGGTGGAGCGGGGAACATCTCTTGCCGAGGGGCTTACCTTGTGGGCCACCGAATCCTGACCTCCCCGCTGCTCGCTTGTCTCCCTCCCGACGCAGCACCTTACACCCTGAGCGGCCGCTGTGTGGAGGGAGGCCAGAACTACACTACCCAGACTGCCTAGCGGTGGAAGACGCCGCCGCCCGCATTTCGCGCACCAGGAGGCGCATAAGACCCTGCACAGCCCCCGCATCGCGGGTCCGCCTGTGGCCGTCCGGGGCAGACCGAGGCTGGGCTGGGCCACAGACCCTGCTCCTCAAAGACTGACGAATCCCCCATACAACTTATGAAGTGAGACTCCACAGTATATATGGTTTTTTAAGTATCGTGCTATTTTTAAAGTATTTGTGCCACTAGGTGGCGGTTTAGTATATAGTTTGCAACTATTTCAAGAGCTTTTTTTTCGGTTATTCACACTCTGGTTTCATTAACCTTTTGAATATGTCCAAACACAATGCCTCACCTGCACTTGGCACTTTGGATAATTATTTAGTTAAGGTCGTTCACAAAATTAATAATGAAAGGCGACAGTCGCTAGGGTTGTGTGGTGATTACTTACCCCCTATTATAAGCACCTCCCCTGTTGCTATAGTACAGGATGATAGAAGCAATTCTATCAACCTCGATGTATCTGATAGGGTAATACCCGAGTAGTCTACTTCTAGCCCAGTTGAGCTGAACGATTCTATAGACATTATAGTACATCACCCTCCGACCCCTGTAGCCAGAGTGGTCAGAGCATGCAGAAAAGTTCAGACTAAGCGCGGGGGCACACGCTCCTCTAGGAAAAAAGTAACCACACCACCTAAAATTTTAGATATGGAAGATATTATCCCAGTGGAAGCAGGCACTGTAAAAATGGACGAGGAACAACTTAATCTCCTAGTTAGAATTATTGATTCCAAGATAAAGGGTATAGTCAAAACTTGACCGGATGTCTGCGGAGGTTAATAGATTGGGTGGACTACTGTCTAAGTATAGGGATGCAGTAGGCAGTCTAACTGCTTTAACCAAGACTAGCAGCAATAAGCAAGATCCCCCACTTGGGAGTGATGTAGGTCTAACTGCTTCAACTAAGACTAGTAGTGATAATCCAGATTCCCCACTTGGAAGCGATGCATGCGTTAGTGAGAACGTTGGACCAAAACCTCTACCCCCTGTTTGTCAAGCCAATCGAGTCACTAGGAAACAACCTACGCCAGAACGCGTAACTAGACCTAGTACCAATCCGGCCACAAGCAACGAAAAACAAATTCCAACTTGTATTAATCTCCCACCAGAATGTAGCGCCTATGTAGCAGTATTAGCTAATGTCCCAAAACTGAGTAAGGGTCAAACAGAAACACATGATGCACTTAAAAATAAAACTTTACACTGGCTCACCAATAATTGTAGTTACCCTGAACTAGGAGCCAATCAGATTATTATGACACAAAGGGTAGGCTGGGTGGGCCCACTAAGAAAAAAGTTCGCGGGGGACTGTATAATTATTAATTACAGATCCCCACACTGGGCAAAGAGTAGTCTTGCTTTGGCCCCACCCCCATCGCTCTGGGAGTTTAACATGACTCTCCTCCCTCTGGGATATTTTTATAGGCATCTATTTGATTTTGCACTATGTACAGATGAAAACCCTACTCTCAGTAAAATAACTGCTCCCTTGGCGCGCTATACTATTCCTACACAAAACAGATTTCAGGCATTCGACTCCCTGGAGTCCAATGATTGACAATGGCCACCTGCGGGGACGGAGTTAGAAGGGCTTCCACATGGGTTACAGTTAACTGGCAAAGACGAATCCAGTAGTGGGGCTTTGCTTAACTCTCTCCAGTTGGACATGGGGGAATCAGAATTAAGAAGCCCCATTGTGCTGGTTACCAGCATGGACGAGCAACCTGATGAATCCAAGCAGGTACAAATTCCAATTCAAACTCCTCCAGAAATATTCATAATTCCTATTGTAGATCCATCACTCCCTTCTATAGACGTTCAACCAAATATCACCATAGGTCTATCTAGTTACCTGGAATATAGCGGGCCTCAGGAAAAAGTTGGATACCCCATTTTGGAAGGGTTTTATCACCGATGGTCATGACATTATTTGTCTTCAAGAGACATGGTGCAAAGAATCTATTTTTATAGAGGGTTACTCCTCCCACTGGGTACCTGTGGCTAACTCATCTGCAGGACGTGCGAAGGGAGGTCTCCTCCTATTGATATCAAATAAACTAACTGCATGTCAAACTAAAAGTTACAGTTCAGATGGGATCAATAATCAGGTGCTTCGTCTCAAATTTAGCAAAGGCAATGATCTCATAGTGATCAACTATTATAATAACAAGTTTGATAATAATAGATGGAAAATCCTACTTCCTCTAGAGAGTGAACTTGAGAAAGCCCTAGCGGTATCCCGAAAACAGGCAACTATTTTATGGGCTGGCGATTTTAACATCAAGCTTTGCTCATTAGCTAAAAGTAACTCCTGCGGACTCAGAAAGGAGTCTGGTGTCGGAGATGCAGGGGATGATCTTCATTTCTCCCATTGTATTTATGGTATGGCTTTGAATAAACTATTAGCAAAATTTGACTTGGATCTATTGAATTGCTCAAAGAATAAGGAACATCTCCCTTGCCCAACCTACACAGGCAGAAATACCAATACTAGTATCGACCATATTCTGCTTTCTAATAACATCGAGTATTCAAATCTTTGGGTCATGAACAACCATTAAGCGATCCTAATAGTATCCATATATCACTGTTGTGCTGGGGTAATAAAGAACCAGCTGACAACAATCGTGTCATCAATGCCGCAGCCATCAGAATAAACGGGATGAGAATTAAATGGGCCGGTATCGATCCTCAAAAAAAACTTCTAGAGGTGGTGACTAAATGCAAAGTTAAAATCGAGAAGTGCTTGAGCGATGGAGTCATTGCCTGTAATATAATTGATGAATTTGTTAAAATGAATGTGACCATTGATGAGATTTTTACCAGGAAAACCTGCATGAAGAGGGCCGAGAAAATAGGTTGGTTTGATGGGGATTGTACACGGGCTCTGCAAGCATTAAAACAAGCATTGAATGTCAAAGCTCGCAACAATGTAACCATAAAATCATTACGCTTAGACTACAAGGCAGCCATTTCTAACAGGAAGAAAAGCCTTCAGGGTGAGGCATGGTCTAATCTTAATTTTGCAGCAGAAACAAACAATGCCAAACTTTACTGGGAAATTATAAATAGTCCCTTTTTAAAGTCTGATAGCATACCTGAATTAACTTCTTATGTTGAATGTAATGCTTGGATTGAGCATTTTACGAAGATTTTTAACCCAGCTAAGAATATCTCAGAGTTTTTAACACCCGAAACTCCCACCTGGTACCCATTACCTCTGTTGATTAACCTAAATGAGGTATATGACGGTTTAATCGACAGTAAAGGTGGTAAAGCTTCTGGACCGGATGGAGTTCCCGTAGACCTCTATAAAACCGAAATGGATCTACGGGCACCCATCCTAACCAGGGGTTTTAACACGGCAGCAGAGGGACAAATCCCACTAACCTGGGGCCAATCGATAATAGTACCTCTCTTTAAAAAAGGATCCAAATCTGAGGCGAGCAATTACCGCCCTATCTCCTTGTTGGATGCTTCCATCAAGGTGATGAGCAGAGTTTTGCTAAGAAGATTGGAAACCTGGGCCGAAGAACAGGATATTTTAACTAAGGTACAATCTGGTTTTAGGAAGGGCCTAGGCACCCTAGAGCAATGCGCCAACCTAGACCTCTTGATAAATAAATATACTGTCGCAAAGGAGGGGAATTTATTTCTCTGCTTTGCGGACTTGAGTAGCGCCTTCGACCTCGTGGACCATGCCATATTATGGAGGATCCTATTGGACTTAGGCGCCCCCAAGGAAATAGTACACTTTTTAGCGAGGCTGTATGAAATGCTGTCTTGTAAAGTCTGATACGGCCCATCCGGAGAATGTACCCCTTTTTTTAAAGTTACCAGAGGCATACGCCAGGGTTGTGTATTGGCTCCTCTTTTATTTTCATTGTTTATTAATCAAATAGACTCAACCCTAGGACAAATTTAAGCAGATGCCCCGTGCATTGACGGTAAGGTGGTACCAATTCTATTATATGTGGGTGACGCGGTTTTAATATCTCGTACAGAAATAGGACTACAGCGCCTCATAGATAATTTTGCTGAATTTATCAACGGCAGGAAATTAAATATTAACAAAAGCAAGACTGTTGCCATGTCTTGCGGCAAAAAAAACAACTCAACAAGCTCTTTTTTTATCGACAATGAGAAGCTGCTAACTGTAAAGAAATTCTGTCATCTCGGAATAACCTTTTCAGATGATGGGAAATGGACACAAGAATTTAACAACATAGGCCTGAAGATGAATAGGAACACAAATAGCATCCTCAGTTTTTCCACTAAATTGGGTGGCCCCAGAAGAATTAAGGACCTGTTAACCATCTACAATGCTAGATGTGTTTCATCAGCATTGTATGGGGCAGGAATCTGGGGTAACTGTGAGGGGAAAACCATGCAATGTGACGAAAATAAATTCTTAAAGAGAGTATTGTGTGTCCCCCAATCTGCATCAACTTTACTGGTGCATGAAGAAGTAGGGATTAACTACATTACAGATCTTGCAGCTTTGGGTCCTTTAACATTATGGCGATCCATTTGGGCAAAATCAGAAACGTTGTTTACACAACAAATAATAGGAGATTGTTTAAAACTCGATCACTTTCTCCATATACCATGGCTGAAATATATCCACTATTGGTACCGTATTTTATTTAACAATGATATTCTGTTACATCCAGATTTTGCCGCCTCTATCCCTAAGAAGGAATTAAAGGAGAAATTTTTATTATATAAGAGAGAGAATAGAGTAAGGCAATCTAGGACGCTACCAACGGTTGTCTTTTACCAAGAGCTTGATTTAAATAAAGGCTTCCAGTCTTACTTGTCTGTGGTTACATATAACTCACACCGATTTGTTTTAACGCATCTTAGATTGGGTACTGTACATCATTTGGTGGCATTTCCTGTTATGAGAACTGGTTCAAACTTCGTTTGCCCCTGTGATGGAATTTCAAGACAAAGCTGCCGTCATTTTTTACTGTTCTGTAAATATTATTACTTCTTAAGGCTTTTTTATCTCAAACCAATTCTTTTAAAATTTAACGCTCGATCCATTAATATTGCAATGAAATTAATTATGCGCCTAGAAAATCCAGATATCTGCTTTGCTGTTGCTACGTATATAATGAAATGTATAGATGCCAGGATATCTATTACTGTTTAAATTGGTAACCAGTATATAGTCAAAATACATGAACTATGCATTCATCCTGCTGGAATACTTTTCCTTTTTAAAAGAGTTTTAATATTTATATTTGTATATAGTTGATTGTTTTTATTGATGCTTTGGCAACATGTTTTTAAACATTGATGGAACATTTCTACCAAAATGTATTAAGGCCTTACATCCCTGAATTACATGTAGCATTTTTGCACTTAATGGATGCATTTATTGCACAAGGAATTTAAGCAATTTTTGGGGGGGGGAATCGGCTTGTGCATATGTATAATACAAAAGAGAAATGTATTGGCTATCCTGTGAATAATTTTTATAATTTTTTGTCAGCCATAATGTGTTGTTGTGATTAATAATTATTGTAACTTGCTGTTTTGTTTTTTGTTTATGCTTACATGGATTGTTATGACAACTCGAATAAAAGCTGTTGAAACTGAAACTGAAATACTTTACACATTGTCTCTAAGTTACGCATGGCTGATTTTGTGCCAAGCTACCAGAGGGTTAAGCACGTTTATGTAGTGACTTTTGTGCTTCTCCCTGACAAGCATTGTGTTTTTTACTTGAGCAGGGTTTCAGCCCTCTTCAACTAATAACCCAATTTCTTACAAATATCACATGACAAATATTTCCCCCTAATTATTGTTTAATAAGTTTATAATAGAAAATGTATGTCATATGAAGCAATTTTTATGTTAATGATATTTTTTTTATATCAGAGGATATTTTCAGTTATCAATATTCTGACACACATCTCTGGATATAAATACATCTTCCATACAATTGCTGTGAGGGTGGCTTGTTGGAAGATCTGGACGACTTGATACTTTCTGACATATTCTTGACGTTATCCTATACCATGTGTCCATTTTGCATGCATGTTATGCATTCTGGCATATATATTATTTCAGCAATATCGCTGTGAGATTCCATATATTAAAAACAGATCTTTAAATCCAGAGTTGCTTCCAAGTGCTTATGTTCACCTCACTGTTATATTACTGAAACATGTTATACAATACATTGACCATTTATGGACTGTAATGCAGAGAATTGCATTCCTTTTAAATGGATGTCCCTCATTTTCAATATTGTTTGTAGCATTCATTTTTTATATATGTTTGCTTTTGTTCCCCCTCCTTGAAATAGTATAGATGCCGCTGACTTTTGGTATGATTCTCCAGAAATCAACTGGCTGCACTTCTCTGGTGGTTAATATGGTGTGTGCATATCTGTCTGTCTTCTTATGAACAACTTAGTTTGCTGTTTGAGCATAGGTCTGTGGCCTTTTTCACCCATGGTCCTCATTAAAACTACTAATACAAGTATTTAATGTGAAGATCCAATAATGTTCATTTGTCAGTGGATACCTACATTAAACCTAGAAATGTCTACATGTACTCTTTTGTGTAATAATTCTTAGCCACGTAAAATTATGAAGAGTATTGCTGTACCCATGTTTCATACTGTGCTGTGATGTCATGTTTGTTGCAGTAACAAGCGCAGGGGTAATGCACCCTGACATATTGTGCGTCTTGTGTCTGTGGTTGTGCTGTTCCTTAACCTTTCCTCTTTATTTAAATATATTCATCATGCTATTGGTGAGAAATTCTTTCTGTGTACCTGCAATATTTACAACCTAAATGTTAATTGGAATTAACCACTTCTTAATTCTACTGCTTGTCAACAATATTCTGTTGTGGTGTTCAAACTTCCCAAAATCTAAGAACTGAAAGGATAGAAGACAGGGCAGAGGACAAGCTCGATTTTCAGGAAGGCAAACACTGCACCAGTGCCTTACTGCATCTCTCAGACCTCCTTCCAGTACCCCTATGGATTTCAGTAGCTATAAGAAAAAGGTTGCTGTGAGGGCAGGCCTGGGGACACCAAGCCTTCAGCTTCAAAAGGCTGAGAAGGAGCTACATGAGAGATGCAGACAATCATTTGGCCACTTCATAATTTTGTGGTTAGAACCTTACAGCAGTGGACTGACATTAAGGGGTAGGGGAGAGGCCTATTGAAATGGTTTCACTTTCTGTGTAATGCTACTTTTATGGACTGACTTGACTGTGCAGCTGTTGCCAAATAATTATATGAGCATTACTAGAGAGGGACATTGGCTCTATCCACATTTTGGAAACCAGGAGCACATGTTTTGATTGGGCAGAAGTTGTGTGCTTCGATAAAAAAGTGCCTGCCCTCCACACAGCCGTGATCCTTTTGTTTATTTATCTAGCTGCCAAAGCTTGAACGTTCAGGGGCACACATATGACACTGTAATGCTATTAAAGTGTCTTAGATAACTAGATAGTTTCTCTTATTTTTATTGGCAGCAGCACAGATGAGAGGGGGACAGTCATCCTACATGGTATTTTATGTCTGGCATGACAGTGCAACTGTCACCTGACCTTTTAACCTACACCAATATTGTACTACAGTTCTTTGCTTCCCCACAAATATATATTCATTCCCATGCTGTTTGCTTGCATTCATACAAAGCAAACACAATAAGATGCTGGACGAAGCACTGAAACTTTTCCGACACTCACCCCTAGTCACAATTAGATCTATGTTAAATCCATCGTCATTCCCTGCGTTTCAGTGCTCCGTCCATCATCTTATTGTGTTTGCATTGCTTGCCCTAAGTTGGAAGGGCATGCCCAGACGTGGGTCCCTTGCTCACTTTGCTACTGGATTCAAGCTAGCCTTGCTGATGAGGGGTGATACCCTGCAACTGGTCTTAGGATGCTTACTTCCAGTCCAGGCAGACCTGGCTTGGCAATTCGGGCTGAACTCTTCCCATGAAGAGCAGGGTCAAGACTGATTTGCTTATGGCTGGGTCTGAACTGCAGTGGCATAGGGGGCTAAAGAATGATGAGGGATTTAACCCTGATCTAATAGTAACTGGGGGTGAGTGTCTGAAAGGTTTCAGTGCTCCGTCCATCATCTTACTGTGTTTGCTTATTATACAGCATTCTTTTTACACCAGACCTATTGACAATGGCAAGGCACGTTGTTTTATGAATGTGATTGTTTTGTTTGGGGTGGTCTCAGTAAAAAAAAACTCCTTTAGTACCGTACTCGTGTTTTTATTCCTCTCCCTGTGCTTTTGTTGGAAACTTTTTGTGAATGAGAGTTACAAAAGCTTTAGCATTAATTGGTGTACATAATGTGAGCACTTGTCTTTCTGTACCTGATCTTTTTGCTTACAGCAAGTGGGGAGGCGCACCATGGCGTGGGTGCTTCTGCAAGGGTGCACATGGGGAAGTGTACCATGGGTTACATTTAAATAAATCGAAATTGTGCCTCAACTATTTGTTAGTATAGTGGGGAACCTTGTGACATGCTACGAGGACTGTTCTGGAGTGTGTGTTCCCTGAAAGGTCCAAGGCTCGAGGATACAGATTGTTACTCAAACTTTGCATATGAAAGGTGAATGACTAGTTTAGTTAGCTCCAAGTTATTGAACGCTTTGTTCTGCGTTGAAAATCATATTTGCGTCTGAATATTCATACTCTCCCTTCTCTGAGGCAGGGGGGAAATTGAAGCACTGTAAATATTTTCGAGCTGTGTGAAGATGCAAGAACGAATGCATTGCAACAAGTACATTTAATTTCATGGTGCATTAAAACGGAAGTTACTGAGAACTTCTTGCAAGCTGAGGTAAAGCTTTGACAACAGTATACTGAGGCTGCGGGTGCATCCTGCGAATTCTCAATTCACTGTTCATTGTGAAGCACAACAGACTATTGTAGTTTTGTGTTTTTTTCATTCAGAATGGTTCCTATATATAGGATTGTGGTTGTGCTGATGTTTGCCTGTTGATGTTTACAAGTATTTAAGTACAGTGATTTTAAGTTGGCATCAAGGCACAAAGGGGCATATTATAAAGCAGGGTGTTAAAAATTATCACAGTTTTAGCGGCGATAATGGGCTTGATAATATGGCCTTGTGAATTCCAAAAGAAACCCATGTTCTGGTGTGAATATTATCAAGCCCATTATCACCGCTTTAGCTGCAGTTTTCTGCCGCTAAAACAGCGATAATTTTAACGCCCTGCTTGATAATATGCCCCTCACGTCTTTATTGTGGTTTGCTATTTGTATAGACTAGCGTGCTAAGAAATGAGATGAATTGAAAGTGTTAGTATGAATCGATGAAATATACCCACAGTGTTCGCCTGCTGTTTGGTGTTGATGTGTTCGACAGTTTTGCACGTTTCTAGATGTACGAGAGCGAAAGATACCTATTACTTTTGTTTATTAATGTGACTTTGCTGTGTTGCTGGTTGGGATAATAGACTCGCCATGTACTGTGACACATACATTGAAATGTTGATCATTAGTAGCAGAAGTTGGCACTCTTGTGAGGTGGCGTGCCCGTGATCGAGGCTGGAGGGCATTCATTGCTGCATTTACCGTGCTGTGCCATTAGTAAAATGTTGTCCGTTTTTAGAGGCATTGAGTAGACTTGTGCTGAGAAGCAAGCACCTGTGATCGTGTGGAAGCTTAAAAGAGGTCTATAACTTGTGCAGGTGTGAAGTGCTTGTTGTGTAGGCAGTTTGCTATTTGTGTGTGGGCTTAGGATTTATGCCAATTATTGTATGGATTACACAGGTGTTGCATGTGCCTGGTGCTATGTAATTGTTAGATTACTTCTAAAATTTGTTTTTGAGGATTTTATCCCCCCTGTTGCATGGTTCCATCTTTGGTTATTTGTTCCACTGAGAAGAGGAGGAGTGTTGTGGGTGTTTATGCTTAGTGGCGTCACTGAAGGTGGGCAACGCCTCTTCTTTTATTGCCGTGGCCCACCACCGGGCGACAGAACAGAATAGCGATGTTGTTCTTGTTTACTTTTCACATCTTACTTTGCTCTTGCATTCCCTAAAGAGTATTTGCTTCTTCCAGGATGTGGTGCTTATGCAGTGTTTTTCATGCAACATATTACTCATGTATAGTGTGTTCTGTAAAAAGAGTTGCCTCTATTTATCTGTGTGAGTTTTCAGATTTCAGATGGGAGTTAACAACAGGCCAGGAATGAGAGCTGTGAAGTGGTCAGTTGAAGGCAGTGCAAACTTTTCACAGTGCCCATGAGTGGGTTGTGAAAGGGGCTCACGATACATGAATTCCTAAGCCTCTCTGTAGAGCGCACAGTGCAATGGTCAGGTGTGCCAATTTCAATTATGATGCTATGCAAACGTGTGAAGGAGGTACAGAGCTGTTAAAATATTGACAGGGTGAATGTTAAAGAAAATGCAGTACTTACAGGTAAGTGATTGTGGGGGGTGTGAGGGATGGTGAAGGGGAGGGGATGGAAGGAAGTACTTGCAGGACAGAAAGGAGAGAGGGTGCTGAAGAGGAAATACATGAGGTGTGAGACATTCAGGCAGAGTGTTTCAGAAAGATATGAGGAGAAATAGGGCATAAGTGACTAAAAAAGAATCTGGAACCTGCAGAATAAAGTGGTGTGAAGAGGAAAGTGGGAGAGAGTGAGACAGTAACAATATCTTGTGCCCCCACAATGCACAGCTTATGCCCTCACATATTACATCACTCATGACATGGCCCATGACACCACTGATGACATCACTGGTGACATCTCAAATGACATCACTGATGACATCATCCAGTGACTGTGAGTGTTTTAAAATAATGTTTATGTGTTAAATCAGTTGGTTTCAGAGTGGGCTAAGGCATGGTGATGGATTAAACCCAGATCAGTTGACTGGGGGTGAGTGCTTGTATTGTCAACGCTCCGTCCATCATTTCCTTTGGTTTTTCTTTGTTCGCTATAAGTTGGCAGGGTATGCTCAGACGTGAGTCCCTTGCTCACTTTGCCACTGGATTCAAGCAAGCCGGGCTGAAGACGGCTGAAATGCCAGAAATCGGTCCTCGGTAGCTTGTTTCCGGTCCAGGGAAGGCATGGCTTGGCAGTTCGGGCTGGACTGTTCCCATGAGGCACAGGGTCAGACTGATTTGCATATGGCCATGTTTGAACTGGGGTGGCAGAGTGGGCTAAAGAACGGTGATGGATTAAACCCAGATCAGTTGACTGGCGGTGAGTGCTTGTATTGTCAACGCTCCGTCCATCATTTCCTTTGGTTTTTCTTTGTTCGCCATAAGTTGGCAGGGTATGCTCAGACGTGAGTCCCTTGCTCTCTTTGCCACTGGATTCAAGCAAGCCGGGCTGAAGACGGCTGAAATGCCAGAAACCGGTCCTCGGTAGCTTGTTTCCGGTCCAGGGAAGGCATGGCTTGGCAGTTTGGGCTGGACTGTTCCCATGAGGCACAGGGTCAGACTGATTTGCATATGGCCATGTTTGAACTGGGGTGGCAGAGTGGGCTAAAGAACGGTGATGGATTAAACCCAGATCAGTTGACTGGGGGTGAGTGCTTGTATTGTCAACGCTCCGTCCATCATTTCCTTTGGTTTTTCTTTGTTCGCCATAAGTTGGCAGGGTATGCTCATATGTGAGTCCCTAGCTCCCTTTGCCACTGGATTCAAGCAAGCCGGGCTGAAGACGGCTGAAATGCCAGAAACCGGTCCTCGGTAGCTTGTTTCTGGTCCAGGGAAGGCATGGCTTGGCAGTTCGGGCTGGACTGTTCCCATGAGGCACAGGGTCAGACTGATTTGCATATGGCCATGTTTCAACTGGGGTGGCAGAGTGGGCTAAAGAACGGTGATGGATTAAACCCAGATCAGTTGACTGGCGGTGAGTGCTTGTATTGTCAACGCTCCGTCCATCATTTCCTTTGGTTTTTCTTTGTTCGCCATAAGTTGGCAGGGTATGCTCAGACGTGAGTCCCTTGCTCACTTTTCCACTGGATTCAAGCAAGCCGGGCTGAAGACGGCTGAAATGCCAGAAACCGGTCCTCGGTAGCTTGTTTCCGGTCCAGGGAAGGCATGGCTTGGCAGTTTGGGCTGGACTGTTTCCATGAGGCACAGGGTCAGACTGATTTGCATATGGCCATGTTTGAACTGGGGTGGCAGAGTGGGCTAAAGAACGGTGATGGATTAAACCCAGATCAGTTGACTGGGGGTGAGTGCTTGTATTGTCAACACTCCGTCCATCATTTCCTTTGGTTTTTCTTTGTTCGCCATAAGTTGGCAGGGTATGCTCAGATGTGAGTCCCTTGCTCACTTTGCCACTGGATTCAAGCAAGCCGGGCTGAAGACGGCTGAAATGCCAGAAACCGGTCCTCGGTAGCTTGTTTCCGGTCCAGGGAAGGCATGGCTTGGCAGTTTGGGCTGGACTGTTCCCATGAGGCACAGGGTCAGACTGATTTGCATATGGCCATGTTTGAACTAGGGTGGCAGAGTGGGCTAAAGAACGGTGATGGATTAAACCCAGATCAGTTGACTGGGGGTGAGTGCTTGTATTGTCAACGCTCCGTCCATCATTTCCTTTGGTTTTTCTTTGTTCGCCATAAGTTGGCAGGGTACGCTCAGACGTGAGTCCCTTGCTCACTTTGCCACTGGATTCAAGCAAACTGGGCTGAAGACGGCTGAAATGCCAGAAACCTGTCCTCGGTAGCTTGTTTCCGGTCCAGGGAAGGCATGGCTTGGCAGTTCGGGCTGGACTGTTCCCATGAGGCACAGGGTCAGACTGATTTGCATATGGCCATGTTTGAACTGGGGTGGCAGAGTGGGCTAAAGAACGGTGATGGATTAAACCCAGATCAGTTGACTGGGGGTGAGTGCTTGTATTGTCAATGCTCCGTCCATCATTTCCTTTGGTTTTTCTTTGTTCGCCATAAGTTGGCAGGATATGCTCAGACTTGAGTCCCTTGCTCACTTTGCCACTGAATTCAAGCAAGCCGGGCTGAAGACAGCTGAAATGCCAGAAACCGGTCCTCGGTAGCTTGTTTCTGGTCCAGGGAAGGCATGGCCTGGCAGTTCGGGCTGGACTGTTCCCATGAGGCACATGGTCAGACTGATTTGCATATGGCCATGTTTGAACTGGGGTGGCAGAGTGGGCTAAAGAACGGTGATGGATTAAACCCAGATCAGTTGACTGGGGGTGAGTGCTTGTATTGTCAGCGCTCCGTCCATCATTTCCTTTGGTTTTTCTTTGTTCGCCATAAGTTGGCAGGGTATGCCTTGCTCACTTTGCCACTGGATTCAAGCAAGCCGGGCTGAAGATGGCTGAAATGCCAGAAACCGGTCCTCGGTAGCTTGTTTCCAGTCCAGGGAAGGAATGGCTTGGCAGTTCGGGCTGGACTGTTCCCATGAGGCACAGGGTCAGACTTATTTGCATATGGCCATGTTTGAACTGGGGTGGCAGAGTGGGATAAAGAACGGTGATGGATTAAACCCAGATCAGTTGACTGGGGGTGAGTGCTTGTATTGTCAACGCTCCGTCCATCATTTCCTTTGGTTTTACCTCCAGTAAAGTACCACACAGTGGCTTTGCTGAGAGGTTTTCAGTGGCCATGCCTCCTTTCTCCACCACTCTGCAAATGCGCCTACTTGTGCACTACTAGTTGGGGAGGAAGTCCCCTTGGCTCCTGAGGGTCGTTGAGGACCAACTACCCCTTCTGTTACTTCCAGTAAGACCCACTCAGCTGGATTGCCCAGAGCTTGTCATAGGCCTCGCCTCCTTTCTCCACCACTCTGCAAACTCACCTCCTAGTGCACTACTGGTTGGGGGAGGAAGTCTACTTTAGTCCTGAGGCCCTCAGGCGACTTGCCGGCGGGGGGTTTCTAATTTTTTTAAGGGAGGGGGGCTGCTTGGGCCTCCTGCCAGGGCCATTTTCAGCTCTGGATACCCATCTCCCGGCGCTAGGCCCTTTTTCAATGGGTGAGGTGGCAGTGGGGCACCCTATAACCAGGCTGATTTTGGTCCCGGGATCCCATCCCCTAGGGCTCGGCCTTTTCGTTTTACAGAACACACTTTTCTTTTTTTTATGTATAATGTAGGCGGGCCAAGCATACCCCCTCCAGAGCCACTTTTAGTCCCGTGGACCCCATGCACTGGGCCCTGCCCCTTTTTTTCTTTATTATTCTAAAACAAAAAAAGGGAGAGGAGCCACCCAGGCCCCCTCCTGGGCTGATTTTAGCCTAGGGAAACCCATCCCCCAAGGCCTGGCCTATTGTGGGGGTGCCCTTATCCCAACCAGATCCTTTACTTTATAAAGGTTGGGGACTGCAGGGGGAACCTCTAGGCCCTCACTGTCCCTGCTGGCTCCCTACCTGCGGGAGCCGGCACTGAAGTGGAGCAGAATCGCTCTTACACACAGAGAGATGCATATTAGCAGCTTCCTATGTGTAAAAGCAGTGCTGGCTCCCTACTTCCTGCCGGAGTACCCACTTTAAAATCTCCCCCCTCGTGTTGATTACAGCTTCTCAGACATCTTCTATAATACTCGATTTTATACTAAAGTCTCAATTCTCTCATTGATGTGAAATAAACTAAAAATGTTCTGGCCTCCTTGTGGGCCTAGTAGGCACTAATTAAAACCTGTAAAAGATATAAAAATTATCTAAGTAGGTTTTTGCTACCAGGGCACTGAGATCTACCCTGGTTGACTTAATCAAAAGTGAAAGTGAAATGAGGTCGGTGGCCTTATACCTTTACAACCGGTGCCCCAACCCACACAGAAAGCAACCATCATAGCGGATGGTGCACTGACAATCCACTGCCACTGTCTTTCATCTCGCTGGCTGGTGAATTCACGTCCTTATCTTTCTAATCTAGGGGCGTACAGAGTATGACATAAGGGAGAATCCATACATAAGTATTTTCCTCTAGCTGACGGGGGTCTCCAGCCTTATATGTTCTAAGGTCTACTTATGTTCAATGAACACAATCCTGAGCTACTACTTTTATTAGTGTTTTAATTAGTGGCCATTAGGCGCGGTTGCCAGCAATAATGTAAAAAAGGCTTTATCAATTTAGAATGATTCTGCATTGGTAATCAATAACAGTGATAGCCGTAATGCCCCTTGCACCAATGTAATAATATTAGTACATAACTCTCCCCAGAGCCATAAGATTTATTACTCAAACACCAGCTTTAAATATGTTTTAGAAATTCACCCACAAGCAGTTTATGGGTTAATCCACAATTTTAATCTTGAATACAACCTTTTTAATTTTGGTGTACAAATATTAATTAATTCAAGCAAAAAAAATCTCTAATTTAGTAGGATGGTTTGCACACACAAAAGCTACTTACAGATAGCTGGAGAGCTAATTGTCACAGAAGCCTGCTCTTGTACATGTTAAATTGCATTTAAAACATACTGGTTAGGTGATGAAAACATTTCATTCCATGTGTATGATCATAGCAGTGGCAAAAACAAACTATTGATGTACCCATCCAAAGTAGTCGGTTATATGTGAGACTGACAACCCTTCAACCCCCTGAAGGTTTTAATCAGACTGTGGTTCTGACACCTCCCCTTTGGATTACAGAGAAACAGTCATTTAAACATCACCGACTGCTGTTTCCTTCTGCTGCATTTTCGAAAAAGTTCTAATATTATTTTTTTTAAAGAAAGAAAACTAATGTTACAGATCAACCTGAACATAATAATCCTAGAATGCCACTAGAGAGACAAGGCCGAATTGCTCATCAAAGCTTTCTTTTCAACAACACATTGATTCTCTCTCTCTGCAAGGTTCTTCGATTTCAGGGAGTGTGCTTTATTAGCATCATAAAGGAAACAGAGGTCTCATAAGCATATTTTCTGCCTACATTGTTCCCTCTTCTCCCATGTCTTTGCGTGAGACGCTTCTTCAGTAACCTTCTCTTACAAGAGCGGATATTTAGCCTGTGGTGTCAAGTGCCTTGAAATGCCTGAACAGCGCCGCTTGGCCTGGCAGCTCCGCATTTGTCACACTGCGGTGAACTGAGGTCAGAACATTTGATTTGCCTCCTTGATACTTGTTCGACAATTTTCCATTTTTCTAAGCATCACCGGAGCAAATAATAGAGTTCTAGCGGCGCTATTTTTCAGAAAGGTGTTTTTCTTATGAGGCTTTGCCTGGTCCCGGCAGGATTGGTAAAAGGGGGCCCAGGCTGAGTTTACCTACTTCTCTTTCAGCGGAAATCGTCTGTTTTTTTTAACTGAGGGTAAGTTGAATGTCGTTTACATCTGGTACGAAAAGGGGCTGAACAAAGAAAATGAGTGGCATCACTGGCTCTAAAGACTCCAATTTTTATGGACTAACGCCTCTTGCCACTTAAGGGTTACAAGTTTGACTACTGAGATATACACTGTAGTGTGGTTCAAATAAAGGAGAATCTCTAAAGGGTAAAGTCTTGTTCCAAAGTTTGGTTTCATTCCAGATAAGGACCCCCGACCGCTTGCCACAGCAGCAAGACAGCCAAAAAGCCATTAAGTTCCACATTCCAGAATTCCCCACCAACATGCCACTGGTCAAGTCCAATATATACATTCCTAATATTTAAAGAAACATCTAATGTAAAGATGTTACATGTATTACAACACGCCTATACTACACTGGCCTTTCCCTGCCATATGGATTCTATGATGTTTACACATTCTGATTTCTATTGTTAGGAATCCTTACATTTCACTGCTCTGTTGAACTCCATCGGTGAGGGGTGAAGTCATCCTGATTGCCCTCACAGTTATTATTGTTTGCAGAAGGTCAGCATGCTGACATCCGGGGACAGCCAGGGCACAGACGGTAAAAAAGCATTGACAAAGTCAATAGGACTCACTTATGCTACAGCTATTTGCTTTGCCATTATGTTTTAATCATGTATACTGGCATGGCTTCTGTTCAGCATGGCTAGCAGGTTAGTGAAGGAGAGTGGCATTGAGTGGAGTGGAGATTTGCCATAGAGTAGAGTGGAGTGTTATGGAGTGGTGTAGAGAGTCAACGACTAGCGTAGAGTTGGTTGGTGAGGAGTGTCATGATGTGGTGTACAGTGTTGTGAAGTGTCATAGAGGGAGTAATATTAATAATAATATCAGCATTTGTAAAGTGTGCAGCTACCTCAGGCGAGGTGCTCAGAAGCTGGGGGCCATCAGGAATATTAAGCAAGGTATTGCCCAGAGTCACAAGGTGCTGAGCTAACCTGCCGCCAGCATCGGGGATCGAACCGTGAGCCCCCATGTTCTGGAGTCAGCTGCCATGCCGCTGCACCAACCCTCTACCTTGTCATAGAATGGATGAACGTAGAATGGAGTAGAGTGTCGTAAAGTTGAATGGTGTAGAGTGGAGCTGCATAGAGTTTCGTAGAGTGTCATACAGTGGAGGGGAGTAGAGTGTTGGAGTGTATTGGAGTGTCATAGAGTGTGGTAGAGTGTAGTGTCATAGAGTTGCATAGAGTGGAGTAGAGTGTCATAGAGTGTAGTGGCATAGCGTAATGTGGCGTAGCATAGAGCAGAGTGGAGTGAGATTTAGGGTGTTTCTTAGAGTGGAGTAGAATGTTGCAGAGTGTACTAGAGTGAATTGGGGTGGCATAGAGTGGAGTGGCATAGAATGGTATAGTGGACTAGAGTAGAGTGGAGTAGTGTGTCATAGAATAGAGTGGAGCAAAGTGGCATGGAGTGATGCAAAAGGGGTTATGTAGAGTGCCCTATGATGGAGTAGTGTGGTAGCATGGCACAAAGTGGAGTAGAATGTTGTAGACAGGAGTACATAGAGTGCAGTAGAGCGTCAAAGAGTGGAGTGTCATGGAATAGAGTGGCCTAGATTGAGTGGCGTACATTAGAGTGGTGCAAAGTAGATTGGCTTAGAGTGCAGTGGCGTAGAGTGCATTGGTTTTCAGTAAAGTGATTTAGAGAGCATTGACTTAGAGTGCAGTTACATCGAGTATCGTGGCACAGATTGCAGTGGCATAGAGTGGAGTCGTGCAGAGTAGAGTGGAATGGTACAGCATAAGTTGCAGTGGCGTAGAGTGCAATGGTGTATAGTAGAGTGGCACAAAGTAGAGTGCAGTGGAGTACAGTGGGGTAGAGTAGATTATTTGAGAGTATAGTGAAGTGGCATAGAGTGAAAGTGGTGCAGGGTAGAGTGCAGAGGTGTAGAGTGTCACAGGGTGCAGTGCATATAGTGGAGTGATGCAGAGTAGAGTGCAGTTGAGTGGCATAGAGTTGATTACTTCAGAGTAGAGTGAAGTGGCATAGGGTGCAGTGGCATAGAGTAGAGAGTCGTAGAGTGCAGTGGTGCAGAGTATATTAGATTGGCTTAGAGTGGATTGGCGTAGAGTGCAGTGGCATAGAGTAGAGCGATGCAGAGTAGAGTGGCATACAGTGTAGTGACATACAGTGCATTGGTGTAGAGTTCAGTAGAGTGCTGCAGAATAGAGTGCAGCAGCATAGACTGCAGCAGTGCAGAGTGTAATGGCGTAGAATTCAGTGGTGAGAGTGCATTGTTGCAGACTAGAAGTGGCATAGACTGGAGGGGTGCAAATTAGAGTGCAGTGGTGGAGGGTAGTGTGCAGTGACGGAGAGTGCAATGGCAAGCATCAGAATATACAGCCGTAAGGTGCAGTTGTGTGGAGTGCAATGGCATGGAGTGCAGTGGTGTACAGTAAACTGGTGTACAGTAAAGTGCCTTAGAGTAGAGTGGCTTAGAGTAGCATGGCGTAGAGTGCAGTGGCATAGAGTGGAGTGGTGCAGAGTAGAGTAGAGTGGTGCAGAGTGGAGTGGTGCAGCAAAGAGTGCAGTGGAATAGAGTTCAGTGGAGTAGAGTGGAATGGTGCAGAGTGAAGTGACGCTGAGTGGGGTGGCACTGAGTGTGGTGGCGCACAGTAGGTTGTTTCAGAGTAGAGTTGTAGTGGTGCAAAGTGGATTGATGTGGGGTACAGTGGAGAGGTGCAGGGTAAAGTTCAGTGGCACAGAATGAAGTGGAGTAGAGTAGAGTGGTGTTGTGTGCAGTGGTACAGAGTAGATTAGAGTGGTGTAAAGTGGATTGACATATAGTGCACTCACATTGAGTGGAATGGTGCAGAGTAGACTGCATTGGCATACAGTGCAGTGGCATAGAGTACAGTGGTAGAGAGGAATAGAGTGAAGTGGCATAGAGTGGAGTTGTGCAGAGTATAGTGAAGTGGGGTAAAGTGGAGTATACATGGTGTGGTACAGCACTGTCATTACAGACGACACACCTTCAATTGAAATGACCATTACCTTTGCACAACCATTCAGTTTTACTGATAAAAGTATACAGTGCACAAACGATAATGTGGGGAAATGTCATCACCTATTTTGATGATTTGCTTTGATAGTATTAAAATATTTATTTCCACCACATCTCACAACCTTCCTCTAGCACACCTTCAGTAGCCAGCATGATTGTCACATGAATCCTCTCACTTTGAAGTTAGAGAAATAAAAGTAAACACCAAGCTCCCTAAAAGACAGAGCCTGACATTTGACCTCTGTCTTTGAATGCCCAGCAAATGTGACAGGATGAGAACAAGATTTAAAGGCCTGCTTACAGAAATCAAACACTGGTCAAAGAATACAGTAAATAAGGTATGGGTCACCGAAGGAATGAACTCAAGCTGGACAGACTAAAAAAAAATAAAGCCAGCAAATAGAAAGCAAGCAAATATGAGATATGAACCACAAAGCCAATAGTAAGCAATGGGTGGAATGCATTACCTGGGAAGCTTTCTTAATGTCCTCAGGATGTCAGTAGCAAACCAGACAGCTGCGCAGTCTGGTAGACTTCGACCTAAAAAGACTGATGCAGACTGACATTTTCAAACAGATTAGCCATCGTTTTTTGAGAGAAGTTAATTTCCACCTGCATGCGCAGGAAAAAATAAAGTTTTGACTGTTCACCTTCTCACTCGTTTCAAAGTTAAATGGGTCAACAGTTTTAGCTGTACCTGACACGTACATTTCAGTAACAACTAAGTTTGATGGCCTGTTTCATTTTGATCGTGGGACCACAGGAGTATTAAAAATAATAATATTTTTCCTGCAACATCGCCATATTCGTACATGTCTCCTCTTTCCCTGTACTGGATGTGACAAAGAATATATGTTGGACTTCATACATAATTAATTATCCACACACATATAGCATAAAAAGCATTGCTAAATATCTACAGTCAAAAGTGATGGTTATACGGTAAAATGCATAGTGTGTATATGCTAATTGTGCATTATTTTGTGTGATAAAATCTAAGGTTTCAAACAATATTCAAATCTTCATATAGTGCTGCTAATGCACCACAATTATGGCCTGCAGCGCCTAAGTTTTTAGAAGATGAGATAATGCTTTTGCTTTGTTTAAAGAAGGATTATCCTGCCTAAATCTGTATTCTATGAGATTTTGATTTAAAGAAAAGTACTTTCACAGATTGTGGAGGGGAAAGGTCAATTTACCCAATCCATTCCCACTACTGATTGGCCCAAAGTCCTCACTGGTCACCAAGCGTCTGCACAATAATACCTCTTGCAGACAGAGCAGTTCATGATCACTGCAAGCCTGGCTCAGTAGCTTGCTTTTTAGAACACCACGTTCCAGTTTTTATGTAAAGTCTCTATCTTAAGAAATAGGCCGTGATTGCTGTTGATCCCCCTTAATACATTTTCCAGATCAGCAGCCGAGGACTGGCCGGAATTCTCTTGCCTCAGCCTGTTTAACATTTTAACTCATTACTGCCATATTCCATCCCAAGTACATCCTTCTGTGCAGCACCAGCTCAGAGGTATTTCATTAGGGCTGCATCACTCCATATACCATGTGTGCCTTCAGTGAGTGTTAATTCACTCCGAAACTAAAAAATAAAGGAAATATCCTCTCTCTGGTATTAAGAAAGAGTTGCACATCATTATCACTCTTGCTGTGTAATGCTTGTTCACTGTAACTGATGCTAATGGGACGTGGTGATGAAGGTCCAGCTTCCCTCTACTCCTGATAGGCAGTGCACTGTCAAAGACACGAGTGCTGCTCAAGGATTGGGCCTTCCAATAGCACAGACTACCTACCCATCGTCTCGTAATTGTCTCCACACAGAGGGCCTCATTTATGAGGCCGTGCGTCAGTTTTACACCACCGGTGCGTCACTTTTTGTGACGCACCAGTGACGTAAAAAATGTGCCTTGTTACGCCATATTTACAAAGTGATGAATCTAGGTAGATGCGTCACTTTGTAAACCCCTGCACCACATTATACCTGCGCCACAGGGGCGCAACTAGATCTTAATTTCGGGGGGGCTAACATGGCAAATGAAGAGGCGTGGCTAATGTTAATCAATGGGGCGGAGCTAAAATGGCAGATAATCAGGATCGGTTAATGCTCAGGTCAAGCTGAGAAAAAATTTGGTGAATTGTGCATTCGAAACTGGACAACAATTAGAGCACACATTTTTGTTAATTTGATGCATTTATATGCTATTGTCTTACGAAAAAAGAACAGATGTACTGAATTAAAAGGCCAATTTAATACATTTAACTACAAAGCACTTTAGGAACACAATATAACCAATTTTCACAATGCCATTTCAAGGCGACAACCCTTTTTCATTAATAATTGCTTCTATAGGAGGACAATGTGCTCGTGAAATCCATAGACAGGTGTGTGGGAATGCCCTAGCTCCACCCATGGAACGACTTCCCAACGCAAGGTAACTCAAGGCAGCTCAATGCTCTGCCTCTCATTACTCTGGAGTTTCTAAACCACGCAAAACCACCCAAAGTGGCCTTTGTGTGGGTTAGGTAAATCCCAATTAAATGGGTAAAATGATGGCAGCGTAAAAGAAAATCAGAATGGATGGATACAAGGGTGAAAGTATAGTAAATGTAAATGTGAGAGGATGGATGCGTTGGTGAAGGGATGGTAGAGTAAATAAATATCTGAGATGATGGCTAAAAGGATGGGTGTAAGGTTGGCAGAGTAAATTGAAATCAGAAAGGATGGATGGTTGGATTGATGGATGAAAGGATAGCAGCTTCAGCATCGCACAAATGTATGACAGTACAACATATGCCATCAAAATGCATGCCTTTACAACGCGGTGGTAACAACTCAAGTGCTGTTACAACACGTTACCATTACAATGCAAACTTTTACCACGCATATGCCTTTACAACAAAGGCATATGCGTGGTAAACGTTTTGTTTTAAAATATAACTATTTTACAGCTAAGTATAAACGCTATATATATATATATATATATATATATATATATATATATATATATACACATAAATATATATATATATATTCACTGAAAAAACCATAGGTTTCAGGTCATATATGGTTAGGAATTAGCATTTAAAAAAACTTGCAAATTCACTGAAAAAACCATAGGTTTCAGGTCATATATAGTAAGGTATTAGCATTTAACCCCTTCAGTGCTGCGCTAATTTCCCTGCGGTGCTGAAGGTTCTAAAGAACCTATGGACTCATGACGGAACGGTTCCATCATGAGCACAGGCCAACCGACGCTCATGACGGAACAGTTCCGTCATGAGCATCGAAGGGGTTAAAAAACCATTGAAATGGCTCCTATATAGTTAGTTGGACTAACTATATTTCGCGCACCCGCAATCCACTGCTGATGATGTCACATATTACATCATTCATGACATGGTCAGTGACATCACTGATGACATCACTGATGACATCTCAAATGACATCACTGATGACATCACTGATGACATCATCCAGTGACTGTGTGTTTCTGTAAAGTTTAAATATGTTTTATATATTGAAGAATGAGTAGATGTATAAGTGTCTGGATGAAGGATTTAGTAGGCGTGTGACTGACTGTATGAGTGAGTGATTAAATGTGTCTTACTGAATGCATGGGTTAGTGACTAAACTATCTGAATATGTGCATCAGTATGTCTGTTGTTGTGTAAGATGTTGTATGTGTTGATCAGTAGCTATATGAGTGGCTATATGGGTCATTGATTGGTTGCCCAAGTATTTGTATGTGAGACTGAGTGTGTGTGTGAGTGACTGGGTGGTGTGTGACTCTGTGCATAGATGTGTGAGCAGTTGATTCACTAGGTGTATGAGTTCAAGAGTGCATATGGAAACAGCTGTATGGGTGGTTTACTGTGTGCATTGGTGTGTTGGTGAGTGAATGTATATCTCAGTGCTACATGTCCAAGTAAGTACATATGTAAAACACGATGCATGTGAGAGTTGGTATATACAAATGACTATACATGAGAGCCAGTGAGTATGCAAGTGGCTGTATGGATCAATGTGTACTTGTATCAGTGATTGTTTAAGAGAGTAAGTATGTGTTAGTATATGTTTGAATAAGTAAGGTGTTGTGTGTATAACTGTATAGATGAGGAAATGGGAGTGGGATTGATTCTTTGCATGACTGACTAGGTGTGTGAGAAACTCCATGGATGAGTGAAAGTGTGTGAGTGTCTCTATAGGTGTATAAGTGCATATGATAGTATTGTATTGATGAGTGACTGTATGTATGAGTGATTGTATGGGTAAATAAGTGGATGTGTGTGTAGACCTAGGAATCAGTGAGTGCGTATGTAGTAACTGGTATTGGTGTGTCAATGGTTTCAAGAATTGTAGTTTGTATTTAAGACTGGGTGTATCAAAGGTTAGATTAGAGTGTGAGGAGGTGCATCATATTATCACATGAATGATGTCATCAGTGATGTCAATTGAGTTGTCATCAGTGATGTCATCAGTGATGTCATTTGAGATGCCATCAGTGATGTCATCAGTGATGTCACTGACCATGTCATGAATGATGTAATATGTGACATCATCAGCAGTGGATTGCGGGTGCTCGAAATATAGTTAGTCCAACTAACTATATAGGAGCAATTTCAATGGTTTTTTAAATGCTAATACCTAACTATATATGACCTGAAACCGATGGTTTTTTCAGTGAATTTGCACGGTTTTTCAAATGCTAATTCCTAACTATATATGACCTGAAACCTATGGTTTTTTCAGTGAATTTCCAAGGTTTTTTAAATGCTAATACCTAACCATATATGTGACCTGAAACCTATGTTTTTTTCAGTGAATTTGCAAGGTTTTTTAATTGCTAATACCTAACTATGTAAGGCTTCAAACCTATAGTTTTTTCAGTGAATATATATATTTTTATTTTCAAGTTTTTTTTTATTTGATTACAGGGTCCGCGCACCGTGAGCGCTCCGAAAGCACACCGTAAACGCTCTGAGCTCTTACCTTGACACATTTTTACAAATTTCTAAAACATAATATCTACGTTTTTAACGTTGAATTTAAAGGTAGACAATATTTGCGTTAATGTAGAAAATGGTTTTTTAAAACTTTGAACAACAGTATATTACTTTATAAAGTAGTAACAAATCTCGCGAGGGTGCGTCGCACGTGCACGCAACGTAAGAGCTCCGTCCGCGCAACGTAAAAGCTTCGAGCTCTTACCCCCCTTTAAATCCTTATATCTACGTATTCATTGCACAATGTAAAGGTACACATTATCTGGGATAATATAGAACATGTTAATTTAAACTTTTAAAGGCCTTATATAACTTTATTAAAGCAATTATAAATCTCGCGAGGGTCCGTATTACGTAAGCGCATCGTAAGATGACGTAACCGCTCCGTAAATAATATGTAAACATACCGTAAGTTTACGTAAGCTTACGTAAACGCTCCGTAAGATTACGTTCAACCATGTGACCTGAAAACAAGACATTTTTTGGGTTTATAGTACTTCCTACTCCAATTGTAGGCAGACCCCTCCCATGTTCATCATTCTTCTTTGGCTTCCAGAGAAGCAACATCTACTTTCAACAGCTCCTGGCTTGATTGGAAATGGCTGAACGTGAGGAATCGGAACATTCTTCTTCAGAAGAATTTGTGGAAGAGGACCCCCATCCATCTAAAAAAGAGTCCATAGTCTGGAAGTTTTTTTCATTCCCAGAAAGTTTGAAGAAAGTCAATGCACCGCATGTCACATGCAAAATCTGTGACACAGTATTGTCAAGAGGCAATCCAAATAAAAAATACTCTTTTGGAACCTATAGCATGGAACGCCATGTTAAGTATATGCACCCCAACAATTGGGCTAGAGCTGTGGTGCGTAGATCTGAAGGGCAGGGCTCTGCTCCTAGTACTTCAACAGCACCACCAATGCCAGCTTCCACCATTGCCAATATCCAGCCGGAATTGAAAAATCTAATGATGCAGTGCATACAGTGCAATAAATTTAGTTGCCTGTGGACAACAGTCCGTAGAAGTTATTTTGCAGAAAAACAGGAGCCACAAGTGCACCAAATATTTTTTTTCTTTATTTTTCATGGTTTGTTCATGTTGAACAATTGTTTTGGTTATAAAGTCCATTTTTTACACCGTTTTTCTAGCAACCAAAAAAAATACAAAAAAACCCAGTTCTTTTTAGAACTACCTCTACTGGTCAAAAAAAGAACTATATTTCTATGTTTGTATGTAAAAGTTTGTTATAGTAAATGTAAAAGTGCAAGACTATAAGGATGTGGTACAGCATAAATCTATAGGGTGTTTACCTATAGTATACTGTAGTACTTCCAAAGCACTGAAATGTAACATATGTATATAAATATGTTACAACTCAATGGTCCACATGTACGTAATCTCCATTTACCTACTCTTAAATACCAAATCATACCTGTTCAACATTTAAGAGTACTTCAGATGGCAAAACTGGTGATTTGTCTACATTTTTAATAAAAGCACATGGCTATACATTTGTCACTACAAGGTGGTGATCACTGGGGGTGTTCCTTGTGAAGCAGAAGTAGAGGTCAATGGTTGCCTTGTGGAGCCATTCATTTTTTGAAAGTACAATGCAGAGAAGCAGCATATTACTCAGTATCTGCAATGGAATAATTGTGTTGCTAGGTTAGTCTCATAGATAGCACTATTGAAAGGCAGATGCTTGGGAATTTGCTGTGTTCCCAGCATCAGCTGCCACTGTCAGCCCAAACCTTTATGTCTTAGAAACATGAGCCATCTGTAAGTGTATTTTCCTCAGTATTTGGGTTGGTTGTAGGGGGTTTCAATGAAAGCACAGTGTGTCATTTTGATGAGCTTTTGTTATGCATCTCTGGATATTTGGAAATCTAGCATTGCAGGAATGAAAGGTGAGGGTAAACCTGTGATTGCATTTGCATGTTGCCTGCTGGATTAGGATTCAGTTGTAGTGCATATCTCCATTAGTGATATGTTGTCTGAAATACAGGGATAGGGACACACATGTTTATACAGTGTCAATTTTCTTGTGTGCCCTGCCATAGTGCTTCATTCTGGCTATTGTACTGGAGCCTGCTGTGACCATGTTGTTGGATTTGATCCGTTTTCATGGTTGTAACCTTCGATTTCAGGCCCAGCATTATGATTGGCAGGTGGGTCAATGCTATTTGTATGTATTCTAGTATAATCGAAAGTTATTGATATACTAATTTAGAGATCCACTGTGGAAAATCAACATGTCTTTTATAAGAAAGGGAGTAAAAGAACAGTTAGGAATAGAGTACGACAGTCATAACCCAAGAGAGAAAGGACCGCGCCTCGATAACCTTGTGAGAGGATAGAACAGGAGGCCTTTGACCATTGACTCACACAGCCTGGCATTTCTCTAATAAGGATATACAGGCAACCTCCATGGCCCAAGCTATGTTCCGTCCACTAACATAGCGAATCATACTCATTGTGCTCTTTCTTATACTAATGGACTTCCAGACCATTTAATCCCCCTTTTGTCTCAAATAGGCCTTTCTCTTTGATACTACTTCCCTACATAGGACGTCTCATACAGACTGCACGTTACCGGACTGAATTACTTTGACATACAGACTCCACCACTACTTCATTGGTAAGCAGGCTGATTAGGAGACTTTTTTTCTATACTTCTTTTTATCACGTTTTGACACTTGGGTGTTTGACTTGAATATGGGACAACACTAAGATTTTGGAGTTCGGCAGACCTAGACAATCCTGTTTTTCCCTCCGCTCTCATTCTCACTACCCTTCTCATCCTCGTATCAACACTGTTTCATAACACGGCTATTCCCTCCTCTCACAAGTTTTTTGAGGTGCAGTCCTTTCTCTCTTGGGTTATGACTGTCCTACCCTATTCCTAACTGTTCTTTTACTCCCTCTCTTATAACAGACATTTTGATTTTCCACCGTGGATGTCTAAATTGTTCTTATGCTTATGCTATTGCAGCCCTGAAGAAGCCCTTGTTAGGCCGAAACGCGTTGGGTGTGTCTAAAGATGTACACCAAGCGTGTGTGAAATAAAGACATACAACGACATCTGCATACGACTATTGATTGCTTAGCTGTCTGTATACCTTGTAACTTACGAATTGCTGCTCGTTGTATTGCCTCTCATCTATCTTCTTTCAACTTTTTGGGCATGTCTGTGACGTGATAGAGAGTGACTTGGGTGGGAATCACCTTTGTCTAATTAACTGTGGTAATGGTGTGTTGTTTTGCTATTATTTGTTTCACTAAAAGGGTGGGTTTTCGTTCTTTTTTTAGCTTTTTTGTTAATTTCTGACTAAGTGTGGCCATAGTGTTGTGCCACTGTCATGTATGATGGTGTGTAAATTGGCTTGCTCTTGTTTAGGTATTCTAATTGGTGTGTGTGTTTATTAAAGGTGTGTAATTGTGCCACATTGACTGGGACTTTATTGAGTGTTTGGAATCTCCCCATCAACTTGGCTTTCTGACTCTTTGCTTGATTGATGCACGTTAAATTTTAAATTTAAGTTTCAGATTGGTGAAATACATTTTGTTATTTCCAAATGGATTTCAATATACATTTGTTGCCCTTAGCGTCTTCACCCCTTGCTGGTTTAACTCATCAAAATAGCTGCAATGGCTATGTAAGGGTAACATTTTTTGGAACAATCGCACGTCCACTAAACCAAGCAAAGTATGAGGTCCAGTAAATCAAGACCTTGAAAGCCCAAAATAAAAGCAGTTTTTTAAGAAAGGTGCTCTAAACCGTATCCTAAGACCCTGCTACCACTATGGTGTACATTGCATGCTACTCTACGAGACTGGAGCAATCAAAAGACTGTCTATTACTAATATTGTTACAAAGGACCAGTCCATGCGTTTATTTTCCTTTATTTTCAACACTTCAAGTATTGTAGATTATCTTGATTGGAAAACCATGAATCCAAACACATCTGGCGGCCGACTTTTTAAAAGATGTAATGGTAACAAATACAATTTGTTTATTGCGTTTAATTAAAACACTTTGTTACACTTTTTTTGTGGATGGGTGTTTCATCTATAAGGACTATTTGTTCTTGCTTGGGGCCATTTGTTACTAATGATTGTATAGATGTTTATTAGTTTAATTGAGAAACCCCATACTGTATTTTGTTACCAGTGCAGCCTTGAAAAAGTCTGTGTAAGGCGAAATAGCTGCCGGCTGCCAGAAGTGTGTGTGGTCTAATGGTTCTCCAATAATTATTAAAGTGTCTGCATTTTCTTTAAGACTGCCAAGTTTAATTACCTTCTATGTGTGTTCGTTATTGGCAATGGATTCCATGCAGCTGGTGCAATCAATCCATATTTCAACTGCTGTTACCTCACACTTACTGAACTATGTTCGATAATTTTTGATTTGCGAAATGTTTCTTCTAGAAAAGTTTCTGTACACCCGCAGAAACGAGAAAGAGCCCTTCACCTTCTTTCCCCAGTTGTCATCGTGGCTGCCCCTCACCACCTATCTTCTCGCTCTTTTTTTCTCTCTCCCTCTCTTGCTCCCACTCTTTTAGTCGCTCTTCCTCTCTTTCCCATTGCTGGTACCTCATTCTGGCAGTTCCGAGGAGAACTGAACACGTGTTTTGCACAGGTGACGTTGCTGGTTGCAGGAAAGTCCCCATGTTCCTCGCGCTTCCCCTCAGGCGAGTAGCCATCTGGACGCAATGCTTCACGGGAATTCCCCACTGCTTGGAATCAAAGGGAGAGTCGGCGCTTCGAGAGAAGCCGGTGATGGATGTCTGCAGTACAGTTATTGTTGATTTAAATTTACCAGGGTGGTGCTACATCTGCGGCCTCCCCCCCACACGCATGTGGGATACGGAGAAGGTACATGTGGATGCACACAATTTACACTGTGCAGGACCAGAGGTTTGCACTATCCACGCTGGATGACTGCAGTGCATCTGCAACAATGAGCAAGGCTCTGGTGGAGCAGGCGGTGCTGAATTGCAGCCGCGTGGAGAGCCCATGCAAAAGTTGGCGCCCCCATGCCACGTGCACTATTTGCCTGGCAGAGGACCACCCCCCACATGACAATAAAGTGCCTTGATTTCGCGTGGCAGTGCTTGCTTGGCGGTTTCCATTCCCCTGGGTCAATTATAAAGTTACACAACTGAATGGCACTGGCCACTGTGAAGATAAAATCTATAATTTTTTTTAAAAAGTGACTTTAATAACTCGTCGTATACCATATCTGTACATTTTGTTCTTGAATTAGGTGGCAAGGGTTGCAAACTGGAACGCTTGCAAACTTTAAAATAATTGAGAGTGCTTCATAATGTCTTTTTAGAAGTTCTTTCCCTGCTACCCG
This sequence comes from Lissotriton helveticus, assembly GCF_964261635.1. Lineage (NCBI taxonomy): Eukaryota > Metazoa > Chordata > Amphibia > Caudata > Salamandridae > Lissotriton > Lissotriton helveticus. Next base: position 1,764,337,355 of record NC_136059.1, read on the forward strand.
ACCCTGTTCTGTTAAAAGCGTGTTGCTTTCACCTTTTGCTTGACGTTAAGTTATTTAAGCTTGATGGCCAATACAAATTAAATCATCTCTGTCATGAAATAAATGCAGTTCTCTGCATGAAATATGTATTTTGAAAATAGATGGAGGATAGATGGCCTACCAGGTCACTGCTGAATGTTAAAAGCTGCTGATGATAGAAAAGTGAAGAACATTAGAGCCTGCATCACTCTGCTATGGAGCTGTGCTTTTAGAAAAATGTTGAAGGCATGCAGAGGAGTTTATAGTTTACATTTTTAATTTTCCACCCACCACCAACCAACACCTATTTTCTTTTTGCATCTTAACTGCCCTTTTGAACTGTTACCTCTACATTACCTGTCTTTAATTCATGCTCCTGACTGGCATTAATTTATTCTCCTTTATCAAGCGGGCAATAAAGTTACATGTGCTTCTTCAAACCGGGCTGTTCGCGCTATATAAAAATCTGCAAAAAAAAAAAATGAAACTCACAAGAACCACGTTTATCTAACGTAGACGTACACAGTGGCTATTCTTGAAACCATTACAGAAACCAAGGTTCCAGGCTACCCGGGCAAAGATTATGACTGCTGATGTTTACAAAGCTGGTGAAAAAAACGTAAATGCATCTGTGCAGTCATAGCCTTAGTAAAAATGGAAGTGATGCCAACCCCAATGCGCCGTATGGCTCAGAAAATATTGCCTCTAAACTAACTGCACTTCTGCCATATCTGCTTTGGTTTTATAGGGAAACAGTAATGTTGACACACGAGGATACCATGACCCTAACACTTTGCATGCAATTCAAAACAGCAGATTAGATTAGAGACTAATGTTAATGTCATTGTGAATTAAAACTAGTGCCACTATAAATCTGACTAGCCATCATAAGTAGGCTCTGGCAAAATTTCCTTTAGTTAGGCGTAATCTCGCGTAATTTCGGTGAATTTGTGTTGGGCAAAATGGTCGGAAATTAAGCTAAAACACCACGTCGCGTTGGTATGCACCATTTCCATAAAAAAAATCTAGAGCTAGGGCACTGGAACAACGTGAAATACCAGAACGGAAGAGGCTGCTATTTGCAACACTTGTGTCTTTTTTTACACTATTCTATTTTTGTGTGAAATGCATCCTTACATCTAAAATGTACAAGTGGATGCATCTCGCTGAAAAATATAGATACAAGTGCTGGTTTCCATTTTCCATTTTATGCATCTTTTTCCATAATTCTTTTGGAATTCTGCTTAAGTATGCATCAGCAAACTACTGATGCCACTAGTCAGAAGACTCACCCTATGGAATTCCCAGATCTCAAATGCAGAGTTAAGGGTGTGAGTGTTTCTCTGGACTACTCTTGCACATATACTTAACACAGTAAGCAGGCTTCAACGTGAAAGGGAAAGGAAAAGGTGGGTGATTTGGGAGGTTATATTCAGAGGTAATATTTTGGCTCCAAAGATAATACTGGGTTCCCGTGCTCTAGAATTGGAGGTTGCGACCCAAAGAAATGTATGGCTTTTATCTGCTTTGATGCATTTGAACAGTAGAAATCAATTAACGCCCATATGGTCCAGGACGCAGGCGAGATATGGTCGCCTTTACCTTTGATTTCTCTGCATTGGCATTTAATGAATTGACTGACTCCTTTTGAATAACTATAGTAACCTGCAACATTGAGAATGATACAATGAGCTAGGCCATAGCCAGCTGCCACATGACCAGGAACAGTGAAATTCATCATGATTTAGAGATGCAGAACATGTTATATGGGATAATGTCCGCCCTGCCGTACATTATAAGGATATTGCAAGTCACTGAGGTGTGGCTCAATGGTTAGAGCGGCAGACCCTGATGCAGAGGTCTAGCCTGGGACCAGGGTTCAATTCCCCGCCTCGGCGGGTCTTGGGCTCAAAAATTCCACGGACCTGATAATTCTCGCCTCGGTGCCTATTCCAATCATGGAGTCCCACTCTGCAACTCTGGGCAATAGCTTGCTTAATCTCCACAACGGCCCCCACAACGCTAAGGATGCCTGGCCTCCACCTTGGGGGTGCCCAGGAGTGGACACCTCACAGGGAAAGCCAGGATGGGTTCCACAGCGGTATTCGTACAAGCGCCTTGAGACCCTTGCGGGTGAGTAGTGCGCTATACAGGTATCAATTTACATTAACCAAATAGAGGAACGAGGCCAAAGGTTGAGCTTCTTTTTAAGGTTATGGAACTCAGAAGTGACTTCCAATATCCTTCTCATGTACAGCAGGGGGTACATTATCCCTTATCATACATGGTCACACCATTATTTTTCCCACAAAGCAATAAAAACCTTGGTACATAGCTCTTTCATTTGAAAGACAGAGTATGTTTGCAAACATGAAGACTAAAAAAGAACCTCTGGTGAAAAATTAAACACATCAAAAACGTGTTAGATATTTGTTGAAAAAAGCTATTAGAAATAGTTCAATGCAAGTCGGTTTAAAAAAAAAGCTGCAGTAGTTTGGAACAGCCACGGTCGGTAGGAGTTCCTGCAGGGCGGTGACCTGAGGAGGGGGAGGGCCAGGGTGGGGGTAGTAATGTATGGATTAGGGAGTTTTACAGGTAAGTAAACATGTAAATAAATAAAACAAATTTCATTGTGTGCACTGCATCACCAAATACGATGCAGTGCGCGCAACGAAATTCGTTTTATTTATTTATATGTAGGGCTCCCGGTTTCAGGGTATTTGTTTTTTGGTATTTCCGTCTGTATTTATCCACGTTTATTTTTTGCCAATTTTATTTGTATTTATCCATATTTATTTATGGTTTTGTGGAAAAATGACCGGTAAATATGCTGTCATAATTGAATGCCTATCATGCTTCAATGCTGTAAACACCTGCAAAAGATAAATCAATGCACTTAAAAGGAAATATGCTAATTTCAGAATCAACCTTGTGCATATCTACTTCTGTTAAAGGCTCTTTACTAAAATTCCTTTCTTTTTTAGCCCCGTAACCTATCAATCCACACAGCCACAGGCCTGACAGCCATGGCAGACAAATAAACAACAAGAATCCACCTGATTGGGTGATGTGTTCCCTACTGTGGTGGGGAGCACATAGTGTTTTTAAAACACCCCTCACACACCAAAAGGACCCTTGGTGTCAGGCTTCATCATTGTGGTCTTCGCACCCCTCTACGGGATGCGGCGTGCTGCGACCTACGACTACGCGGGAGCACTGATCATACAGACTATGCGTGGTGCGTGTGAGGGTTGGGTGTGAGTATGTGGTGAGGCAGTTTAAGTGAGTGAATGGTTAAAAAGTGCCTGGCTCGTGGGGTAGGTCAGAACTATTTTAATGAGCCCCCGGGCTGGTACTATTAAAATGGGTGCAGATTGAGGTGATTATGTGATATTAAGCACATCGCATCTTGGGTGCGTCAACATGTTTCGGAGATCAACTCCTTCTTCAGGACAGGGTGCACCACACCCCACCTTACTCACGTTTTCCTAAGTAAAAAAGTGTATTTACAATAGAGTGGAGATGTAGTACTGTAATGTGCCTACAAATTCAATGGAGTTCTCTGCCAATATGCAAATAACCTAAAAGGAAAAACAGGAAGAAAAGATCAAAATGTAGTACTCCACTCCTCATTTTTGTACAAGGTGCAGTGACCTGTAACAAATGTATAAATGGTGTTGGGTCACTAGACAAAATTATGTCATGCTACTCGTGCAGGTGACCCTGTAAAAAAGGGGACAAATACATTACAAACACTCACATAACATGAAACACACACTCTAGAGCATTAGATTCCGTGTGCCCCTAGGACATAACTTATAGTGTGAAAAAGTCAGGTTATAGAGGGTAAAAATGGCATACTTTGTGTTCTTGGTACACTGCCTCATGAGCCTCCAAACGTTGGAGGTTGCTCTGGCCCACTGGCTCCTGTAAGTAATACATAGTATAGCAGTTGTAGGTACTTACAGGCTGGTGAAACACAATGGCGCCATCTTTCTATGAACATTTACTCACGAGTTACAACAATCGTAATAGCCTTGCTCCCCCGAACGCGGCTCGGCGGTGAATGCGGTTGAGTGCCCAGGGGGCGGTATTTATAGTGATAGAAAACCTCGCTTGTCATGTTAATTGGTAATTTAAAAGCGGAAGGGCCTAATATGGGTATTCCGCTCACCCGTGGACTTGGCAATTTGCCAGAAGCAGTGTTAGTAGTTAAAGAGTATTAGGAGCTAATGTGCGAATGCTTTCGTGGCTGCGTCTTTGGTACGCGCGAGAGAGAGACGTCCATCGGCGTTCATTCGGTTATGCCGAGGGAGGGGTAGCGCACGTGATCGCCCCCCTGGGGACATTTCCCGAGTAGATTTTCCCAGGATGAACACACGGAGCATGACAGGGAACCTCTCCAACCAAGCATCAACCTCGGCCAACAAGAGACCGACTTAGTAGTGAACCTTACACCTTGGCCCCTCACCAATGTCCAACATACTGTACTTAACAAAGGCCTTGGTTTTGTTCCGACCAATAAACCAGACATATTCAAACTGCACGTTGAAATTAAGGAATTTGTCAGAAAGATAAAACTACAGGCTTTCTTTCGTGACAAAGAACCACAAACGACCACTTTAAATTCAGGCCTAAAACCCAAATCCTCCTTCACCCCACCAGATGCCATGTTACCCATTGAGGTTCTTACTTTTTAAAAAGCAGTGATGAGGGAGTTAAACAACCTGGACCTCACACAACCCAAGAATTTCCTTAATACTAGTAGTATGGAACAGAAAGCTATCAGGCAGTTAGCTGCCAACGACGAGATCTCGATAAAACCAGCAGACAAAGGGGGAGCAATTGTCTTACAAACCTCCATGGCATACGATCAAGAATGCTTAAGACTTCTCTCTGACAGACGTAACTACACGGTCCTATCGGTTGACCCAACAGAGTCACTACGGGTCAGGATCGGTGATATGGTCAAGGAGGCGCTAGCGCATGACTGGGTTTCAAAAAACGAAGGGGAGTTCTTGATCCAAAAAACACCAAAGACCCCATATTTCTATATTATCCCCAAGATACATAAAAATTACGAGAAACCCCCAGGGAGACCCATAGTCTCGGGAATTGGCTCCATCCTCGAGCCCCTTTCAAAATTTGCTGATGTCTTCCTCCGCCCCCTTGTGCAGGCCACTGACACGTATCTAAAAGATACAAAAGCGGTCCTCCAACTGTTGAAGGACATACCTTTCGACCCTAAGACTCAACTATTGCTCAGCTTAGACGTCGAGAGCCTTTACACCAGCCTGCCCCATGACGAAACACAATGTATCATCGAGGAAGTACTATTTAGTAACCCTTGGAAGTATCAGACGCCCAGAGGTGTGGTCCTGGAGTGCATTTCATTGGCAGTCACTAAAAACGTTTTTAGATACAACACCACCTTGGAACCTCCAAAGCCACCCTGTACTTCCAAAGCCATGGGACCAGCATGGGCAGTACTTTTGCTCCTAGCCTAGCGGGCCTATATGTCCACCATTTGGAAACCAATAAGATCCTCAATTCGACCAATCCCTTCAGATACAAGATCCTCGTCTGGAAGAGATACATCGACGATGTCTTTGTAATCTGGGAAGGTGATTTGCAGTCAGTAACTGATTTTATGACATGGCTCAACACTCAGAATGCCTTCCTCAAATTAACCTGCTCTGTCTCTAATGAGTCTCTAGTGTTCCTAGATCTGAACATCTACCCAGAAGCAGGCACACTCAAGACAACTACCCACTTTAAGCCAACTGCCAGGAACTGCCTTGCAATAATTTTCATCGAGCACTCAGAGTCCACAAAGTCTTTTTTTCAAGTAAAGTAGTTTGTCTTTATTCTTGATATGATTCAATTTCCATCTTCATTGAAAGCATTCTTCAACATTCTTCAACAAAGTGCAGCCAACACGTGTTTTGTCTGATCTAATCTGACCAAAGACTTCCTCAGGGCTGCAACCCAAACAGAGTACAACATCACCATTACATATTTATTTTGCCCTCTGTATGACAAGGATAGTTTAAAATGTAACCGAATATCAAAGGGACACATCCCTGAACACACCAGTGCTCAAAAGTAAGAAAATAGGTCATAGATCTTCTGCTCACCACCAAGTACTAGCTTGAGACACCCAAGTAAAATACTCATATTAAGTGGGATATGTAGCCTCCACTTAATTGTTAGTTCTATATCAGATAATTGTAGTTAAATACAGTAGGTTAATATAAAGTAAAGAGATGCGACCATGCTACGAAGCTTCCTACCTATATCTCTCCACGTTGCTCAATTCAACTTCCCAAAGATAAACCATATACTGGTATTGCACTTCGCGTCTGAAATAATCATATTTATGACCGTTATCAATCTGTCCAAATTTGTCTTTCTTATTCACAGTCTATATTTCAAATAAATAAGTTGATATTCGCTATTGATAAACCTGCTATTCACATTATTAGCATATAATTATGCTTGGTAACAACATGTTCAGCCTAACATGTCTGATCATTATTGTGCGATTTGCACATTATTGCCCCCATAATAACTCTCTTACCTCTGCCTTAGCAGAATCTCCCAAGCAAATCCGGCTCTCGCAGTATGTATCTTTCATGTAAAATCAAGGTGCCGCTGTCTGTCACCTAAAAGACCGGGGGCACGTATTAAATTACACTATTCCTTCCAGTGCATAAATGATGTCATATTCTTATCTAGATTAGTCAGGGGGACCTCACCTCGTATCAAATGTCCTGTGCTTCGGAACGCGTTTCTCCGTGTCGGCGTCCTAGTATCGCGCCATCTTGCTGTATCTTTTTATACATATGTGAGGGCGGGAAGCGCCATCTTTGTAAAGTCCGTAGTTTGTATGCGAAAATTCTTCTATTGCTGTCTTAGCAACTATAACTAACTTATATCCTCCTCCCGGGTTATACCACATGTTACACGTAATATCGACGTTATTTAGACATATGTTACGTGTACATTTCACGATTGCGATTTTCTAATGGTAACAAGCATTTGTAAAACTTGTAACGATTGTGTCTATATAGACACTCTACACTTATTATTCATTCTCCCCAGTTAAAAATGCAGTTTCACAGTGTGCACTGTAACGTGCATGTCTGTAGAATTTTAGTCGCCATCTTAAGACAGTCAAGAAAACCTCAATCTCATAGGAGATCGAGATCATTTAGGCATGTGTAAGATGTACATTTCACGATCGCGTGTCTCGGGTAGTTTCAAACACTCAAAAAAGTTATATTATTCTAAATATCCTCTTTGTCCAGTTGTGTCCTGGTAGACACTTTCTACTTATTGTCCATTCTCCCCAATTTAGATCGCTATATCACAGTGTACACTGTAACGTACATGTCTGCGAGATTCAGTCACCTTCTCAGGACAATCGCCTTCTGAATGAAGATGGAAATTGAATCATATCAAGAATAAAGGCAAACTACTTTACTTGAAAAAAAGACTTTGTGGACTCTGAGTGCTCGATGAAAATTATTGCATTGCTTGAGCTATCTTGATAGCACTTCTGATCTCGTCGTGGTAACCGACTTGCTTCATCTCGAGCCCCATATTTGAACATTGTATCTGTATACATTCCTTTACCTGCTGTGCGCTCAAACTTTAAACAGTTACCTTGCCAGGAACTGCCTACTGAGGTTCGACAGTTTCCATCCTCGCCACCTACGAACAAACTTACCATATTGCCAATTCCTCCGCCTCAGGCGGAATTGCACTGACGTTGCCCAGTTTAAAACACAAGCGAAGGACCTTAAAACAAAACTACAACACAGGCAGTATTCAGACCGCATAATTGATGCCGCAATGAAATGGGTAAGGAACAATAACCGAGATGCTCTCCTGGAAGAGAAGATGAAAACAGACAATGACCAAAAAAGACAAGTATGTGTGACAACATACAACACACACTCGAATGAGGTCACCAAAATCATTAATAAAAACTGGCGAATCCTGATCTGCGGCGAACAAGCTTTTGAAAAACCTATGTTCGCATACAAACGTGGGAGGAATCTCAAGGACATGTTGGTCCACACTCGCCCTAAAGAGAGCCAACCATCCACACCCTCTATGCATGGAATACAGGGACATTTCCCATGCGGTAACTGCAGCAGTTGCCACCTCACCAGAAAGAGCAGACACCTAACCTTCAAAAACGGCACAACATGGGAACAAAGGAGTCTCACCACCTGCAACAGCAAAAATGTAATTTACATGATTACTTGCCCTTGTGCATTGGAGTACGTGGGAATGACAACCAGAGCCCTCAAAACACGTATGAATGAGCACAAGAGCAATATCAGGTGTAAAAAAAGTACCACCAAAATGGCAACGCATTTTTTGGAAGCCCAACACTGTGTAAATAACATCAAATGGACAGTGATTGAACAACTACCATCGGACGAGGGCTTGTTCCAAAAGGAACAACGTTGGGTTTTCCGTCTGGGAACACACATTGACGGACTCAATGATCAAATCCCTTGGGGCCAATTCACCTGAATGACTATCCACGTTCCAACTAAATCAACTACTGCCTTTTGATTGATTAAGGGATTATTCATCCCTTTTTATCTGCCTCTTATGACCTCAACTATTCAGCTCCTAAATTAAATGAAATATCTTATTTTCTCTATTATTTACTTGGGCTCCCCCATGGTCTGAAGCTCTTTCAAAACGATCTCTATTATGTAGAAATAATTATGCAGCCTGTATTTACACGTGAAAATCTACTCGGTAAATGTCCCCAAGGGGCCGATCACGTGCCCTACCTCTCCCTCGGCATAACCGAATGAACACGAGAGAGACGTCTCTCTCTCGCGCATGTGCGGCACTATCGAGCTTACGCGCATGCGCGTACCAAAGACGCTGCCACGAAAGCATTCGCGCATGAGCTCCTAATACTCCCGAACTACTAACACTGCTTCTGACAAATCGCCAAGATCACGGGCGAGCGGAATACCCACCTCACCCACTGCACCCATTTTAATAGTACCAGCCCGGGGGTTCATTAAAATAGTTCTGATCTACACCACGAGCCAGGCACTTTTTAACCATTCACTCACTTAAACTGCCTCACCACATACTCACACCCAACCCTCACACGCACCACGCGTAGTCTGTATGATCAGTGCTCCCGCGTAGTCATAGGTCGCAGCACGCCGCATCCCGTAGAGGGGTGCGAAGACCCCAATGATGAAGCATGACACTAAGAGTCCTTTTGGTGTGTGAGGGGTATTTTAAAAACACTATGTGCTCCCCACCACAGTAGGGAACACATCACCCAATCAGGTGGATTTTTGTTGTTTATTTATATTGCTTGGGAGAAGGAATCCACCCCCATCTCTCTCTCTCTCCCCCTTTGTTATTTATAGCCATGGCAGACAGACAGTATTTAGAGCTACTCAAAAAGCAACCCAATTTCCGTTTTTATCCACATTTAAAAATAAATACAGACAAGAAAATAAATGTTTTCTGTCTGTATTTATCTGTAAAAATCTGTAAAAACAGAAAACAGGGAGCCTTATTTATATGTTTACTTACCTGTTAAACTCCATAATCCATACATTACCACCCCCACCCTGCCACTCCCCCTCTCAACGTCACCGCCCTGTAGAAACTCCTACTACCGACCGCAGCTGGTTTGGACTGTGCCGAAACAGTCAGAATGATTCTAACTGTTCTTTAATTATCTAAGGTATGCAATGCTAGTCACTTTAGATAGCAAAATAGAGCAGAGTTTAATTCTTGTTGCTTTAAACAGATGTACTGTAACCTGACATTTTTTTCACCTGGCTGCTGGCAGCAGAAATTGGAATGTCAGAACTCGACTAGAATATCACTACAGAGAAAACGGGTATGGTATAAACTTTGCCTGCACACTGTCTGTCCCAAACATCTGGAAAGTGCTCACCCTATGGGTCAATCGAAAATACCAATTTAATCAATATAAATCGTCAAAAAATTTGAGGAGCACAAAGTTTCGAAAGTCAAGCAAAAATCCTTTTTTCAGAATGTATACATTATTTATAGCAAACCATTTGACAGCAAAACCATTAGTTAAAGTGCAATAATCAGTTTCTTCCACATGTAGGTTGTTTTTACACAGTCTTTATTCATACAAGTCTTCAACAAAGTTTGGATAAAACAAGATGACATATTAACAACAAACAGCATGCGCATTTCGCTCCGATTTTCGTGGGACTTCTGCCGGGCAGCACTTGTTATTGCACTGATTTCAAACCTCAGAGATCACGTGCATGTTAAGCGATGTGAGTGAATTTTGTGTCAGTTAATATGATCTAATGTGCTTGCTCAATATGTTTAGCACCTATTAGTCAAATAAAAAACGTCACCAAAAGTAATGCGTGCTGTCCTATTCACTTTCCCGCGTTCTTTAAGTTATTAAAGCCAAGTAGTCCATATCTCTTTAAAATGTCATTCACATCCGGCCTGAATTTTAACTGCCCCTTCCTGCGCACGTCAGCGCACCAAGAAGAGTATAGTACCTCCTATCTATCGCATAAAGCAGCCGTCAGTGGTGTTCCGGTCTCAAAATTTATCCCGCAGCGATCTTGTCTTCCGGAATGTGATAATGGGAGCTGGGGGAATAGCATCCCCTATGATAGTGTCTGTTTTGAGGATATGCCAAATTCTTCAGATCATAATCCTGAAAGAATTAGCATTTTCCGAATATGTGGTAATTAATCGGAATTTCCCTTCACTCTTGTCCTTAATGCCAATCGTTTTGTCTTTCACCTTGAACTTCTTTAATAAGCTTTTATACACACAACATGGAAATGTACATAACATTGATCTTGAAAGTAATGTACTTGAAAGAGGAATGTGAATTAATGTGTTTAAATTTATGTAAAATGTAAGTGCTAGTTTTAACTTTATGAAATTGATAAAGTATAATTTATGCAGATAGACGGCTTAATCACCAAATGAAAGCATACATGTATATTCATTGATATCAAAATTCGTGTGAGAACCCCGATATAAGATGCACTCATGTTAGGGACTATTTGGTCCTGTCTTAGTGTCTATGTATTGCGATTTAAATGGCTCCTCTCAGTACATGGAGTAAACACTGAAGAAGGAATCTTCCGAAACGCGTTTGTTGTGGCACTGGTATAAAATTACCGGCAGAACTTTCCCCGCGAGTGCTGTTCTGAGAGTGAATGAAAAAGTTTGGAGCCATAATATATATATACATATATATATTAACTGAAAAAAACATAGGTTTCACACCAGTTATAGTTAGGTGGAAATTTTACTCGCATAAAACCATTGAAATTCCCACGTTATAGTTAGTTGGACTCACTATAACTTGCGCGTGCAATGCACTGCTGATGACGTCACATATTACATCACTCATGACATGGTCAGTGACATCACTCATGACATCACTGATGACATCACAAATGACATCACTGATGACAACATCTTAGTGACAAAGTGGCAGACCTCCTATCAGCATAGAATAACCTTTGACACACACATTCAAAAATAGAAACTAACATTTTCTTAAAAAAGGAGAAACCAATACCAATTACAACAACTTATTAGGTAATTCCAACATCTACATACACATCCACTCATTCACCAACAGTTCTATATAGTCACTCATGCATGTACTTACTCATCATATGTACTCATACACCTATACATCCTGTTACACACTAATACTCATCCATATAGTTACTCACACACAAATTCACACATGCAAATAAACTATCAAAAAAACATTTACTATATTATACTGGTATATACACACCACTACACATACTTCTACAGAAACGGAAACATATTTACTCTCTTAAACAGTCAATTATAAAAACACATACTCACTAACCCACCCATACACACAATCATCCACCCAGACAGTCTTGCACACACGCTGTCTTCAAAATACATACAAATAGTGAGTCACTCATTCATGCATCTGTGCTCTAAGTAATATCCCCCACCGAACCATACAGACACTGATACTGATACTCAATAAACAACTAATAACCCATATACACACTCATGTAGCTACTCACCAACCCATGTAGCCACTTATACACAAAGTGAGACACAGATACATATATTTAAATATTTAAACATTACTCGCTAATATATGTATTCACTAAGATACATTTAATAAGTCAGTTAACCAATCAATTTTACACAAAAAAACATCCATTTAGACATTTATTTACCCATTTATTCTTCCATCAACCTTTAGATATACATATATAAAAAATATTTATTTTTCAGAAAGATACACATTCACTGGATGATGTCATGAGTGATGTCATTTGAGATGTCATGAGTGATGTCATGAGTGATGTCACTGACCATGTCATGAGTGATGTAATATGTGACGTCATCAACAGTGCATTGCACGCGCAAGTTATAGTGAGTCCAACTAACTATAACGTGGGAATTTCAATGGTTTTATGCGAGTAAAATTTCCACCTAACTATAACTGGGTGAAACCTATGGTTTTTTCAGTGAATTTAATAGGTTTTTTTAAATGCTAATTCCTAACTATAACTGGTGTGAAACCTATGGTTTTTTCAGTGAATGTATATATATATATATATGTATATATATATTACCTACTGGCAGTCGCCAGTAGGTATATATAGTTAGGATTTTTTTGAATAGGGATTTCTGAAAATTCTATGTTGAATAACTTTGGCGTTGATGGACGGAATTGGCTGAAATTATCAGGTAAATGGCACATTATGTTTCTGAGCATCCCCTGAAAGTTTGGGGGGGTTTCGTCAAGCGGGGGCCGAGAAAAAAGGGGGGGTCCCAAAACGTGTTTTTAACATTGAGTTTTCCATAGGGCGGTTGGACTCACTTTTAGCTCGAACGGCTGAATGGATTTCCACAAAACTTGGCAAAATTGTAGGGACTGGTAGCCCGATGTGCCTTTGCTATGTCTCAAGATATATGCTCCAGTGGTTTTTACGAAAATTAACTTTGAAAAATATATATTGGGCTACATTGGGCTATATATATGTTAGAGCCCAAATGTAGCCCAATGTAGCCCAATGTAGCCCAATGTAGCCCAAAGATGGCCACCAGAGACAAAAAAAAACAAATGTAGCCCAAATATCAGCCAGATGTAGCCCAACTATAGCCCAATGACAGAATGTCCCAGAGTGTTCTAAAGAACAACTAGAACGCTAACAGTCTTACTTATGACAAAAGTATGGCACACCTGAAGTCATCTTGATTGGAATAAAGTGGTAACACTTAATACATTTAATTTGAAAAGGAACAAAATGAGGTGTTTCATTTTGCCATAGAAATGTTATATATATATATATATATATTCACTGAAAAAACCATAGGTTATAGACCATATATAGTTAGGAATTAGCATTTACAAAACCTTGAAAATTCACTGAAAAAACAATAGGTTATAGACCATATATAGTTAGGAATTAGCATTTACAAAACCTTATTTTACTCACACAAAACCATTGAAATTCCATATATAGTTAGTTGCACTAACTATATATCGCGCACCCGCAATCCACTGCTGATGATGTCACATATTACATCATTCATGACATGGTCAGTGACATCACTGATGACATCACTGATGACATCTCAAATGACATCACTGATGACATCACTGATGACATCTCAAATGACATCACTAATGACATCACTGATGACATCTCATTTGACATTACTGATCACATCACTGATGACATCATTCATGTGATGATACGATGAACCTCTTCAGACTCTAATATAACCTTAGATACACTCAGTGTAAACAGACACTCACAGACTGTCACTCATCCATGGAGTTACTCACACACCTAGTCAGTCTTGCAAAGAATCAATCACACCTCCATTTCCTCAACTATATAGTTATACACACCTTACTTATTGAAACATATACTAACACATATTTACTCTCTTATACAATCCCTGATACAAGTTCACAATGATCCATACAGCCACTCACACATTCACTGGCTCTTATGCACAGTTATTTATATATGTCAACTCTCACATGTACTGTGTTTTACATATGTACTTACTTTGACATGTAGCACTGAGATATCCATTCACTCACCAATACACTCATGCACACAGTCAACCGCCCATACAGCTGTTTCCACGTGCACTTTTGAACCCATACATCTAGTGAATCAACTGCTCACACATCTATGCACAGAGTCATACACCTCCCAGCCACCCACACACACACTCAGTCTCCCATACAAATACTTGGGCAACCAATCAATAACCCATATAGTTAGTCATATAGCTAATGATCAACACATGCAGCAGATTACAGAACAACAGACACAATGATGCACAAATTAAAACAGTTTAGTCACTAACCCATGCACTCAGTGAGACACATTTAATCACTCACTCATACAGTCAGTCATGCACCTACTAAATCCTACATCCAGACACTTATACATCCACTCATTCTTCAATATGTAAGACATATTTTAACTTTACAGAAACATACAGTCACTGGATGTTGTCATCAGTGATGTCATCAGTGATGTCATTTGAGATGTCATCAGTGATGTCATCAGTGATGTCACTGACCATGTCATGAATGATGTAATATGTGACATCATCAGCAGTGGATTGCGGGTGCGCGATATATAGTTAGTGCAACTAACTATATATGGAATTTCAATGGTTTTGTGTGAGTAAAATAAGGTTTTGTAAATGCTAATTCCTAACTATATATGGTCTATAACCTATGGTTTTTTCAGTGAATTTTCAAGGTTTTGTAAATGCTAATTCCTAACTATATATGGTCTATAACCTATGGTTTTTTCAGTGAATTTCAATGGTTTTTTAATAGCAAATATCAAAAGCTGTAAAATTTATTATTCTTTTAAAGGAAAAATATATTTTATATGTTTATTAATACATTTTTTTTTTATTATTTTTTTTGTTTCGCTCCCAGTCCGCAAACCGGTTAGCTTTCTGTTAGCTCAAATTGCTGCCGCGACCCGGTCCGCGAACCAGTAAACGTTCCGTTTGCGCAACTGTCGCGTTACAAAACAACATCGTGACGCGCCGCGTAAGCGCGACGTATCACGTTGTCGCCTAATGCGTAATTTGACGCGCCGCGTTAGCGCACCCGGAAGTGCTCCGGTACGCGAAGCGAGGCGCGAAGCGCAGCTTCCGGAAACAATTTGGACCGCGGCACGGAGCGCGTAACGTAAGCATAACAGGTCATGTGACTTATTAATAACACTTTTTATTGGTTCATTTCACTTTTGGTTTCCTAATGATGTAAGG
The DNA here is from genome assembly GCF_964261635.1 of Lissotriton helveticus. Lineage (NCBI taxonomy): Eukaryota > Metazoa > Chordata > Amphibia > Caudata > Salamandridae > Lissotriton > Lissotriton helveticus. The sequence goes on from NC_136059.1 coordinate 1,764,352,712, forward strand.
CTAGGTCATGTGACCTAAAAATATCACTTTTCATTGGTTTAGAACTAATTTTTTTTTCCCAAATGATGAAAACCCCTCCTTGTTTCCTCACTCTGACTTTCATCTTTGTGCGAGGAAGACCTTTTTTCATCACTTAGCAATGGCAAGTGTTATAGCTTCAGCTAGTGCACCCCCCACCACCACCACCACCTCCTAGGAAGAGAGGACCACCTGCTGAAGTTATCATTCAGCAAGAGGAGGAAGAAGAGGAAGAAGAGGAAGAGCAGCAAGAGAGGCAGTTTTTGCCTGAGGAGCCCAGGAGGTCTCATGTCAAAGAAAATTATATTTGGCAATTTTTTAAATATCCCCGGGGCCAAAGAAAAGTGAATGCCCGGTATGTAACTTGCCTTATCTGCAAGAAAGATCTGTCCAGAGGGACAGATTAAAAATACAGTTATGGCAATTATACAATGCATCGGCATATGGACAGGTGGCACCCTATCAACTACAGTGCTGCGCAGGTACGTCACCTGCAGGATAACCCTCCTCCTGTGGCCAGTAGATCAAATGTACAGGAAGTGGCGGGACCAGAGGCGAGGGACATGGTCCCAAATATACAGATGAGGTTCGGGGAAGTCAAACGAGTGTGCGTGGGTTGCGGTCAGTTGATTTGCTACAGAGAAAGTAGCATCAATCTAATCAACTTAGCAATTGACAATCATGTTTGTACAAAACGATTCAGATAATAAATTATCTTTTTTTTTTGTTGCTCCTGTTGAGCCCTTTACAATGAATCGTTTTCGCCCCCCCCAAAAAAAATATATAAAACCGTTCAAAAAATACAAAAAAAGTTAAAAAAAATTCATTAAAAAAATAAAAAAAATATAAAACAACAAAAATAATAAATAAAAAAGTTCTTTTCAGAACTACCTCCCCTTTATAAAAAAATTGCTAGAATGTTTAGCACTCTGGCAACCTCTATTTCTTTTGGTTAGCTTCCCGGTTCGCTCGCCGGTACGCGAACCGGAAGCGAACCAAAAAAAAAAAAAAGAAGAGTAAGTATAATGGAAGGAAACAGAGAGTAATGTTAAAAGAAAGACAGCTAGAGGGAGTAACACAGAGATACTGTTTAATAGATCTATTTACCAAAGAAAAGATGGAAGAGGGTATAATTGTGAAAAACAAAATAGATAAGGAAATGAAAGAAAAAAAGGAGAGGAGAAGAATAATAAACAAGAGTTTTTTGGGAATGTGAGTAAATGTTCAAAATAAGATTAAAACATGTGGAATAACAGAGAAAAAACAGAAAGCAGAAAAGAAGAAGTAACAGAAAAGGAATGATTGAAACAGCAAAGAAATGTAAATAACATAGGGGCATATTATCAACATAGGCGATAAAATTATCGCTGCTTTTATCGGCAGAAATCTGCTGCTAAATCCGCTTTTGCGACAGAAAACTGCCGCTAAAGCTGCTTTTGCGGCAGTTTTCTGTCGATAAAAGCAGCGATGTTTTTTTTGCCTGTGTTGATATTATGCCCCGTAGTATGCTTGAACTACAGGGAGAAAGCATAATGAAGAAGTAGTGAAAGAGAGATGAGTCAGAGACAGTGAGAGTAATACAAAACGGAGTGAGTGAACAAGACTAAGTAACTATGAGAACAGAGGGACTGAGAAAAGGAGTGGAAGGAGTAGAGTAAGTAAGTAATAGAGAAAGGAATGAGGGAAGTAGCAAATGCAGAAAACTGAGGGTTAAAGAAATGAAGCAGTGGAACTAATAGAAGTTAAATGTGATAGAAACGTAACGAAAAGAGTACAAAACATTTACCTTATAATTTTCGTTAACTTAGTCACTTGTTATTTTTATACTTTCAATCTGTGAAAGAAAGAACAAAAATTTGAAAAATATTAAAACATGTATTTAAAAATTAAAAAAGACAAGGGAAAAGATTGACAATCATCCAATTTTACAAACAAATAAAGTTAGAGGCCTCCTCTTCTCCATGCCCCCTACACAGTCCTAAATGTATACAGTTTAAACTGAGGGTATATTGTTGAAGATGAAGTGAGGCCTATCTTGCAACATGGTGCATCTTTTGCACTGCTGCTGCGTCACAAAAGTGACGGAACAGCAACGCAAAAGAGGCGCACGGCCATCATAAAACTACCCCTAACATTTTAAATGATTGTTTCTAAGTGCTGATAAGTTGTGGCCTATCCACAGATTTGTTTCAGGTGAGTCCAACTCAGATTTACAGATGAAATTTAAGTTATTGAAGAGTACAGAGGAGATAATACTTGAGCAGGCCTACCAACGAAGTGAGTCATGTCCAATGCACTCTTGAACAAACATCAGACCTCCTCTATCTCCTTGAACAGGCCTAAATCTCATCTACACAATGTGATTCGTAATGTTATGAAACACAGGTAATGTAGTTGAAAAACGTGCAATTGTTTTTGCTCATTCCACAATCACATCACTTGTGTTTTTCCTTTGCTTAGGTATCTCATTGTACAGATGTAGTCTAGCATATGAAAGACTACGCAAAAGGTTAGTATTGTATGCAACAACTTTGACACTTACAGAAGCCTCAGCTTCTCCATGCCCACTACACAGTCCTAAATATATACATTTTAAACTGACGGTATCTTGTTGCAGATGAAGTGAGGCCTATCTTGCAACATAGTACATCTTGCAAATCACTGCTGCATTATAAAAGTGACGGAACAGCAGCACAAAAGAGGCGCACGGCCATCATAAATCTGCCCCTAACACTTTAAATGATTGATTCAGGATGACGATAAGGTATGGACTATCTAGAGCTTTGTTTGAGGTGAGGCCTACTCAGGGTTGCAAATGAAATGTAAGCTTGTTGAAGAGTACAGAGGTGATAATACATGTGCAAGCCTACCAATGAAGTGAGTCATATCCACTGCACTCTTGAACAAAGGCCAGACCTCTTCTGTATCCCTGGACAGGCCTAAACCTCATCTGCACAATGTGATTCATAATGTTAGGAAACACAGGTAATGTAATTGAAAAGCGTGCAATTTTTTTTGCTCATTTTACAATCACATCACCTGTATTTCCTCAGCTTAGGTATGTCATTGTGCAGGTTTAGTCTAGCATATCCAAGAGTATGGAGAAGGTGAGGACTGTATGCAACAGAGCAATGTACATTACTCACGTCCCTTGATACTTACAGAAGCCTCAGTTTCTCCATGCCTCCTACACAGTTCTAAATGAATATCATAAATACAAAAAGGTACAGAAATATTATTATTTTTATAAAGTTAAAACAGAATCATTGCAGAATGACCAGCCGTTTCTAGACTTTAAATAAGCTGTGTAATGTCCTGATGTTGTTGAAGGACCGTCATGATATATAATTGCTGCAGTTACAAAAGTCCTTCCTGATATTAACAACTGCGAAGCCACAAAATTTTTAATTAAAGTTGTCAATTTTGTTCCATCAGGCCTACATCGTTGGAACATTAAAATGACATACTGGCCATATGTTTGTATAAATAATGTGGACAGCATTGCTGACTTACATTGGCTACACTCCATGTTGTGATTGGCTGATTTTACTAGCTTATTAAAGGACACTGATTTACTGTCTGGCAAAGTTAAATATATAAATCTTTCTGAGTCTACACTACTAGTACTTGATACCCTACAGTTCTCGCAGTCATGCTGCCATTGATAAGAAAGGCCAAACAGGTGATCTACATCTACACCTTCATCTTGCAATACATCAAGCATATACATTAAAAACTCCTGACAATCTTGCTGAATATTTTGAGAGAATTGCGTTTGACCTGAACATTTGTCTAACAGATTTCGAATTTCAGACACACTTTCTAATTTTGTTCTATCAGTGCTACATTTCTCTAACACAGAATTCAGCAAGAATCAAAAACTTTGATCTGAATTGATCACAATCTGTTGTTTTAAAGTTTCTAGAGAAAAGACAACATTAACCACTACATTAGCATAGCAGTTGACACCAGAACTATTTTCAAATTGAAAACCAACAACATCTTCAACAGAATCCTTTTTCTTTCTGCTTATAATTTCAGGTTCATCGACTTTTCGTCTTTTTGCTAGAACCTCCCTACTATTGGTCACATTTCTTTGTTTCCGGCCTACCACACGTTTCTCAAACAAAGGATATTGAGGCAAATGTGGCGCATACTCTCTTCTTAACCTATTGTATTCCTTAACACAATCTAGATCCGCACAAATGTTTGTGACATCACACTCAATCAAGTACAATCCCGATAAAGTTCTGACTTGTGACAATGCCACATATGCCATACCCTCCTTGAACACAGAACTGCCAATATTCACCAATGCACTGTCTACACTTAAACCTTGCGATTTATGGATTGTCACCGCATATGCCAAGCAAACAGGAAACTGCTTACGGCGAACATATAAGTCTTTTACAAGTAAAAACCTAGCAGAGCAACGACCAATTAGCTGTACTTCCTCAATGCCATCAAATTTAATTTTTAAAAATTCAATTCCATCTCTATTTCTGTATTTCACAAAATCAACAACATTACACATTGATCCATTTACCAGACCTCTTTCAACATGTAAATTCCTTCTTAAAATTATACGGCAATTTAAGCACACATTCAGAGTCTTTTCAAAACCTGCAGTTTTAGATATAGTCTTCTCTAATGAATCCAATTTTGATTTCAAATTCTCAGACAAAGTAATTGTTGATCCCATATGCTCTACTCTGTCAATACCTTCCAGTTTCACAATCTCTTGGTTTTCTAAATGCAACATTTTGTTGTTGAAGATGGCACATTCTGCAAGAGTTGGCATCAAACATATTCCAGATTTCTTCTCAGTAATTTTCTGAAAAATATTCTCAGGCACAACGTCTTGTTCTGGATACAAATTTGACAATAATCATGCATGTAAAGCTTCTTTCCCATGCTCGGTCACTTTTCCGATTCTAACATCTTGTAGAATATTCTTGTAATCTTCATCCTTCGCCTGACGCATATTTTCACGCAGTTCAGCATAATTGAAGTTTAACCATATATTGACGTTGCCAATGGTCCCTAGGCACTTCCTGGTATCTTCATGCGTGAGCATTTTGAACACAGGTTGTCCTTTCACTGGTGTCAGCTGCAGAAGATCACCGAAAACAATGATGTGTTTGCCACCAAATAACACATCATACTCTGTTTTGAGAACTTCTTGCATTCTCAAATGCACAAAGGCAAGCATGACATTGGAAACCATGCTTACTTCGTCAATGATAAGAAGTTTCATTTTCCTCAAGACTCTTGAAACTTCACAACAAGCATCTCCAGATAGCTTGTGGTATTGTAATTTGTTATCATGCTCCACTGGCAGCATCAGTAGACGATGCAAAGTAATACCTTTAATGTTATGTGCTGCCAGTCCAGTTGGAGAGGTGACAACACAAGACAGCGATGACTCAGTCCTTTTCTGCAAATAACATGAAATTGCTTTAATGAGGAAACTTTTTCCAGTTCCCGCTTCTCCACTCACGTACAGTCGGACAGGCTTCAACGACGTACATGAGCACTCTTTCTTCTCTTGACTTAATCCATGATCAATTTGGTTGGTAACTTCGTCATATATTTTCTTCTGCTCAACGTTCAGTTGTCTTTCCAAGTCTTCTAAGTTAACCGCATCCTCCTGAGCATGTGCCATGGCTCTTTCCACTTCAATCATGGCAGTGGAAGCTTCATTTTCGATAACTGGTCCTCCTAGTGGATCCTGACTCAATGAAACAGAACTCTGACTGTCCTGAGAACTGTCTCTAGCAATCTCGGCTGCAATCGTTGCTTCCTGCTCGATTTCCGCATTCAACATTTCTAGATATTTGGGAAAAACAGGACATTCTATGGTCTCTTTGGCGGCATTGAAAGAGTCTTCGTAAGAGAGGAAATCTCCAAGCAGTTCCTCTTCTGCACGCCAAGGCTTGAAAAGTTGCAAAAGAGCTAAATAGAAAAACTCTTTTCTTTCAGGAGATTCACCACTCAATTTTCGATGATTTACCAATTGACATTTTCTTTGCTTGACCAGACATCCCTCAGTTCTAATTACAGCATACACTCCTTTATCAATATCTTCTTTGATGTTCGGCTTGAATATGTAATTTTGCAGAACCTCATACAGACAAACATTCTCGAGGTGACTGCTTCTATTTGGATAATATGTATCCAACATGTTGGTCTTCAAAATCTCTGTACTGTTTGGCTCCTTTTCCGCCAAATACTCAATTTCCCGTACAGGTTTCAGAACTCGATTACCCGTTGCAGCAAGACCAAGACTCACCCAAACGATACTCCTTGATTTGGCATAGAGACTTGCTGAAGACAACCGGTCAGAACATTCATAAGCTCCGATTTCTCGATGCGACAACATCTTCAAACTGAAACTACAACTTCTTACTCAGGCTCTTTTCATGGGAAATGTCCTCCCACATATCCTTCAATTCTGTCTTTTCTTTTTTGGTGATGTAAGATGTCACATACCGAGCCACAGCCATACAGTTATCAGCCACAAACTGTATATCCATGTTAGCATTCCACATGGACAAAATCACTGGGTTGTAGTCGTTGATGTACTTGGACTCTTCGCTCCTTTTCAAATTGTATGTATTTTTGGGTGATTTCTTCATCACATTATGTCGCAGCGAAGACATCAACCTGTTCACTCTTCCTTTAGAAATCACCGGTCGTGGAAAGGCGAAACAACATTTTGTGTAGAACTTGTCCTTGTTTCTGAATTTACGACGACAGTATTTTCCGCAACGATGGCTTTGGAAGCGTAAAACTTGTTCTCTTAAGTTTTTGTCTTCCTTTGCCTTTGGAACAGCACATGTAGAATACTGTTCTATGAAACTCATCACTAAGTCATCTGGATCTGTTCCAAATGTGGGTGCATCTTTGATCCACAGCAGCATATGTATATGAGGAGCACCTCTTGCTTGGTACTCCTTTCTCCAGAAGAAATCCAACACCTCTCCAAGAGGTGGATTTTTCTTGTTCATGATGAAAGACATCATAGCTTCAAATCTATGATTGAAGTACCTGCATACATTCACTGGATCGAAAGAGCACAGTTCTCCGGGTGTCTTGAGTTTGATATTTTCAATGTTTCCATTTGCCTCTCGTAGAAATTTAAGTAAGTCTTCCCAGCCATACTCGGCACAGCTGAGATTGAGGAACCATGTGGGAGTTCCTAAGTTCCTCAGCATACATTTTAAATCACCATGACGACGGTACCAGTACTCATTAGTACCACGCTGACACGGCATGAGATTAATCAGGTGAGAATCCAAAATACTGTCTTGCACATTGACTTTATCCATAAAGTCACTTGCCGAGATGTTTTGCATGTGTACATAACTTTTCAAGATATGTTTCACTGCATATGACAGTCCAGACAGATCGCTTTCAAACAGGAGATGAAACAAATAGGGAATGCATTGACGAAACCTAGGATCTTCTGCATACAATCGTAAAGTGCGGTATTCAGAAGCAGGAATTTGATCCGGTCGCTCATCATATCTTCCTCCTTGACCTGTTGGAAATAGCTGTGGGAAACACTGAGCTTCCAAACTTTCCTCCCAAACACTAACGGGACTCCCTTTGGCTTGTTTCATTTGAAACAACTCAATAGCATTCCCCATGAGTTCCTTGGAATGCAAAGGATGAACACTATTATGTTCATATATTTCTTCATTTTTAGAGGGTTCTACTTTCTCAATTTGACCAGCACACAAATCGCTATCCTCTTCTTCACTTACTTCCTCTTCTGCAACATATACATTCTTGTAGTACTTATTGTTTTTCTTCAAATACAATGTTGCCTTTTTGACTTTCCTAACATCTACTAAATCTTGCCATATTTTCTTACTCTTTGTCGGAACCCCATTAACTAAGATAACCAGAGGTTCCTCTTCCACTTTCTGTACTCCAATTGTATTAATGTTTTTCTTCAAATCTAGAGGCAAATAAACAACTCTCCCCTTTAATCCTCTCTGTAAATCTGATGGAGGCAATTTCCCTGTCTTTGGCTCCATTCTTACAATAGCCTGAAAGGGATGGATACTTTGAATCAAAATAGATTCATAAGTATTTAAATCCTTCAATTCAGAAGGAGTCTCAACCAATTCCAGATTATTATGAACTGCTCTGGCAGGCATCCGGTTTTGATTTAATTTGTTACAACAATAAGTACACACACGTTGATCCAATCCCAAATCAAATGAATTTTCTACCATCAAGTATGTTGCAAAATCCTTCCATTCACTATTATTTTCCCTTTCACTTTTCGCATATAAATCCACTAACTTAGTCTGGGGGACACTTACTTTTTTAAACGGAGGTTTCTGGCTTTACTGAGGCACCAGCCCGTCATTCCAGCAGCGCACCGGTATACCAGCCCACCTCTCGCCGCACCCGCTTCGCGGGTGCCGCTTTGTCGGTGGCGCTGGTGGAGGCAGCATTTCTGGAGGAGCATCTCAGGACTCAGGCGGCAAGGCGGTAAGGGGCGCGAGGAACCAGCGGGGCTGCGAGCGTGTGGGGACTTCATTTCCCAGAAGTCCCTGCCAGACCGACGGATAGCTTCCGGTCCGCTCTCCCTGCTGGCCCGCCCCCCGCCCATCAAAGGCTGATAAAAGTGTTCGAGCCCTCTTAGTTTGCGGGACACTTACTTTTTTAAACGGAGGTTTCTGGCTTTACTGAGGCACCAGCCCGTCATTCCAGCAGCGCACCGGTATACCAGCCCACCTCTCGCCGCACCCGCTTCGCGGGTGCCGCTTTGTCGGTGGCGCTGGTGGAGGCAGCATTTCTGGAGGAGCATCTCAGGACTCAGGTGGCAAGGCGGTAAGGGGCGCGAGGAACCAGCGGGGCTGCGAGCGTGCGGGGACTTCATTTCCCAGAAGTCCCTGCCAGACCGACGGATAGCTTCCGGTCCGCTCTCCCTGCTGGCCCGCCCCCCACCCATCAAAGGCTGATAAAAGTGTTTGAGCCCTCTTAGTTTGCGGGACACTTACTTTTTTAAACGGAGGTTTCTGGCTTTACTGAGGCACCAGCCCGTCATTCCAGCAGCGCACCGGTATACCAGCCCACCTCTCGCCGCACCCGCTTCGCGGGTGCCGCTTCGTCGGTGGCGCTGGTGGAGGCAGCATTTCTGGAGGGGCATCTCAGGACTCAGGCGGCAAGGCGGTAAGGGGCGCGAGGAACCAGCGGGGCTGCGAGCGTGCGGGGACTTCATTTCCCAGAAGTCCCTGCCAGACCGACGGATAGCTTCCGGTCCGCTCTCCCTGCTGGCCCGCCCCCCGCCCATCAAAGGCTGATAAAAGTGTTCGAGCCCTCTTAGTTTGCGGGACACTTACTTTTTTAAACGGAGGTTTCTGGCTTTACTGAGGCACCAGCCCGTCATTCCAGCAGCGCACCGGTATACCAGCCCACCTCTCGCCGCACCCGCTTCGCGGGTGCCGCTTCGTCGGTGGCGCTGGTGGAGGCAGCATTTCTGGAGGAGCATCTCAGGACTCAGGCGGCAAGGCGGTAAGGGGCGCGAGGAACCAGCGGGGCTGCGAGCGTGCGGGGACTTCATTTCCCAGAAGTCCCTGCCAGACCGACGGATAGCTTCCGGTCCGCTCTCCCTGCTGGCCCGCCCCCCGCCCTTTCCGCCCTCTACATAACAATATCATACTCCCGCAGCGCGGGACGCAGCCCGGGCGAAGACTGGGCAAAGACAGGGCCGTTTGAGGCCGTTCGAGGACGGCAGACGACGGCCCCGGCACAGAACCCCAGCATCCTTATTCTTTCTATCACACGTAAGGTAGGCGGACCAGTGACTCTCATCTCACATCACTACACAGAGTGGCAAACCACAGGATCTATTGTCTACTTCCTGTAAGGCCCACGTCGCAGCACCTTGCTTCACATCGCAGATGTCCACCATGCGTACTAGAACTAGAAGCAACACCAAAAAAGCTACGTCCGCGGCACAAGTGACCGATCCCATAGATCACTTTATCTCCCGGGTCAATAAAACCATTGACAAGAGCATTATCCTGTTGGAAAAAAGAGTCTCTCTAGATCTCATGAATGCTAAACGTTCATCTCTGGGTTCCCTCGCAACTGCAAGCTCCCCTTCCCACCAGTCCGTTAATAACTGCTCTTTACCTTTACCCATAACGGCTGTCCCCATACTGACTGTCCCGAACGCAGTAGACCTATCTGTGACTCATTCAGATTTTGATCTGTCATATGTTGACCTTGAGGCTACCCCAGATTTAGAAGCATGCCAAGCACCTGATAAGCTAGAGCAGAGCGCAGCTAGTCTTCTCCATATGCCTGATACAGGAATGATTTCAGAACTGATAGAATCAGGGAGAGGCACCACCACTTCCATCAAGGTTGCGCCCAAGACTAAAGAAAAATCAAAAGTAAAAGTTAAGAATCACAACCTGATCTCACCTATCCCCAACTCTGCATCAGGCATACCTTGTTGGGTTGAAAACATGGTAATAGACCTTAAATCAGATCTCGAAGCCACAATAGCGGCACAAATCAAACCTTTAATATCTAAGCTTGATAGACTCACGTCGCTTATTAATTCGAAATGTGGTACCAAGACAAGCGGGACTGGGCCTTCACAACTGCACGGGGCTAAAGAAGTACTTCCCAAAAATACACCCCGCACCAACCATGTAACAGACACATCGATTAAGTCCAACACCTCACTAGCTACCAAGGCACCGGCTGCACAGCTTCAAACCCAAAAAGGGAGTAAATCAGACGCTTCCCCATCCACCCCTATTGTCGTAGGTTCAGTTTTAGCAACTCAAACTGCCCCGAAAACTTCTATAGCTCCAACCAAAACAGATAACCACCAACCTAAGGGCATAAATGGTTACACTACCACTCCAGCAGTACTTTCCCCCCTAGATAAACCTCAAGAACTCAAAACAAAGCAGGCTCGCCCTAAAATAATCAATCTGCCGCCGGAAGTTTCCCCCTTCGTGGTCGTCCTAACGGCCGTACCCCCACTGAAGGAGGATGTAAGAGAAACTTTCGCAGAGCTAAGGAATAAATGTGCTCAGTGGCTCCAACAGCACAAACCCTTACCTACTCACATCAGTGGTCAGATTTCTTCAGTACGCAGAGGTGACTGGGTGGGCAGGAACACGAAGACCATAGCGGGTGACGTTATTACCATCAAATTTAGGGAGATAGGGGCAGCAAATTACATCTGCAATACACCCAGCAGTGGACCTGCCACCCAAATAAACCCCCTTCCCTTGTGTTACTTCCTACCCACTCCTCCAAGACAAAACTTTTCCACCTCCACCTTCCCGGCAAATAGAGGGTTTTCACACCCCCCAGAATACACCACATATCAGTGGCAGCAACCTTCATATACCCCACGATTCCCATTAATACCACAGCATACAACCTTCCAGTGGCAACAACCCTCTCAACCTCTACAACCTTCATACCAATTTCCCCAACAGTGGCAGCAGCCACCTCAACCTACACAACACACCACTTACCAGTGGCAGCAGCCGTGGCAAGGTCGGCCCCCTCCTTTCAACCCACTAGGTCCTAACCATCAAGGCAGAGAAAGGGACGAATGGAGAGGACAAGAACAGTGGGGAAACTACAGCGACCCCCCACGTTGCGATGGTTGGAACGGCCTTCTTCTAACAAATAAGTACAGTGCTTTGGAGTGTGTCGATTGACCACCACAGCCAGAAGAACAGTTTCTAAATAGCACCGACCCAGTGGTATCTTCGGACCCTCCTCTAACCCCTGTAGACCCAGAGATTCCCAACGGACTACAAAAAGTTGAAACCCTAAATAACAATTCAACAACTTTAAGTCTGATCTCCTGGAATGTCGCAGGACTAAGGACAAAGGTGGAGGATGGGACAATTATGTACCATGTGCACAAACATCAAATAATCTGCCTACAGGAGACGTGGTCACAACTAGAACAGCATTTACAGGGGTATAAGACATACTTTTCCCCTGCGTCAGTGGGACAGAGGGGCAGACCAAAGGGAGGCTTAAATATCTATGTAGCCAACACCATTCAAAACTCCAAAATAAATATTATTGAACTGGACTCTAACTTCCAGATCCTTGGTCTCTCCTTACCGAAAAAAGAGTTCGTAGTTATCATCAACTTCTATAATAACCTTGATGAACCAGAGTTTCAGAGAGTTCTGGCCCACCTCCACAAAAAATTAACTGCCCTTAGACAGAAACAAGGAGCAAGAGGTGCGGTATCTACAATATGGGCAGGTGATTTTAACCTACACACATGTACCCAACCCAAACAAAAATGTCCTGGTATGGTGACAGAGGAAGGTCTGTCTCTTATTCACTTCTCACATAACAACATGGGTAGAATAATGAACGATATCCTATCAGACTTGGACCTCCAAGTAGCAAATACCTTGGATTATGGAACCAATTCACTAGCACCAACCTATATAGGAAGAGGTTTCAGCACCACGGTTGACTTCATAATAATATCAGCAACCCTACAACCTAGAGTGAAAAACTTTGAAGTCACACCGAACTCCCAAAGCGACCACGCTATATTAAAAATGGAAGTGATAATAAACTACCAACAGTTTCCTCCCATGACAATAGCTAGTGCATTGACCCAGGAAAACATAAGCATGGATAAACTAAATGGGTACTCAATAAAGTGGGGAAAGATAAACCCAGAGGAACTCACAAAAGATGTGATAGAGTCAGTGTACCCCCAAATTAAGAACTGCCTGGACATGTCGACTGAAGATGATGAACTTCTTAACAACTTTGCCCAAATTATGGCCAAAATAAAGGTTCTACTCACCGCAAAACACAAAGCTGGCCCACCCCGATTAAAAGGTTGGTTTAATCAAGAGTGCACCCAGGCCCATACAAAACTTAAACTAGCCCTAAACAAAGACGAAAGAGATCCTCATACTATATCCATCCTAAGAAGGGAATACCACAAAACCAGGAAAAAGAGAAAAGAGGAACTTAAGCAAACCCTTTGGAATGAACTCCATACCAGCGCACAGGATAAAAACACTCAAGCCTTCTGGAGAATACTAAGAACTCCTTTTCTGGTTGATGACACACTCCCAAAAATTGAAGTTACAATAGAGGCACCAGAATGGGTAGCTCACTTCACAAAAATCTTTCAAAAATCATCCTCCGACCAAGAAATAGAAGAGGAAAAAGAAATATCTCCAATATACCCTATAGACTTAAACTTTGAAATCTCTGAGATCCTCCTGGCACTGAATTCAACCAAAAATGGAAAAGCCCCAGGCCCAGACGGAGTCCCGGCTGACTTTTTTAAATACAAAATAGATCTTTGGGCCCCGATCATTACAAGGGTGTGCACCGCAACGGCAAAGAAAGGAATCCTGGACTCATGGACAAGCTCCATTATGGTACCGATATTTAAGAAAGGTAACCGCCAGGATCCCGCTTGCTACCGCCCAATTTCTTTGCTGGATTCACTGGGGAAGATGGCAGGCAGAGTGATCCTGGAACGACTTCAGGATTGGGTGGAGGGGAGAGGTATACTATCTGACCTACAATTTGGTTTTAGAGAGGGACTAGGAACTGTGGAACAAGCCCTGAACCTTTCGGTTATTTTTGGAAAATATGTGCAAGCCAAAAAAGAAAAACTCTACATGATTTACGTGGACTTGTCCGCGGCTTTTGACTGTGTCTCTCATACTAAACTATGGTCCCTTTTAGCCCAAATGGGGGTAGATCCACCACTTTTGAACTTTCTAAGGGAACTGTATTCCAATCCTTCCGCAAGAATTCGATACGGCACAAAGGGAGAATTGACAGCGTCATTCAGAGTGGAGCGTGGGGTCAGACAAGGATGTGTCCTGGCGCCCTTCCTTTTCTCCCTCTACACTAACAACCTGGAGGTAGAGCTTCTGAAGGGCGCCCGGGATCTCCCGCGGGCTAAACATCGCCCGATCCCCGCTCTGCTCTACGCGGATGACGCCGTCCTCCTGGCACGAACCCCTTGCGAACTCCAAAAGTCCCTTAACAGATACTCTCAATTCATGAAAACCCTAGATCTTCACATAAACGTGAAAAAGACCTTCGTGATGACAGCCGGGGTCGGGAGAAAACATCAAAAAACGATTACCCTCAACACCCAAAAAATAGACCCCACTACTGAATATTGCTACCTAGGAGTTACAATAGACAACAAACTCTCCTGGAAAAAGGCAGTGGAAGCCAGGAAACACTGCTTTAAAAGAGCATTAGCAGCATTGGTGACGTTCACACAAAAACTGGGAAAACGACCGCCCATGGAACTGTTGACAATATACAAAGCCAAATGTCAATCAACAGCTCTATATGGAGCAGGCTTATGGGGTCACACGGACGTCACTTCCCTGCAAGTAGCAGAAAATAACTTTTTTAGATTTCTCTTGTCAGCTCCAAAGCGATCTTCGATTTATGCCTGCCATACAGAATTGGGCGTTATACAAGGGGGGTTATACCCATATAGTCAGTGGGACCTGGGTGATCAATAACGTTATATATAGGGGGTCCCAGACCAAGAACACAATTGTTAATTTGAAACACACACTATTTAACTAGACTTAGAAAAACACACTAAATGAAGGTGACCAGTGTTTTTAATGTTCACTGTACCAATCAAACAGTCAATGTTGAAAAATCAAACGTAAAATATACAAAATTCAATGCGCCCACAAAGAAGGAGGGGGGGGGGGAGAGAGGTGCAGGGAGGGGAATGCATTTCACTGGATTATACACCACTAGTTAACATTCAAAAACAACATAATGCATAGTTCAAAACATAATTCCACATACATGAAAGGCCGTGGAAAGTGACATATATCATAACAAAAAAAATTTTTTCACTAAGAAGATACTCCTATCATGATTAATATATCAAAGTAGGGTTAGGAGTTCCTGGTTGTAGGGTGTAGATGTCTACGTTTCGACCCGGATGATGTAGGACAGTGGATCCTTACTGCGTGGGTCTTCGTCAGGACGCGGTGGGTGAAGGGAGGGGTTGGGGCGTTTAACTCTGCGCAAAAAAATATGTAATAAATGGTGTTACTCAACCGGTCTCAGAAGAGTCCCGACACAACTACAGAATTATGGACAAGATAGTCCATTCTAGGAAAATCGAGAAAAGTTGAAAAAAAGTTGAAAAAAAGGGGGGTTGGGAGGTTCATAAAGTGAGAAATACTTGGTGGGCTGGAAGGCCCATTCAGCCAAATAGTTATCTCGTGCCGCGGGGGGCCGCCATACAAGAAGACTGCCATGTGAGTTTAAAAGACATTAATACCAATGTGACCCAATGGGACAGATCGGAGTTACTGGAGTATGCTTGATACGACACAACATTTAAAAATTAATTACCTGGCACAACGGGAGGGTCCCGTCAGTAGTTTATGCAAAAGGGTCTGCCACGTGTGGAGTCAGGATCTGCCGTGTAAAGTCAAAATCAAAACCACATTTGTAAAAGATTCCCAAGTGAGGTAGAGAAACTGAAGTAAGGGTGTGTGGATTAAGGGCCCTACCTTATTGTAAAGACAAACACCATGTAACCAAAGGTTAGTTCCTGGGTCGAGGCATTTACCGGCTACATCTGAAAACAAGGTTGAACAGCGTGTCAGAAGCGGAGTAGCTTTTACAAATGATTCCGTGAGGGAGACTCAAAAAGCTCAGAACTCACCCGTATGGGATGTAGAACGAGCAAAAGCCAGCACCCAGCTCTTTATCCAAACATTTATTCCAGTGACGCGCTTTTTCAAAAATACCTCCGCAGTATAAATATCTGCAAAAACACAAGTAGGTAAACAGCTTAAGAAGCCGCCCAATGTTAACAAACACGCATGTATGCTCCCAGCCAGAGGGAAGACTCACCCGCAGTATTGTGCCGCCAAACCGGCTTTCTTCCAAAATGACCAAATCAGGGAAGTGCCTCGTCGGTTTACACTAGCCGCGCATCACCATCTGTAAAAGACACGGTGATAAAATACTTAGACGGCCGCCCATTACCTTGAAGAACGCACGGATGCACAAAGCCAGAGGGGAAGACTCACCCGCGCTGTTCATGGCGAATTCCGATAGTGATGCGTGCGCACCGCGTCTCCTGGGAACAGGAAGTGTTGCCCCGAGAGACGGTGTAATTTACTACTTTGGTGAAGACAGACTCGGGTTGGGTACCGCGCAAAGTCAGTGGTTCCTAAACGGATAAAGACTCTATACAGCCTTATTTAAACTGGGAAATACTTTCATGAAGGGCGAACACAATCAGGACTAGTAATAAATCTGGGGCCAGACTAAACAAAATGTACACAGTGATGAATCAGTGTGAGACTCATTGGCAATAAACGTGGTCATAGCACTGGACCTACCACACAGGGCGGTCAAAAGGGCTAATTATTACAGGCAATCCCCTCTTACTGAAAAAGCATTTACAAACCATATATACACCTCAAATTTCAAAAGGTCTGAATTGGTCATATATTATAGATGTCAAACGTGCCAAAGTGGTTAAAGGAGCTTCATGGCTCTTATCCATACCCAGATAGGTGGTTGATAGCGCGAACCTGCCAGACACGGCGGTTAAAACGCTCTATTATTCAATTTGAACATTTTGGTAAAATACACATTTGTAAGACAAAATAGGTGATGATTGTTCGGGTACACATACCAAGCTCATAGATTCAATAGGTCTACACCACAAGTCTCACAAAGGTTTCAAACGCACTGGATTGGTTGGGGAAGCAACATAAACTATTATGTACTCCTAGATCGATAATTACTTGCGTGAACCTGCCAGGCACGGCGGTTAAGACGCTCTGTAATTCTAGGTAATTATTTTAACACATGATGGTCCACAGGTATATACTAAGGCACATTGATAAAGGGGGAATACCTAACTTCCCTATGGAGAGCCATACTAACATTGATGTTTCACAGAGTAGCCATTTGGGCGAAACTACTTTCAGACTCATTAAGGCCCCCTCGTACAGAATCAAAAAAAAACAACAAAAAAACGGATCCATTTAATCTCTCTCACATTTAAGATGGGTTCAATGCTCCCACCCCTCGGGCCCAACTTAACCTGCTCCAAAACTGACCACCTCAGACTCTCCGGTGGGTGACTTTTTTCATTGCAATGTTCCACCAAGGGTGCGCCTGCAACCTTGCATCTCACACGGCTGCAGTGTTGGAAAAAACGTACTTTGATTCGTTGCTGGGTTTGACCCACATAGATCAAGTCACAAGGACATAGAATGCAGTATACCACGTTGGTAGAGTTGCAGTTAGTATGCGACTTTAGTGGAACTTGTTGTTGTCCATGGCTAAAGACCTTGGTCTGGATTGTCGCAGGGCATGCTTTGCATGAACCACATCGAAAATGGCCCAAAACGGGGGGCAGGTTCCACATGGTGGTGATGGTAGGTGCATCTTTGGTTGGCAAGAAAGAGCGAACCACACTGTCCCGAATATTCTTGGCTTTCTTGAAAGCATGAAGGGGCAACGATTTACTCCCAAGGTCCTCTGATATCAAATTCCAATATTTGTTAATGGTTTTTTTCACCTCATTGCTCCTTGTGGAGAAAGTCGTCACACAGATGAGGTGCTCCTCGTGGTTTACCGGTTTTTCACCGGGTTGAAGCAAGGTTTCTCTTGGATTGAACCATGCTCTTTTTTTGGCTTTGTTCACCAGGCGTCTTGGGTATCCACGCTCGAGCAATCTATTCATCAGCACGGTGGACTGTTCTATGTAGTCATCCTTCCTGCTGCAGTTACGCCGAATCCTTAAAAACTGGCCAAACGGAAGGTTATCCCGGAGACCCCGGGGGTGATGGCTGGAGTATAGTAGTAGAGAGTTCCTCTCCGTCGGTTTCCTGAAAAGCGTGGTTTTTAAGGTGTCATCTTCCACGAAAATGGTCAGATCCAAAAAGTCTATTGTTTTTTTATCGAACTGGATAGTAAATTTAATATCCGGGGAGCGTGCATTGAGCCAATGGAAAAAACTGGTGATTTCCTCCTCAGTTCCAGACCAGATACAGATGATGTCGTCAATGTATCTCATCCAAGTTTTTATATGGGGTCTGAAAGGGTTAACGTCAGTGAATACAAACGTGTCCTCATACATGGACATAAAGATAATGGCCAAATCTGGGGCAAAGGCAGCCCCCATCGCCACACCCTTGGTCTGGAGGTAGAAACAATTCCGAAAGACAAAGAAATTCCTCATCATCGCAATCTTTAATAATAGAATGATGAAAGATGTCGGCACCCAGATTGGAGCCTCCCGCTTGTCGAGTGCAATTGTCATTGCCATGAGGGCCTCCTCTTGGGGTATGCTGGTATAAAGGGAAACGATGTCACATGTTACCAGAAGGTCTTGGGCAGAGTCATAGGGATGCCCTTCAATCAGGTTGATGGTATGAGTAGTATCCCTGAGGTAAGTTGTAGTGGCTTCTGCTATAGGTTTCAGAAAGACGTCTATGTATCTACATAGGGGTTCCAAAACAGAGCCGCACCCCGAAACAATCGGGCGTCCGGGAGGCTGGTGGAGATCCTTGTGTACTTTAGGTAGGGTATAGATGGTAGGGAGTCGCGGGTGCCTCTGGTTCAGATATTGGAATTCGTGTTCCGATAGGAAGCCTTGCTGTCGTCCGTCCTCCGTAACCCTCAAAATCTCGGCCGTGATATCCTTTGATGGGTCACCGCCCAATTGCTTGTAGCTAATTCCGTCGTTCAACTGTCTCAGAATTTCCTGAGTGTAGTTATCCAGATCTTGGACGACTATCGCCCCGCCCTTATCGGCCGGTTTCACAACTATCTCAGTGTTGTCTCTTATCGTTTTAAGTGCTGATTGTTCTGCACGGCTGATGTTATTTCTGACAAATTTGTTATCTTCCAGAATGGACCTTACATCCCTAAGTACGAGACTTTCATACGCAAGAATTCGCTGGTTCATGGCATAGGTTGATGGTACGAAAGTAGATGGTACCCTCAGGTTTGTGGCAGATATCATCGGTTGAATTGGCTTGTTCTTGAAGAAGTATCTGAGTCTTATTTTCCTGAAGAATTTGTGGAGTTCAACCTCCGTGTTAAAAGCATCTGGTCTAGAGGTTGGAACGAAGGATAGACCGCGGCTCAATACTTTGATTTCGTCGTCTTGAAGGGTGTATTTGGAAATGTTAATCACAGGAGACGTCTTTGTCACCATCGGTAGGTTTTCCTGCGGGTTGACCTCTCCCCGTGTTCCTCTTGTGGGAAGCTCACTTGCTTGGCACCTCTCCCTCTCCCGGAGTCCCATTCTTGGCCTGTGTTGAATTGGCCCCTGCCTGTCCCCCTGTCCCACATGTTCCCACGGCCCCGCGGTGGTCTCCATCCTCCCTGTCCTAAAAAAGGAGGGGGTTGGTAGAAAGGACCGTAGGGATCTGGATAAACGTATGAGCCACTAGGGCCAGGTCGGTCTGAGTCCTCACCCGAACTGTACGAGGAGTCCGAAAAAGTTGTGAAATTTCGTCTACCTCTGTAGGCACCGCGGCCGCGGTTGGTGAATCTCCCTTGGTTGTCTTGTCTGTAGTAATCGTCCTGCAGATAGGGGTATGTTCTCTTTTTATCATATGCTTTCACGTCCCGTGCCAGTTTCTCAAGTTTTTTCTTTATCGTTGTCGTTTCAAAATCCTGAAGAGTTGCCACTAGTTTGGTCAGGGCTTCTTTGGAGTTGGTCAGTGTGGTGTCCCCACTAATTGCGGCCTTCAGATCCGCTATTTGCTTCGTTAGAAGTGCAATCTGTTCACTGGCCGTTTCGATGCCGAGGACCATCCAATGTCGCGAACAATTGTTCGCGACAAAACTGAAGCCTTCCCGGAATTTCGGTACGTCAATAAAGATCGCGGGTTCAACTTTAACCTGCAGGCCTACAGGAATAATGTTGGATTGGAGGCACTGCGCTAAGAAATGTCCATGTAGTTTGGTTCTGATGAGCTTCTTTTCAAGGCGTTCCAACTGGTTGACTTTATCATTGAGGGAGAAGTCAATGGCAGGTGTGGTTGGGGAGAGAAAACTATTGGCAGAGTCCGATAAAAATTGCTTGATGTATTCCTCGGTGTAAGATAGAACCTCCTTGTCGACCATGATGGTCGAGAACCTTCATTTAGTGTGTTTTTCTAAGTCTAGTTAAATAGTGTGTGTTTCAAATTAACAATTGTGTTCTTGGTCTGGGACCCCCTATATATAACGATACAGAATTGGGCGTCCCACACATCGAAGATCTTGCAAAAATACAACCACTACTCCTATGGCGCCGCATCTGGGCTTCAGAAAAAAACGAACTCACAAAGGCGATACTGGCTGATGCAATGTCCTTGGACCATGCTTTAAAAATCAAATGGCTAGCCTACATCAGGAACTTCTTCATCGACCTCGGAGTAGAGCAATATTACCTAAACCCTGAAAAAATTGGAGAACTTACAAAGAACAACCTAAAAACATTAGCTCTGGGACACTTGGAAAATCTAAGATTACAATCTGAAGTAGGGAAACAGTCCGTTCAACACGCAATAACGGTTCAATCTACCTTTTCAATTCAGCCCTACTTAACTCTCAACATTGGTACTTTTGATCGCTACCTTCTGATAAGATTCAGACTAAATATATTTCACAAGCTGGTAGCTTTTCCAATCCCAAACGTCTGGGACTCAAATCCACCTTTATGTCCTTGCGATGAAAAATCAACGCAATCCACCCTCCACAACGTCTTGTTCTGTAAATTTTACCAAGAACTTCGTAAAGTTTGGCTACTGACTCTCCTAAAATCTTGGGGTCTTAGACAATGTCGACCAGCCATGCTGAGCCTGCAGCTTTTGGACACTGAAGCCACCTGCTACCACGTTCTCAACTTCTTGAAGTGTATATACAGACACAGAAATAATCTTTAAATTAATTTTATTGAACAAATTAATTGACTTTTTAAAATTGGATATGTAATTTTCATGTTATTTGTAAATGACCTTGCATTGCAGATTTTACTATGTATCGCTTTTATGGAGTACCAATTTTCTTTGAAATTCCGAATAAAGTTTATTATTATAAATCCACTAACTTAGTCTGATTCTTATAATAAGTCCGTCGACAACACACCCAAGTGAAATTAGGCCTCTCACTTGATTTCACCTGAAACGTGGCAATTTCCTTCTGAAAATTATCTGTACTGGAAACCTGTACACTATCTTCGACATTACCCTCTTCTTCTGGGTCAATTTCAACATTCTCCTCTTTACTTGCAAAGTAACAAAACTCAATTTCTTCACAAATATTCTTCACATCTACTTCAGAACCATGCAAAAGAGCAGTGCATAATTGTTTAAGCATAATTGCTGGACTCTTAGCATAATACAACATTCTAACTAATTTCCTCACTTTATTATGATGCACTGCTAGCATCCTGAAATGATGAAAAACACTCAGGCATACTCTCCTGGAAAGACAAGCCAGTGAATGACCATGCAAACCTGTCACTTCCCTCACTCTGCAAGGATCTAATTCTTGCAACATCTTCATTTTCTGTTTCAAACTTTTCTTATTAAATGTCCATACAAAATCACAAAGCAAATTGATGGAATCCTGTCGCACACTGCAAATACTACTACACTTCCAGGTATACACTGGTCCCTTAGGACGTCTTCCTAAAAACTCATTACCTAACACCTCTTCTGCCTCTGTTGTCACAAGTTTTTCTTTTTCAACCGGACTACCATCTTTCACCTCATAAGCTCAACCACTGGTGTCAACTGCATGCACCAAATCATTATCCTGAAAGTAACTCTCCTCATTAAAAAATGCCTCAGAACTTGAACCATGCATCCATTCTCCTGAAAAAACTTCACAAAAATTACTACGATTAACTGTTCTCTTCCATCTACTATTTGTTTTTAAATCATAAATTACCTTGTTTAGTTTCCTAATTCTATTGATTATCAAAATAAATAACTTTCGCTTAATTTCAAAAGCCTGATCAATAATTTTCTCAACTTTTTGTTTTCTCTTATAAAAAACCACTTTCTGTTGACCTTCCTTAATATTTTTTAACAAATTACCAATTATCCTGTTGCGGAACATTCGTCTACGAATGTCCCTAAACTGATTTTTCCTTCTACTACCATGCACAGAGTTATCTCCTGCTCTACCAGTAACATTTTTGTTTGGCCTTTCCTTTCCGTTTAAATTGGCTCTCTTCTTCTGGACTAAAACTTGTTCTGGAGGTATACTTTTGTTTCTACAAATGTTTCTAAGGAATGATTTTGTTCTCTTACCCGGAGCTTTCTTGGTGACTTGACGAGATTGTATTGTAGAGGACTTTTGTGAACATTTATTAATCTGCTGTCTTTGACGTTTTGTAACCTTTCGGATTCTATCCTTAGACGGCATTGTCTAATTTCGAAATAATCTTCAGTTGAATCTGTAGTAAAATATAATAAAAAATTTTATTAACCACTATTACCAAACAGTAAATCAATAAAAGTCGTCAAAAAATTAACATACTAGTTATAAATTCTACATACAATAATTTTTAGTGCATTATGAAAATTAAAACTCACAAGTAGTTGCAAAGAAATGGAATGCTTCTACATTTGACCTGTGATCTTTTATATGTGAATCTGAACTAATTTTATTAGTATATTTTACTATTTCATTAAAGACACTTCACACAATTTGTTTTTGAAGTTGTATTTAATTTTTAATAAAACGGTTTACATGGTTACTTTTCATTTCGAGTAACTTAAATTTATTTTTAAAAGTCTTTATAGGTTAATCGGCTCGAGCAGGTCAGATGCCCACCCTATGTCATACAATTCTGACAAATCAGCATCCTCATCAACTACTTCATCATCCACAGGATATAAATCATCCAAGGGATCTACTTCCACTGACGTTTCAATGACAAGTTCAATGATAAGATCGAGATCAACAGATTCCTCATTAACACTCATGCTTGATGTTGTCGTTATCTTTAAAGAAAGAGAACAACAATGAGATGTTGCAGAGTAAGAGACAAATATCAGACACTATAATTGTAAAATTGTTTACCAAGAGTAACATTTTGCAGATATTATTTAACCATGTCCAGTGATGCTGAGGAGATGAGGCCTATGTCCAAGTTTTCAGTGAACAAGACTCATCTCTTCTTAACCTTAGATAACCTCACAAGCACTGTGTCCCCTGCTAATACTTAAATTTAAAGGAGCAGATTTATGTTAAATGGCACATCCCCAGGGATGCACCAGTTAACGTGCGCCACTGCTCTGTCACCCATCATGTACCGCATTTACAATGCAGAGCACCATTCAGCAAAAACAGCACAGATGCATCACACATCTGTTCCTCAAAAACGGCGCATTGCAGGAATCACGTCATAAACGCGACATATCTACTGCAATTCACAGGGGCAAGCCACACATTGCATGGTGCATCTCTCCTTATGCCTGTTTCAAACAGGCGTAAAGATTTGATTCAGCAATGCCATAAAGTTGACTCAGTGAAATCTTCTTAATTTTACTGTGTTAGTTTTACAGGGCTTTCATGCAAATGACTGCCCACCCTGCAACAAAACGCCCACATGAAACCTAACGCACGTTTCATGTGGGGCAGGACTTTACAGCATGACACATCTTCCTTGATGCTTCAAGTTATAAATATGTCACAACATAGCGCATCTTTTGCTCCACCGCTGCGTCACAAAAGTTTGAGGTGAGGCCTACTCAGGGTTGCTGATGAAATTTAGGCTTGTTGAAGAATATAGAGGAGATAATACATGTGCAGGCCTACCAATGAAGTGAGGCCTATCTTGCAACATGGTACATCTTGTAAATCACTGCTGCATTATAAAAGTGACAGAACAGCAGCACAAAAGAGGCGCACGGCTATCATAAATCTGCACCTAACACTTTAAATGATTGATTCAAGATAACGATAAGGTTTGTTTGAGGTGAGGCCTACTCAGGGTTGCACATGAAATTTAGCCTCAGTTTAATACTTCTCAGTTCAATATTTATTTGAAGAAGCAGACACCAATATGACCTTCTCAAAAATGTGATTTTCTGGTCTAAATTTGAATACACAACACAGGTCCTATGTAGAAGCACACCCTATCAGTACTTAAATTAGCCAAGCACACATGGGGGCGTATTTACAACGACCTTGCACCACGAGGAAATGTCTAAAATTAAAATGGGAAAAAATAACATCAAAGGGACTCAAAGACCTTGTAAATATGCCCCAAGCAACCTATGAAACTCTAGCAGTACATATCAAGAAACCTAATTGATTTTAAAAAACGTTTTTAAATCTATCATATAAAACAATTATATACCTACATTCATGGGGAACTGACTTTAAATGCCCTAACACACATGAAAGCGTTTTTTTTAGGCCCTTGCACCTTTTTTTCCATCACTTTTAACATAACTATGTAACTCAAACAATCAAAATCTAAATTTGCCAAGCACACATGGGGGCGTATTTACAAGGACCTTGCACCACGAGGAAATGTCTTAAATTAAAATGGGAAAAATAACATCAAAGGGACTCGAGGGCCCGATGTAGGTAGAACTTATTTACCGATTTTTAATTACCGAATTTTACCGATTCGGTAATTAAGAATCGCTAAATAAGAAGGGGAGGTATGTAGGAACATCCAGATGTTCCATTTACCGAATCGGTAAATATCTGTATTTACCGATTCGGTAAATACCGACCGGAAATGCTCCATTCATTCCTATGGGCTTTGAAGCCTTATGGTCTTAAGTCATATGACACAGGTGTGCATGCACACATATACATGCACACCTGAATCGGTATTTTAACATCAAATTCAATTTGATGCTAAAATACCGAATCGATAAGGCTTGTGGGACTCAGAAGAGTCCCACCTACATACCAAATTTACCTAATCGGTAGAAATACCGATTCGGTATTTTACAGAATCGGTAAATTTACCAATCGGTAAATAAACCGATTCTGTGACATATGTGTCCCTACATACCAAAGCTCAAATACCGGTCGGTAACAGCCGAAAATACCGATTTTCGGCCGTTACCGACCGACCTACATCGGGCCCTCAATTGCTTGTTAATATATCCCAAGCAACCTATGAAACTCTAGCAGTACATATTAACAAACCTAATTGATTTCAAAAAACGTTTTTAAACCCATCATGTAATACAATTATTCAACCATATTCATGGAAAGTGACTTCAAATGCCCTAAGACACATGAAAGCGTTTTTTTAAGGCCCTTGCAACATTTTTACGTCACTTTTAACATGGCTATGTAACTCAAAGAATCAAAATCTATTTGTAAAACACTAGACACAAAGCAACATTTTAAATACACAACTTTCTTCTGAATTTTCTCCCTAAAGCATACTATTCTCTATTTAAATTAAATGAATCTTTTCTCACCTTAGCAAATACTTTTTGAGTTTGAAAACAGTCTCAGACACACACCAATTTGTCTTCAGAAGAGCAAAGGGTATGCACTCCAGAGATTGCAACCAACAATGGCACACAAATGCTGTAATTCATCACACATATCTCTAATGTCACCCAATCAAAACTCTTCCCTCACTTTTTTCAAATCAACACCCTTCCCCCTTCTGCCCTTTCTGCCTTTTTTCCATAGCAACCACCTCCTGAAAGACCTCTGGTGTTTGAAAGTTCACACAACAATGTTTCAATTGAACTCTGAACTCTCAGTACACCTGCGTATCCAGTGCAATCTTTCTTAAAATGATTTTTTTCTTGACCATTCAAATTACATCTTTCAAACAACTCATCCATGCACCCTAACTTTCTGTTTTCAGCAATCAAAATCCACCAATCACTGCTACTGAATCATTAGCACAGAAACTCCACAGTTTTTTTCATTACAAACTCCTACTGTTTGAACTGCCATTTCATTCCCACACTTCATCTGACTGCAACAGAACCTCCTCTCACCATGTTTTCTGTCTGGATTGTTGGACATATTTACATCCACTGGGCTCAAAAGTATGCTGATAACAGAAATTTACCTAACCTCAATTTACAAAACGTGGAAATCAAGTGGATTGGCCACAGAGGATTAAGATGTCACCAATTGATACCATTGGTGAAAACCTTTTTGCATTTGCCAAAACCTAACCTGTTAATTGTGCACTGTGGAGGAAATGACTTGGGCACTTTGACTAGGGTAGGTCTGGAAATGCTTTTAAAGGACACCTTTGAGCAATTGATGGCACTTTTTCCTCAAACTGCCTTGGTATATTCAAATATATGCCAAAGACAGAAATGGAAGTGGTCCAACCAATTTTGTCCACAAATTGAGAAATCGAGGAAGCATGTAAATAAGTCTGTTTCAGCTTACATGAGAGACCATGGAATGGGCTGCATCTACAACAATAACTTGCGTTACTACATGCAAGATATCTACAGAGGAGATGGAGTTCACTTCTCAGATGAGGGGAACAGAGTTTTCATCCTGAATTTAAGACCATGTATTGGTACGTACTTATAAGTACCTAAATGTACCTCAGAGCTACCCTAACTATGATCACTATAAACAAATTTTAAATGTAACTTTTTTTCACTAATTTTCACAATTTACGCTTTCCGGATCGCTACCCGGTACGCGCACCGGACGCAAACCGTGCGAAAATTTGAAAAAAAATGGTTTTTTTTCGCACATATGGGTCTCCTCAGCCACCCTCAGAAAACCTAGGCGGTCAGGATATGTCTACCATGCCCCCTTCTACCCATTCTGAACATTATTTGCCCTCCATCTTGTATCTCAATTCTACCGAAACACAAAATGGAGGACTCCCGTAACACTGCCGGTTCGCGTACCGGGGAGCGCAGTGAGAAGCGATCGCATAAAAAAGGTGGGAAAGTAATTTACAGAAAAACCACTGGAGACACTTTCAACAAATATAGATTAGCTCATACTACATACCAATCCCTACCATTTTGACAAATTTGGTTGGAATTCCATTTAACCATTTAACCTACATACCTCTCTAAATTCCCTGAGGTAAATTACTTCACAAAACACATCTGAAGTGTTGGAATTGACAACCAATTAAAATGTTACTTTCATTTTTTATTTTTTTTACCTCACATTTGAATGGTTATGTACCTGAATATATATAAAGAAAGAGAGAGAAACACACCCATTTTGACTACTACTTCCTGAAGTACATTTCAATAGCATTTTTAACCTCTCTGTAAAGTAAGTTGATAATTTGTAAGGAGCACTTTAAGTTAATTTGTAAAAACGTTTTTTGATAATTATTTACTGTCCCCCTGCTATAGTTATAGATACAGATAGGCTCCTCTTTTATATTTATAGATTGACTCAGGCTTCTCTGCTATAATTATGAATTTACTTACACTTCTTCACAGGCACTTCTTTATATTTCTACTTCCTGCCTGTTACCATACACTACCCAAAGTTAACTTCACTGTTAAAAAATTAGAATTACTTGTCTGAACTTAAACCCAACAGTGCCCTAACTCTTCTGATATAGTTATTTTTTATGCTATTTACAGCAAAAAAATGGAAGGGGAGCACGAAAATATCAATGTTTCCTTCGACATTACATCTGAGGAGATTTTAAATGAAGAATGGTTACATGAAGATTTTATGGATCAGTCTTTGGATGAACAATTTATTGAATGCTTACAAGACATACATGCATGTTTGAGGAGATTCCAGATGATGTAATGCTGGAAGTTTTATTGAACTATGAAAATTCTGACCAATAAATTTTTATTTAATAATTAAAAATTGTTTGAGACATTATTCATTATTATATCTAATTCATTAAGTACAACCAAAATAAATAAATAAATAAAAAAACAACAACAAAAAAACAACAAAACGAACAATCAATAAACAAAAACAAAAAAAAACAACAAAACGAACAATCATTAAACATACAATATTTGAAAAGTATCATTCTTTTTTCCTCATAGTACGCTCCCCGGACCGCTTTCCGGTGCGCGTACCGGGCGCCCCCCACGTAAAAAAACGAGGTTTTTTTTCTTTTTTTTTTTGGCCCCGCGGGGCCCTTTTAAAGCCTCCACATCAAACCTAGGGGGTCAGGGAGGATCTACTATGCCCCCTTATAGTCATTTCCCCCTTTGTTTTGGCCTCCTCTTGTCTCTCGATCCTACCGAGAGACAAGATGGCGTCCGGAAATTATTTACTTATTATTTTTTTTTTTTGCCCCGCGGGGCCCTTTTAAAGCCTCCACATCAAACCGAGGGGGTCATGGAGGATCTACTATGCCCCCTTATGGTCATTTCCCCCTTTGTTTTGGCCACCTCTTGTCTCTCGATCCTACCGAGAGACAAGATGGCGGCCGCTCCGGACTGTTTAGAATGTTGACAGACACCGGAGAGCCAATCAGCTTCGCTTCGCGAAGTTCCGTTACGCGTCAAGTACGCGAACCGGAGCGCTATCCGGAGCGCTGTTACAGATATATATTTTTTTTAACGTTAATTTCTCAAAATCCACTGGAGCGCATATATTGAGACCTAGCAAAGGCACATCGGGCTACCAGTCCCTACAATTCTGCCAAGTTTCGTGCAAATCCATTCAGCCGTTCGAGCTAAAAGTGAGGCCAACCGCCCTATGGAAATTAACATAGGAAAAACGCGTTTTGGGACCCCCTTTTTTCTCGGCCCCCCCTTGACGAAACCCCCCCAAATTTTCAGGGGCTGCTCAGAAACAAAATGTTCAATTTTCCTGAAAATTTCAGCCAATTCCGTTCACAAACGCCAAAGTTATTGGACATAGAATTTTCAAAAATCCCATAGAGAAAAAATCCTAACTATATATACATATATATATATATTCACTGAAAATACCATAGGTTATAGACCATATATAGTTAGGAATTAGCATTTACAAAACCTTGAAAATTCACTGAAAAAACCATAGGTTATAGACCATATATAGTTAGGAATTAGCATTTAAAAAACCTTATTTTACTCACACAAAACCATTGAAATTCCATATATAGTTAGTTGTACTAACTATATATCGCGCACCCGCAATCCACTGCTGATCATGTCACATATTACATCATTCATGACATGGTCAGTGACATCACTGATGACATCACTGATGACATCTCAAATGACATCACTGATGACATCACTGATGACATCTCAAATGACATCACTGATGACATCACTGATGACATCTCAAATGACATCACTGATGACATCACTGATGACATCTCATTTGACATTACTGATCACATCACTGATGACATCATTCATGTGATAATATGATGAACCTCTTCAGACTCTAATATAACCTTAGATACACTCAGTGTAAACATACACTCACAGACTGTCACTCATCCATGGAGTTACTCAGACACCTAGTCAGTCATGCAAAGAATCAATCACACCTCCATTTCCTCAACTATACAGTTATACACACCTTACTTATTGAAACATATACTAACACATATTTACTCACTTATACAATCCTGGATACAAGTTCACAATGATCCATACAGCCACTCACACATTCACTGGCTCCTATGCACAGTTATTTATATATGTCAACTCTCACATGTACTGTATTTTACATATGTACTTACTTTGACATGTAGCACTGAGATATCCATTCACACACCAATACACTCATGCACACAGTCAACCGCCCATACAGCTGTTTCCACATGCACTTTTGAACCCATACATCTAGTGAATCAACTGCTCACACATATATGCACAGAGTCATACACCTCCCAGCCACCCCCACACACACTCAGTCTCCCATACAAATGCTTGGGCAACCAATCAATAACCCATATAGTTACTCATATAGCTACTGATCAACACATGCAGCAGTTTACAGAACAAAAGACATAATGATGCACAAATTAAGACAGTTTAGTCACTAACCCATGCACTCAGTGAAACACATTTAATCAGTCACTCATACAGTCAGTCATGCCCCTACTAAATCCTTCATCAAGACACTTATACATCCACTCATTCTTCAATATGTAAGACATATTTTAACTTTACAGAATTATACAGTCACTGGATGTAGTCATCAGTGATGTCATCAGTGATGTCATTTGAGATGTCATCAGTGATGTCATCAGTGATGTCATTTGAGATGTCATCAGTGATGTCATCAGTGATGTCATTTGAGATGTCATCAGTGATGTCATCAGTGATGTCACTGACCATGTCATGAATGATGTAATATGTGACATGATCAGCAGTGGATTGCGGGTGCGCGATATATAGTTAGTACAACTAACTATATATGGAATTTCAATGGTTTTGTGTGAGTAAAATAAGGTTTTTTAAATGCTAATTCCTAACTATATATGGTCTATAACCTATGGCTTTTTCAGTGAATTTTCAAGGTTTTGTAAATGCTAATTCCTAACTATATATGGTCTATAACCTATGGTTTTTTCAGTGAATTTCATTGGTTTTTTAAAAGCTAATATCTATAGCTGTAAAATGTATTCTTCTTTAAATCCAAAAATATATTTTATATGTTTATTAATATATATTTTTTTAAATATTTTTTTTGTTTCGCTCCCGGTTCGCGAACCGGGAAGCTTTCCGTTAGCTCAATTTGATGGCGCGACCCGGTCCGCGAACCAGTAAACGTTCCGTTAGCGCAACTGCCGCGTTAGAAATCAACATCGTGACGTGTCGCGGAAGCGCGACGTATCACGTTGTCACGTAATGCGTCTTATGACGCGCCGCGTTAGCGCACCCGGAAGTGCTCCGGTACGCGAACTGAGACGCGAAGCGCAGCTCCCCGGAAGCGATCCGCGGCGCGTCGCGAAAGCGCGACGTATCGCGTTGCCGCGTAATGCATCTTATGACGCGCCGCGTTAACGCACCCGGAAGTGCTCCGGAGCGCGAACCGAGGCGCGAAGCGCAGCGACCCGGAAGCGATCCGGGGCGCGTTCCGCAGCGCGTAACATAAGCGTGAGAGGTCATGTGACTTGTTAATAAAACTTTTCATTGGTTCATTTAACTTTTGGTTTCATAATCATGTAAGGCTAGGTCAGGTGACCTAAAAATAACACTTTTCATTGGTTTAGAACTATTGTTTTTCCCAAATGATGAAAACCCCTCCTTCTTTCCTCACTCTGACTTTCATCATTGTGAGAGGAAGACCTTTATTCATAGTAGAGCAATGGCTTCAGTAGTTGCTTCAGCTGGTGCACCCCCACCACCACCTCCACCTCCTCATGGGAAGAGAGGACCACCTCCCCAGGTCATCACCAACACAGAGGAGGAAGAGGAAGAACTAGAGGAAGAGGAGACAGAAGGACCACAGTTCTTGGAAGAGGTGCCCCGGGTTTCCCATAGGAAAGCCAGTTTCATTTGGCAGTTTTTTTCACTCCCTCCAGGACAGAAGAAAGTGAATGCGAGGTATGTCACCTGCCTCATTTGCAAAGACAAATTATCAAGAGGGACTGATAAAAAGTATAGCTATGGGAACTATACCATGCATCGGCACATGAGCAGGTGGCATCCATTGAATTACAGCCGGGCGGAGATACGAGACATGGAAGAAAACCCAACAGCAACTCCTGTGGCCAGGTCAACATCGCAAATATCGTTGACAGCAGCAGAGGCACGGGAAACCGTGCCAAACATCCAGGAGAATTTTGGGCATATGAAATATACTTGTCTGCACTGCGGTGCATTGATATCATGTGGTAACATGAGCATTAATTCAATCAACCTAGCTTATAACAACCACAATTGCCCTAACCGCCCCAGACAGTAATATTTTTTTTTCGCTCCTGTTGAGCCCTTTTCAATGCCTGTTTTTTGTTGTTTCCCCCCAAAAAAACCAAAAAAAATATAAAATTGTAAAAAAAATACAAAAAAAAAAAAATATATATATATATATATATAAAACAACAAAAACAATTAAAAAAAAAGTTCTTTTCAGAACTACCTCCCCTTTCAAAAAAAATTGCTAGAATGTTTAGCACTCTGGCAAGCTCTATTTCTTTTAGTTCGCTTCCCAGTTCGCTTCCCGGTTCGCGAACCGGGAGCTAACCCAAAAAATGTTTTAAAAAGAAGAGTAAGTATAAGGAAAGTAAACAGAGAGTGATGTTAAGAGAAAGACAGCTATAGGGAGTAAATCAGAGATACTGTTTAATAGATCTATTTACCGAAGAAAAGACGGAAGAGGGTATAATTGTGAAAAACAAAATAGATAAGGAAGTGAAAGAAAAAAAAGAGAGTAGAACAATAACAAAGAAGAGTTTCTTGGAGAATGTGAGTGAATGTTCAAAATAAGATTAAAACATGGGGAATAACAGAGAGAAAAAATAGAAAACAGAAAACAAAAAATAACAGAAAAAGATTAATTGAAACAGCAAAGAAATGTAAATAACATAGAGCCATATCATCAACATAGGCAATAAAAGTTTTGCAGCTTTTATCGGCAGAAATATGTCACCAAAGCCGCTTTTGCGGCAGAAAACTGCTGCTAAAACCACTTTTGCACCAGTTTTCTGCCAATAAAAACAGCAATAATTTTATTGGCTGTGTTCATAATATGCCCCTTAGTGTGCTTCAACTACACAGAGAAAGCATTATGAACAAGTAGTGAAAGAGTGATCAGTCAAAGACACTAAGAGTAATAGAGACGGAGTGAGTGAACAAGAGTGAGGAACTATGAGAAGAGAGGGACTGAGAAAAAGAGTGGAAGGAGTTGAGTAAGTAGGTAATAGAGAAAGGAATGAGGAAAGTAGCAAAGGCAGGAAACTGAGGGTTAAATAAATGAAGCTGTGGAACTAATAGTAGATGAATGTGATAGAAATGTAACGAAAAGAATACAAAACATTTACCTTATAATTGTCGTTAAATTACTCACTTTTTGTTTTTATACTTTCAATCTGTGAAAGAGAGAACAAACATTTGAAAAATATTAAAACATGTATTTAAAAATTACAAAAGACAAGGGAAAAGATTGAAGGACAAACAGTTTTTCAACAACTTTGACACTGACAGAAGCTTCTGCTTCTCCAGGCCCCCTACACAGTCCTAAAGATATACATTTTAAACTAACAGTATCTTGATGCAGATGAAGTGAGGCCTATCTTAAAACATGGTGCATCTTTTGCACTGCTGTTGTCTCAGAAAAGTGTCGCAAGACACTAACATTTTAAATGATTGCTTCAGGATGCCAATAAGATGTGTCCTATCCAGAGGTTTGTTTGAGGTGAGACCTACTCAGGGTTCCAAATGAAATTTCGAGTTGTTTGAAGAGAACAGAGGACATAATACATGTGAAGGCCTACCAATGAAGTAAGTCATGTCCACTTCACTCTTGAACAAAGGCCAGACCTCTTCTGTGTCCGTGTACAGACCTAAACTTCATCTGCACAATGTCATTCATAAACTTAGGAAACACAGGTGATGTAATTGAAAAATGTGGAGTTTCTTTTCCTCATTTCACAATCACATCACCTGTGTTGCCTTTGCTTAGGTATCTCATAGTGCAGATGTAGTCCAGCATATTAAACAGTACCTAGAAGTGCAGCACTGCATGCAACAACTTTGACACTTATAAAAGCTTTTGCTTCTGCATGCCCCCTACACAATGCTAATTATGTACATTTTAAACTGATGGGATCTTGCTGGAGATGAACTGAAACCTATCTTGCAACATGGTGCATCTTTTACACAAAAGTGACCCACAATGGAGCAAAAGAGGCGCACGGCCACCATAAATCTGACCCTAACATTTTAAATGATTGTTTCAAGATGCCAATAAGGTGTAACCTATCCACAGATTTGTTTCAGGTAAGTCCTACTCAGGGTTGCAGATGGAATTTAGGTTTGTTGAAGAATACAGAGAAGATAATACATGTGGAGGCCTACCAACGAAGTGAGTAATGTCCACTGCACTCTTGAACAAATGTCAGACCTCCTCTGTCTCCAGGAACAGGCCTAAACCTCATCTACACAATGTGGTGTGTAATGTTAGGAAACACAGGTAATATAATTGAAAAACATGCACATGTTTTTGCTCATTCCACAATCATATGACCTGTGTTTCCTTTGCTTAGGTATCTCATTGTGGAAATGTAGTCTATCATATGAAAGACTACGTAGAATATGAGCACTGTATGCAAGAACTTTGACACTTACAGAAGCCTCTCCTTCTCCATGCCTCCTACACAGTTCTAAATGTACATCATAAATGGAAACAGTACAGAATTAATTATACATGTTAAATGGTTTATTTTTGCTGTTCTCAGAATGTATCAAATTTCACTAAAAACAGTGACTTGAAGGTATTCATCATATAACAGCGGGGAAAAAAAACACAATCAAAATGATTGTGTTTAAAAAACCCATACAACATAACAAATCAGAATTCAGAACTCCTTAAAGTTAACTTACTTTCCATGACGTCAAAGGATGTCCTATGAACAGCTTACACTCTGTTGTGCTGTTATTACTTTCAGCCCGCCACTTTCTGAAAGAAAACCTCCATCGTTTTGAAAAACATGTTACATACAATAAATGACTTCTTGCTCTCTACCACAAGTTTCCACAAGGCCAAATCTTGTCAGAGCCATTTATAACTCTTGGATTTCCTGTAAGCCAATCCCGTCATTTGGCATTTCCGCAACTTTCAGAATTAAAATGTTGAAGATCATTTTCACAATCCTGGACTAGTAATATCTTCCCCTTCTTCCTCAGTCATGTTCTACATTTCCTATGACACTGATACTGCTTACTATGAAGCAGACTTACACTACCTCTATGACTACTACAATTATTTAATTCTCTACATCACTTTTAATCACAAAGCAATGTAAAACAGTAGACAGCATTGCAGACTTACATTCCCTCTACTCTATGTTTTGATTGGCTGCTTCAATTAGCTTATAAAAAGAAATAGTTTTTCTGAACTCATTCAAAGTGCACTTATTTCTCCATGACGTCCAGTCTTATGGTTAGAAGTTATGTCTCTGAACTACACTTATCCTCAAGGCCAAATCGTGTAGGAGCCATTAGAACTTCTTGAAATTCCTCAGAGCACATCCCGAGATTCTTTCCCTAAAATTTTGGTTTTAAAAACACCAGGTAAGAGTTTTTAAGGTCATACGGCAATTTTTTTTTGAAAATTAAAACAGAATCATTGCAGAATGACCAGCCATTTCTAGACTTTAAATAAGCTGTGTAATGTCCTGATGTTATTGAAGGACCGTCATGATATATAATTGCTGCAGTTACAAAAGTCCTTCCTGATATTGACAACTGCGAAGCCACAAAATTTTTAATTAAAGTTGTCAATTTTGTTCCATCAGGCCTACATCGTTGGAACATTAAAATGACATACTGGCCATATGTTCGTATAAATAATGTGGACATCATTTCAGATTTACATTGGCTACACTCCATGTTGTGATCAGCTGCTTTTAATAGCTTATTAAAGGAGACTGATTTACTGTCTGGCAAAGTTAAATATATAAATCTTTCTGAGTCTACACTAGTAGTACTTGATACCCTACAGTTCTCGCAGTCATGCTGCCATTGATAAGAAAGCCCAAACAGCTGATCTACATCTACACCTTCAGCATGCAATACATCAAGCATATACATTAAAAACTCCTGACAATCTTGCTGAATATTTTGAGAGAATTGTGTTTGGCCTGAACATCTGTCTAACAGATTTCGAATTTCAGACACACTTTCTATGTTTGTTCTATCAGTGCTACATTTCTCTAACACAGAATTTAACAAACTGCAAAATCTTTGATCAGAATTGACCACAATCTCTTCTTTTACATTTTCTAGAGAAAACAAAACATTAACCACTACATTAGCATAGCAGTTGACACCAGAACTGTTTTCAAATTGAAAACCAACAACATCTTCAACAGAATCCTTTTTCTTTCTGCTTATAATTTCAGGTTCATCGACTTTTCGTCTTTTTGCTACAACCTCCCCAGTATTGGTCACATTTCTTCGTTTACGGCCTACCACACGTTTCTCAAACAAAGGATATTGAGGCAAATGTGGCGCATACTCTCTTCTTAACCTATTGTATTCCTTAACACAATCT
The DNA here is from genome assembly GCF_964261635.1 of Lissotriton helveticus. Lineage (NCBI taxonomy): Eukaryota > Metazoa > Chordata > Amphibia > Caudata > Salamandridae > Lissotriton > Lissotriton helveticus. The sequence continues at coordinate 1,764,388,892 of NC_136059.1, forward strand.
AGATCCGCACAAATGCTTGTGACATCACACTCAATCAAGTACAATCCCGATAAAGTTCTAACTCGTGACAATGCCACATATGCCATACCCTCCTTGAACACAGAACTGCCAATATTCACCAATGCACTGTCTACACTTAAACCTTGCGATTTATGGATTGTCACCGCATATGCCAAGCAAACAGGAAACTGCTTACGGCGAACATATAAGTCTTTTACAAGCAAAAATCTACCAGAACAACGACCAATTAGCTGTACTTCCTCAATGCCATGAAATTTAATTTTTAAAAATTCAATTCCATCTCTATTTCTGTATTTTACAAAATCAACAACATTACCCATTGATCCATTTACCAGACCTCTTTCAACATGTAAATTCCTTCTTAAAATTATACGGCAGTTCAAGCACACATTCAGAGTCTTTTCAAAACCTGCAGTTTTAGATATACTCTTCTCTAATGAATCCAATTTTGTTTTCAAATTCTCAGACAAAATAATTGTTGATCCCATATGCTCTACTCTGTCAATAGCTTCCAGTTTCACAATCTCTTGCTTTTCTAAATGCAACATTTTGTTGTTGAATTTGGCACATTCTGCAAGAGTTGGCATCAAACATATTCCAGATTTCTTCTCAGTATTTTTCTGAAAAATATTCTCAGGCACAACATCTTGTTCTGGATATAAATTTGACAGTAATCGTGCATGTAAAGCTTCTTTCCCATGCTCGGTCACTTTTCCAATTCTAATATCTTGTAGAATAGTCTTGTAAACTTCATCCTTCGCCTGACGCATATTTTCATGCAGTTCAGCATAATTGAAGTTTAACCATATATTGACGTTGCCAATGCTGCCTAGGCACTTCCTGGTATCTTCATGCGTGAGCATTTTGAACACAGGTTGCCCTTTCACTGGTGTCAGCTGCAGAAGATCTCCGAAAACAATGATGTGTTTGCCACCAAATAACACATCATACTCTGTTTTGAGAACTTCTTGCATTCTCAAATGCACAAAGGCAAGCATGACATTGGAAACCATGCTTACTTCGTCAATGATAAGAAGTTTCATTTTCCTCAAGATTCTTGAAACTTTAAAACAAGCATCTCCAGATAGCTTGTGATATTGTAATTTGTTGTCATGCTCCACTGGCAGCATCAGTAAACGATGTAAAGTAATCCCTTTAATGTTATGTGCTGCCAGTCCAGTTGGAGCGGTGACAACACAAGACAGAGATGACTCTGTCCTTTCCTGCAAATAACATGAAATTGCTTTAATAAGGAAACTTTTTCCAGTTCCCGCTTCTCCACTCACGTACAGTCGGACAGGCTTCAACGACGTACATGAGCACTCTTTCTTGTCATGACTTAATCCAATCAATCAATCAATCAATCAAGGACATTTATAGAGCGCACTACCTACCCGGAGGGTCTCAAGGCGCTTGGGGGGTGGGGGGGGGGGGTGCTGCTACTGCTCGAACAGCCAGGTCTTGAGCTTCTTCCTGAAGGAGAGGTGGTCTTGGGTCAGGCGCAGGTCGGGAGGGAGGGAGTTCCAGGTCTTGGCGGCCAGGTGGGAGAAGGACCTTCCTCCTGTTGTCGTTCTTCGGATGCGGGGGACGGCGACGAGGGCGTGACTGGCTGATCGGAGGTGGCGTTTGGGAGCGTAGAAGTTGATGCGGTTGTTGAGGTAGCTCGGGCCTTGATCGTGTAGGGCTTTGTGTGCGTGGGTGAGGAGACGGAAGGTGATCCTTTTGTTGACGGGGAGCCAGTGCAGGTCTCTCAGATGTCCGGAGATGTGGCTGCGTCGGGGGATGTCGAGGATGAGTCTGGCTGAGGCGTTCTGGATCCGCTGGAGTCTCTTCTGGAGCTTGGCGGTGGTTCCGGCGTAGAGGGCGTTGCCGTAGTCCAGTCGGCTGGTGACGAGGGCCTGGGTGACCGTCTTCCTGGTCTCGATGGGGATCCACCGGAAGATCTTCCGTAGCATGCGCAGGATGTTGAAGCATGACGAGGAGACGGCGTTGACTTGTCTGGTCATAGAGAGGGAGGAGTCCAGGATGAAGCCCAGGTTGCGTGCGTGGTCTGTCGGTGTGGGTGCGGTGCCCAGGGCGGGGGGCCACCAGGAGTCGTCCCAGGCGGAGGGAGAGGAGCCCAGGATGAGGACTTCCGTCTTGTCTGAGTTCAGTTTCAGTCGGCTGGTCGTCATCCACTCGGCTACATCTTTCATCCCTTCGTGAAGGTTGGCTCTGGCAGCGGCGGGGTCGTTGGTCAGGGAGAGGATCAGCTGGGTGTCATCGGCGTAGGAGATGATGTTCAGGTTGTGTTGGCGTGCGATGGGCGCGAGGGGGCTCATGTAGACGTTGAAGAGGGTGGGGCTCAGCGAGGATCCTTGAGGGACGCCGCAGATGACTTCGGTGGCCTCTGACTTGTACGGTGGTAGACGGACTCTCTGTGTTCTTCCGTCGAGGAAGGAGACGATCCATTCCAGTGCCTTCCCCTGAATTCCGACGTTGCTGAGGCGCTGCACTAGGGTGCGGTGGCAGACAGTGTCGAATGCCGCGGAGAGGTCTAGGAGGATGAGGGCCGCTGTTTCTCCGTTGTCCATCATGGCTCGGATGTCATCGGTGGCAGCGATGAGGGCGGTCTCGGTGCTGTGGTTGGCTCGGAAGCCAGACTGTGAGGGGTCGAGGGATCCATTCGTCTCGAGGAAGGCGGCCAGCTGCTTGTTGACGGTCTTCTCGATGACTTTGGCTGGAAACGGGAGGAGCGAGATGGGGCGGTAATTCTTGAGTTCGGTGGGGTCCGCTGTTGGTTTCTTTAGTAGAGCGCTGAGTTCGGCGTGCTTCCAGCTCTCCGGGAAGGTGGCGGTGTCGAAGGAGGTGTTGATGATGTCCCGCAGGTGGGGTGCGATGACGGTGTCGGCCTTGTTGAAGACGTGGTGAGGGCAGGGGTCGGTTGGAGATCCGGAGTGGATGGAGTTCATCATGCGGATGGTGTCATCGGTGCTGATCGGAGCCCAGGCGCGGAGGGTGGTGGTGGGCGGCGTTGCTGCGGTCGTTGTGTGCGATGGTTGAATGCTGAAGCTGTTGTGTATGTCCGCGATCTTGTTGTGGAAGTAGGAGGCGAGGGAGTTGCAGAGGTCTTGCGATGGGGTGATGTCGTTGTTTCCGGCGTTGGGGTTGGAGAGCTCTCTCACGATGTTGAAGAGTTCCTTGCAGTTGTGTGCGTTGTTGTCCAGCCGGTCCTTGAATGCAGTTTTCTTGGTGGCGCGGATCAGTTGGTGGTGCTTCCGGGTGGCAAGCTTGAGGGTGATCCAGTTGTCCGGTGTTGGTTCCCTTCTCCAGACTTTCTCGAGGGCTTGGCAGTTCTTCTTGGAGCTCTTGAGTTCGTCGGTGAACCATAGGGCTTTCTTGCTGCCGGGTCTGCTGGGCGGGGTCCTCAGAGGGGCGAGGTCGTCTGCGCAGTTGCTGATCCACTTCGTGAGGTTGTCGGCGGCCTGGCTGGGGTTCGCTGAGCTGGCGGGAGGGTGCTGACTCAGGGAAGCGGCGAGCTGGTCGGCTGTGATCTTGTTCCAGCTTCTTCGGGCAACCTGTTGCTGGTGGTGGTGGATCGTCGTTCTTCTGAAGGTGATGTGGACGCAGCTGTGGTCCGTCCAGTGGAGTCCTGTGGCGTGGCTGAAGGCGATGTCTTTGCTGGATGAGAAGACTGCGTCGAGTGTGTGTCCGGCGAGGTGGGTGGGGGTGGTCACTAGCTGCTTGAGTCCCAGGTTTGCGAGGTTTTCCAGCAGGGTGGTGGTGTTGCGGTCGTCGTTGTTCTCCAGGTGGAAGTTGAGGTCCCCGAGGAGGATGTAGTCGGCTGAGGGGAGGGCGAGCGGGCTGATGAAGTCGGCGATGTCCTCGCTGAATTGTGTGCGTGGTCCCGGGGGTCTGTAGATGAGGGTGCCTCTGAGGTGGTCTTGGAGTTACGTGGATCTGGAAGTGCAGGTGTTCGGCGGGTGCGATGGTGTCGTCGGTGTTGGTCGTGATGCGGATGGTGTTCCTGTGAATGATGGCGATGCCTCCTCCTGTCTGGTTGACGCGGTCTCTCCGGATGATCTTGTAGCCATCCGGGATGGCGATGGCGATGTCGGGCACTGAGGAGGCGTTCATCCAGGTTTCCGTGAGGAAGGCGACGTCTGGGTCTGTGGTGTCGAGCAGGTTCCAGAGCTCGACGGCGTGTCTGTGGACGGAGCGGGTGTTGAGCAGGATGCACTTCAGGTGGGTGCTGCTGGTGTTCTGCTCGGTGGACGCTGGTGCAGTGCAGGTCCGGATGCAGGAGAACTTGCAGGACTGGCAGATGAAGGGTCCGTGGGTGCGTCTCGGGGTGGCTCGGTAGCATCCAGGGGTTCGGCCGGCGTTGAGTGCGTTGAGGGTGGCGGCGTCGTACGTCCGGCGGGTGGGCTGGGGTCTGCGGGGGCCAGGGGTCCTGGCGCTGGGCACGGGCCAGGCGCGGACGGGCGCAGACGGGCTTACCTTTGGCGCACCTTCGGTGCTCAATCGGTGCTCCCGCTGCGCGCGTCCGCTGCGCGGTCGCTCTGGGGGCGTCATAAGAAGGGAGCGGTGAGGGAGGGTCCGCTGGGGGGCGGGTAGCGCGGGGACCAATCGGCAGGCTCATGTAGACGTTGAAGAGGGTGGGGCTCAGCGAGGATCCTTGAGGGACGCCGCAGATGACTTCGGTGGCCTCTGACTTGTACGGTGGTAGACGGACTCTCTGTGTTCTTCCGTCGAGGAAGGAGACGATCCATTCCAGTGCCTTCCCCTGAATTCCGACGTTGCTGAGGCGCTGCACTAGGGTGCGGTGGCAGACAGTGTCGAATGCCGCGGAGAGGTCTAGGAGGATGAGGGCCGCTGTTTCTCCGTTGTCCATCATGGCTCGGATGTCATCGGTGGCAGCGATGAGGGCGGTCTCGGTGCTGTGGTTGGCTCGGAAGCCAGACTGTGAGGGGTCGAGGGATCCATTCGTCTCGAGGAAGGCGGCCAGCTGCTTGTTGACGGTCTTCTCGATGACTTTGGCTGGAAACGGGAGGAGCGAGATGGGGCGGTAATTCTTGAGTTCGGTGGGGTCCGCTGTTGGTTTCTTTAGTAGAGCGCTGAGTTCGGCGTGCTTCCAGCTCTCCGGGAAGGTGGCGGTGTCGAAGGAGGTGTTGATGATGTCCCGCAGGTGGGGTGCGATGACGGTGTCGGCCTTGTTGAAGACGTGGTGAGGGCAGGGGTCGGTTGGAGATCCGGAGTGGATGGAGTTCATCATGCGGATGGTGTCATCGGTGCTGATCGGAGCCCAGGCGCGGAGGGTGGTGGTGGGCGGCGTTGCTGCGGTCGTTGTGTGCGATGGTTGAATGCTGAAGCTGTTGTGTATGTCCGCGATCTTGTTGTGGAAGTAGGAGGCGAGGGAGTTGCAGAGGTCTTGCGATGGGGTGATGTCGTTGTTTCCGGCGTTGGGGTTGGAGAGCTCTCTCACGATGTTGAAGAGTTCCTTGCAGTTGTGTGCGTTGTTGTCCAGCCGGTCCTTGAATGCAGTTTTCTTGGTGGCGCGGATCAGTTGGTGGTGCTTCCGGGTGGCAAGCTTGAGGGTGATCCAGTTGTCCGGTGTTGGTTCCCTTCTCCAGACTTTCTCGAGGGCTTGGCAGTTCTTCTTGGAGCTCTTGAGTTCGTCGGTGAACCATAGGGCTTTCTTGCTGCCGGGTCTGCTGGGCGGGGTCCTCAGAGGGGCGAGGTCGTCTGCGCAGTTGCTGATCCACTTCGTGAGGTTGTCGGCGGCCTGGCTGGGGTTCGCTGAGCTGGCGGGAGGGTGCTGACTCAGGGAAGCGGCGAGCTGGTCGGCTGTGATCTTGTTCCAGCTTCTTCGGGCAACCTGTTGCTGGTGGTGGTGGATCGTCGTTCTTCTGAAGGTGATGTGGACGCAGCTGTGGTCCGTCCAGTGGAGTCCTGTGGCGTGGCTGAAGGCGATGTCTTTGCTGGATGAGAAGACTGCGTCGAGTGTGTGTCCGGCGAGGTGGGTGGGGGTGGTCACTAGCTGCTTGAGTCCCAGGTTTGCGAGGTTTTCCAGCAGGGTGGTGGTGTTGCGGTCGTCGTTGTTCTCCAGGTGGAAGTTGAGGTCCCCGAGGAGGATGTAGTCGGCTGAGGGGAGGGCGAGCGGGCTGATGAAGTCGGCGATGTCCTCGCTGAATTGTGTGCGTGGTCCCGGGGGTCTGTAGATGAGGGTGCCTCTGAGGTGGTCTTGGAGTTACGTGGATCTGGAAGTGCAGGTGTTCGGCGGGTGCGATGGTGTCGTCGGTGTTGGTCGTGATGCGGATGGTGTTCCTGTGAATGATGGCGATGCCTCCTCCTGTCTGGTTGACGCGGTCTCTCCGGATGATCTTGTAGCCATCCGGGATGGCGATGGCGATGTCGGGCACTGAGGAGGCGTTCATCCAGGTTTCCGTGAGGAAGGCGACGTCTGGGTCTGTGGTGTCGAGCAGGTTCCAGAGCTCGACGGCGTGTCTGTGGACGGAGCGGGTGTTGAGCAGGATGCACTTCAGGTGGGTGCTGCTGGTGTTCTGCTCGGTGGACGCTGGTGCAGTGCAGGTCCGGATGCAGGAGAACTTGCAGGACTGGCAGATGAAGGGTCCGTGGGTGCGTCTCGGGGTGGCTCGGTAGCATCCAGGGGTTCGGCCGGCGTTGAGTGCGTTGAGGGTGGCGGCGTCGTACGTCCGGCGGGTGGGCTGGGGTCTGCGGGGGCCAGGGGTCCTGGCGCTGGGCACGGGCCAGGCGCGGACGGGCGCAGACGGGCTTACCTTTGGCGCACCTTCGGTGCTCAATCGGTGCTCCCGCTGTGCGCGTCCGCTGCGCGGTCGCTCTGGGGGCGTCATAAGAAGGGAGCGGTGAGGGAGGGTCCGCTGGGGGGCGGGTAGCGCGGGGACCAATCGGCAGGCGGGGGGACGTGTTCGGGGCTGCTACGGCGGGAAAAACTGTGGCGGGAAAAGCTGGGGGCTCGGCTGGCGGCCCTTTGGCGGCTGGGGTGCTGGGGTGGCCCTGCGGCGGCTGGGGCGTAGGCTCGGCTTCGGCCTCTGGCAGCAGGTAAGGAGGAGCGGCAGGGGGGTGTGGGGGCGACCAGGCCGTGGGCACAGTGGTCGCTCCTGGAGAGTGGAGTGGGTCCCCTTAAGAAGGGAGCGGTGAGGGAGGGTCCGCTGGGGGGCGGGTAGCGCGGGGACCAAACGGCAGGCGGGGGGCGTGTTCGGGGCTGCTACGGCGGGAAAAACTGTGGCGGGAAAAGCTGGGGGCTCGGCTGGCGGCCCTTCGGCGGCTGGGGCGCTGGGGCGGCCCTGCGGCGGCTGGGGCGTAGGCTCGGCTTCGGCATCTGGCAGCAGGTAAGGAGGAGCGGCAGGGGGGTGTGGGGGCGACCAGGCCGTGGCCATGATCAATTTGCATGGTAACTTCGTCATATATTTTCCTCTGCTCAACGTTGAGTTGTCTTTCCAACTCTTCTAAGTTAACCGCATCCTCCTGAGCATGTGCCATGGCTCTTTCCACTTCATTCATAGCAGTGGCAGCTTCATTTTCGATAACAGGTCCTCCTAGTGGATCCTGACTCAATGAAGCAGAACTCTGACTGTCCTGAGAACTGTCTCTGGCAATCTCGGCTGCAATCATTGCTTCCTGCTCAATTTCCGCATTCAACATTTCTACATATTTGGGAAAAGCAGGACATTCTATGGTCTCCTTGGCGGCATTGAAAGAATCTTCGTAACAGAGAAAATCTCCAAGCAGTTCCTCTTCTGCACGCCAAGGCTTGAAAAGTTGCAAAAGTGCTAAATAGAAAAACTCCTTTTTTTCAGGAGATTCGCCACTCAATTTTCGATGGTTTACCAAGTGGCATTTTCTTTGCTTGACCAGACATCCCTCACTTCCTATTACAGCATACACTCCTTTCTCAGTATCTTCTTTGATGTTCCTCTTGAATATGTAATTTTGAAGAACCTCATACAGACAAACATTCTCGAGGTGAATGCTTCGATTTGAATAATATGTATCCAACATGTTGGTCTTCAAAATGTCGGTACTGTTTGGCTCCTTTTCCGCCAAATACTCAATTTCCCGCACAGGTTTGAGAACTCGATTACGCGTTGCAGCAAGACCAAGACTCGCCCAAACGATACTCCTGGACTTGGCATAGAGACTTGCTGAAGACAACCGGTCAGAACATTCGTACGCTCCGATTTCTCGATGCGACAACATCTTCAGACTGAAACTGTACAACTTCTTGCTGAGGCTCTTTTCATGGGAAATGTCCTCCCACATATCCTTCAATTCTGTCTTCTCTTTTTTGGTGATGTAAGACATCACATACCGAGCCACAGCCATACAGTTATCAGCCACAAACTGTATATCCATGTTAGCATTCCACATGGACAAAATCACCGGGTTGTAGTCGTTGATGTACTTGGACTCTTCGTTCCTCTTCAAATTGTATGTGTTTTTAGGTGATTTCTTCATCACATTATGTCGCAGCGAAGACATCAAACTGTTTACTCTTCCTTTAGAAATCACCGGTCGTGGAAAGCCGAAACGACATTTGGTGTAGAACTTGTCCTTGTTTCGGAATTTACGACGACAGTACTTTCCACATCGATGGCTTTGGAAACGCAGAACTTTTTCTCTTAGGCTTTTCTTCTCCTTTGCGTTTGGAACAGCACACGTAGAATACTGTTGTATAAAACTCATCACTGAGTCTTCTGCATCCGTTCCAAATTTAGGTGCATCCTTGATCCACAGCAACATATGTATATGAGGAGCACCTCTTGCTTGGTACTTCTTTCTCCAGAAGAAATCCAACACCTCTCCAAGAGGTGGATTCTTCTTATTCATGATGAAAGACATCATAGCTTCAAATCTATGATTGAAGTACCTACATACATTGACTGGATCCAAAGAGCACAGTTCTCCGGGTGTCTTGAATTCGATGTTTTCTACGTTAGCATTTGCCTCTCGTAGAAATTCAAGTAAGTCTTCCCAGCCATACTCGGCACAGCTCAGAGTGAGGAACCATGTGGGAGTTCCTAAGTTCCTCAGCATACATTTTAAATCACCATGACGACGGTACCAGTACTCATTAGTACCACGCTGACACGCCATGAGATTAATCAGGTGAGAATCCAAAATACTGTCTTGGACATTGACTTTATCCATAAAGTCACTTGCCGAGATGTTTTGCATGTGTATACCACTTTTCAAGATGTGGTTGACTGCATATGACAGTCCAGACAGATCGCTTTCAAACAGGAGATGAAACAAATAAGGAATGCATTGTCGAAACCTAGCATCTCCTGCATACAATCGCAAAGTCCGGTATTCAGAAGCAGGAATTTGATGAGGTCGCTCATCATATCTTCCTCCCTGACCTGTTGGAAAAAGCTGTGGGAAACACCGAGCTTCCAAACTTTCCTCCCAAACACTAATGGGACTCCCTTTGGCTTGTTTCATTTGAAACAACTCAATAGCATTCCCCATGACTTCCTTGGAATGCAAAGGATGAACACTATAATGTTCATATATTTCTTCACTAGTAGAGGGTTCTACTTTCTCAATTTGACCAGCACACAAATCGCTATCCTCTTCCTCACTTACTTCCTCTTCTGCAACATATACATGCTTATAGTATTTATTCTTTTTTTTCAAATACAATGTTGCCTTTTTAACTTTCCTAACATCCACTAAATCTTGCCATATTTTCTTATTCTTTGTCGGAACCCCATTAACTAAGATAACCAGAGGTTCCTCTTCCACTTTTTCTACTCCAATTGTGTTAATGTTTTTCTTCAAATCTAGAGGCAAATAAACAACTCTTCCCTTTAATCCTCTCTGTAAATCTGATGAAGGCAATTTCCCTGTCTTTGGCTCCATTCTTACAATAGCCTGAAAGGGATGGATACTTTGAATCAAAATAGATTCATAAGTATTTAAATCCTTCAATTCAGAAGGAATCTCAACCAATTCCAGATTATTATGAACTGCTCTAGCAGGCATCTGGTTTTGATTTAATTTGCAACAACAATAAGTACACACACGTTGATCCAATCCCAAATCAAAACAATTTTCTACCATCAAGTATGTTGCGAAATCCTTCCATTCACTATTATTTTCCCTTTCACTTTTTGCATATAAATCCACTAACTTAGTCTGATTCTTATAATAAGTGCGTCGACAACACACACAAGTGAAATTTGGCCTCTCACTTGATTTGACCTGAAACGTCGCAATTTCCCTCTGGAAATTATCTGTACTGGAAACCTGTACACTATCTTCCACATTACCCGCTTCTTCTTGGTCAATTTCAACATTCTCCTCTTTACTTCCAAAGTAACAAAACTCAATTTCTTCACATATATTCTTCACATCTATTTCAGAACCATGCAAAAGAGCAGCGCATAATTGTTTAAGCATAATTGCTGGACTCTTAGCATAATACAACATTCTAACTAATTTCCTCACTTTATTATGATGCACTGCTAGCATCCTGAAATGATGAAAAACACTCTGGCATACTCTCCTGGAAAGACAAGCCAGTGAATGACCAGGCAAACCTGTCACTTCTCTCACTCTGCAAGGATCTAATTCTTGCAACAACCTCATTTTCTGCTTCAAACTTTTCTTATTAAATGACCGTACAAAATCACAAAGCAAATTGATGGAATACACTTCCAGGTGTACACAGGACCCTTAGCACGTCTTCCTAAAACCTCATTACCTAACACCTCTTCTGCCTCTGTTGTCACAAGTTTTTCTTTTTCAACTGGACAACCATCTTTCACTTCATAAGCACGACCACTGGTGTCAACTGCATGCACCAAATCATTATCCTGGAAATAACTCTCCTCATTAAAAAATGCCTCACAGCTTGAACTATGCATCCATTCTCCAGAAAAAACTTCACAAAAATTACTACGATTAACTATTCTCTTCCATCTACTATTTCTTTTGAAATCATAAATTGCCTTGTTTAGCTTCCTAATTCTATTGATTATCAAAATAAATAACTTACGTTTAATTTCAAATGCCTGATCAATAACTTTCTCAACTTTTTTTGTTCTCTTATAAAAAACCACTTTCTGTTGACCTTTCTTAATATTTTTTAACAAATTGCCAATTATCCTGTTGCGGAACATTCGTTTACGAATGTCCCTAAACTGTTGTTTCCTTCTACTATCATGCACAGAGTTATATCTTGCTCTAGCAGTAACATTTTTCATTGGCCTTTCCTTTCCGTTTGAATTGCTTCTCTTATTCTGGACTGAAACATTTTCTGTAGTAATATTTTTTTTACTACAGATATTTCTTATGAATGTTTTTGTACTCTTACCCGGTGCTTTCTTGGTGACTTGACAAATCTTTTTGTTAGAGGACTGCTGCTTTTTTTCATTAACCTGCTGTCTTTGACGTTTTGCAGCCTTTCTCACTCTTTCTTTGGTTGGCATGCTGAAATCTTGAAATGATCTGCAGTTGAATCTGTGGTAAAATATAATAAAAAATGTTATTAACCACTATTACCCAACAGTAAATCAATAACAGTAATCAAAAACTTAAAACACTACTTCACATTTTTACATAGAAGATTTTTTAGTGCTTGGCAAATTTAGAATACAGAAATAGCAGAAAAGAAATGGAATTTATATTCATGTTACCTGTGCTATTTTATATGTGAATCTGATCTAATTTTATGAGCATATTTTAATATTTTATTGAAGACACTACACATAACCTGTTTTTGAAGGTGTCTTTATTTTTAAATTAAACGGTTTACATTTTTACTTTTTATTTATTATAAATTTTTAAAATAAATGTTTATAGTTCCATAGGCTCAAGCACGTCAGCTTCCCATCCTATGTCATATAATTCGGACAAATCTGCATCCTCATCACGTTCTTCTTCATCCACAGGATTTAAATCATCCAAGGGATCAACATCCACTGATGTTTCAATTACGAGTTCAATGATGAGGTCAAAATCGACTGATTGCTGATTGTCGCTCATGTTGATGTTGTCTTTATCTTTAAAGAAAGATAACAACAATGAGATGTTGCAGAGTAAGAGACAAATCTCAGAGATTATAATAGTAAAATTGTTTAACAAGAGTAACATTTTGCAGCTATTATATAGCCATGTCCAGCGATGCTGAGCAGGTGAAGCCTATGTCTAATTTTTCAGTGAACAGGACTCATCTCTTCTTAACCTTGGATAAGCCTCACCGACTCTGTGTCCCCTGCACATACTTAAATGTAAAGGGGCAGATTTATGTTAAATGGCACATCCCCAGGCATGCACCAGTTAACGTGCACCGCTGCTCTGCCACCCATGGTGTGCCGCATTTACAATCAGATAGGAGAAAGCTACGTCAAAACCCTGCGCCTGCTTGAAGCAGGCATAGGTCTTGACGCAACATTGTGGAGATGGGGCACCCCTGAGCCTTGCTGGAGCTGCATCACACTTGCGATACAACTCCAGCAATGCGCCACCTTAACGGCACAGATGCGTCACGCATCTGTGCCATTTTTGCCCCATGCTGCGCCGCATTGTAAATGCAGCACACCATGGGTGGCGGAACAGCAGCGCAGGATGACTGGCACATCCCTGGTGATGCGCCAGTCATCATAAAGCTATCCCTAAGCTTCTTATCTTGTTAGAGATGAACCGCCACATGCATCATCAAACTATTTTGCATTTCCTAAATAGCGAATTTTAAGGGATAAATAGCGATTCTTTACCATTCCTAATTTGCGATGAGCAAATTGCTAATTGCAAATTACCCATTCATTTCCATGGGCCAGGAGGCCCATAGGAATGAAGGTGCAATTTGCAATTAGCAATTAGCTCATCGCAAATTAGGAATTTTTCCAAAGGTGCAGGGGTGTCTCAAGAACACCCTGCTGCACCCCTGAAAAAGAAATTTGGGGGCATATGGCGCACATACATGCCCTAAGGGCATGTATGGGCGTCATATGGCACCTTTTGTTTTTTGGAAAAAAAGCTTTTTGAAAAGAATTCGCAAATTACCACCAACTAGAAGTTGGTGGTAGTTTGCAAATCCTTAATGGCATTTTTTGCATATTTTTTGTTTGATACATTGCATTTAAGGAATCGCAAAATTTGCAAATCCTTCAGTACAATCGCAAAATAAGGAATAGCAAATGTTGCTATTCCTTATTTTGGATCAAACTTGTTTGATACATACCATTTGTCTAATTAGCATTCGCAAAGGCCGAAATTCGCAGAATTTTGACCTTTGCGAATGCTAATTAGCATGATACATATGGCCCCAAGTGAGGCCTGTCTTGCAACATGGTGCATCTTTTGCATCACTGCTGCATCGGTTTCATGTGGCACGTTTTTTTTACACCATGACACATCTGCCTAAATGCATCAATTTGTAATTTTGTCGCCTCATAGCAAATCTTTTGCACCGCCGCTCCATCAGAAAAGTGATGCACAGTGGCGCAAAAGAGGCATACACCTATCATAAATCTGTCCCTAGCATTTTAAATGATTAATTCAGGATGACGATAAGGTGTGGCCTATCCAGAGGTTTGTTTAAGGTGAGGCCTACTCAGGATTGCAGATTAAAGTTACGCTTGATGAAGAATACAGAGGAGATAATACATGTAAAGGCCTACCAATGAAGTAAGTAATGTCCACTTTATTGCGCCAGTCATCATAAATGTATCCCTAAGCTTCTTATCTTGTTACAGATGAACCGCCATATGTATCATCAAACTATTTTGCATTTCCTAAATAGCGAATTTTAAGGAATAAATAGCGATTCTTTACCATTCCTAATTTGCAATGAGCAAATTGCTAATTGCAAATTACCCATTCATTTCCATGGGCCAGGAGGCCCATAGGAATGAAGGTGCAATTTGCGATTAGCAATTAGCTCATCGCAAATTAGGAATTTTTCCAAGGGTGCAGGGGTGTCTCAAGAACACCCTGCTGCACCCCCTGAAAAAGAAATTTGGGGGCATATGGCGCACATACATGCCCTAAGGGCATGTATGGGCGTCATATGGCACCTTTTGTTTTTTGGAAAAAAAGCTTTTTGAAAAGAATTCGCAAATTACCACCAACTAGAAGTTGGTGGTAATTTGCAAATCCTTAATGGCATTTTTTGCATATTTTTTGTTTGATACATTGCATTTAAGGAATCGCAAAATTTGCAAATCCTTCAGTGCAATCGCAAAATAAGGAATAGCAAATTTTGCTATTCCTTATTTTGCATCAAACTTGTTTGATACATACCATTTGTCTAATTAGCATTCGCAAAGGCTGAAATTCACAGAATTTTGGCCTTTGCGAATGCTAATTAGCTTGATACATATGGCCCCAAGTGAGGCCTGTCTTGCAACATGGTGCATCTTTTGCATCACTGCTGCATCGGTTTCATGTGGCACGGTTTTTTTACACCATGACACATCTGCCTAAATGCATCAATTTGTAATTTTGTCACATCATAGCAAATCTTTTGCACCGCCGCTGCATCAGAAAAGTGACGCACAGTGGCGCAAAAGAGGCATACACCTATCATAAATCTGTCCCTAGCATTTTAAATGATTAATTCAGGATGACGATAAGGTGTGGCCTATCCAGAGGTTTGTTTAAGGTGAGGCCTACTCAGGATTGCAGATCAAAGTTACGCTTGATGAACAATACAGAGGAGATAATACATGTAAAGGCCTACCAATGAAGTAAGTGATGTCCACCTCATTGCGCCAGTCATCATAAATGTATCCCTAAGCTTCTTATCTTGTTAGAGATGAACTGCCATATGTATCATCAAACTATTTTGCATTTCCTAAATAGCGAATTTTAAGGAATAAATAGCGATTCTTTACCATTCCTAATTTGCAATGAGCAAATTGCTAATTGCAAATTACTCATTCATTTCCATGGGCCAGGAGGCCCATAGGAATGAAGGTGCAATTTGCGATTAGCAATTAGCTCATCGCAAATTAGGAATTTTTCCAAGGGTGCATGGGTGTCTCAAGAACACCCTGCTGCACCCCCTGAAAAAGAAATTTGGGGGCATATGGCGCACATACATGCCCTAAGGGCATGTATGGGCGTCATATGTCACCTTTTGTTTTTTGGAAAAAAAGCTTTTTGAAAAGAATTCGCAAATTACCACCAACTAGAAGTTGGTGGTAATTTGCAAATCCTTAATGGCATTTTTTGCATATTTTTTGTTTGATACATTGCATTTAAGAAATCACAAAATTTGCAAATCCTTCAGTGCAATCGCAAAATAAAGAATAGCAAATTTTGCTATTCCTTATTTTGCATCAAACTTGTTTGATACATACCATTTGTCTAATTAGCATTCGCAAAGGCCGAAATTCACAGAACTTCGGCCTTTGCAAATGCTAATTAGCTTCATACATATGGCCCCAAGTGAGGCCTGTCTTGCAACATGGTGCATCTTTTGCATCACTGCTGCATCAGTTTCATGTGGCACGGTGTTTTTTACACCATGACACATCTGCCTAAATGCATCAATTTGTAATTTTGTCGCCTCATAGCAAATCTTTTGCACCGCTGCTGCATCACAAAAGTGACGCACAGTGGCGCAAAAGAGGCATACACCTATCATAAATCTGTCCCTAGCATTTTAAATGATTAATTCAGGATGACGATAAGGTGTGCCCTATCCAGAGGTTTGTTTAAGATGAGGCCTACTCAGGATTGCAGATGAAAGTTACGCTTGATGAAGAATACAGAGGAGATAATACATGTAAAGCTCTACCAATGAAGTAAGTGATGTCCACTTCATTGCGCCAGTCATCATAAATGTATCCCTAAGCTTCTTATCTTGTTAGAGATGAACCGCCATATGTATCATCAAACTATTTTGCATTTCCAAAATAGCGAATTTTAAGGAATAAATAGCGATTCTTTACCATTTCTAATTTGCGATGAGCAAATTGCTAATTGCAAATTACCCATTCATTTCCATGGGCCAGGAGGCCCATAGGAATGAAGGTGCAATTTGCGATTAGCAATTAGCTCATCGCAAATTAGGAATTTTTCCAAAGGTGCAGGGGTGTCTCAAGAACACCCTGCTGCACCCCTGAAAAAGAAATTTGGGGGCATATGGCGCACATAAATTTTAACAACATTCCTTTACCTCAAAAACGATTTTCAAGTCATAATTTGAAAACACTGCCCACGGGGAAATGACTTAAAATGTCCTTAAGACACATGAAAGTGTTTTTTTAAAGCCTTTGCAAGTTTTTGGGTCACTTTTAACATGGCTATGTAACTCAAACAGTCAAAATCTAAATTTACCATGCACAGGTGGGACCATATTTACAAGGAATGTGCCCCACGGGGAAAGGTCTTTTAATGTAATATGGGAAAAATGACATCAGAGACACTGAAATGCCTTATAAAGAAGCATACACCATTATATCCTTGTCATAAATTTACAAACCATTCCTTTTCCCCAAAAACGATTTTCAAATCATAATTTGAAAACACTGCACATGGGGAAATGACTTAAAATGTCCTTAAGACACATGAAAGCATTTTTTGATTGCCTTTCCAGCATTGTTGGGTCACTTTTAACATGGCTATGTAACACAAACATTCAAAATCTAAATTTGCCATGCACAGGTGGGAGCATATTTACAAGGAATGTGCCCCACGGGGAAAGGTCTTTTAATGTAATATGGGAAAAATGACATCAGAGACACTGAAATGCCTTATAAAGAAGCATACACCATTATGTCCTTGTCATAAATTTAAAAACCATTCCTTTTCCCCAAAAACGATTTTCAAATCATAATTTCAAAACACTGCACATGGAGAAATGACTTAAAATGTCCTTAAGACACATAAAAGCGTTTTTTGATTGCCTTTGCAGCATGTTTGTGTCACTTTTAACATGGCTATGTAACGCAAACATTCAAAATCTAAATTTGCCATGCACAGGTGGGAGCATATTTACAAGCAATTTGCTCCACAGAGCAAGGTCTTACATTAAAATGGGAAAAATAACATCAGAGACACTCAATTGCCTTATAATGAAGCATACACCATTATGTCCTTGTCATAAATATTATAACCATTCATTTTCCTCAAAAACGATTTTCAAGTCATAATTTGAAAAGACTCCACAGCTCCTATGCACAATAACACCCTGTCAGTACTAATACTTCACATTTTCTCCAATTACATTTTCTCAAAGGAACAACATCTATTTGTAAAACACTTGAGACAAAGCAACATTTGAAAAACACAACTTTCTTCATAATTTTCTCCTTAAAACACACTATTCTCTATCTAAATTAAAGAAATCTTTTCTCACCTTAGCAAATACTTTGAGTTTCAAAACAGTCTCAGAAACACACCAATTTGTCTTCAGCAGAGCAAAAGGTATGCACTCCAGAGTCTGCAGCTATCAAAAGCACAGAAATGCTGTAATTCTTCACACATATCTCTCATGTCACCCAATCAAAACTCTTCCCTCACTTTTTTTCAAATGAAAACCCTTCCCCCCTCTGCCCTTTCTGCCTTTTTTGCATGGCAACCACCTCTTGGAAGACCTCTGGTGTTTGCAAGTTCACACAACAATGTTGCAATTGAACTCTGAACTCTCAGTGCACCTCATATCCAGTGCATTCTTTCATTTAATGATTTTTTCTTGACCACTCAAAATATATCTTTCAAACAACTCATCCATGCACCCTAACTTTCTGTTTTCAGCAATCAAAATCCACCAATCACTGTTACTGCTTCATTAACACAGAAACTCCACCGTTTTTTTCATTTTAAACTCTTATTTTTTCAACTGCCATTTCATTGCCATACTTCATCTGACTGCAGGAGAACCTTCTCTCACCATGTTTTCTGTCTGGATTGTTGGACATAGTTACATCTATTGGGCTCAGAGGTATGCTGAGAACAGGAATTTACCTAACCTCAATTTACAAGATGTGGAAATTAAGTGGTTTGGCCACAGAGGATTAAAATGTCACCAATTGATACCATTGGTGAAAACCTTTATGCATTTGCCAAAACCTGTTAATTGTGCACTGTGGAGGTAATGATTTGGGCACTTTGACTGGGGTAGGTCTGGAAATGCTTTTAAAGGACACCTTTGAGCAATTGATGGCACTTTTTCCTCAGACTGCCTTGGTATATTCAAATATATGCCAAAGACATAAATGGAGGTGGTCAAACCAATTTTGTCCACAAATTGAGAAGTCGAGGAAGCATGTAAACAAATCTGTTTCAGCTTACATGAGAGACCATGGAATGGGCTCCGTGTACAACAATAACTTGCGTTACTACATGCAAGATATCTACAGAGGAGATGGAGTTCAATTCTCAGATGAGGGCAACAGAATTTTCATTCTGAATTTAAGACTGTGCATTGGTACCTACTTATAAGTACCTAAATGTACCATAAACCCAAAAGCTCTTCTCAGAGCTACCCTACATCTGATCAGTCACAATTATTATTTTACTCTAACATTTTTCACTAATTTTCAACAAAGTACGCTCCCTGGGGCGCTACCCGGTACGCGAACCGGGAGCTAACCTCGCTAAATTTTTTAAAATTTTTATTTTTTTCGCACATATGGGCCTCCTCAGCCACCCTCAGAAAACCTAGGGGGTCAAGATAAGTCTACCGTGCCCCCTTCTACCCATTCTGAACATTATTTGCCCTCCATCTTGTATCTTAATTCGACCGAAACACAAAATGGTGGACTCCCGTAACGCTTAAGGTTCGCGAACCGGGGCGCTCGCCAGTTCGCGTACCGGGTCGCTCCCTGGGAAGCGCACCATCAAAAAAGGTGGGAAAGTAGTTTACAGAAAAGCGACTGGAGACAATTTCACCAAATATAGATTAGCTCATACTACATACCAATGCCTACCATTTTCACAAATTTGATGGAAATTCCATTTAACCATTTAGCCTGTAGACCTCTCTAAATACCCTGAGGTAAATTACTTCACAAAACACATCTGAAGTGTTGGAATTGACAACCAATTAAAATGTTACTTTCATTTTCTACTTTTTTTACCTGACATTTGATTGGTTATGTACCTGAATATATATAAAGGAAGAGAGAGAAACACAGCCATTTTGACTACTACTTCCTGAACTACATTGCAAGATCATTTTCACTCACAACTTAAACTTGTTTTTAGAAGGTGAGATATTATTTTATAAATTTGAAAACATTTTCAGATAGTTATATACTATCCCTCTGTAAGAGTTAGGCATTGAGAAAGGCTTCTTTATTATAATTATGGATTGATTTAGGTTTCTGTGGTATAATTATGAATTTACTTAGGCTTCTTCACAGGCACTTTTTAATAGTACTACTTCACGCCTGAAACCATACAGTGCCCATAGATTACTTCTCTGTTATAAACTCACAAGTACCTGTCTGAACTTAAACCCAACAGTGCCCTATCTCTACTGATATATTTATTTTTTATGCAAATTACAGCAATAAAATGGAAGGTGAGTAGAATGTTTCCTTCGAAATTGTTCTGGAGAACAACACAGAAAAAGATATTGAGGACAATGATGACTCAGATTTCATGGATGAATCACGGGACCATGAATTAGTTCAATGTGTAGAATCTGTGGATCATTTACTTAATTATGATGACGGTCAAATGTGGGAACTTATGTTCACTCAACAAGAGGACATATAGGACAGTCAAATGCTAGACGTTCTATTAAATTTTGAAAAACAATCCGAAAAATAAAATTGTATGTAATATTAAAAAATTGTTTGAGTCTTTAATCATTTTTATATGTAATTCATAAACTAGTTAAATGTTAGAAATGTTATTAAATTTTCAAACACAATCACAATAATAAATAATTGCTTAAAAAATAAAAAAATTTAAAAATAATCAACAAGACCAACAATCAATTTACATACAGTATTTGAAAAGTCTATCATTCTTTTTTCCTTATAGTACGCTGCCCAGAACGCTTCCCGGTTCGCGAACCGGGCGCTACCCACGCAAAAAAACAAAACAAAAAAAAAAATTTTTTTGCCCCGCGGGGCCCTTTTAAAGCCTCCACATTAAACCTAGGGGGTCAGGGAGGATCTACTATGCCCCCTTATGGTCATTTCCCCCTTTGTTTTGGCCTCCTCTTGTCTCTCAATCCTACCGAGAGACAAGATGGCGGCCGCTCCGGACTGTTTAGAATGTTGACAGACACCGGAGAGCCAATCAGCTTCGCTACGCGAAGTTCTGTTACGCGTAAAGTCCGCAAACCGGAGCGCTGCCCGGTCCGCTGTTACAGATATATATCTTTTTTTGAACGTTAATTTCTCAAAATCCTCTGAAGCACATATATTGAGACCTAGCAAAGGCACATCGGGCTACCAGTCCCTACAATTTTGCCAAGTTTCGTGGAAATCCATTCAGCCGTTCGGGCTAAAAGTGAGGCCAACCGCCCAATGGAAAACTCAATGTTAAAAACACGTTTTGGGACCCCCCTTTTTTCTCGGCCCCCCCTTGACGAACCCCCCCCCCCCCAAATTTCCAGGGGCTGCTCAGAAACAAAATGTTCCATTTTCCAGAAAATTTCAGCCAATTCCGTATACAAACGCCAAAGTTATTAGACATAGAATTTTCAAAAATCCCATAGGGAAAAATCCTAACCATATATACCTACTGGCGACCGCCAGTAGGTAATATATATATATATATATATATATATATATATATATATATATATATATATATATATATATATATATATATATATATATATATATATATATATATATATATATTAACAACGCAAAATCCCACAGTCCTCGGGATTCACACATGAAGAGCACTCAGAGCCAATACAGCGTGGTTTTGCCAAGAGATTTATTGCAGAAACTTTCCGCAAGTTAAGTCAAGTTTACAAACGCGTTTCGGCGTTGCCGCCTTCGTCAGTGTAAACTGACATTTGTTTTCTCGTAATTTAAATAAAACCATGGTGACCTTATGTCACGTGTTTCTTAAAAGATAAACATAAAAAAAGGCACATAGCTTGTAATTACATCATTACTTCTACGGCGGCCATCTTATAATGGGTTTAGTACAAGTTATATTCATTATTTTCATAACATTTGTTACCATCATGTTATTCATTTAACTTAATTCCAGGTCTGATATATATAACAGTGCAAATCTATTTACTTATTCGGTCATTCAATTGTTAAAGGTAACTTATGTTACATGTATTCATTTTGAGGCTCACTACTATCCCGTTATGTAAATGTAAATGTATTGCGACTTATATAGCGCACGTATCACCCGAAGGTATCAAGGCGCTTGCTTAGGGAACCCGTCCTGGTATTCCCCTCTGAGATACCCCGGCAGGGTATCCACAAGGTGAAAGCCAGGCATCCCGCCGCGAGGGGCCGTAGTGGAGATTAAGCAAGCTATTGCCCAGAGTCGCAGAGTGTGACCCCGTGAGTCGAGTAGGCACCGGAGCGAGAATTGTCGAGTCCGTGGAATTTTTGAGCCCGAGACCCGCCGAGGCGGGGAATCGAACCCTGGTTCACGGCCGATCTCAGCTTCCGGGTCTGCCGCCTCTAACCACTGAGCCACGCTTCTCCATGCTCCTTCTTCTATGAGTCCTCACGAGAAGTTCACAATTTATTGGGCCACATGATATGGGACAATTCACATTCTCTGAATGTCAAGCAATCAAGCCCTGAATGGGCATTTCCATTTCTCACGTTGCACATTTAAAAAGTAACTCTTCAGAATGGTCCCTATATCTTTCTATAGCAAAGGATACTGTTTAGTTACAGGGTGATAGAGCAGGCATTACTGGTTTTTAAGCTTACATGTTAGTTTAGTCATTGTTTTTCCAGGGTTTAGAAAATATCATAGGAACCCAGTTGATAGCATTCTAGATATGGGTCCACATCTCCTCTTCATTGTTCATCCCGCCCGGGGTCTTGGTCTGGAGCTGGATAATGAATCTTGATTCTAGGGTTCTCAGTTTTTTTACCCAGTTCCCCCCTCTCTCTGTTTTGACTAGTTGATCCAGTATGAAATAAGTCAACAGATTGCTGTTGCTATTGTGTGCTTGCTCGAAATGGCGAGCTACTGGATAACTTGGATCCTTAGAGGTGATGTATATATATTACCTACTGGTGGTCGCCAGTAGGTATATATAGTTAGGATTTTTTTGAATAGGGATTTCTGAAAATTCTATGTTGAATAACTTTGGCGTTGATGGACGGAATTGGCTGAAATTTTCTGGAAAATGGCACATTTTGTTTCTGAGCGTCCCCTGAAAGGTTGGGGGGGTTTCGTCAAGCGGGGGCCGAGAAAAAAGGGGGTCCCAAAACGTGTTTTTTATCATTGAGTTTTCCATAGGGCGGTTGGACTCACTTTTAGCTCGAACGGCTGAATGGATTTCTATGAAACTTGGCAAAATTGTAGAGACTGTTTGCCCGATGTGCCTTTGCTAGGTCTCAAGATATGTGCTCCAGTGGATTTTGAGAAATTAACGTTCAAAAAAATATATATATCTTTGACAGCGTCCCGGTTGTTGTGTTGTGTGGGTGATGTAAGTACCAACATGTAGGTACCAATGAAGAGTCTAAAATTCAATGTACACCGTCTCCTCTGTTATTAGAACATATTTTGTATGTTCTAATATGGGTTATTTAAATGTAAATGTGTGGAAAAGCACTTCATGCTTTAAAGCAATTGTATTTTTGAACTGATTGTTCTTTCCTCTTAGTCCTCCTCTTTGGTTTTTTTCCCCACACTCTTCTTCAGCATGATAGTTGATAAATTCGTTCCCTCAAAAAATTTATATACATAAAAAAATTATATTAAATACATATAAAATATATTTTTCCTTTAAAGAAGAATACATTTTACAGCTTTTGATATTTGCTATTAAAAAACCATTGAAATTCACTGAAAAAAACCATAGGTTATAGACCATATATAGTTAGGAATTAGCATTTACAAAACCTTGAAAATTCACTGAAAAAACCATAGGTTATAGACCATATATAGTTAGGAATTAGCATTTACAAAACCTTATTTTACTCACACAAAACCATTGAAATTCGCAAATATAGTTAGTTGCACTAACTATATATCGCGCACCCGCAATCCACTGCTGATCATGTCACATATTACATCATTCATGACATGGTCAGTGACATCACTGATGACATCACTGATGACATCTCAAATGACATCACTGATGACATCACTGATGACAACATCCAGTGACTGTATGTTTCTGTAAAGTTAAAATATGTCTTACATATTGAAGAATGAGTGGATGTATAAGTGTCTGGATGAAGGATTTAGTAGGAGCATGACTGACTGTATGAGTGAGTGATTAAATGTGTCTCACTGAGTGCATGGGTTAGTGACTAAACTGTCTTAATTTGTGCATCATTATGTCTGTTGTTCTGTAAACTGCTGCATGTGTTGATCAGTAGCTATATGAGTAACTATATGGGTTATTGATTGGTTGCCCAAGTATTTGTATGGGAGACTGTGTGTGTGTGTGGGTGGCTGGGAGGTGTATGACTCTGTGCATAGATGTGTGAGCAGTTGATTCACTAGATGTATGGGTTCAAAAGTGCATGTGGAAACAGCTGTATGGGCGGTTGACTGTGTGCATGAGTGTATTGGTGAGTGAATGGATATCTCAGTGCTACATGTCAAAGTAAGTACATATGTAAAACACAGTACATGTGAGAGTTGACATATATAAATAACTGTGCATAAGAGCCAGTGAATGTGTGAGTGGCTGTATGGATCATTGTGAACTTGTATCAGGGATTGTATAAGAGAGTAAATATGTGTTAGTATATGTTTGAATAAGTAAGGTGTGTATAACTGTATAGTTGAGGAAATGGAGGTGTGATTGATTCTTTGCATGACTGACTAGGTGTGTGAGTAACTCCATGGATGAGTGACAGTCTGTGAGTGTCTGTTTACACTGAGTGTATCTAAGGTTATATTAGAGTCTGAAGAGGTTCATCGTATTATCACATGAATGATGTCATCAGTGATGTGATCAGTAATGTCAAATGAGATGTCATCAGTGATGTCATCAGTGATGTCATCTGAGATGTCATCAGTGATGTCATCAGTGATGTCATCAGTGATGTCATCAGTTATGTCATCAGTGATGTCATTTGAGATGTCATCAGTGATGTCATCAGTGATGTCATTTGAGATGTCATCAGTGATGTCATTTGAGATGTCATCAGTGATGTCATCAGTGATGTCACTGACCATGTCATGAATGATGTAATATGTGACATGATCAGCAGTGGATTGCGGGTGCGCGATATATAGTTAGTGCAACTAACTATATATGCGAATTTCAAAGGTTTTGTGTGAGTAAAATAAGGTTTTGTAAATGCTAATTCCTAAATATATGGTCTATAACCTATGGTTTTTTCAGTGAATATATATATATATATAAAATTTCTATGGCAAAATGAAACCCCTCATTTTGTTCCTTTTCAAATTAAATGTATTAAGTGTTACCACTTTATTCCAATCAAGATGACTTCAGGTGTGCCATACTTTTGTCATAAGTAAGACTGTTAGCGTTCTAGTTGTTCTTTAGAACACTCTGGGACATTCTGTCATTGGGCTATAGTTGGGCTACATCTGGCTGATATTTGGGCTACATTTGGGCTCTTTTGTCTCTGGTGGCCATCTTGGGAGACTGCATATCAGAATTTTTGTAATGAAATATAAGAGGATTTGAGAAGTCACTCAAAATGTGCCCTAATTTTTCTTTCTTCAGCACTAATCATAATTTCTATGGCAAAATGAAACCCCTCATTTTGTTCCTTTGCAAATTAAATGTTTTAAGGGTTAACACTTTATTCCAATCAAGATGACTTCAGGTGTGCCATACTTTTGTCATAAGTAAGACTGTTAGCGCTCTAGTTGTTCTCTAGAACACTCTGGGACATTCTGTCATTGGGCTATAGTTGGGCTACATCTGGCTGATATTTGGGCTACATTTGTTTTTTTTGTCTTCGGTGGCCATCTTTGGGCTACATTGGGCTACATTGGGCTACATTTGGGCTCTAACATATATATAGCCCAATGTAGCCCAATATATATTTTTTCAAAGTTAATTTTCATAATAACCACTGGAGCGTATATCTTGAGACATAGCAAAGGCACATCGGGGTACCAGTCCCTACAATTTTGCCAAGTTTGGTGGAAATCCATTCAGCCGTTCGGGTTAAAAGTGAGTCCAACCGCCCTATGGAAATTAACATGGGGAAAACACGCTTTGGGACCCCCCTTTTATCTCGGCCCCCGCTTGACGGATCCCCCCGAAACTTTCAGGGAAGGAGCGGAGCGCAGCGAGGCAAAGTTAAGGAAAATTACAGGCAGATCCCTCATTCAGCGCCAAAGTTATTCCCAATAGAATGTTGCGGATTTCCTATGGAAAACGATCCTATCTATAACTACCTACTGGCGACCGCCAGTAGGTAATATATATATATATATATATATATATATATATATATATATATATATATATATATATATATATATATATATATATATAAAATTTCTATGGCAAAATGAAACCCCTCATTTTGTTCCTTTGCAAATTAAATGTTGTAAGGGTTAACACTTTATTCCAATCAAGATGACTTCAGGTGTGCCATACTTTTGTCATAAGTAAGACTGTTAGCGCTCTAGTTGTTCTTTAGAACACTCTGGGACATTCTGTCATTGGGCTATAGTTGGGCTACATCTGGCTGATATTTGGGCTACATTTGTTTTTTTTGTCTTCGGTGGCCATCTTTGGGCTACATTGGGCTACATTGGGCTACATTTGGGCTCTAACATATATATAGCCCAATGTAGCCCAATATATATTTTTTCAAAGTTAATTTTCATAATAACCACTGGAGCATATATCTTGAGACATAGCAAAGGCACATCGGGGTACCAGTCCCTACAATTTTGCCAAGTTTGGTGGAAATCCATTCAGCCGTTCGGGTTAAAAGTGAGTCCAACCGCCCTATGGAAATTAACATGGGGAAAACATGTTTTGGGACCCCCCTTTTATCTCAGCCCCCGCTTGACGGATCCCCCCGAGACTTTCGGGGAAGGAGCGGAGCGCGGCGAGGCAAAGTTAAGGAAAATTACAGGCAGATCCCTCATTCGGCGCCAAAGTTATTCCCAGTAGAATGTTGCGGATTTCCTATGGAAAACGATCCTAACTATAACTACCTACTGGCAACCGCCAGTAGGTATTATATATATATATATATATATATATATATATATATATATATATATATATATATATATATTCTCGCTCCCAGGTTGTCCACCTTATGAGTAGCACGCGAGCAGCAGCTTTTGCTCGCGTGCTACTCACATGGTGGACAACCTTGGAGCGTGAATATATATATATATATATATATACATATATCTTCGCTTCCAAATGTTGCCAGGTCGTGCACTCTTGACACGGGTGCTTGTGCGCGGGTGACAACACCCCGCTTTAATCCAGGCTTCCCCTTTCTCACCTTGCAAGAAAGCACAGCACTCGCAGGAGGAGGGTATAGATTCTTTATTACCCTCAGAGAACCAGACGCGTTTCGGCTACTGCCTTAGTCTTTGGTACAATAGCGCGCCATTTTTTTAGTATTTAAATACCATTCACGTGCATGTCATGGAGATAGACAAGGGACAAATACATGGTCGCCATCTTGTAATGGTTTGTTTGACATTTTTAACATGCAGGTTTTGCCCTGAATGGACCTTCCCACTTCCCATATGCAATATATACATAACATCTTGGTTATATATTCACATCACCCCTCAACATTGTTTGATGATGCACATTACATTACGCCCTGGATGGGCCTTTTGCGTTCGTCAAACATTTTATTCACATTTTGTCCTGAATGGGCTTTTTGTTCCCTCCATCTATTGTCTCCTTTCCCCAAAATCACATTTTCATCACCCACTGTGTGCCCCTCTATCGTTTCCCTCTTTTATGTACAAAACTTAAAACTTGAAACTTCAACAGGTACTGTTATCAACATCGAACATTCTCACAGAGCAGGGAGCCCCCTACCCTAGATGTACTGTCATCTCTTCATGGCTATTCAACCCTCCAGGCACCTTTGTTCCAATGTCTATTATATATCTGGATTCCAGCCTCCTTAATTTCTTTAGCCTGTCCCCACCTCTGGGGCTCGCCGCAACATGATCCACACCAAAATATGTTATCAGGTCACTGTTATTTTATGATACTGTTTAAAGTGCCTAGCCACTGGGTATGTGGGGTCACAGTTTGTTATCGCCCTTAGATGTTCCAGGATGCGTAATTTCATGGGGTTTACCGTACTGCCAATATAACGTAGTCCGCACGGACATACCAGGCAGTATACTGCAAAGGGAGTAGAACATGTAAGGAATACTTTTATTTTACGTTTCTGTCCCCTGACATCATAAAAGAGTACTTTTTTACTTTGTTTGCACGCCTTGCACCTGCCACATGGAAAGAATCCCGGCTTATGTTCTCCAAATGGTCGGTCTACTATGCGTGCCCGATAACTCTGTGTCAGTGTATTCCGTAGTGCCATAGCCCTTCTATAGGTCACCCTAGGTTGTTTGGGCATATCTGCACCAATAACTGGATCAGTAGTTAAAAGTGTCCAGTTCTTCCTCAGAATTTGTCTTAGACCCCCTGCCCCCTCAGAGAAGGTGGTGATGAATCTAAACCTCCCCTCCTTTTCCAATTCTTTTGGTTTTATTTTCAACATCTCCTTTCGGGGCATTGCATCCACTTTTCTTTGGGCATTTTCTAGACATCTATCATTGTATCCTCTTGTTTTAAACCTGTCTATGCTTGCTTGTGCATTTCATTTGTAATCCTCCTCTAAGGTACAATTCCTTTTAATGCGAAGCAATTCTCCGTATGGAATACTGTAGATTAATTTGGGCGGGTGGCTACTGCTGGAATGTAGCATGGAATTTCCTGCCGTGGGTTTCCTGAATAGCTGTGTATAAACTTTACCTTGTTCCTTTCTAATTTCTAAGTCAAGGAAATGTATTTGCTTATCACTTATTTCTGCCGTAAAGTGTAGATTATACTCATTCTGGTTCAATATGTCTATGTACTCTTCTGCTTTGCTTTTGGAGCCCCGCCACACAAGTAGTAAATCATCTATGTACCGGTACCACACCAGTACATGTTGAGACCATTCTGTGTATTTCTCATGCCATGCCACATTTTCCTCCCACCACCCCACAAATATGTTCGCGAAACTGGGAGAATAACTCGTGCCCATGGCTACTCCAACTAATTGGCGATAGTACTGGTCTTCATACAAAAAAATATTGTTACTCAAGCTGAAATTTAGGAATTCCAATAGCATTGCATTATGATCTGCGAAACTCGCTTCTCTTGTAGACAACATTTCATTTATCGCAAGCATACCCTCCCCATGGCCTATGCTTGTGTACAGACTAGTAATGTCCATCACTATGAGCAAGTCCCCTTCTCTTAGTGTGATTTGTTCCAACTTCGTCAACAGGTCTTTCGTGTCTTTGATGTAACTACGTAAGTTTTTCACATGATCAATTAAAAAGTAATCAATGTACATAGACAAATGTTCTAACAGGCTTCCCTGTGCACTTACGATTGGTCGTCCTGGAGGTTTCAAACTGTTCTTATGTACCTTGGGAAGGTGGTAAAAACAAGGTGTCACCGGATTCAGATTTCTTAAGTAAAGATATTCCTCTGTTGCAATAATTCCCTTCGTATGCCATTTTTGCAACAATATGCAAAATATATATATATATCTCTGCAGCTATTCTTCTCGGTTGAAAAGAATCGGGGAACACCGCAGGGCTTTACAGGATTTCTTTGGTATTGGCATGACGCGTTTCGGCGGTTGCACGGGGCTCACCTGCACCACATCTCGTTTTAAGGATCACTCGGCCAGTTCATGTGTGCGTACTACAGATCCCATCATGCAGTTAGAGGCTATCCAGCACTTTCTGAACTTGAGACAATTGAGGTTCACTACCCACAATATCATGATTCTTGAGTTCATCGAATTCTGTTTGAACAACAATATATTCCTATTCGAGGATCAATTGTTTAGACAGGTGTCTGGGACAGCGATGGGTACCTGCTTCGCTCCCAGCTACGCGAACCTTTTCGTCGGCTGGTGGGAGGAGCAGGTGCCCAGGGGCTGTATGGTGGATGGAGTGGAAGGAAAGACGGAGGGCTGGTTCAGGTACATTGACGATCTGTTTATTATGTGGCGGGGCTCATTAGCAACAGCACAAGCCTTTATCAACAAACTGAATGAGAATGCCTATAATTTACACTTTTCAGGGATGGTAAGTCCGGTATCAGCTGAATATCTAGACCTGAAAGTGTTTTCACAAGACCAGCAGATCCACACAGCTCTACACAGAAAAACAACTGCTGGCAATTCCATTCTTTTTGCTAGCAGCAGCCACCCTCCTCAACTAATCAAGAGCATTCCGTACAGAGAGTTACTTCGGCTCCGTAGGAACTGTTCAAGACTAGAAGACTTTGATGAGGCAGCCAATGAGTGTGTGAATCGATTTAAGGCCAGGGGGTATGGAGAGTCTCTTCTGAAAAACACCTTGAGGAAAGTAAGGGCCATTCCTAGAGATTCCCTAATCACTACTAAACCAGCCACTGAGAAAGCTGATGATGGTAAAGGAAAGTTTAGGCTTATAACCCCTTTTTCGGCTGGAGCTAACGATCTCAGATCCATGCTGCGTAAAAACTGGCATATTCTCAAAACTGATAGCACTATCAAAGACGACCTACCTGTTCACCCACTTATAACTTTTAACAAAACCAGATCTTTAAGAGACTATCTGGTGACCAGCCATCTAGAAAAACCACTCCCTAAAAGTAACATCTTAAAATCTATGAGTGGTTTTTTCCCTTGTGGAAAATGCAAAGCGTGTACTGGGAGCAAAAGAGTTCTCTCAGTGGAAAATCAAGACACTGGCAAAAAACTGCATATAAAACAGTTCATCACTTGCAGCACTCCCCTAGCAGTCTACTGTTTGGTTTGCCCCTGCGGTCTCCGCTACATAGGGAGCACTATCAATATGCTGAAGTTGCGGATTTTAGAACATTTAAGAGCTATTGACAAGGCCGACCAAACATACCCCGTTGCCCGGCATTTCGCCGAAAAACACAACAGGGATCGCAACCAGCTCCAATATTTTGGTCTTGATACCATTAAAAACAACGCTAGAGGGGGTGATCGCCTGCGACGACTACGCAGGCTTGAGTCGCGCTACATTATAGACCTTTCTACTAAGTGGCCAAAAGGGATGAATAGTGGGGAAGAAATGGTCTTTCACTTAGGCAAATAGTAACACTGCTGTTTCTATATCTAAATGTATTCTGTTTTCACTAAAGTTTTGTGGATCACTGTATATATCATTGTGTGTATATATATTATATGTCCCTGTACAGTTACAGGGGAGGTTAATTAAGATGAATTGATAAACTGCCTCTCTAGCACACATATATTTAACTAATGCAGAGAATTAGTTCCACTTTATAACTTTATATATTTATACACGTACATTGTTCTAAATAAGTGGTACTTTAATAGGTTCAAAGGGCTCTTTGATTCCTATGTTATATGTTACATTAACATTAACTTGATTACAACTCACCACTGGTATATCTTCTCGACTTCTTTGGTACCTCACACTCTTTGCACTATGTATGATATGTTCACGTTTAATTTCTTAGTGTATATAATTCTGTACAATAGGTTGTATATAGAGTCCCCTCTCTGTGTTTTAGAGGACCATTGCCGATCCACGGCTATATCAAATAGTGTATAACAAGTCACTTGAACTGCATAAGATACCTCCCATCCGTGCATATTCACCTATCTGTAGGTATGATTACGTTGAGAACACTTATTATGAGCATTCAATAATGTATGTATATTTTACCATTACAAGATGGCGCTTGTTGGGAGAGCTATAGTCCTCTGTCGATATCGACTGAGAGGTGTAACCTTTGTACTCTGTCATCAGTATTAAATGTACCGGTTATTTGTGTGTAAACACACACACTGACGAAGGCCAAGTGCCGAAACGCGTCTGTGGCAAGCTTGTAGTTGAATAAACTACTGTGTGATCAAAGGTACCCCCCGAGTGCTGTCATCTCTTCCTTGGGATTTCAGGATTGTGACGAGCGCAATATATATATATATATATATATATATATATATGACGCTCCACATCCTCCCAAAACTCCAAAGAAAGGATATATATATATATATATATATATTCCAAATGCAGACACCCAAAAATTGGAAAGCCTCACAGAGCGTGTTGTTGCATCATTTATTGGCAGCTTGCAGATTTCCAACAAAGCCGTTCACATGCAATAGGCCTCCTCTGCCATACGCGTTTCTGGATATAAATCCCTTGTTCACTGGCGAGGCAAGTAGTGACTCTGCACTCGCAGCGTTATTTACCAATCTGCCTTAGTGGGCATGGCTCTCAAGCATTATGGTATATTGAGTCCGATTCAATCACCTTTAGTGAGTTCCTCCCATCCTGCTTCTGAGTTGTATTCATCCTTTAGTAGGTTCGTGCGAGATGACAGGTAAGAAATCCGCTTTCTGTTAAGGCCACCAACGTTCGCAGAAGTGGCGGGTCTTTAGCACTTGAATAGACAAGGGTGTCAGCGGAGCAGCGTTCTAATCATAAACTGTTCAAACAAGACTGTGGGACCGCAATGGGCATTTCCTTTTTCGCCCAACTACGCCAATATTACGATGGGGTGGTGGGAGAGAACGATGGTTTGGAATCTGCAAAAATCAGATGGAACACAACAAGATTATTTTATGGGTCAGATATATTGACAACCTTTTTATAATCTGGAATGGTACGGATAATGAATTTCAACAATATTTTCAAAAGTTGAATCAGAATGAGATAGTTTACAAGTGAGACAAGTCAGAAAGGAATCTCTTTCTTAGTCACTTGGATATATATTGAAGGAGACCAACTACATTCAACACTATTCTATAAAGAAACAGCCACAAATAGCATCCTACATGGGACAAGTTTTCACCCGAAATCACTACTTGAAAGCATCCCAAATGGAGAATTCGTGAGGATGAAAAGAAACTGCTCCAAAGAGGAAGATGTGGAAGAGAAGATCATTAAAACCACTGCAATGTTAAAAGCAAGAGGCTACAAGGAAACAACATTGAGGAAAAGCAAACAAAAAATCAGAAAGAAATCTCAAGCTGATATTTTGATTCCCAAGAAAGAAAATGAAAAACAAGTGGGAGACAATAATGATCAGGAAGCGCCCAGATGTATCATAACATACAGCAAAAAAAGTGGAATCATCACTAACAAGATACAAAAATATTGGCATTTAATTGCAAATGACCCTATTAGGCTCAAGACCGTCTATAACATATAGAAAAACAAGATCAATCAAAGACATGATTGTGAACAGTCAATATGAAGAAGAAACACAAACAAACTGGCTCCAGGAACCACAACGTGGCTTTGTGAAGTGTAACAGCTGCAAAACTTGTAAAATCGGCGTGAATCACAAAAATGTACCAGACTATGAAGGGAAAATAATAGAGATCAACCAAAGAATCACGTGTGCTACCAAGTTCGTTATATATGTCTTCAAATGTAAATGTGGCCTACCATATATAGGAAGAACATTTTGGAACATGTAAGAGCAGTAAAGAACAAATATATGGCATATGCGACAGTTAAACACATGGCGGTGTGCCAAAACAGCGATTGGAGAACAATGAGTTTCTTTGGCATTCATGCAATAACAAACAACGAACGAGGTGGCAATAGAATTAAAAAACTTCGTCAAATGGAATCAAGATACATAATACGACTCAGAACCAAGGCCCCGCTTAGGATGAACACTGACGAAGAGTTATATGTACACTTGGAATAAACAGAAAAATCTGAAGAATCAAGGGAAGAACTAACATCGAACGTTAAGAAAGGCCTGAAAAAATTTATGTGGAAATTTTGATGTAAAGTGGAAAAGAGAAAGTGACCTGATTTAGACACTAATCCCCTACAAGAAAAAGTGAAACAGAAAACAATTGGGACGGATCTGAGCCATAAAGCAATGATTCGAACATCGTGCAATACTAAATTTGAAATAAGAAAGAAACTTATAGCAAGCTACTTCAAAAGAAATTTATACGAAAATATATTGTGCCAAAATGTGCCAGATAAAGTGGATTATAGCAAATGATCAGTCCCGGGAACAAATCCCAATAAGAGAACCAGAATTAAAAAATAACTTGGGTCAATTCAGAGCCAAGAATGAAGAAACAAAAATCAGTCGACACTAAAGAAACGTGATTAACACGTGATTAAGGCCTAGGAGGGCTGAAACGCGTTGCTGTGAATCCCTTCAGTGAATAAAAACTTGAGGAAAATTGGATTTATGGAGTGCAGCGTATCCTAATAACAATATATATATATAAAAAATATTTTAGTAAAATTAAATGGCCTTGGCTAAAGTCAGACCTAAAAATAGATAGAATCCAGGGATAATGAGGATCATGTTTCCTGAGCATTTATTTTCCATAATTCAGTATGAAAAATATTAATAAATAGCAAACAAGATAACAATATGTTTTGTATATGTCTTTCTAATTGTTTTTGTCCCATCGAGGGCTTACTGAAGTTAAGAACCATCATCCTGATTCACAAAGGTAAACTGAGACAAAAGTCTAACTTTACGACTTTCGGTATTCACAAAGGACATTTACGAGTAGTAAAGTTAGGCTTTTGTCTAAGTAAACTTAAGTTTTGGTCCTAAGTTGAACTGACACCAAAACTTAAGTTTAACTGAGACAAACGTCTAACTTTACAACTCGTAAATGCCCTTCGTGAGTACCGAAATCATAAAGTTAGACTTTCATCTTAGTTTACCTTTGTGAATCGGGCCTTAGATTCGCATGCACTGGAGATGACTCAAACCCAATAAAATTTGGAAGCAGAGGTAACTACGCTTTCATTCTTAGGTGTTGGTGTATACACGTACTCATTTCCAGTGAAGTCAATTTCATGTGATGTGTAGTAGCGTGTACTTTGATGGAGCATTCTTTTATCAATGCCTTTTTTCACTTCTACTGGTCATGGTACATACATATGTACTGGTTAAAGCTCAGATAACTTTAGGTTTGCAGGAGATTTTCTTTTATTAAATGTTACTTTTTTTTTTGCTTTTACTGATATCTGTAATTTAACATATAACGTCGTCACTTTAATAATTCAGTGGGGGTCAGAAGAGCTGTGTGATATGAGGTTACGAGAGGTTCAGATGTAGTGCAATGCTTAATATTGAAGCTTTTCTCATTAGTCAATTAGATTCTTCTCTTAATATAGTGTGCTTTGTGTGCTTGCCAGAGGCATGAATTAACATATTCAGTATTTGTTGTAGGGAAGCTTCAAGAAGTATCAACACCTTAACAACAGAAATGAAAAGGTTTTCTGATTTCAACAGGGACTTGGGCAGAAATTGCATCATGCTCATCAACAGAGCAAGCTGATTCTCTAGTTCCTGGAGATGTGGGAGCGGAAAATCATCAGAAATTGGGCATGCTTGAAACTCAAAATTATCACATGGCTCAGATTTATTGGAGAATACACGTGCAGTTATGAATTTTATTTATAGCGCTTGATGCTACCTACGCCACTGAACACATAAGTAAGAATTTCCAATGTCCTGTTTTATTTTAACAGATGTTAAAATATGGTTTTGATAATGCTGAGCATACCATTGTTAATAGGTTTTGAGTTTTCTTTGAAATATGTTTGACCTTTCTTAGAGTCATTTATCCTTGTTGACTGCTTGCAGGGTTGTACTAGGGTCAGCAGAACATCATGTGTTTGTAATGTAGCCGTGTTTCATGATGGAGGTCTTAAAAAGATTTTTCACCCACATTCCCAAAGGGGAGGGGATCTCTAGGGGACCCCATCATGTTTACAAATGGGTTACTGCCTCCTCTACAGAGTCGGTAATTTATGACCAGTGTTATTCAAAATTAGGAAGGGATTCCCTAAACACGCCCTTCCTAATCGCAAAAGCAAAATGCAATTCCGTAACAAGTTATCAAGTTGCATTTTGCCTTTTGTACATGGCAAAATGCCCAATGGGCCATTAACGACCAGTAAAATGCTTCGTACATCTGGCACTTAGTGGGTTGTACTCCATTCTGCAGGGGCAGCGGATGCATGAATCTCCACTCTCAAGGTTGACTACTTCCTGCCATATTTAAAGATCTCTACCTATCTGGCAAAGATATCAATGCCTTTAATGGAGGCTCCACCACAGTAACTTCCCTCAAGGCAATGATATTCTGTTTCATGCGGCCACCCAGCAAATTGGGAGTTTGTTTTTGAAAAGCAAAAAGCTATTGGCCCTGACATTTTGGAAGTTTCCTCCAAAGGTGTCAAGGTCATTATTTTTTTGTTTGGGACTCGCAGGTTTTTTCTAGCGGTCCTTAACAGCATAAAAGTGCATCTCAACATCCACCCCAAGGGCTTCATTTATGGCATTTGACATAGGACAGCGCAGCAAGGCACCTTGCTGCGCTGCTCTACGCCAAAGTGAAATGGCAGGAATGCACTGTATTTAAGCAATACGGTGCATTCCTGTCCTTTCTGCTTGCACTGGCACCGTTTTGGCAGATGTTACAGGCAGGATTGTTTTTTGCCAATTGAAAGAAGAAAAAATGAGGAAAAATTAACATATTTCTCCTTGTTATGCCTCACCTCGGGAGGCATACGGATTTGACGCTTCGCCAGATTTACATCACTTTGAATATCTGGGGCCTTATTTATGAAGGCCTTGCGCCGCCAGTGCGTCACTTTTAAAATGGGAAAAAGTGACGCACCGGTGGCGCAAGGCCTTCATAAATAAAGCCCCTGGAGTGGTGTCAAATTCCATTGATTTGTGCTGTGTCTCCTTACTCATGATTTTTGGGACCACTGAAAGCCACTCAGAGGGTCTTTGAATGGCTTCAGAAATCTTTATGAGAGCTCTGTGTCACGCACGTACCACTTTACGTGGTGCATAAAGGATGCAGGGCTTTCATAAATGAGCCCCTAAATGTCCCTGTGTCCATCAGTGTAAGGTTTTGTCCGGTGGCGTAGAATAGTTTGCCCGACTCCAAGTGCAAAGAGCAGACCATCACTTTAGTGGACAGGGTACTCTTCCTCGTTTGTGGCGGAGTGCCTTATCTGCCAAACTCTAGATAACCCCTTTGTTTTAAAAGATGGGTAAAGCAAGGAAGGTTTGTATCAAAAGCTTTCCACAGAAAAAAGGTATTTAGGTGCGAACTTTCATGTAAAAATGTTCCGCTAGATAATGTCCGGACCGAAAGTGTTTTTGTAGCGTTTGTCCCTCCATACCTACTTTTATTAGAGATTTACCGACGTAAGATTTCTTTTACACTTTGAAATCTTTTTGAAGTTATTCAAACAAATTCAGGAAGTTTAGGAAGAAGAAGCTTGAATCTTCGCAGGCCCCTAAACATAACAATTCAGAAATAAACCAAGCTGCTATTTATATGCCTCCTTTGCAGCCTATGCTAGATTGAGGATATGGTGCTTCGGCTAATTATTTAGCTCCTTTCTCCCTTTCCAAACATATATATGCACTTTCCTGTGTGGTAGATATTCTCGAGCTGAAACAGGAAAAAAAATACAATATATTTTAGAAGGAGGAAGAGGCACCAGTCTGCTGAGAGGCATGTATGCTATGTGTGAATATATAAGGAATTAGAGCTTTTTGAGCTTGAGGCAAATTTCATAGGAATTGTGCATATTAAAAGACCTCTTAAATTTTACATGACTTCAACAATTAACAACCCCAGAACAGTCTCTGGGTTCTTATAACCTCTGTCTTCTAACACAGAGCAATTACGTTCTTTTCTTTACCTTCTCATTTAGCGCTGGAGAATACACGCTTCAGGCGTTACTTCCTCCCAGAACTTAAATAAGGAAATAAGAGCAAAGCAATCACAGAAATATAATGGCCTTAATCAAATTGCAGGTTAGGCTATGAAAGCAAAAATCACATTTATCATTTGTAGCTTGGCAGGTTGTGCAGATGTAATCTACTAATGAAAAACAGGTGTTTCTGTGTATCCTTTGACAGACCAGAAAATAATTATACTTTCTGATGATGTGTGTTTTGTACAGTTTGTTCTTGCAGATACCTATCTAGCTAGAAGATCTGATTCAATAAGATTGATAGAGGCACAGGAGCCAAGGCTCAGCTGCCATGTGCACATCTAATAAAGGGTTGTGAATCTTCATTGCCTTTCCCGGCTGATAAACCAGAGTTAGGAGGTTCCATAGAGTGGGATGTATGACGTTACAATGCATGCTTTTACCACGCATGCTGTTACAACGCAGTTTTTACAACGCATACCATTACAACGCATAGCGCTTTGGGGTGCTGGATAGTGAATAGTTTAATTTACTATTCCAACTCCAGTCCCCATGGACACTAGGGAAGGTGTTGGATAGTAAATTAAATCTATTCCCTATCCTAGAGCGCCTCCCAGCACAATGCGGTGTAATGGTTTTCGTTGTAAAACCTGCGTTGTAATAGCACTGTGTGGTAAAAGTTGCGTTGTAAAGGATGTTTCCCCATAGAGTGTTTTGCCTGCTGTTGGAAGCTGCAAAACGAGGGCCTGATGTAGAGTTCGGTGGCTGGGTTACTCCACCACAACTGTGACGGGAAATCCTGTGAGCCATATTGCAAGTGCCATAGGATACAATGCACTTGCAATTTGGGGGATTGCATAGCCATCACAGTTGTTATGGAGTAATCCGTCTGCTGAACTCTTAGTCAGACCTAAGGTAGAAAACATCCATAACTAACTGCTACTGATTGCTGTTTCCCTTGCCCTAAAGGTAAACTTAATGTCCAACATTATCAGCTCATTTTCATTATCATCCCCCAAACCCCAACTCTCACCAAATGCAAAATAACTTGTATTCAACCTGGACACCAACCTCTCCTCCAAGGAACACACTGCCAAAAATACAAGCACGGCCTGTTACAAGATTTGTCTTCTAAGGAAATTGAAATGGCTTCTTCCAAAACACAACTTCACAATAGTTATTCAAGTCCATGCACTCTCACACTCAGAGAGTGGTATGCCCTACTCCATGGCCTCCAAGACTCCACACTGGCACCTCTGGGGGGCATCCTCTACACAACAGTATGTCTCATCCAGGGCCTGAAGAAATGTATGGTAATGTTAATGTTAATGTTAACGAGATTTATAAAGCGCACGAATACCTGGTGCTGAGACAGAGTAAGCCCTCACAGGAGTCTAATCCTGCAACAGCCAGATTTGTAGTCCTTTCCTGAATATTGATAGAGAGCTCCCACTTCTGAGCTTACTTGGCAGAGTGTTCCAGAGTTTAGAGGTACTATAGTGAAAGCTGCGCCCCCCCCAGTGCGATGTTCGAATTCTAGGCAATGTCAAAAGTCTGGCCCCTGTAGAACAGAGGTGTCTGGTTGGTTCGTACCAGACAAAAAGGTTTGGAAGAAAGGAAGGGCCTGTGTGATTCAGTGCTTTGTAGGCCAGACACAGAGCCATAAATGTGATGCGCCCTAATACAGGAAGCCAGTGCAGATTGCGAATCTCTTTCGATACCGGTTTGTACCTGGGAATGTTGACCAACAGCTATGCTGCTGTATTTTGCACGATAAGAAGCTTTTTTAAACACTGCTTCTGTACGTTCAGATAAAGCCATTGCAGTAATCCAGTTTGGACAGGATGAGTGATGTTACCACGCCCCCTCCAGGTGCATAAAATTGCCCTCATCACCCCGCAGTGCGGGAAAGCATTTTCACTGGTGTACTTTTGGCGGACTTACGTGGAGAAGCAGAGGGGTCACGAATAGGTGGAGAACCACGCTTCTCCACACATCTGCGGCATCCTCGATTTACTTCTCGAGATTCCCGCTGCGCGGGAAACGCTCGCAGCTGGGGCTCCTGTGTGAAAAATTGTGGTGAACCACAGCGACCAGAAGCCACCAGGGCAGACTGACATCATCCCACCACGCCCCCTACAGGTGCATAAAATTGCCCTCATCACCCTGCAGTGCGGGAAAGCATTTTCACTGGTGTACTTTTGGCGGACTTACGTGGAGAAGCAGAGGGGTCACGAATAGGTGGAGAACCCCGCTCCTCCAAACATCTGCGGCATCCTCGATTTACTTCTCATGTTTCCCGCTGCGCGGGAAACGCTCGCAGCTGGGGGTCCTGTGTAAAAAATTATGGTGAACCACAGTGACCAGAAGCCACCTGGGCAGGCTGACATCACCCCACCACGCCCCCTACAGGTGCATAAAACCGCCCTCATCACCCCGCAGTGCGGGACGCGCGTGGGATGAGCCAGGCGAAGCACGGGCAAAGGGCGGGCCGTCTGTGGCCGTCCGGGGCTGGCCAAGGCTGGGCTGGGCCACCCCTCTTGATCTTTCTCTGAAGACATTTGACCTTGTAAGTAGGACTGTTATTGCTTAACCAAGGGAAACACCTTATACATAAAGACTGGACAGAAAATAATGTTTTTTTCCGTCACCTTTAGATACTGTTTCTGTAACTTATATACCATTCATAAGATGGCGACAGGTCTAAGTAAAGGGAGGAAGTCCCTGGTGGGGGGAACCGTCCACGGGACTTTGGATAATTTTATAACTAGGGCCGCCTCAGTCCTGGAATATGAAATTGCTGTCACTGAGAGTAGATTGTCTGCCGAACTTCTCAAAAACAAACGTTCTTCCCTGGGAACTATTCAGCAAGCACCTACCCCGATACAAATTTGCCCAAATGATAACAGTACCACCCAGCAGACACAAATTGCTGATATCTCCCCAGAGCTTAGCAAGGAGTTTAGCATTGAAGTTTTAAGTGCTGACCCCTTATTGAACATATTACGGAAGACCCAATTATATTATTATCACCAAACCAGATCCCCATGAGTCAAATACATAACAAACGATTACCAGCAGCCGCTACTATGAAGAGAAAGCGGGGGGAGATGGACATAAGGGCAGATGCTCAAAAATTCCTAAAATACTTCCTGGCCCCGTTAAGGGTCATACATCGAGCGCTAAGAATAGCTTGTCTGACCACGTCCCCCCTCTTACCAATAAAGGGCTTATGGACAACATCGAACATTTGGTTAAATCTCTTTTGTTACCATTGGCGGAGAGGATTAAAAGGATCGGGGAGAACCGAGGCTCAATTGAGCAAATGATAGCCGTTAATACCTTGCTAATAAAGGTACTCCCCCCTGGTAGGCCAAATAAAAGCACATCTGGAGAAGTTGTAGGGCCGATTTTACCCAGTCCCTTGACTCAAAATACTACCACCATTTCTACACATGTGAAACCCAAAGGTATAATAAATCCTGATGCTATCAGTACCAATCGCAGTGTTAACCCTAGGTCAAAAGGTCCCGTAGTATCTGCTAAGCACGTGGATAGTAAACAGGTTACACAGGCTACGTGGAAGGAAACTACTAATACTAGGAAGCATCAGGTAGACCTCCCACCCGAAGCAACACCGTACGTCATAGTTTTAACTGGCGTACCAGAGTTACCACCGGGGAAGAGAGAAGGCTATTCAGAGCTCAAAATAAGGTAATTTACTGGTTGAGGAAAAACAGGCCCCTACCCCCCAGCCTAGATGGCATAATCCTGCATGTAAGGAGACTTGGCTGGGTAGGCCATAGACCTAATGAGATACACGGAGACATCATTGTCGTTTACTTTAGGGACCGCAGGGTAGCACATGCACTGAGCTATTTTTATCCCCGGTCACTTTTCTCCCAACCAGTTGAAACTCTGCATCAACAGGGAAATAGAGCTCCTGATTTTAGTTTTGCTGTCCATACCTCTAACCATTTTGCCAAACTATTAGGGATGGATGGGGTAGACTGACTTTCCAATGAGAAATGTCCCTCCCTTTCGAGCACAGACCGTTGCAAGTCACAAGCGGCCTTGAAGGGAACTGACGAAAAAGGACTTCTCTTATCCTGGAATGTTGCCGGATTATCTGATAAAGTGACCCACCCCCCCTGGTTAGACCTAGTTACCAAATACAGCATTATTTGTTCACAGGAGACATGGTCTGTGGTTGACCTATAATACACCAGCTATACCGAGTTTATACTGGAGAAACAAAGGGGGCATGTGTACATATGTCTCAACTGTGGGGGGGATTAAGGTGCTTAAATTTATCCCTGCTGAGTATTACCAAATTCTAACAATTAGCTGGGGACAGGTAAAATGTATGATTTTGGTGAACTTTTATAATAATGTGCCTTCCAACTCTTTGGATACCGTGACTAACAGTCTCATGCACACTGTAACCACCCTTAAGGACCAATGGAGCGGTGATACGGTTATGCTCTGGGTGGGAGATTTTAATTGTACCATTTGCCCCCATGGTTTGTCCAGCATTTGTGGTTTAGCCGAAAGTAAAGACGATAACCCTACTCACTTTGTCCACTCTACATTGGGCGATGTGTTGAATAACATTGTTTTTTATTTTAATTTGTCCTTTGCTAACGAACTATGCAGTCCATCCATTTCGTTTCAGCCCACCTTTCACGGAAGGGGGTGCAACTCGATAATCGATTTTGCACTCCTTTCCTCTGTTCATTCTGAGTTAGTATCCTCTTGGGAAACACTTAAAGTTCTGTTTAGCGACCATTACCCCATCTCCCTCGGCCTAAAAATCAAAGGGCGCGAACAGAGCCTGAGTGCTATCCCTTCATATTCATCTAGGATAGTCCTCGCAACCAGAAATGGTTACACCTTAAAATGGGATGAGGTGGAGCCAGTGGCATTTCTTCATAACCTAGTATCTAACCTGTATGAAGAAATTACAATTTGCCTCTCATATAATGCGGAACCACAAACTGTGATAGATTTGTTTATTAAAATTCAAGCACAGATGAAAAAATCACTAACAAGGGTTTATAGACAAGATCCAAGTAAAACTAACAGTTGGTTTAATAGCAGCTGTACTAAAGCCCTTACTATCCTGAAAAAAGCATTACATACATCACCTAAGTGTCCCGTGCTGATACGGCAAGCCAGAAAGTCTTACCAACTTGCGATTAAAAATAGGAAAAGCCAATTGAAGAGGGAGGCTTGGCAGGCTTTACAAAAAGACAATACTGCCTTCTGGAAGGTGGTTAATGCACCTACAGTTATGCACTACAATTCATTGAGACAAACGTGATCGATCAAGCAATCACTGGGGATACTTGGGTAAACCACTTTAAAGCTCTCTATGAGCAAGTGATCTCCCCTGCATCAGGTAACCCAATAACGGAGGAAAGGGGCACCGGCCATGTTAGCATTAGGCAAGAAGCTTTCCCAATCAATATAATTTTTGAACTCCAAGAGGTCACTAAGGCCATTAAGGACAGCCCCTCTAGTAAGGCACCGGGCCCTGATGGAGTCCCAATCGACGTATATAAAGCAGAGTGCGAACTTTGGGCTCCTTTATTGACCAATGTATTAAATAAAGCTAACCAGCATGGGTTTACACCCTCTTGGCCTGATGCTAATGTCGTCCTCATTTTTAAAAAGGGCAATAGAAATGACCCTACCTGCTACAGGCCGAATAGGATGCAGGAATGGGTAGATGAAGATGATGTGATATCGAATCTACAATATGGTTTTAGACCTGGCAAGGGAACAATAGAGCAGGGTCTAAACTTGGTCTTAGTAATATCTAAATATACGCATGCCAAGAAGGGTAACATCTTTGTGACATTTGTGGATCTCAGTTCGGCTTTCGACAGTGTAGATCATGAGAAACTTTGGGCAACCCTGAGCACCATGGGCATTTATCCTCAAATTCGTATATTTATTAGAGAGCTATAAAATGGTGCAGGAGCTAGGGTGAGATATGGAAGGTTGGGTGAATGTTCCGACAGGTTTGATATACGGAGGGGAGTGAGACAGGGGTGCATACTTGCGCCCCTTCTCTTCACCCTGTATATCAATTCTGTCGGGCAACACCTTAAAGAATCGCAGTATGACTACTCTTCTATCTCAGGAACACCGGTCCCTATATTCTTGTACGCCGACGACACGGCCATAGTGTCTCGGACTAGGGTCGGCTTGCAGAGGGCCGTCCTTAAATTTTCAGACTATATGAGAGATAGGGGGCTCAAAGTTAATATCACAAAGACGGAAAC
Source organism: Lissotriton helveticus (assembly GCF_964261635.1). Classification (NCBI taxonomy): domain Eukaryota; kingdom Metazoa; phylum Chordata; class Amphibia; order Caudata; family Salamandridae; genus Lissotriton; species Lissotriton helveticus. Next base: position 1,764,432,247 of record NC_136059.1, read on the forward strand.
CATGTCTTGCGGAGCAGGGACAAAGAGGCTACCCTGTCCCATCTTCTTGGATGGATAAAGCATTGAATTTACAGACAGGTTTTCCTACTTTGATAGAAAGGGCTCTTGGCGTGCAGCAGCGATGGCTAGAAACTTGGCTTCCTCTAAGGCGATAGGAGCTTTGAGAAACTTCGCGGCGAAACTTGGTGGACGGCCCGTGAGGGATCTCATTCAAATTTATAAGGCCAAATGCGTTTCCACAGGAACTTATGGCTCAGGTTTATGGGGGATTGAAAACTCGCAAAAGATACAATGCTCCGAAAACCAGTTTATACGGTATCTATTAGGAGTACCTAGATCAACAGCTACCTTTGCCACACATATTGAAGTGGGCTTACCCTTTATTTCTGATATAATTAATATAGCCCCCATGTTGTTGTGGCATAAGGTCTGGGTGACTCCAGAGACAGCTTTTAATAGAGATGTAATCACCAATTGTCTAAAGCTTGACGGTGTGGCCAATATTAAATGGTTGATGTACGTAAAAAAGACATTGACTGAGATTGGGCACCCGGAATACTTCCAAAAACCAGAAAGTATGGCAGCTGTCCTCAGAAGAACCTTGAAAAATTTGGTCCTGGACCAGCTAGCTAATAAGAGGTGGGTCCGGGGAAGAACGAGGAGCACTCTGGTAGTGTATCAGCAAATCACACCCTGTGAAGGGGTACACTACCTTTTATCTGAGCCAAGTTGTTACTCCCGCATGCTATTGACCTGTTTCCGTATGGGTACCTTCTTTCGCCTTATTACTTTTCCTACATGCAACAAATGGTCCAGGGAACGTCTTATATGTCCCTGTGATGATATCTCATTTCAATCAAACATACACTGTGTCCTTTTTTGTAAATTTTATCAGATACCAATGTTTTTTTTTTTTAAACCTATTTTAAAAGCCTGGGGGATACGCACTTGTCGTGAGGCTTTTTTTAAGTTACAGTTATTACAGGCAGTATCATGTTTTTTAAAACGTGCAATTAGGTTTCGTAATTCTATGTAATTGAAATGAAGTAGCAATTAGCTTAGTATTAGCCTAGTATTACTAGCCAAGGAATGTGTTTTGATTGTTTTTTGTAAATTTTTCTGTCCTCATACTATTAGCTAGCCTCTTGCAAATATGAATTTCTGAGCCGAGGTGACACGTGCAACTTGTTTCATTGTGAACTTTTATAATAGGATTTGTGCTAACTTTTGTTTTTCTGATTGAATAGCCTTTTCCTTTTTATCTATGTGAAAGTATTTTTTAATGTATGCTTTTATGATTTTTATGTGAAATCGAATAAAGCCTTTTGAATGAATAAGTGATGTTACCACAGTTTGTCTAGTCTCCACGGGGATGTAAGAAAGAACCTTCCTTATTTTCTTTATAAGAAAGTGGAAGGCAGAGATCGTAGCATTCATCTGCTGAGAGAGTATTAATTTGTTGTCAACCCATACTCCCAGGTTCTTATTCTTAGTATCACATCACCCCCATCCAGATGGAACTCCATTGGCTCTCCTAGCCAGCGTCGCCCATCTTCAAAACTAGCTGCATCATTTACAAAGGCATCACAGCCATCCAGCCAGCACCCTTGCTTATCTTGTAGACAAGCCCACCATCTCCGGTGGTTCTCAACACATCTGCAGCCAAGCCACCATCAGACTACAGACTAATGGGCCGATTACGATGTGAGTCAGAAACTCTTCCTTCCTAATCGAGTTCTGCAAGTCCAACCGACCGATTATGATGCTTCAAAACATCGTTCGGTCGGACCCTCATTGACTTCAATGGGAGCCTGTGTTCTGAATGAGAAGACAGGCTCCAATTGAAAAAAGGGTTGATTGGGGAAAACCTTGCACCCTGTGAAGGGCATCCCATGGTGCCTGCGGCACTGTGCATGGTTTTAAAGGGGGGTCCCTTGGGTAGCACCACAGGCCCCAACCGGAGGCCTGCGGGTTAAGGGGTTCCTGCTACGGGCCCCCGAAGTCAGATTCTAACAGCTGTTTTTTTGTCAGGCAGACCGATTTGGACCAGTAGTCAGAATCGGACATCATAATTGCTTGGTCGGAAATCGTGTCCATGAAGCTGTAAGATTCAGCTCCGAACAACTCGGGCTGCTACAAATGCCGATCAGAAGTGAATCGGACAGCCAAAATGGTTTCCTTGTATCGTAATCGGTCATTCGGAATTGTATCCGATTTGGTCAAAAACATAGGTTCCGAATCGGATTCGGAGAATCTGAATACCATTCGAGCCTTTCCGGCTGACATTGTAATCGGCCCCTAAGAAGTGTAAAAAAGAAAAATGACAACAGGCCATTTCCAGCTATAGCATGCAGATTCTGCAACAACATTGCTGTATCCATCAGGAATGCCTAAATGTTGATCCAGTTTATGACTGACTTGAAGACTCACCTCTTTAAAGAAGATTACACCACTGTGCATTAACTGTCCACAACTCAGCTCCTAGTACTTGCTGACTTCAGGCATGCCTTTGACTATGTACAGCACTCAGCTATCTTTTGGCTAGGTTTATGCTATAGAAATAACATTTATATACATGCATATGCATATTATGACGTCTTGCAATTTGTTTATAACTTCAGTAAAGTTGCTTATTTGGCCTGAAGAAGTCGACATGGCCCTTGACACTGGCACTCTTAGCTGCTCCCATATGATTTTTTTAAAGCAATATTTTAATTACATTAGTTTATTAAAAAATAGGGGCCACTTAGTGGTAACAAACCCTTTGAATCACTAAAACACTGATTTTGCGATAGCTAAACGGATTTTTAAATGCACTAAACCCATTTTGCGATTCAGTAACAGGTTATTAAATTGTAAATTGGGGTTATTATTGGTTATTGAATCATAATTTGGAAGATGCATGTTTAGGGTGCACTTTCCAAATTGTGATTTGAAATTCTATGCATCAATGGATTGCAACATCAATTTCAGAAGCAAACTATTGATAGGTTACTGACTCCTCAAAGAAGTTGGCAACACACCTGCAAAGGGGAAAGGATCCCATATAAATAAAAAAAAGATTGTTTTGGAAGTGGTACTTTTAATTTTATTAAATGAAACTGTTGGACTTAATACTCTTTGTAGGGTCACCGCCAATCTTTTTGTCTTCATCCTTCCTGTTTTCGAAACCCGTTTTTTTGCCTTTTAGGACTCAGTGCACTCTACCATTGCTAACTAGCGCTAAAGTGTTCTCCCCTAAAGCATGGTACAATTGGCTTATACCTGACTGGTACATTTCATTTACTTATAAGACCCTAATACAGTGGTACTACATGTACCGAGGGCCTGGAAATTAATTCTCTGAAGGGGCTGGCAGAACTTATTGTTTTGCCAGTACTCCTGTTTTCTCCGCATATTCTTTTCCCAACCACTCAGAATAACTATTTGGAAGGGACTCCATAAAACACACCCCTTCCAAATAGCTATCCATAACCATTTCTAAACCCATTTCAGGAGTTGGACAAAAGTTTCTGACTCCTGAAATGGATTTAGCATTTTGCAAATAGTTTTTTCAGGTTGCACACTCTTAATTGAAACATTTGAGACCTCAAATGCTTTGTACATCTGGCACATAGAGCTCTAATGGGGAGGGTTAAAAGAGGAGTTCAATATTTCTTTGGGGAATTGTGCATCAAACATTTAGGGGGTTGTTGGACCCGGAGTCACCGGTCTACCTAGGGTAGCCTGGCACAAGTGGCAAGGACTAATCTCAAAGACAATTGTGTTGTGTTTGCGTCACACTCTTCACACCAACCCAGCGCTCATCCACTAAAAATGACACTACACCAAGTTAGAAAAATATGGAATGCTTTATAAAAATTCTTTAAGTTATCCTATTCCGTCAGACATGAATTGTTTAAACACATCAAGCACTTCCACATCTGTTTATCTGCATCAATAAAAACTCAACATTACATTTAGTTCAAGCACCTTGTTCTCTAGGAGAAAATGAATTCAGTAATTCACTTATTGCTCTAAATTTCCGAAAGTACTTTTGTGTGTCAAATAAACTTTAGCAGGAAGAAAACACTCTACACCAATTCAAAGAAGCAAGATTGTGCATCACCACAGCCTGCAGACTATTTTGCATATTTTTGTATTTAGTAACATTAGATTATGCGAGGACTTAGCAAGTGTCAGAATTATTTACCCCTGGTAAAGTAAGATCAGGCATTAATTTCCATCAGTATCATGCATTTGATTTGGTAACCTGAATGGCTCTGGCTTCTGCTTAACTTTAGTGAAGAGCCAGCAGTAATTCTAGATATGGCAGATCTCCAGAACCAGTATGGTAGTCCTGTCAGTTCAAGCTCCCTTGGCCTATACTTTAGCTTTTATTAAGGTTCCAGAAAGCAGATCATCCGCTAGGCCCTGTAGCGTTTTCTTCGTTTACATGTCCCGCACCAGCCCCCAGATCCCTGCTTACTTGTTGCTTGAAGACTGGTTTATGGTTTCAAATGTTACAGGCAATATCCATTCTCGCCGTCAGACTTCCAGCGAATATTTCCTGCCCCCTGAACTATGAGGCAAACCCACCCACCAGATCTACTCGGGAGCGGAGGCGCCCCGTGGTCACCTCCTGGTGAGTCTCTTGAGGCTTGGGAGATTCTGCTGGCAGCCAGGCTTCGCTCCGTCATCTTTCTGCCTCTCCCTGTTGAAGCCAAGCCTCACACTGGGCCTGCGCGGGAGGGAGAACACTGCAGCGCGATGCCGCCCCCTCTGAGGAGAAGGCCAGCCCTCTGCTGGGATTGCGCAGGAAGGGGAACACTACGGGGTGGCTCCGCCTACCCTGTGAGGAAGATCATCCCTCCACTTGACCTGCGCAGGGGGAAGAAGACTGCATTTGGCACCGCTACCACCGCGAGGCTCTCCTCAGCACGGCGGTCGCCCGGTTGCCAATTTCCCCCTCACTCTAAGCGGAAGTCGCGGAGCTTCACAGGAGGGTGCCCCAGCCCATTGACACGGCGTTCATTTACTCTCCACCGCTGGGCCCCAACGAAAATGTTTCCAGGGATCTGCGACAGTTTGTCTTCCCAGCGCTCCCCAGCCCAGGTGATCCTGGGCAAGTAAGCGTTGTTTACGACTTTTCAGAATCCCTGTCAGTATAGATTACGCTGGATAGGAAGGGGGGAAAACTCTTCTCAGTCTCCATTTTGCAGATGCAGCTAGGCGATGTCCCCAGGCAACCCTCCCCCTTCAGTTCCGGAGGGTCAAAGTCTCCTAATGTGGTGACACCTGAGCTAGATTCTTGAGTCGGATATCTAAGGTGCGGCCAGATCTATAGGCAGGGGGGATAACGACAGCAGTGAGAAGGCAACCCCTAAGAGAAGTCAATCTCCCTCAGCGCCCTATCCCCCTAACACCACAGCCTGTCCTCCAACCAGCCCATCAGTGTCCTAAAATGGCCGCCCAGGTTCTGGCCTTATATGCCCTAGGCCCAGGTCACTAGAATGGGCCAGAAGGTTCTAGATCTCTCTAATATTAACCTATGGGCCAAGCTCTGAGGTAACATTCTGACAGTTAACAGGCCACCATTTTGTGAGGGTGCCTGCCCTACCTCCATTTTGAAAGAGCACCTGTGCCTCTTCATTGTATAGAAATATTGAGGCACCCCAAGCCCTAAGGTCAACCCCAAAAATATAGTGGACAAAAAGGGGTTAGGAGGCGAAAAGGGAAAAAAGAAGAAAGAAAAAAAGGGACCACCCAAAGGGCTGACAGGTCTAACAGGGGTCATTTAGGTTTGGCAGAACAGGATACCCACAGTTAATTGACATACTATCATACTACTGAACCCACAGTACCCCCACCTCCTTTTCAGATTGGGTAACTGCAGTGTTTCAATCAGTGGTGCTTCATCTGGATCTGCCGGTGGCATCCCTTGAACCCAGAGAAGGAAACAATGATTGCCCCCACATGCAGAAGGAAACCCCGCGTGTCAGTGATATTATATTTTTGCATTTCATAAATAAACCTTCACTCTGGGGTTTTGTATCTGAAATGCAAAAAGTGACTACAGAGTGGGTGAAAAAAACAAACACATGGCACCCGTTAATCATTCAACAGTGATGAAAGTGCATCCTACATAACAGAGAATGCACTGTAGAGGGCACAGGATAGAGTAGTGTAAACTGGGCCTGCTATTTTGCTATGGCTTCACAGAGTGCATGTTGTCAGTTTGGGTTCCACCCTTCCTTGTTGGATGATCCCTCCCCTTCTTGCTCTTTGTGCTGCTAGATAATACAGCCATGTGTGTGTCAGAAAGTACTAACCCTGTAGACTGGATCCAACAGGCCTGATGTACACCACACTTCACTGTATTCAGTACCAACCCAGCACAGTACCAATATGTTAGCAGTAGACCCGGGGAACGGGAACAGATAAAGAGAGAACACAAAGGCACTGGAGATCGCAGTCTGAATTATCAGTACTGCTGGACTTTGGCACCAGGCTATTATCAAACCATGCTGCTTTTATTTCTAATTGCAAACACAACAATGATGGACAGAATTTTCACCCCGAGTGGGCTGGGTATGCTCAGACGTGAGTCCCAGGCTCTCCACACCACTGGAGTCAAGCTATCCAGGCTGATGAAGACTGATAGCCAGAAACCGGTCCTTGGATGCTTGATTCCGGTCTGAGAAAGACATGGCTTGGTAGTTCGGACTGGACTGTTCCCATGAGGCACAGGGTCAGAGCTGATTTGCATATAGCCAGTGTCTAACCCAGGGTGGTGTGGAGTGCAAAAAAACGATGGATTTAGGCCCAGATCCTTGTACTGGGGTGAATGTATGACATTGTTCTACATTCTGTCCATCAATTGTGTTTTTCGCAATTTTCACCCCGAGTGGGCTGGGTATGCTCAGACGTGAGTCCCAGGCTCTCCACACCACTGGAGTCAAGCTATCCAGGCTGATGAAAGCTGATAGCCAGAAACCGGTCCTTGGATGCTTGATTCCGGTCTGAGAAAGACATGGCTTGGTAGTTCGGACTGGACTGTTCCCATGAGGCACAGGGTCAGAGCTGATTTGCATATAGCCAGTGTCTAACCCAGGGTGGTGTGGAGTGCAAAAAAACGATGGATTTAGGCCCAGATCCTTGTACTGGGGTGAATGTATGACATTGTTCTACATTCTGTCCATCAATTGTGTTTTTCGCAATTTTCACCCCGAGTGGGCTGGGTATGCTCAGACGTGAGTCCCAGGCTCTCCACACCACTGGAGTCAAGCTATCCAGGCTGATGAAGGCTGATAGCCAGAAACCGGTCCTTGGATGCTTGATTCCGGTCTGAGAAAGACATGGCTTGGTAGTTCGGACTGGACTGTTCCCATGAGGCACAGGGTCAGAGCTGATTTGCATATAGCCAGTGTCTAACCCAGGGTGGTGTGGAGTGCAAAAAAACGATGGATTTAGGCCCAGATCCTTGTACTGGGGTGAATGTATGACATTGTTCTACATTCTGTCCATCAATTGTGTTTTTCGCAATTTTCACCCCGAGTGGGCTGGGTATGCTCAGACGTGAGTCCCAGGCTCTCCACACCACTGGAGTCAAGCTATCCAGGCTGATGAAGGCTGATAGCCAGAAACCGGTCCTTGGATGCTTGATTCCGGTCTGAGAAAGACATGGCTTGGTAGTTCGGACTGGACTGTTCCCATGAGGCACAGGGTCAGAGCTGATTTGCATATAGCCAGTGTCTAACCCAGGGTGGTGTGGAGTGCAAAAAAACGATGGATTTAGGCCCAGATCCTTGTACTGGGGTGAATGTATGACATTGTTCTACATTCTGTCCATCAATTGTGTTTTTCGCAATTTTCACCCCGAGTGGGCTGGGTATGCTCAGACGTGAGTCCCAGGCTCTCCACACCACTGGAGGCAAGCTATCCAGGCTGATGAAGGCTGATAGCCAGAAACCGGTCCTTGGATGCTTGATTCCGGTCTGAGAAAGACATGGCTTGGTAGTTCGGACTGGACTGTTCCCATGAGGCACAGGGTCAGAGCTGATTTGCATATAGCCAGTGTCTAACCCAGGGTGGTGTGGAGTGCAAAAAAACGATGGATTTAGGCCCAGATCCTTGTACTGGGGTGAATGTATGACATTGTTCTACATTCTGTCCATCAATTGTGTTTTTCGCAATTTTCACCCCGAGTGGGCTGGGTATGCTCAGACGTGAGTCCCAGGCTCTCCACACCACTGGAGTCAAGCTATCCAGGCTGATGAAGGCTGATAGCCAGAAACCGGTCCTTGGATGCTTGATTCCGGTCTGAGAAAGACATGGCTTGGTAGTTCGGACTGGACTGTTCCCATGAGGCACAGGGTCAGAGCTGATTTGCATATAGCCAGTGTCTAACCTAGGGTGGTGTGGAGTGCATAAAAACAATGGATTTAGGCCCAGATCCTTGTACTGGGGTGAATGTATGACATTGTTCTACATTCTGTCCATCAATTGTGTTTTTCGCAATTTTCACCCCGAGTGGGCTGGGTATGCTCAGACGTGAGTCCCAGGCTCTCCACACCACTGGAGCCAAGCTATCCAGGCTGATGAAGGCTGATAGCCAGAAACCGGTCCTTGGATGCTTGATTCCGGTCTGAGAAAGACATGGCTTGGTAGTTCGGACTGGACTGTTCCCATGAGGCACAGGGTCAGAGCTGATTTGCATATAGCCAGTGTCTAACCCAGGGTGGTGTGGAGTGCAAAAAAACGATGGATTTAGGCCCAGATCCTTGTACTGGGGTGAATGTATGACATTGTTCTACATTCTGTCCATCAATTGTGTTTTTCGCAATTTTCACCCCGAGTGGGCTGGGTATGCTCAGACGTGAGTCCCAGGCTCTCCACACCACTGGAGTCAAGCTATCCAGGCTGATGAAGGCTGATAGCCAGAAACCGGTCCTTGCATGCTTGATTCCGGTCTGAGAAAGACATGGCTTGGTAGTTCGGACTGGACTGTTCCCATGAGGCACAGGGTCAGAGCTGATTTGCATATAGCCAGTGTCTAACCTAGGGTGGTGTGGAGTGCATAAAAACAATGGATTTAGGCCCAGATCCTTGTACTGGGGTGAATGTATGACATTGTTCTACATTCTGTCCATCAATTGTGTTTTTCGCAATTTTCACCCCGAGTGGGCTGGGTATGCTCAGACGTGAGTCCCAGGCTCTCCACACCACTGGAGCCAAGCTATCCAGGCTGATGAAGGCTGATAGCCAGAAACCGGTCCTTGGATGCTTGATTCCGGTCTGAGAAAGACATGGCTTGGTAGTTCGGACTGGACTGTTCCCATGAGGCACAGGGTCAGAGCTGATTTGCATATAGCCAGTGTCTAACCCAGGGTGGTGTGGAGTGCAAAAAAACGATGGATTTAGGCCCAGATCCTTGTACTGGGGTGAATGTATGACATTGTTCTACATTCTGTCCATCAATTGTGTTTTTCGCAGCTTTTATTTCTAGGCACATATATATAGTCAGCTATATACACAAATAACTTTCAGATTATCTATCTTTGACTCATTAGTGCTGAGTGCTGGATCGAGCACTTTAAAATAAACTATTCAGATCCAGATAAAATATGCTGTGATTATGATGAGCCACCTATCGAGTTTCCTTTGAAAATTAGATTTGCTCTTATGGAGGTGAGTGAGACAATCAGTGTTAGCCCACCTAGGAAGGCATCCGGGTCGGATGGGGTCCTTATGGATTTTTACAAACAGAATATGGGATTCTGGGCACCTCTCATTACTAAAGTGGTCAACTCTTCTGTAACTAGCAGCCTTCTGATTTCAGGGCATATTTGTGTTCATAAAAATGGATGCAGACAAGATTCCAGATGTTATCGATCAATCTCTTTGTTAGAGTAAACGGTTAAAATCATCGGGTGCATTGTTCTTAGGATTGAGACCTGGGCATGCCGTAATCAAGTATTTTCTCCTATGCAATACGGTTTTAGAGATGGACTTGATAGAGTGGAACAATGCCTTAACCTTTACCTGATCATTAACAAATAGACACAGCCAAGAGGGGGATGCTGCTTCTCTCCTTTATGGACTTAAGCAGTGCTTTGACAGAGTAAATTTGCAGTAAATGATGGGCAGATCAGGATTTAGCTGTCTTCTTGAGGGCTCTGTACTGTGGGTGAAGGCTTCTGTAAGGTATGGGCAAGGAGGAGAATTCACAAATACTTTTGATCTACAGTGTGGGGTACATCAGGTCTGTGTCCTGGCACCCATTTTGTTTCTCCTATGTATAAACGGGTTGAACATCACCCTGCAGACCTCTGGGAAGGAACTATCTAAGATCAAATCAACTTTAGTACTGGCTCCACTTTATGCAGATGACGCTGCCTTGACATCCTGTACCCCTAAGGGTTTGAGGACCCTAATTAACAGCTATGTTGCCGTTATGGACGACCTATATTTGGATTTAAACATCTCCACAACCAAATATATGATATGCAGCACAAAAGCCATTAAACCTGCTTCAATTTGGATAACGGGTAAGCGCATTTAGCAGGTCACTCAATTCCCTTACCTTGGTATTTTGTTTGACTCCAAAAGTGCCTGACTTCCTTGAATAGCGAATCATTGTTCGTGTTATAACCAATTTGTGGGGGCCCTGTTTGATTTATTTCAACAAGTAGGCAATTAGCCAATTAAGCCACTTTTAAAGGTGTATATATATATATATTCACTGAAAAAACCATAGGTTATAGACCATATATAGTTAGGAATTAGCATTTACAAAACCTTGAAAATTCACTGAAAAAACCATAGGTTATAGACCATATATAGTTAGGAATTAGCATTTAAAAAACCTTATTTTACTCACACAAAACCATTGAAATTCCATATATAGTTAGTTGCACTAACTATATATCGCGCACCCGCAATCCACTGCTGATGATGTCACATATTACATCATTCATGACATGGTCAGTGACATCACTGATGACATCACTGATGACATCTCAAATGACATCACTGATGACATCACTGATGACATCTCATTTGACATCAATGACCACATCACTGATGATATCATTCATGTGACAATACAATGCATCTCCTCACATTTTAATATAACCTCTGTTTCACCCAGTGTTAAATACAGAGTATAATTTTTGAAACCATTGACACACCAATACTAGTTACTACATACGCACTCACTGATTCCTATGTCTACACACACATTCACTCATTCACCCATACAATCATTCATACATACAATCACTCATCTTTACAACACTATCATATGCACTCATACACCTATACAGACACTCACAGTCTGCCACTCATCCATGGAGTTACTCACACACCTAGTCAGTCCTGTAAAGAATCAATGACACTTTCATTTTCTTGTCTATACAGTTAAACATAGAGCACCTTACATTTTCAAACATATACTAACACATACTTACCTTCTTATACAATCATTGATACAAGTACACATTGATCTGCACAGAGTCACACACCTCCCAGCCAGCCACACACACACTCAGTCTCCCATACAAATACTTGGACAATCAATCAGTAACCCATATAGTTAATCATATAGCTACTGATCAACACATGCAGCAGTTTACAGAACAACAGACATAATGATGCACAAATTAAGACAGTTTAGTCACTAACCCATGCACTCAGTGAGACACATTTAATCACTCACTCATACATTCAGTCATGCACCTACTAAATCCTTTGTCCAGACACTTATACTTCCACTCATTCTTCAATATGTAAGACACATTTTAACTTTACAGAAACATACAGTCACTGGATGTTGTCATCAGTGATGTCATCAGTGATGTCATCAGTGATGTCATTTGAGATGTCATCAGTGATGTCATCAGTGATGTCACTGACCATGTCATGAATGATGTAATATGTGACATCATCAGCAGTGGATTGCGGGTGCGCGATATATAGTTAGTGCAACTAACTATATATGGAATTTCAATGGTTTTGTGTGAGTAAAATAAGGTTTTTTAAATGCTAATTCCTAACTATATATGGTCTATAACCTATGGTTTTTTCAGTGAATTTTCAAGGTTTTGTAAATGCTAATTCCTAACTATATATGGTCTATAACCTATGGTTTTTTCAGTGAATTTCATTGGTTTTTTAACAGCTAATATCTGTAGCTGTAAAATGTATTCTTCTTTAAATCCAAAAATATATTTTATATGTTTATGAATAATTTTTTTTTAAAATATATTTTTTTCTTCGTTCCCGCTTCGCGAATCGGGAAGCTTCCCGTTAGCTGACCTTGATGCCGCGAAATAGACCGCGAGCCGGTAAACGTTTCTTTACCGCAACTGCCGCGTTAGAAAACAACATCGTGACGCCTCCCGTCCGCATGACGTTTCACGTTGTCGCGTGATACGTCATATGACGTGCTACGTTAGCGAACTGGTACGCGAAGCGAGTCGCAAAGCGCAGGTTTCTGGAAGCAAACCGGGAGGCCCTGCAAAGCGCTTAACGTAAACACAGCAGGTCATGTGACTTGGTAATAACACTTTTCATTGGTTCATTTCACTTTTGGTTTCCTAATGATGTAAGACTAGGTCATATAATCTAAAATGAACACTTTTCATTGGTTGAGAACTCTTGTTTTTCCCAAATGATGAAAATCCCTCCTTCTTTCCTCACTCTGGCTTTCATCATTGTGAGAGAAAGACCCTTTGTTACCAGTGAGCAATGGCTTCTTTAGTAGCTTCAGCTGGTGCTTCCCCACCACCTCCACCACATCCAAGGAAGAGTGGACCACCTGCTCAAGTTAAAATTCAACAAGAAGAGGAAGAAGAGGAACAGGACGACGAGCACGTAGAGAGGCAGTTTTTGCCTGAGGAGCCCAGGACGTCTCACCGGAAAGAAAACTTCATTTGGCAATTTTTTAAAATTCCCAAAGGTCAGAAAAAAGTAAATGCAAGATACGTAACTTGCCTTATATGTCAAGATAGACTGTCCAGAGGGACCGAGAAAAAATACAGTTTCGGAAACTACACAATGCATCGCCATATGACTAGGTGGCATCCTAACAACTACAGTGCTGCACAGTTTCGGAACGACCTAGATAATCTCCCTATTATGGCCAGAAGATCTGTTGTACCGGAAGTAACGGGACCAGAGGGCAGGGAGATGGTGCCAAATATACAAATGAGATTTGGTGAAGTAAAACAAGTCTGCGTACATTGCAATGGATTCATTTGCTACAGAGAAAGTAGCATCACTCTGATCAACAGAGCTATTGACAATCATATGCAAGTTTGTACGAAACGCCCCAAATAATAAATACTTTTTTTTTATTTTGTTGCTCCTGTTGAGCCCTTTACAATGAATCGTTTTCATTGCCCCCTCCAAGAAAAACCCAAAAAAATATAAAACTGTTCAGAAAAATTCAAAAATAATAAAAAAATGTTCAGAAAAATAATAAAAAAAATATAAAACAACAAAAACAATAAAAAAAAAAGTTCTTTTCAGAACTACCTCCCCGTTATTAAAAAATTGGTACAATATTTGGAACTGTGCCAACCTCTATTTCTCGTAGTTCGCTTCCCAGTTCGCTCGCCGGTACGCGAACCGGAAGTGAACCAAAAATTTTTTTTTAAAAAAAGAACAGTAAGTATAAGGGAAGGAAACAGACACTTATGTTAAAAGAAAGACAGCTATAGGGGAGTAAACTAGAGATACTATTACCCGTAATCCACTGCTGATGATGTCACATATTACATCATTCATGACATGCTCAGTGACATCATCAGCAGAGGATTGCGGGTTTTTTGGCAACGTGCCTTATCCACGGTTTAATAACGCTGCCTTTTGCTTTATATAAGTTTTCAAATTGTATGAAATATATACCAATAGGTCGTTATGAACCTTTAGGTAGTGCTTTTCTTCATGAGGTCTGGTCGCTTCCATACACATACAGATGTTTCAAAGATGATCAAGAAGTTTATCTGAATGGAGAGGAATGCACTGAGACGCCAGATCATTCACTAATGTGTAGGCACATACAGTTACACGGTTCATGCAACAAACACCGACCAAATATGGCTTGCGTGTTGCAAGGCACGCCAGTTCCTGCTATCATCCCCACGTTCAAGTTGTTGGAAAATGGTAGTTATTTGATGCTCAATAATGAAGATTGTTCTGGGTTAATTAAAAGTATTCCTTTTATCGTAACAGTAAGTGAACGGGTTATTTGCTGCAGAAATGTTCTATTTCCTCCCACACATGAACATAGGGAGTTTTCAATCTCGCCACAAATACCAACCTTGGGAGCAGATTTCAACGGCATGGCAAGAATAAGAGCTCTTTTGTCTCAGAGAGAGGTGGCCTTGAGTTCGGCCCGTGAAACTTTCGTGCTTCACATAGCGAACACCCGTACAGAGGTGCAGACCCTTTTCAATACAGATTTGCCTTTCCATTTCAGCAAGATGGTTCGGACTATCTTTAACGCGTCCTCCACAAAGGCCCTGGCGCACTTTTTTAAAGTTGTTTCCAGTGGTCTCGTGACTTCATTTGAGAAAATCTTTGGAGTCATCCCTGCTTTCTTTCATTCTATTTTTTCCACTCTGCTTCGTGGATTCCCATTTTTACTTGCATTACCAGCGGACGCTCTTGTGCTTTTTTACATTTTTAAATATGGATGTCCCTCCTGTGCAAGCTCCCGCCCTGCAGCTGCTGACACTGTTCCGCAATCGCATGCTAGAATATTATGGCACAATGCCGTTGGCGATATTAAGCACGGCATATGGATTATCTTTTCGATTCTCCTACTTCACCTGTGTCCAGCCTGTATTTCACTGCCTGACCTGTAATTTCGATTGGGCCATTGATTTGTGTCTCTGCGGACCGGTTTCTCCTGACGTCGACTTTAATCAGCTGATGACTCCTATCATTACTCACGAGTTGGTTTGTCCTGGCGAAAGGATTATGGCTGTGGCATTGATGCATGGACTAATTGGTCCCTGGAATTTACTGGCGGCAACACAGTCTTTCTTGGAACAGAGCTTTCTTGAAAACCCACCGAGCTGTCCTCTGATGGTGATAGAGGATCCGGTGCTGGGAGAGCACGTATGTTCTTTTTCCGCTTTTAAATTGGATGGCTGAACTCTTTTCGGATGAAGACAGTGACTTCCTATTGGAGGCTGTTGCAGCTTATTTTGCATACACAGTTATGTCATAGACCTTTTTCATGTTTGATATGCTGAGTACTAGCATTTCATTGACAATTCATTGACTTATTTGTCAAGATTTTATTATTTAGCTTGCCTATTGGCTTAAGACTCGATAAAGTACTTGGCTGTTTTATTTTTCTTTAGCATTAAATTTTCCTAGTTTTTAATGCTTTACCTTGCGGACCATCCACATATAAACTTGCAATCTGCTCTCATGAGATGGCACTTCTATTATCTTATTCAGTTCGTTTCCGGATCATGGGGAGGTGTCATCTAGGTCCTGGATATCTTTACACCGTGTTAAGTTAGCATGGGCTCATTACCGGTTTAAACGCCATTTTTCCTTTTTTGCAACTTCTGCACACGACACTTAGTTGTTGCTTTAGCTTTCAACCTAGTAGTTCATCGTGGTTTACATGAGAATAATATGTTATTGCTCTACTATCTGCTTTGCTTGTTAAACTATATCTGTACAGCGAGTGCTGAAGTTTCAAGAACAACACAATACAGAATTGTTATGAGGTCTGATCTCCACGACTTCATACTCATAACATAAGTGCAACTTCTGCCAATTCTGGGCATGAGGCGGGTTTTATATTGCTTTGCCGAACACACATACACAACAGTTGATGCGGTTCACATGAAGAGAGAGCTGGTGTATGCTGATGTGATTCCTTCAAATCTAAGACACTAAAGTATGGGCACGCCCTAAACCAACACAAAGAGACTTTCTTAGCAAATAATATAATATGTGTATTAGGGAGGGTGAGATATAAGCAGCCGCGGGCCGTGGAGGGAGTTACGGTGGGGCAGGGAGGCGGGGAGGGGGAGGGGCAGGGTGGAGCCCTCTCCACCCTGCCCCTCCCCCTCCCCGCCTCCCTGCCCCACCGTAACTCCCTCCACGGCCCGCGGCTGCTTATAAGTGTTGCTAACTCTTATTCATTTACAGCATGTTAACATACTGTCACCATTCGCTTTTTATGTACTAGTAACTATGCTGGTAATTTTGCTACTGATAATATGTGTACTTGTATTATCTAAGATACTACGCCTGAGAAGACGGCATTAGAGGTTCCAATCCTCTGTCCACAGTTCTGTGTGAGAACAGAAACCCTGCGACAGGGGCACCCCTGAGCCTTGCTGGAGCTTCATCACACTTGCGATACAACTCCAGCAATGCGCCACCTTTACGGCACAGATACGTCACGCATCTGTGCTGTTTTTGCCCCATGATGCGCCGCATTGTAAATGCAGCACACCATAAGTGACGGAACAGCGGCACAGAATGACTAACACATCTCTGGTGATGCGCCAGTCATCATAAATCTATCCCTATGCTTCTTATCTTGTTAGAGATGAACCGCCATATGTATCATCAAAGTTTTTTGCATTTCCTAAATAGCGAACTTTAAGGAATAAATAGCGATTCTTTACCATTCCTAGTTTGCGATGACCTATTTGCTAATTACAAATTACCCATTCATTTCCATGCAGCAGGAGGCCCATAGGAATGAAGGTGCAATTTGCGATTAGCAATTACCTCATCGCAAATTACGAATTTTTCCGAGGGTGCAGGGGTGTCTCAAGAACACCCTGCTGCACCCCCGAAAAAGAAATTTGGGGGCATTTGGCGCACATAAATTTTGAAAACATTCCTTTACCTCAAAAACGATTTTCTTTTTTTTTATATATTCATACTTTGAGTTTCAAAACAGTCTCAGAAACACACCAATTTGTCTTCAGCAGAGCAAAAGGTATGCACTCCAGAGTCTGCAGCTATCAAAAGCACAGAAATGCTGTAATTCCTCACACATATCTCTCATGTCACACCAATCAAAACTCTTCCCTCACTTTTTTTCAAAGCAAAACCCTGCCCCCTCTCTGCTTTTTCTGCATAGCAACCACCTCTTGCAAGACCTCTGGTGTTTCCAAGTTCACACAACAATGTTGCAATTGAACTCTGAACTCTCAGTGCACCTGCATATCCAGAGCATTCTTTCATTTAATGATTTTTTCTTCGCCACTCAAAATACATCTTTCAACGAACTCATCCATGCACACTAACTTTCTGTTTTCAGCAATCAAAATCCACCAATCACTCTTACTGCTTCATTAACACAGAAACTCCTCAGTTTTTTTCATTTTACACTCTCATTTTTTCAACTGCCATTTCATTGCCACACTTCATCTGACTGCATGAGAACCTTCTCTCGCCATGTTTTCTGTCTGGATTGTTGGACATAGTTATATCTATTGGGCTCAAAGGTACGCTGAAAACAGGAATTTACCTAACCTCAATTTACAAGATGTGGAAATTAAGTGGTTTGGCCACAGAGGATTAAAATGTCACCAATTGATACCATTGGTGAAAACCTTTATGCATTTGCCAAAACCTGACCTGTTAATTGTGCACTGTGGAGGTAATGATTTGGGCACTTTGACTGGGGTAGGTCTGGAAATGCTTTTAAAGGACACCTTTGAGCAATTGATGGCACTTTTTCCTCAGACTGCCTTGGTATATTCAAATATATGCCAAAGACAAAAATGGAGGTGGTCGAACCAATTTTGTCCACAAATTGAGAAATCGAGGAAGCATGTAAACAAATCTGTTTCAGCTTACATGAGAGACCATGGAATGGGCTCCCTGTACAACAATAACTTGCGTTACTACATGCAAGATATCTACAGAGGAGATGGAGTTCACTTCTCAGATGAGGGCAACATAATTTTCACTCTGAATTTAAGACTGTGCATTGGTACCTACTTATAAGTACCTAAATGTACCATAAACCCAAAAGCTCTTCTCAGAGCTACCCTACATCTGATCACTCACAATTATTATTTTACTCTAACTTTTTTCACTAATTTTCAAGAAAGTACGCTCCCCAGAACGCTTCCCGGTTCGCGAACCGGGCTCACTCCACGCAAAAAAACTAAAAAAACGGTATCTTTTTTTTTTGCCCTGCGAGACCCTTTCAAAGCCTCCACATCAAACCTAGGGGGTCAGGGACGATCTACTATGCCCCCTTATGGTCATTTGCCCCTTCGCTTTGGCCTCCTCTTGTCTCTCGATCCTACCGAGAGACAAGATGGCGGCCGCTACGGACTGTTTCGAATGTTTACAGACGCCAAAGAACCAATCAGCTTCGCAAAGCTCCGTAACGCGAAAAGTACGCGAAGCGGAGCGCTGTTACAGATATATATCTTTTTTTGAACGTTAATTTCTCAAAATCCACTGGAGCACATATATTGAGACCTAGCAAAGGCACATCGGGCTACCAGTCCCTAATATTTTTCCAAGTTTCGTGCAAATCCATTCAGCCGTTCGATTATTATTATTTTTTTTTTTTTTGCCCCGCGGGGCCCTTTTAAAACCTCCACATCAAACCTAGGGGGTCAGCGAGGATCTACTATGCCCCCTTATGGTCATTTGCCCCTTCGCTTTGGACTCCTCTTGTCTCTCGATCCTACCGAGAGACAAGATGGCGGCCGCTACGGACTGTTTGGAATGTTGACAGACGCCGGAGAACCAATCAGCTTCGCTTCACAAAGCTCCGTTGCGCGCAAAGTACGCGAACTGGAGCGCTGCCCGGTCCGCTGTTACAGATATATATCTTTTTTTAAACGTTAATTTCTCAAAATCCACTGTAGCACATATATTGAGACCTACAAAAGGCACATCGGGCTACCAGTCCCTACAATTTTGCCAAGTTTCGTGCAAATCCATTCAGCCGTTCGGGCTAAAAGTGAGGCCAACCGCCCTATGGAAAACTCAATGTTAAAAACACGTTTTGGGACCCCCCTTTTTTCTCGGCCCCCCCTTGACGAACCCCCCCCAAATTTTCAAGGGCTGCTCAGAAACAAAATGTGCCATTTCCCTGAAAATTTCAGCCAATTCCGTCCACAAACGCCAAAGTTATTAGACATAGAATTTTCAAAAATCCCATAGAGAAAAAATCCTAACTATATATACCTACTGACGACCGCCAGTAGGTAATATATATATATATATATATATATATATATGAAACAAAAGTCCTGACCCTCCAAATCCGAGGAGGGATTACTCGCAGGCGCGGACCACAACAGGAATTTATTCAGAGAGGTACGTGAGCTGGATTCAAGGTTTCATCTTTTGATTTATTCTTCACCCAAAAAGTAAAACAGACAAGTGTCCGCCTCAGACGCGTTTCGATTGCCTCCGCGATCTTGATCACCTGACAAGCTGAGACCGGACCACCATTTTGAGACAATGTGTAACCAATGGTACAACGGCTTGTAAATCTGTGCAATAAATACAAAAGACATACATAGAAAAAGAAGGAGCACTGAATTGAATAATAAATATTAGTTAGTTTGTTCATCTTATCTGAAACTAATCAACAATATTCTAAAACATTCCAAAGTATTTTGTAAGCCAGCCTAAATATGTATAAATAATACAAAGCGCCATCAGGTCCATCTCAATAAAAGTAGCAGTATGATGGCGAAAATATAAATGTATATAATTATTTATAGCACATCAGTTGCTAGAATTAAAGGCAAGTGCCTCAATAGTGCCATGTACTTATAGTCAATGAATTCTGCAACTCTGATGTGATAAACCACTTCTCTAAGTTCTTGCCAGTGATCGGCCTATGACAGCAGATATAAGTGAATAGAAGGCTAGCCAATAAATAGATAAAAAACTACAAAAGTTGCTCCTAAAGGACAAGTGTCAAATAATGTGCAAAAGAAATATATAAAACCACCAGAGTAAAAAACATTAAAAAACACCTACAAAATAGTGGGGCTAGTGCAAATGACGGCTGAATTGTGTAAATAATTACTAATAAAGTGATAATGCTAAAATCTGTCCTATAACATAAGAAGACCGACATGAGTGCAAATTCGCAGTATCAGTAAAAGCACTAATCAGAAACAGACATAAGGTATTTAAATGTTGATTGCATCTACTATCCATTACAAATTTGAAACAATAAGCATGTAATACAGCTTCGCAGTAGACTTGAATACCTATTTACAGAAAATGATGGAGGTCTTCACTTGTATTTAATCCATTAGGTATTTTGGTATCTAAAGACAGGATAAAAAAAGACTTCAATTGGCGTAACTTTTTCTCCCAATTGCCCCCACGGGTGAGGGACAGCTCCTATTACAAAATACTTGAGATCACAGATTTTATTGGCATGGACAGCTTTGAAATGCCGAGCAACTGGGTAATTGGGATCTGAGTTGATAATCGCACGGAGATGTTGTAATATGCTATTAAAAACTGGAAACTTGGTGCTGCCAATATATTTGAGATGGCAAGTGCACTCAAGCACATATACAGCAAAGTCTGTACGACATGTTTAATGGATTTTGATGGAAACCACAGTGTTGCTAAAAGCTGTGCAATACTCAGAATCATTTCTCCCAAACTTACAAGCTCGACATGATGAGCATTTGGAGAAAACCATTTCCGGTTAACCATGTAGATTTACCGGTAAGCGCTGGGCTGGATCTCACTAGTGCGTCCCTCATGGAGGGTGTTCTCCTGAAAGAAATAGCAGGGACAGTAGGTAACAAAAATGTAAGAGTTACGTCAGTTAAAATGATTGGCCAGTGTTTGTAAATAATTTTGCGAACACTTTTATCCTGTCTACAGTACGTAGTAATGAGTCTAATTGGTTGTACTTTTTCTGTTGGGATCTCACAAGTACTGGTTAGGCTACTTTGTGATTTAGTTATGAGGCAAAAATCACGGGAACAGGTATTGGCATTTTTCAATGCTGACTCTAGATCACATGTTTTGTAACCTCTAGCTAGGAAGCGATGAAATGCTTCTTTCTGACACCTTTCAAGATCAATCTCATAGCTGCAGACGCGCCGTAGGCGAAGGAATTCACCATACGGGATACTGCTAATCAGGTGGGATGGGTGAGCACTGCTGGCATGCAGTATGGAATTGCCAGTAGTGGACTTACGATGTCGTTTCGTTTCTATATTGTCACCCAAGATGAAGACCTCCACATCCTAAAACTCTACCTTCTGGGAGCTGATGGTTGCAGTAAACTGCAGAATTATGGCGTTGTTGTTAAGTGAAATTACAAATGACTGTGCCTCTTGTTCAGTGCCTTCCCATATGATAAAAATATCATCTATGTACTTGCCATAGTATTTAATGTTGTGATCCCAAGCTGGTTTGTGCATATATATAAGAGCCTACCCACTTTATCATATAGCTCTGGAATCTGGGGCTTTCGGCATGTCACTAAGGTTCAGGTAGAGGAGAATAGATTATACCTGCATTTGCTTGCCCTTTCCCCCTTGACATCACATTTTTTAGTACAGGAGAAATTGAGGTTGGGCTATATATCTAACTTGATCCAGGGTGCACCCTTAATTTTCTGGATCTTGGTTTGGTCTAATAGACCTAAAACCCTTATTCTGTAGAGTATTTCTGATTGTGTGAGTTGTGAGAAGGGCACTTCCATGCCCTGCCCAAAATATGTGCAATGTATCTCAAAAGCCACAGGTTTGAATTAATTGTTTTCTTCTCCACAATCCTTGGCCAAGGTGGATATTTCCAGAGTCAAAACACTATTTGTTAAATATAAGATGGCATCTAGTAATAAGGAAACCATTGATGTGTGATTATGATATGGGCCAATCATCACCTCACCTTGAACCATATCTGACTTGGGTTTTCAGCCCTTTGGAAAAGAGTCTTTTTAGCCAAATTTTGACTACGAACAATTAGATCTTTCCTCTGTTTCCCTTTGGGCCAGTACGATAAAGCCCCAATTTTAGTGTGCCCTTGTGACGAGTCCTCCGTTCAAACTTCATTTTGTCTTTGTTTTGTGCATATTATGAACCCCAAACTAAAATATTTTCAAAACCTGTCCTCAAATTATATTGGTTCCCTCAGTATAGGCCTGCTTTGTATTTTCTGCACTGGTTGGTGATTCCTCTATTCTGTTTTCATGTAAGGCGTTTTTTTTTAAATCAGCTATATGAAAGCGTAATGTAATGTGACTCTTTGATATCTCCTCCATACCTACTGCGGTCTTTCATAGTATTGTGTTTTTACCTATTTTTGATATGAAGTTGCAATTTTTAGGATTGTGTTAAAATAACTGTTTGAAGAACGCCTTGATTTGATATTTTTTCTCATTGCAATTCTTATTTTTATGACCATTAATGTTTATTTTTATATTGCCGAAGGTTTGGTTTTATTCTCAGGACAGCTTGTGTATTTTTGTTTTAACATTAACCGTTGCATTTTTATATGTATGAACTGTATCTTTTATGACCATATTTTTATATGATCAAATAAAGAATATATTGATTGAGTGACTGAAAGATTGACTCTATTGTGAAATAGAACATGTGATGTTTCTGAAAAGTGAAAACATAGATAAGAGTTTAATGTCCTATGTATACTGTAGCCTTTCTTTGAATGACTTCTAATATGGCAATGTCTACCATAAACTTTAATTACACTTGATGCAGGTAATATTCATTCATTCAATATGAATTTGCAGTTAGGGCATGTATGAACTGAAATATACAACATGAATCAGTGTTGTGTGTCTTTGCTCGTTACAGGATCTACCCTCTGTAAGCATTATATGCGTCTTGAACTTTTAGAATCCTATATGCTAATTTCACATAATACGGATCAAAATGCACAGAGAAACAATAGTTCAAAATCTGTTATTGTTCGGACCTATGGCAGTTGACATTACCTTTCCCAGTGAGCTAATCAGGTTTATAGCCTTGATTATTAGCTTTTCACCATAATCAACTAAGCCCTACAGTACTGAACATAAGCTTTCCCACAAGGAAAAGAAAGTACTTTGTTCATCTTAAGGTGCTTGTAGAGAGGAAGATCAACATGTGCGCAGAGCCGAAGTCCCTCTCTGAGTACTGATTCTTCAAGAACTTTTTCTAGTGGTCACAAAAGGTCAGTAATGATGCAGCGGAAAGCTGGGCAAAATCTTTCTCTTATACTTACATCATATATATATAATCTTTTTCAATCTAGTTCCTTTCTGGGCCCATAACAAACCACTAAACTGCCTTTGGTCCTCCAATGGATCTTTTATATGGGCTACCATGGACTTGGATATTTAGAGAACATGAGGAAAATCCATATGAGGACCTGGAATAGGAAAATGCCAAATTCATGCTAACAACATAAAACCATTCATTAAGATCGTACTAATGATAAAACTTGAGACAAAAGGTTCATCCCAAAAATGACTAAAATTCTATATGTTTACTCATATAAACCATTTATCTAAGCCTCAATTTGAATGATCAAGAACATAAATCACATTAAAAATCCAATTTAATAGAAATTATTCAGTACAATTAGTCACACAATATCATACAGATTCAGCGAGATAACATTTGCTAGTTACCTAGGGAAAGAAGAGAGAGAAAACATGGGAAAAATCAAGTTTCAGCATTTAGGTTATACATACAAAATATGCAGAGTTGAAGCGCAATGAGTAACAGGAAAGCGTCCATAAACTCTTCAGTCGAAGAGATATACCTGTACACTTCACCAGCCGGTAAAGTACAAGTTAGAGTCAGTTCAGGAAGTTCAGCTCAAATGGGTTTGACATAGGAAAGAAAATCAGAGTTCAGTCTAACAGCATACCATGCAGGGAAATTGAAAATGACAACCAGCCCCGACTCCTCCTTCAAGGGTGCAATTATACATCTAAAAGTTCTCAGTTTACACCCACAAAGTAGCCGGTCCATCATACGAAATGGTTTCCATTGGTTGTCCACAGTGGGCTGCATGTGGTGTGATCACTACCTCACCAGGAAATCCGGGAGCATTAAGTAATTCTTTTGCAAACTCATCAATTTCAATAACTTTATAATTCCATCCTTTCCTCAGAAGTAAGAAAATTCACTTTGTTCACTGTCTGTCCGTTCCCAGATGCTCTCTCAGTGTTTGCAATTATATTGATACATTTCTGTCAAAAGTGTTGCTGAATCAAGCGAGGGTCTATTGTTTGCAATCATAAGAACGAAACTTCATGAAAAGTTCTCACAGCATCCAAAATGACTACTTCAGCTATTCTGCTTTTCGGACAAGGAAAAGAAGTATTTGAGGCCTACATGAAAACTCGCTGAATCATTAACATGTTATGATTAATATAAAACACACCATAATGTGCAAAATTTAGTTTTCTTAGTTAATTCACTAATTATTCTTCTCTTAAAAGTTACATTTCAATATGAGGTACTACTAAAAAAATATTTTGCAAATTTTTATGTTCAAAACAGATTAATATGTATGCCCCTTTTTGTTATTCACGTTTGTATCACATAATGCTAAAGTAAAACTGCAAAACTTCATACTGACAAGCCTTTAAAGTAAGCATTTTGATAATTTTAAGTGTGCATTGCCTAAGCAATAATTTCATTTGTCACATTTAGTAATCATCAGCAGCACATTTTCTAGGTTAACTATGTTCAGATTCTTAAACACATGATTACATTACATAAGCAACTAACTTTTCCTCTCGATTTATTTACGTTTTTCATATTTCCACGTTTCATAACACTTCTGCATGCTTTTACAATGAAGTTGAAAATCTCATGATTTTCATCTTGAACCATTTTACACATTTTTATCAAACGTTGTTGTAAATCTCATTTTATGGTGAGAATTGATAGAGGCAACCGTCATTAACCTTTTACGCTGCATCAGTAACAACTGTGCACTCAGGCAAAATCTAAAAGCAAGTTATCATTAAGTTTACTCTGTTCATCAATTATCAGTTGTTTCCCCTTTTTAACATAAGATTTTCTATTTTTTTTATCTGATGGGCATACTGCCACCAAATAAATAAATATCTGGAGTTTCTGGTTTCTGGTGTGCACCATTTCATGTCTATGATAGTATATTAAGACAGTTCTTGATTCAAACAATTTATACTACCTTATTATGAAAGCAAGTTGGTTTTCTGCAGGTAGTAATGAGTGCCTAGAATGTTTGTGCATATATTGTTGCCATTTTTTTGTGGTGGTGATGTTTTCTGTTTGTTGTGCTGTTGTGTTTTTATAGCCATTTGATCTTGCAGCATTGTACTCTGGTTGTGTTGCTATCTCTTTTGACTGTTTTGTTGTGATGTACCTTGTTATGTTTTATTTGAGCTGTTATGTTGATTTGTGCAGGTTATTGTGTTGCAATATGTCAAAAAAATTTGCTACATTTCCACCATAAAACAGCACTTGCCTTTAAGGGTTCTGTCACAAGCAACCATTTACCACTGTGTCACGTTGCAAAATAGTGGTGTTCCAGCTCTTCAATTGTTAAGAAAAAAGTCAGCCCAAAAATATGTCTTAAATTAACACATTCAGTGCTCACTTTACATGATTCGTCAATTGGCTGAAATTGGTGTTAATTTCTATAAGATTATCAGCTATTAGCCGATATGCTAACAGTTTTATCACACTTTAACGATGTCCGACATGCTGTGCTAATTTTTAGCCAAAATGCTGATAGTGAATTGCAAGGCTCTCAACAGAAATCTGAGAATGTAGGAGTGTAAGATCATAGACGGTGCAAATGAATTATGATGGGGTTAGCGGAAGTGATATCATATACTATTGCACCCATGAAGTCATCACTGGGTTGATCGCTTTTCTAATCCTGTAACATTTATCAGCCTCTTAATTGCTGCTAGGGGGCTAGCATAAGGACAAAGAGTAATAGCAACAAAAAAATAAGGTCCCTAGAGCCTCACTTTCTATTCATGGCATTGTCTTGTGCAGGGGTACTTCTGCTACCCACACAGTGGGAGAATAGATTAACCTTTCACTACCTCATAAACCCATCGGCATGTTGACTGTAAGCATATGTAGCGCACCCACTACAATAATCATCTCACGTGAGAAGACTCGTGATCTCATCTTCATCCCATACTACCTTTAGTTGCCTTTCGTCTTTCTACCACATCTTGGAATTACTCCAGTTAAGAAAGTATTTCTCGACAGGACAGTGTTAGGGCATGGCTGGAACATCAACCATTGAAATTGTGACCCTTTGAGAGGGGCTTGCAGAATGTTAGACAGAAGGGGTTCAAGGATTTTCATTGTTTCAGGCAAAATAGCATTTTGTACACTGGGGTGTTCCCATAAACTAATAAAAGGATATTTCAGAACTTTTTTGGGGATAATTTTGTCTCTGAAGTTATGATTCAAATTTGTCATACATTATGCAGCCTGGAGGAATGGGTCAGCCCTTTTGAAGGATGACATTCTATCTGTGCAGAAATGCATCTCTACCCACAAAATAGTTCACATCATTACCAGCACTGGGATCACAATGGCTACTTTTTTGACAATACATTTATAATTTTCTATTTTTTATCCCCTTACCCTATGTTTTGCAAAGATCCTGCAGCTCCCTATACATTGCTAATGGCAACTGCCACCACGAGTGACACACTTCTCATTTGGGCTCTGCTTTCATTGTTGGCCATTTGTGATTGGATTATCAACATTGACTTATTGGTTTGAAGATGGTATACATGGTGCTTAGAATGCATTGGCCCACTTACAGTGGTAAACCATAAACAAAATAGTGGTAAACGATTAAAAAGTTACCACCTTCATACAAGCACACGGGCTGCCATCCTTGGATGGTGAATCCGGAGCACATATTATATCGGCAAACTTTATCATTGCCTCACCATTCCAAGATGGCTAATGCATGTGTAGGCCAGCTTGGAATGTTAAAGCAATGAGAAAATATGCTAAACACATTAAAAGGTAGCCACCTATAACAGCCTAAGCATATGCGGCCATCTTTCAATGGCGTACTTTAACATGGACTCAGCATTCCGGAGCATCACAGAGCATAATTTTAAGCAGCTGTTTAAGGAACAAAACAAAATGGTACTTTTCTTTCTTCTGCTCTGTTTTCTTAGCTGTGTAGCCACAAGCAGAAATTATCAATTTATGACAACATTTTAATTGTAGAAAAGTTCAAATCTTTCATCATGTTTCTACATATTTTGAGCAATTGTGCCTTTTTAAGAAATATGACTTGCATTAAACTCATTCTAATAATACTTTGCAACAAATATCTAACAACTTTTTTGATGTGTTTAATTTTGCACTCTAGATTCTATTATTTTATTCTTCCTGCTTGCAAACATGCTCTCTCTTTTATACGAAAGAGCGACTAACTAAAGATTTAAGTGGTTTGTGGGAAAGATGATAGTGTGACGATGTGTTATGAGGAATAAACTACCCTCTGTCATACATGATAATGATATTGCAAGTCACTTCGGAGCTCCATAAGCTTACAAATGAACTTGGCATACTGCGTAATTCCAATGTATGGTCATGGAACTCCTTGGTGACTTGCAATATCTTTATAATGTGCAGCAAAGGGTACGTTATCCCATATATTATTGCTACTGAAATTTACTTTTTGGTTTTACTCATTCTGGAGGTTTATTAGCAGTTAAAATATCTTCTGCACTGAGCTGGAAGGTGAAGCCAGAAATCTCCGCCAGACATTCCAATTTGCTTGAAGCAAAGGTGACAGTAGTACCCTGATAGTTGCATATCAGTGAAGTGCCTTGTTAGACACTGAATGCAGATGTCTGTGGGCTCTATTATCTCGGGAGCTGAGTACACATTGGCAGGGGGACGCCTGGGCTTTGCAAGCCAGGGGAACAACTTGAGGAGCTAGTGCAGTGCTCTGAAGAACTTTGGTGATCTTAGTACTTAAAGTGAGGATTTGAGAGCTAAAAGAGGAGCATTGAGAATGTTGGAGGGTTGGAAGAGCATGCCTGAGGGCAAGCTATGATTATGGTCCGGGCTTTCTGATATACTATAAGGGCCATACAATCTGTCTAATGCACTCTGTAGACTACAAAGGTGACACTTTGGGCCCCATTAGGATAGCGGGCGGAAAACCACCCCGCCCGCCATGGATGCGGGAAATAACCGCCCGCCATGGAGGCGGTGCAACCGGCAGACAAATTAGGATCGACCGCCACTGGAGACCGACCGCGGCGGTAGCGGTGAAAATGAAAACGCCCGACGTGTGCGGTGATGACAAAACTCCGACCGCGGCGGTCGGAAAAGCAGCTGAAAATACAAAACCGCCCACAGGGAAAGCGGAGACACCGCACAGGAAATTACGATATCCCCGAGGGTGGCGCGGGCGGAACCGCAGGCACCGACCGCCGCGGTCGAAGGCAGGATTGCATGGGATAAATGGCGGACAAGCACCAGCAAAGTCACCGCAGCGGACGAACATGAAATCCATGGCGGTCGATGTCAAAGCACCGCAGCAATGCCAAATACTGCATAAACAAAGTAGCCCAGCCACAAATACATACAACACACACACACAGATACAGAAATGGCAAATAAATACACAATACTACATAACCACACCCACAACACACCTGACAACCACTATCCAATTGGACACACCCACACAGCTGAGTACAAAGCCACACCCCCCACTCACCACAATCCTTTGCATCTTTCCAGAACAGAAGGCCACACACCACATCTGAGAGGAGAGGCAAAATCGCACACAACACCCACCCACCCACCACCACCATCAACACCACCATCACACCATCACAATCAAACCCCCAGCACAGAACACACCTCATCACCACACCCCTGCACCCACACACCCCTGCACCCACAAACACCTCAACACCCCCACACCATGACATCACCAAAAATGCCAAAATTCACAGAGAGTGAGTTGACAGTCATGGTCAACGAGATTGTGAGAGTAGAACCACAACTATTTGGGAACCTACTCCAACAGACACCATTAGCCACCAGGACACAAAAGTGGGAAAGGATTGTCCAAAGGGTGAATGCAGTTGGGGCCACCCCAAGATCCAAGAAGGAGATCATGAAGCGGTGGCATGATCTCAAGAGGGTTGTCAAGGAGAAGAGGAGCAAGAACAGGAATCTGGCAAACGTGACTGGCAGTGGCCCTCCCATCCCACTGAAGACATTCACACCATGGGAGGAGAAGGTGCTTGCTATCCTGCTACCTGAGAGTTACACAGGAGTAGCCGGGGGAGCGGAGGCTGGTAAGTACAGACAAATGTTTAAGACCACATTGACTTTTACCTCCTTGCAATACCCAACCACCAATACACTGTCCATCCCTAACCAACATGTAGCCAGCCATTCTGCTGAGGATGCCTGTATGGGGCCGGAATGTCAGTACAACAACTCCCACCATAGCCCCTGTCCCACAGCACAGCAGCATGGAGGCCTCCCCCACCCAGGAGCAAGTGTCAGCCATTGCACTGTTTAACAAACAAACTTACAGGTAGGTAGCCATCTTCACTTGGAGGGTGTTTGTGGGTGGGAGGCCTGTACCACTACTCCCAGCATGCCCCCTGGCCCACAGCCCAGCAGCATGGAGGCTTCCCCCACCCAGGAGCAAGTGTCAGCCATTGCACTGTTTAACAAACAAACTTACAGGTAGGTAGCCATCTTCACTTGGAGGGTGTTTGTGGGTGGGAGGCCTGTACCACTACTCCCAGCATGCCCCCTGGCCCACAGCCCAGCAGCATGGAGGCTTCCCCCACCCAGGAGCAAGTGTCAGCCATTGCACTGTTTAACAAACAAACTTACAGGTAGGTAGCCATCTTCACTTAGAGGGTGTTTGTGGGTGGGAGGCCTGTACCACTACTCCCAGCATGCCCCCCTGTCCCACAGCCCAGCAGCATGGAGGCCTCCCCCACCCAGGAGCAAGTGTCAGCCATTGCACTGTTTAACAAACAAACTTACAGGTAGGTAGCCATCTTCACTTGGAGGGTGTTTGTGGGTGGGAGGCCTGTACCACTACTCCCAGCATGCCCCCCTGTACCACAGCCCACCAGCATGGAGGCCTCCCCCACCCAGGAGCAAGTGTCAGCCATTGCACTGTTTAACAAACAAACTTACAGGTAGGTAGCCATCTTTACTTGGAGGGTGTTTGTGGGTGGGAGGCCTGTACCACTACTCCCAGCATGCCCCCTGGCCCACAGCCCAGCAGCATGGAGGCTTCCCCCACCCAGGAGCAAGTGTCAGCCATTGCACTGTTTAACAAACAAACTTACAGGTAGGTAGCCATCTTCACTTGGAGGGTGTTTGTGGGGGTGAGGGTGGGAGGACTGTACCACTACTCCC
This sequence comes from Lissotriton helveticus, assembly GCF_964261635.1. Taxonomy (NCBI): domain Eukaryota; kingdom Metazoa; phylum Chordata; class Amphibia; order Caudata; family Salamandridae; genus Lissotriton; species Lissotriton helveticus. The sequence continues at coordinate 1,764,462,642 of NC_136059.1, forward strand.
AGCATGCCCCCCTGTCCCACAGCCCAGCAGCATGGAGGCCTCCCCCACCCAGGAGCAAGTGTCAGCCATTGCACTGTTTAACAAACAAACTTACAGGTAGGTAGCCATCTTCACTTGGAGGGTGTTTGTGGGTGGGAGGCCTGTACCACTACTCCCAGCATGCCCCCTGGCCCACAGCCCAGCAGCATGGAGGCTTCCCCCACCCAGGAGCAAGTGTCAGCCATTGCACTGTTTAACAAACAAACTTACAGGTTGGTAGCCATCTTCACTTGGAGGGTGTTTGTGGGGGTGAGGGTGGGAGGCCTGTACCACTACTCCCAGCATGCCCCCCTGTCCCACAGCCCAGCAGCATGGAGGCCTCCCCCACCCAGGAGCAAGTTTCAGCCATTGCACTGTTTAACAAACAAACTTACAGGTAGGTAGCCATCTTCACTTGGAGGGTGTTTGTGGGGGTGAGGGTGGGAGGCCTGTACCACTACTCCCAGCATGCCCCCCTGTCCCACAGCCCAGCAGCATGGAGGCCTCCCCCACCCAGGAGCAAGTGTCAGCCATTGCACTGTTTAACAAACAAACTTACAGGTTGGTAGCCATCTTCACTTGGAGCCTGTTTGTGGGGGTGAGGGAGGGAGGCCTGTCTCACTACTCCCAGCATGCCCCCCTGTCCCACAGCCCAGCAGCATGGAGGCCTCCCCCACCCAGGAGCAAGTGTCAGCCATTGCACTGTTTAACAAACAAACTTACAGGTTGGTAGCCATCTTCACTTGGAGCCTGTTTGTGGGGGTGAGGGAGGGAGGCCTGTCTCACTACTCCCAGCATGCCCCCCTGTCCCACAGCCCAGCAGCATGGAGGCCTCCCCCACCCAGGAGCAAGTGTCAGCCATTATACCCTGCACGCTCACCTTACAGGTATGTAACTACCGTTTATCTTCATGAAGTGTGTGTGTATTAATCTATTTACTATTGTACAAAATGCATAGACAATCAACCTTTAGGACACCATGATCTAACTATCCACTATGTAATGTAACACGATGCTGCCATGATTTGTACAACTGATGACAGCACAATGCACTAGTGTACAGACAGCTGATGATACACAGATGACACAAACACTGACCACTCCCCATCTACTCCACAGGTGATTAAGAACTCACTGCTGGGGACAACACCAACGACCTGCAGAGCCAGTCTCCACCTCCGGCACATGGACTCACAGATGCAGACTCCCAGGACAGTTTGGACGATGAGCTCCATGCCGGCCCATCCGGTGTTCCACACACCCAGAGGTCCCAGGCCCCCATCCTCCCCACCACCACCTCTGCTGCAACGACAACGCAGCAGACCCCTGCTGTCATGGCCTCTGCCTCCACCGCAACCACCACCACAGCCACTGCCACCAACACCACCACTACCACCAGTACCACCTGCAGCACCCTCCCTGTCCCTAGGGATGACCAGCCCACACCAACAACTGTGGAGGGCAGGGAGCCAGTGCGTGGCGCACCAGTGGCGAGGGAAGAGGTCCGTGGCAGCAGAGCAGGTGGGAGGGCCAGGGCCAACACCAGACCTCGGGAGGAGTGGACACCATCCCTGGACCACTTCACCAGAGTTGTGGATGCCTACCAAGAGGTCCAGGGACAAAGTGGCCAGTCGGATGAATTTTTCAGGGAGCTCATCCTGCTGATGAGGTCCATCGATAACCGCCTGGGACAGATGGTGGACCTCATGGGCCAGCAAGTGGCGTTGCAGAGGGACAGGCCTGTGTCCCAACCATCACCGCCGTCCCCTCCTGTTGTGCAGCAGGATGACAGTCCACCATCCTCCCCTGCGCCAACAGAGAGGGGCGAGTCCTCTGACGCCGCTGGCCATTCAGCAGGCCCCCCACCGCCAAAAAGATCTAGGGGGCGTCCGAAGAAGAGCCTGGGAGTCTCTGGAAGCCAAGCACCTGCCACACGCCAGTCACGGAGCCAGCCTTGAAGACAACCCTCTCCCCAACTGCATTGACTCTTTTGGACTATCTTTCCCCACATTGCCTTGGCAATGGCACCTGTCTGTTGGACTGGGTCACCACATTCATGTGGTGTCTACTCTTGCATCTCAGCGACCATGACTGTCAACTCACTGCTCATTCCCCACCTTCCTGTAAATATTCACGCACAATTCACATGTCCACCCCGTAAATAAAATACCTTACAATCCAGATTTTGTGTAGTGAATTCTTTAGTGCATTATTTACAATGATGATAATGTCCATGATATGTAAACATGATGTACAGTATGCAGGGCAGGAACACGCTGGAGCACCTAGGGAGACACAACAGAACTACAGTCACTGGTCTCATCGTGGCAACACACACAGATCACTGATCCACAAATATCCTAATTATCACAGGTACCCTACACAGTGTCTATCTGATATGCTTTAATGCCGTCCATAATACATCTCCGGACGTAACGTCCATTCCAACAATACCATACATAGGTGACAGAACATGTGGCTATTGGGAACCTCTGCGCATATCCATTCACAACATAAGCTAACACACTAGACTATGTAGACGTTGTAACTCGTCACACACCTTCAAGTGAAGTAGCGTTGGATTAGCTGCTGCCGTTGGTCAACTCCTTCCTCCTCTCCACTCTCCTCATCACTGGATTCAGGTCCCTGAGCAGGTTGTGGCCTTGGTTCCTCACCGTCTTCCAGGAGCAGGGGGACCCCCTTGTGGATGGCCAGGTTGTGTAGCATACAGCATGCCACAAAGATCTTGCACACCTTCCCAGGGGAGTATGCAAGTGCGCCTCCAGTCCTGTCAAGGCACCGGAACCTTGCCTTCAGCAGCCCAAAAGTACGTTCAATTACCCGTCGTGTCCTGCCATGGGCCTCATTGTAGCGGATCTCTGCAGGTGTCTGGGGATTACGGAGTGGGCTCAACAGCCATGGCCTACTGGGATAAGCAGAGTCCCCTGTGAATAAAAAACACACATTGCAATGTTGTACGGCCACAGTAAAGGCAGTGACACACAGCACTTGATAGCAGTTGTGTAACTCACCCACAATCCAGGCACGTTCGGGATGCAGATTCTCCATCATCCGTGGCACCATGCTGTTCCTCATGATGAAAGAGTCATGTGCCGAACCGGGATACTTAGCACACACATGTGAAATTGTCATGTCTGCAAGGCACACCACCTGCACATTCATGGAGTGGTAGTGTTTCCGGTTTCGATAAATGTGCTCCGTCGCCTGCGGTGCCACCAGAGCCACATGGGTGCAATCGATCGCACCGACTACATGTGGGATGTGCCCAAATGGATAGAAGTCCCCCTTAACGGCAGCCAATTCACGTCCCCGGGGGAAATGGATGTAGCGATTCCGATAGATCATCATGCCTCGAGTACATCCCTCAGCACCATGCTGAACATGGGCTGCGACATTCCCCCAGCGTTAGCCACGGTCTCCTGGAAGGAACCCGTCGCAAAGAAGTGTAGTGCTGCCATTACCTTGTGGGCGGGTGTGAATGCCGTAGGATAGTGACGGCGAGGCTGCAGTTGGGGCTCCAATAGATCACACAAGATCTTCAATGTCGGTCTGTCCAACCGGAATTTCCTGATGATTGCCTCATTCTCCATGTCCTCAAGCACAATCACCTGACGTAGGAGATTTGGCCTCCTCCTAGTTTAGGATTAAAAACAATAGGTCAATGACAAGCATCATGAGATGGCCATAGCACAAAGCATCAATGATGTAATGGGTAAAAAACAATGGCCAGAGAGATGCATGGCACATCTGGTTACATGGCTGCCCAATAGCTACACACAGAGGGCAGGCCTCTCCAGTGACAATACCCAAGTGACAATAATGTGGATACAATGATTGAACTAGTGACATGCGCAGACATGGAGCTACAAGAGCCACAAATCTAATGTGACTTAACATGTCTGTCATACCCATCTGCCGTACCTGCTAGACCTCAATGCATCATGTACATTGTGGAAGCATTCATCAACACAATGATCACAATAGCAGGGACACTTCTGGTTGTGTGCATGATCAGTTCTGAATGCACAAGTCAGGTACGATATAATGCAGTGCCCCCAGCCCGGTCAAGGTCTGCACTGACCAACAACACATTAAACCTCACTACATCTATGTAGAGCACCTGACGTCTGGCAATCATCACCCATCAAAAGCCTTACTAAAATGGCACAAACACATGCTAAAGTGGCTCAGACTGAACGTGCGTCCTCCTGTGGATGCAATGGCTCTGTGGCATCGTGTGTACAATGATGTGCCCTACACCATGTAGCTGCATGGCACTTATACATTGTCCATGATTGACATACACAGCAATGTGTACGAAAATGCCAGAACCTACCGCCGGTCCCCTGCGGTGTGACCCCAGCACCACCATCTACCCAGCCAAGGTAGCCATTGGCACATGGACTGGTGTCCATGCCGCTGGCTAGGCTCCGCCGCATCAGTCGCGGTACCTACCGCCGGTCCCCAGCGGTGTGACCCCAGCACCACCATCTACCCAGCCAAGGTAGCCATTGGCACATGGACTGGTGTCCATGCCGCTGGCTAGTCTCCGCCGCATCAGTCGCGGTACCTACCGCCGGTCCCCAGCGGTGTGACCCCAGCACCACCATCTACCCAGCCAAGGTAGCCATTGGCACATGGACTGGTGTCCATGCCGCTGGCTAGGCTCCGCCGCATCAGTCGCGGTACCTACCGCCGGTCCCCAGCGGAGCGTCACCGCCGTGGAGCATTGCATACAGCCAATGGCATGGGTGTTCAATGTGGCATGATGCAGATTTGAAAAATGCGGAAGCGGCGCGCCGCCGCCGCGGAGCCGGTCTTCGGATGCTTTTGAATGATGCACCATCGCGGTAGCGCACCCCGGACACCCGCGGTGCGTCACCGCCATGGTGCATTGCATACAGCCAATGGCATGGGTGTTCAATGTGGCATGATGCAGATTTGAAAAATGCGGAAGCGGCGCGCCGCCGCCGCGGAGCGCCGCCGCCGCGGAGCCGGTCATTGGATGCTTTTGAATAAGGCTGACCCAGACAACCAATTGTAGCACCTTATCAGCTTCCTAACGACCCCATGGGCCTATAAATCTGTGGGAGTGAGCCACACATTCCCACTGCTCACAGAGCCTGCTGCCTGGGACCCTCTCCTGCTGCTGCCTGAGACCCTCTCCTGCTGCTCACAGAGCCTGCTGCCTGGGACCCTCTCCTGCTGCTGCCTGGGACCCTCTCCTGCTGCTGCCTGAGACCCTCTCCTGCTGCTCACAGAGCCTGCTGCCTGGGACCCTCTCCTGCTGCTGCCTGAGACCCTCTCCTGCTGCTCACAGAGCCTGCTGCCTGGGACCCTCTCCTGCTGCTGCCTGGGACCCTCTCCTGCTGCTGCCTGAGACCCTCTCCTGCTGCTCACAGAGCCTGCTGCCTGGGACCCTCTCCTGCTGCTGCCTGGGACCCTCTCCTGCTGCTGCCGAGACCCTCTCCTGCTGCTCACAGAGCCTGCTGCCTGGGACCCTCCCCTGCTGCTGCCTGGGACCCTCTCCTGCTGCTGCCTGAGACCCTCTCCTGCTGCTCACAGAGCCTGCTGCCTGGGACTCTCTCCTGCTGCTCACAGAGCCTGCTGCCTGGGACACCTCACAACTAAGCATGGGCGGATCTAGCGGATCACGCGTACGCGAACTTGCGGATTTACGGATTCGCAATCCGCGAAGATCCGCGAACTCTAGCGGATTTGCGGATTTTCCGGTTTTTTGTGTTGGCGCGCGTTCGCGCCGATTTTGGGACAAGTTCGCAATTGCGAACTTACTTTTCGGCTCGCAACGGCCGCGACTATGTTGTTTCTACGTCTGGTTTATCATCACAGGTTCACAGCACCCTCTGTTTCACCACTGCCACCCTCTGGGACACCCATGCCACCCTCTGGTACATCCTCACTGCCACCCATTAGGTTCATTTATCACTGTAGATTATGGTGGTTGAAAAAAGCATGCACACCTGCCCTTCTTCAACTGCCATCAATTAATTTGTGTTTCATTAATGTGTCAGTAATTTTGAAAGTTCCAGTCTGGCTGGCACCTGCTTCCTTCCTTATCTGTAATTTGCTTTTTGTTGCAGTGAAACATTTTTTTCACAGGACCTTTATGGTCTACTTGTAGCTATTCTATGAGCCTGCTGTTTGGGTCATAGCAGGGTCATAGAATAGTTGCAAACTCTGGAGGGGCCCATCAGGAAGCACTACCTTGAATGTTACTAATGTTAAGTTTGAACTTTTGCACCTGCTCATTGCTTTCAGTTTAGCTAAAATCGTTTTTTTCTGCAATTTCGCGCGTTTTTTGGGGCGCGAATCCGTGCGAGATCGATTTCGGAAGCCGCGAATATGTGCGAATACAAAATTGTTTTTTTTGCGACGTGTATGTTCGCGTGATCTTGCGCGTGTTCGCGAGGCGCTTCTAGCTATACGTTTGCCAAGTTACCCTATCGGTCGTACACGGGCGCGGCCATCTTGTTGGCGTGACGTCATTCCGTTTCCGCCCGCTATGTGTAATCTCGCAAAGTGTGCTGCTCGCTAGTACAATTTCGCGCGTACTCGCAAGGAAAATCTCGCGCGAACTTACCCACGCGGTCGTGAACGGGCGCGGTCATCTTGTTTCTCATTCATTGCTATGGTTCTGGGCATGCTTTCTCTATCCTCTCTCAATCTCTGCCATCCTTTGCTTGTTTGAAGTTTTTTTGATCTAATTTTACTTATTATCTATCCCTCTATTTTTCTAGCTCTGTATTTTTGTGTTTTCTGCAGCTTTTAGTTACTTTTAAACTACTTTTTTAAACTCTTTTCTTTTCTTCTTCACTATTCTATTTCTTGTTTATCATTTAACTCTATTTCTGCCCAGACCATGGTAAAGGGAGCCGGGAAGCACCCTGAGAAGGGGAAGGGTCCCGCACCCCGTGCCCGGCTCCCGTGCGGGCGTTTAAGGGGGGAGCAAGTGGTCCCGAGGGAGATCTTCAGGAGGAAGTGGCGGCACTGATCTTCCACGTCCAGCGCCGCCTCCCCAAGACGATCCTGGGAGGCGGCAAGATCGCGACTGGCTATGGCATCCGGGAGCGTCGCAAGCGGTGGGAGAAGGTGTGCCGGGCCATGTACAAGATCTCTGGGGTCCGGCGCACATATAACCAGGCCACCCACCGCTGGACCGATGTCATGGACCGGGAGCGGGACTTGCTGGACGCGCTCGGCGTAGAGGTCCCCGGGCTTGGTGAGTAGTAGTAGTAGTACATTTACTACTCTGTTTTATCCTGCTCTGTTATTTGCAAATCTTTGTTCTTTACCAAGAGCAATAATGCTGCCGATTACATTGAGGTAAATTATATTTCAAAATCTTCTATGCATTTCAGGTGCACTGCTCTCCTTCTCAGTAGCCTTGCTTGCTACTATGCTTCTTTGTTTTGTATGTTGTGTTCAGAAGCATTTCATTGGCCTGAGAAATTATGTATGAGTGTAGTGTAAAGAAAAGAACTGCGTAATGCTAGACAGTAAGGGTCATATTTTCAATTACCGGCGCATCCCTGCAAAGTAGCAGGGATGCCGCAGTAATTGTGTGCCATGCCACCACCACCCATTGGCCCAAAATGTCACAGAAGCCTTACGCATCTGTGCCGTAAAGGCAGCGCATTGCTGGAGTTGCGTGCCAACGATGGCGCAGCTCCAGCAATGCTCTGGGGTACCCTATCTCCCCAATGCTGCATCAAGCCGTACGTCGGCTTCAAGCGCGCAGGGTTTGAGTCATGCATCATTGTCCTAAAAGTGACTGATTGACATCTTGTAGATTTCCCTCAGCCACTTTTAGGATTCGTTCCTGCGCAGGTACGCCCTCCCTTGCGCCGGAACGCCCCCTGATGGCGCAGGGCTTTACAACGTGATGCATCGCCCATATGCCCATATGTGGTTTTTTTTAATATATACGCCGCACCAACACCATGGCGAGTCTTTTGTTCTGCCGCTGCGTCACAAAAGGCACGCAACAATGGAGGAAAATGAGCCGCAACTTCCGCAAGGGACTTCTAAATCAGCCCCAACAGACTGAAGTCCAGTCCTTCCTTTAGACACATGGCTATAAGAAGAAATAGTGGCGGTGGTGGCGGGTGGATTGATAGTTTGAGTATTCACTGATCTGCAAGCAGGATGGACTTTGTCTGTCACTTCGCGTGTTGCGCACTGCTGCCTGCAGTGCCAGGCCTAGGCAAACCTCTTTAGTAGTCTGTTTATTGAGTTACATAGGAACTTTCTAAGTCAACGTTCCGCAAATCAGGCAATACGAATAACGTAGTATACCACATGAGATAGATCCCGTGGAATAGTTGTCTATCTATTTGCTATTTTTCCAAAATATTTAGTTATTGTTCTTTAGAAATGTTTGATTTGGTTGAAAAATCTCATCCATGTTTTCTGGTTTTTCTTTCTTTCATGTTGTACATCAGCTCCCCCCAAGGGCAAGAGGACACAGGAGGAGGGTGCTGAGGATGCAGGCCAGGATCGGGCAGGCGAGGGCTCCTTTGCTGGCCCCAGTAAGTTTACATTTTAATAAACAGTACCTATTTTTTCCTAGCGTTCCTCATTCAATTTTTTCTAAATCGTCTTTGATCTTCTTGTAGACTGGATATAAATTCTTATCCTGCCTCGAATATGACTCCCTGTGGTATTACTAGACTATTCTTATTAGTCTGTCTGTGTAGCTAACTAAGATTGGACATTTGGCAATTCCATTGGACTCCCATTATATTCAGCAATACCTCTATGCACTGTCTCCTTACTGACTAGATAGTGTGGCAGAGTCATTCAGCTCCCGAAGTCACCGATTATAGATCCCCAATGATCTCTAGATTATCGTACGCAGGACAAGAGAGTAGTATGGAGTCACAGCACAGTCAAGAAGTGTCAGAGGCACTCATGCTTGCAAAAATTCCAAAACCTTTAGCTCATCCACTCTAGTCTAGAGGAACAAAAACCACAGAGTCTATTTAAGTTTAAAAGCTTTATTAAAAGTAAACACATTTATTAAAATCTACTTTGTCATAAAACTATTTAACTGAAAACGGAAAAGTGGTTAGTGCTGACGATTAATTGGACACATTTCTTGTGGTCGAGCCGAGCTCTCACCTGGTTTGAACTTGATCCTGGTCGTGTTCTTAGGAGTCAAGCTTCTGTCTGTTAGGAGAAAAAGTGGTGCGTGTTAAAAATCAAAAGCAAGCATTCATCAGTTGTGCATAAAAGTGCAGCAAGACAACAGCCTTCCCTGGAAAATGGGACATTTTTACTATGGAGTAGACAGTCACAAATTATTACATTGTATTCTGTTTTTTTAACATTTCTCCTAGACCAAATATTATATAGTAGTGAGTGGTGTATTCTAACATTCTTAAATGTACTTTGTAGGTGTAACATCTGGTGACGGGGCCAGCGCGGAGGTGGCTGTGTTGGACCAGGACTCGGAGGCCTCTGGGGAGGAGGCGGTGCAAGAGCCGGCGGACGGTCCTGTGGGGGATCAAACGGTGGTGGCGGAAACAGGTAAGCTATATATTCCTTACTTATTGAGATTGAAGACTGCATAGTGTGCTTTCTGCACGGGTGTATTACAATTACAAATCAACCAGGTAGTAGTAGCCTCCTCGAAATGTACTTCGACTTAGCTGTGAAGTTTTTGGTGAGAAGAATCCCAATAAGTTCTTAGACGAACGTGATGGATGGGATGAACGAAAAGCGAAAGAAGGGTGTAAGTAAGTGGGACGCGAACTTGTATGATGGCTGGCAAAGAAGAACGATATGTGTTTGCTTGGCCCCCGAGGTGGCTGGGAAGGAAAGAATATGGTATGGTGCATGGCTGGGTCAATGATGAAGCAAGGATGGGTGGAAGGACAGCAGCCTGGGTGGGTGAAACAGAAACTGTATGTGTGCGTATACTTTGACTGAATGGATGCCTGGAGCATGGTATTCTCTGACTCTTACAAAGCACATGTGTATCTAGAGAGAGTAGATGGTCGCCAGGTGAAGTAAGTGTTACCTTGAAGAGCATGTACCACCGCACCCGCACGTCCGTTCCAGTGCAGGGAAGGCAAGGAAAAGAAATTGTAAATGTGTCCAATACTACCATGAATAGTAGCAGTACTTTGTATTGCGTTTGCAATCACAGCATATATCTGGTTATTACGGTGGACACTCCGTACCTCTCTTAATAACTTTAGTTTACTTGTAGTACGTCATTCATGTGTGGGTGTATCACTGTTCACTCAATATTAAGCAAAGCACCTAAAGTCATCTCATCTGTCATTAAATACGTCCCATGTGAAGTGATAGATAATCAAATTAGTTAGCTTCTTCATTTTCCTTTTCTAGTACTCATTTGCACTGTAGGGTGAAAGGTAAATTAATTAAGCAGTAGCCCTTGTAACAGAGTATTCTCAGTGCCACCCGTAATAGAAAAGTAATAGCTTCACCACCTGCATGTACTGGACCGGTACAGTAACGCAAGTCTGTCTCACTCATCATGGTGTGCAACTTTTTTTCTCGGGTGCAAGTTCACTGTGCTGTCCATGTCATTCTGCCGGCTTGCATAAGATAACGTACCAATTTCCCTAAACAAGAGAGAAGAAGAAGAATAAGACTGGTGTACTGTCATAGTCGACTGTAATGGAAGTCCATAGTGGTCGTAGAATTTGTTCATTAAACTACCACTAATGTTAGAGCAAGGATGCAGAAGTGGGAGGTTACATAGATACTGTCCTCAATAGTTATGTACTGTGCTTTCAATTTGCTACTTGTACTCTGTGACCCAACTTTCGGCTCAATCACTTTGTGTTATTAATAAGGAGCATTGGTTACAGACTATGTCTTTCTTTCTTCATATAGTTGCTCCTTCCAAATCAACAACAAGGAGGGAGCAGGCTAGATTGGCCCGGCAACGGAGGCTGGAGGCCACAGTCGCCGAATATCGGCGGCTGGTGGCCCTGGAGGAGGAGGAGGACACGCAGTCGAGCGGGGCAACAACGACATCCTCGACTGTGACCACTGCATCCTCCTCCGTGACTAAGCCAGCGGGACCGAGCCGGGCTAAGAAAGACGACCGCCACCGCCAAGCAACCGAAATACCAGCTGCCCCCCACAGGAGCTGCAAGGACCGCCAACGCCGCCTACGAGTCCGCATGTCCAACCTGGAGCAGGAGGTCCTAAAGTATAAGAACTTGGTTAAGGGCCTCCGCTCCGAGCTTGCCACCCTCCGCAAGGAGTATGATGCCCATGCCGCATCATGCACCAGCACCAGCACCCTCCAGTAGTGGAGTGTCCCTTGCCCTTTTTTTATAGACTTTTGGGGGGTGGGATTTGGGAGTTGGGATCGTTTTGGGACGTTTCAAAGACAATCGTTGGGGTTAGGGTGGGTGAGGGAGATTATTTTGTTAGGGCTAAATAAATATATTTTTAAACTTTATCTGACCATACCTGTTTTTTACTGCTTTTCAGTCTGGTGGGTGGGGGGCGGGGGTGTAACAGTAACTTTGTTTTCCTGAACAGTCGTAGGACTTTAGTAGTACAACCGTCAATCTCTTGTCTACTCCGAAATAATACTCCATTATACTACCTCCCACCAAATGCTTATCTTACCTGTAATTTGTGTTAGAAATTAGGGCTAGGCCCAGGGCTGGCTCCAGGTGAAATGGGGATTAACGTTGTCAATCCTGGGCGGGTGACATTTCCTCATTGCGGTGGTACTAGTGGTGTGACACAGTGGCAGTTGCATGCCTATGGAAAAAAAGAAAACGAAACCTTGTTTGTCCTCCTTACTGTAGCATTACTACAACGGTTACGGTACGATCGAGAAAATAGCAGGTGACAGTACACTAGAACAGTGCCATAATGTAGCCTAACAAATGGTACAGTATTTGCTTGCAAGTATAACTAGTACTTGCGTTGAATTTATTTGACATTGGCTACTACTACTAGAAGATATAGTACTGAAGCTGAGTAAGTCTAGAAGATATCCTCGTATTCCTTCACCAGCCTGTTGCTGCTATGACCTTATCCTCCCCAGCAAGTGTGTGGAATTATTGATGTCATTTTAGTCAGACATCAAGCAAAACAACACAGCCCGGGGGAAGAGGGTTAGGGTTTGTAAAATGGATGGGAATGGGGGTTTCTTTTTGGGTAGGTTTTGTTGAGAGAAGAAAAAAAAAGCAGAGCATGGACAAACAATAATTGAAGATACAGACAATCTTTGGTTACAAACTAAAGGTAAGCACATGCAGTCACACTCATAGAATAAAAGACAACAATGGATACTGTATCTGTATTGCGTATGTTGTTGGAGTTGTCCTGTTGAATTTGGTAAGTAAGTTGCATGCAGCAAACAATTCCTCTTATTGGCGGCACTCCTCCATTCCAGCTGACGCTTCGTCCATCAATGTGGTGACCACTGACAGAAGACACCCTGTCCACTGCCTGCCTGGCGGATGTTGACTGAAACCCGGCCTGTAATTATTGAACAGAAAACAGGAAGTGCTATTACAATACCACTGATAAATAAATAAAAGGTATGTGCGCTGTGTGGTTCAAAAAGTGACACTTTGATTTCCCTAATAGACAGTACAATATTTTTGAAATTGCGTGCTCTGTCTGAGTCACCTTTTTAAGGATCAATAAGTATGGCCAACTACTGTGTTTTAGAACAAAATTTGACCTTCCCAGCAATGCTCCCACCAAGACCCTTACTAAAGCCAGTCGCAAAAATGTAGAAGAACCCCAATCATATCTCCAAAAACGATGCCTAGCAGAAAAATGGTTACAAAACGTACTTTGAAAGTAACAGTAGGCCCAAATACAGACCGTGGATTGTATTCAAACCACTTGCAAGCAAGCAAAAGTATCCATAGCCAGCATCGCTCCAACAGTGCTCTACAACAACAGAACCGCGTTGCAATAGAACCCCCCGAAACACATGCAATCCTGCTGCTAGGGCTAACCCTAACGAACCCTAACTTACAAAAAGTGCCAAAACTGGTGTTTCCTTATGGCTTTTGTCCAACAAACTTCTAGCCGGTATTAGACCTTCCCAGGAATGCCCCAGGCAAGACCCGCCAACCCACCCGCAAAAAAACACCCGACACAACACCCCCAAACAGCGAAAAAGCTAAATCTCATACTTACAATGTCTCTCGGCCTTCGGTCCAAACGCGGCGCTGTGCAGCTAGGTCATCATCATCATCAATCATCATAACTCCTGTTTTCCACCACGGATTTCCTGAAAAGCAAATGCAATCAAGATTAGACTGTCGCAGCAGTGCTTCGACAGAGACCCCGGCCGCAACCCACCCACGAACAGCAGGAAGCCCCCCAAAACGCTACATTGAGCAAGATGTCAGAAGAAATAGCAAAAAAAAAGGCTGTTCCTTATGGATTTTGTCCAAAACACTTCTATCCGGTATTAGACCTTCCCAGGAATGCCCCAGGCAAGAGCCGCCAACCCACCCGCAAAAAACCACCCGACAACACCCCCAAACAGCGAAAAAGCTAAATCTCATACTTACAATATCTCTCGGCCTTCGTTCCAAATGCGGCGCTGTTCAGCTAGGTCATCATCATCAATCATCATAACTCCTGTTTTCCACCACGGATTTCCTGAAAAGCAAATGCAATCAAGATTAGACTGTCGCAGCAGTGCTTCGACAGAGACCCCGGCCGCAACCCACCCACGAACAGCAGGAAGCCCCCCAAAATGCTACATTGAGCAAGATGTCAGAAGAAATAGCAAAAAAAAGGCTGTTCCTTATGGATTTTGTCCAAAACACTTCTATCCGGTATTAGACCTTCCCAGGAATGCCCCAGGCAAGACCCGCCAACCCACCCGCAAAAAACCACCCGACAACACCCCCAAACAGCGAAAAAGCTAAATCTCATACTTACAATATCTCTCGGCCTTCGTTCCAAATGCGGCGCTGTTCAGCTAGGTCATCATCATCAATCATCATAACTCCTGTTTTCCACCACGGATTTCCTGAAAAGCAAATGCAATCAAGATTAGACTGTCGCAGCAGTGCTTCGACAGACACCAAAAATTACCCACAAACCCCCGGAACCCCGCCAAAGAGCACCTCAAAGGCAAGCAAGTCAGCAAAAACGGCAAGAAATTTCCACCTCATATTTGGTCCAAAACTCTTTTGTCCATTATTAGAGCTTCACAGCAATGGGCCCAAATCCGTCAACTCACCCGCAAAGAAGTACAACACCCCCACAAGTGCTGAGTCTTTCTTCATTGGGCGTAATCCAGCACTCTGCTTGGAGGGAAATCGCAGTCTGGAGGAGGAGGATAGAGGAGCATGTTCTTCAGAACTTGTGAACCTGAGGAATGTAGACTGCGGCACCTTCAAATCAATAAGCAAACAAGTGAAGACAGTTCTGATGATGGTCTTGTTTTTGGGATTAGGTGATTAAAGTTTGAATTAAATTAACTGTGCAAAACAAAGAAAGAGAGACACAAAGCACACAGGAATAAAAGTGAATAAGGACGAAAAAGAAAGTTCTTGATTGATTGTCTCATTTTCAGGGCTCGGTGTCAGGGAATAAGAACAAGATTTCGTCATCATACTCTGCGAATTCAGGCTGGATGAGGTCAGTGGCACCGAACAGAGAAAAAATCCCCTCATCTACGTTGCTGTCCTCCTCGTCTTCATGCGGCGTGCTTTCTCGTACTTTGTAATCTGGTGGTATGAGGTGCTGATTCATCTTGATCATTGTCAGCCGCTCCACATTTTTGGGCGAGAGGCGGCTCCGTTTGGGAGTTACAATGCCACCAGCAGCACTGAAAACACGTTCAGAAGACACACTTGCGAGTGGGCAAGACAAATAGTTTATAGCCAGGTTGTAGAGCTGTGGCCAAAATTGTTTTTTGCCATGCCAATACTGCAATGGCTCATCATTAAGAAAGACCTCTGTTGAGTCATTCATATAGTCCTGCACCATCGACTCAAGGTCATCAATGGTTCCTCCACTTTGCTTACTTTTTGCTGTGGCTGTGACATTTTTTCGAGAACCATACCCAAGCAAACTTAGCCAATCCTCTACAACAGCCACTGTTTTTGTTGTGTGTGGTGCAGATGATCCAGTTGCCGGTGTCTTTAACGGCTGAGAGGTCACTTGTGCCCCAGCCACAGGTGCAGAAGTGGATTCTTGTGACTGGGGATGGCCTGCTGATGCTGATGCTGATGTACTGGCTTCTCCTTCAATAACCTGACGTTCTTTTTCAAACCTCTTGGCTGACCAGGCTAACCAATGTTTGTACTTTTGAACATCTGCATCAGCAAAAGGAAAGAATGCTTCGCCTGCCAGCGCCTTTTTGTAGCGTGGATCCAGAATAGTAGCACAAATGTAATGCTGTTCTGACTTGATCTTTTGAAGACGTTCATCACCACGTAGGCGCTCTAATAATTTCTCAGACAAAATAAAATGGTCTTTTTTTTGTACATCTTTTTCAAACTCAGAAGACAACGCCATCACTTGGTGCTCCAGCATGCACAACAATGGGATAGCTTTTCCCAAATTACAGTCCTCCTGGCTGACTGCACGCGTGAAGAACTCAAAAGGACGAAGCATGTCTGTCAGGCTTTTAACTATGTCCCATTGCGCCGCACCCATCCGCATTTCCTCCTTCTGAGATGTAGCCTCTGTGAAGAAATATTGATCGAGTACCGTATACTGCTCATACAGACGCTCAAGCATGTAGAAGGTTGAGTTCCAACGTGTTGCCACCTCCTGGATGAGTGCTTTCACTGGCATTCCACGTTGAAGTAGCAGTCTCCTCAGATGCTTCCGGGCCTTAAAACAATGGCTGAAATGGTTGCACATTTTGCGGCAGGTGGCCATTACCTCGAACGCTGTACTGTCTTTATCACTCAAGAATTTTTGAACTACCAGGTTGATACAGTGCGCCAAACACGGCACTCTAAAATAGTTACCCTGCCACATGGCCTTAACTACATTGGCGCCATTATCCGTGGAAACATAACCAATCTTGCGTTTTAGGGGGGATAGCATTGTCAAGACCTTTTTGTTAAACTCTTCCAAAAGGTTTTCTGCTGTGTGACTTTTATCCAAGCCAAACATGGCTAGTGTTGCATGTTTCCGAGCAGCTTTGAAAACTTGGTCCGGGTCAACACCTGCGTTTAGCTTTGCTTTAACACCTGAAAAAGAGACCCAGTGTGCAGTGATGCACATGTAATCATCGCCTGGGCCACTGGTCCACATGTCTGTTGTCAGATGTATTGTGTGAACAGCACTCTTCTGCAAAGCTGCCCCAATCGCCTGCAGCACATCTTCATGTAGTGCTGGAACCGCAACTCTGGCAAAATAGAACCGGCTCGGAACCTTCCATTTAGGGCAGAGCGTTGCCACTAATTCAAGAAAACCTACCGCTTCTACAAAAGAAAAAGGTAGAAGGTCCACAGCTAGCATTTTAGCCAGCTTAGTGTTATACAGACGCGTCAGTGGGTGGTTGCGTTCATATGGCACGTCTGAAGTAAGCATTGTTCTAATGTTGCCCTGGACCAAGCATTTACGGGCTGATAATGACTTCGTTGACCCAATTTTGCTCGCTGGTGAACTTTTGTGCGTTGGTGTCTCACTCGCTCCAACACTCTTAGTGTGCCTCACATTGGGTGTGCTGCTGACAGGGGTACTGGGTGTAAGGGAAGTGTTTGACACGTCTTCTTCCTGCTCGTCATCATCAGATGAAACATCAACGTTTCCTTGAATTTGGCCTTTCTTGATCGCATCTAGGTGCGCAAACCATTTGACAGTGTGCTTTCTCTCAAGATGACCTCTCTGGCCGCCGGTACCATAGTTGGTACCTGACTTACCACGACTAACTGCAAGCTTACAAAGGGTACAAATGGCAAACTTTGGATTTTTTGGACAAACAGTAAAGAAGTCCCAAACTGGGGACTTGAAGTGTCTGTGGGACATGGAGGAGGCGGCGATACTGGTGGTGGTGGTCATGAAGCTAATGCCAGATGAAGTGGAGGATGTGGATTGCCCAACTTTTGTACGTTTTGCACTTTCACCGCCACTAATTAAGGTCGAGGTTGACGGAGGTCTCTTCTTGCCAGAAAGAAATATGGAAGCGGGACGAGTTGGTGTACTACTTAACTCCAATGATTGTGGTGTTTCCACTGCCTCCTCATCGACAACATCATCATCACGCTCAGCAGCTCTTCGGGCTAGGGTCAAAATGTCTGTTTGCTGCATGCCCGCTGGGGCTGCAGTGACCTTTATGATGACTGGGTCGTCGTTGGCAGAGTCTTCATCAGCAGCAGTATCCGCCACTTCTTGTTGAGACTCATCACACTCCATAACTCTGAGACTTTGGACGAGCTTCCTTTTACGCTTAACTACCTTTGTTTGTTCCCAAGTTTGATCCGTATCATCAGAAGGAGGTGTGCTTGAAGAGGATGTAGACACCACCCTTGATCTCTTCCTTGCTAGGGGTGTGGAAGACAATGAAGGATCATCAGGAGGAGTGGCTTCCTCAAATGATACCTCGCCTTGATTGTCGATTTCCTGATGTGCCCCTACTTCGGGAGGAACAACTATTGTGGGCACTTGTTGTGACCCTCCATGCACCTCTGCTTGCGCATCTCCTTGCGCTGCCTCTCCTTCCACATGTACTTGGGCTTGTACTTGCACATGTGATTGTTGTTGCGGCTGTGGTTGTTCAACACTCGTCAGATGAGCTACAACAACCTGTGTTGATTGAGGGACATTGCTGCTGCTTTCTTGCGATGAGCCAACATCACTGGTCGATGGTGATTGAAGAAGTATACTGGCTGCCTCTGCAGCACTCAAGGGCTTGGACTTAAGTTGGCGTGGTGGTGGTGGTGGCACTGAGCCCAATGGAGCGGGGGTGCTGCTGCCAGCTTGGTCCCCAGCAGATCCCGCTGCAGCTGCTGCAGGCATACTTTTTTTTTTACTCCCAAAAAAAGGGGCGGGCGGCACACCAGTGTCCTTGGTAACTTGCTTCTTCTGCTCCTTACTGGCACCTTTCTTGCTAGAGGAGCTACGGGTTACTTTTTTTGGGGCCATCTTCTTCAGAGCAGGTCAGCAGGCAGCAGTTGCACGAGTTGCAGAGGGTTCTGTGTCCAGACGTGACGTCGCGTGACGTTATGCTGCACACACCGCTGCAGGACTTCTTCCTGGCACTGGTGGTTCTATTGAGTCTTCTTGTGCACCTAAAAGCAATGGAAGACAGAGGAACATCAGTTCAGTTATACACCCCAAAAAATCGACAAAACACAGAACAATGAGCACAATCCCATGCCATCCATGATGTTTACATTGAAGACACCCCACAGAAAGACTAGGGACATGCAAGTATGCAACACTCACTACCCCTGGGCATAAGGGATGAAAAGTAGGCAAAATAAGTGCAGGCCTCAGACACTGCCTCTCCTCAAAATGGCCCCCTTACACCCCAAGCACATGTTGCCTGTACCAGCCAGCACTCAAGATGGCCACCACCACCACCCACATGGCCAGTCCACATCAACAGTACACCCCCAAAAAACAGAAAAACAGCCAGAAATCACCACAATCCAATGCCATCCATGATGTTTACATCAAAGAGAGTGAGACCACACCACAGGCACACTCAGTCCATGCACCACCACCACCCCTGGGCAAGCAAAAGGCCACACCAGCAGCCCCCCAAAAACGACAAAAAACAATAAAATAAGCACAATCCCAGCCCATCCATGGCCTCAATTATGTTTAAATTCAAGAAGACACCCCACAGAAAGACTAGGCCCATGCAACACTCACCACCCCTGGGCAAAGGGCCACACCAGCAGGCCCAAAAAAACGACAAAAAACAATAAAATCTGCACAATCCCAGCCCATCCATGGCCTCAATGGTGTTTAAATTCAAGAAGACACCCCACAGAAAGACTAGGCCCATGCAACACTCACCACCCCTGGGCAAAGGGCCACACCAGCAGGCCCAAAAAAACGACAAAAAACAATAAAATCTGCACAATCCCAGCCCATCCATGGCCTCAATGGTGTTTAAATTCAAGAAGACACCCCTCAGAAACACTAGGCCCATGCAACACTCACTACCCCTGGGCATAAGGGATGAAAAGTAGGCAAAATAAGTGCAGGCCTCAGACACTGCCTCTCCTCAAAATGGCCCCCTTACACCCCAAGCACATGTTGCCTGTACCAGCCAGCACTCAAGATGGCCACCACCACCACCCACATGGCCAGTCCACATCAACAGTACACCCCCAAAAAACAGAAAAACAGCCAGAAATCACCACAATCCAATGCCATCCATGATGTTTACATCAAAGAGAGTGAGACCACACCACAGGCACACTCAGTCCATGCACCACCACCACCCCTGGGCAAGCAAAAGGCCACACCAGCAGCCCCCCAAAAACGACAAAAAACAATAAAATAAGCACAATCCCAACCCATCCATGGCCTCAATTATGTTTAAATTCAAGAAGACACCCCACAGAAAGACTAGGCCCTTGCAACACTCACCACCCCTGGGCAAAGGGCCACACCAGCTGGCCCAAAAAAACGACAAAAAACAATAAAATCTGCACAATCCCAGCCCATCCATGGCCTCAATGGTGTTTAAATTCAAGAAGACACCCCTCAGAAACACTAGGCCCATGCAACACTCACTACCCCTGGGCATAAGGGATGAAAAGTAGGCAAAATAAGTGCAGGCCTCAGACACTGCCTCTCCTCAAAATGGCCCCCTTACACCCCAAGCACATGTTGCCTGTACCAGCCAGCACTCAAGATGGCCACCACCACCACCCACATGGCCAGTCCACATCAACAGTACACCCCCAAAAAACAGAAAAACAGCCAGAAATCACCACAATCCAATGCCATCCATGATGTTTACATCAAAGAGAGTGAGACCACACCACAGGCACACTCAGTCCATGCACCACCACCACCCCTGGGCAAGCAAAAGGCCACACCAGCAGCCCCCCAAAAACGACAAAAAACAATAAAATAAGCACAATCCCAGCCCATCCATGGCCTCAATTATGTTTAAATTCAAGAAGACACCCCACAGAAAGACTAGGCCCATGCAACACTCACCACCCCTGGGCAAAGGGCCACACCAGCAGGCCCAAAAAAACGACAAAAAACAATAAAATCTGCACAATCCCAGCCCATCCATGGCCTCAATGGTGTTTAAATTCAAGAAGACACCCCACAGAAAGACTAGGCCCATGCAACACTCACCACCCCTGGGCAAAGGGCCACACCAGCAGGCCCAAAAAAATGACAAAAACAATAAAATCTGCACAATCCCAGCCCATCCATGGCCTCAATGGTGTTTAAATTCAAGAAGACACCCCTCAGAAACACTAGGCCCATGCAACACTCACTACCCCTGGGCATAAGGGATGAAAAGTAGGCAAAATAAGTGCAGGCCTCAGACACTGCCTCTCCTCAAAATGGCCCCCTTACACCCCAAGCACATGTTGCCTGTACCAGCCAGCACTCAAGATGGCCACCACCACCACCCACATGGCCAGTCCACATCAACAGTACACCCCCAAAAAACAGAAAAACAGCCAGAAATCACCACAATCCAATGCCATCCATGATGTTTACATCAAAGAGAGTGAGACCACACCACAGGCACACTCAGTCCATGCACCACCACCACCCCTGGGCAAGCAAAAGGCCACACCAGCAGCCCCCCAAAAACGACAAAAAACAATAAAATAAGCACAATCCCAACCCATCCATGGCCTCAATTATGTTTAAATTCAAGAAGACACCCCACAGAAAGACTAGGCCCATGCAACACTCACCACCCCTGGGCAAAGGGCCACACCAGCAGGCCCAAAAAAATGACAAAAAACAATAAAATCTGCACAATCCCAGCCCATCCATGGCCTCAATGGTGTTTAAATTCAAGAAGACACCCCTCAGAAACACTAGGCCCATGCAACACTCACTACCCCTGGGCATAAGGGATGAAAAGTAGGCAAAATAAGTGCAGGCCTCAGACACTGCCTCTCCTCAAAATGGCCCCCTTACACCCCAAGCACATGTTGCCTGTACCAGCCAGCACTCAAGATGGCCACCACCACCACCCACATGGCCAGTCCACGTCAACAGTACACCCCCAAAAAACAGAAAAACAGCCAGAAATCACCACAATCCAATGCCATCCATGATGTTTACATCAAAGAGAGTGAGACCACACCACAGGCACACTCAGTCCATGCACCACCACCACCCCTGGGCAAGCAAAAGGCCACACCAGCAGCCCCCCAAAAACGACAAAAAACAATAAAATAAGCACAATCCCAGCCCATCCATGGCCTCAATTATGTTTAAATTCAAGAAGACACCCCACAGAAAGACTAGGCCCATGCAACACTCACCACCCCTGGGCAAAGGGCCACACCAGCAGGCCCAAAAAAACGACAAAAAACAATAAAATCTGCACAATCCCAGCCCATCCATGGCCTCAATGGTGTTTAAATTCAAGAAGACACCCCCCAGAAACACTAGGCCCATGCAACACTCACTACCCCTGGGCATAAGGGATGAAAAGTAGGCAAAATAAGTGCAGGCCTCAGACACTGCCTCTCCTCAAAATGGCCCCCTTACACCCCAAGCACATGTTGCCTGTACCAGCCAGCACTCAAGATGGCCACCACCACCACCCACATGGCCAGTCCACATCAACAGTACACCCCCAAAAAACAGAAAAACAGCCAGAAATCACCACAATCCAATGCCATCCATGATGTTTACATCAAAGAGAGTGAGACCACACCACAGGCACACTCAGTCCATGCACCGCCACCACCCCTGGGCAAGCAAAAGGCCACACCAGCAGCCCCCCAAAAACGACAAAAAACAATAAAATAAGCACAATCCCAGCCCATCCATGGCCTCAATTATGTTTAAATTCAAGAAGACACCCCACAGAAAGACTAGGCCCATGCAACACTCACCACCCCTGGGCAAAGGGCCACACCAGCAGGCCCAAAAAAACGACAAAAAAACAATAAAATCTGCACAATCCCAGCCCATCCATGGCCTCAATGGTGTTTAAATTCAACAAAACAGTTGTATCATGCACCCATAACCAACCCTGGTCCTACTGGATACTGTGGCTACCCACAATATAATTTATTTAATTTTCTGAAAAAGTTCCAAAATTGTACTTGCAGCAACTGTAATGCCCCAAACAAACTTACTTGTGAAAGTTGATTTCTAATCCAAAAGTGATCCAAAGACAGTCAAAAAGGCCTCAAATCCAAATATCCAGCAGCACCCACAAAAAGTAATCCTTCCAGCTCCAGATCCAAATGAAAGTGACCAGGAGATGGACAAAGCACTGGGAGGAGCCTGCTGGACAGGAACAGAAAGTTGGAGACTGTGGGGCACTTCCTTCCTCCCCCCCCCAAAATGGACTCCTTGCAAAAAAAAAGGCCATGCAAATGTCAACCTGAGGAGTGATTCTGATCAAAATCATAATTTTCTGAAGGTTTATCCTGTTTGCTGGTGATTTTCTTGTGCAAAATTGCAAAATCTCTATTTCGCAAGTGCGAGATTGTTCCTTTCCGCCGCAACTACGTGTTCGCAATTGCGAACTCTCGCGAGGTGTGCTGTGCAAGGTGGCAAGCCGCGAGTACGTATTCGCGGGCGACAAACTCCCGCGGGAACACGCAGCAAGATCTAAAATGGCGCGTCACTCGCAAAGAAAAACAACTCGGCAAACGCTAAAATGACGGAAAGTGAACGCCGTGCACCACGCCGCGCGCCGCAACCAAGCAAAAAATCCGCCGCGAGCGGATTCACGGATTTTTGACAAATTCGCGAGCATTCGCGGATTGCGAATTTGCCGAAAATCCGAAAAATCCGCGAGCGGAGCGGATTTTACGCCCATGCATCACTTCCGCCACAGGTCTGCCATATCCACAGGGATGTCAAGAACAGATAAGATCCGTGCCAGTCCATTCACGAGTGAGGAGCTGGATGTCCTTGTGAACGAGGTGCTGGCACAGTACCCACGGCTGTTTGGTGGCCCCAATGTCGTGGTAAGTCACCATGTAGGGAGCAGTAGGGCAGGGTGGTGTCAGACGTGTATTCATGATGCTGCTGTATGTTATTTTGGATGTGGGGTGCAGACAAACACTGACAGACAAGATGTTTCCAGGTGGTGGGAGTGTGTGTTTTGCATTATGACTCTGTCCTAGGCCTATACTTGTATGTGTGAGTGGGATGTGCTACTTTTTGGGGCAGACATGACCAACGGTTGTTTGCCTTGTAGCTGGTTGGACAGTGTCCGCTTGTGATGTAATTTCAGGGTGCCCCTGTAGTCATAGTCAGTGTGCCCCACAGAGTAGGTTCAGTGGCTGCCCTTCCAAAGTTTGTCCATCAGCCAACTTACATGCTACAGTTGCTGCACACTGATTAGTGGATATGCCACATCAATGCCCTGTACAATTTCTGATTTACACAGTGCTGTCGATGCATTTGTGTTGAATCATCATTCTTCAGTGTGATAATCATGGAGACTACGAAGCTCAATGTGTGCATGCATTCACTAATGTTTATGCCATGCAGAGTGGCCTTGTGAGGGTACCCCCAGTTCTGGAGGGAGGGAGGTCACTGTGCGTCCAGATTCAGTGTCTGGCTGCTGTACTGATAGATGCTGACATATGACAATGTGTAAATGTTCATTAGTCCTTCTTTACTCTCATACCTGCAGCTCAAAGTACACCAACGTAAGGCTGTCTGGAGGGCCATAGCAGCAAAGGTGCGAGCCCTGGGGGTATCAAACAGACGACACACACACTGTCACAAGAGGTGGGACGACATCAGCCGGCTGGCTAAGCAAGTGGCAGAGATGAACTTGGGGATGGTACCACGCACAGGGCGTGTGGCACGCCGCACCATGACTCCGCTGATGGCACGCATACTGGCAGTGACCTATCCAGACCTGGATGCACGTCTGAAGGGGCTTCAGCAGCAAGACAGAGATGGTGAGTATCCGGGGAGGGATAGTTTGTCTGGGAGTGGATGCATGTGTAGAGTGCCTGTGTCTGCGGTGACACATGTGATGTGCCTGTGCTGCCATGCTGTGATATGTGATGTGAGTGGCAACTGTGATGTGTGTCTGTATGAGGCATTGGCCCACCATGGCCTTACTCTGCAGCTCCTGGCTGCAGTTTTCTGTCCTTGACATATATTTTGTTGTCCACATGGTCACTCTTCTTTGTGATGGTGGGTGTAGTCCCTATTATGCTGTACAGCTGTGTCCACTTAATGAGTGTTACACCATGTCAGTCTACTTTGCATGCACCTGCATGGTAGTGGCCCACACATCTGACAACAATGTGAACCCACATTGGCACATGGTGATTGTAATGGCCTATTTGACAATGTGGCATGTGTAGACAAAACAGGTGTGTGTATTCCCCTCTGGATCCCTTTAGGCTCTGTAAGTGGTGATGTTAGTTTTGGCTACATCATGTCCATGGGGCAGGTCCATGTGGGCTGGGGGAACACCATCCATGGGCAGGGTGTAGTGCTGTGTGTCATCGACATTGGTCCACTCCTGCCTGTTTGTCCGCATGACAGGCACAGTTGTGGTGTAACTGGTGTGTAGCTGCACAATGATTTGAGGGTGTGGTGGTTACCATGTAGCTCTAGGCCTCTCATGTGCTGCATTGCTCTGATGTCGTGTGACCAGACAATGACACTTATACAACCATGTTTCTGTCGCTAATGCAGATTCGGAAGACACCACGGCGGAACATGATCCTGAAAGTGGTGGCGAGACCAGCACGACAGCGGCAGCAGAGCAGGGTGAGACGGAGCAAAGTGACACTGACCACACCAGCGCTGATGAGGGTGACAGGAGTATGCATGAGGAATCTGTGGCTGAGACACAGAGTACCACTTCATCTGATGGCAGGGGGGATGAGTCCCTGTTAGCAGCCACAGGGGATGGGGACTCTGCTGCTGCATCTGACTACCAACGGGCACTGCCCACCCTCCCATCCACTTCCTCTGGGGCTGGCCATATCCGTGTCACTAAGAGGGGACATGTGACATTCACACATGGCACCGCAGCACCTGCACCTGTCCCCCCTGCTGCCCTCAGTGCAGAGTGCGTAGAGCTCCTGCGGCAACTTTGCGTGGGCCAGACCGCCCTGCTGAATGCCTTCAGTGCCCACGATAACAAATTAGGGCAGGTTCTGGCATTCATGGAGGGCATACACTCTGACGTGGGTGGCCTACATCGTACACTCCTGTCATTGTCAGGTACAGTGACGTCAGCCCTCCAACATGCCCCCTTTGCAGCTCAGGTGCCTGTGACGTCCACCCAGTCAGTGGCCACATCAGTTGACAGTGAGCACATGGGACATACATCAAGTAAACGTTACAACACTAGGAGCACAGCTCAGACCCAAAGCAAACAATCCCGTCCACAGACTCCATCCCCAAAGAAGGCCAGGGACCCCCCAATATGCACAGACAAGGTGAAGTCACAGAAGAGCAAGGCCAGAAGAGCATTGTGTCAGACATCAGGCTCACATGCTGCTGAGCCATCACCAGATATTGACTCTGCTATGCCCACAGAGGATGTGTGGGATGTCATGACTACACCTGGGGAGAACACAGGGACACACCCACCTACCACATCAACCCCAGAACAAAGTACATCGAGGCAGGTGGAGGGAAGCCCTGTTGTGACCAGCCCAGTCATTGTGGCAGTGGAGACCCCTGTCGTGACCAGCCCAGTCATTGTGGCAGTGGAGACCCCTGTCGTGACCAACCCAGTCATTGTGGCAAAGAAGGGCAGTGTAGTGGCCATCCCTGGCAAGAAGGGACAGGAGGGCAGTGTAGACACCACCCCTGGGGTAAGTGGGAAGGTGGTCACTGTGGGGGGTACACCTTCCAGAGAGGGTAAAGTGGTCCGGAGGCGTAGCCAGCCCAAGCGTACTGCAGGATCAAGCACTTCTCCAGAGGGAGTGGCAGTGTCTGCCCCTGAAGTGGAACAGTTGGGGGGTGTGCAGGTGGTGTCAACGCCACTTCCCATCAACCCCATGACAGGGAAGCAAATTCATATTCCAAAGAAGTGGAAGGGCACCCCTCCTACCTCTCCCACCCACACTGTGTCAAGGGCGTGCATGACTCCACCTCCACGTGCCACGGTGCCACCTGGTCCGCACAGCCCTCCACCTTGCAGGCCCTCTGTTATAGCCACATCACATGTCCCTCTGTCACACCAGTCAAGTGGACCTGCAGTCCCTGACACACAGCCAGGTTCCACTCCACATGACAGCCAGGAGTGAGTTGTCAACACCCTCAGACGCCTGTGCCACACATAGGTGTGCTACAGTACACCATTGTTAGCGATGTGGGTGTGTTCCTGGGCCTGTTGCTCTGATGTGCTCTCCCCTGCCCTGCCAAGGACACTGGGCCTGTTGCTCTGATGTGCTCTCCCCTGCCAAGGACACTGGGCCTGTTGCTCTGATGTGCTGTACCCTGCCAAGGACTCTGGGCCTGTTGCTCTGATGTGCTCTCCCCTGCCCTGCCAAGGACACTGGGCCTGTTGCTCTCATGTCCTCTCCCCTGCCAAGGACTCTGGGCCTGTTGCTCTGATGTGCTCTCCCCTGCCCTGCCAAGGACACTGGGCCTGTTGCTCTGATGTGCTCTCCCCTGCCAAGGACACTGGGCCTGTTGCTCTGATGTGCTGTACCCTGCCAAGGACACTGGGCCTGTTGCTCTGATGTGCTGTACCCTGCCAAGGACACTGGGCCTGTTGCTCTGATGTGCTGTACCCTGCCAAGGACACTGGGCCTGTTGCTCTGATGTGCTCTCCCCTGCCCTGCCAAGGACACTGGGCCTGTTGCTCTGATGTGCTCTCCCCTGCCCTGCCAAGGACACTGGGCCTGTTGCTCTGATGTGCTCTCCCCTGCCAAGGACACTGGGCCTGTTGCTCTGATGTGCTCTCCCCTGCCAAGGACTCTGGGCCTGTTGCTCTGATGTGCTCTCCCCTGCTAAGGACTCTGGGCCTGTTGCTCTGATGTGCTCTCCCCTGCCCTGCCAAGGACACTGGGCCTGTTGCTCTGATGTGCTCTCCCCTGCCAAGGACACTGGGCCTGTTGCTCTGATGTGCTCTCCCCTGCCAAGGACACTGGGCCTGTTGCTCTGATGTGCTGTACCCTGCCAAGGACACTGGGCCTGTTGCTCTGATGTGCTGTACCCTGCCAAGGACACTGGGCCTGTTGCTCTGATGTGCTGTACCCTGCCAAGGACACTGGGCCTGTTGCTCTGATGTGCTCTCCCCTGCCCTGCCAAGGACACTGGGCCTGTTGCTCTGATGTGCTCTCCCCTGCCCTGCCAAGGACACTGGGCCTGTTGCTCTGATGTGCTCTGCCCTGCCAAGGACACTGGGCCTGTTGCTCTGATGTGCTCTCCCCTGCCAAGGACTCTGGGCCTGTTGCTCTGGTGTGCTCTCCCCTGCCAAGGACTCTGGGCCTGTTGCTCTGATGTGCTCTCCCCTGCCCTGCCAAGGACACTGGGCCTGTTGCTCTGATGTGCTCTCCCCTGCCAAGGACACTGGGCCTGTTGCTCTGATGTGCTGTACCCTGCAAAGGACACTGGGCCTGTTGCTCTGATGTGCTGTACCCTGCCAAGGACACTGGGCCTGTTGCTCTGATGTGCTGTACCCTGCCAAGGACACTGGGCCTGTTGCTCTGATGTGCTCTCCCCTGCCCTGCCAAGGACTCTGGGCCTGTTGCTCTGATGTGCTCTCCCCTGCCCTGCCAAGGACACTGGGCCTGTTGCTCTGATGTGCTCTCCCCTGCCAAGGACACTGGGCCTGTTGCTCTGATGTGCTGTACCCTGCCCTGCCAAGGACTTTGCACTTCCCGATTGTGATTCACCAGTGCATAGTCTATGGCATTTGCACATGATTTTGAGACTTGCTGGTGTCTACTTATGTTGTGTAGCTACATCTGTGCAATATGTGAATAAATACAGTACATTATGGTGTGTTTTCTCTGTCTCCTTACTGATTAAAGTCATTTTCTTGTTTGACTGAGTTCCATGGTCTATTTTGTACATCACCATTGCAAGGTTCTATGTGGCCATATGATTTTTAGACAGGGGGACAGGTTCTTCAGTCCATTGTGGCCCTGCTGATGTTGTACTCTGTGATGGTTATTTGGCAGGCCATGCAGTTTTCGTGTGGGTGAATTGCTATTGCTGCATACACTGTTCACAGGTCACTGTGGTGTAGTCGATGTTTATGATGTGATGAGGTGTGTGTTTCCCTTTCTGTGTGCCCTGGCGTGTATGTGTATGGTCGTCTTGTGTTGGCCCTTGGTCCTGGTGGCATGGCTTACATGGCATGTGTGTGGCAGAGGTGTGCAGTGTGAAGGGTGTTAGTTTGTAGTGTATGTATGTGTGCCCCTGTATGGTGTGAGACACACATGTGTCAGGCAGGAGTTGTATGCCTGTTGTATGTTTTGTCTTGCCCTGTGTGGATGTTTGTATACAATTGTGTGGGCTGTGGGGAGTGCACTGGTGTTGTGTGTCCGTTGTCAGGCAATACTGCTGTGCCTTTGTCCCTGGTTGTGTGTCGCAGTGTGTGTGTATTGTGCTTGTTGTTACAGTGCTTGTTGATGTGCAAGGGGGTGCACGGGATAGGCACCTGGCCTGTGACTACTTCGGGTGGTGTGCAGTGTTGGTCGGGGTGGTGTGTCGCTGTGATGTTTGGAAAGTGTCCATGCCTTGGTGTTGCCCTGCCTTCTGCATAGTGCGCATGTGTTGACCACGGCGGTGACGTGTCCGTGACCGTGACGTTGCTGCAGGTTGGCCGATGTTGTGTGTTCCGGATGCCGTGGGGTGCCTTGTTCTGAGGTGGGTAATGTGTGGGTGCCCATGTGGATGTGTTGTGCCCCCCAGCAGGATGCCAGTGTGGTGCTTGGGACCTGTGTCGGCATGTGTGTTGTGTGGTGTATATGTGTAGTGACGTACCTGCGGCGGCGTCCGCGGCGGCCCATCTGGCGATAGTGTTGCAGCAGGTACATGACCGGATGCATGTGGAGGGCTGGGTCCATGGGGTTCATGTCGGGTCTCAGCGTGCGTGCTCCGCTGTAGACTTTCCGCCTGCTAGAGCTGTGCGGTGTCTCCGCTGCGGTGCGTCAGCTTGTCTAGCCCATCCTAATTTGTCGAGCGGGGCGGACGTCATCGGCCGCGGCGGAGGGTCTCGATTGGCTGCAGTAGGCGCGGTGGCGGGCGCACCTTGATGGCGGAGCGCGGCGCTCCGC
This sequence comes from Lissotriton helveticus, assembly GCF_964261635.1. Classification (NCBI taxonomy): domain Eukaryota; kingdom Metazoa; phylum Chordata; class Amphibia; order Caudata; family Salamandridae; genus Lissotriton; species Lissotriton helveticus. The sequence goes on from NC_136059.1 coordinate 1,764,492,047, forward strand.
GGCGGACGGGAAATGACCTGTGTTTACATATCCTAATGTGGCGGACGTGAATTCCACTGCTAGCGGGCGGAAAAAGCTGTTTTTCCGCCCCGCCATCGTTGCGGTAGTGCCACCGCCCGACATCCTAATGGACCCCTAAGAGTCTATGAGGGCAAGTTGATTGTCAGTGAGGGCTAGCTGAGGGAATTTGAGGGCCTACTAAAGGCTTCAGTGATTTAAGTAGGAGCAACTTAGACTAAAGGCCTAAGAGGTCCACCGTATGCAGGCTAAGGTTATCTGTGGAAAAGCAGAAGCCTCACAGGAGTTTACAGACTGGGCACAGGCAGAGTATAGCTGAAACCCATTTATGAGGCAGCTAAGAGTGACTTAGGGACAATGGGGATTCTAATTCCCAGCTGAAGGTTTCTTACAATCTAATGTTGCTTCCTTGGGAGGGTTTGAGGCATGGCATAAGGTGTCTTAGGACTAGCAGAGGGTAGTTGAAGACACATTTTGGTTGACTAAGGTATTGACTTCAATCTCTTAGAGAAGGGACACAGTCTGTGAGGGTAGGGTAATAGTTTGGGAGTACTTGTTGAAGTAAAGTGTGAAGCATCTAGGTGCACAGAGAACTATCTAATGATCTGTGATGGCAAGGTGAGGGATTTCTTAACAGCTGGTACCAAGTTCTGCCCCTGCAGTATTCTCCTGCCCTCACCCTGGGCAACCTGCTACCATTCGATACCTGTTCTGCTTCGGGAAAAAGCTTACATTACTGCAGTCATGGTCACACTGTTGTGCGTCTGATGGAAATTTGCATTGCTGCTACCACTGCTGTGCACACTGTGTATTTGAAGGACAAGTTGTACTGCATTTGCCGTGCTGTAACTATCTTTGTGTGCTAGAGAAACATGAGCTACTTCCGGATGTACAGAATCATCATGCACCAAACTGTTAATCAGTATGGTGTGACTGGCACATGTGTCTGTCAGGCCAGTGGCAGGGATCCCATTCACCTGAATGGAGTGGAAGTGTCTACTACCACCCTCAGGGATCACCTGCTTACCATCGGGACCGTTTTCCTGATTAAATGCTGAGAGGACCACCTCATAAGAGGTGTCCTCCCCTATGGCTACACTGGACAGTCCAGTGCTAACCACTTTCTTAGAACAGATTAGGTCATCCCTGTAGTGACCAGATGCTGACAATCAAAACATAACCTGTTGACAAAGAGTTTTTTTCACCCTGGGTCCCCCTGCCTCTGCTTGCCAGAGTTGGGGCAGGGTTTACTTTCCTCCTTTTTAGGTTTCTGGGGGTACTGATGGTGTATCTTTGATTGACTTACCACCTCCCTCTTTTGGTGTTTGGGGGCCTAACCCCACGTGCTGGAGTCACCCTCCTGGGATGTCTTGCCCTTGCCCAGTCATCCGCTTTCTTAGCCAGTTCTCTGGGCTAGAAAGAGATTAATCTTCCAGATCCTAGTGCAACTTGTCTGAGGTACAATATGTCACGATATGCTCTTTCATAATCAAATTATAAAGCCCATCTTATGTGTTCACCTCATTACCTTTGATCCAGCCTCGACTGAACCGTCCACAAAGTCCACCCATGTATGTCCTTTGTGGGTGTCCCTAAGCTTCAGCTTATACTCCTCTGTAGTGAGACCAAACCTTTCTATGAGTTTATCCTTCATATGCTTGTAGGACTCAGCTACATCATCATGTATTGCCAGAAGTCTATCTCTGTCCTTTACTGAGAATAACTCCCAAAGTAGAGAGCCCCAGTGTTAGAGACATGTCCTCCTCATTGTGCAGGCCCTCTCAAAGGCTGAAAAACATTTTCCAATGTCATCTCTATCACTATATTTGGGGACAAACCCTTTGGGGATCTTTGGGTCAAAAGACTCATCCTTTTTCCTTGTATCATTACTGTTGCTGCCACCATCTTTGGGCCTAAGGCCCAACTTAGCCCTTCTTACCTCAAGGGCCAGTCTCCTCAAGTTCAAGTCTTCGCTCCTCCAAGGAGATTCGGTCAAGCTTGTCCTTAAGGGTTCCTACGAGCCTACCAGTGGGGAGAAAACTAGAGTGACTCCTGTCCATTCCCACTGGTAAAGGAAGTCCGGGAATGGATGCAGAGCTATGTCACTCACCAGTCTCCCATCATTCTCAAGTGGGTGCAAGTGCATCATCCTCATCCTTTTCAGGATCTGTTTCTGAGGCACGACCCTCCCTCACTCGGCTCTGTGGTATAGTGAGGAGCTGAAACAGCTCCGCGTGCTCCGCAAAAAGGCGGGAAGGAAATGGAGGAAATGGTATGATGAGGAAGACAAGAAAGTCCTCAGATGGATACAACTGCAATATAAATAGGAAATCCTTAGGGCCAAGGCAGATTTCTATGCCCGCTCAATTATTCATGCGCCTAATGGGTCTAAAGCACTGTTTAGAATTAGCAAGGACCTCTCCTCCCCCATATATATGGAGAATATAGTGGCAGCATCCCAAACATGATGTGATAAAATTGATGTACATTTTCAGGATAAGATTGCAAATATTGTGAATACTCTGCACGCTAATGATAATGGCGAACAACTTAACCCTGAACAATGGATTGAGGCAGACTCACAACAGCCTGTATTCCTGGACAACCTCCAGGCATTAGCAGAAGTGGCTTTTGACAGCTTGAGATATAATGTATCCTCTGCCAGCTGAATTGTGTAAATAATTACTAATTAAGTGCTAATGCTAAAATCTGCCCTATCACATAAGAAGACCGACATGAGTGCAAATTCGCAGTATCAGTAAAAGCACTAATCAGAAACAGGCATAAGGTATTTCCATGTTGATTGCATCTACTATCCATTACAAATTTGAAACAATAATCATGTAATACAGTTTCGCAGTAGACTTGAATACCGATTTACAGAAAATTATGGAGGTCTTCACTTCTATTTAATCCATTAGGTATTCTGGTATCTAAAGATAGGATAAAAAGGACTCCAATTGGCGTAACCTTTTCTCCCGATTGCCCCCACGGGTGCATTGAGGGACGGCTCCTATTACAAAATACTTCAGATCACAGATTTTATTGGCATGAACAGCTTTGAAATACCGAGCAACTGGGTAATTGGGGTCTGAGTTGATAATCGCACGGAGATGTTGTAATATGCGACTAAAAACTGGTAACTTGGTGCTGCCAATATATTTGAGATGGCAAGTGCACGCAAGCACATATACAGCAAAGTCTGTACGACATGTGAAATGGCTTTTGATGGAAACCGCAGTGTTGCTAAAAGCTGTGCAATACTCAGAAACATTTCTCCCAAACTTACAAGCTCGACATGATGAGCATTTGAAGAAGCCATTTCTGTTTAACCATGTAGATTTACCAGTAAGCGCTGGGCTGAATCTCACTAGTGCGTCCCTCATGGAGGGTGCTCTCCTGAAAGAAATAGCAGGGACAGTAGGTAACAAAAATGTAAGAGTTACGTCAGTTAAAATGACTGGGCAGTGTTTGTAAATAATTTTGAGAACACTTTTATCCTGTCTACAGTACTTTGTAATGAGTCTAATGGGTTGTACTTCTTCTGTTGGGATCTCACTGGTTAGGCTACTTTGTGATTTAGTCATGAAGCAAAAATCACGGGAACAGGTTTAGGCCTTTTTTAATGCTGACTCTAGATCACATGTTTTGTAACCTCTAGCTAGGAAGCGTTGAAATGCTTCTTTCTGACACCTTTCAAGATCATTCTCACGGCTGCAGATGCGCCTTAGGCAAAGGAATTCGCCATACAGGATACTGCGAATCAGGTGGGGTGGGTGAGCACTGCTGGTATGCAGTATGGAATTGCCAGCAGTGGACTTACGATGTAGTTTCGTTTCTATATTGTCACCCAAGATGAACACCTCCACATCCAAAACTCTACCTTCTGGGAGTTGATGGTTGCAGTAAACTGCAGATTTATGGCATTGTTGTTAAGTGAAGTTACAAATGACAGCGCCTCTTGTTAAGTGCCTTCCCATATGATAAAAATATCATCTATGTACCTGCCATAGTATTTGATGTTTTGATGCCAAGCTGTTTTGTGCGTATATATAAGAGCCTACCCACTTTATCATATAGCTCTGGAATCTGGGGCTATTGGCATGTCACTAAGGTTCAGGTAGAGGATACTTGTAAATTGATACTTGTATAGCGCACTACTCACCCGCAAGGGTCTCAAGGCGCTTGTACGAATACCGCTGTGGAACCCATCCTGGCTTTCCCTGTGAGGTGTCCACTCCTGGGCACCCCCAAGGTGGAGGCCAGGCATCCATAGCGTTGTGGGGGCCCTTGTGGAGATTAAGCAAGCTATTGCCCAGAGTTGCAGAGTGGGACTCCATGATTGGAATAGGCACGGAGGCGAGAATTATCAGGTCCGTGGAATTTTGAGCCCAAGACCCGCCGAGGTGGGGAATTGAACCCTGGTCCCAGGCTAGACCTCTGCATCAGGGTCTGCCGCTCTAACCATTGAGCCACACTTCTCCACCGAGGAGATTAGATTATACCTGCATTTGCTTGGCCTTTCCCCCTTGACATCACATTTTTTGGTACATGAGAAATTGAGGTTGGGCTATATATCTAACCTGATCCAGGTTGCACCCTTAATGGTATTGATCTTGGTTTGGTCTAATAGACATAAAAACCTTATTCGGTAGAGTATTACTTATTGTGTAAGTTGTGAGAAGGGCACTTCCATGCCCTGCCTAAAATATGTGCAATGTATCTCAAAAGCCTCAGGTTTGAATTAATTGTTTTCTTCTCCACAATCCTTGGCCAAGGTGGATATTTCCAGAGTCAAAACACTATTTGTTAAATATAAGATGGTATCTAGTAATAAGGAAACCATTGATGTGTGATTATGATATGGGCCAATCATCACCTCACCTTGAACCATATCTGACTTGGGTTTTCAGCCCTTCGGAAAAGAGTCTTTTTAGCCAAATTTTGGCTATGAACAATTAGATCTTTGCTCTGTTTCCTTTTGGGCCAGTACGACAAATCCCCTTTTTTAGTGTACCCTTGTGACGAGTCCTCAGTTCAAACTTTGGATCATTTTGTCTTTCTTTTTTTTAAATATTATGAACCCCAAACTAAAACATTTTTAAAACCTGTCCTCAAATTATATGGGTTCCCACAGTATAGGCCTGCTTTGTATTTTCTGCACTGGTTGGTGATTCTTCTATTCTGTTTTCATGTATGACGTTTTTTTTAAATCAGCTATACGAAAACATAATGTATTGTGACTCTTTGATATCTCCTCCATACCTACTGTGGTCTTTCATAATATTGTGTTTTTACCTATTTTTGATATGAAGTTGCAATTTTTAGGATTGTGTTTAAATAACTGTTTTAAGAACGCCCTGATTTGATCTTTTTTCTCATTGCAATTCTTATTTTTTTGACCATTAATGTTTATTTTTATATTGCCGAAGGTATGGTTTTATTCTCAGGACAGCTTGTGTATTTTTGTTTTAATATTAGCCATTGCATTTTTATATGTATGAACTGTATCTTTTATGACCATATTTTATATGATCATATAAAGAATATATTGATTGACTCTATTGTGAAATAGAACATGTGATATTTCTGAAAAGTGAAAACATAGATAAGAGTTTAATGTCCTATTTATACTGTAGCCTTTCTTTGAATGACTTCTCATATGGCAATGTCTACCATAAACTTTAATTACGCTTGATGCCAGTAATATGAATTTCCAGTTAGGGCATGTATGAACTGAAATATACAACATAAATCAGTGTTGTGTATCTTTGCTCGTTACAGGATCTACCCTCTGTAAGCATTATATGCGTCTTGAGCTTTTAGAATCCTATCTGCAAATTTCACAAATTACGGATCAAAATGCACTGAAAAACAATAGTTCAAAATCTGTTTTGTTCGGACCTATTGCAGCTGACATTACCTTTCCCAGTGAGCTAATCAGGTTTATAGCCTTGATTATTAGCTTTTCACCATAATCAACTAAGCCCTACAGTACTGAGCATAAGCTTTCCCTTAAGGAAAAACAAGTACTTTGTTAATCTTAAGGTGCTTGTAGAGAGGAAGATCAAAATGTGTGCGGAGCCCAAGTCCCTCTCTCAGTACTGATTCTTCAAGAACTTTTTCTAGTGGTCACAAAAGGTCAGTAACGATGCAGCGGAAAGCTGGGCAAAATCTTTCTCTTATACTTACATCATATATATATAATCTTTTTCAATCTATTTCCTTTCTGGGCCCATAACAAACCGCTAAACTGCCTTTGGTCTTCCAATGGATCTTTTATATGAGCTACAATGGACATGGATATTTAGAGAATGTGAGGAAAATCCATATGAGGACCTGGAATAAGAAAATGCCAAATTGATGCTAACAACATAAAACCATTCATTAAGATCGTACTAATGATAAAACTTGAGACAAAAGGTTCATCCCAAAAATGACTAAAATTCTATATGTTTACTCATATAAACCATTTATCTAAGCCTCAATTTGAATGACCAAGAACATAAGTCACATTAAAAATCCAATTTAATAGAAATTATTTAGTACAATTATTCACACAATATCATACAGATTCAACAAGATAACATTTGCTGGTTACCTAGGGAAAGAAAACATGGGAAAAATCAAGTGTCAGCATTAAGGTTATACATACCAAATATGCAGAGTTGAAGCGCAATGAGTAACAGGAATGCGTCCATAAACTCTTCAGCCGAAGAGTTATACCTGTACACTTTACCAGTCAGTAAAGTGCAAGTTAGAGTCAGTTCAGGAAGTTCAGCTCAAATGGGTATGACATAGGAAAGCAAATCAGAGTTCAGTCCGACAGCATACCAGGCAGGGAAATTGAAAATGACAACCAGCCCCGACTCCTCCTTCAAGGGTGCAATTATACATCTAAAAGTTCTCAGTTTACGCCCACAAAGTAGCCTGTCCATCGTACGATATGGTTTCCATTGGTTGTCCACAGTGGCTTGCATGTGGTGTGATAAATACCTCAACAGGAAATCCGGGAGCATTAAGTAATTCTTTTGCAAAATCATGAATTTCAATAACTTTATAATTCCATCCTTTCCTCAAAAGTAAGAACATTCACTTTGTTCACTGTCTGTCCGTTCCCAGATGCTCTCTCTGTGTTTCCAATTGTATTGATACATTTCTGTCAAAAGTGTTGCTGAATCAAGCGAGGGTCTATTGTTTGCAATCATAAGAACGAAACTTCATGAAAAGTTCTCACAGTGTCCAAAATGACTACTTCAGCTATTCTGCTTTTCAAAGGAGGAAAAGAAGCATTTGAGGCCTACATGAAAACTCGCTGAATCATTAACATGTTATGATTAATATAAAACACACTATAATGTGCAAAATTCAGTTTTCTTAGTTAATTCACTAATTATTCTTCTCTTAAAATTTACATTTCAATATTAGGTACTACTAAAAAAATATTTCGCACATTTTTATGTTCAAAACAGATTAATATGTGTGCCACTTTTTGTTATTCACGTTTGTATCACATAATGCTAAAGTAAAACTGCAAAACTTCATACTGACAAGCCTTTAAAGTAAGCATTTTGAAAATGTTCAAGTGTGCATTACCTAAGCATTAATTTCATTTGTCACATTTAGTAATCATCAGCAGCACATTTTCTAGGTTAACTATGTTCAGATTCTTAAACACATGATTACATTACATATGCAACTAACTTTTCCTCTCGATTTATTTACGTTTTTCATCTTTCCACGTTACATAACATTTCTGAATGCTTTTACAATGAAGTAGAAAATCTCATGTTTTTCATCTTGAACCATTTTACACATTTTTATCAAACATTGTTGTAAATCTCATTTTATGGTGAGAATTGATAGAGGTAACCGTCATTAACCTTTTACGCTGCATCAGTAACAACTGTGCACTCAGGCAAAATCTAAAAGCAAGTTATCATTAAGTTTACCCTTTTCATCAAATAATCAGTTGTTTCCCCTTTTTAACATAAGATTTTCTATGTTTTAATCTGATGGGCATACTGCCACCAAATAAATAAATATCTGGAGTTTCTGGTTTCTGGTGTGTATGATAGTATTTTAAGACAGTTCTTGATTCAAACAATTTATACCACCTTAATATGAAAGCAAGTTGGTTTTCAGCAGTTAGTAATGAGTGCCTAGAATGTTTGTGCATATTTTGTTGCCATTTTTTTGTGGTGGTGATGTTTTCTGTGTGTTGTGCTGTTGTGTTTTTATAGCCATTTGATGTTGCGGCATTGTACTCTGGTTGTGTTGCTATCTCTTTTGACTGTTTTGTTGTGATGTGCCTGTTTATGTTTTATTTGAGCTGTTATGTTGATTTGTGCATGTTATTGTGTTATGCATACTTTCAATATGTCAACAAAAGTTGCTACATTTCCACCATAAAACAGCACTTGCCTTTAATGGTTCTGTCGCAAGCAACCATTTACCACTGTGTCACGTTGCAAAATAGTGGTGTTGCAGCTCTTCAATTGTTAAGAAACAAGTCAGCCCAAAAATATGTCTTAAATTAACACTTTCAGTGCTCACTTTACATGATTCGTCAATTGACTGAAATTGGTGTTAATTTCTATAAGATTATCAGCTATTAGCCGATATGCTAACAGTTTTATCACACTTTAGTGATGTCAGACATGCTGTGCTAATTTTAAGCCAAAATGCTGATAGTGAATTGCAAGGCTCTCAACAGAAATCTGAGAATGTAGGAGTGTAAGATCATAGACAGTGCAAAAAAAATTATGATGGGGTTAGCGGAAGTGATATCATATACTATTGCACCCATGAAGTCATCACAGGGTTGATCGCTTTCCTAATCCTGTAACATTTATCAGCCTCTTAATTGCTGCTAGGGGGCTAGCATAAGGACAAAGAGTAATCGCAACAAAAAAAACAAGGTCCCTAGAGCTTCACTTTCTATTCATGGCATTGTCTTGTGCAGGGGTACTTCTGCTACCCACACAGTGGGAGAATAGATTAACCTTTCACTACCTCATGAACCCATCTGCATGTTGACTATAAGCATATGTAGCGCACCCACTACAATAATCATCTCACGTGAGAAGACTCGTGATCTCACCTTCATCCCATACCACCTTTGGTTGCCTTTCGTCTTTCTACCACATCTTGGAATTACTCCTGTTAAGAAAGTATTTCTCGACAGGACAGTGTTAGGGCATGGATGGAACATCAACCATTGAAATTGTGACCCTTTGAGAGGGGCTTGCAGAATGTTAGACAGAAGGGGTTCAAGGATTTTCATTGTTTCAGGCAAAATAGCATTTTGTACACTGGGGTGTTCCCATAAACTAATAAAAGGATATTTCAGAACTTTTTTTTGGACAATTTTGTCTCTGAAGTTATGATTCAAATTTGGCATACATCATGCAGCCTGGAGGAATGGGTCAGCCCTTTTGAAGGATGACATTCTATCTCTGCACAAATGCATCTCTGCCCACAAAATAGTTCACAACATTACCAGCACTGGGATAGCAATGGCTACTTTTTTGACAATACATTTATAATTTTCTATTTGTTATCCCCTTACCCTATGTTTTGCAAAGATCATGCAGGTCCCTATACATTGCTAATGGCAACTGCCACCACGAGTGACACACTTCTCATTTGGGCTCTGCTTTCATTGTTCGCCATTTGTGATTGGTTTATCAACATTGACTTATTGGTTTGAAGATGGTATACATGGTGCTTAGAATGCATTGGCCCACTTACAGTGGTAAACCAATAACAAAATAGTGGTAAGCGATTAAAAAGTTACCACCTTCATACAAGCACACAGGCTGCCATCCTTGGATGGTGAATCCGGAGCACATATTATATCGGCAAACTTTATCATTGCCTCCGATTCCAAGATGGCTAATGCATGTGTAGGCCAGCTTGGAATGTTAAAGCAAAGAGAAAATATGCTATACACATTAAAAGGTGGCCACCTATAACAGCCTAAGCATATGCGGCCATCTTTCAATGGCATACTTTAACATGGACTTAGCATTCCAGAGCATCACGGAACATAATTTTAAGCAGCTGTTTAAGGAACAAAACAAAATGTTGCTTTTCTTTCTTCTGCTCGTTTTTTTTTAGCTGTGTAGACACAAGCAGAAATGATCTATTTATGACAACATTTTAATTGTAGAAAAGTTCAAATCTTTCATCATGTTTCTACATATTTTGAGCAATTGTGCCTTTTTTAAAAATATGACTGGCATTAAACTCATTCTAATAATGCTTTGCAACAAATATCTAACAACTTTTTTGATGTGTTTAATTTTGCACTCTAGATTCTAATATTTTATTCTTCCTGCTTGCAAACATGCTCTCTCTTTTATACGAAAGAGCGACTCACTAAAGATTTAAGTGGTTTGTGGGAAAGATGATAGTGTGACGATGTGTTATGAGGAATTAACTACTCTCGGTCATACATGATAATGATATTGCAAGTCACTTCGGAGCTCCATATGCTTACAAACAAACTTGGCATACAGCGTAATTCCTCTGTATGGTCATGGAACTCCTTGGTGACTTGTAATATCTTTATAATGTGCAGCAAAGGGTACTTTATCCCATATATTATTGCTACTGAACTTAAATTTTTAGTTTTTACTCATTCTGGAGGTTTATTAGCAGTTTAAATATCTTCTGCACTGAGCTGGAAGGTGAAGCCAGAAATCTCCTACAGACATTCCAATTTGCTTGAAGCAAAGGTGACGCTATTACCCTGATAGTTGCATATCAGTGAAGTGCCTTGTTAGACACTGAATGCAGATGTCTGAGGGTTCTATTGTCTCGGGAGCTGAGTACACATTGGCAGGGGGACACCTGGGCTTTGCAAGCCAGGCGAACGACTTGGGGAGCTAGTGCAGTGCTCTGAAGAACTTTGGTGATCTTAGTACTTAAAGTGAGGATTCGAGAGCTAAAAGAGGAGCATTGAGAATGTTGAAGGGTTGGAAGAGCATGCCTGAGGGCAAGCTATGATTATGGTCCGGGATTTCTGATATACTATAAGGGCCATACAATCTGTCTAATGCACTCTGTAGACTGCAAAGGTGATACTAAGAGTCTATGAGGGCAAGTTGATTGTCAGTGAGGGCTAGCTGAGGGAATTTGAGGGCCTACTAAGGGCTTCAGTGATTTAAGTAGGAGCAACCTAGACTAAAGGCCTCACAGGTCCACCGTGTGCAGGCTCAGGTTATCTGTGGAAAGGCACAGGCCTCACAGGAGTTTACAGACTGGGCACAGGCAGAGTATAGCTGAAACCCATCTGAGAGGGAGCTAAGAGTGACTTAGGGACAATGGGGATTCTAATTCCCAGCTGAAGGTTTCTTACAATCTAATTTTGCTTCCTTGGGAGGGTTTGAGGCATTGCATAAGGTGTCTTAGAACTAGCAGAGGGTAGTTAAAGACACATTTTGGTTGACTAAGGTATGGATTTCAATCTCTTAGAGTAGGGAGACAGTCTGTGAGGGTAGGGTAATAGTTTAGGAGTACTTGTTGAAGTAAAGTGAGAAGCAGCTAGGTGCACAGAGAACTATCTAATGATCTGTGATGGCAAGTGAGGGATTTCCTAACAGCTGGTACCAAGTTCTGCCCCTGTAGTATTCTCCTGCCCCCACCCTGGGCAACCTGCTATCATTCGATACCTGTTCTGCTTCTGAAAAAAGCTTGCATTACTGCAGTCATGGTCACACTGTTGTGCGTCTGATGGAAATTTGCATTGCTGCTACCACTGCTGTGCACACTGTGTATTTGAAGGACAAGTTGTACTGCATTTGCCGTGCTGTAACTATCTTTGTGTGCTAGAGAAACATGAGCTGCTTCTGGATGTACAGAATCATCATGCACCACAGTGTTAACCAGTATGGTGTGACTGGCACGTGTCGGTCAGGCCAGTGGCAGGGATCCCATTCACCTGAATGGAGTGGAAGTGTCTACTACCACCCTCAGGGATCAACTGTTTACCATCGGGACCCTTCTCCTGATTAAATGCTAAGAGCACCACCTCATATGAGGTGTCCTCCCCTATGGCTACAATGGACAGTCCAGTGCTAACCACTTTCTTAGAACAGGTTGGGTCACCCCTGTAGTGACCAGAATGCTGACAATCAAAACATAACCTGTTGACAAAGAGATTTTTTTCACCCTGGGTACCCCTGCCTTTGCTTGCCAGAGTTGGGGCAGGGTTTACTCTCCTCCTTTTTAGGTTTCTGGGGGTACTGGCGGTGTATCTTTGATTGACTTACCACCTCCCTCTTTTGGTTTTTGGCGGCCTAACCCCACGTGCTGGAGTCACCCTCCTGGGACGTCTTGCCCTTGCCCAGTCATCTGTTTTTTTAGCCAGTTCTCTGGGCTAGAAAGAGATTAATCTACCAGATCCTAGTGTAACTTGTCTGAGGTACAATTTGTCACGATATGCTCTTTCATAATCAAATTATAAAGCCCATCTTATGTGTTCACCTCATTACCTTTGATCCAGCCTTGACTGAACAGTCCTCAAAGTCTACCCATGTATGTCCTTTGTGGGTGTCCCTAAGCTTCAGCCTATACTCTTCTGTAGGGAGGCCAAACCTTTCTATGAGTTTATCCTTCATATGCTTGTAGGACTCAGCCACATCCTCATGTATTGCCAGAAGTCTATCTCTGTCCTTTACTGAGAATAACTTCCAAAGTAGAGAGCCCCAGTGTTAGAGACCTGTCCTCCTCATTTTGCAGGCCCTCTCAAAGGCTGAAAAACATTTTCCAATGTCATCTCCATCACTATGTTTGGGGACAAACCCTTTGGGGATCTTTGGGTCAAAAGACTCATCCTTTTTCCTTGTATCATTACTGTTGCTGCCACCATCTTTCGGCCTAAGGCCCAACTTAACCCTTCTTACCTCAAGGGCCAGTCTACTCAAGTTCAAGCCTTCTCTCCTCCAAGGAGATCAAGCTTATCCTTAAGGGTTCCTACTAGCCTACCAGTGGGGAGAAAACTAGAGTGACTCCAGTCCATTCCCACTGGTAAAGGAAGTCCGGGAATGGATGCAGAGCTATATCACTCACCAGTCTCCCATCATTCTCATGGGGGTGCAAGTGCATCATCCTCATCCTTTTCAGGATCTGTTTCTGAGGCACGACCCTCCCTCACTAACATTTCTCTCTCATAGGAGCTGAGGAGCCTTTCCAGGTCCTCCTTTTTAGCTGTCACCTTGTAGCTAATGCCCCTTGCTTTGCACAACACCCTTAGATCCATGATCCTGAGGGATGGGATGACTACCAGGTCAAGGTTCTGAGCAGCATCCATTGTGCCTAGACTTGTTTTGTGATTGTTGGGACCTTTTTAAAAATTATACAAACTTTTAAACCTTATCCTAACTTACCTAGATTCTTATTACTGTGCTAATAGAAGAAGGATCCGGAAAGGGCCATATAAAGAAAATTTTAAAAAAGCCCCAAAAATGTTAATAACATACTTTTTTAAGCTAAAGTCAATTTTTGGGATTTTGCATGCACCATTAATCTATAACTAGTGAAACTACAAACTCAGGTGCAAGATCCACAAGCTAGGCACCAATGTAGAAAAGTGGAATATTATGTGGCATGGGTGAGGCCCCTTACCATGCAACACTATCACAATGACTCAAGGATGGTCTTTGGATTCACAACAATAATCCTTAGCTCAGTCCTGGTAGTGTGGCAAAGAGCAGTCAGGCATTACTAGAGGAACATGTGTTACGTATTTTAAAACACCATAAGGGTTCATAAGCAATTAACAAGACTTGAGAAAAATCCAACACTAATTTAAAAAAAAATAGAATATATTTTCATGTAAATTCAGACTCCGAAACAAAGTAAATAGCATGCACATAACAGGAGTTATAGATTTTCAAAGCATTAGAAAACAAATGGATTTAAAAGTACCGAAATGTAATATTTCGGTTAATGGCAAACTCTGCTCGTGACAATGGTTCACTTTGTGGTTGAGTTGCGTTGTACCTTCGCAAGGTAGAGGTCCTCGGGCCCCAGGACCCAACAGTCAGTTACATTTCACCTGGCCTGTGGAGTCCAGGTGCAGTGGTTGTCCTGGTTGTCAGTGGTCTTTAATTCGGAATCGCACCCAAGCTGTTTTTAACATAGGGATAATGCCATGAAAAAGGGGAGGCAAATACACAAGAGCAGGATCATTGCTGACACAGGTATTGTGAATTGCCCTATTGATGTAGTGTTGAGTTAAGGGCTCAGTTACCCAACTGGTAACCAACAAGCCTTGATAGTGGTAAAAATAATGAAAAGTAGCTTCGACATCTTGAGGTTTAGGGAAGTAGGGTAGTGGCTTGTAACTTTGGTAAAAGCCAGACTACAGCTCCCAGTATGCACTTCACCATTTACGGTTGGGCGATGCTTTGGAGGGCCCAATAGCCAGCGATTCTATAGATGCAGAGCATCGTTTTACCTGCACTTTGCAAGGGGCTGGTCCCGCCAATCTAGGGGAGTCTGAGGGTACTTCTGACTTCCACAGGGGTCCCCCACTATGGCAGTGTTGAGTTTTGGCAAGGATGAAGGTCCTTTACTCAGTTCAAAGGCCGTTGCCTCAGGGGCACAATATCCCTCTTTTGCTTTGTACTGGTGGACAAAGTCCTGTTGTCGGTGTCACAGGTCTCCTCTTGGTCCTTCTTTAAAGTAGAAGGTTCAGATCTGAGGTTCTGTTGTCAGGTGGGTACCTTAATTCCTAGATTTAGGGGAGTTAGGGGTGTGGGAGCTAGTAGTTCATTGGCAGCTAGTTCCTGCTGCTAATCGCCCTGGAGGTAACCATATCTGGAGGTGTGGGTCACATTTTCTACCCAGAATCCACTACTTCTGCCCTCCTAAAAATGGCAGAAATGAACTTTACTTGTACAGATCAGGCTGCTCATCTTGGTGCACCCCGTATACCTAATTTCCTGACTTTGCAGGGTCCAAACGCACCTGGGGGTAAAGGGATGGCTGTGTCCTCCTCAAGGGGACAGCCCAGATGCATATTAAAGATGGTGTCGACTTTGAAGCTCATCACTCTGATGTGTCACTTCACAAGCCCACTTGCAAGGTGGGAGGTGTGATCACCAATTATTTGCAACCTCATCAAAGCTTCTCTATTCACAGACATAATACGACATAAGCATGCCATTGTCCAACTTATTCAGACCCTACAAATATTTTAATTATTGGCCCATCTCAGCCTCCCCTGTATTAAACAAGCATTGGAAATGCAATAGGTCTCAGATTTATTTGAGTTAGAGATAATGGCATTGTAAATGGCAATGTCTTTTAGCCATGTGTTATGGAGTGTATGCATGTGGTGTGTAATGGAATTATGTGGTTTGGATTGGAATTGTTCACCCTGCACGCTCACACACTATTCACCCTGCACGCTCACACACTGTTCACCCTGCGCGCTCACACACTGTTCACCCTGCACGCTCACACACTGTTCACCCTGCACGCTCACACACTCACCACTCTGCACTCACCACTCTGCACTCACTACTCTGCACTCACCACTCACTACTCTGCACTCACCACTCACTACTCTGCACTCACCACTCACTACTCTGCACTCACCACTCACTTACTCTGCACTCACCACTCACTACTCTGCACTCACCACTCACTACTCTGCACTCACCACTCACTACTCTGCACTCTGCACTCACTACTCTGCACTCACTACTCTGCACTCACTACTCTGCACTCACTACTCTGCACTCACTACTCTGCACTCACTACTCTGCACTCTGCACTCACTACTCTGCACTCTGCACTCACTGCTCTGCACTCTGCACACACTACTCTGCACTCTGCACTCTGCAGTCACTACTCTGCACTCTGCACTCACTACTCTGCACTCACTACTCTGCACTCACTACTCTGCACTCACTACTCTGCACTAACTACTGTGCACTCACTACTCTGCACTCACTACTCTGCACTCACTACTCTGCACTCACTACTCCCTACTCTGCACTCACTACTCTGCACTCACTACTCTGCACTCACTACTCTGCACTCACTACTCTGCACTCACTACTCACTACTCTGCACTCACTACTCACTACTCTGCACTCACTACTCACTACTCACTACTCACTACTCTGCACTCACTACTCTGCACTCACTACTCTGCACTCACTACTCTGCACTCACTACTCACTACTCTGCACTCACTACTCTGCACTCACTACTCACTACTCTGCACTCACTACTCACTACTCACTACTCTGCACTCACTACTCACTACTCTGCACTCACTACTCTGCACTCACTACTCTGCACTCACTACTCTGCACTCACTACTCTGCAGTCACTACTCTGCACTCTGCACTCACTACTCTGCACTCACTACTCACTACTCTGCACTCCCTACTCACTACTCTGCACTCACTACTATGCATGTGGTGTGTAATGGAATTATGTGGTTTGGATTGGAATTGTTCACCCTGCACGCTCACACACTGTTCACCCTGCACGCTCACACACTGTTCACCCTGCACGCTCACACACTGTTCACCCTGCATGCTCACACACTGTTCACCCTGCACGCTCACACACTCACCACTCTGCACTCACCACTCTGCACTCACTACTCTGCACTCACCACTCACTACTCTGCACTCACTACTCACTACTCTGCACTCACCACTCACTACTCTGAACTCACCACTCACTACTCTGCACTCACCACTCACTACTCTGCACTCACCACTCACTACTCTGCACTCACCACTCACTACTCTGCACTCACCACTCACTACTCTGCACTCTGCACTCACTACTCTGCACTCACTACTCTGCACTCACTACTCTGCACTCACTACTCACTACTCTGCACTCACTACTCACTACTCTGCACTCACTACTCACTACTCTGCACTCACTACTCACTACTCTGCACTCACTACTCTGCACTCACTACTCTGCACTCTGCACTCACTACTCTGCACTCTGCACTCACTACACTGCACTCACTACTCACTACTCTGCACTCACTACTCTGCACTCTGCACTCACTACTCTGCACTCTGCACTCACTACTCTGCACTCACTACTCTGCACTCACTACTCACTACTCTGCACTCACTACTCACTACTCTGCACTCACTACTCACTACTCTGCACTCACTACTCTGCACTCACTACTCTGCACTCACTACTCTGCACACACTACTCACTACTCTGCACTCACTACTCTGCACTCACTACTCACTATTCTGCACTCACTACTCACTACTCTGCACTCACTACTCACTACTCTGCACTCACTACTCACTACTCTGCGCTCACTACTCACTACTCTGCACTCACTACTCACTACTCTGCACTCACTACTCTGCACTCACCACTCTGCACTCACCACTCTGCACTCACCACTCTGCACTCACCACTCTGCACTCACTACTCTGCACTCACTACTCACTACTCTGCACTCACTACTCTGCACTCACTACTCTGCACTCACTACTCACTACTCTGCACTCACTACTCTGCACTCACTACTCTGCACTCACCACTCTGCACTCACCACTCTGCACTCACCACTCTGCACTCACTACTCTGCACTCACTACTCTGCACTCACTACTCTGCACTCACTACTCTGCACTCACTACTCACTACTCTGCACTCACTACTCACTACTCTGCACTCACTACTCTGCACTCACTACTCACTACTCTGCACTCACTACTCAGCACTCACTACTCACTACTCTGCACTCACTACTCTGCGCTCACTACTCTGCACTCACTACTCTGCACTCACTACCCTGCACTCACTACTCTGCACTCACTACTCTGCACTCACTACTCTGCACTCACTACTCTGCACTCACTACTCTGCACTCACTACTCTGCACTCTGCACTCGCTACTCTGCACTCACTACTCTGCACTCGCTACTCACTACTCTGCACTCGCTACTCACTACTCTGCACTCGCTACTCACTACTCTGCACTCGCTACTCACTACTCTGCACTCACTACTCACTACTCTGCACTCACTACTCACTACTCTGCACTCACTACTCTGCACTCACTACTCTGCACTCACCACTCTGCACTCACCACTCTGCACTCACCACTCTGCACTCACCACTCTGCACTCACCACTCTGCACTCACCACTCTGCACTCACTACTCTGCACTCACTACTCTGCACTCACTACTCTGCACTCACTACTCTGCACTCACTACTCTTCACTCACCACTCTGCACTCACCAGTCTGCACTCACCACTCTGCACTCACCACTCTACACTCACCACTCTGCACTCACCGCTCTGCACTCACCACTCTGCACTCACTACTCTGCACTCACTACTCTGCACTCACTACTCTGCACTCACTACTCTGCACTCACTACTCTGCACTCACTACTCTGCACTCACTACTCTTCACTCACCACTCTGCACTCACCACTCTGCACTCACCACTCTGCACTCACCACTCTACACTCACTACTCTGCACTCACTACTCACTACTCTGCACTCACTACTCTGCACTCACTACTCTGCACTCACCACTCTGCACTCACTACTCTGCACTCACCACTCTGCACTCACCACTCTGCACTCACCACTCTGCACTCACCACTCTGCACTCACCACTCTGCACTCACTACTCTGCACTCACTACTCTGCACTCACTACTCTGCACTCACTACTCTGCACTCACTACTCTTCACTCACCACTCTGCACTCACCACTCTGCACTCACCACTCTGCACTCACCACTCTACACTCACTACTCTGCACTCACTACTCTGCACTCACTACTCTGCACTCACTACTCTGCACTCACTACTCTTCACTCACTACTCTTCACTCACTACTCTGCACTCACTACTCTGCACTCACTACTCTGCACTCACTACTCTGCACTCTGCACTCACTACTCTGCACTCACTACTCTGCACTCACTACTCACTACTCTGCACTCACTACTCTGCACTCACTACTCTGCACTCACTACTCACTACTCTGCACTCACTACTCACTACTCTGCACTCACTACTCTGCACTCACTACTCTGCACTCACTACTCTGCACTCACAACTCTGCACTCACTACTCTGCACTCACCACTCTGCACTCACTACTCTGCACTCACTACTCTGCACTCACCACTCTGCACTCGCCACTCTGCACTCGCCACTCTGCACTCGCTACTCTGCACTCGCTACTCTGCACTCGCTACTCTGCACTCACTACCATGCACTCACTACTCTGCACTCACTACTCTGCACTCACTACTCTGCACTCGCTACTCTGCACTCACTACTCTGCACTCGCTACTCACTACTCTGCACTCACTACTCTGCACTCACTACTCTGCACTCACTACTCTGCACTCACTACTCACTACTCTGCACTCACTACTCACTACTCTGCACTCACTACTCTGCACTCACTACTCTGCACTCACTACTCTGCACTCACCACTCTGCACTCACCACTCTGCACTCACTACTCTGCACTCACTACTCTGCACTCACTACTCTGCACTCACTACCCTGCACTCACTACTCTGCACTCACTACTCACTACTCTGCACTCACTACTCACTACTCTGCACTCACTACTCTGCACTCACTACTCTGCACTCACTACTCTGCACTCGCTACTCACTACTCTGCACTCGCTACTCTGCACTCACCACTCTGCACTCACTACTCTGCACTCACTACTCTGCACTCACCACTCACTACTCTGCACTCACTACTCTGCACTCACCACTCACTACTCTGCACTCACTACTCTTCACTCGCTACTCACTACTCTGCACTCGCTACTCACTACTCTGCACTCGCTACTCACTACTCTGCACTCGCTACTCACTACTCTGCACTCGCTACTCACTACTCTGCACTCGCTAATCACTACTCCGCACTCGCTACTCACTACTCTGCACTCACTACTCTGCACTCACCACTCTGCACTCACCACTCTGCACTCACCACTCTGCACTCACCACTCTGCACTCACCACCCTGCACTCACCACTCTGCACTCACTACTCACCACTCACTACTCACCACTCACTACTCACCACTCACCACTCTGCACTCACCACTCTGCACTCACCACTCTGCACTCACTACTCTGCACTCACTACTCTGCACTCACTACCCACTACTCTGCACTCACTACTCACTACTCTGCACTCACTACTCACTACTCTGCACTCACCACTCTGCACTCACCACTCTGCACTCACCACTCTGCACTCACCACTCTGCACTCACCACTCTGCACTCACTACTCTGCACTCACTACTCACTACTCTGCACTCTGCACTCACCACTCTGCACTCACCACTCTGCACTCACCACTCACCACTCTGCACTCACCACTCACCACTCACTACCTGCACTCACTACTCTGCACTCACTACTCTGCACTCACTACTCTGCACTCACTACTCACCACTCTGCACTCACCACTTTGCACTCACCACTCTGCACTCACCACTCACTACTCTGCACTCACTACTCACTACTCTGAAAGCAGGCAAGGCTACCGACTAATTTTACACTGGTCACGGTTAACACTCTTTTCTACAAGAGAATAGACACGTTTATCTTGGTGGGTTGAATTTAAAAAAACACATGGCGCACTCTGGTGTCCAATAAAGTATAGGCGATCAGTAACGTGCACGCTCAGAGAGCAGACTGTATTGAATGTTCTGTGTACATTCGCAGAATCCTTCAAAGTACATCTGACATCATTCTTTGCTCCCGCCATTCCGGTACTTTACACTGTAAACACTCCCGCAAGTCCATGCAATTAGAGGACATAACATTCTGAACAAGCACCTACCTCTCAGTGCCCTCACTGCGTTAAACTTCTCAATGCCGGCCAGGAAGAGAGCAGTGATCGGCGCGCGGCGGGGACTCTGGCGCCGTGAGCGTGCGCGCGACTGAATCCGCGCGTGGCCAGCTCTTGTCGCATCTCTCCCATAGAGAATGCTGGGCGCGTGCCCAGCTCTTGTCTCCTTTTGTCGGCTTTGGAGACTGAAACTATTGCAATAATTCTCGTCCTAGAGAACGCGCTTTCAGCGCGTCTCTAGGCCGAGACCTAAAAAGCACTGGGATCTGTAGTATCTGCAAAGTTATTAACCAACCTGAGGTCAGCGGTCTGATCACTAACCTCTAGTCAAGCTTTTTCAGCCACCGTGACACCAAAACCACCACCCTCTAATATCAGGG
Source organism: Lissotriton helveticus (assembly GCF_964261635.1). Lineage (NCBI taxonomy): Eukaryota > Metazoa > Chordata > Amphibia > Caudata > Salamandridae > Lissotriton > Lissotriton helveticus. Next base: position 1,764,513,313 of record NC_136059.1, read on the forward strand.
AGGTTCTGATGAAATTCAGAGGCAATGGCAAATCGTGCAGCTTGATACATGCAGATGTTTCAAAATTATTTGACTCTTTTGACTCTAAAATAATCTGTACTATCTAGCATCATGTGCAAGTGTGGAGGTTTGTGCCATCTCTTGGGCCTTTGTTTCCTACCCAAGCATGCCCTTCAAGTCAAAGCAGGGACTCAAAACAACCTTTATCAAGCATTGAGCCACCTAATGCACTGCACAGCCACCCTTTTTCTTCAGTGTATATCTGCCTCCCATGGAAAATGCTCTGGAGACAAACACTATTGACTACATCATGTACTCAGATTATATGCAGATCTACCTAAAATTGGAAGAGATTATCAGGTTAGCAAATGCTTGAAACAATTCCAGATTGAGTGCAACAAAGCTGGCTATCAAACTGCGTTATCTGTCAAAGGTTTGAAATCTTACTTAAGAGTTATATTGCACCATCACTGATTACTTCTCAATTTTCTTTGGCCTTTGCCGGTCTGTATAGCGATTAACCTGGAAGTTACCTGTGGCAATAATACCTCCTTTGGGCAAGGATAATAGTGCCATCAATAGTACTTTCTATCACCTAAGTGGGCTTCTGGGCATTCTAACCTTTACACCCAAAAGATCACATCAGTTGCTGCCATAGTGTCATTGTGCCTGGATTACTATATCCTTATTGTTGCCAAAAAGTGCATCATCAACCGTCAGAGTCCAAAGCCACAAAAATGGGCCCAATTGTGGATTAAAGTACAATGACCACCACCACCCCTTCTACCAGGTCGGTCCACTGGCTCTCAATAAAAAAATATTTTAAAAATCTAATTTACAACACTGTGCATCTGTCAATCTCTCCAAGATCAAAGGTTCAAAATCCCCAATACTGGAAGGTTCAAAAAAGGCACTCAGGGGCATATTATCAAGAACTGCGTTAAAATTATCACCGGTTTAGAAGCAGAAAGCTGCCGCTAAAGCGGCGATAATGAGCTTGATAATATGCACTGGAGAATTCCAATAGAAGCCCATGTTCACACCAATTTTCTGCCGCTAAACCGGCGATACGTGTTTTATGCCGTTCTTGATAATATGCCCCTAGGTTCATTTAAATATACAACAGTCATCAGCCCGGAGGGCTACCGGGAAGAATGCCGCTGGCCGCGCGACGCGAAGGGGAGCTAAGCGAGACAGCATCTTAGTCCCACATTCCGCGCGACAAACGGTGCTGCCAGCTCGTGACCGCCCCCTTTCATGCTCGCCCTATGGGCGCGGGCCAGCAGGGGTGAGGGGCGGCCCTTAAGGGGTTTAAGTTTAGCGCGGCAGCGAGGCTCGGCCTTTCCTGCCGTCGCGTTCCTGGTTGCTCTGCGCTGTCGCGTTCCTGGTTGCTCTGCACACTCTTATATATGCCTCCTCCGGTGGCTACTATAAAGTAGGAGAACTCTATATAAGTTGTGTAGGTGCATAGAGAAGTTGAGGAGGGAGGGATTCACAGATAGGGAACCAATGAACACGAAGCTATAGGTAATTGATTTATTCAGGTGTTAAACTGATATATGCATGGAGAAGTGCTTGCTCCGACAGTGTTCATGTGTTAAAATTGTACAAAATCATAACAGTACTGCCTCAAAACATGCTGCATTATATAGAAAGTTAAAAATTAGCTTTTTTCGTAGCTGCGGGCTCTGCAGGAATTCTTATCACCCAGCAGCGGACCATGCGCTGAAGCCCTGATGGCTCCGTCGGTAGAGCACCAGACCCTTAAGCTATGGGCCCGGGGTTCAATTCCCTGTTCGGGCGCATAGCATTTTAGTCGCACTGCTTGCGCCTGGCAGGCTCTGCAGTAATTGTTATCGAATGGTAGCCTTCTGGGTTTCCTCCCGCATTGCTGTTTTCATGCAACACCCCATGCATTCATTCGTTAGGGCGGTAGTCATCTTTTCTTCGATTGCTTTCGTTAGAGTTCAACACGAGGGGGGGAGCACACGATTACGTGGCAATTGCATGAGGTATGCAGCTATGACCTATAACAGGGGCTCGAAAGGGTCTCGGACACGAGCACTGAGACACGCAGTCTTGTGAAAGCACACTAAGGACTCCATAGCATTGTCAAGGGTCGGCAGCTTTAACCATAATAAGGGGGCTCGGAGCTTCAGAGCCAATGAATACGCGTGTTAAGTATGTAACGAGAGGCATGCCTCGCGATCTCCCACTGCTCACAGTTCAGCACGGTGAGTGTCTAAAGACCTCACGAGTCGTTTGCCGCACTGTACGTGTCCTTGATTTAGCATTAAGCATTTGATGTAATAATGGGAAAGTTCGGTTTTCAATTGCTACACCCCCCTTATATCTGATCGGAACACATTTTTCGTTTGCGGTAAGATCTGTCCGAGGGTAAATCATCGCCTGGAAGGTGGGGCTGCATGGTCCCTCGCGGGGTATGAGCTGGCGGTATGACATAGAAATGAGTTAAAGTTTTAACTTCCAGGACTTAAAACATTAGGTTGATTCTTTCTGTGAGCATGTGCAGGGCTTCAACTGAGAAGCAGCTTAATTTCACAAGTCCGCGTGCGAAACAGGTTACTTAAAATAAGTGACTGATTGAAGTCGGAAGACAGATTTAAGTCGGAAGCCCTGGCGACAAGATCGAGAAGGGATAGAAGGGGTGCAGATTAAAGGCAAGGCTCAGAGTTGAACTGTGTCCTTTTATTTGTTCTTTAACTTTATCCTTTCGAACCGCAGACATCCGCTGTAGGCGGCACACTTTACTAATACTCTGTTGAAAGTGGGAATAGTTTACACACACATCCATCCTCTAGTCCCTTAGACCCACTCGTATTTCTCAATACGTAATAACTGCATTGCCCCACTGAGCTGTCTCATCGGGAGAACAGTGGCGTATACAATTATGGTGCAAGAAGTCTCTGCACATTAACTATTTCCAACCAAGAAGGTGGCATAGTGGTATCCTATCGGAGATCCCGATATTACAGGAAATAGCAGGACCAGGGTTGCATATGTTACCGTTATTATTCATACCTCTGTGGCTTGGATTGGAATTTGTTTTACTCTGTCATGCCACACGGAAGAGAAGGGAGTCTCTTGATACAATGCTATCCCAGGATGAATGTTATGTAAGAAAGTGGGGATCTGCTTGCGGGTATGATGTGTCAGTCCGTTGACACTAAAGGTAACGTTTAAGCACTGTCTAGCAATTTTACGTAAGAGCTAGCTACTAGCTACTATATACAATTACAATTTTCTTCAAGGCATTGCACCTATCAGAACGCTCCCACACCAACGCACACACCGTAGTACAAAGGGAGTGCATTCCTTGGAGCATAAGTGGTGCAATAGTAGGAACCCCCCCCCCCTTGTACAAGAACTATCCTTTAATACTTTTACAGCTTTGTGTGTGCTCTAAATACCTACCTATAAATGTTGCTTGATAGAACGCTGCTTGAAAACCCATAAGTGGTTGCATTGGAGAACCAATGTACTACCTATAGAACTCCCTCATGACTCCTTAAATACTGCAAAAGAATACATAGCACTTCCTTGGGCTGGCTAGGCAATTTTCCAACGCAATTACAATTTGTGTTGGAAAGTAGATCCCATCACAACTCTTTGCACGTGCAAGCCCACTGCAAAAGTGTTTGTAAATATGGGTCGACGTGTCTCCATTAGTGCCCAGAAAAAAGAAAAAAAATCATCATTATTGGGCCATGAATTTTAAAATTCGTAAAATACTTTCCCAGGAACTACTGCTTCAAGCATAAAATGACTTCTACAACCACGGAAGTCGACACCAAAAGACATTTAGGTATACCTGTTGGTCGAGAAACAGTTGTTAGTGCTAGCATATGTGCGGCGCCTGAAACACAAAATGGACCTGAAAGGCGAAATGAAACTTATAACGAAACCAGAGCAAGATATGCGAGATTAGCAAAGAATGTTGCTTTCAAGAAGCCATTGAAGCTGACCTCATGAATGCACAGTGCTAATTTGCCATAAAAATAAAATGTACACTGCAATTAACTCGCTGGCCTGCTTCATATAGCTAGTGTTTTGACATGACTCATGCCAGTTAAATGCGGGAACCCGGTCACTACCGTCAACTTGTACGAGGGTTCAGATGTCAATTTTGGAAGGCTTGGCGGTGAAAAAGGCAGAGGAATACGTATGAGATTGTCAATAAGGTATTGCTCTCATGCAGTCTGCCAAGCAAAACACGGGGCAGGTGAGCGCGAAAAATGCACTGGTGGATTGCGCAGGCGCCAAATTAGAGCGGCAACGTTGGAAGCAATTAGAATTACAATGCATATGAGTTGGTGTGGGCGCTAGCCTTTATAATACGAAGTATAGCAGTTTGCTGCATCCCATGATCGCTAAGGGCAGCTCCCCTTGTGCATCAGGGAAGGCCGGAATATTCAAAACTCCGATAAATATATCATTTTAGCGGCCACATTGTGTTCGACTTTGTCGCAGATGGTTTTGCAACTGTTCCTACACAGTGATAAGGAATTATTTCAAACTCAGGCTGCTGCTTGGAGTTGGGTAGGGTCTCGTTAATGACGCCAGAAATCATCTTCTCGACCTCAGACTTAGGGAGTGGGGTCATCGCATCTGCCATCAACAGAAGAACCATGCGGGAATACACCCACCTGACACTCTGATAACATGGCCAAACCATCATGTCCAGCTTCAACAGCAGTTTAGGGACTGATGGCTAACGACTTCAATTGCTGGCACATTGTGTAGGCTCCTGAGAAACAGATGGCAGGACAGAATGGACATGTGAAGGGATAGTGTTGGCATGCATGCTTTGGAGCCCGTCCACTTCGCACAGACGGACTTGTGACACTAATGGGCCTCTAGGAGAAAATTTTTCGGAGTGACCTTGCACACGTAAATTTACCTTTGTGATAGGCTCCCCAGTGAAGAGTGGTTCACTTGTTAGAACAGCTTCAGCTCTTGTGTGTCATATTTAGAAAGTTTCTGTGATCTTGGGGTACACCATGGTGCAAGCGTATTTTACTCAGTGAATGTACCCGATGGGCTAGTGTGCACTTAAAACTGACTACAATATATCTGACTGAGATATTACTACTACTTGCTCTCTGAAACTAAGTCTCTCACCCCACCATGCTTGAAACAGATTGTCTTTGACATGAGAGGGAACACAAGTCATCTGTACTATTTGGATACTGACTTGAAAAAGCAGCAGTATCTATCAAATAAACACGTTTATTGTACCCATATATTAAATAAAAGGATAAATATACAAATGGTTGAGTGCTCTGAAAGTCACCGACTGCCCATAAAGCAACTGTGTAAAATGAATATACGTATGCTTGCTATATACTTTCATTAAAGCAAATGTACATTAGTTTATGCTCCGTTGCGTGGATGCAACTGACAAAGCATTAACGTGCCCTTATGCACGGAGCAGGGAGCACAGCGTTTGGTGTGTGGGGCTATGTTCGCCGGTATCAGTCCCTCGTTACAACACCCCGGAGCAATCAGTTTGGGGTCTCACCTTAGTGCATTTTGCTACGGGGTCATTGGGGAGCATTGTTCAAAGGAGGCCTACACTGGAGCTGGCATAGCGCACATTCCGATCTGACACGGGGGTATTCACAGGGAAGCTGGGGCGTGTAGTTCTGCATAGATTGTGCTATGGGCACCTCAGGGGAAGAAAAGCCTCGTCCTCGTGCATTCATGTGACCAGCTGCGGCGCATTTGGGTATGCAAGAACACGGCGATAATTGGATATGACGATGCAGGAGTCTAATGAGAGCACCCAGAAATACAGCGCTCGTGCTAGGGGCGTTGACGTATCACTTAAAATTAGTAATGAGGCAGGTTGAAGCACTGCACAAGAATGCCCACGGGAAGGAATATGTTATCGAGTAACGGCAGCAAGGGGGTTGAGGTGCGCGCGTAAATGCCCGCGGTCCCCAATTCACGCCATATCACGGCCCGTGCGCAGCACCTTTTATCAGCGGTGGTGGCGCCGGCCCAGAAGCTTTCCCAGCATAGTGTCAGGGCTACGGATATAGAAGGCATGAATATGTGATGCATGTGGCCAGTACGGTTTATCGTCAAGGGATGCAGCGTAGGGTCGGAGCGCATGCGGGCATGTGTGTGATCGTTAATGGATGAACGGTGAAGGATCGAAGTGCACAGGTTAACTTCTATACCTGTCAAGTTACTGGGCCAGCTTCTTAAAATGCCCTCAGGCTACATCTGTCAGTGCAGGTATGTTTAGCACTCCTGGTGGGTTGGATTTTGTAATCCCAGGGTAAGGTTTTCCAGTTGTAGCCATAACGGATATTGGAGACAACAGACAGCTATGGTATAGGGCACGGGAAACATAATTTTAAGGGCGATTGCAGGTTCCTTAATTCCGCAGGCATAAATACAATGTGGTAACCCACACATGCAATCCCAAAAGGCACTGCAGTATTGTGCAGTAGACCACATCACTTGCAGGAGTGTCCATTCGTATGTTTTGACATATTAATGCAATATCATCCAACAAAACGTGCCAAAATCCGGAAATAGCACTGTATCCCCGAAGTGCATTTGCCCTTACTTTAGCCGGGTCCAATGCCACTGAAAGCATCACAACATCCACCAGGAAACCGTTATGACCCAAAGGTGTCTTCATGTTGTAAAGGCATCATAAAGTCAAACTTGGTGTAAATTTTACCAATGCCAGTAACACAATTGCCAAGACTTCTACTTTAAAAATACATGGGGAGCAAACAGTGCATTACAGAAGGTTAAATGATAAGGGTGCAGGTTACAAGAGAGACACAGTGCAAGTGGAGGTGAATTACTGCAATATGTGCTAGACACTCAGGCCCAGAACAAGCGCAATGTAGGCGATGGTGGCCTTATGCAAGCAGCAAATGTAAAAAACAGGTGAGAAGAAGCAAAGAGTGTGTTGCAAGAGGAAATGGCGGGTGCATATTTCAAATAAGTACGATGCTGCAATAAATGGCAGTCACTCGGCAGGGACCCAAGTAGGCTTGCCTGCAACTTTTTGACCCATAGTCAGGTGCGGGCACTGTAAGAGTATCAGGAAATGACTCTTTAGGGTTTGTTGAAAGGGGTACACACGGCATTCCCAGTACAAGCGATAACAGTAGTACTTGCACACAGAAATTTCATTAACGGTAAGATGCTTTATGAAATGATACTTAGCGATTGAATTGGGCACGTGTAAATGTGTGGTAAATACGTACTTCCGTATATTGGTTCATTCACCTTTAAGCACATGGACCCCTGCCATAGTGTGGGAATTCCACTGCGAAATACGACCGAAGGATGGGAGTGCCAACGGGGAGGAATAAGTAGAATTAGTAAGAAGGGTCATAATTGTGAACACCTTGCCTTACTGTGAATGGGGCCAAACATACACCCGAACACTAGGAAACAAGTGCAATAGTCAGCCCGAAATTACTGTGCAGCCGATGCCAATACGTGCATTACACATAAAATGGGATTGCTTTAGCACATACTCCCTACATCGAAAATATGTACAACAGCCTAGCTTGAGGTTAAAAGTGAAGCTGGTTGTTCGCCTAGAAGAATTTAGGAGTGTATGCGTGCGGCAGGGGCACAAGGCTTGTCACAGACAGAGGGAGGTCAAACATTTTCAAACAATTCGTTTAAAATGGGGGCAGCCACTGCTGCATATAGGGCTGGGCTGGGCAAGGAAGGTGTCAAGTGAGTGGGGAGGTGGCCATCCTCTTGCTACCAGCTGACTGTTGCGTGTGGGTGATGGGCCATTCGTATGGTACCAGGAACAGTGGGCGTCATACAGGAAATGGGATCCGGCTTTAGCAAGGACACGAATTCCATGGCTGGGTTCCCGGGTACGAGATGGGGCCAGCTGAGGCGCAGGATTGACCAATGTCTAGCAGCGCAGGGTGGGCCTCACAACATCATCATCATCTACTTGGGCAGGAACGATCTGGTGACGATGGGGAGGAGAGCTTTGGTAGATGCAATGCAGAGGGACACAATGACCATAACGAACAAATTGGGTGCCACCGAGCTAATATGGTCGGAGATTGTTCCCCGTAGGGCCTGGAAGGGAGCGCGATCAGCTGTTGCCTTAGAGCAAGGCAGGAAGAGGGTCAACAGGGCCATGCAAGAATGCATGGAAAGGAGAGGCCTGGGGTTCATCAGGCATGCGTGATACAGGAAAGGACTGTGGGTCATTACGGAAAGGACGGGGTGCACTTGTCTGGGCTGGATGGACGTCTTTCCCCTAGACTTAGAAGAGTGCCTAAAAGCAGCAGGGTGCCAGTGATCTGGTGACAGGTACCAAATGCGGCAATGCGAGACACAGAAAGATACAAGTGATGAAAACAGTAACAGAAAGTTATAGATGGTGGGGGGCTCTGTCATCGGCGGGGGCCTCCTCCAGAGCTGTGGCGGAGTACAGGGCGATCTGGAAGCAGATGGACAGTAGGGGTACCTCTGCGGCAGAAGGATACGGTCAATACCTCTGCCTGGCACAGTAGGGGTGCCTGAGCCAAGAACCTGGAGCCGAGGGGGTTCCAGGAAACAGCGTCGGCGCCCCGTTAGTCCTTCGGGCGGTCGGGGGGCCTGAACCGACCGGGGGTGTGCCTCATCGCTCCGCCCTGACAGGGGGGGCGGGAGTGAACGAAAGAAAGGGATAATGGACTGCACCGTCAGAGCATCGACTCGCCGTGCAAGAATGGCTCATTAGGCATGCGGGGCAGCGAGGGGCTGCCGCATTGGATCGCCCGTAAGATGACCCACCTTATTTCCACTTGTTGTGCAAAATAAACCTGCACCACTGCTTTCCCACAAAATTTGTCTCATGAGTTTCCTTGGTATGTAAGTGGTATGTGGCGCAGAGTGGAGGAAGCGCTGGGAGTGTGGGCACTATGCCGCTGGCCGCGCGACGCGAAGGGGAGCTAAGCGAGACAGCATCTTAGTCCCACATTCCGCGCGACAAACGGTGCTGCCAGCTCGTGACCTCCCCCTTTCATGCTCGCCCTATGGGCGCGGGCCAGCAGGGGTGAGGGGCGGCCCTTAAGGGGTTTAAGTTTAGCGCGGCAGCGAGGCTCGGCCTTTCCTGCCGTCGCGTTCCTGGTTGCTCTGCGCTGTTCCCGCCCTGGCCCAAACCCAGCGGCAGAGCAGCAAGCATGTTTTGAACTGTTAACGGTCTGTTTTGTGTTGCAGGCGGAGTCACAGGGCGATCTGGAAGCAGATGGACAGTAGGGGTACCTCTGCGGCAGAAGGATACGGTCAATACCTCTGCCTGGCACAGTAGGGGTGCCTGAGCCAAGAACCTGGAGCCGAGTGGGTTCCAGGAAACAGCGTCGGCGCCCCGTTAGTCCTTCGGGCGGTCGGGGGGCCTGAACCGACCGGGGGTGTGCCTCATCGCTCCGCCCTGACAGGGGGGGCGGGAGTGAACGAAAGAAAGGGATAATGGACTGCACCGTCAGAGCATCGACTCGCCGTGCAAGAATGGCTCATTAGGCATGCGGGGCAGCGAGGGGCTGCCGCATTGGATCGCCCGTAAGATGACCCACCTTATTTCCACTTGTTGTGCAAAATAAACCTGCACCACTGCTTTCCCACAAAATTTGTTTCATGAGTTTCCTTGGTATGTAAGTGGTATGTGGCGCAGAGTGGAGGAAGCGCTGGGAGTGTGGGCACTATGACTGACCACTGCCTCCTTCCTTTTACTTCCTCCAAATCTGAACGCGCTCTGAGAGGGCTATTTGCGGTTGGCACTGCCTCCGGAACATAACTAATGGATAATCGCTGCTAGAAGCATATTCCTACTTACAAAAACAGGCCAGGACGGAGATTGCTGCTAGAACAAGTGACTTGCTTTTCAAATATGCCACTTGCTTTCCCTGAATAATTGTGTACTCGATAAATGTCCACGCAGGGCTCCGTGTTTTTCATTTAAATTATGCAAATGAAGACTATTTGGTTTGTTACTTGTCTACGTAAATAAAATAACTGCTACACTGGCGGTGTAATAGAATGGAACAACTCTGACCGTGCCAAATTAAGCTGTTCCTCGAGAATAATTGAAACATTTTTTAAAGTGGCTTTAGCAGCAGCCGTGAGCATAACGGAAGCAGAAATGCCGTCCCAGAGACTGAACAGAATCAAAATAAACCTATTATGGCCCCCCTCAGCCAGCGCATTTAGAAAAATGAACCTTTTTCGGCTAAGCTTTTAGCATTCTACAAGCGATAATCATCATCACGGAAATCATATTTTATTGATATTGCTTATATCTTTTAAAAGGAGCTAAATAATTTAAAGTCATTAGAACAAAGGTAAAACGAAATGTAAAAAGATAAACATAAACACTGAATAATTTAAACTAATCCACATGCCCCACGTGAATTGTACCAAAAGGGAGAGTGTGCCAGCTCGAAGCATCATCTCAAACAAGCACTGGCAAATGCAATAGGTTTCGCCTATGTGATTAATAATAATTTTTTTGTTGTTGTAAGTTGTTAGCTTGGTGAGCAGTTGCGCAATATAAGAATATGACACTTTACTCCGCACATATTTACAACATGTGCCATTACCCCGAATATTTTATTCAGCAAAATCTTTTACAACACAGGGCTTTACAACGCAATCCATTACAATGCACTGTCCATTACAACACAATTTACTATTCTAACTCCACCGGGGCGATGTAATGGGGAATGTGCTGTAATGGTTTGCGATGTAAAGCTCTGCATTGTAAAAGATTTTGCGGAGTAAAAAATGCGGGGTAATAGCATGCGCTGTAACGCAGTCGTGGCGAGGGTCCAGTTTACCTCAGAAATAAGCTCTTTAAGCATTCGAGTAAATGCAACCTGAGATCCAATTCCCTAGCCCTGTTGATCATTCCCCGGATTCGACTCACCCGCACAGGCGGCAGAGCATTCTCGTTTGTAGCACCGAAATATTGGAATTCGCTTCCCTTAATGCTGCGAGAATCCACAAACTACTTATCCTTCAGGAAACAACTAAAACCTTGGTTGTTCTGATTCTCCTCTCCACGCCTTTTCCCTCTGTCGGCTTACCCTTTCAGGTAAAGCGCTGAGATGCCCCTGGGTGATTCATGCGCGATACAAGAACCACTAACATAACAATAACATAACATAAAGGATGTTTTCCGCAATATAAGTTACTGAAACTCCAGAAAAGTGTTATGACTTGTTTATTGAGAAAGCCAATATTTTGTGGAGTAACAGTCTATGCCATGGCACCAAGACAGTGTAAGCAGAGGGTAAGTGTACTAATCCAAAGTATTTGGAAACAATTTTACTGAAGAGCAAAGTTCATTCAAGCAGAAACCACCTGTGAGAGAAGCCCAGAAAATTACTGACATAAGATCTCATTTGAAGTACAGAGAAAAGCAGTTGCACAGAAGTACACATTCTCTTGCACAGACAGCACTGCCACAGAGTATGCAACAACAGTGTAGGCATCCCTCGTGTACATACAATGGTACAGAAACAGAAGCAGTGCAATCTTTTGTTTATTGTCTGTGGGATTTCACAGGTGTGTGTGTAAGAGAGGGATAGCTTTAGGGTCTGGTGATGGTTTGTATGTGCCATTGTTATTTGTGCTTTTGTAACTTATGGTATGTGTTGGTTGGATGGTCCATGTGCTCCCATGCTTGTGTAGTTGTTTATCTGATGTGTATGTAAGGTGAGTGTGTTAATATGATGGTGCACAAGGGTGCCTTATGACGGGTGATGCTGTCATTGGATATATTGCGGGATGGCGTTTGGCTGTGTGTCAGCTTGCCATATATATGTGAAAGACAGAGAGTTGTATTTGGGTCTGTGTGTCTGTATGTTTCACATATATGAGTGTATCTGGATGTGAAAGTGTGACTTAAAGCCAGTAAAACTTAATGGACAATGTGAGAGAGATGGGGGCTGCAGGGGTGTACCTATCAATAGTGCAGCAGGTGCTGTGGCACCGAGGCCTAAGTTGTTATGAGCCATCGCACTCTTGAGTTTGAGTGGTTTCTTGTTACCGAACCAGGGGATAGGATTTCCTTTCTTGCATTAGTCGCTAACGCCTATTAGCAAGGCAGGCTTAGCGATGGCAATATTCGCGCTGAGTGCGAATATCGCCACAAACTAACACCTGCCCAGATCAGTTCTTAGCCATGTTATCCAATGGGAGGTGGATAACATGGCAAAGAATATTTAGTCGCTAATGCGTGAATATCGCTGTATTCTCAGCGATATTTACACTATCGCCGGAAAAATTATCGCTTTGGAGATAAACGTAGCTAATAGCACGTTATCTCAGCGATAATTTACGGCGATGCTTAGCGATAAAAAAATCGTTGCTAAGCCTAGTTAGCGATAAATATCGCTAATCGTTGGTAATATGCCCCAAAGTTGTTTGTTCCTTGGACAACGCATTCAACCTTTTGTATGAAGATCAGTAAAACTCATCTCCAATATAGCTTTATAGCGCTAAAACTGTGATAGTAATAGCGTTGTTGATGTGTGATCTTGAGCACGTGATGAGGCAAATGTACATGGAGATGACATGTAGAAGCAGCAAATTTGGCTGCTCCCTCACCTGACAAACTGTGTGATCCTGAGCAAATAGATTTCTCTCTGCTTCAATTCCTGTACTTGTCAAACACTTTTTTTCGGGAGAGTAGGCGTGACTTGCTTACCCCATTGGCATAATTTACAACTGAAGCCTGGGGCTATGTGACACACACCCAAAAATATTGTAAATCGATCCCACCTGGAGCAGCGTGCATTGTGAGTATTTGGCCTCTGAGGGCATTTCAAGTACTTTGTAGCTGCGCCACTGCTGCTTTTCTGTGTTCACCCCAAAGTCAGAAGGAGCCTGCTAAGCCCCAAAATGTAAACCCCTCGTTTTGTTTGTCAACGGACACTTCCCCGGGACAACTTTTGTGATGTATTCCTATAGGTTCTGTATCGATCCCCCTATTCCTGACCCTATTCTGGTTAACAAGTTAACTAGCAGCCATCCCATGAGGCAGAAAACCCCCATGATGCAGGAACCGTTATCTGATAAAGCCACACTACGGCACAGGAACGTGTTATCTGATTAAGTCATAACGCTTGCCATCTAATTAGACAAGCGATATTCCTCCAGCCCCTGATAAGGCATACGGAGTTCTCAAAACAAATCAAACCTATGACAGACCTGGGAAAAACCCTGCGGCCATTGTTTTGATTTCACCGAGAACTTCAGCAAAAGAATGTGCTAACGACCAGGTCGTATGACATCCTTATTGACGTATCTATGTCCATCCTTACGTCAATCTCGGCACCTTAAAGGTATAAATATTACCGATATTGCCCTATGCAAACACACGCGGTGGTGACGAGATCGGAGCAGCCAGACTTGCCGAAGCCCAGAGCAGAGCAGACCCCGCTGGCGCAGCCCCGCCTTCCTGACGCGCTGAGAACGAGACGCTGCTTTCTCCTGCCGAGAAATCCAGCTCCGGCGCTTCCGGGTAGCCCTCGCAGGCAGCCTGGAATATCGAGACCAGAGACGAGAGATACCATCCCTCATTCATCCTAGATTCCAGGTACAGAACTGAATAACCCCTTGCAGAGAATTCTTTAGTCAGTCACTTGGCAAAACAAACTTAACTTAAACTGTAACTTTCTATTCCCACCCACGTATTAGGCTTAGGTCAGGTACATCTGGGGTAGGCGTAGTTAGAAACACCAGTTGAGTACGATTAGTCAAATGTAAATGTGTATGTATTCATTTTATTCATTTTAAACCTTCATATGGCTTAGAAACCATATCAATGTTTTTACAGTATTATTTTATACTTCTGCTTTTATTGTATGCACTTTACTTAACCATAAGTATTGCAATAATATCGATCCATTTCTCTTGTATGAGAAAAGAGACTGATCAATAAATAACATCTTTTATTGAACACGCCCGTCTCTTCCTTTTCTCTACAATCTGGTGAGACTAAGAATGCACGTACTGACTGAGTAAAATAAGTCGTCTTTTGTTTTCACACGACTCTAGAGATACACTCTTGATTAGGGGAGAGCAAAGTTGTCATGTTCTATGGTTGTCAGAAACTAAATCCCTTCTTGTCTATCCAGGGAGGTTCAACTCCTCCTTGCCTATTCGAGAAAGTTTCTAGTGAACTCTGAGCTAGCTGGCAAAACCCAAAACTTTAAGTCTAATATCGACAGTAGTAGACCTAGTTAACGTCTGGTCTAGGCCTATACTATTGAAGGTATTATTCCAATGCGCAGAGCCTATTGGGATAATAGGAACTACACTACATGGCGCCCAACGTGTTTGGAAGGGCGATAAAACTAACGTAAGACATTTAGAGTAACTCAGTCGTGCTTTTTCACTCAGACCCCTTTTTCCCATAGTACTCCAAAGACGTCTGGAGTGGGTAAAAGGTAATATCCGCCAGACCTCGCAGGAGGAAACTCCTATGTATGGTCCTTGGTTTAGTCAACGTTGAAGGATACACTGTTCCAAAATATTGTGCATCTAATCTTTGTTTCCATAAGAAACCTGATCTGCAAACAAACTAAATAACCTTCCTGTCGGTAAAATGGTAGACAGTGATGAAGAAAGAGAGACAGTTAGGATAGCAACTGAACTCGCAGCAGCTGATAATGCACTGCAAGATGCTGACCCAGATATAATACTCATCCCGGTCATCAAGAGGAAATCTATAACTTTAAAACTTATAGAAAATGGACTGACACCTAGAGGTGGCACAGTCATATTCGTGATTGAGGCACACGAATATCGGCAGACAGAGGTATATTATTCATGGATACATTTTCCAGCAGCAAATGCTGTAACAAAGTACTTCCACTATTACAAAACAGAGGACCCTCCTAATGAGTACACTCCTTTCGAGGAGGTGGAAGTACCACTTAAATTTCAAGAGCATCTGCTCTTATTTAATGGCGCCCTAAAACATAATAATCACATCACCAGGCTCGGTCCATTAGGTAGACCAGGAGCAACGTGGCCGGTCCTAGCCGGATACACACCACATCCAGACATCAATGGGATGTCTCAAGCAGAGCTTTTAACACAGCTAAAACAATTAATAAAATTACATAGACAATTAGTCCAATATGTGATGCGGACTTCAACAATTCAACCAGCAATTAAAATTCCACAGCTGACCCCTCACCAGGGGAACACAAATAAAATTACACCACAGAACATACAATCCTGCCTAGGTAAAGTACCAGCTAAACGGGAACAAATACCATTCTGGTTAGCACAAAAAATCATCCAAATAGAGGCGGTGTTTCCAGACACCACCCCGTTAGAAAAACACAGGATTCTGACTATCTGTCTTCCAATGGGAATCGCACCACACGTTGAGGACTGTGACACTTGGGGTACAGTCTTTGCTTCCATCTACACAAAAACGCACGGTGTTCCATCCATTTCGGTAATACCAGATGTGCTAAAACAAATTCAAGACGAATACGGTCCAGAACCCGCTTTAACTCTTGGTATGAAATTACTAAAAGACTTCAAGCAGGTCTCGGCTATATTATTAGCCAACATAAAGGGAGAAGCAGCAAACGTGGCGATCCGCCAGAGGTTAAAGGAGACAGATATAGCAGACCAACCAGCTGAAATTGCCAGAATTATAGAAAAATCCTATGAGGAACTAGGTAGAGATAGTTTAGGTGGAATACCAGTAAAACCACAACTGATTGAAAGTCCTGAAAAAATATTTTTTAATAATAATTCAACATCACAAAAAAAGAGCTGGGATGGAAACAAACAATCCAATCCTAAAGAAAAGAAATTCCAGTCCAGAGGAAGGTCTCCTCGGCGGAGAGAAAAATCTCCGAACCAAAGACACAGGTCACCCCAAAGTGACCCCTCTGGGAAAAGATATAACCTTCGAAATAGGGATAATATAAAGAAGCCTGATAGATATCAAGACATTGATACACGTCCCTCTCAATCTTTTCAGACTTCCTCGCAGAAATCGGAAAGAAGAGGACGATCAGAACAAAGAGAAGAGCACGCCAAGTCCAAAGACAAGGAACCTGCTCATCTAAAAAAGAAATTACAATTTCCAAAAAAGAAGGTAGCCAGTATCAAGGTAGTTAACAATGCCGAGAATACTGAGGACACAACTGAAAAACGGAGAATGGGCTCAGACAATGCTAGACAGCGCAGCAGAAGTGAGCATAGCTCGCAAAGTCCTTATGAATCTTCTGGAGACAGTGGACACGAATGAATATCTTCAAGTGGAAACTGCAGACACCAGAGTTAGCAAACCTCACAAAATATATTAAATAACTTTACGTATAGAAGGGGATAGGACTAGAAAAATAAGGGGACTATTTTGGGATAATCTCTCCAAGGGCTATGACATCCTTCTAGCTGAAAAAGACTGGCCACCAGAGTTTGTCAGGGAGTGCCCTCATGGCGAAGAAATAATTATGCCTGCCTTCTCAAATCATATCCCAATTCATAAAAAATACACACTTGCCAGAAAGTGGGCAGTAGCTCAAGCTCCTGCTTTATATAAAAATCATGTAGGATGGGATGAGGACTCTCCTCCTCACAAAATCCAGTTAAAATCACAACCTACTGCACAAAGACAGTACCCAATTAAGCAAGAAGCTAAAAAACAGGTAAAAGAAATCCTAGATCAATTAGAATACCAGGGGGTGATTGAAACTTGCACCTCACAAATGAACAACCCTTTGTTTCCGGTCTCCAAACCAGACAATTCATATCGTCTAGTTTTGGATTACCGACACCTTAACTCATGTTGCAAAACTTTTGCAGTGCAAAACTCGCATAGTGCTGCACTAATGAATAACATAGTGCGCAAAAAATACAAAACAACATTAGACATCTCTAATGGATTCTTTTGTCAAAACATAGCACCAGAGAGCAGATATTTGTCTGCATTCTCAATAAATGGCACTCAAAAACAATTCTGTCGGTTAGCCCGGGGTACAAGAATAGCCCAGGGGTATTCTCAGCGAGAGTAACAGAATTATTACAAACATATGATGACGAAGCATTATCTTATGTCGACGACATATACTTAACAGATGATGACTTGGATACTCACTTGAAGAGAGTGAACACCATAATACTTGGGTTCGCAGCAGAGGGTTACAAATTCAACTTTAAAAAATCCAGAATTGCCCATCTAACAGTCCTGTTCTTAGGATACGAATTATCAAGTGAAGGCAAAAGCCTGGCTGACAATTTCCTAGAGAAATGTGCCGTACTCCAAGCACCTAGAACACTAAAAAACCTACAGTCAATTCTAGGCTTCCTAAATTTCGGAAGAACATACATCGCAAATTACGCAGAAAGGGTCAAACCCCTTTATGATCTAATAAAACCAGATTTTAAAAAAACCAATTGGACTCAAATACACACAGAAATTTTGAGATCCTTACAAACAGACATGTTAATTAAAACAAAATTAGAAACACGTGATAACACACGCAATCTTGTGATTCGAGTCATCCCAGGAAGATGCGGATTCACATACCTGACCTCTAATGAGGGAGAAAAGGTACCAATTGCATTCAAATCACACTTGTACACTAAGGCTGAAATGAAATTTAGCCCAACGGAAAAAATTCTTACTGCAACACAGACAGCTATAGCAAAAGAACGAGCCCTGGCACAAGGTAAACAAATAATAATCGTGACACCAATACCAGCCCTAGAGGCTGTAACAAAAGCAAGCATTCCAAATGCTAAAGCACTCCATCCGAGATGGATACAATGGGCTAATTCTCTTGCTGCAACAGACGTGGCATACGAATTTGATCCTAACTTAAAAACACAAGAATTTCTCCAATATGAATTTGAATGTCCTCGACCGAAATTCTGCCTCTAGAACATTACGGCTGTATAATATATACAGACGGATCAGCACAACCCGCAGTAGGGGGTAAACAAGCTTACAGTGCTGCGTGCGCGATTGTTAAAGGTCGCTGGCACGAAGGAAAATTCAAACCGGCTATCACTAAGACACAATCTCTAGGAGATTGTACAGCTCAGCGAGCTGAACTACTGGCGTTTAAGATGGCGCTTGAAAATACCGATCGAGAATTCCCCACACTCATAGTGTGCGATTCGTATTACTGCGTTCAGTCTTACAATGAATACTTGCAGATCTGGCTTCAGAATGGCTTTAAGGATGCAAAAGGAGGCACAATCAAGCATAAGATGCTCTGGGAACAAGTAGTTCTTTTACAAAAAGAACTACCAAAGACTCACGTGATACATACGCTGAGTCATCAACGTGATGGTGTTCACGTTGCAGGGAATTCATTGGCTGATGAGGCCGCAAAGGCAGCTGTGCAAACGGCTTCCGTAGCTGCCATCACACGGTCAAAAACAAAAATAGACAGCGAAATATTACAGGCTGTCAGCGCTACAGAAAAGGATTCGATAGAAACACTCCCGAAAGGCTTTCCAGTAAAATACTCATACATAACTGATGCAAACAATGTTCCTTTTGCTCGAATCCCTGGAGTGGGGGATAGGGCAATTCCAAACATGGAACATAGGTTAGGACTGATAATAGCGGCACACGAAGGGCTTGCTTCTATACATGCTGGCGTCTCAGCCACAGTATCATTATTAAAACAGAGATACTGGTGGCCACAAATGAGAAGACAAACAAGGAACTATGTTTTAGAATGTGAAATATGTCAAAGAATGAAAGTATCAACGGTGAGACGTCCAGCGCAGACGCCCCTTCTAATCTCGGATAAACCATTAGGCTGTGTTTACCTAGACCACTGTGGTCCCTTACAAAGGGATGGTAACTATAAATACATCTTGGTTGCAGTGGACTCATGCACGAGATTCATATGGATGTGGCCCCAGCGAACGGCTGACGCCAGAACTGTTATAAAAGATTTGCGAGTCTTTATCGGCACATACGCAATTGGCATGCTGCATTCGGACCATGGTCCTGCTTTTAGCTCTAGGGCTTATAAGGAGGCCATGGTCAGCATGGGCGTTACATTGCGGTACTCTTGTCCATTTCACCCTGAGGGGAACGGAATTGTTGAAAGAAAAAACTGTGACATAAAGCAATCTATAACGGCAAAGGTATTAGGTTCGGGAGCTGGGTGGGTCAAACATCTAATAAGTGTCCAACGTAGTCTAAATAACTTGCCAAGAAATTCTCTGAAGGGATTCAGTCCGTACGAATTATTATTTGGAACTAGGATGTTAGTCTTAGATCTCGACAGTCAGACTTCAGTGGTAAAGGAAAAATGCTTTGATATCAAAGATCGTTTGGCTATTTTGCAGGACTTAAACGAAACAAGAAAAGACCTGAGCAACATAAAGTTGAAACAGCAGCCAACAACCACTGAAGAACCACCACCTGTCCCAGCAAGACCTGTCTGGATTCCAAAAGTCGGAGATCTAGTCAGAGAAAAGATCGCGGTAAAGAAGGAATTTGGGCCTTCTTACAGAAAAGCAGTTCCTGTCTTGTCTGTCAACGGGACAAGATCAGTTGTACTACCGCCGCTTGCTGGTAAAAAGGAGAACCGAGTTGTATCAATCGACCTGGTAAAACCACAACATGTGGCCGATAACAAATAGTAGGCCAAGTGGACTCCCGAGAAGTAGTAGAACACCAAGATTTGCTACTAACACAGAGGTTCAATCTAAGAGGCTAATCACATTCGAAACGCCTACAGAACTACAACAAGGACTATGCAACAATGCAATGGAACTTAGACCTCTGAAAACCCAAATAAAAACATTTAGCAGAGACACACCAATCTATAATGAAGTAACAAACGACTATGCAAGAAACAGTAATCCTGAAGCAATTGGAACAATTGACAGAACTGCATCCGGCTACTTCATAAACTTCGATGATTCCTCTGAAGGCTTCACTGAATCAAAAACACAGCCATCAACAAAAACCTTTAAAGATAAAGTTAAAGTACTTTTGAAACAACTGAAAGAAACATATCTGATTTCTCCATGGATTGAATTTTGGGTGGGTTTTGGTGCATTTATCCTCATACTTTGGCTCATCATGGTACTAACTTTGGGACGCTTCATTGAGGGAAAATATGCTAAAATGGACACAGCAAGTCAGAAAATCAACTTGATCCTCAAACCACACACATCTTCACACGTCGAGAAAAGAGAACTTTCTTCAGTCAACTTCACAGCCAATCCTATACCGGGTGGGGTAGCATGGGACAAAACTGACTACGAAATTTATGGTCCGGTTGAAATCCTGAAATATCCACACCAAATTAAGATCTCGTTGAGTGACTTTGTAAAACCAAGCTCATTTGCTGATGATTGGGACTTTGAAAGTATAAATAATATGATGTCTGACTTAGTGATGTCTGCTAAATTTACCAAACATGATTATTTGCAGGGTTCGACAAATTATGATAGTATGTACTGTTATAACCACTATGGTAACCATTTTCTACATAGATCTGCACAACCTAGAAATGTTTTAAATTATAATCAATGGGAACATTGTGCAACCCCTCCAAAAGGAAGCTCAAGAACCGTTTATGACAAATATTCATACTTTTCAGGTTTTAACACAAGTAATGCCGAAACATTTTATTTCAAATTGTCAAATAAGACAGGGACAAAGACCATGATAACAAACACGAAATTGATATATTCAGACTCATTCTTTGAACAAATGAATACTTTTGGTTTTGATTATTGGGACAAAAATGTTGAAGTAAAAAGTGTTTGGGGTACAAAAGAATGGCAAGTACAGGGTATAGAATCTTTGTTTAGAGCCTGCATGATCCCAGAACAAATTATATTTTTGAATGACACTGTTCAACAAACTACCTGTCTTGGCTTAGCCAAAATCAAAGACTTAAATAAACCGTCTATTCCAAAACCAACAATGAACAGCAATAGCTCCACAGATGAAGAGATAGACATAAATTATGTATTAAACCAAAACAGAACACATCCTGATTGGAAACAGTGGTTGATCTGGCCCACAGATACTAATAACTGTCAAGACAGATTCCTGAACAAAACACAGGGGTTCAAAATGACCAGGCCAGACCCTAGATATTCCCAAAGACAACACCCTGGAATAATAACCACCTACAGTGTGGGCAAATTATGCCTTCAGTGGCTACAGACTTCCACACTGGCAGAAATTAAGCAACACCTAACTTTACTTACTGATGGTGCTGACTTGCGTGATTTCATTATGGGACCGCGCAAACAGCGTCAGAAACGTTTCATAGCAGCCTCTGTATATGCAGCATACAACGAGGCCTGGAAGGTGACTCAAATTGAGACAGCAGAAAGAATACGGGAAATTGACCGTATTAATTTGGAAAAATCACTTTCTGTAGTGGACAATGGGTTAATGACTCTGTCCTCCAGAATTTTTTCTCTGGACAGCATTGTGTCTTCAGCAATCGACATAATATCGCAAGACTTGCTGTTGTTACAACACGGTCAGTCTCAATTGCGTTCTATTGTACAGCTAGGCTGGACGTTACAAAATCTGCGTTCAGGCTATGTGCCTTGGCGTTTAATCAACACAACGTCACTATTCAATATCTTTAACCTTACTGATAAACAAATCAGTATGGCACAGAAGGGTGCTGATTATACAATTCTGAGCATTGAGAAACTCGAGAGATTACCAGTGACAATGTCAGAACGACCTGTCAGTGAATGGATAATACATGGGATAATTAATATTCCAATATCAACCTTCAGGTTTTAATACTGCCAAAAATATATACAGGCTGGCATGTACGAAAAATTGGGAAAGGGGTACATTAAAACAACATGGAACTTGCCCTATTCACATGCATGTGTCAGTAATAAAGGACAGAAAGTGTTTCTTAGTGGCAATAATTGTGCAATGTCACTGAGCGGTACACTTCTGTGTAATGGAATTAGTTTGCATGGAGCCTGTGAAGGGAACTCAAATAACCTTTCATGTCACCAGCTAGGCGCACCTGCAACAGAGATAGAACCATTCTTTCAAAGACTCTATAATGGGAGTTACATTCTAATTGTAGATCGCAGATGCTGTAGTCTTATGCCCGGGACTCCTTATCTCGTAACTACGACTGCGAAGGTCAAGTGCTGTGGACGCTTATTGTTCCCCAGCTCCCTTCCAGACAGGGAGGCAAGGGCATGGCCCAACTTGAAAATTACTTCTATTCGAATAGATACTTTAAGCAGAATGAAAACAGTGCTTCTTCAGACGCCGACCAGACTCACGTCATCAAAGGAAACGTATGATCTCCTAGTCGCAAGGACGACTGCAGAGATTCACTCCTTATTATCAACTAATTCCCCCATTCATTTCGCAGAAATCCTGAATGAAATCTTAAATATTTCTGATACCAGTGGAGTCTCAAAAGTATTTAAGACAGTATTTTCGATGGCATTAACACCATTCAAAGCCATACTGGGTATTTTTCCAGATTTCGTCCATTCGATTTTTGGCGGACTTCCCCTCATTTTGGGACTAATTGCAGGAATCCTATTCTTAGTCCTCATATTTCGTTATGGCAAACCATGTCACAGACAAACCACCTGCGACAAGGGAAGAAACAATCCTAGCCATTGCATACCGGGACCGGATATCAAAAATCCTGGGACTATCCCGGCTTAGAGACCTGAACATGACTTGGTTTCTTTCATTTCGACCAATGTGGCATCGATGTGTTTTACCTGTATTAAGGTGCTTGCTATGCGGAGAAGAATGCGTGTTAGACACCTGTCTGACTCTACAATCAGATGCGCCAGTGGATGCAGAAACATTGTTGAGTCCAATAAAGGCTCATGCTTTGTGCTGCCCTCAACGGCTACCAATCCTGATGACGGCATTCGTGGAAACTTCACCACTACGATTAAGGGGTAGTGAAGTTCATGATGAAAGCAGCATTGATCAGGTACGACCTTCTGTCAGCAATACTAATCAAAACGTCAATGGAGACACTCATGCGCACGAATGCATGGTTACACCTTTTTCCGAGTTAGTGGAACTCTCCCAGGAAGCTGTTGACAACTTTTTCGAGAGTCTAAATGATATGATGTTCTCACCAGAGCAGAAATAGAGACTTTTGAGCAAGCTCGCACACGGCGTTCCCTGAATTTGGCCTTCAACTAGAATAGCAAAATACCATGAACAATTTTCCCTCCAGTTCACGGACAGCAATTTTTTTTCAGCGGCCCCAAAATATTTTTACGAATTTTTCGGGACACTTATTTTCTGCTTAAAGTAAGAACTATTCTTAGAGAACTAAGATTTCTATTTTTAGATACTTTATAGACATTAGCTGCCCGCTGGTATGTTCATAATTATTTTATTCTGTGATGGAATGGTCTCGAAACTTTTTTCTGTATTAAGAGCCATTTCATGTGTAAATTCTCATATACAAATTAGTGATAATGTATAGATAGGCGTGATTACTTTAGCATTATTGTACAGCTTGAGTGCATATATTACATGTGACTGTTTTTTCCGTATATTTGATAATTTCAAAATGCATTTATGTATTTTGGGGTGGTAAGGTATACACGATACTCTACAGTATGTTTTACTATGCATAGATTCGTAAATATGTCCATAGTTAGCGTGGAGTGGGTGTGATGTATTCCTATAGGTTCTGTATCGATCCCCCTATTCCTGACCCTATTCTGGTTAACAAGTTAACTAGCAGCCATCCCATGAGGCAGAAAACCCCCATGATGCAGGAACCGTTATCTGATAAAGCCACACTACGGCACAGGAACGTGTTATCTGATTAAGTCATAACGCTTGCCATCTAATTAGACAAGCGATATTCCTCCAGCCCCTGATAAGGCATACGGAGTTCTCAAAACAAATCAAACCTATGACAGACCTGGGAAAAACCCTGCGGCCATTGTTTTGATTTCACCGAGAACTTCAGCAAAAGAATGTGCTAACGACCAGGTCGTATGACATCCTTATTGACGTATCTATGTCCATCCTTACGTCAATCTCGGCACCTTAAAGGTATAAATATTACCGATATTGCCCTATGCAAACACACGCGGTGGTGACGAGATCGGAGCAGCCAGACTTGCCGAAGCCCAGAGCAGAGCAGACCCCGCTGGCGCAGCCCCGCCTTCCTGACGCGCTGAGAACGAGACGCAGCTTTCTCCTGCCGAGAAATCCAGCTCCGGCGCTTCCGGGTAGCCCTCGCAGGCAGCCTGGAATATCGAGACCAGAGATGAGAGATACCATCCCTCATTCATCCTAGATTCCAGGTACAGAACTGAATAACCCCTTGCAGAGAATTCTTTATTCAGTCACTTGGCAAAACAAACTTAACTTAAACTGTAACTTTCTATTCCCGCCCACGTATTAGGCTTAGGTCAGGTACATCTGGGGTAGGCGTAGTTAGAAACACCAGTTGAGTACGATTAGTCAAATGTAAATGTGTATGTATTCATTTTATTCATTTTAAACCTTCATATGGCTTAGAAACCATATCAATGTTTTTACAGTATTATTTTATACTTCTGCTTTTATTGTATGCACTTTACTTAACCATAAGTATTGCAATAATATCGATCCATTTCTCTTGTATGAGAAAAGAGACTGATCAATAAATAACATCTTTTATTGAACACGCCCGTCTCTTCCTTTTCTCTACAATCTGGTGAGACTAAGAATGCACGTACTGACTGAGTAAAATAAGTCGTCTTTTGTTTTCACACGACTCTAGAGATACACTCTTGATTAGGGGAGAGCAAAGTTGTCATGTTCTATGGTTGTCAGAAACTAAATCCCTTCTTGTCTATCCAGGGAGGTTCAACTCCTCCTTGCCTATTCGAGAAAGTTTCTAGTGAACTCTGAGCTAGCTGGCAAAACCCAAAACTTTAAGTCTAATATCGACAGTAGTAGACCTAGTTAACGTCTGGTCTAGGCCTATACTATTGAAGGTATTATTCCAATGTGCAGAGCCTATTGGGATAATAGGAACTACACTACACTTTATCTGAGCGGACTACGGTGTGGGCCAATGGACACACCACAAGTAGGTCGTTCTTACCCTTGACGACAAGAGAGCTTTCCCTCATCCAGCAGCATTGGAAAGGGGGCGAGACAGCTTGGGGGGACAAGAGAGTTTAAGTGAAAGCATGGCAGGGACAAGGAATGAAGGAAAAGCAGGGAAGGGAGAAAGAGTGGATGGGAGGGAGGATACCCACGGGGAGGATTTGCATTATTAATGTCTTCCCCACGTTTCCCACCCGCTTGTTCTCTACACTGCCCACTTTCACTTTGCGAATAATAATAAAACAGAACCGTCTCTTTCCTTCAGTTCTCTGACTGACGTCTCAAGAGAGGAGGGAGAAAGGGAGCAGCAGGGTGGGAGAAGAGCCGGGGAGCAAACTTGGGCAAGATAGAAGCTGGAGTGCTGTTGCACCTGGCGAGCAAAGAAGGCTGAACCCGCGAGGTGGACTCAGCTACTCTGAGATCAGTGCTGAGACAGAGGGATGTGATGTCCAACCTCCCTGACGACTAATCTAGCCCAAAACCCATGTCATGGGACCGGCTTACAGCCCTCGAACTTCAACCGAACTCAGCCACAGTGATGTACAGTTCTGCCCCAAACAAAGAGACTCTCATAGGCTGCAGATGAGGGGTAGGCACTGCAGATGTCAAACATGAATGGTCACAGAACGAGCTGCCTAGAAGTCCAGCAGACTGGCAGCCAGGCAGACCATGAACTGATGCAGATTCACGAATCACTTGAAGTTCGTGAACCAAAGAACAGCTTGGAGTTTGGGAGTGCAAAAAGCACTACTCCATCGTGGGCCTGAAAGAACGTAAGTTCTTGGGTGGAAGAGCTGCACTGCTTTTCGGTACAAACCACTCAGCACCACACCACTGCTACCTGTCTTAGCATAACCAGGGCCAGGGCTCAGAGCTATAAGTGAGGCTCCGAGAACAATGTGTTCGAAACCTTGTGGAATAAATTAAAGTAACAGAAACAAGAGAATGAGGAACACACTGGAGAGAAAGCACACTAGAAGGCTGACCTTTGTCGGCAACAGGACAGCCACAAGGAGATTACATAAGGAGTGGAAGAGAAACAAAACAAGCACAGCGCAAGCGTTGTGCAGGCAAAAGCTAAAAAAAAAGTCCCACAAAGTGAATGTAAACAGTTCTTGGGCCATGGGAGAATGATAAGAGAAACCCTCAAAGGAACAACAAGAAGTAGTATGCTATAGCCAAAATAAACGCTGGAAATTTGAGTGGCAAGCACACCAACCAATGAAAAGTGAGGGCGAGATGCAAGCCCCTTTTAAGATCTATATTAAATACAATAGACTTCCCAAGCACAGAGCAAGCGATGTGCAGGCAAAACCTAAAAACTGCCTCCGTAGGAATCAGCAAGATAGGCCTCCTTATTCTTTTCCATTTTTTATCCTTCACCCTCATTACACCATAGATGTTATATGCCTTTTTGTGCACTCAAGCACTGAGACAGAGTATTTTATATATTAGGGCCCAAGGCAGTTGTTCCCTACTGTGCGCTGTGGCTCCCTTGGGAGCCGTCGAAACTAGCCAGGGGAGCCGCACACCAAGCACTTTAATGCATTTAAATGTTGAAGGGGTTGTTGGTTTCAGTTAAACTAATTAGACTTAAAAGCATGATGGCGAGGATTTGTAAGTGACATGCCTAAAGCTGTAAATGTAGTGCTTAATTGATGGAATGTTGAGGGAGATGACCTCCATATTTCACTGGATCCCCATATTTCAACACTCCCAAAGTAAGCAGAAGAGGCTGATTTATTTTGTTAGACTAGTTTATTTTTTTTCCAAATGCATTGTACACCAATGCAAGTTGTCAGGAAAGTACAGTTGTCCTATTAAACACACTAAGTATTATTACGTATTTACATTTGTATTTCAATGATAGGTACTGCTAGTACACATTTCTTTCAGTACACAGACATTTCCAGACAGGCCTGCTTGCGCTGTCCTTGAGCCCCATGGGAGTAAAACTCCATATATGGCATAATGCCTACATTTGGAAGCAAGAAAGAGAGACGTTTAAAAAAACAATCAGAGGAATTTATTTCACTTGCATTGATTTGAAGGCAATTTTAAGGAGGAGACAGCAAAAATAAAGCTGTTTGTGGTTTAAAAATGTGTGAGTCACCCTGCTGAGACAGAGGTATTGGTACGTATGACATGGGTAGAAATAGAAGTGCATGCAAATATTCTTCAAGCGCAGAAAAACTTTGGCAATGGGTCTACATGCATGGGGTGCTATCTAGCACTGTAATTGGGATACAAATGTTTGAGAGGGTACTCTAAAAAAGGAATGGGCAAAGAAGTGTAACTAGGAATATTTCATTAGAGGTGCTACCTTAGTAACACGTAAAACCGTGCATATATGATTATAATGCGTTCATCATCTTCATCCCAATTATTTTCAAGGAGAAAAATACAAGTACTCCTGAGGCCGGGCTTATATCCCCCCCACCCTCCAAAATAAGTAACAGTGGGGAGCAACGGGCAATGGCCAATGAGTCAAGGGAGCCGCAGGTCAAAAAAGTTTGGGAACCACTTCCCTAAGGGCTGTATCTAGAATTTGGCAGACAGAATGTTGTTCCTCCTTCATGTGGGAGCTGCTCTATATGTGGGGCCACTGGTTAAGTGTCTAACATATTTAGGGTCTGGCCTGATGGACTGCCATCTGTCATGACAGAGGAAGGTCTGACAGCTGGCTTTCAGTCCTTCGTCGTAGGTTTCCTAGTGCTCCGTCATTGGGCAACCCTCCATCAGCATTAGTATGGTAGACATCCGTTTATCATATTTAGAATTGTCATAGTGGGATGGAGGGACCCTTGTGATGGAATGCAGCAATGGGGGACAGGGTTTCAGATGGCAGACAAGTCTGTCACCAATGACGGACCCGTCCGTAATCACAAGCATGCTCAAAATTAACCCAACAATAACACCAGCAGCTCAGTTGCAAAATATACTCCTCAAATCATTCAAACCACACAGCTCAAGTAGAGCTCCTAGATACCAAATTGTAAGGCAGAAGACAACCCAGATTCTCAGAAATTTAGATGACTGTGATGGTGGATGAGATCATTAGAGTTGAGCCCTAGTTGAAGGTAGCACAGGCACAGATAACAACCATGAGCCACAGAGGGGCAATGTGTGCCAGATCTGTGGATCCAGTGAATTTTCCACAGCCTGGTGGGCAGAAAATCTGGATTTTATTAAAGACACAAAGGCTAAAAATATGCAATCGCCTTTTATTGTTCCACTAAACAACAATTACAAGAGTGTAGAACTCTTTAAACATTCCAGAAGACTATAAAACAAAGGAACACACATCCCTCTGCCTTCTTTGCAATATTGTGAACAAGAAAAAACGTAGAAATCATCTCCATATTTTTCGACTTCTTTTGGTAAACAAACAACCAGATAAGAATCTGACTGCAAGATAATCTTTGTAACATTGATCTCATTATTCTGTAAACCAAACACATTTTTTAATCAGGGCGGGTTAATCAGAAGCAGTAGGATAATCATAGCCTCAGTGTCTTTAATAAAAGCAAGATATTTGCTGCCAAACAAGCCATGGAATTTGAACATAAATATGGACATTTTATGTAAAGCCACAGAGGCTAACACGAGTTTGAAGCCACTCTCAAAGTTTTTCCATCACACAACATCTCAGTCTCTCCTCGGTAAAACAATGTACTGCAAACAAACCTCCTAACAACTCTAGACAATTGATATGTAAGTTCCTCTCTTGATCTGTCCATCAACCACCCGCAGACAAATTTCCACATCTCACACCCCATCCTTGTAAACTTGCATCTGATTTTATCACCATATCTCGTCACTCCCAAAATCTTGCTCTGGCATTCCATGCTTCCTGTTGGAAATTGGGTTACTGGTGGAGGGGTTGAAACCCTCCTCAAGCAAAAACCACAATCTCTGTCAGGATGAAACACAACCAAACCTGTGCTTAAACCTTTGGTAGCTAGGCAACAATGCAGTCAGGTTAACTAAGTGGCAATGTGTAAAGTATTTATGTAGTACTTCAGACAGTAATAAAGTGAAAACACAACACAAGAAAAATCCCACACCAAATTAGAAAAATATATTAAAATGAATACAATACATTATGTAAGACCAAAACAACAAAAATCCAATCAGTATAACCAGAGATATGCAATTTCAAAGTTATAAATAAAAATAGTGCCTAGAAGCACAAAGCAACAACTGTGGGTCTCCGATCACGCTGGACCGGAACAAAGTCACAAGTTCGGCAGACTGCGATGGAGCACGGGCTGGATACAGGGAGCAAGTTAGGCCCACTGAACTAAATCCTGGTTTCTGGAGTGTTGCAAGACCCTGAATCAAGAATGTTTCATGCAGTGGTGGTTTGGGGAAGCTGCAAGGCTGCAATAAGAGGTCCTGCATCATTGTTGAGGATGCTGTAAACAAGGGGCTTGCGATGCGAAGTTCTGCATCAAACATGCATTGCGCACCAGTGGTGCCAAAGAAGTGACAGGGCTGCAATGCAAAGTCCTGCGTTGTCATCAAGGAGGTCATTGACGAGGGAGGGGCTTGTGATGCGAAAGCCTGCGTCGAGGATGCATCATGTAGCGGCAGTTCTGAGACGGCAGGCTTCAATGCGAGGTCCGGCGTCGGGGATGAATTGCACTGCTACGGTTCCCAACTGGGTCTGCAAGGCGATGCAACATGCTATGCCAGTTCCAACCACAGCTGGGCTGGTAGGGCACCTTTTGACCCACTTCCAAGGGTCCAGGACTGAGTTGTCACCACTTGGGGGTAGTACACACATCAGACAAAGTCCAGGTGCGGGTTGGAGGTGGTTGGAGCCTTATCTGCTCCTTAGTTTCTGTTCAGGAGGCCAGCCAATTAGCCCTTGGAATCTGATGGTCTTGGGCTCAAGATGCAGGTTCAGTCCTTTCACTCAGGCAGCAAGGCAGTAGGAAGCAGGCAACAGAGTAGCAGTCCTTCTTCCATAGCAGCACAGCAGTCGTTCTGAGTCTTCCACAAGTCCAGATGTGTCAAAAGATGGTAACATGATAAGAACTTCTGTTTTATGTCATAGGCAGTGCACAATTCCGTTGCCAATGCAAGGCACACTCAAACAAAAGCTTTGGAAAAAAAATCATCGATTACTATCAGCGAAAATTGTAGGTTAGCATCATTTAACTGTAAGATTGAAATCTTGGGCAATGACTGCAAGTTGAGATGAAAAGGGTAGAGTATTTACTGAGTGTGTTAAGTACTTCTTATTCCGAGTTTTCGCTTGGAAATGAGGCATAACATGTCGAATCTGCCTTTACTAAAGCGAATCGAATTCTACCTGTCATTGCATTTTTCCGGCCCTTTTTCCATTTTGACTTGTTTGATAGTTGGAATCCCTGTGTAAAATTCTGTTTGCTCAGGGGTCAGAAATTAGAACTTGGAAACAGAGGATTAGCTCCTGATTACAAGCTCTTCTAGAGTCGCATGTGATAATTTATTGCATCCATTAAAATCTGTCACTGAGATGTTCAGATTTCATTGTGTGCGATAATAATCACCAATTCCAAGATTTGTCCTGAAAATTGAGCAAAACATTGATTTTGGTGGCTTCTGCACAGGTCCATATTTAGCAGACATATCACCTGTTAAGTCCTGACACGTTTGGGCTGCTGAAACTTGCCACTGGGTGGAAATTGTATTGCATCTGGTAATTACAGGCTACGATTAACACTGACCACTTCACAACTGAGATCCTTCCGCAACATCATGAAGGCCTTGCGCCGCCGGTGCGCCACTTTTAAAATGGGAAAAAGTGACGCGGCGCAAGGCCTTCATAAATAAGGCCCCAGGTGTTTGAACAGGGATTGCAATTTAGCATCTCTGTAGAATACACATGTAAGCCCATAATGGCTGCGAAGTAAGCATTCCGTATACTGTAAAATAGGCGAGTACAACTAACTTAAAATGCGAAAAGTTGCATCTTGGTTCCAAGTCCCAAATCATTTCGGATTTGAAGAGACAGCTGAGCAAGAGCGCGACCAAAGCGAGAATGTCAGGTGTCAAACTGAAAGGTATTGAATGTGAAGGTGTCTTCGACAGCAGGAAAGGGCAATGTTTTGATGTGTTGCGTGCCAGCTGGAAAATGAAGTTTGAAAGAAAATGCGAACTCTACCGTTGGGCGCAATGTCCCAGCTGCTCTTTGCATGTTGGACTGCCTTCAGGCCGATTCCACTGGCAGGCCTACAAAGGGGGAGAATAATTACAGCCAATGGCAAAAATATGCGCTCTGATAATAAAAGTATCCTGCGCTGAAGGACTTCTTGGGTGAGGGGCTACCTTTGATGCATACGGTTGGTGGAAAAAGGCTGCTTTATTAGAAGCAAGCAGAGCTCAGGAAAAGCTTCGACTAAGCCGCTCATGCGTAATGGCCCTAAACAGCATTCTATTATGAAAATACATTCCCCCTTACAGCTTTACATCTCCCACCCCATTTAAGCGCTCCACACATAACATGGGGCCTCATTTATGAAAAGTGACGCATCGCTGCGTGAAAACAGCAATGCGTCACTTTTCACTGCGCCCTCCTTGCGACACCAATGATGCGTCATATTTACAGTATGACGCATCATCGCGCAAGGAGTTACAGATACGTCAGTATTTCTGACTTACCTGTATGGCGCAAAAGTGACGCATTGCTGAAGTGTGTCACAAAAGTGACGCAACTCCAGCAATGTATCTTTTCACATGGGGCAAGCACGCCTGCTGTGAGGCAGGCGTAAGAAATTGACGCATTTGTGGCCTAGAAGTGGCACAGTGAAATCACATAGATTTCACTGCGTCACTTCTATGACCCTTTCTTGCGTCAAAACGCCCCCTTGCATACATTATACCTGGCGCAGGTATAATGTGGTGCTGGGGTTTACAAATTGATGCATCTACCTAGATGCGTCACTTTGTAAATACGGTGCAACAAGGCGCATTTTTTACGCCACTGGTGCGTCACAAAAAATGACGCGCAGCCTCATAAATGAGGCCCAATATATCTAGTGACCTTATTCTTGAGTCTTCATTTAATTTTTTTTCAGCCTGCTTTCATTCGGCTCAGGCTGCCTGTTCCATTGTATTTTAATCTTTCACCTACTTCTCTTCTCCTAGCCTTCCCCTTTGTTCCCAATACCTTTCCCGAGTTCTCTCTTTCGTTCCCAATTGCATACAGCAACTGCATCCCATCATGTCTTCCTAAATACCCTTGCCCTTCCGAATTCCACATTTAGCCTGGCAACCTGGGCCATGGTGGGTAGTTGTTTCTTCAACAAGCCGATAGGAATTGAGAAATCCCTTTTGTGTGTGCGATTTAATGCTGCGATGTGAGTGCTCAATGGCCGCCAATGTCAGTCACCAAGTGTCCTCACCTGCCATATCAAATACTGCACAAAAAGGTTGGCCTCCTTTCTTCTGCACGTGGCCTGCATTAGAAGAGGTACCACCCTTGACGCTCACATTTTCTGAAAAGTACGCTTTATTTGCATTGTCCAGACTCAAAATGCCAAGAACCTTCCGCTTAGCAGCACACACTAAATAACACAAATTAATGTTCTAACATTTAACTCTAAATCTTTATCCACTCACTTAACATCACTTAACATCACCCCTTTACAGCTCAATAGCTATCATTCCCTCTTTTAACATTCCACACCTTAATATTGTATCTACTCCTTTTTTCAACTTCTTGTCCTGGAAACTCCCCTGCTTTCTTTTTTGCCTGCTTATATCTCGACAGCTCCGGCCTAACCCCTCTTTTAACATTGCACACCTTAACATTTCATCTAGAAACCACTTATTTTAACCTCTTGCTCTTGAATCTCCATAGCCTTCTCATTTGCCTGTCAGCACCAGGTCCATGGAGCCTCTTTTCAGTGGCGGCTCCTTCGATATGGCAGAGCAGCGTCGCCCCACTGCTTTCTCGCAGTGCGAGAAATAAAAACATAAAATGGTAATAACTTTAAGTTATTACCATTTTATGTTTCTTGCGAGTGTGCAGGTGGGCGATGCTGCTGTGCTAACAGAGCAGGGCAGGAGTGGTTTGCCCACTCCTAAGTGCGCAATGAATGTTTGGCCAACCCTCTCGGACTGCCCAAACCAGTCATGAGCACTTTCCCCTTCTCCATGCAGGCTGCATTACAGCCTACACGGAGCACATGCCTACTCCTCCAGCCCATGGCTGAACGCCATACCATGGCACTCAGACCAATCAAAACACTGCCTTGAAGCATTGTGATTGGCATAGAGGAGGCAGCCTGGCCTGCCTGATTCCTGCTCCTGGAGCAGAGACAGGAGAGCAGGAGCAGAGACGCAGGACCCGAAGGAAAGGTGAGTTTTTAAAAAAAAAGTCATTATGTTCCCTCCCGTGTGACCCCCCGCGTCCGCACCAGTGACCCACGCCGGCCACAACTGCCTCATTTCCCATCTTACTATAAAGCACCCGCACTATCTTTAGAGGGTGTTCCCTCATTTGCATAGGGCCGTATTACAGACGCGGAGGCAAAGAAGCTGAGAAGAGACTCTCTAAGTCATCTCGAGGGGGGAAGGGGGTCTCACATACCCTCCCAGACATCCTCTTGCAGCCGGGTGCAGTCACTCACAGCACCCACCTGCAAGGGGATCTCTAATCCCCCTTCAAAGTTCAGGCAGGTTGTCGCCTGCACTGTAAAAAGACAGAGCGGGTTCAAAGCAGCCGCTCCATTTTTTACAGAAATGCGCTGCCTTGGGGGCAGTGAGAGTTTGCAGATGCCCTGGGGGCAACGCATTCACCATAATGCTGTGCATTTTCATTGTTTATGCTGGGTGCACCTTTTAAAAGGTGTGCCTCGCCTGCGCAAACAATGGAAATGTGCCATTTGCATAATATGGACCCTGATGCTCTTCATGGTTCATATACTCGCACATTCTGTCAGATTTCCATCCCGGGAAGTCCTCCTTCCAACGTAATCCATGTGCTTCTGTCACAGCCTCCATTCTGAATAGATGAATTTCAAAGAGTCCCTGCTGCTATGCTCCCAAACACACACATTTCCATTGCATATCATGCATCCGTCTATCCATTACCCTGCTTCTGTCTTCGTGCACAAACACCCTGCTTGGTACTCCTCTCTTCAATTCCTGATAGCTCCTGAATGCCCTTACTGGACCAATTTCATCCATGCCAGACCTAGGCACCCATATCATTGTCCCTTTTCCTCTCTGGCCTGTCTTAGTTCTGAGCCCTATCACCAGCATACTGTCTTCCTGCAGTTCCAAGTCATCAACTAATAGGCCCTCTTAGGTTACTGCTCCAAGCACCTCAGATACTCTGAATGCCCCAAAGACAGGGCCGAACTGGGAACCTCAACCGGCCCTGGCAAAGTGCTCGGTCGGCCCCCCCTCCCCACTCGGAGCATTGGAGGTGCCGCCGAGCTCTTTGCCAGAGCCGGTTTTCGGCCGATTTTGGTACAGGGCCGATTTTGCAGCTATGCTGCAAAAACGGCCCTGTAACAAAAATGGCCCCCAGGAGCCCAAAACCGGCCCCCACCCATGCGGTGCACCGGGGGATTGCCCGAGGCCCACTATGGCCAATCCGGCCCTGCCCAAAGAATGTGTTTACCACTTGTGTTCGGTTCTTTTGCGTTCATCCTAGCTCCTGTGATAGTATTGCTACCCAAACCAACTCTCAAATGCGAGACATGGCATAATGGTTTAATATAAGACATTTCACCTATCAATTGTATAAGAAAATACCGGAAAGTAAGTGAGATTAGGCTAGCATGAGCAAAATTAATTCCTGACCAGCTAGAATGTAATCATATTACAACAGAATGAGAGGCAATAATCATCAAAAGTAAAGAGTTTTGAGTCCCAACAATTTCAATCCACAGGTTCCAGTGGAAGCAAGAAGATTTTTTATTCAAATTCTTCTTAATTAGGCATATTAGCCAGTGGATTGAAATTGTTGGGACTCAAAACTTTTTAATTTTTGTGATTATTGCCTCTCATTCTGATGCTGTAATTAAATTTTGATGCATGGCCAGGTCGCAGCTGCTCATTTGAGGTGGCCAATTCAAATTAATGACTACTTTGACCAAGGCAAGGTGTTGACAAGACAGTGGACATGGTTCAGATCTGCTCCCCATCTACTCACTGTTTACACAGCAGATTTTCAACTCTTGAGGATACTGTTTGACAGGAGTAATTAAAAAATGAAGTAGAGGGCAGAAGAATACAAACTGATCCTCAACTTGTCATTGCCAGGAGGGAGACTGATTCTTGAAACTTGCATGTGATTATACTGGGTGGTGAATAGCTGCCATTCTTTGTTCTAGAATGTAATCATCGCTGCAGGTTCTCTCATCTTTTCATGTTCCACCCAGTTCTTGTGTTATTTATGTCATCACTTTCATCAAGTGTGCACACTCATCCTACCCACCTGTCCTACTTACACATAGGAAATCATCGAGGTATTTGAGCACTTGCTCAGTCCCCAGTGACACCGTTTTAATTACTCCTGTGAAAAGGTATCCTCAAGAATAGAAAATCTGCTGTGTAAACAGTGAGTAGATGAGGAGCAGATCTGAACCATGTCCACTGTCTTGTCAACACCTTGCATTGGTCAAAATAGTCATTAATCAGTCTCCCTCCTGGCAATGACAAGTTGAGGATCAGTCTATATTCTTCCGCCCTCTACTTCATTACTATCCCCAATGTGGAGACAGTCTCAGTCAGGATGGGAAAGTGTTTAAAAAGTCCGGCCATCCTGCCAGCCTCCACTTCTTTTATCAGTTTTCCAAGTTCTCCGCCTCACCTACCCAAGTTCAGGTTATGTGCGCATCGCCGCTGATGCAGCTCTGTGTCTTGAATTCTAAACTCTAGATGAAAACCTCAAAATACGTTTCTTCTGCTACTCTGTTTTGGGGTGTTGTCTCTTTCATGGCCCCATGGATTTCCATTTATTTGGGGTACTGGCCATTTCCCTATGTTTCCTTTTGTAGTTCCTATACCCGTGGCGCCACTGTCTCCACTGTGTTTGTATGGCAATGCAGTGGACCAAGGGGTGCCCCCCTCGTACACTCATGCCTAAACCTGCCTGGGAACCCGAGGCCTAGTTGTTGAGGCTAACAAAAAAAACTAGTGCAACACCTCAGAACCAAGGGGACAGGGTCTCATTTGACACACAACCAGGGAGCTCCCCAGAGTCATTAAATAAACATATAGATATAGGGCAGTCTGCGAACTGTGCAAAATTCAACAGCACTAAAATAAAAATATATATCGCATTCGTTACAAGGAAATTCAGTATGAAAACACACACATAAATATTCTTATGTTGATTTCCTACATTAAAAAAAATAAACAAGAAGACAATACAAAACATCACAGAAATCGCATAGAATTATTCACACTTGAGTCCTCCTACTGACTGCACGTTGAATCGATACTACATTGATATAGTATCAGAAAAGAAGTGAGTTCTGAATATTCATCATAGTCCCAGTACACTCCACCATCCCCCCCAGCCCCCATATGCCCCGGGTCCCACCCAACAGTGCAACGAGGTGAAATGGTGCCCTATTTGCTGTATGCAATGCTTTACTTGACCTGGTCTGTGTCATGTACTGAAGCTACAGCTTGTTGTCCACCTCTCCCCGAAGTCATATAGGATCCAGTCCTCTCCATGACATAATTTCCTCTTTGTATCAAAACCAGGCTGGTACCCCAAAAAATATGTGTGCTGTCTGGGTGACTTTCACTGATTTGCTAGTTCCATCTCTTCTGCTCCTTGCTTTTTGTCTCTGTCAAAAAGCAAAGCACAAACCTGGTGCTAATCCTCTGAGAGCGACATGCCATCATGGTCAAGGTGTATTCCCTCACTGCACTCTCCAACTGAAAGCGCCCTGGCGGTTAAATTACACAAAGACGTGGTCAGTCAAAGATGGGGAAACGGGGGGAAACGGGTGTAAATAATGGAGAGAGAAGTCGAGTGGATTCTTCATAGTGTGTCGTCCTCTATTACAAATGACTGTAGTTCACAACCTCCTTGAATCTGGCTCTAATCTGCTCCCTGGACTGCACTCTGTTACAAAACATAACACTATGTTTTTGTATTTTTCCCCACTAGACTTCAGCCACCTCACACTTACCACTCCCCTGTTTCCTGTTGATGTGTTAACTTTGATTCTCTTCTCTAATGTTCTATTTCGCTGTAAAAAGAAAGGAGCGAATGTTGCTATGCATTTTTCCCTGTAACCTGCAGTGTTCCTTTTCCTTGGTTTATTCCCCGGGTTATCTGTTTATTCACAGTTATCCTCAGAACTACCATTCTATTTCTCCATCTCCATCCCCTTCTCCAAGAATTCTTCAACCAACTCCCACCACTGCTTAAAGGAATCCCCTTTCCATTCTCTCAGTCACATCAGCCATCCACCGGTCACTCTTCCATTCTTCCATCTTCACCCTCCATTTCCCTTGCTGCCCACCGGTATTCCCAATACTCACATTCAAGAGGCCCCTTACCACCTCTTGTCCCCTACCTGCCTGGTGCGTTGCATTGCCTGAGCCTCTTCTCACTGCCACAGTGCCCCCACCCACCCATTCAAGATGATGCTCAGTGTTCTTCTCTCTTGAGTGACCCACCTGCTCTCCACAGGTGTGCCCCCGCTTCTAGTCCTTTCGTTCACAGTAATACCACCACTGATTCCAGACATCTTCCATTCCAGACCTTGCAAGCAATTCTCCTTCACCTACTGACATGCTCTCACTGTCCAGCAAGGGACTCTCTCCAAGTCCTCTATGTTGTTTTTTCCCATGGCACTTCCGCAACTGTCAGGCTCTTAGTCCCCTTTCGGAGCACCTTGGCTAGAATCTCTGCCACTATCCTGGTAGCGGCCACCATGCTTTCCCTCCTGCAGTCTGGACATTTTTATGCTACAAATCACCTGTCATGCCTTGTTTCTCGTAACAGTCCTTTTTGAGGCATGGGCGACCTTTCCCCTCCTGCTCCATCTGGTGATGCTAGGGCTGCTCCACCTTGCACTCTCTCATTACTGATGGTCTAGTGACGCATGTCCCGCTGACTCACATACCAGAATCCTGGATAGTTTGAAGGAGCATTATCTGAGGAGGCTGCCCGCCCCAATTCCTCTCACCTGCCAATTCACCCTTCCATCCTAGGGACCATCTGTCCCATGTCCTCAACGGCCTATCACTCTCTTCTTCACAGCATCGTGTGAGCCACTTCCTCCCTAGACAGCACCTGTCCACTGCTGCAAGGGCACAATAGGCATCTCGCTACGCTCACAGGGCCTGCCCAGGCGACCCTATTCCTGGTAGCAATTGTTCCTAAGAAATCCCTTGAGAACTCCTCCTTTTAAACCTCTTATGGCTAGGGTCCACTAAATCTAAACTAAATCATCTAGCTGGGCAACCATCCTGGGACGCTGTGGTCTGTCAACAAGCAGGCCCGGCCTACTCCTTCCTGTAGGTTTTTCGACAGTGGGAGCAGTTGCGCCATGGACCACCAATCCTTCCTCTCCTAGGGTAAGAAACACCTGCCATGACGGCTGTTGGAAACACAATAGACATTGCATTTTTTGTCTTGCTGCTCTGGCCGGGCCTCCAGGGAACCCCTCTCATCTCCATAAGCCACTTCCACACTTTCTGTAATAAGGTCTTTATGGCCCAATTTGCTTCCTTGGATGGAGCACAACTCTGAGATACCATCTTCTTCAACACACTGAAAATAATTTTTCTGGCTCATTTGTCCTCCTCTCTGTGCGGGTTCCGCCTTGTCACCCAGGAACAGAAAACAAAATGTCATATGAGGTAGGTCCAGGTGTACGTAGGAAAGTGCTTGCGATCACCCAATACCGAATTTTTGTGATTCGCTATTTCATAATCACAAACAGCTATGTACAAATGTGTGTTTAACACATTTTGCGATTCCCAATTGTCGCAAATAGATCTACCTCATCAATATTCATGAGGTAAGTCTTGGTTTGTGACCCATTGGAATGGTGGCTGGCTGGGGTCCACAGACCACCATGTCTGTTATTGGTTTTCAATAAGCACGTTTAGTTTTTTTTAAATACAGCCTGTTTTCCTTAAAGGAAAAAGGAATGCATTTCAAAAAGAAAAATGTAAGTTGTTTTTTCATTTTTTAAGACTAGGCAGAGGTCCTCGAGACCACTGTCTTCTGCTTACTCTTAAAAAATGATTTTACAAACATTCGCACAGATGCAAGGGGTCTCTTTGGAATCCCTTCCAATTTGAGAATAGGTTTCCACCTACTTGTAGTAGATGGTAAAATGTAAATGTTTTGCAGCAACATTTGTCGCAAAACATCCACACATACCCCTGAAATTCAATATTAGGAAGGGACACCCTAAACATGCCTTTTCCTAATACCGAATCGCACACCCAATTTGTGATTCGGTAATAACTTACTGAATCGCAAATAGGGCTTTGTAACTTAAAAAATGAATTTTGTGGTCGCAAATGGCCTGATTCTGCGAATCGGCCATTTCCGACCTAAAAAAAGCTTGGTACATCTAGCCCCTATTCATTATTGAGCATGATTGTCCACTGGACAGATGCTCATTATGATGATCATTCAGTGCTTCTTGACCTTATAAATTGGGGAGTTGTTTATGAAGTGGAAGCTTTAGTGAAAGGTTTTATTAACTATGTACTACGTTTTAAAGAGAGTTTTCAAAATGCCATACTTTGTTACCAAGTGCTTGTTAGACAAATATGAACATTCTCTTTAAAAATGTTCATGGAGGTTTGCATGAGGTGACCTGAGATTGTCTCCCTCCCTCTACAAGTGCAGAGCTCTAGGGGGCCATCTCCAATTAATCAAAGAGACGGTTTGTGCAGTGTAGTGCACAGGCTGTGTTTCTACATGAGCTGCTGCTTTATACATGTATATGTTAACAGTGCATATCATGGATGACAAATGTTGCTTAGAGGCAGGGAAGTCTCCTCTGTTATGGCCAAGGAGCATTACCCCCACAGCTGAAAGCCAGCAGAGGCAAAGGGCAAAAATAAAATGATAATAAATAAAAACATTTTTATTATCATTTTATTTTCAGCCCTGCAGGCTCTAAGCAGAGGGAGGGGTGTGGCCTCCCATCCTAATGCTGCAGCTGCGGCACCAGGGAGGAGTGGTGGGCACTGCCAAGTGCTCATGAAGTTTGGACGGCCCTCTGGGGCTGGCCAAACCATCATGCGCACTTAGCCTTTCTCCACTGAGCTGTGTTATATAGCTGAGTAGAAAAACCAACACAGGCTCCCATTCCATATATGAGCACCAAACTGAGGCACGCAGACCAATCCCAGTGCTGCTCACAAACTAGAAATAGTATTGGACTGGGAGCTTGGAGCCTGTGCCGTGTGCAACAGGCTCCTAACAAGGACATAATGTTCAGGAACATGGCGGCGGCAGTCAGAGCAGGTACGTTTTATTTTCTTTATTTATACTTGTTTTTCTTGTGTGTTCCCCTTCATCTGCCCCACCACTTTACAGTGCGTGTGGCCGCTACTGCTTAGGGGACACAATGAATAAACATTTAGGAGGTACCATGTATCAAAGTAAAAAATGCTAATTGTGCAGTACTCTGAAATCGTCCTGACTACTTCAGGAAATAGGTATTGGAAGAGGGTGGCCTGAAAACCACTGGTCATGGCCACAGAGAAGGCGCCTCCGCTACGACTCCAGCACCCTCCACGCACTCAACACCAGACGATCATGCACCTGCTGCCTGGCTGCTCCGAAGCTCACCCATGGACCCTTCTCTTGCTGGAACTGCAGCTTCACCAGCAGCCAGCCCGCCAAACCGCCAACCAACAAACCCAACTACCTCAGATGCATCCTGCTCAACACCCGCTCTGCCTGCAAACACGCTTTCGAACTCTGGGACCTTCTCGACTCTACCTCCCCAGACGTCGCCTTCCTGATGGAGACCTGGCTGAACCCCACCTCAGCTCCGGACATCGCCATAGCCATTCCGGAAGGCTACAAGATCACCCACAGGGACCGCACCAACGCCGTAGGAGGAGGAATCGCCATCGTCCACAGAAACACCCTCGGAGTCTCCACCAACACCGACGACACCCTCAGCACCGCCGAACACATGCAATTCCAGATCCACACCGACCCCAACACCACCCTCAGAGCAACCCTCATCTACAGACCCCCGGGACCCGACCCAAGGTCAGCTACTCCATCGCTGACTTCGTCAGCACTCAAGCCCTTGCCTCCGCGGACTACATCCTCCTCAGAGACCTGAAGTTCCACCTCGAGAACAACAACAACACCAACTCCACCACCCTGATTGACAACCTCACCAACCTCAGACTCAGACAGCTCGTGAAAACACCCACCCATGCCGCCGGCCACACACTCGACCCCATCTTTACCGCAAGCCCCCACATCACCTTCAACCACACCACCGAACCCCACTGGACCAACCACCATTGCATCCACTTCACCTTCAGGAAGCCCACCATGCACCACCACACCGAACAGATGCCTCGGCGCTGCTGGAGCAAAGTCACCGAAGACCAACTAACCACCACCCTTGCCCAGAGCCCACCCTCCAACCCCATCGACCCGGACACCGCCGCCCACAACCTCAGAAAATGGATCGACGACTGCAGAACACCCTCGCCACACTAAAGACACCCTCCAACAGCCACACCAACAAGAAAAACACCTGGTTCACCAACGACCTCCAGGCCTCCAAGCGAACATGCCAAAAAGTGGAGAAGAACTGGCTCTGCGAACGAACACCGTACAGCCACTCAGCCCACAAGAGCGCCACCCGCAGACACCATCAACTCATCAGAGCCGCCAAGATGGCCTCATTCAAAGACTGCCTAGATAATAACGCACACAACAGAGCTCTTCAACATCGTGAAGGATTTCTCCAACCCCCAGCTCCAACACCAACGACATCCCGCCTGCGCAAGACCTGTGCGACTCGCTGGCCATCCTTCTTCCACCGTAAGATCGCCGACATCCATGACAGCTTTAACGCCTCAACCGCCCCGACGACCACTGCCCCCACAAACACTACCTGCACCAACCGCCTGCTATCCTGGACCAGCACGAACGACGAGGACACCAGCGAGATCATGAACACCATCCACTCCGGATCACCACTAGACCCATGCCCTCACCACATCTTCAACAAGGCCTGCACAGCCATCGCACCCGATCTCCAGAAAGTAATCCACATCTTGTTCAAGACGGCAACCTTCTCTGAAAGCTGGAAGCACGCCGTGATAAACGCCTTACTCGAGAAACCCAAGGTGGACCCCAAGGACCTCAAGAACCTCCGACCCTCTGCTCCCGTTCCCGGCGAAGGTCACAGAGAAAATCGTCAACAAACAACTGAGCCGCTACCTCGAGGAGAACAGCATCCTGGACCTGTCCCAGTAGGGGTTCTGCAGCAACCACAGCACTGAAACCGACATCATTTCCGCCACCGACGACATCAGAACCCTGCTTGACAACGGAGAAACAGCTGCCCTTATCCTCTTAGACCTATCAGCTGTCTTCGACACGGTCTGCCACCACACACTGTGAACACGCCTACATGATGCCGGAATCCAACGGAAGTACCTAGACTGAACCACATCCTTCCTTTCTGGCAGAACACAGAGCGTCTGCCTCCCCCTTCTGCTCCAACACCACCGAGATCATCTGCGGCGTACCCCAGGGCTCTTACCTCAGCCCGACACTGTTTAACATCTACATGGCACCCCTCG
Source organism: Lissotriton helveticus (assembly GCF_964261635.1). Lineage (NCBI taxonomy): Eukaryota > Metazoa > Chordata > Amphibia > Caudata > Salamandridae > Lissotriton > Lissotriton helveticus. The sequence goes on from NC_136059.1 coordinate 1,764,556,208, forward strand.
CCCGCGTGGCATGACAGCATGACCTCAACATCATCTCCTACACCGTCGACACCCAGCTGAACCTCTCCCTCACCAAAGACCCTAACACCGCCAAAACCAACTTCCACGTTGGAATGAAGGCCGTCGCCGAATGGATGAAGAACAGCTGACTGAAGCTGAACTCAGACAAGACGCAAGTCCTCATCCTTGGCTCCACCCCCTCAGCCTGGGACAACTCCTGGTGGCCAAAAAAACTAGGAACAGCCCAGACACCCACCGACCACGCATGCAACCTAGGGGTCGTCCTCGACTCCACCCTCTCCATGACCAAGCAGGTCAACGCTGTCTCCTCATCCTGATTCAACACCCTCCGAATGCTCCGCAGGATCTTCGAGTGGATCCCCACCGAAACGAGAAAAACAGTCACCCAGGCCCTCATCTTCAGCAGGCTGGACTATGGAAATGCCCTCTACGCAGGAACATCGGGCAAACTCCTGAGACGACTGCAATGCATCCAGAACACCTCAGCACGTCTGCTCCTCGACATCCCCCGCCTCTGCCACTTCACACCCGATCTGAGATACCTGCACTTGCCCCCCATCAACAAGAGCGTAACCTTCAAGCTCCTCATCCACGCACACAAAGCTCTCCACAACACCGGCCCAGCATACCTCAACAGATGACTCAGCTTCTACACTCCCACCCGGCAGATCCGCACCGCCGGTCTCGCCCTCGCCACAGTCCCCCGCATCCAAAGAATGACCACCGGCAGGAGATCTTCCTCCCACCTCGCCTTCAAGACCTGGAATACCCTCCCCACCAACCTACGGCCGACCCAAGACCTACTGGCCTACAGAAGGCTCCTCAAGACCTGGCTCTTTGATCAGTAGAAGCGACCCCCCTCCCTCAGCGCCTTGAAACCCTCACAGGTATGTAGTGCTCTTCACTAGTGCCTTGATTGATTGATTGATTGAAGGGTGGCTGAATGGTGCTCATAAGAGAAAACATGAAAAAGGATCCTCATCCTACAAAGGAAAACAGACATGGTGGCAAAAGAAGCAAGCATTGGCCATGTCAAAAGGTTTGTCGCTTGGACTCAGGTGCTTACTTACAAAAGCAGTGAAAAGTCTCTGATAAAGTGCTCTGTAATTAAAAAAGGATTGGTTTGTATATGCTCTGCATGGGTAAATTAACACATAAATAATGTGATGATGTAAAATAGTCCCTCATTCATTTCAAAGAAAACAGAAGTATCAACTCAGCCAATAGAAAGAAGGTGAAACTGAAATACTTCCCAAAATATTCCTGTGGTCTGATCCAAGATGTGATTGGAAATGTCACAAGCCAATGGCTGAAGGTTCCTGGGCCAAAGAAGCCAATGTCTGACAGAGGCTGAACCAAATCTTTTTATGTTAAGTTAAAAAGATTTTCTAGAGCGCACGGCTGCCCCAAGAATGGGTCTTCCTGGCACACGACACAGGTAGGATGACGGCAGAGAAGAAAAGCAGGTTAGGCTTAGGAGGTGAAACAACCAGGTCTTTAGTTGCTTCCGGAAGATTAAGTGATTCTGAGTTTTTCTTAGCAAAGGCACAATAGAGTTTTATATGGTTGGGGCTAGGACTCTGAAAGAGCGTCTGCCCATTTTGGCTCTTCTGTTGTTGGGTATAGAGGCCAGATTCAAGTCTGCTGAGTGGAAGGTTCTCGTGGGGGCATAAGATTGCATCAAAGCAGCCAGACTTGGCACTCCTTTTTAAAAAGGATCTTATGGAAAATGCACAACGCTTTAAACTTTGTGCGCTTCTCCACACTTCTGCTTAATATATATAGAATACAGTACAGTCACCTTGAATGGTATACACACCAATCTTACATATCTAAAAAAAGATGGTGGTGGAGAGTATTTCGGGGTCGAGGGTGCAGTTACAAGTGTATGAAAAGTCAGAAGAAGGTCATGGAGAAAGTGCTTCCGACACACCCAAAGGTTTCAGAGGAACAGGGCAAGGCAATTAGTTATACAAGTGAGATAAAGGACAAGACAGCTGGGTTGGAAAGTAGAATCATGCAGTTCTGGCAAGAAATGTTGGAGGTTGAAAGGAGTACAAAGAAGAGAAGGAACCAAGCATAGAGTGCACAACGCAAGGAAGGGTAAAAGACTGTGAACAAGAATTGGAGGTGATCTAGAAGAAGAATGTCTGATCAATTGTTTATGATTCTGTGGACGAGTGGTCTAATCCTGGCTCTAGCACAACTAATCATGTGATTGTTCACAAATCACTTAATCTCTCTGACAGTAGATTTATAAATATGAGTGGAATGTAATGCAAATGTAAAGATGAGAACTAAGATGAGAACTAAAATGGTATTTTGAAATACATAATTCCCCAAATAATGCACAGTGCTCTGTTTCAATCGAACTATATCTTGCTGGAGTCTTGCTATATAAATATCAATACAATGAACAACATACTTGTGGAGATGGTTGCTTCTACTTTTTCGTATAAGGCTTTTCACAGGGGCAAATGCATCATCTTGGCATCATGTAGCTTGATGATGTGGAGAATTGTGCTCAAAGCCTGCAAGGCAATTGGAATTGATATGGGGGTGGTGATGGATCTTTGCTTGGGGAAGAACTGCTAGGAAATCAAATGATAGGAGACAGGATGTCACCACAATGATGCAGAAGGTAATGGTGGACTCCTTACCATTGATTCGTACTTTGTTCTTCAAGTTTTAGCTATTATATATACATATTCTAGCCCCTCTGGAGGCTCTAAAGCCAATAATCAGTAGCAAAGAGAGACTCTGATTATCCTCTGATAATACAATTGATAGGATATTGGGTGGAAGCAGAGAGGATAGCCGTTAAGATTCCAATATTCAAGACTAATTAAGTCAGATAAAGAGGAGGTAGTGGAGATGAAGTCCATTGAAAAAGGAGTGCATGGCTGGCAGCCACCATCAAAACATATTAGAGCATGATAATCAAAGATTGCAAAGGACTGCTGGTGTATGAGAACAGTTCAGGGGTGTAATGCCTTTTGAGGCAAATTGACAGAAATTGGGTTATTAATTGGAGAAATGGTTATTCTTGACAACCTAATAAACACAGGCTTGTTAGGCAAATACACAGGTCTTAGATAATCTCTGCTCAAACCCTGGTAGCTGGAGGCAATTCCCTAGAAAACGTTAGGGTGATTCCACAGAGAAATGTGTTAATATCAAACGGAACCAATAATTTTAAAGTCAAGAAAACAACACATTAATATTTCCAAAGCGATTTAGACAAAATATTGATCTAAAAGACACCAAAATGAATAACTAGAGAAATTATTTTTTTAAGTTTTAAAGCAAAAATCACTAAGAAAATGTAAAGCAACAATGTAAGGTGTTAGTTCTTGGTTCACTGGGACTTTCACATGATTTCAGATAGACTGTGGTGGAGCAGAGTTTGGAAACTCTAAGCAGGTCACACAGGACAAAGTTTTTATCTGAATACGTATTGTATTAATTGGAGATCAAGTTATCCATTCAGGTATGTTCCAACCCCGAAGCCAGTGAGGGTCTCTTATACTTGGATATTTCATCATCAATTTAGGGCTGATGTTGTTGGTTTTGGCACCAAAAGCCCTGAGCGGGACAAAGCTGGATTTAAAGTTTCTGTAATTGCTAAGCTCAGTTTGCCATTAACACAGATTTGTCATTTTACCATGGTCTAAGAATTTACCTTCGCTCTTAGCCACTTTTTTGGTTCACCAAATATACCAGTAGTGCAAGGCTGAATGTCTTTACTTCTAGGTCTCATTGAAACAGGTTATACAAATGGTGATGCAAGAAACTTGTGCGAGCATTATACTTTGTCAAAATACCATCATTGCAATTGGAAGCACTAAATTATGCTCTACTTCAACATAATCCAGAACAAGTCAACAATATTACATACTACATCCAATTGAAATTATTTGATCCACTCTGAAAACAATAATTGTCCAGACATTGCATTCACTCAGAATGAATCTTAGCCAATTACAATATGAACATTCTTGAGTTTCGAGAAGCATTTCATGACAGACAGAACAGAACTATGCTTAAGACCATAGAACATCAACATGTAGGTACTGAGTCACCATTCCACATCAGTACCTATGGGCCACAATCCGACTAGCTTATTGTGCCTCACTTGCCCTCCTAACCTTTCCAGAGAGACAAGTGAGTTGACACCCCAGAATACAACTCTCTCAACCTTCTTAGGAATCTCTGTAGCAGGTCATCCCCTATTGTTCACTCACTCATCCACCAGAAATTGAAAAGATACACGAAGAAAGCTTATAATATTTATTTACACTACTGGCCTCTAATATGCCATAACTGTGCAACAATTTGAAAACAAATACATACCACTAATGTCATTAGCTTGATTAGCAGATCATACAATGAAAAGTCCTGTCATATTAGTTGACAGATTTGTCTAAACCCATCCTCACAACAGAAGGTAAGTGATTGTAGATTATAGATCTCTGGGTTTAGTGGTGAACCCCATACATTAATATAAATAGGCAGTTGCTCTACATCTCATTTGATGCAGCCATCTCATCTGAGGACCTTTGTTCTGCCCCCAACTCTATGCTCTGTTTGTTTTCAAAACGACATGTCCTGGTTATATGGCAAAACATATGTGTTAAAAAACAGCTACTCGGTTTCTCTATTATGTCTAAGTGCTAGCGTCCGACCACAGAGAATAACAAGGAGCAATGTTGTTTGACCTTGCCTAGGCTGTTTGGACTAAGTCCAAGGAAAAGAACAAAATACAAAAACAGGTGATGACTGTTATATCCTAAGTATTACATTTACATGTAATCAGCCTAGGTCCTCCTAGCTGCTCAGCCAGAGTGAGAGAAGGTATCGGAATGTTAGTGTGACTGTGTTGCGTGGAATGCCTGGGTGTCTGTGTGGATAAGTGGTGACAGTTGGAGATAGGCTGAGCAGCTAGGAAGGCTTCACCTGGTGGGGCTGGTGTAGGAGATGTAGGAGCTGGTACATGGCTGAACTGAGATTGATACCACCCTGAACTGGAATCAATAAAGAAGACTTGAAATAATACTACAAGGCTACCAGTGTCTCTATGTGCAGGGCACAACAATGACTTTGTGTGAAAATACAATGGGGCACAAAAACAAATGTGATCTTTGGAAATGCATGCAAAGCAATAGCGGCCTACAATGTCCATAATTAGGCTAACATACAGAAAGGGACAATGGATTATATGGAGAATACACAGCAACCTTCCTTTGGTCAGGGCAATAGCATGACAAGTAACTAAATAATATAAAAAGATACGGAAACTCAAAGCATGTCTACTGAGCATGTTTATAAAATAGATTACAGATATATAAAACACTAATATGTCAATTTAGAAAAAATATTACAATTATGCATCATAGGTATCCATGATGTCACTCACAAGTTCAAAGGCCTGGAATTCCAAAAGGGAGGGAATCACCGCAGGAGACGGCGATCGACAGCCCAGGTCACAAGTTCCAGAGAACAGGCATGATCCTCGGTCTCAGCCTGAATCCATGTTAGTAGAACCAGTATTTAGTGATCCATGTTCCAATGCACACATCTTCCTTGAAAGGAGTGGCTCATACCTCGCATTGTGGAGAAGCCACAAACCCAAGGGAAAACTCTGAAAATGAGTCGCTAAAGGACTCATCAGCAGTTACATGTCCATGGGAACATGTATCTGCAAAGTCAAGAAAAGATCTAGTGCCCATTCAAAGGGACACCAGAGGCAGTGGAACACAGGTTGCACACAGATAAACCAGGCAGGTAGGAATGTTAGTGAACAATTAAGGTCTAGTTCTTGAAGCAACAAGATCTCAAAGTATCGAAGCATACACTCACAACTATGCTGGAGCAGTGGTAGTTCCAGGGGCATTGCAAATGGAGCAACCCTTATGGAGAAGGAAAAATAGGACCAAAATGCCACAATTGAGGAATAACAGTAGCAGGAATCCTCCAAACACACTAGAAAAAAAGAATGAATAAAAGCTGGTATTACTCCAAAGATAGTTTGGGAGGCACTGTCTAGGCCAGATCATATAATCTTAAAGAAATGCGCACCACCATCAGTGGTAGATGCATTAAAAATTTGATCAACTAACCTGCCAAAATATAGGGGGGGGTTGTGTTTAACAGCGCCTGTATCTCAGTGGATGTCCTTGCAAACTGTAATTCGAAATGTCTCTTGGGCAGATGTGAGAGCTACTTCTTTTTGAAACAATAGTGCTTTGAGTCTGCTTAGCTTGTTGAAGTCTACTTTCAAGTTGGAATGGAAGGCCACAAGGGGCTATTAACAACTTCTTGCGTGGGGGGAAACAGGACGTTATTGCAACATCTAACGTTTGAGAACCAATAAAATGTATGGATTCCCTGCACGCATTCCACAACAATCTTAATCGCTAAGTGTTAAATAATTACCTTTTGAATGGACAATAATAAGTAGAAGTATTGCAGGAGATGGTATTCCTGTAAAAACAGGCCAAATCTGCTACTTAAGCATTACATGTAACATATTTGCAACCGTTTGAGTGCCCAACAGAAGAGTCACATTCCTCTCCAGTAAGGAATATCTCTTTGATGGCACGTTCACAAAAATAAGAAAAAGGGAGTGACTGTAATTCATGAATAAAGCTGTCTCTTAGGTGTTCATATCTACCGACAGGGAAATGTTTCATGCAAACAATAATTGCAATGTCAAAATAGGTGACAAAATATTACACCATTTATGAACCATACAGCTGAAGATAGTTTGTGCTATGGTAAATGAGAGTTGTTCTAACTACTTCAAATGCAACATTGTATAGGTTGCATCTGTCATTGCCATCTATTGCTGTTTGCGTTTTAAATTGTAAGGCAATAAATAAGGTACTGAAATTCAGATAACAAAATGGTAAGCACCCATTCTTAAGGGTTTGAAGTGTCTAGCTAAAGTGCATGATAGATCTAAGCTGACTCTGTCCATAATACAATATTGACATGTCACGTTGCATAATATCAATAACAGACAGCATATATCTGTTCAAATTATAAATGTGAGAAGACTGCATATTAATACTATTATGAACAAGAGAAAGCACTTTATTCAAATTATCCTGATCACTATGTCTTAAACCTGTGGCAGCTTCTGTTTGGGACAATTGAAATGTTTTATCAAGGTAGCTTAAATAAAACGTGACGATTTAGAGCCTAATACAAGATCTGATAAGTGAAAGTCATTGACAGGAGAGAAAGATTTTGTTTCATTGCTGACAGTGTGGAATGTTCCAACCATTGTTGACACAATTTCCCACTGAATAGGTGGTAACAATGCTTGAATGTTGTGAGTGGACATATCGGGGGTCGGTCGGCTTGATTTAAACTTAGGTGTGGAGTTTTTGAAAATGATAATGACAACCATTTGTGTCTACTGGCCACAATATCCACCCTTGTGGACCTGAAAGTGTGGAATTTAATGTACCATTCTGCACCATACTATTGAGTTGTTCTTCAGTTTAATTTGTCAAACTGTGCCTATAATTGAAGCTTGCAATGGAGAGAATATCCGGGGCATACATTTCCTTAATTGTTGCCAGTCCCGGACCTGTAGTCTGCTGGACGGTGTATTTCCCAAAAAATCTTTTTTGTTGGAACAAATCACGCTTGAAACAAAGTTTCCACTCCCTGAACATGCCAAGATTTGGTTCCCCAAATCAATTTCAGTTCAATATTCATAGCATTTAAGGGTTATCTGGGTGACAAGAAGCTTCATATATAAGCTTAGTATGGGTAAGCATATGTTTTTTGGGTTCGGTTAGGACTAATTTGAAATAACATGCTGTAGGATCTGAAGTGTCAAATCCTAAAAAATATGTGAATACGTCTTTGTACATTTTGTATAATTTAAAAGGTGTACATTGAATACTGGCCCTGTGTAGGAAATGATGGCCGCAATGGTGATACCAGAACATATCAGCAGAATTTGCAGAATTAGGGTACAGGTTATCTGACCGGAAAACAGTATATTATTTCAGCTCTGAGAGCATAGAATTGACAGTTTCCACATCCCAGTCTTCTGAAAGTAACCCAGCAACTATTACATCACGCATAGAGACTTTAAACACATATGGTATATGTGATCTCCGAAGGACTGAATATGTCTAAAGGAACTTTATTCAAAACAATTCCCTCAGTTACTGGAACAGCTGAAATATTTACGAGGGACAAGTCTCTTTTCAGTTTATGGAAAGAAGAATGTCGACCAGTTCTATAGCACAATGTGCTGGGAGGTAGTGGTCATTAAGTAACAGGAAAAAAAAGGTCACAAATCCATTCCACAGCAGGAAAACAAAAACCAAGGAAAGTGTGACCCAAACATATATCCAAGGCAGGACTAGATAAGTGTGATTCAACCGTGAAAAAAAACAGATCCATACTGGAGGAGTGTTTTAAATAGAAGAACTTTTTGAGGAAAAACCATCTTTTTTGCGGGGCGGTGAACTCTGCTCCGTTTGAGGAGTTTGCAGAGATTTCCATATTCCATGCTTTGCTGACCACTCACAGTTCCAAAATACTCCGCTCTGCAGAGCAGAGTTTTTTCCTCTGTACTATTTAGAATTAGCCTCATGGTGTAGTTTGCATGTTCAATAGGGACAAAGGGCCTCATATATGAGAAGTGACGCATCGCTGCGTGAAAGCAGCCAATACGTCACTTCTCGGTGCGCCCTCCTTGCGACATGATTGATGCGTCATATTTACTGTATGACGCATCATGTCGCAAGGAGTTACAGATATGTGCAGTATTTTTGCCGTATCTGTAGGCGCAAAAGTGACGCATTGCTGGCGTGTGTAACAAAAGTGATGCAACTCCAGCAATGTGTCCTTTCACATGGAGCAAGCCCCATGTGAAAGGGCCTGCATCAGTCTTACGCCTGCTGTGAGGAAGGTTTAAGATATTGACGTATTTGCACCCTAGAAGTGGCACAGTGAAATCTGATAGATTTCACTGTGTCCTCTTCTACGAGGCTTACTTACGTGGGAACGCCCACCCTGCATACATTATACCTGACGCAGGTATAATGTAGCGCAGGGGTTTGCACCCTAGAAGTGGCACAGTGAAATCTGATAGATTTCACTGCGTCCTCTTCTACGAGGCTTACTTACGTGGGAACGCCCACCCTGCATACATTATACCTGACGCAGGTATAATGTAGCGCAGGGGTTTACAAAGTGACGCATCTGCTTAGAGGCGTCACTTTGTAAATAGGCTGCAACAGGAAACATATTTTACGCTGCCGATGCGTCACAAAAATTCAAACCCGATGGAAAGCTGGGGTTTCACATTCAGTACTTAAAGAGGGAGATGCGTTCAATTATTCACTTGATTTGATGTTATGGAACTTTTGTAGATCCTGTAAAACAGCACAATAATTATTTACATCAAAGGTCGTGACAGCCACTACAATGGCTGGAACGCCAAGGTCTGGAACATGCATTTTGATGCCAAAAAGTACTTTGTATGGGGTTCACCCACCCAGAGATCTGTTACAGAGTTAATTTTGATCCCTTTGAACCCATATAGGTGATGGGTCCAACTACGCCCAGTGCCAAATACTGTAGCTGATAAGGACTGCTTTAAGTCATGGTTCATTCTTTCCATAACAGAATTGCCCTCGAGCAGGTATGGTGAAGAATATTGCACCTGTATACCGCAGGATGCCATAGAATCCCGGTACACTTTTGATGCAAAAGCCGGGCCCTAGTCCGAGTGGAATGCACTGCAGACATACAGGTCTTTAATAACTGGTCGAGCATCAGCTGAAAGCTCTGGCTAAATCCAGAGGAATCTGGAGCAAGAATCCACTGCAACTAAAATAAATTTGAACGCAGTGTCCCAAATCAGTAGACCTCTGTGACCCAAATAATTGAAGCCAAAAGGATTTTTGGGAGATAAACAGATGTGTCTGCGGAGGATGAAATACAGTGGAAAATTTTATTTGTTGACAAATGTCACAACACATGACATATTTTTCGGCCTCTCTCTATAAGCCATGCAACCAATAATGTTGTAGCAGCAAAAGTGTGGCCGCCACATCAGCATGTGCAGAGATAAAACCTTTGTGTGCCACTATAAATAAAAGTAGTCTGCAGTCTTGGTTTGGAATCAAATGATAACCAACCCCTGCAATTGGTACAAAAGGGATACTTTGTTCATTTAAATTATAAGAATATTTAGAAGGAAACCTCCTAGGTAAAAGGGTGTCGTCTTTATTTGCATTAGCGGGACCCAAGATATCACTATTTATTCTTGTTTTAGAATGAGTAACTGCAGCAACATTAGCTGTGGCAACTGCATACTTGGTTTAGCTGCTTCCGCAGCCAAGGAATGCCCTGCAGCGTGTGCTCCCACATGCTGATGCTTCAGCATATGTATGACATGAGTCCGAGGCAACCTGTCTTTGAGGACTACCACCTTAACTCAAAACAACTTACGGTTTATTGTGTTACGTTTAGAATCTTTGAATCCACTTTGTTGCCAATAATGTAGATTTTCATTAAAGGACTGTACACAGTAAGCGAATCACACACTGTAAGTGAGGGGAATTCAGGATCTGTATGTTCAAGTGCAAGAAACAAAGCTTTCAGTTCAGCCAAGCTCGCGGTGCTGTCACCCAAAGACTGTATGCCAGTTGTTTGAGGTTGCAATTCACTGATCAACATAACACCAATACCAGTAGTGCATGCGCTGTATATTGCTGCTAGGAACCTATAGCAAGTTGAGCTGAACCACAAGTGTAAATTACATATTTATACTGATCGAGAAGCAAAATAGAAGAGGGCATGAGATAAACATGCTCATACTGTAGAAATTCTTTTGTTTGTAAAGAGGGGTTGAAGACAAATCCTACATAAACAGCCGTTAAGGATGTGGCCCATTGTATCCATCTAGGATGGAGGGCTTTAGCGTTGGGAAAACCAGCTTTTTTTGACAACCTCTAAAGCAGGCACAGGAGTAACGGCAATAATACGTTTCCCTTGTGCAAATGGCTGTTCTGTAAGGATAGTCATCTGCACTGCAGTCAGTATTTTCTAAGTGGAAGAAAAACTCATTCCCGCATTGGAATATAAATGCGATTTATATGCAATAGGCACTGCTTCACCTTCATTAAAAGTGAAATAAGTAAGGTTGTTGCGGGGGGGACATGGCGGCCGCTAGTTAGAGCCAGTCGCGGTCTCTCTCTGTCACTCTCGCAGATGTGCGCTTACTCACCCTTACTCACCCGCATGGATGTGGGGGTCTCAGAAGCGGGGCAGGTTTTACGACAAAGTGAAGCCCTGGTTTTCAGCCTATTTGCTCCATTTTCTGTCTCCTGTCTTCTCCTATAGGGTGGCTTCATTTGGGCCTAGAGGCAACGGCAGCAATGATGGGTCCATTGCAAGGTGGTGTGTAGGTGGAGGATGCGTTGTGTGGCACGCCACAGCGAGAATCAGCTTCCGGGGCAGCAGGATCCGCGAGCAGCAGTGTGTACGTCGGCCCACGTACCCCCAACCAGGCATCTTTTCGGCAGCAACGCTTGAGCAGCGGATGGGGCAACACAAGTGGAAGATGCTGTACAGAATCCCACGATGACCCCGGTAAGACAGAGAAGGAAGGAGATCTGGGGGTCTTGGGACCAGGCAACTGTGGGGGGCCCTATTTCAGAGTATTCTCAGCCTACAAGGGAAAAAGGATCTGACTGAGACATTTATTGGGGGATTAAATAAGCATACCCTGGAAGTAGGGACATCTGGGGCCAAGGCCAGCTCCCCACTGGAGCCCCCCAAGAGGACCCTGTCAGTACCACAGAAAAATCTACTGAAAAACCTTGAAGCCCCGTCTTCTCGCCCCCCCACCCTCGTTAATTAAAAAAGCATCTGCAGGTAAAACACCTTTGTCTATTGGTAGAAGGCAGCCTAGAAGTAATCCTGAAAGCATTCGAATCTCACCCTGCCTCCGCTCTTATTTTAAAGTCCAAGCTCAATCTGCTCAGCTTACTCAGCCTATCTCCATTGCTATGGTGGCTACGGCTGCTTGCTCTACTTTCATGCACAGCCTTGAGCGGCCTGGGCATGTAAGGATAAGGGATAATTCTGCGCTCACTGAGGTTGTGAATAACATCCTGTGCCTTGAAAATAGATTTACCCCTCTGGCAGCAGTGGAGGAGTTTGGCACAAAAGCCCAGCATAGTCTCAGGTCTGAGAGCCCCCTAAGCCAGTCTTGTAAACAGAGAGAAGAGTCTGGCGCATTAGTCACAGCGCCTAGCCTGGGGGAACAATCTTCGACAGAAGGTCTTCTAGCACCCTGCTAATGGAGATAAGAGAAAAATTTGCAGTCTCCGAACTTAGGGGCCCAATATGATCGCGGACGGACTTGAGTCCGTCCGCGATCACCGAGGAGTAGGGAACCTCCGCATGGGCATGCGGAGTTCCCTCCTGTCCAATTAGGATGTGACCGCACCCTGGCGTTCACATCCTCTATTTGTAACATTGCGGCGGGTGCGGCTTCAAGCTGCACCCGCCGCAATGTTACAAATGCATACATTGCATTTGTATGCAGAAAGCGGCAGGCACCGCGCGGTGCCTGCCGATTTCTGCATACAAATGCAGGGGGGTACCATAGGTACCCCCCATGTGCACCCCCCAACCCCCTTCACCCAGGCGGCCCGCTACGGGCCCACGAGGTGAAGATCCGCATGCTTTTCCTCGGCGGAGAAGCCGCCGCGGAAAAGCATGTTTTCTCAGCCATCCTAATATGTCTGGCGGTGTCTGAGAGACACTGCCACCATATTAGGCCTTTTCCGCCGCGGTTGAAAGCCAACCGCGGCGGAAAAGCGGCGGACTGAAACCAGGACCCACCAGCCATCCTAATGTGGCGGTGGGTCTTTGGTGGGTCCGCAGAGGATTTTCCGCATCCTCCGGGCCGGCGGTGGCTTCCGCCGGCCCTGAGGATGCGGAAAATCCTCCATCGTAATCAGCTCCTTAATCAAACAAAGATTCAGGGGGCAGAAGTGCTAGAAGGCAAGATAAATAACATAGTGGAAAGAGTCAGAGCAATTGAGGTAGCTTTTGAGGATCTTTCAAAACAAATGGACACAAATAAGATTGCGATCACGAAGTTAAAGGATAGTGCTAGGGAACTTCGAGATAAATTCGAAACTTTGGAAAACAGGATTTTGAATGTTCCAGAAGATCTTGAGGGAGTGGACTTAAGAAGCTTTGTCATCAATCTTCTTGGAGAATTTTAAGTAGGCACAGAGAAGCAGACTTTGGAAGATGTCATTCAGGGAGTACACCAAGACCTGTTTTCTAAGAGATCAGGGAAGAGAAACCAGAGAAGTATCCGAGTAAATTTCAAGAAGTACTCAACTAAAGAGAAGATCCTTGCTGGGGGACTCAAAGTAGGAGTGTATCTTAAAGGGGAGTGGTTCTTTCTCATCAGATCAGACATATCACGCGCCACACAAGAAAGGCAATGGGAGCTAGGGAAGTTCATGCATGATCTGAGGGGGTTGGGTGTCACTGCCAACCTCCAGTTTCCTGCCTCCCTAAAGGTGATGTGGAATAATAGAATGTATAGCTTCAGGGACCCCTCCAAAGTTAGCTCCATGATCAAACAGATTAAAGCAAATCCATGAGATTAGACATAATTCTGCCATGATGTAGTGACAGAGCCCAAAGTGGAGGTACCCATTGATATACCCCTAGTCCTTTGGGAGGGTTCCCCGGTGTGGGTGGGTTGGGAGGAAGCGTTGGGGGTCACAAGCAAAAAGAAACATACAAACAAAAGTTTCATATTTATACTGGGTGGGGGAGCGTGTGGGAAAAAAGAAAATAAATGCCCTTATTTATTCAAATAATGCAAGTATATTTGAGTGGTCTGTATCAACTCGCTATCCTTCCAATCATGTGCAGCACTCGAGGGTTTTTTAGGTCACTACACATTCATCTTTATTTCCTATGACAAATTTAGATAAGCCTAAGAAATTGAAAATTCTATCTTGGAATTTAAATGGTCTCAGGGTTCCTTCCAGAAGAAGGAAAATTCTAGAGTGCTTGAGACTTTCTGATAGCGCAGTTTTCCTGGAACAGGAGTTGCATCTGCGCAAAGAGAATTGGGCAGAGACACTTAAAAAACAGAAGTTGGTGAAGCATTGTCTTTGCACCACTCAGACATGTTCAGTAAAAGGGGTAGCACTTCTCTTTAAAAAATCCACCCAAGCCATACTTGGAGATTGTGCTGTTGACCCGCTCAGTAGGTGGGCACTAGCCAGGGACAAAATCAACCGTTCTTGGTTGACCTTTGTGGGCTATTATGGCCCCAATTTAGATGACCCGGTCCCACCTTGCACTTTGCTTCTTCAGTTGGTCGACATTAAAGATCCTATTATACTAGGTGGAGATTTTAATGTAGTCCTGGACCCAATGCAGGATTCAACCTCGAGGAGAGCAATGGCCGCAACTCACAATATAAGAGTTGCCCAGAAACAGTTCTCAATTCTTAAATCATGTTTTCGCTATCCGCTTACAACACCGCTACCCCTTCTGTACTTAAAACAGGCCTAAACAACATAGCAGCTTGGCTGCAAAATATTTTTTTTAATTAAACGGATAGAAAACAGAGATACTGGTGCTAGGAAAACAGAAAAATCTCTGGAGCCAGAAACATTGGCATTGTGAAATGGGCGCCCTTCCATCTCCCTCATCACAAGTGCGCAACTTAGGTATTTTAATCGATGAGACCCTCAGTATGCATTCCCAGTCAGTCGAAGTCACAGCCACCTGTTTTGCCATCATCAAATGGCTGCGAAATATTTGCTGGATGCTACTAGAAGTGACAAGAAAAACCGTAATCAATGCCGTAATTACATCAAGGCTTGACTGCGGCAATGTGCTTTATGTGGGAGCAAACAAATCTGTACTCCATAGATTGCAGATGGCACAGAATGCTGCAGTTAGGCTCCTATGTAGAGTCCCCAAGACCTTGTCTATTTCAACTCATTGACACAAACTACACTGGCTGAAAATTGAGAGCTGATCAGGAATTGCCCCTAGTTACCTTCTTGCTCTGGCTAAGCCATATATCCCCTCCCGTAATATACGATCTGCCACCCAAGGAAGGTTTGTCATCCCTAAGTTCAAACTGGGCCAGATGGGGGGCAAATCCTTTTCACATTTAGGGCCCTTACTCTGGAATTTCCTTCCCGTCACTCTTCGAAATGAGACCAACTACATTACCTTCATCAAGTCACTTAAAACTTGGTTGTTTGATAAATAGAATGTTCTGGTTTCTATTCTGCCTTGACCAGTCTCTCTGCGCCGGGAAACCCTCATAGGGTAGCTGTTGCGCAATACAAATTTTAAAAACTAACTAACTAAACAGTTGATGACATATATGGGCCTTTCAGATATCTGGAGAGTGATGGGAAGTAAGGCTGGGACATCAGGGGGAAACTTTACCTTCCATAACAAAAAATGTGGCCATCGCTCTTGGATTGATTTGTTTTTGGTGGACTCTTTTACTAGTAAGAATACAACAAGGGTCAGTCATGTCCCTGAACATTTGTCTGACCGTTCTGCTATCATCCTGGAAATCACTCTTGTGAATAGACCCCTCTCTTGCAGGTAGACCCTAAATTGCTCCTTACTTTTAGAGCCATCTGTAATCGATAAGCTGAAAACTGTCACCAAGGAGTTCTTTTTATTTAACGTAGATTCAGCCCCCCAACATATTGTATGAGATACGTACAAAGCTTTTTCAAGAGGCACTTTAACTGCTCTGTCTACTGCGCAAAACAAGATAGTCAGAGTAAAAATTCGAGCATTTGAAGCTGCAGTAGGTATTAACCAGTTAGCGCTAGAAAAAACACACATTAGCTTAAATGTGATACAAAAACTACATTTGGCAAAAAATGAGCTCGCCGATTACCTTGAAGCATTAGTCAGGAGGAAATGGAGAGTCAGCAGGCTATCCCATCATGAATCTGGGGAGGGGTGTGGCAAATTGCTTGCGAGGAAAGCCAAAGCTGATCAGTCTAGGAATTTGATAAAAGATGGCAGATGTCCAAACTCTGGTATTATCATCTCCGAGGACACTGAGATTGAGAACGCTTTTGCTCAGTTCTTCCTCGGTCTCTATTTAGAGGATCGAACAGTAAGTGAAGAACTAATGGAGGACTTTCTCTTAGATCTGGAACTCCCTATGCTTCAGAGCCCAGAAAAAATGTGATATAAGTAAATCAAATTGCACCTAGCAAAATACAGAATACCAGGTTTGTGGTAATGCCACTTGAAAGTAAGTGATGTGTTTCAAGCAAATCAGATTGTAATGATCTGCGTGTATCTGTGTGTTCTGATTTCCAACATGTAGTGGAAAACTCAGGGCTTATTAATTCATAGTGGTTTAATGCGTTGTGGATTTTCAGATATGTATGTTCTGCCAAAATTTAGAAATCCTAGCAGAGACTGCAATTTTTTCAGCGTGTTTGGAGGTTGCAGTTGTTCACATTTCTCCAAAAATGAAGAGTAATGCTCTTTCCCATATGTGGAAGTTCATAGCCTAGAAAAAAGACACTAAGAACATCTACATTAGGTTTTTTAAAGTTGAACTTAAAGCCAAGTTCAGCAAATCTCAATGTGATACAATCTAGTCTGGCCAGGTGGGGATTCAATTATTCATCCATTAAGTAGATATCATCTACATAGGACTGTTCATCAGGGTCAATATCTTGAAGAATCAACATAATGCATGCAGCAAATAGACCCGGGCTATTCTAATAGCTTATTGAGAGTCATCCATATTGCATTTCAAAACCAAGGGCATTAAAAGCGGTTTAATCTCGAATTTCAGGAGCAGGCTTGTGGCTTAAAAAACATTGGAAATCACCAACGTCGTTTTGTATTTTTTACGGACTACATTGCAATTCAGTGTTTTACTATGTGTGTTTTGCACTTCAAATGTGCTTGTATGTCTGTACTGTGAAACAATGCGATATGAAAGATCTGGTTTTAAAACAGGAAAGAGAGGATTATACATATGAGAGACACAGGGTTTAATAACTCCCTGGTACTCCATTTGGGAAATTATTTATTTTAATGGGTGCCTTAGCATCATGTTTAATGAGATATTGGTGTTGCACTAGCAGGCTGGACCGTAAGGGTATAACATGACAAACACAATCCTTATTCTATAGAACATGATTGCGATACAGCGCAGGGGCTAGTACAAGAGTCCAGTCTGTTGCATAAGCTTGTTAGACTTTTCCATGGACAAGAGCAAAACAAGTAAAACATTCTCTCCTTGGGGGGATGTGTGTATAAATGGCGGGGGCCAATCAACCTCCTCCAACAGGATGTCATAGGACAAAGTCAATTTTTTACTGAATATTGCTTTAATGGAGCTTTGTGAGCTGTACATCACCTTCTATTCGAATATCTAAATGATACAGTCGATCTGGAGGAGCTACACGTCGATCCACGGTTTCAACTGCAACAAAACTATCAGTTGCTCTTGTTACCAAAAACTGGTGGAGATTCTGACGCACTAGGGTGATTTCTATCCTCCTTCTTTATCTTCAAGTCACATGCGGATGGTTTCTCCTTTTTCGGTTTCATGTACCCTTCTTGTCTGCGTTCAGATCCCCCTCCTCTGTCATACTGCTGGTCAGACGATTCCTGAAAGGAACGAGAAGAACATGTTTCAGGAACTTGATACCTGCCTGAAGTCTAGATTTTAGTGCAATCTCAAAAACTGTACACCCTCTCCAGGGTTGGAGAACCTCCACAAGGTTTACCTTTCTGTTGCTGTTTAGATTATTCCACTGTTTCTTAAAAAACTCATGGGCCAGCATGGCTTCCTTGTCTGTACTAGGTTTACCAAGAGATGTTTTGGTCAGTCTAGGTTTCCAAATGATTGCGTCCTAAGGATGTGCACACATCAGCAAAAGTTATAGGCAATTCATGTTCACGGTTGGCTGCTGCAATCACGGCGTATAGCCAGAGATGCTGCTTCACCTTTAACATTAGACAGAATCATTGCAGACACAAGGGAGAAATTCCCCATTAGTTTAATTCCTAAATCTAGGGTAGCAGCTGGCCATATTTGTTCTGTATCTGTTTTAGTGCATCTGGTAAGATGGACATTGATGGGCTGCTGTAGCAGATAGTATAGACAGAGGCAAAAACTGTCCTCAGGTGTTACAGTCTGTAATGCCAGGAACCATCCCATTGGGTAAAAAGCACATAGTCAAAATTCTGTGCTTGCCTTGTGGCACCATAAGGGGAAAAGCAGCTTCAATTTGATAAATTTTTTTTTGGGGGGGGGTTTCCAAAAAAGAATTTCCTCACGATTATTCGGTCTTTTGCCCTCAAGTGAATGAACAATTACAAGACTTATGGCTGGTGTTGCAGGCAACTGGGCTTGTTCTTGCAGGCCAATCTTGGGTGGTCCAGCCAACAAGGTGTGTGAAACAAACTGAGTCAAGCGTCTGAATAAGGTAACTAGACCAGAGTATAAAGCTTGTAATTGTACAAGATTTTGATTAGCAATATCAGAGTAAGATGTATATCCAGCTGATGCCGGCCAATTTGGCCCCTCATTACTAAAGGGTGTTGCTACGTGGGGGAGGGAGCGAAGGAACGAAATTTGGTGTTCCTTGTAGGTGAGAGGAATCTCAATTTGCACATAAGGTCTATATTGATTTGGCGTTGCAGGTGTAATGTATGTGTGTAAAGAAAGTAATAGTATTTCCATCCACAGCTGGAAATGTGACCCAAGAATAAAACAGAGTTATGCTGCTTCCGCTTCTACTACAAAGATAATAAGACCGCTCCCATTGTTGCACTAAATGTGTGTAAACTGCTAGTCTGCAGTAACCAGAATGGCTACAGGTCGCGCAGCCATCAGAAAAAAACAGAAATGGATACAAAGTAGAATACAAACAGGGTTCAAACCTTCTAATATTCATGCTTGAAAAACCAACAGAGTTAAATGCTTTGTAAACACTGAGGAGGAATAATACTCAACACCACGGACATCTCCGATTAAAGGTGCAAGGGTATTATGGAGATGCATAAGTTCTACTCAGGAGACCCTCAAATAAGTACCAGACCAAACATTGGTGGTGCCATGTTGCAGGGATTCTGCTCAGTAACAGAGCTATACTTGGGACCATAGAACATCAGCATGTAGGGATTGAGTCACCATACCACATCAGTACCTATGGGCCTGAATCCGACTTGCTCATATTGCTTCACTGGCCCTCCTGACCTTTCCAGAGAGAAAAGTGAGTTGGCACCCCAGAACACAACCCTCTCAGGAATCGCGGTAGCAGGTCACCCCCTTTCGTTCTCTCACTCGTACTTGTCTACAATAAATAGAAAAGAGATACAAAGCTTATAATATTTATTTAAACTATTGTGCTCTAGTATGCTATAACTGTGCTACCATTAGAATACAAATCAAGGTTAGTTTTGTCATTAGCATGATTAGCAGACCATACACAATAAAAAGCCCTTTGCTATTAGCTGACAGGTTTGCCTAAAGCCACTCTCACTACAGAAGCTAAGTGATTATAGAATATAGAACTCTGGGTTTCATGTCGAACTCCATACCTTATTGGAAATCGCAGGGTGCACTACTTGAAAGGTAGGTCAATTGTTCAATACAGTGCTACTGAATTCTGGGTGCACTCGTAGGGTGGTGTTATCCGTCTGAAACACCTTCACATATCAAGACTGTTGTGTATGCGGAGCTCCGTAGGGTCATCCCCTAATGAGGCACACCAATTGGGATCACTCAACGGTGCTTCAAAGTTTTTTAATTATTATGAATTTTCATGTCTGTGATTATTTACAGGCAATCCCTTTAAGGGTAGTTAGCTTCGATATTTAACAGCATATCATAAGATGACCAGAGTTGTAATCCATGTACATTTAAACATTGAACTCCAATGCATTTCGGGCTTAGGCGCCCTTGATCACGGAGAGCTGGGGAGGAAGCGAAAAGGGGTAACAGTGAGAAAAAAATATCAAGTTGGGAACGAAGAAGGGAATCTAATAAGAGTGCTCTAGTGTGTGGGCAATTGACATGAGTGCACGAAATTAAAGTGCAGGGTCGGGTAAGTGGTGGGAATGTTACCGCTAGTGATATAAACGGGCTGTAAGTCTACTGGTTGACATTATTCGAACTCTTACTTCCAAGAAACGCGTAGCGTCCTTAAACGTTCACCATCAGTCATCCGTGTGCCGTCTCAGCCGCGTGTGAAACGGCCGGCTAGATAATTACATTAACATAGATGACGGACTCATGCCCGTGAGAAACAGGGGCCATATTGGAATGGTGAAACTTGAACTAAACAACATGTAGTGAGAAATACATGTAAGAGTCGACGAATACAGGTAAATGGGAAAAGAGAAAAAAAGTAAAAAAAGTAAACAAACAAAGGTAAGGATAAAGAGGAAGGTGTGGCAGCAGCAGTGTAGTTTATATTACAGGTAGCAGCTAAAGTCTGTACGATCATTGAGCCCGTAGGGCTTAAGAGTCTGCAAAAGGTAGATCCATTCGAGTTCTCTCTTCAATAATAGTTTAGTGTTGTCTATGCCTTCTTTCTTAGATACAATCTCTAGGACCAGGAATTTCAACTGAGCGATGGAATGACGTGCTTCCATGAAGTGAAGGGCAATGCTCGATTTTTCACTTTTGAGTCTAATGTTAGACTTATGTTCATTCAGTCTGGTTTTGATTTTGCGTTCCGTCTTCCCGATGTATAATTTGCCACATGGGCATTTGAGGGCATAAATTAAGTTGGTAGAGTTGCATGTGGCGTCTACATGGAGTTTAATATTGTGTCCTTTCATGGGGTGCTGTATTTCATTGCCCCTGATTACACTATTGCAGTGGCCACAGTTCAAGCAAGGCTGGGTGCCACGATGTCGTTTGGTTGGTTCTATGGGCTTCGCCAGTATTTCTTTAATGTTGCGATTCCTGGTGTGGGCAAATATTGGGGGCTCATTGAAGATGCCTTGGAAGTCCGGTTCATTTTGCAGTATTGGCCAATGCTTCCAGATAATCTTTTTGTATGCTGCACTCGCGGTGGAAAATTTGGACACAAGAACCATGCGCTGCTCTTTGTTGCTGTGAGTCTTAGTCAGGCAGTCCTGTCTGGATATGTTAGCCACGCGGCTTCGTGCCTCTCGTAGGACAGTCTCTGGGTAACCACGTGTTTGGAATCTATCCGACATTTCCGTCATCCGTTGGTGAACCATAGTCTCATCAGATACTATGCGCCTGATGCGTAGCATTTGAGAATACGGGAGGTGTTTTTTGAGAGAGCCTTGGTGGAAGCTGGTAAAATGAAGGGCATTGTTTCTGTCTGTACTCTTTCTGTAGAGGTCCGTGACGATTCCGTCAGTTGTGTTCTTGATATGAACGTCTAAGAAGGCGATGTCAGTATCGCTGATTTGCCACGTGAGTTTGATTCGTGGGTCTTTGGTGTTGGTTTCCGTCAAGAGATTGTGAAGAGATTCTTTAGTATCTGCCCACAGGAAAAATAGGTCGTCAATGTATCGTAAGAATAGTTTGGAGTGTTTTTGGAAACTTGGGTTGGTGTACAGGTATTTGGTTTCAAAGTTCTCCATGTAGGTATTAGCGTATGACGGGGCAGCACAGTTTCCCATGGCCATCCCAGAGAGTTGCAAAAACCACTGGTTGTCAACATTAAAATAACTGTGATAAAGGGTAAATATCATTAATTCCATCAGGAACGTTTGCATGTCAGGATCAATGTTGCTTTTGAGAAGAATTTGTTCAATTGCCTCGATACCCCCTGCATGGGGTATAGATGTGTATAATGAGCTCACATCAGCTGTACCAAACACTAGAGGTTCATTGTTGGCAGTTTGAAAGGCAGACAATTTTGTAAGGAACTCCGTAGTGTCCTTGATGTGACTCAATGACTGAGTGACTAAAGGTTGTAGATATTTGTCCAGGAATTTACCAGTTGTTTCATGAATTGATCGTTTCGTAGACACTATGGGTCTGAAAGGGGGATCCATGAGATTCTTGTGGATTTTTGGGCACATGTGGATCGTGGGACTTTTAGGATGTTCAATCAGAAGATATTTTTTGGTGCGTTCCTCTATAATCCCTAGTTGGAATGCTTTATTGACAATTTCCTTCAGTTGATTATGATATTCATTAGTAGGGTTATAGTTCAGAGCCATGTAGGTCTCGGTATCTTGAATGTGTTCCCAGAGTTTGTTGATGTACATCTCGCTATCGAGTATAACGAGGGCCCCTCCTTTGTCAGCTTTGGTGAGTTTTATGCTCGGGTTGTTAGCCAAAGATTTCAACGTATCCCGGTCTTTGATAGTTAGATTATGGATTCTTTTTGGTGCCTTGAAGTTGATATTTGCTGTATCTTTACGAACCAATGTCTCAAACAAGTCAATGCATTTGTGACTGGTCGGTGCCTGGTAGGTGCTCGGAGGTCGTAGACCTTTGAGTTCGTCAGTTTTTTCCTTAGTTGATGGAGGCAAAACGTTATCAAAAAAGTGTCTAAGTCTGAGTTTTCTGGTAAACTTAAAGGTGCTGACCTCGAGTTCCAAAAGATTAGTCGATGTTGTGGGGATGAATGACGTTCCCTTTTCTAACAGATTCATTTGATGGTTAGATATCTGAGTTTTTGAAATGTTAATCACGAGACTGCTTTCTTTGGTTTCTGATCTTTTTTGGCAACTGTGCTCCTTGTGGCCGGTGGGCTTATATCTCGTTCTTTTGATCTTGCTCCGCCTGGGTCTTCTGGAGGGTCTGGGCTGATCTCTAAAAAAGGAGGGCTAGATGTTGTTTGTTCTCTATTCATACTGGCAGTGGCACCGTTGGTGCTAGTACTCGCTTGTTGTTTATCAGGTACATTTCTGGTGTTTACGGGTCTTCTTGTTGGACGGGTGGTTGAGTCGGTGTCAGAAGAGGAAGTATCCGTTTGAGGGTTGAATGGTCGGTTACGGCGTCTTTGGGCGTAAACGTCAGCCCACGAATAGACCTCATCAAGCTTATAGTCAAGCGTATCACGACGAAATTTCCTGACTTTGCGTTCATGTATTTCTTTCTGGTATTTATCAAGTATAGTTTTAGTTTCATCTAGCATGGTTGTAAGTTCCTCCGTTGTTAGTAAATTCTTAATTTCGTTGTCAATCTCTTTCATTTCCAGCTCCAGTTCCTTGAGGATACCGGCTAGTTCCTCAACAATTAATAATATAAGATCGAGGCTACATTTATTCAAGATACCATTCCATTTCTCCAGGAAGGTCTTGGAATTTTTGCAAAGAGATGGTTTCAATGAAATACGTAATCCACGTGGGATTCTGAGTGCCCTGTGGTAACGCAATAATGTGCTCGCATGGAGCTTCTGATTAATGTGTCGTTTCGATAAGTATATTAGCTGCTTTACACATTGCTCTTTATTCCTGGTGGTGGTGGAGGGGCTAATGTCTTCCTCGATCAGCGAGTATATTCTTTCTTTCTCCGATTCATCGTAGGCCAATGTGTGTGCTCTGGCTTCTGTGCTTTTACTGATGTCATCAAATTGCATGGTCAGTGTGTGCTACCCCGTCGTAGACGGACTTGTGAATGAACGAATATTGGAAATCGCAGGGTGCACTACTTGAAAGGTAGGTCAATTGTTCAATACAGTGCTACTGAATTCTGGGTGCACTCGTAGGGTGGTGTTATCCGTCTGAAACACCTTCACATATCAAGACTGTTGTGTATGCGGAGCTCCGTAGGGTCATCCCCTAATGAGGCACACCAATTGGGATCACTCAACGGTGCTTCAAAGTTTTTTAATTATTATGAATTTTCATGTCTGTGATTATTTACAGGCAATCCCTTTAAGGGATGTAGGGATTGAGTCACCATACCACATCAGTACCTATGGGCCTGAATCCGACTTGCTCATATTGCTTCACTGGCCCTCCTGACCTTTCCAGAGAGAAAAGTGAGTTGGCACCCCAGAACACAACCCTCTCAGGAATCGCGGTAGCAGGTCACCCCCTTTCGTTCTCTCACTCGTACTTGTCTACAATAAATAGAAAAGAGATACAAAGCTTATAATATTTATTTAAACTATTGTGCTCTAGTATGCTATAACTGTGCTACCATTAGAATACAAATCAAGGTTAGTTTTGTCATTAGCATGATTAGCAGACCATACACAATAAAAAGCCCTTTGCTATTAGCTGACAGGTTTGCCTAAAGCCACTCTCACTACAGAAGCTAAGTGATTATAGAATATAGAACTCTGGGTTTCATGTCGAACTCCATACCTTAGCATACATAGGTAGTTGGTCTACAGTTTAGCTGACACAGTCCTCTCATCTCAGAACCTTTGTTCTGCCCCCAAATCTCTGCTCTGTGTGTTTTTAAAATGACATGTCACAGGTTAAATGGCAAAACGTGTGTTCTCTATTATGTCTAGGTGCTAGCGTCCAACCACAGAGAATAAGAAGGAGCAATGTTGTTTGACTTTGCCTGGGCTGTTCAGGCTAAATCCCAGGAAAATAACAAAATACAAAAACGTGCTGACTATGCGTGAAAATACAATGTGGCACCAAAACAAGTGTGATATTTGGTAACATGTGCAAAGCAAAAGGGGCCTACAATGTGCACAATTCGGCTAACATAGGGAAAACGACAGTGTGCTATATAGGGAGCACATGACACCCTAATCAGATTTACATATGCTGCCGAAGAAAACATTATAAGAAGCAAATAAAAATATATACCTCCGTCGAAAGAATGAGGGTAAAATGGTTTGAAGAAATCTAACACTCTTTCTCTTTGCAGAAGAAAGATTTGGGGCCAGATGTAGGTAAATATCATTTACTGATTCCTAAATACCAAATTTTACCGATTCGGTATTTTAGAATCAGTAAATGGTATGTAGGTAATGATTCGGTAAATTTTACCGAATCGGTAAATGCCGATTCGGTATTTACCGAATCAGTATTCCCCATTCATTCCTATGGGCCTGGAGGCCCATAGGAATGAATGAGAATTACTGATTCGGTAAATACCAAATCGGTAATAGGAGGTAGACCTACAAGGGTGGCAGGGTGTCACATTGACACCCTGTTGCACCCCTGTATAGTGCATGGGTGCACATGTGGCAGACATACATGCCCTAAGGGCATGTATGTCTGCCACATGGCACTGAATAAAAAGCTAAAAATTGTTTTTTGAAAGGTATTCGGAATTTACCACCAACTAATAGTTGGTGGTAAATAATGAATCCTTAAATGTAAAAAGCACTCACTTGAGTGCTCTCTACATTAAGGATTCGGTAATTTACCAAATCGGTATGTTAAGAATTCGGTAATTTACCGATTCCTTAAGTTACCGATTCGGTAAATTACCGAATCCTACAATTTGGCCACCTACACCTGAAAAGCCTAATTCCGGTCGGTAACCGCCGAAATTCGGTAATTTCGGACGTTACCGACCGGAATTAGGCTTCCTAAATCTGGCCCATAATCTTTGCGAATACCATGTAACCTACAACCATAGGGGGCCCCCAGAGTGAAGTCCGCATGCATTGCCGCATGCATTGCCGCCACGGAAAGGTATTAGTAATAAGGCATCCTAATATGGCAGGTGGTGTCTGACAGACACCGCCTCCGTAGAAACCCTTTTCCACTCCGGTCGCCTTCCGACCGGGGCGGAAAAGCGGCGGATGGTCTTTCCGTCCTCCGCGGTCCCCCCCGCCATTCTAATATGGCGGGGGGGAATTCTGGTGAGGATGTCGGGTGGATTGCCCCCGCCAGGCCGGCGGTGGCTACCGCCAGCCTGACGGGGGCAATCTGCCCGACATCCTAATGGGCCCCTTAATTTGGCTTATGCAGTAACAGTGCACAATTTGCAAGGACTAATATTAGATTATGCACTCATTAACACTGGGTCAACAGTCCTCACAGAGGATATGGCATGCATTGCTCTATCTCAAATTAAAAATCTTACAGGACTGTATATTACGAATTTTGATGAAACAAGAATTAGTGCAGTCAGTATTAGCAAAACAGATACACTCCTCATCTTGGTCATAATCTCATTTTGTCAGAACCTAAAACGTAATTTGAAAGAAAAATCTAAATAAATTACAGTGACAAAGAAGTACCTAAAAATAAAAACAGAAAACCAAAGACATGGAAAGGACAGGACATCAGTTTCAAAATCAGAAAGTTATAAATTGCTACAGAAATGTCATTGTTCATCTTCTCTTTTGCCTATCATCTGTCAAAGAAATTATCCAAAAACATATAGATGAACACTTCTGCAAAACATCACAAACCACATATGCCACTCCACAAGTACCATAAGAGATAAGGCAGCTATGTGTAGAGGTACTATTCCGTTTTCTATCAGTCAAAAACAAAATACTCAAATATTCTGTATGGCTGTTCTAGCAATAATAGGTATCAAAACTCACCCAACTTGTGACCTGTTCAGTATAGCTAATTTGGGAAATTAATGCTTAAATTGTCTACATTCAAGCACCACTGCTACAAACATTGAAATATTTGTATTTCTAACAATACCTGATTGCAAATCCATTCCATTTAACAATTTAATATCTGAAGCTGTGCAAAATAACTTATGTCCAAACTGTTATTCAGAACATCTCTCCACACTTAATTTAACAATGGTAATGAAATATTTAATTTATTTGACATAAAGATGCACCATCAATAACAGAAAAGTAAATACTTCTCTTTCTAACTTTACTGCTTTACAAATGTTTATTTCAGGACGCACTTATACTACTAATGCAATCATTTTCCATTATTAAGAGACTGCAGCATTGGTACACTACACAATCTACTGTAGTAAGAATAACAAAGGTTGGACAGAATGTGAGTATTTTTCGCTTCTCTGCTTTCAAATATATCAAATTACATAGTTAGATATATCAATATTATCAAACATTGGACATGCACAGCATCTATGGAGTTTTTTCACAATCCAATTAATTTGTTTTGTCCAGTGTTTCATGATGACTATTACTATACGATAATCTTGAACTGTAATGTTCTAAATTATCACATGGTAGTGTAACAGAAATGGTAGTTTTGTCTGAAAACACATACAATGGAAAACAATTCTGGATAGAGTTTGAGGTTATGTTTATTAGATACAATCAAATATCATAATCTGTTATTTACTTACCATCCACTATACATGCATCATGTGGCACATGTTTAACTTACTTTACATTTACCATTTATCTCTATATCAATTACAATGTAGTTTTTTAGATACCGAAAAATATTGTTATTATTATTATAAGCTCTTTATCTTTTGGAATATATTGTTAGCTCTGAAAATAACTTCTTTAAAACATTTTTCCTGGAATACTGGTAAAGCCATGACAAGCTCACAATGGATGGTCATATTTCTATATCCTGCAACAACAGTATGACAGAGGAGACAGTATATCGCATTACTACCATATTGCTCTATTACTTTATGATTCTGCCTCAAAAGAATTATTGGTAATGCGTAGGTGCTGGTGTAGGGGAAGATGCATTGAGTAATGGTGGTGGTACTGATGGAGCAGACAGAATTAGAAGGTGCTACCGGAAGAACAGATGCAGTGGGAAATTGTGGAGATGCTGATGAAGCGGAAGGCTTAGAAGGTGTTGCAGTAACTGGAGAAGTGTCTGCTGTCAATCTTCCTCCTACAGCCTCATCTCTCTCTTTCTGGTGCTTTATTGATGCATGCGC
This sequence comes from Lissotriton helveticus, assembly GCF_964261635.1. Classification (NCBI taxonomy): domain Eukaryota; kingdom Metazoa; phylum Chordata; class Amphibia; order Caudata; family Salamandridae; genus Lissotriton; species Lissotriton helveticus. The sequence goes on from NC_136059.1 coordinate 1,764,584,034, forward strand.
CAAGCTGGCAGAATGAATTGCCTGCATGTGTTTTCCCAATGTTGTGGTATCAAACTAGTATTGTTTAGCATTCCCACAGGAAATAAATGTATCTCATTCATAGCATGTATCAAGTTTTGAATTCAGCTTTTTCTATCCAGGTTTAAATAAATAATCCCATACAATGAATACCTTTAATTTCTTCTTCCACTCCACCACTTCTTCCTCCTCTTGCAACAGCATAGGATAACCTTCTTAAGCCATTTTTGTTCCAAAGAGCACAACCTTCACCTTAACACACATCAAACTGTGAATAAGGGGTACACAATTCCTCTTTCCTATAATTGACAGAGTTCTAAGCCAATGAAGTACAGTTTTAAAAAAGCAAGAGTAACCCACTAATATCTTGATACTACCGCATCACAATTGAGGAACCTGCATATGTCACAATCACAACCTACAGTTACAATACTAACACATAAGCCATTAAAATACATAAGTAGCCATGAAACCATGATTCCATATTTTAAATAAAAAATAATTGTTTGGGAAGAATATCTTATTAAAATTTTACAGAGGTACAGCGCTACTTTTGAAGACCCACTAATAAAAGCAAAACGATGTTGCTGACAACATTGCTGATCATAATGAACTTTGAACTTTCTCGAAAGCACTGTGGTAGCAAAACAAAAATGTAAAAGAATTAATACCATAATAAACAACATTATATGATTAGAAACAATGTTGTTAGTTTTTTTAAACATACAAAATCAATGAAATAAAACTATGATTTAAGATAAGTCATAGTTAGGAAAAGTTAATTTATTATTTCTATGCAAAATTAACCTAAACTACACAATCCTTAGAAATTCACAAGTGATAATCATAACTTAAAGTTACAGTTAGCGCCTTCCCAAAACTTACTATAACTCATGTACCACCATATACAGTGTTGGCAACTCTTTAGCCACACTAAATTAACTACAACATGGCCTGCTAACATGCTCAGTGTTCTCATAAATTATGTAATTTGAGATGTCATGAGTATTGTTATGAATGCTATGATTTGACATGGTTTTGTATAGAAATAATAAACCAGCTTTTCCTAACTTTAACTAATGTTAAACATTTGTTCTCTTCATTGAAACAAATAATATATATATATATATATATATATATATATATATATATATATATATATATGTATATGTGTGTGTCCCTCTGTGTGTATGTGTATATATAACTATATATTTCCTTTCACAACACACCCCTGGTGGCGAAACACTTAGCGGGTGCCTCCAAAGTGGGGGGTGCTCCCACTTGTTACACAACAATCCCTGAGCGGCATCCTCCACGGATACTGTTAGTGTCCATGCCTGTGCAAGTCTCCCTGCCTGCTGCAAGATGCCTTTCCCAGGAATTCTGTAGATGTCCCTCTTATGGTCGGGCATCTCAGACTTGAATAGACTGCATCATTCTGGATGCCGGGCCCCTGGCAGCAGCGGTTTCCACTCGCCAAACAAATTCCTTTCACGACGCACCCCTGGCGGCGGAACACTCAGCGGGTATCTCCAATGTGGGGGGTGCTCCCACTTGTTACACAACAACTCCAGATTCAGGAGCACTCACAGGGTAAATACCAATTTGTTAGTGCAGAATGAATTTTCGGCACCGGCCTTCCTCAGTGCACCAAATTGAAGAACATGCACAGGTGTCAGCAATTTCCTTCTTTTAATAAACACTGGAGGGACCGTGGACCAATCCCTGAGTGGCATCTCCCGATACAGTTATTGTCCATGCCTGTGCAGGTCTCTCTCACCTGCTGCAAGATGCCTTTCCCAGGAATTACGTAGATGTCCAGCTTATGGTCGGGCATCTCAGACTTGAATAGACTGTATCATTCTGGATGCCGGACCCCTGTTAACAGCGGTTCACACTCGCCAAACAAATTCCTTCCACGACACACCCCTTGCGGCGGAACACTCGACGGGTGCCTCCAAAGTGGGGGGTGCTCCCACTTGTTACACAACAACTACAGATTCGGGAGCACTCACGGGGTAATTACCAATTTGTTAGTGCAGAATGCATTTTCAGCATCGGCCTTTTTCAGTGCACCAAATTGAACAACATGCTGCATTCTGTAGCACACATAGAAAGAGCAAATTACAATTGCTGTTGTGAAGGAAGGTTTTCCTTTCTGTACAAAAACAATCCTGCCTTTAACACAGGTGCCTTTCAACATGGTGCAAGGCACCAACCAGTGCGTCAGCACTGGGAGAGAGCAGTAATGTGTTATATCTTTGTAGATATGGAGCATTCCTGTTCTCTACCTGTCACACAGAGCAGCGCAGCAAATTGTCTTTCTGCATTAAGTGACTTTTTCTAAAATCATTGAATTATTATATGGAAAATTCTTTCTATGGACATTTGTTAAGCAATTTCAGTGAATGCAGTATGAGTGTATATCAGAATCAGCCATTACATTCTGATGAAAGAGTTCATCGTGTTCGTTAAGGCCATTAATGGCTGTGTGGAACTTTTCAATGTATCTTGCTTCTGTCTCTGATGAAGTAGACAAAATGGAAACACATGGCTAACCACATGGCTAACCACTAATGCTGCAACACCCTCCCATGGAAAATAATGGAGGCATGGATTAAAATTGAACTCCACAGGTTAAAAATAAATTAACTTATTTTAACTTTTCATTAAATGAATATATACAATTAATGTCATTTAAGGAAATGTAAATATAATAAAACAATTGACATTAGCATTATTTTCTGATAAAATATTTTAGTGACCCTTTTTAATTTCAAAATAAATGTAACATTTATTTGAAAAATATAACCAATTTTAAACTGAGTTTGCTGGAGTGGAGTTCCTGAGTGTTGCTTCTTCGAACGCGGGAGAAGCTGATCTACGTTTCCGTCCTTCCCGCTTGCGGCTGCAGCGGGGAAGGACTTTCGCGTTCTCGGCTGAGACGCGTTCTGTTACAGTTTGGAGGAAGACGGAGGATTTCGTAGTCATCCTGTGCGACTACCGGATTACCTTCTCGCTAGCGGCTGCAGCGGGGAAGGTTTGGGGCGTTTCCTGAGGTCTCGGCCGAGACGGAGCTGTTTGTCCCCGGCATTGAGTTTGGAGTCCGTGAGCTGCTGCTTGCTTCATTTCCTTCCCGCTAGCGGCTGCGGCGGGGAAGGAGTTTGTGGGGCTTCCTACAAGCATAAAACATTTGGGAGAAGCTGCACAGTGGAAAGGCTTGCGCAAGACTTCATGATTTGACATTCTCTGCCGGTAAGCCTCAGAAGAGGATGGGACTTGTACTGTTTTTATCCTTTCACTCTTTTTGCTAGTGTTCCGTGTAGTTGGGCCCAGCTGGAAACTAGTGGTTATTTTTTGTTCATACCTTGGATGGCATTTGACAATGACTGTGTTTCTTCCCAGAACCTTTGTATGCAAACAAACTGCAGAGGTTTCAGTTCTTCACTGATCTACAGCATCGGGGTTACTGGAGAGTGTTCTTTTTGGTTTCAAGGGAAAAGTTATCAAGGGTACGTCTGTTTAGAGGTTCCTGTTCTTTATTGTTTGAGTATTGGCCACTCACTCTCCTTGGCTGTTTGCTTCCGCTGAATCACCGCTGTTCTGAGAGGACGGATCGACTTTCTCTGTTTGCTGCCAGGTGCTGCCTCCCCGAGGACTCGCTGGTGTGAGCGAGAGCTGCGGTCGGCACGCTCTGTCTAGCGCTCCCAGCTGGAGTCCACAGGGTCAGAGGCAAGGAAAGAACTACCCGCTTAACCTGGGGGACTGCGAGGACCAGCAATCCCTACACTGACCAGCTGGTTCCTCTTCCCCCAGGCGACACGCCCACGGACACGCCCACCGGCGATACGTATATTAACATCATCCACCCTACCGCGACGCGGGACGCGCGCGGGTCGGCGCACGGAGCGAAGCCCGGGCAAAGGGCGGGCCCTCTACGGCCCTCAAAGGCCTGACAAGGCCGGGCTGGGCCTACTCCATTAGGTGTCCTCCACGGTAATATACCTTTCCGGTTAGTGACGATGTCCAAATCGGGAATTGAAGGCCACAAAACTGTTGAAGGGAGCTCAATCTTGGGACCATTGGATAAATTCTTTTCTAAAGCAATTAGCGAACAAGATAGAGATCTGGCTCTGGCTGAGCGCCGCATCGCGCGGCGACAATCCATAGAGCAACTTAAAAACACCATTCTAGATCCTTGTCTGACACCTACCCCTGAGCCTCTCCCTTTAAATTCGTCCCTGGAAAACGTTGACGGGGACCTAATGAATACAGATAACGTTCCTTTATTGTTTCAATCTTATTTTTCGCCGAAAAATGGCACATCTACTCCATCTCCTTTACAATTGGCTAATAACACAACCACTGCAACTATTGATCTTATTGACCTGGTCACTCAAAACTTGCCAAAGATTGCAGAGTTTGTTTCATCGGACATCATAGTAGTCCCGTCCCCCCTGGTCACACAAAAGTTAACTATGTTTCAACCATTACCCGTCGTATTAAGGCCAGACAAATCCTTACCCGCCATAAATCCATCCAAAAAGAAACAGGCTATCATCCGATCTCCTCCCAAAAAACGACGAAAAAGAACCCCAGTAAAAAGGTTTCCTAAACCCCACATTTCGGCTGAGGATCAATTAACTAAAGAACTGTTACAGATAGTAGAGGGACCATCCATTTTACCACGGGACACACTGCCTTCTAGTGTCCCCCCTACAATTAAAGACTTTGTGGATGCAATGGAACACCTTATCAAGGCACTATTAATACCAATCCTTGAGAGAGTGAAGAGAATAGGCACTCAGTTGGACACCTTTTTAGGAACCCAGACTCAAAATCAGTCTGGTAAAAGGGCCCAAGAAGCCCCCTCAAGCCTCAAAAATGGTGATAAAACTCAGAGTACTTTAAAAACCTCCATGCCCATAACACAGCCCATTTCTCTGATAGCTGCAGGAAAAACGACTATTAAAGAATAAAAGACCGTGGTTCAAAATTCCAAAAACGATATGACCCCTTCTGATCAACAAAAAACCCAATCGTCAAATCCAATTAATAAGGTGGCATTAAAACAAAATCCAGTTCCCCTCCCAAAAGCACCCCCTAATACTCAGGAGCAAACGCTTCAAATAAACTCCCTTATGGCTTCGGCAAAAATGGGCAATTCCCAGCCCATACTAGAAAAAAATAAATCCGCCATACAATATGAAAAACGTCCACGTGAAAGGTATGCTGACCTACCCCCCGCGGCATCACACAACGTTATAGTATTAACGGGGGTCTTACCATTACCATTATCTGCTAAAGGAGGTTATGAAAATCACCATAGCCTAAAAAACAAGGTGATTTTCTGGCTCCCTGAGAACAGACCCCTACCTCCCCACACAAATGGCGATATAATAATGGTAAGAAGAACAAATTGGGTCGGAATCCGCCCTAAGGATATTGATGGAGACGTTGTAATCGTCACATTTAAAGACCCAAGGGTCATTACACATATCACGGATTGGTTTTCTGGGTTTAGCAGGGGTCCAATATTGCCTAAACCTCTGGCTTACTTTTACCCCGAATCACTAATGCAGCCTAAGCCACATCAATCAAAAATTTCTTATGATAATTCCTCATTGGCACAGCCTAGAAGACCATTTTATGATAAATATCCCACCAAGTACCGAGCAAGGGACCAGACATCTTTCCCTTTCACTGATTATAGGCAATTGCCCACACCACGATATAACCCTGTGGGATATGCTCAACCTTCCCCTTTTATAAATTCCTCCTGGAACTTTCCGTGCCATAACTTTTATGAGCCACTCTATGGTCTTGATGATGTAGAGTGACTCTTTCAAGGCAGAGAAGAAAACCAGGGTAGTATGTATGCTGTAAGATCTTCTGACCACCTCAACGCCACTAAGGAGGATTCGGTTGATGGGCTTGACAAAAACCTATCTGTAAACAGAGCTAGTAATAGAGAAAAATCCATTGAAAGGGGTAAAGTTAAAGGTGCACTATGTTTAGGCCCAAAACCCACTAACAAAATTTCCTCGTCAGACATGGGGTATAGGAATAAAACTTCCTATTTACATTTCCTCTCTTGGAATCTGGCGGGACTTTCCTCAAAAATTACATTACCAGACTGGATAAGGGTGGTTAATCAGTACTCCATCCTGTGCTTTCAGGAAACTTGGGTGATTTCTCCTATCCATCTACAGGGTTTTCAAACATTTCATTCACCAGCGTCTATGAGTAAACAGGGCAGACACAAAGGGGGACTTTGTATGTATATTAGTGTAGCAGTTGCCCACAGGATCAGAAAAACGTTACTTAGGGACTCATTCCAAGTAATTGTCATGGATATTGCCCCGTCTCTCTTTCTGATAATTGTTAACTTTTACAACAACTTGACCGTGGAACAGTTAGAGAAAGCACTGGACAACATACAACAAGCCGTTTTAACGATCAAAGCTACCTCTGGAGGAGAGTGTGCAATACTTTTCATGGGCGATTTTAATTGTCACATTTGCCCCAACACAATGAGAGATGCCTGTGATATCTATGAGTCATATGAACTGGACTCTTCCGATGCTATTTTCAATCATTTCCAACACAAAAAATCAGGGGATCTGCTTAATAATTTTGTGACCTCTCTCAATTTACATTTTGCAAATGAGCTTCTTCACATCCCAAGATCTCTTAAAACAACCTTTCATGGCAGAGGAACGAACTCCATCATAGACTTTATACTCTTCTCAAAAAATCATGCTTCATTAATATCAGGCTGGGACACCCTCAACCACCCTCACAGTGACCACTATCCTTTGTCTATATCTGTTGAGCTTCTCTCTCAATCGACGGATCAAAAAAGCTTAGAGGTAAGATATGATCAACCAATTCAAATTGGAGCCACAAATGGTTACACTGTTAAATGGAATAAAATTAATCCATTTAATCTTCTCAAAAACCTAGTCACCAAGAGGAGGGAGGAGATTCACATCTGTCTTTCTAACAACGATAACCCCAATGACATCTGTAAAGCTTTTATCAAAATTCAGGCTACATTAAAAGTATTATTGACGCGCCAGTTCAAATCCGGACCTATTGTACACAAAGGGTGGTTTGATAAGAAATGTTCCATGGCCTTAAAATCTCTAAAGAATTTGTTGCGTGTCACACCCAAACCACTTCCAGAAATTCGACAGGCCAGAACACATTATCGCCTAGTTATTAAAAATAGAAAAAGGGCACGAAAATGGAAGCATGGCAGAATTTGGTGACAATATCTGAAATTGGGGACCTGTCAGCCTTTTGGAAACTTATCAATACTCCCCTGCCGTGGGTAGTATTGCCTCAGAGGTGTTTGGACATGGCAATAACTGGCGAGGCGTGGGCGGCCCATTTTCAAAAACTATATAGTAAACCTACTTGCTCAAATACCTCTATATCAGATTCCATTTTACCACCAATCTTAAATTCGTCTCCTGAAAGTCCTTGTAAAATTGTATTCACGTATCAGGAGGTTGAATTGGCCATTAGGGAAACACCCCCTGGGAAGGCACCTGGACCGGATGGCATTCCGGCAGATGTGTACAGGGCAGAAATAGAATTTTGGGCCCCCCTATTGACTTCTGTTTTAAACTCCATAAATACTTTTGATCTTTTACCATCATGGGCTGAGGCAATAGTAATACCAATCTTTAAAAAAGGAGATAGGCACTTGCCATCGTGCTATAGACCAATATCCCTGCTTGATACCCTAATGAAAATTGTTGGACGCATCATCCTGAAACGAATAACTAATTGGACAGAAGACAAGAACATACTGTCAAACTTGCAATATGGTTTTCGGTCAGGCAGAGGAACCATAGAACAGACCCTCAATTTACATCTCATCATGTCCAAATACGTCGATACTAAAAAGCGAAGCCTGTACATAACGTACATAGATTTAACTTCAGCATTCAACTGCGTGCTTCATGACCAATTATGGTACATTTTAAAACAACTGGGGATAGATCCATCAATTCTCCTTTTTATTAAGGCCCTGTACAGAAATGCCGGTGCCAGAGTCAGATTTGGCCTCAAGGGAGAGTGCTCGCCACGCTTTAACATCAATAGAGGGGTTAGGCAGGGGTGCATCTTAGCCCCCCTGCTTTTCTCCCTCTATATAAACGCTATCGGCGAACATCTCAAAAACATAGAGTGTGATTTCCCAAAAATAGGCGGTCAATCTATACCAATTCTGCTATATGCAGACGATGCGGCTATTCTCTCTCAGACTAGAGTGGGCCTACAAAAAGCTGTTTCTGCATTCACAGTGTTCATGAACGATAGGGGCCTGAAAGTGAACATAGGAAAAACGCACACAATGCTATGTAACAAAAGGCATAAAAAAATCCCCTGCCCCGTGTTCATTGAGGGTGAAAGACTCGAGACAGTGGAGGCATTCACATACCTGGGCATTTGTTTACACAAAAAATTAACATGGAAATCGGCAATAGAGAAGAGGAAACTTGCTTTTGTTAGAGCCATTGGTGGACTCCGAGATTTTGCAGGAAAAATAGGGGGGAGGCCTGTGAAACAACTAATAACCATATACAAAGCAAAATGCGCCTCCACTGCCACCTATGGGGCTGGACTTTGGGGAATAGATAAACATATCTTATCGTTACAGATAGTGGAAAATCAATTTGTAAGATATCTTCTGGCCACCACAAAAGCAACCTCCGTGTACATGATGCACATTGAATTGGACTTGCCGTATATATCAGACATTATTAAATCTGAGCCGCTCCTTCTCTGGCACAAAATCTGGACTACCCCTGAGACCGCCTTGAACAGAGAAGTGATACTAGACATTCAAAAATTGGAAGGGGCTAAAACCGTCAACCAATCTAAACGGCTGATTTATGTCAAAACATTTTTTGCAGAGATTGGGCATCCAGAGTGGTTTACAGGTCCTTCGCTTCTGGAAGACATCTCAAGAAAAACCCTAAGAGAGACCCTAATGGCCCACCTGGAAACAACTAGATGGAATAAGCAAAAACATCTTAAAAATATCCAGGCATATCAAAGGGTGACATCCCGTAAGGGACTACAATTATACCTCTCTTCAGATTTTTCATGCTACTCGAGGATGTTGCTTACCAGATTCAGACTGGGTTCTTTTTACCGTCTTGTAACTTTTCCTACATGTAACGATTGGACTCAGATTCTTTGCCCCTGTCCCTGTGATGAAATGTCAATCCAAACTAATATCCACACTATTCTTTTTTGTAAATATTATGTGTCTCTGCGGAAAGCCCTTTTGTTACCCCTGTTAAAGAGATGGGGTATTAGGTCCTGCAAAATCGCCTTCGAGCGTCTGCAAGAACTTGAAGACCGGGAGGTGATCTCTACCATGGAACAGTTTTTAAAATTATTGATCAAATTTAGGAAATCCCTAGAATGATACCGGTGATAACATTTGTGGTTTTTAAATGTTGTTTTTAAAATGCTGTTTTTTTATTGTTTTTTTTAACAGCGTGTTTCAACCATTGCCTAAATTATTGAGGAATTTTAAGTTGGAATTCTATGTGTTTCTTTGATTTGGTTTTTATCATCTTGTTTTTAAAACATTGTATAATAATGTACGCTTATATGATATTTCTTTGCAAAATATAGAATAAAGCTTATTTTGAACTTTGAACTTGAACTAACCAATTTTATACATAACTTTTTATAAATTTTAATATACAAAAAAATGCATAACAAATAAATATAACATTTTTACTTTTAATACATTTTAGAAAAATGTTGAGTTCATTTAATATACTTAAATCATTCTGGTTTTTTATTCAAAATTAAGTTGATAGATCTGTAGCATTTTTGCATGTTGTTCTTTTAAAATAATTATGTAAAATGTATTTATATTGAAAAATATTTAATATAAAATATATGTGGTACTTGTTTTGAAGTTTTAGTCCTGAGTAAATGGTACTACTATAGTACTCCATAAACACAACAAAATGCAGTTTTCTTTTTTCTACTTGACTTATTCATATTTCTGTGCCATATGTTACTGATGTGTTTCGAAACTGCGGCCCAGCAAGTGTACAGTGGTACTTCCTGATGCAATACATTCTTGTTATATATGTGGGTACTGTAAATACACACTGCAGCTGTATACAAAATATTGCATTTAATATGTACGCCATTGGTAAATTTTCGGTGCAATTTACTCTGGTCTTACAGGAAACTTAAAAGGCCAATTAGGCAAAAGCAATTCACAGTACATGTTTCAGTTGTGAAGTACGTATACCTTGACACTGTTCGAAACATGCCCACAGAGCAAAAATCAGATGGGAAAACACAGGGGAACCACAAAAAAAATTATGTATTTTCTTATTAGCTGGCTTAGTATGGAGATCCAGGAAATACTACTGGTGTGACTTTCTATGAAACACCTAATTAGAGACCACCCAGGGAACTTATAGGCATAACAAATTGGTACCATCACTTCATTAACAAGATATGTCAAGCTTAAAGTGTGACTATCTTTTTACCCTGGGGTGTTTGAGTAAGAGAGTATTTTCTCTCCTATAGAGCTGGGTTTACTGGCACTGCACTAAAGCCGATTATATTTGGGTCTGTTGAAGAGTGGCAGATTTGATATGGTGCAATTTATCACCTGTGATAAATAGGACACTAGTAAGACTTAGCTAAAAACGTGTGATGTGCCTGTAATAAAGGCAAGTGACACTTGAAGATAGAAAGGGTACAGGTCAGAAGAGCTCTTACCCTCTCATGTCAGGATGTGACCATTGACTGCACTGTTTTAATAAGGGTGTAGTTACCATTGGCACTGTAGGTGCAGTGGCTCCAGAGCCCAGATCCTAAGGGGCCCATTGATTTCGGGTAATGCTGTATTTCACTACCCCAAAGCAGTCAAAGTAGCTGTTTCCCTTGCTTGCACTAGGGCCCATGGCATCCTTGTTACATTACTGTTTTTTATCTGTCCTATGAGGGCACTGGTTGTCAGTTTGGGTGTGACACCACCAGTTTGCCACCTGGTAGTGCCAATGATTATACCAATGATTGCAGTGTAAAAGTCACCCTCAGTTACAGGTCAAGACCATGAACCCAGTTGAGCTACGAATCACGCTCGAGTGGTAAATATGATAAGCTGTGTTGATGGGATAGGAGAAGAGGTTGTTAACACATAACACATTGATAACATTCACAAGTTGGGAGAAGCTCTCATGAGCAATCCTAAGTATGTAACAGTTTTCTGACATAGGCCCACACCTTGCATTTACATGCAACATACATTTCAGTCTTATACGTAAAGGGAAGGTACACTTAGCCATATTGATGGGTGAAAGATGTTTCTTAAAATGTATTTTGGGATAAGTATGATTTTAAATGTAACTAAAATATTCTGATCATAAACATTTTATTCAATGCACAATTTTTAAAAAGGAATAAAAAGGTTACAAATTGCCATTTTCAGTGTGGATGTTGTTTTGATCCTCATTCTTAGAGCTTGGACATTTCAAAAAGATTGCAGGTTTTCAATGAGTAATGTTTGAATACAAGGTTCTGCAGCATTGTGGGGCAGAACGCCAGAATCTTCCAGTTCTCCCTGTTGCATGACAAGGGCCACCCAACCGATTATTGAAGCCACAGGAACTTTGTGTGGATAGGTAGTGTTGAGCTTGGCCCTTTCTGCACGGTCATCCGCAATCTTTTTGCCTTTGCCCTTCTGTTTTCAGAACCAGTTTTTGAGTCTGCACACTTTATCACTTCAAACCAGTGCTCAAGTGCTAGTGCTCTCTCCTTTAAACATGGCAAAATTGCTTCAAAACCAACTGGCTTATTTAATTTTCTTGTAAGTCCCAAGTGAAGTGGCACTTCATGTACTGAGGGTATGTAAATTAAATGCTATTAGGGGGACTGCAGCACTAATTGAACCACCCGCTACATACCTTTAAAGCATGTCCCAGGTGTACCATATCAGCTTGTGTGTACAGTTTTAAAATTACCATTTCAACCTGGCAAAATGAACCTTTTGCCAGGCCTAAACCTTCCACTTTAATACATATAAGTCACCCTTAGGGTAGGCCCTAAACATCCCAGAAGGCAGGGTGCACTGCATTTAAAAAGATGGAGATATACGTTTAAGCTTTACATATTCTGGTAGAGAAAAACTCTTAACGTAATTTTTTACTACTGCAAGGTCTACCTCTCCCATAGGATAACATTGGGTTAACTTAATACAGTTAATAAGTGATGACTTTCAATTGCGAGCAGGTGGGAATGGCGAGTTTGGTGTCTTCAGAATTGTCATTTCCCTTTCATGGAAAAGTTGGATTTTAAGTCATAATTATGAAAATAGCACTTTTTGAAAGTTCTCGTTTTCTTGTCCTACCTATTTGGTGCCAGTAGCCTGTTCCTGCGTCACATGGCAGTGTGTAGTTGGCAGTTGGGCTTTGTTTGTTTATCACTCCTAGAAAGTCACACAATTTCAATGTTCATGTAGCCAGCTTGGAGTCAGGGTAAGAGAAGCAGGAAAACTTCAAGAACGTCAAAGGGAATTCCCTAGAAATTTCTCCTACTTCAAAAAAGGCACACAGGCATAAAAATAGGACACTCTGACCAACTCTTCAGTACACCTCTGAACTATGGATACTACAGAAGCAGGATTGCTGTGTTGCTTTGCTGCCCGAAGAACTGCTTCTTTGTTACTTTACTGCCCTGCTAATCAGCTGCCCTGTTGTCTGCTGTCTTGCTTGGTGAGAAGGAAGTCGAGACCCGTACCCTTCATCCAAGGCTGGCGTGATTCTAATGATCAGCAGATGGATCTCCTGTTCTGAGCTACAGGGACATACCAAGCTCTACAGGCTCCCTGAGACTGCCCACCTCATCTGCTGCCTGGACCTACCTGAGCCCCGCTGGCCTCTGCTGAAGTAAGTTCCTAAACCCCCAGAGGTGCCCCTCAGGTCCTGGAATCTTGGTGTGGCATCAGTTGAGATTCTCTCTTAAGAAAGAGGGAAATCCTGAATGTTTGGTCTCTTCATGAATGGGCTTGTCCCACCCAAGATCATGTCACCCCACCTGCCAACGCACAGCTCTGGTGACCCAGATTCTTCATGCCACAGTGACTGCCAGTGACATCTGGCGATGCAAAATCTGCACTTCGTACCACAGCATCAACAGCTCGTGGTAATCGCCAACAAAAAGCTCCCGCAAAGACCGTTCAGTATGCACAACAGGATGTTCGTGCTGCAGCGACGACCATCTACAACGCCTAGCCTTCTTGTCACGCTATATCAATGACCATGCATGACACCCTCCCTGCTCCTGGTGGCCCCCTCCACAACAAATGCAATTCTTCATGCGGGAATTTTTAAGGTAACCCTTTCAGGGTACTAACCTGATCCCTGTATCCATCCTGCAGTTATTCGCATTCAGACTGAACTTGTGACTTTCACCTGATCTGGCACAACCAGATATCTGTGAGTGGCGCTTTGTGCTTTTAGACACTTTACTTACCTGAAATCTTTGAAGTTGCATGTCTCAAGGTCTACTGATTGGATTTTTGTTGTTTTGGACTCAAATAATTTAATACATCTTGATCTATTTTTCTAAATTGATATGCGATTTGTCTTGGGTTGTGTTTCCACTTTATTACTGTTTGAAGTGCGCCATAAATACTTTACTCATTGCCTCTAATTTAAGACAGACTGCTCTGCACAAAGCTATCAGAGGTTTAAACACAGTTTAATTTGGGTTTGCTGGTGTTTCACCCTGACATAGATCATGGTTGCTGACTGAGTAGGGTTTCATCCCCATCAACCAGCACACCAGTTTCCAACAGGTGAACAGTGCAAGTGGAAAGCCACCATCCCACATGTTGATGTGGCTTGCATTTGGTCAGTGTCATCGGATCGAAGTATCATGGCATCATGACACTAGGTGGCATGTGTGTCATCAAGACACTTCCATTAGTATATTCATGCATGACAACACCATCTGCTTGATCTTTTGCCAGTAACACGTGTAACTGGCAAATATTGCAACAATTCTATTGATGAACTTTAGTACTACAGCACTGACAGACGAAGGCTAGGCTCAAGCTCTTTCAACCTGTCCCATCACAGTCAAAGACTGGACAAGCCAATAGGCCTCACTTTTCTAAAAAAACAAATTTGTATGCCATTAAACAGCTACAATCACACTATCCCAATGCAGACTGCAGTACCCTAGGTAGTTACAAGACATCCTGTTAGTCAGGCAAAAATGTTTGCTGTAGTAGGCTGCAGTACTTTAGGCCCTCACTTGAGGTCTTTCCCATCTGCTACAAATGCTTGATGTAGGATGCTTTGGTACCATAAACTGGCACTACAGGTCCTATAGGATTAAACCACAGCCCTGACGAAACAGGTTACTAGAAAATTATAAATAGGCTAGGGCCACTAATTACTATAGCCTACCATGGGGCTCATGCAACACAACACAACATAACGCAAAATTATTTAAAATATAGCATTCATTTACTAAACATTACAAAGGCCCTACTGGACCTTGCTAAGTTATGTTGCAACATTCGAACACACATGAAAACTTTAGTAAATAAGGGCTTAATTGCCCTGACTGTGTCCTTATATTGAAGGGAGGATGAAACACTGGCAAATAATTACATCTGTGCTTTTGATTAAGCTATTCATAAAGAAGGCATGGCTTCAACATACAAATGAGAACATTTATTTGTTGCTGGTCTATTGATGTTTGCTTGGTTACTATGGCCTAAGTAAATAACCCAAGGATGGATTTTAATAGGGATAGTCATTACAGGGCTCTAAGTATATCTCTTGAGTGTTTTTCTCTCCTGTATTTATACATTGATATTTTGGCTTTATTCCAGCGGCCAGCAATGTGAAGATAGTAAAGAGGTATGTGTGGGTGTGAGCAGATGACAGAAAAGAGAACAATGATGGGGAATGTAGTGGAAGGTAGTGAGGCAGGATAATGGGTGAGCAGGGAGTACGAATGAATAAGTAAGGCAAGCGAGAGGCACAGGGAGTGAAAACTGCTTAAAGACTACTTGACGACCTCTATCACCAAAATCCGATGGGAACCATACCAGTACAATGTAAGCTTTTACAAGTTGCCATAGGCTTGAAGGATAGCTCATTTAACCAATGGCAAATGTTGAAATGTATAAAAAGAAACAATGGCTGATAGGGGTTGACCCCTTCTTCCACCATGTATATGCTGTTTAAATTACTGGTAACATGAGATCACAGACTACTTAAACTGTCTGTTGCAAGACCTAAAAAGGTCGGAGTATAAAAAGGTATGCCACGTGACAAGGGTCAATTTACTCTGTAAAGTGTACATGGGTGATCTCCTTTCCTCCAGTTGCATTTTCCCAGCCTTAGCCCAAAATCTGCTGATGACACTTAGCGTTGACTTCGTTTGTGAATGTAATAATGTCCTAAAGAGGGTTTTCTCATATGTAAGTTCAACTTTTAGATATAAATATTGAAAAAAGGGTTGCACTTTGGCATGCAATTTGGTATGCGTGTGCCAAACAGTGGCTCTTTACAAATTCAACAATAAATGTTATTAGAGCTAAAAGCTGAAGGAAACTGATTGAATGCTCACTCTACAACTTTTTATATTTCATTCATAATTCGGTTAGTAGTTTGGCATAGAAGCAAAAATTATTTTTGACTGTTTTTCTAAAGTCAAACTTGGGCAAAATAAGCTGCTGTTAAAAGGTAATGATGGCGTCCTCTAGATCAAAAATATGTACGATAGCCTGATTGATGCAGTTTCAGTTTGCTAACATTGAGGGACAGATTTGTTATACCGGGGTTGCATTACAGAAGTGGCACAAACTGGCAGAAAATGTTTATTTTGGATTTTTTTTTCAGTGCAAAACGTTTTTTCTCGCTTGAAAATGTCCCGAAAGATACTTAAAACAGTGATTTCAACTGCTTTGCTTTACTTTGCGACAATGTGGCATTCAACGTTCGGTACATAGGAGTTTCTATGTAACCACCCATAGTTATTAATGCAACTAATTATCTATTACCAATTGTAGGCAGGGCTTTACACCCAAAAATAAGGTTGGCATTAAAAAGGAGAAATGTTTTTTTTTCTCCAAACTTTTCCGACTTAGCATGTGTGTACACTTCCAAAGAGGTATAGGTATAGTATTTTGTACTAGAAAAATAGACCAGTACAAAACCAATGCTATACATGACACAGATCATTTTGAACTCTGAAGCAGAGTTCTGTTTTTGGCACTAGACAGCCTGATTGTGAACCAGTGCTCGTGAGAGAGGAGGTAAACACTATATCTTAGTAGTTATGGCTCTGTCCTACTCACCCAACGCAGCACAGCAACTTTGGTTTGGACTACTGTGCTGATTTGCATTCGTTTTTAGTAAACCTACTCCTTGGACTATCGCTGTAATACTGCTCTGGGTGATGCAGGTTTAAACCATCAGTGATGTGGTAAAACTGGATCACTCCCACAAAATATGCTTGTCAATGCCCCCAGCAAAATTACACTGGCTAAAGTGGTCAGTGGGGGAAATGTGCAGACACAGGCAGTAAAGGTCTTACTGCAGGTTACCCCTCACGTTCCTCTAAAAAACTTTATCTCAGAAATAAATACTCAGTTGTACATCTTGCGCAACCCGGAACTGCTCAAATGCATCATGTT
Source organism: Lissotriton helveticus (assembly GCF_964261635.1). NCBI lineage: Eukaryota > Metazoa > Chordata > Amphibia > Caudata > Salamandridae > Lissotriton > Lissotriton helveticus. The sequence goes on from NC_136059.1 coordinate 1,764,600,766, forward strand.
CAACGTACATTCCTTCTGCAAACACGCCATGGAAATCTAGGATTCAATCACAACCCACTCCCTTGATGTGGCCTTCATCACAGAAATATGGCTCAATCCCACTGTGACCACTAACATCACCACCGCCTCACCCAATGGCTAAAAGATGATACAACGAGACTGAGCAAACAAACACGGCGGCGGCATTGCCATAATTTTCAAGGAAACCATCCGATGCACCATCACCAATGACGACCCTACACTCCTCATGGAACACCTCAACTTACGACAACTAATCAATGCCAAGACGACAATAAGAGGCACCCTCTCTTACAGACCACCAGGACCCCAAGCAGCCTTCTGCGATGTCATCTCCATCCTCATCGCCCCCCCTTGCCATTGACTCCCACCACTACGTCCTGCTGGGCGACTTCAATTTCCACACTAATGACTCCAACAACATCAATACCGCCTACCTCCTGGAAAACCTCAGCAACATCGTCCTCACAACTGGTTGCTCAACCCACTCATAAATCAGTACACACACTCAATGCTGTCTTCATCTCCAGCGACAGACTAAAATGTACCCATGTCACAGAACTCACCTGGACTGACCAGCCATTGTACACTTTACCATCCCCGACAGAGCTTAGCACACCACCGCCAAGCATCACAACACCACCCACTAAAGCTAGGGCAAAGTTACAGAGATACAATAGACTTGGGCCCTCAATACCTCACAACCCAGAACCTCAGGAGACCTCAACCAGGCCATCCAGAGCAACACCTGGATCAACAAATGCGCCGACTGTCACCCCACTGAAACCAGCAAAAACCAACAAAGCCTCTAAACGGGCCAGCTGGTACATCCTCGAACTCAGAACCACCAAGCGCAACTGCTACCGACTCGAGAAGTGATGGCGCATCTCCCAGGACCCCTCAACAGAGCCGCCCAAAAGGCAGCCCTATGCAACTACCCCCTGCGCCTCAAGGAAGCCAAAAGAGCAGCAATCACCAACTGCATCAACACCTCTGCCAACCGCACGAAGGAACTATTAAAATCATCAAGGATTTCGCTAACCCACCATCCACAGAGAACACTAGCCTCCCCTCCCCAAAACTCTGCAACTCCCTCGCAGACTACTTCCACAGAAAGATAGTCGCCATCTACATCAACTTCGACCTCCAACCCACCACCCCTCACCTCAACAATCTCAATTCACCAGCGAACACAAGACAGACCATAACCACATGGTCTCCATTCAATGCACAGACAACCTCAACCATCATGTCGTCCATCCACTCAGGGGGACAAACCGACCCCTGCCCCACCTTCTCATCAGCCTCAGATCCAATCCAATCAGCTGGGAGCTAACCAGCATCCTCAATAAATACATCTCCACAGCAACCTTTACGGATAGATGGAAACACGCAGAGGCCAGACCGCTCCTGAAGAAACCCTAGGCCGACCCCAGCAAACTCAAAAACTACCAAACAATCTCCTTCCTCCCCTACCTGGTCAAAGTACTTGAGAAAGCCATCAACAAATAGTTAACCAAATACCTGGAACTCAACCACCTACTTCTTGCTTCACATACAGGATTCCATGCAAACCACAGCACTGAGACTTCTTTGATCGCTGCTTTAGACATCAGATCTCTCCTCGACTGCAGAGAAAGGGTGGCCCTGATCCTCATCGACTTGTCTGCTGCATTCAACACTGTCTCCCACCACACCCTCATCAACAGACTCCACAACACAGGCAATCATCAAAACGCCCTCAAGTTCATCACTTCTTTTTTTCTCGGGACACACACAGAGCATCCAACTGCCTAATTTCACCTCCGAACCCAAATACATCACATGTGGCATACCCCAAAGATCAGTCCGCAGCCCCACCCTGTTAAACATCTAAATAACCTCCCTCGCAACCATCATCAGATCCCACGGCCTCAACATATTCTCCTACGCCAATGACACCCAACTCATCTTCTCTCTCACCAACGACCCCACCAGCAGCAAATCTAGCTTCCGCAGAGTCACAACCGACATAATCAAATGGCTGAAAGACAGCTGCCTCAAAACCAACTCCAACAAAATAGCACCAGGAATACTGTCAGGCGGGCCTGTAACAAGCTACCCCTCAACCTCATAACCCCCCCCCCCCCGGCAGATACACATAGGGATGATAGAGCTGCACTCTACAAACAATGTTTGTTTGAGTAAATGTCATTACTGCATCATGGTTTACTTGCAAATTTATCTGCACTCTCTAAATCAGCAAATTGTAAGCATTTCCTAAAACAGTGCAAAAATGGACAAGACACCATCACACATACTATAAAGCAGAGACATACACAACCAAATTCCCTTTATGCTCTCCAGCCCAACATTTTATTGAGGATCATATGGTCTACTCCAAGACCATATCACTTTGGACAAACATGGACATCGTCCTTCAACTTTTCATTGGAAGTTTTCCTAATGCTAAGTGGCACTCCCTTAAAGTTGCATAAGGTAATTCTCAGTGTTATTTTCCTTTGTGTAATGGTTTCGATGCACCAGTGTAGAGTCCTGACAGTACACGCATATACAATAAAACTTTTCATAATCTGGAAGGTTGTCCAGGTTCTACTTTGCACATGTGCTAGCGGCGGGCACCCAAGATTCTCCAAAGACCTCTGCATGATCAGGGAGATGATTGTTTTACTAGAATTAAATAATTCATGAATATGTGGTAAATTATATTTCAATTTATATTATTGCTTCAAATGTCATTGACCTAATTGACTGCTTTCATTAATGTAATTCATTGGTCAATGCATTTGACACTCATGCGCTTCATCAGGAGCTTTATAAAACTGAGAATATCTGTTGATTGGATCATAGACAAGTAATACATTGTTAAATCACAGGCAAAAATTCTTTAAACGTAACTATGGGACAAGGCTGGAAAATGGGAAATCCTTACTTTTAAATGGAGGGGATGTAGGGAGACAAGTGACAAGAAGTTTAGGAAGGAGTGAGAAGCCATTTAGTGAGAGGCACTGTAATACAAACACCCACTCAAGAAGAGTAAACCCACTGCTCTTCATAAATGACGGTTCTAAAGTTACTAGACCACGAGGCACCCCCAACTCAAAATGCTTTCATAGCACTGACTTTTGGAGTGGGCATGTGAGGGAAAGTGGTATGGAGTAGAAACATTAGGGGGGAGTTCTGAAAAGGAAAAAACAAGGCAAAGAACAAACAATGCTTGATTCACCAAGAACAACATGATAGATGTTGACCTCTGAAATATGAGCGTTTGTTGTCTGTGCCCTGTTATCTTACCAGAATGAGAGAATACCATTGACCACAGTCATGTTATTCCTGCAACTCTCCCACACACTGTCACTAACGTCACAAACTTCATGGTTACTTCATCAGTGGCAATGAGCATAAAGCAAAGATAAACCTGACAAGCCTATTATATCATAGGAGACTTTGTTTGAACCATGTTTCATCCAAAGGGAGCGTGACTAGCTCAAGAAAAGTCAACACTCACCAAGGAATATCGGAAATACATCCCCCAAATGCACTGGTAACTGAATTTTGCTGATTGCCTTGTTCTTAAAATAAAACTTTTTACCAGGAAGAACATGCCAGTATATACTAGTCTCCTCTCATCCTACCTTCAGCTGAGAGGCAGAAAAGTGAGCGTGTACACCTGGGCGGGGCTGCTAGTATACTGATGCCACAACCAAGATGGTCACTGCACTGAGGCTCTTGGGAATTGTAGTCCAGATTGACAGTGCTGGGCAGAAGCAATAGAAGGCAGAAGTTAGTGGTGGCAATATCAAGGTGCAGTGAACAGAGGAAGAAATAGGCTGCAGCGCAACCACCAATGCATAGACCTAGCGATCCCATGGACCTTCCCACAAGGTAGGCCCCTGGCCCATCATACCGTTGGAGCATATCCTAGAGCTTGCACCGCTGTGATGTTGACAACAACCCCAAAGAACAGTAATAAATGTACTCCAGCCTAGCCTTAGAGTAAGTCAAGCACAACACATGGCCATTCATAGTCCTTAATCTCAGCCCTACCTCTGATGCTGTGCTCATGCCCACCCACACACCATCCAGGAGGAGGCAGCCATGAGGGAAAGCTGCTGCTGAGCGTTTCAGCGTCTCAGCTATCTCCCAGCGGCCAATCAGGGAGAGTATTTACTTTTTATTCCCTCAGGGGGACCAAGGGGACCTCAGGGTGTTAGTAGCCTCATGCGACGGAGCAGTGCCTGCCCTTTGTAGCCTTGACCTTAAAAGCAAAGGGGTAGCAGAGCCCCTGTTTGCTTTCTAAGACAAACTAAGTTGCCCGTTGCTTTTGCCACGTTTGTTGCCGCTGCTTCAGCTCCTTTTCCAGCCTATGTCACTGTGCCCGACCTGCTCGTGGAGACGTGCAGGTGCAGGTTTTCAGCAGGGCAACAAGCTGGTGGTACAGGCAGCTAGTGTTTCTGGTAGAGAATAAATAATTTTTGCCAAGATGGTCTGAGGAGTGCAGTACTCAGAAAAATTCAGTGACCCCTCTGCAATTTTTTTCAACCTTCTGTGGCTGTGAGGGGGAGCTGCTTCTATGCCCTGTTTGTGAGGCTGTTGTAACTGTAGGTACTGGATCTGGCTATTGGGAGTCACAGGGAGGACAGACCAGACTGGGGCAGTCTGAGTTCATAGTTAAGGTTTCACCACCAGCTCCACTGTCCAAGCAAGCAAGCAGTCAAGCAAGTAAGCTGGCTGGCCAATCTTCAATTAAGCGGTCTGTAGCAGCAAAGGAAGTAACCCTACAGTCCAGCAACTGTCTTCATTCCCACTCCTGCGTCCCGGGAGTGCGTGCGTGTGTCAGGAAACAATAACAGGGGAGGAAGTAAGTGGACGCAATTACTGTTACTGCTACTACTACTACTGTTGGTGCTGCTTCTGCACTGTACTGTGGACTTTGTTGCCCAAGTGCTCAAGTGAAATGAAACCTATTCCTGCCTGAGTTTTGCTGTTCATTGGCCACCTTGGTTGCCATTCTTCTGCCCCAACACACACTGGTGGGACTCTCTGTCCCAGGGAGCATTGTGACACTATTCCTGGGTGCCATAGTGTATGTTACTAAGCAGGGATTTCTATTTGTTAATATTCTTTATATTGAGTGGTTTGTTCCTTGCAGTTGTGATTTTTGCATGAATCATGGGGAAAAGTAGAAACTGTTAATGTAAAAGATAAGTGCCTCAGTTCAAACAGCACCATTCTGTCTTTTCTGAATCATGCAATGGAAGTCCTTACAGAAGAGATCACTAATTTAGAGGTGCAATTGGGTCAAACTCAAAATCAACAGGCCCGGTTCCCTCTACTCCTACATATGGGTTAGATGCTAATCCTATGAGATCCAGGCACAGCCCATATCTAATGGACAAACCTCTTTTGTCCCCGAGGCTCAGGCCAATGTCCCGTCCACCATCCAGATGGGTCATGGATGATCCCACAATCCTATGTATGTTAGAAAAAGGGGGGGGAGGCCCAAAAACCCTGAGTGATATCTACTCCAGATCGCAATGTGACTAATACTACAGGGAGACAAATGCAAATGCAATTGATGGACAGAATGTAGAACAATGTCATACATTCACAGAGATCTGGGCCTGAATCCATAGTTTTTTTGCTCACCATGCCATTCCAGTTTGGACCCAGCTATATGCAAATCAGTCTTGACCCTGCACCCAATGGAAACAGTTTAGCCCAAACTGCCAGGCCAGGTCCTCCCTGGACTGGAAACAAGCATCCTAGGGCCCGTTTCGGGCTATCAGCCCTCATCAGCCAGGATAGCTTGACTCCAGTGGCATGGAGAGCACAAGACCAACTTCTGGGCATACCCGTCCCAATCTGGGTGACAAATGCAAAAAGAACAATTGAGGGACAGAATGCAGAACAATGTCATACATTCACCCCAGTACAGAGATCTGGGCCTTAATCCATTGTTATTTTGCTCACCATGCCATTCCATTTTGGATTCAGCCATATGCAAATCAGTCTTGATCTTGCACTCAATGGGAACAGTCCATCCCGAACTGCCAGGCCTGGTCCTCCCTGGACTGGAAACAAGCATCCTAGGACTGGTTTTGGGCTTTAAGCCCTCAGCAGCCAGGATAGATTGACTCCAGTGGCATGGAGAGCACGAGTCCCACGTCTGGGCATACACCTCCCAATCTAGGTGACAAATGCAAAAAGAACAATTGATGGACAAAATGCATAACAATCTCATACATTCACCCCAGTACAGAGATCCGGGCCTTAATCCATCGCTTTTTTGCTCACTATGCCATTCCAGTTTGGACCCAGCCATATTCAAATCAGTCTTGACCCTGCCCCCAATGGGAACAGTCCAGCCTGAACTGCCAGGCCAGGTCCTCCCTGGACTGGAAACAAGCATCCTAGGACCAGTTTCGGACTTTCAGCCCTCATCAGCCAGGATGCTTTTTTCAGGTCCAGGGAAGACATGGCTTGGCAGTTCGGTGCTGGACTGTTCCGATGATGCACAGGATCCAGACTGATTTGCATATAGCTGTGTCTGAACTGGGGCGGCGAAGTGAGCTAAAGAATGATGATGTATTCAACCCAGATCTGTGACTGGGGATGAGTGTCTGAAAATTTTCAGTGCTTCATCCATCATCTCCTTGTGTTTGCTTAATACTACAGGGAGAGCTGGGAGAATTTGCCATTAGCATTGGGAAAATGTAACTCACTACAATCCCTCAATAAGATGGAATTGAATGTCTTAGGTACACTCATACAGAAGGTCTCAAGACTGGAAGTAAACTACCTCAGTTAAGAGGTTGAGCTCATGCGAGTGCATTTGGAATCCCACATTATTCCCATTGGTCAGCCCTTGCCAACCACCTCTATGGGCCCCATTGTTCCTATTACTGTGGACACCTGGGCCATTCCTAATCAATTGGCTAATTCAGCTTAGGGAAAGGGGCCCAGGGTGGACTTCATTTGTCCTAGCAAATCTATTGCTGGGCCCAATGATCTTTCTGCAGTTGGACAGTGGGCTTTATATTCTTTGCATCACCCGGCAGAGGGAAGGGGTCTCCAGTCCTCTGAGGAACAAGGTGTCCATCAGGCCCATGCTCCTATTGACTATCCTGCTGTGATTGAAGATCGAATACCTGCATCTCCTGCGTCCAATGAGGCAATTTTGCAAATCCCACCAGCATGCACACCTTATGTTTTATTTCTAGTGAATGCCCCCACTAAAAAAAGCAGAAACTGAGTCTTATGACCAAGTAAAATATAAGGTGGTACATGTGTTAGCTAGGAAACTTTCTATTCCCTAGTCCCAGTGGCTATTTGAGGAAATTATTATGATTAGGTGAACTGAATTGATTGGGGACAGCCCAAAGGCTATGGGTGGTGATCCCTTCTGTTCAATTTTCCAAACTCATGGAGGCCAGGTTTTTGATCCTGAGCAAATTTTTATCTCTTTTTCCTTCTGGATCAATCTCGGTTATTATCCCCTAGGCTTTTTCATAATCCCATTTCGAGAGAGAGAGTTGACCAAAGAGGAAAAGTTTTTTCCAGGGAGGTAGAAATAACTCACAATACTCACTCAGCTCAGTTATTAATTGCTCCTATTTCAGACAGAAATTGATTGCATGCACTATCTGAACTGAATGCGTTGGATTGACTCGATGAGACAAAGACTGGCACTATCTTGCTTGGTGCGAACCCTAGTGTGTCCACAAATCACCTGAGTATTTTGAGTTGGAATATTGTGGGAATCCAGGGTAGAGTAGGGGACCACAATTTCATAGTCTTCTTGGAAGCTCATGATATTATCAGTCTGCAGGAGACATAGGATTCAAAGGGGAATTCTTCCTGGAAGACTTTGTGTCCCTTAGTATTAAGGACACACCGTCTCTAAGTGGTCAAACCAGAGAGGGCATAGTCACTCTTGGGAGAGTGTTCCTCACCCGCAATATTAAGATGATCCTACTGACTCTCCATCTTTTTGACAGTTTTATTAACATTTTGATAACTCACAAAGCATTCTACATATTAATATATATAACCCCTTGATGGCAAAGAGGATGCAAACCTTTTAGTGGAGGTTTGGAGGTTTCTTGATGCTTTTCTCTCCTCTTACCCCATTAAAAATAAATTAATGCTGATCCTAGCTGGAGATTTCAATTTACACCCATGTAAGGACTATTTTTTATTTGACCCTGAGGATTATGAAGGGCTCCTTGTTGACCAGGTGCATGTTAAACACTCCCCCCAAGGCACTTCCCTAAATGATTTGGTTGCTAATTTTAATTCATGTAACCTACTCTCTTTGTGAGCACTTATGCAACCGGATGGTGTCCCAACTTTCAAGGGCCAGGGGGTGAGATCTTTTATTGATTATATTTTTGTATCTAGGTGGCTCTTTTCCTCCTTGATAGATTTTGCCCCAATATGGAATCTGCACAGTCATTACAATCTCTTGATTGCCTCATTTGTGTGGGGGGGAAAGCTCAGGGATATATGTGTTCTGTACTGTATCTTAGTTATCACTGAAGATAAGGGGCATAGAATTTAATGGGGAGATATCATTTCAGGTGAATTTAATGCTGATATGCTAAGGCTCTGTCAGGAACAGTTTCAGCTTTTTCTTGATGACAAGACCACAGATTTGGATATATGAAGTACTTGTAACTTCATTTGTGAGTATGTTAAACAGACCATCACTCACTCAGGACCCATAGGTCCACCTAATCCTGTAGGTGGTTCGATAAAAATTATACAAGGACAAGAAGAGAGCTGTTGTCCTTTCTTAAATGTACCCCCAGCAGTAGAATTGAAAACAAAAGGTGCAGATTGGCCCTTTAAATCAGCAGTTGCAACTAGGAAACTATGGTCAGAAGCTATGGTCAAACCTAGTGCAGGCTCCAAGGATAGCACCCGGTTTTGGGGGGTCTTAGACCATCACTTCTCAGATCAGGTGGTTTCAGTGCTGGCACAGGCTTGAATAAATCACTATCAGCTCTACATGAGTGTGGCGCTCTAGCATCTGCCCAAAAGGCCACCTTCGATTCTGATACACTTACTATTCCGTGGTCAGAAGTCAAAGAGTCCATTCTGGTGCTCCCTCAGCACAAGACTCCTGGGGCTATTTGTGTTCCAGGTGATCTGCTGAAATCGCTGATGGGTCATTGCAAATAGATGCGGCTATCATAAGTCCGCACACAGCGGGCCTGGAAGCGCTCTGTAATAAACCCTATTTTTAAAAAAGGGGACAGGCAGGATCCTGCATTCTACACACCAATATCGTTAATCGATATTGAAGTGATAATAGGAAAAGTAATTTTGGAGAGGCTTTCCAATTGGGAAAATGAGTAAGGAATCCTCTGTGACCAGCAATACGGTTTTAGATCAGGATGTGGAACAGTTGAAAAAAATCCTAATCTGTACCTTTGACACAAAAGTACACAAGGGCTAAGGGCGGCTTGGTTCACCTGGTCTCATGGGTCACAGCTCAGCCTTTGACTGTGTCAATAGAGACAGGCTATGGGCTGATTTGGGGTCCCTAGGGGTGGACCCGACTCTTACAACTTTTATGAGAAATGTACATAGTGATCACACTGGGTGGGTAGTTTTGGTCAAGATTGGGAACAAACTCAGACCTTTAAAATAAATAAAGGTGTTCGTCAGGGCAGTATTCTTCCCCTCTTTTAGTAATTATGTACATTAATCGCCTAGAAGAGGTTTTAATTGATATTGAAGCTGATGTCCCTAAAGTAGGGGTAAGAGCTAAACCAGTTTTATTATACACAGACAATGCAGTTTTAATTGCCAGTAGGGCACGGAGTCTGCATCATTTGGTGGATTAATTTGTTGATTTTATGTGTAGCTTGGACCTATCCACACATTTCTGAAAATTAATTATATGTTGCTGGGTCCCAGGGGTACTAAATGCGGTAATCCCTCAGCTTAGGGTCAGGCTTTATCCAGGGTAGGAAATATTTCCTATCTGGGTTTGCTCCTTAATTAGGGCCTTATTTGGAAACTTCTTTTATCTGAAAATAGAGTGGCCCTCTAACGTGCAATTTTCTGGCTTCAAGATTTTGCCAGGCACACTGGGCATAAGTCCCCAAAACTATTACTTGAGGTCTATAAGGCCAAATGTTTCCCGATGGTCACCTTTGGCAGAAAAATCTGGGGGTATGCCATTACAGACTGTTTTCAGGTGATAGAGAACAAAGTCCTGAGAAATATGCTGCCCATTGGTCAAGGAAACCTCACTGCAATTGCACACCAAGAGTTAGGTAGGCCATATAGTGCAGATTTTATTCAGGTTCGCCCCTCCTAAAGTGGTGTTTGGTTTGGTATAAAGAGGATTTGCATTTTAATAGGATTGTACTTCAGGATTTTTTGCTCTTAGACAATGTGGCTCATATTCCATGGTTACAAGTCTTAAAAAAAATGCTTAGGTAATTAGGACCTGAGGAATAACAAAAACGGATCTTGCATGAGTTAAACACACCTTCTCCAAATGGGTGACTATTGAACTGGAGAATTCTGCCTTGATAAAATAGACCTTTCGGAAGAACTCCCTGGTTAAGTCTGTGGGTCGAAGAAAGTCCTATTGCCACTGGAAGATGTCTAATAGGCACCAACGTCTTTTAACATTTTTACAGCAGCATATTTTTCACCTGCTTTTGTGCCGGAAGGGGGTCTGTTATAAACTGCCTAATATGCGTATTTGTAGTTGCAATAATACTTTGATCTGCGACTCCATGCATATTGCACTTGTGTGTCCAATGTTTTCATACCTACGTCACAAGTATATCATGCCTCTGCTGATTATGGCACACTTTAGGCAAATCAGACCGACATATCTCTATAGCTGCTAGCGACACCAAAAGTATGTTTCTTGTTTCTTTCTGGTGAACTTTTGACTACCCATTAAGTCTGCAATGCAGGGTTTTAGTTTTTGTTGGACTAATACAGGTCCTCATAGTTCTATTAATTGTATTGTTTTTAAACTGTTTGGATCAAATTATATTTGATGTAATTTATCTGAGGTTTTATTATGATTTGTTGCTGCTGTATATGGAGTTGTATATTTGTAGATTTACTGTTGTCAAATGTGTTGTACACTTTTATGATTTTACCATAAAATGTAATAAAGTTTAATGAACTAGAACTGAATACTCAAAGATACTGCACAACACTCCCATAGAAAATAATAAAGGCATGCACTCAATATACCACCCCATAGGAAATAACATTGAATAAATTACAATATTTTTAAATTTTACCTATTTTTATTAAAAGTGTAATACATTTTGAAACATGTAATAGTAACATTATTTTGAAATAAAACAAGTACACATAGGGGTCTATTATGATAGTGGGCAGACAATGCCCGCCCGCCACAGTAACGGTCAACCAGACCGACCGCAAGAGGTGCGGCGGTCCCGCTGTGCCTAGCAGGATGCGACCGCCACCATGGCGGTCGCATCCTGTATATTTAACACTGTGGCGGGCGGTGCTGTATTCAGCACCTGCCACAATGTTAAACAGGCATGTTGTGCATGCAAATGCAGGGGGGTACCATAGGTACCCCCCATGTGCACCTCCCACCCCACCAACACTTGCTGCTTCCTACATGCAGACACCGCATTCCTTTCCATGGCGGCAACGCATGGAAAGGCACCTTCCCGCCTGCATTAAATTATAGATGAAGGTGTCTTGCAGACACCGCCACCATATTATAACCCTTTTCCACCTGGTCGACTGGCGGAAAAGCATCAACAGTATTCCTGTTATGATGGCGGGGTAAATGGCATGCGGGCGGTGGTAAATAGCGGTCGGTTCGCCACTGCCATGCGGGCGGTGGCGATCTGCCCGACATACTAATTGACCCCATAATGTTTAATTAAATGTATGAACTATGAATTAACTAGTACAATTCTATTGAGGTAGAGATATATAAATGGACTTACGTGTAATTGTGTACTTGGAAACGATGAATAGCAAGAAGGTGCAATTTTTCACCTAGGAGCAGATTTACACACGAGTAAATCTACACATGTAAATTTACCTTTGTGAATAAGGCCCAATGTTACAGTCAATGAAAAGGATGAGCAAAAGAAGGGAAGGCGGCTGCATGTGTTTAAGAGAAGATAGTTTAGCGAGTTAGGTGGGGAAACAAGAAAGTAAGCAAGTTAGGTGGGGAAACAAGAAAGTAAGCAAAGAGCAGAGCCTGCTTCTTCCCAAATTAGGGAAGGATGTGAGAGTGTCAAAAAAGGGTATGTAGGACACAAAGTGACAATTTACAGATGAGGGTGTGGTCACATGTACTAAAAAGTCAAGGTGAATCACAGAGATACTTGTACCAGTACAAAAGACTTTACCTTATCTAACCATTACTTGTAATAATGTATAAAGTAAAACATGTTCATTCATTCAGTGACCCTACACATTTGACATTATATCTCAAGTTTACAAGTTTCTTTGCAGACAGTTGTGACAGTTGTCAGAATGCAAATGTTAAAAATCCACTCAGAGCTGAGCACAAAGCAATTATATTATCACAATTCACAAAACACAAAAAAAAAAAGATGCAACGCTAGATAGGGACTCCCACTGCCCTTTCAAGCCAAACAAATCTCATAGAGCCTTCAATAATCTGTGTGAACGCTTTCATTTAGTGGATGCGTGGAGGCTCCAGAATCCTACAGGGAGGGATTATACCTTTTATTCTACACCGCATGACTCATACTCCAGGATTGACTACATCCTCATAACACAGAATGGGGTACCCAGAATAGAGTCTACCAACATAGAGCCTCGTGTGTTGTCGGATCATTCTTGTATTTCCCTGTCCATTGCAAATGCCAAATCATCTCCCCGTCAGACGTCTTGGCGCCTGAATGATGAGATATTAAGCGACGCTCAACACAGATCTACAATACAAGCTGCCATTGTCTCTTACCTGCAAATTAATAAAGAAGGGGACACATCTGATCTTATTAGATGGGATGCTATGAAAAGTACATTACGGGGAGTATGTATCAAGATTAGGTCTGCCATGAATAAAAATTATAACGCGAAATTAGAATCCCTTGAAAGTGAAATTAGAGATCTTGAAAGTAAGCATTTAAGGTTAAGAGACGATATGACTCTTTATGCTCTGGCAAATAAGAAATATGAACACAATAAGTTAATAAGTGAAAGGGCGGGAGTTTGGCTAGACAAAGGAAAGAGGTTTAAGATTTGCGAATCCAATAAAGCGGGAAAGAGTCTCGCTTCATATTTGAAATTTAAAGTGCAAAAAAACTGTATTAACATCCTTAAGGACGCCTCAGGGAACTCACATTCTGATCCAGACAAGATAGCTGAGGTATTTAGAGTGTTCTATGAGGACCTGTATGCAAAAAATACAAAGGTGGAGGAAGATAAAATTAAGAGTTATTTGGATGAGTGTGACCTCCCAAGGCTGACCGCTGAAGACCAGATTAGTCTAAATGGCCCAATCAGTACTGAAGAAGTGGAAAGCGCGATTAAAAAATTGAAAACAGGGAAGGCACCAGGCCCAGATGGCTTTACAGCAAAATTCTATAAAACATTCCCAACTATGTTAACTGGGCCCTTGATAAACCTATTCCAAGAAATAAATAGCTCTGGTGAAGTAAAAGGCACCCTGGCGGAGGCAACAATTGCAGTACTCCCGAAGGAAGGGAAAGACCCATCGCTCCCAAAAAACTACAGGCCAATTTCGCTAATTAATATTGACTGTAAGATTCTAGCAATGATACTTTCCGCACGTCTTCAAAGGGTGCTCCCACAATTAGTCCATCCATCTCAAGCGGGCTTCCTAAAGCATAGGTTGTCCAGTGATAACACACGGATTTTGGCGCATGTGTTGGAAAAATCTAAACTTCTAGAAACCCCTACAGTAGCGATAACGTTAGACGCCGAAAAGGCCTTCGATAAGGTTGATTGGGTCTTTCTCAAAGCAGTCCTCAATAAATTTAATTTGGGGGAAACATTTACACGGCTAGTGATGTCACTTTATTGCTGCCCCTCGGCGCGAGTTAGAGCTGGTGGATCGTTCTCATCTTCCTTTTGCTTAAAGCAAGGTACGAGGCAGGGGTGCCCTCTATCACCCTCGTTATTCTTGTTGGCAATTGAACCATTCTTACATCATATAAGGGAAGATCCTAAAATTGCAGGTATACCCTTTGGAGACTGCACGGTTAAATTGACAGCATACGCAGATGATGTGCTTGTCCTGTCTGAAAGGGCGGATGAGGCAGTGTCTGCACTCATGTCGGACATTGAAGACTTTTCGAGGGTTTCGGGCTATAAGCTCAATAAAGACAAGACGGAGGTCAAGCTGCTAAATAACATAGGGGATAAGGGGATCTTGGGGGATTCTGGTCTTACATGGCAGCCCAAATGCTTTAAATACCTGGGGTTGGACTTCGATAAGGATTTAGTCTCCACTTTAAGAGTAAATGAAGAATCGACTTTGAAAAAAGTGTCTACTCTTCTAGAAAGTTGGTCCCCAAAGTTTCTCTCATGGTGGGGTAGGGCAGAAACTCTCAAAATGATGTCAACACCATTAGTTAACTACATGGCCAGTATGCTCCCTATGACGTTCTCTAATAATTTTGTCTTAAAAATAGACCAGCTGTTTGGTAACTTCCTGTGGCGGGGCAAGAAAGCCAGGATATCCCTAAAGAAATTACAACTGGCAAAAGATAAAGGTGGCCTGGGGCTACCATCGTTCAGAAACTATCAGACAGCCTTTCTGTGTAAGCAAGGTGCTCAATGGTTAATGAAATCACCAACTTACACTCCTGTGTGGATTGACATTGAGAGATCAATGGTGGGCAAAGCTCCTCTTGAGTCTTTGATCACCATGGATCTGTCACACCTCCCTCACTCCAGATACATATTGTTAAATACCAGAAGGGCCCTACTTAGACTTGACCAAACGCACAAAACCAAATTGACATTCTCTAAATCATCATGCATGTCATTATGGAGAAACCCCTACCTTAAACACACGGGTGTGGAACTCTTCTGGGAGTCATGGTCCGAAAAAGGTATTAACCTGGCTGGAGACTTATATGACAACAGCGAACCAATCCCGTTCTCAAGCCTACAAACGAAGTTTGACCTAGCCCCGATAGACTTCTATAATTTTCTAAAAGTTAAGGCGACATTAACCAACCGTAATTTCACACCCTACAATCCGTGGCTGATAACACATCTCCCACGCATCATGCACTCAGGTCACTTCGTTTCCAAGGTGTATAAACTGTTGCTACCACTGCCCAGCAAATCTCACAAAAAAGTTGAAGCGAAATGGGAAGCGGAACCTAACTCCACAGGAATAGAGTGGGATTGGGAATTGATTCATAAGTCAGCACTTGTCCACAAAGTATCACCCATCCTATTCCAGACGAAGTATATGCTCATAAATAGGTCGTTCTGGACTCCGGAAAAGCTATTTAAATGCAAATTACGTGATTCTCCGAAGTGCTGGAATTGCCAATCAGGGACTGGTGATCTTCCTCACATGTTATTCAACTGTCCCCTGCTGGAAGAATACTGGGAGAAAATATTTGTATGCATTCATCATGTGTTTAAGATAAAGCCAATAAAGGAATTTGTATATGTCATTCTAGGGGGGTTGGAACCGCGTTTAGCAAATGAGCATGATCGCCAGCTTTTGGATTTAATGTTGACACTGGCATGTAAGGTTATTTTGTGCAAGTGGAAATGTGCTAAGGAAGTAAATTTCAAAATTTGGCAGGAATGGCTGTCTTTCCTCAGAGGTGCCACGAATCAGGCGTTACAGTCCTCTACGTGGAGTCCATCTAATAAGAAATTATGGAAGACACTAGACAGTTCATCCCTCCACTTTGAACCGCCTTGAAGCAATGTGACCTTGTAGTAGTACCTTGGATATATGGGTGTGATCCTAGTAGCTATGTCAGAACTATCCCCATTCATCCACACGTCAAGTGTTTAACAACTTGATCAATAACCATGTGACAAGCAAGAGTGATTCTTCTCTTTATTCTCTTTATTTCTATCATTTGTAGTTTCTGTATTGGTCTGACAACATCTGTATTAATTCACTTTTGATGGAAGATTTAATGTAATGTCTTTTGCTTTGTTTTCTTACTTCAATAAAAACGATTTGAAATAAAAAAAAAAAAAAAAAAAAAAAACAATTCACAAAACATCTAGTAAGGCAATTTTAAGAACCCAAGTTCATATCATGACCTCTTGTCAGATAAAAACACTATGGGCCCGATTACTTTGTTGGGGGGAATGCGGTCCGCCCGACATCTGCCATTGCCGTCCGCCTGCTGCATTACGATGGGACGGATAGAGGCACTGGCGGGAGGGACAGTCCGCCGCGCTTTCCACAGGCTTAAGAAACTGACATCATGTTCCCATAATCAGGGAGAGCCAGCCTCAGCTCGGCCACTGGGATTATTATGTCAATTTCCGATGGCCTTTCTGACATGGAAAGGCTCTCAGAAAATAACCCCCGTCCGTCCGCAGCCCCTGCTATGAGGCCGATGTGGCACCTTTGGTGCCTCTTAAACATCCCTGCACCAGGTGGCAGGCACCATGAGGTGCCTGCCACAGGGTGCAGGGGTGTTAAAAAACATTCATTTTACAATGGAAGCTTGTGCTGCGGGCCTTTTCTACGTGCCATACAAGGTGCCATTGTAAAATGGAGGTTTCTGATCGCCCATAGGGTGGTCGCATCAAAATTGTGAGGTTAGGACCGCCGACCTATGGTCAGGCAGTTTCCAGTCTGCTGCAGTGCATCCGCCCGACATCATAATGATGCCCTTTATCATTAAAAAAAGTACTCATAATTTAATTGTGACATTCATACTTTTCCTAGAGAGCCTACCATAAGAAAAAACGATTCACTGACAAAATATCAAAACCCAAAATATCGAGCACACAAAATATTGTATTCCTATAACTATAATGTAAATGACAAAAATATTGAAAAAAGTATGGTTTTACACTAATATTGAAAAATATATACAAAAATATCATAGTAAACATTAAATATATTAGCATTTAACAGTAATATAATGTAAATTAAATATATTTAAATAAAAATAAAAACTATATATGGATATATACTTATTTAAAAAACACATATGCATATGTATGTGTGTATATTTAGTTGCACATATAAAATGTAAAACTATTATTAAAATAATCATTTTAAATTACATTTTAATTTACATTTTTTTAAATATAAGAAGTATATGTATATATATATATATATATATATATATATATATATATATATATATATATATATATATTATATATATATATATATATATATAGATATAGATAGATATATATAATACAGTTAAAACCGTAACATATACATTGGATTTCTTTTGTAAAAACATACCAATTTAATTAACAATAAAAAAGTAAACAATTTACAAGAATACATTTTACTGAAAATATATTATATATTACGATCATTACTAACTGAAAACACATAATTTTAAATACACAGAAACATATCATTTTAAAAAATGTATCACAAAACTATAACATTATAGGAATGAATGAATTGAATGAATTTGTATTTGTAAAGCGCACTACTTACCCGTGAGGGTCTCAAGGCGCTGGGGGGGTGGGGGGTGCTGCTACTGCTCGCAGAGCCAGGTCTTGAGGAGCTTCCTGAAGGTGAGCAGGTCCTGGGTCGGCCGCAGATGGGTGGGGAGGGTTTTCCAGGTCTTGGCGGCGAGGAAGGAGAAGGATCTGCCGCCGGAGGTTGTTCGTTGGATGCGCGGGACGGTGGCCAGGGCGAGGCTGGCGGAATAATACATATACTATTCCCACTCCAGTCTGTGCAACTCTAGTGAAAGCGTTGGACTCAGATAGGCTAGAGTTACTCTTCCCACTCCAGTCTGTGCAACAGTAGGGAAAGAGTTGTACTCAGGAGGGGTAAGTTTACCATTACTACTCCAGTCTTTGCCACAGTAAGGAAAGCGTATAAATCAGGAGGGCTAAAGTTTACTATCCCCACTCCAGTCTGGGAAACAGTAGGAAAAACGTTAAACTCAGTAGGAGTAAAGCTTACTATTCCGACTCCAGTCTGTGCAACAGTAGGGAAAGTACTTCACTTCAAATGCATGCCTTATTTTAAAACAAGTATTAATTTTCATAAAATTGTAAAACTATTAACACAAAATTAAATATATACATTAAAAAAACAATTAAACTATTAAACTATTACAATAATTAGACTATAGCCCCGCAATCCTAGCAACACACATTTGACATATCTCCAAATAATTGTTTTATATTAATTACACAATGTGCATAACGAATTAACAACAATTATTAATAATACATTAATAGTTAATAATCAATACATTATTATTTAATTAACTTCCCACCCTACACCCCTACAAACCCAACAACCCGCACCTAAAATATAAATGACAAAATTTGAACGTTTACACAATTTACATAATCAGTTCACAATTAAATATTTGATAAAATATCAATAATTAATCATTAATAAATTAGTATTTAAATAACTTCTCACCCTATACCCCTACAAACCCAACAACACATACTTAAAATAGAAATAAAAAATATAATATTAAGGTTTCTTTAAAGTAGTTATACTTAATTAACATCCCACCGTGTACCCCTGCAAACCTTACGACACTATAAAATATTATTTCACAATTAAATTATAAATAACTTAAAATTACAAACTATATTTAAAAACATTAACAATTACACAAACAAAATAAAATATATGAATATCATTTAAACACATAAGAAACTTAAAAAATGATATTTCTTATCTTACAAAATCAATACTTTTGTAAACCATATGTTTGCATCACAATATTAAAAACTCAATATTTGTACAACTCAATATTTTTAACTCAATATTTTGTCCGAAGACCGAAAAAAACAGTTTATACTCTGCGGCAGCCAGGTAGTGCTGGCTCATCTCAAATGCGATCTTCTTACTTTCCTTGCTGAGTATATGTATGCCTGCTACTGCAATGTATATTTCCCTCGAGTCCATCCTATAGCAGATTTTGAAGACTTCCCTGCAGCGCTGTGTGTTGTACTTTCAAAACAAGGGACCTAGAAAGTGCCTTCTGTGCTGCAAGTTGTTGGCGCATAAAACCATGAAGTAAGCTATTGTTTCTGGGCATCCCAAAGCACAGTTACAGGTGACTGAAATGCTGTCCGCAGACCTCGACAATTTTTCAATGAGGGACAATACCAGCAGAGTAGTAAGGGTCTGATTACCACTGCGGCCGTCCATTGGAGCTCCATAGTCGTGGTGGCGGCCTGTGAACCCCCATACTGGCTCTCCACCCGCCCGTATTATGACTATGGCATTTGGCCCACCACTGGACTGCTGCTACTGCCAGGGATCTACAATCTCAAAGTAAGCTCGCAATGAAAAGGGTGGCAGTGAGGAAACTAAGGGGGATCTAGCAAGGCTCCCTGTCACCTATGTGCATGGAGGTGCATGCAGAGGAGCACACATTGTGCCCCTCTGTATTTCTGCACCCAGTTTTGCTGCACAGAAAGAAATGCACACCATTGTGCATTTCTTTCTGTGCAGGAATGGGCTGCGGCGACCCTTGTGCCTTAGATACGCACTGCCGTGGGACCTGCTAAAGCAGGACTGCTCGCACAGGATTAACTAGTAATCCAGCTGTCGGTATGACTACAGGCTTGGCGGTCTTGCAGCGGGGCGCTGGCTTGGTGGCCCACTGCAAGACAGCCAAACTTATAATCAGGCCCTATATCTGAATTGGATGTATGAAGGTCTTTTTTCTTGCAGGGAAAGATCATATCATTGCAAGGTTCAAAACCGGGCTCTAATTTATGATTAGGTAAATATTGTAAAGAGATTTTTCTCTGCCACATCCTCTAGCTGTGCATAGCCCCAAAATAGTTTTTTCATCACTAGTAGGGAACCCTTTTCATCTGCTCAGGGTTCAGCTATAGATGTTTACCCCCATTTGCAGTGAGAGTGTTCTTAATGTGCCATTGTAGAGGGCAATACTTCCCGCTTCTTCGCAAGTCCTGGAAAGCTTTTCTAGAGCACTGTCAGAATAGGGTTGGTCCACACATGGATTAAGTAACGTACTAGAATTATGGCTATGTGATTTTCTAATCTGGCCATGCCCAGGACTAATCCCAATGCTGCCAATTACTTTCCTGGTCCTATAAGGAGCATTTGTCAAAAACCTGAATTCTCTGTGGTTTATAATAGCTGCATATTTTTGCACCATATATGCTTGCTGCCAATGCTTTTCATTTTAGACGGTTAGTACTGGCTTGACCAAATGATTACCAGTTTTATATTAAATCTTACAACTGTACCACCATGTTGACTCAGGGTCACTGAGTTGTTTGCTAATTATTCTGCCCAGTTAAGGTGGTCATCAAGGCAGATACCATTGTTTGATTTGGTTCCCATATATTTTAAAAATGGAGTTGAGCTTTCCTCGGGTTTTGATAATCATACAATTGTTTTTTTCCATATTGATGGTTAGTTTCTTGTTTCGGCAGAAATGCCCGTAGCCCGATAATTAACTATGAGTTGAGTTTTCTATGCATGCCAGGATTACACCATCACCTGAAAAAAATAGAATTGGTATACAATTTACCTCTATTTTTGGTACATCGAGATTAAGATCGATGAGGAATTGGCATATCTCATTTATATATATTTTGAATAATGGCGGACCAAGAACACGTCCTTATCTTACTCCCGTATGTATTTCAAAAGCATCCATACATTCTCCATTTGTTCGGTACTTTACACTCGCTTTATTACCATTGTGCAAATCCATCAGTATTGTCAGATATTTAGTTGGCAAACTTTGTTTTTCAGGATATTCCGCAATGGAGATCTATAGACACTATCAAAAGCAGTCTTTAAATCAAGTAAGACCATATATAACGTAGACCTATGCAAGACCACATACTTTAGACATTTCAAGCACAGCCTCATCACCTGATTTATTGCACTTTGCCCTTTGTGGAATCCTGCCTGTAGGTGAGATATAATATGGTTGTCACCCATCCAGCCCTCCAAACATTGCAGAAGCAATTTCTCAAAGATTTTGACAATGCCATCCAGGAGCTAGATGGGGTGATAGCTAGCCAGATCGTGTCATCTCCCTTTCTTGTGGATTGGCACAATGATGGAAATCTTTAACCCCTTGAGCGCTGGTGACGGAACCAATCCGTCACCAGCCACGGGTGGGCTGTGCTAATGACGGAGTGGTTCCATCACGGCCCGGTTGCCGCGCCTGTGCGGCATCAATTTCGCGCTTGTGCGGCGCGTTCTATTATGCGGGCGGGCCGTGACGGAACCACTCCGTCACAAGCACAGCGCACCCATGGCTGGTGACGGAGTGGTTCCGTCACCAGCATGGCGGCGCCGCGCGGACCCCCCTTCCCCCACCATTGCCATGGCGGAAATCCCGCCGTGGCCAAGGGGTTAATGAGTCAGGAACCATTTCTTGAGACTAGATTGCAAATAAGCCAACTGTTAGTACTTTTAGACATATATCTTGGTTGTTCTTAAACACCTCAATGGGACTCTTTCTGGGCCAGGGGCTTTATGTGATTTTTGGGCCTATCTCACTTTTCTGAAATTGTGCCTAAGGATCATTTGGTAACATACTCCGAAGTTTAATTTGTATTCTACCCTCTGACTCCACAACATCGTGGATCATGAAAGTGAGTTCAGTGGTTTTTGGTACATGGCAGAGATGTGCAGGTCCTCTTACTCCTGGACTGATATTTCCTTCCAAAATGTAGGCCAAGCCGTCGCTGCCCCATTTTATGATTTCCCAAAATGTTCTGGTGATTTTCCCATCAATTTCTATTTGTAGAGCTTGCCATGCCCTGTGAGATTGAATCTTTTTTTTATTTTGAGTAGTTGTTTGTAGGTTTTTCTGGCTCCTCACTGGGCAGCTTCCCCACTCTCTCCTTCATGTCAGTTTTTGAGCTCTGCAGCCAAGTCTCTTTTCGGATGCAATCTTCAGCATATCATTCATATATGACTGATGACCACTATTGCCTGCAACCCCTTGTGATTTCTTGAGATAGAGCTTGTAACTGCAAGCAAATTTACAAAGGTTGATAACATTGTAGGTCCAGTCCCTTTTCCATTTTGTGGTCAATGGAAAGTCAATTGAGTTCCAGTGTCCCTTTGTTATGTGGATGTTTTTCCTATTTATACATGATATATACAGATGTATCTTACACCCGTACGGACTACAGTTGGCTAAATAAGGAGTTTGGGATTCCTGTGCTCCTAAAAACCTTTTTAGAGTTCCACACATATAACACCCACACCGAGATGGGACCCCAATATGCATACTGTTGCCTATAAACATCTGTAAACAAACTGTACTTTCCAAACTAAACTGCAAATGTAATGAGGGTATTTTGCAGATAGGAGGCAGCCCATTATTGTATGCCTGCATGTCTCCTGCCTTTACGTCCCCCAAAAACTTTTTCATCCATGCTGCACGTTTTGGTCTGAACGCATATTATTTATGCGCTATACCAATAATCACTGTGCTAGTCCTGGGTCCAAAATCAGCAACATGTTCCATTACCATATGTAATAACTCAGTATTTTACATAAGTATGTGGATGTACAATATACACCGTATTGTGTAGATACATTTGTTCTCATTCAAAACATTTGTTAAATTGTAGTGATTGTGTAGATACATTTGGTCACATTTAAAACATTTGTTAAATTGTAATTGTTAAAACTTGGATGCTTATATTAAAGTTGTATGTTCAGTCCTGGGAGATATGTACCTTTTGACACATTGGACATTTTATAATGAACACAATAGCTCTCCCATTGTACTTGTCCCATTTTCAAACATCAGGTTT
Organism: Lissotriton helveticus; assembly: GCF_964261635.1. Taxonomy (NCBI): domain Eukaryota; kingdom Metazoa; phylum Chordata; class Amphibia; order Caudata; family Salamandridae; genus Lissotriton; species Lissotriton helveticus. The sequence continues at coordinate 1,764,623,740 of NC_136059.1, forward strand.
TCCTTCTAACACGGCTTAGACGGTCTGCCCCCCCCTCCAAAATCGATTTCCGAAAATGGAGAAGTCAGTCCACAGTGGGATAACGTTCTCCCCTTCTGCAATTGGCCGTCGGCTGAGGAGTCCCCGTCATAGCATCTAGCGGATGCACCTCGCGGTGCACGCACGCCCTGTTCCTCTTCCTCAAAAAGTGTGAGATTTGGCTCTCGCGCTGATTTACGAGACGGACGGCCGTCTACGAGGTAAGCTTTTACTCCCCCATGCTTGACACCCAATGTGATCCGTGTCCAAACCTAGACAATTAAGTTATGATGGACAGTCTATGCACGATTTTTCGCTTTGATTTTCTCTTTAAATTCTGTATGTCACAATGAGTTTGTCTTCCTGATTGGAATCACTTTTAACGCGCAACGCATGCAGACTCTAGACCCGCACCGCCATCTTATGCGTCTAGTAGTCTTGAATTTAGCTATCTCAGTTTTAGAACACTGTGGCAACTTTTCCCATTTTAATCACACAAGAAGCTAGTCTCTTAAATAACACGAGGCCACGTCATTGTGCGGGCCATGTCCTGCATTTTGAGGTACCAGCGGTAGGTCCACCGATTTTGAGTAGTTTAGAATGTATGCTGCTTTCAAACATCTCATTTGAATAATTTGCTACCTCTATGGGACATTATTGCCCTTCATGCCCGGCACACACGGTGCGCCACGCCCCTTCAGCCCTGTCCCTTGAAGATGTCAAGGTAGTCCATGCCAATAAGTGAGCATAATCATGACCAACCCGGTTTCTCATTCTCTCTCCTTGTATTAGACACTTTTTGGATTGGTTCCCCTCCGCGAGAGATTATTTTACCTCGTTAGCTGTCATTGGTGACATAGTAAGATTCATTTTTTATGTGAAACCATTGAGTGAGACACCATATTATATTATTAGATCATTTAAATTGAATTTATTTCTCCCTCTTTGTTTATAGGAGCCACCTCTGAGCTCTCTTTTTCTCGAACGCACAGCTAACTTGCTATTTACACAAGTAGGTATTCGTTACCTCACTCACCCAAGCACTCACCCCTTCTTTGCAAATATAAATCAAATCAAATCAGGGACATTCATTCAGCGCACAAATCACTTGAAAGTCTCATGGCGCTTGCAGACAGCTCTGAAATATTGCTTGTTTATTTGTCGAACAGCCATGATTTTAACTTCCTGCGAAAGAAGTTGTGGTCTGTGATTGTGCATAAGTTTGAAGGCAGTTTATTCCAGAAAGCTTACACATTTCTCTGATTATTAATAGGTGCTCTTCTCAGCCTTGTCCTGATGACGACCCCAATGTGAGGACTGAATTGACCCTCAACCTTAGGGGTCGAAACGTTGACAACATACAACCCCATTACAAGCTCAATGGATAGACGTTTATGATTAATATGTACATTTTAGCTATGCATGCAGCCAGGAACAATTGACCTGTGTTAGGCTGGAACGGTTCTACTTTATGTTGTTGTTGTTGTTGTAAAGCTTTTATTTCGACAAATTTGTCATAAAGCCATAAAACATATAAAATTCATTCACATACAAAAATAAAAGATAACATAGTTACCAGAAAAGTGCAATAAGTACATGTATGGTGCTTCAAAACATCATCAAAGAATATGTGCAATTTATGTAAGGATACATTACTATTTCATTATGTATAATGTGATATACAGAGATCAATATGCTACCATTTGAGAATCAATTACAAGACCGAAATTTTTAAAAAAAGAGCCTATGTACATTTATATAAATAATTAAAATGCCAGTAATAAGAGAATTGATTTAATATATTTATACATTTTTCAGAAATTCCTTGTGGGTAATAATACTATGTTTTAACCCCAAGTTTCTTTCTAGTCAAGCAGACACTGAGAAGATACCTACTGACTCCAAAAACTACCAACTGAGAGGTTGTAGATTTAAGTATCCTCTCTGCCTCTTTGTGAGTTCTTAAGCCCAGATTATTACATAATGGTTTGATCCATTTCTTCCGTTGGTATTTGTACACCGGACAGAAGAAAAGAATATGAGCCTCATCTTCTTTATGTATAAATGATGTATATATGTAACTACACTTTTTCCCTGTCCTTCACTCACACATTCACCAACATCTACCCTACCTTTTCTTTTCCTCCCCTCACACCAAGAGCTCTGAGGTTCTGTGAGAATCATTACGACGTTTTGGGCATGCTCGGATATGGACGAGTTTGGTATCTATGAACCGTAAATGACGAGATTAGTAGGTGTATGCGTTTACGCTACACTACTTAGAAGGGTTCGTCTCCTTTACGGGTTTTTCCATCTGAACCCTCGGGTTCCATTTTAGATACGGCATCCATTTTGTATCTTGCCCTCACGTAGCCAGCGAAGGGACAATGTCCGCTTCGTGACCCTGGGATTCCCAAGCTCTGGCGGAAGATGAATATTCTTTGGTGTCGTCTTTATGACCGGGGGAATGACACGGCAAAGGCAGATGGCTCAGCTCGAGGCTCATTCGGCCGTGTTGGTCTATTGTTTCAGCTTTACATGTGTTAGGTTTGAGTCCTTTGATCCTGTGATCACGCCTCCGATACTGCCCCACACTCTTCTGTTACTGTTGTCTGTCTTCCTTGCACCTGTTCCTGTCTTTTTCTTTCGCCTGTTTACAACTAGAGTGGAATGTGCCTTATGGCGAGATGATGTGCTTTTACAGTTGGGAACCGGCAATGTTACTGTAATTATGTTCCGGGCTTCTGAAAACATGAATGCAATCCTTTTGAAGTTTACTGTGGGAACTGAGTTGTAACCTTTTGTTCGTTACGTTGTGCAATGACGAAAATGTGTATAAAAGGAGCGATTCCACATATGCAATTTGAAGCAGACTCTCAGAACCTACACTATGTTGTACTTCTTGTGATTTCTGTATCCCTGCAGTAATAAACGCTGATCTTTGACGCCGAAGGAAGTGTCCCGTGTCTCTGTCACTTGTACGCCAGAACAGGTAACCCACGAATGTTTCAGGTGTTGTTCCCTGGCACCGCTGGGCCTTAAAGAACCCAGTCCTTCAGTTGGCGCCCAACGTGGGGCCACATCAGCGGTACCGGTCCAAAACCTGACGATCGTGAGGAACTTCGTGTGAAATCTCCGAGGAAAGGTGCACCCCGCTTCATCGATCCTGTTGTCGAAATAAGTGGTCCGAAGACTTTTTCCTGCGAAGATCCCCGCCTCCTGATGGTTGCAACGGACCGATGCTCTGACTGTCGACCTGTTTCGGCGCCTGGCGTAGTCCTTTGTAAGGCGAGACGATAGACGGGCCTTCCTGGTGACGCCATTGAGCTCTCAGTTAAGTATTTGTGGGTCGCTCCCAGTATCCTTGGTTGTTGTTGGTGCTTAGTCGTTTTTGCATGGTTCCATTGCATTTGTGGTTCTTAGTTGTTGGTTCTTAGTTGTTATTTGACAGTTGCAATTGCCAAAAACCGAGGGTTTTGTATTTCACGAAGATTTTGTACTTCGATAACCCTTGAAGTTTGATACTAGGTTAGCGTGCAAGATGCCTGGCCATAGTGGTTTCCTTGGTTTCTTTAAATGTTATAGTATGGATTCCCGGTTGGAGGACTCGTGTCCGATACCTCCAGTTGGAACTCCGATATATGAGCTCTATAGTCGACATGGTGTGGGCCCTATTATATATAATGAATATTGGATTCGTTATACGAAAAATGACGGTGACCTTAGTTGGCCACCACATGGAAGTTTCGACACTAACATTTTAGATAATCTCGAAGCGAAACTGTTTAAAAGAAAATCTAGGCCGGCTATGTTCGATTCCTTTCGGTTATGGCGCAAAGAGGCCAGGCAGAAAGAAATCAAACAGCTTAAGAAAAATAAGAAAGAAAGTAGTATCATTACGATAATGCAAGATGCAGAACGTCACCATCAAGATAAAGCAGATAAAAAAACAGAAGTTTCAGTTAGGCTGCATCACATGTGGGCGGATAAATGTTATCCGGTGTTATCGTCAAATCTTGATAAAAAGGAGGAAGACTCGAAAGAGGATCCTTTGTTAGCGTATTTATTGAAATCACCACCTCCTTATGCACAGGGTGCTACAGCTCCTGTAGTTCTTCCTGTTCCCCCTCCTGTTGTTTTGGCGGCTGCTGGTCAGCCTGTTGTCGGTCCTGTTCTTGCTCCTCTACCTGCTCCTTTTCCTACTGCTTCTTTGCCTGTACCTTCTCAGTCTATTGTTCCTGCTACCCCCACTGATCCTACGACTACTTCTAATGTTGTTGCTCCTGTTCTTTTTTCCTCTTCTCCTTCTGTTCGTAATCGTATCCCTAACTCTGTTGCTACCCTCTACTCCCCACTTTCCGGATCGTTACTTCAATCCGATGTCTCTGAAACTCCCCAGAGACGAAGTCAAATCCCTGGTGGAAGGGAGAGAGCGACGTTAGAAACTATGGCGCGTAGACGGATTAGACACCCTGCTAAATACACCTCACGCATAGTTTTCGATAAATTTTCTCAGTTTAATGAGCCAACACAGAGATTTGTGTTTGAAGAAATGTGCAACTCCTTGAGGGAAGAGTGGGATAATGATGACTTAGATGATGTACCGCCCGAGATGACCGAACTTCAGAGTCGGTTTTTGAATGGTATGATCGTAGGTGAAGATGTACGACGTGCATTAGAGCGATTATTAGCCTTTAGGTCCACAGTGCCTTCTCGAGTGTCGTTTGATGACGATTCCGATACTCCAAAAGCGAACTCCGGTCAGTGTCCTATGAGAGAGGTTCCGTCAGTTTGGATGCCAGGGGATGCGAACGCTAATCCTGTGATTCTGCCGTATTTCCAAAGAGTTTGGATACACCTCCCATGGAAGCGATCAGAAGTCTTACAGGTGAAGCAATCCTTGCCTGATCCACGCAAAAATCCGGCAGGTTATTATAAGGAGTTATCCCAGCTGGTGGATGCTTCTATTATGAACCTTGCTGACATCGACATGTTGTTTGGTAATATTGTACCGCAACCGATTTGGGCAAAAATCCGCCAAGAGAATCATTTAGCTGAGTTGGGTGGTGATTGGGCTACGCTATTAGCGGCTGATGGACGACAAATTGGTGGGGCTAAGCCCGAGCAGTTAATTACGGATTTTCCCCAAAGAATCATTACGCTCATGAAAACGCTTATGCCAGCGATGAGGGTGAATTGGGACCAATTGTCGGCTTGTAAGCAAAAGAAAGACGAGAGTGTGTCCGATTTCTTTACTAGATTTGAGGAAGCATTCATTGATCATAGTGGTCAGGACATGAGCACGGAGGGAGGTCAGCGGTTATTTGTTGATAAGTTTGTGTTAAATTTGTTACCTGAACTATGCAACAAATTGAAAAATTCAGAAAGTGCATGGGCCGTTTCAACCACTGCTCAAATACTAGCGACGGCTCAATACTATGAAAATAGGGAAAAAGAAGAAAATGATCGCTCAGATAAGAAAACGAAGGAGCTTAAAACGAAGGTTTTGTTGCAACAAGCGTATCCTCCGCGTTCGAATCAAAATGATTCGCAACAGCAGTATCGACCTCAGGCACAGTCTTCTAGGATGCAGTCACGTTCTGACTCCTCTGACTTTAGATCTATGCTTGGATATAATCAGTGTGCATATTGTAGGGGAGAGGGACATATCAAATTTAATTGTCCCGCTTTACGTGATCGCTATAATCATGTTTTGGCTCGAGGGGGACGTGGTGGTCCCCAACAGGCATCTCGAGGTAGAGGTCGTGGTAACTCTCAAAATCAGAATGAGCGCTCTCCTACTTCGTTGGATACGAATAATTGTTTTGACCAGCTGAATGTGAGGTCCGATAGATCGGCACAGTACCACGTGGACGATTATTACGTTGGACATGAGATTGAGGCAGGTGACCGTTACTAGGACAGCCACCGACAAAGAGAGGGAGTAGTGTCAGTTCCGGTTGATCAGAGAGGGCCTTACGTCGCAGTTGCTACATCTGGCGTAATTGAGCCTTTCCTGCTGGACACTGGTGCAGCAAAAAGTTCCATCATGCATTCAAAACTCCCTGGTGCACCTTTGTCAGGCTTAACGAATGTTTCCATTGGATTCTCTGGCGCCCCTGTTAGCAATCCTGTCTCCAGCCCTTTGCCCCTTACGATTGGTCCTCGTGAGCTGGAAGCTCCATTGATTCTATCGACTGGTTGTGGCGAGAATCTTTTGGGTTTGGATTTGTTAAAACGGTTATATGCGACTTTGTACTGCTCTCCTGCGGGAGTGGAGCTTATATTAGGTCAGAAAATAATCTCTCCTATGTACTTGTCGATCGATAAGTTTCCACCGGAACTGAGTTCCCTTCCTGCGTCACTATGGGCCACGGGCCCTAATGATGTGGGTCTGTTGGACATCCCACCTTATGTGGTCCAGTTGAAATCACATGTGCGATTACCACGTATACCTCAGTATCGTATTTCTCTTGATGGAGAGCGAGCGCTATTAGCGATCGTTTATGACTTGATCGAAAAGGGTGTTATTGAAGAAACTTGGGGAAATGTGTGTAATAGTCCTGTGTTACCCATTCTGAAACGAACTGATCCATCTAAACCTCCTGTGTACCGTTTTGTGATTGATTTAAGAGAAGTGAATAAAATTGTGGTTCCACAATTTCCTGTGGTGCCGGATATCACGGCCTTGTTGACCTTAATTCCAGCTTCTGCCTCCTGGTTCACGGTAATCGACCTAAAGAATGCTTTCTTTAGTATTCCGATTGCTGAGGAAAGCAGAGATCTATTCGGATTCTCATTAGGTGGTTGCAGTTTTAGATTTAAACGCGCACCACAGGGCTATTGTGAGAGTCCATCGATCTACAGTCAAGCCCTTAAAAGTCAACTGGATGCATTTGTATTACCGACGGGTGCGGCTTTGATTCAGTACGTTGACGACTTATTAGTGGCTGCTGATACCGAGGTTATTTGCAGAACCACTACAGTGTCGTTGTTACAGCATTTATGTGACTTACATCACAAGGTGTCACCTTCTAAGCTGCAATATTGTTGTCAAGAAGTAACCTATTTGGGTCACTTATTGTCAAAAGATGGGAGAAGGTTGACCCCAGAAAGAATTGCAGCGATTGCTCGAATGACTGTGCCAAAAACTCAGAGAGATGTGCGTGCCTTTTTAGGTATTACGTCATACTGCAGACAATGGATTCCAAATTTTTCACTATTAGCGAAGCCATTATTAACTCTCACGTGCAAGGATGTTTCGACTCCTTTGCCTTGGACTGAAGAATGTCAGCAAAGTTTTTCGGAATTACGTGATGCGTTGTGTTCGGCTCCTGTGTTAGGTACTCCCGATTACAGTAAGCCGTTCACACTGTACGTTCACGAAAAGGATGGTTGTGCGTTGAGTGTGTTGACGCAACAATTTGGCGACAAACAACGCCCACGTGCGTATTTCTCTTCGACCTTAGATCCAGTACCTAGAGCATAGCCGAGTTGTTTGAAAGCAACAGCGGCAGCTGCGGTGTCTATTCGACAGTCCGCAGGTTTGGTCATGGATAATATGCTTACGGTGATGGTTCCGCATGCAGTTGACACTCTTCTGAACCGAACAAAAACTCAACACTTGACGAGTGCAAGGTTGTCTGGCTATGAGCTGACACTTTTGGCAAGTCATATACGGATAAAGCGTTGTAATGTGTTGAGCCCAGCAACATTGTTGCCGATCAACATGGAATCAGATGATGTAGCACCACATGATTGTTACTTAAGAACTGAAGAAGAAACGAAAGGTCTCATTGACCTGAAAAACACTCCATTGGTAGATCCCGATGGTACTTTGTATGTTGATGGTTCGTGCTTCAAGTTGCCGAATGGTGATACGACGACTGCGTATGCTGTAGTGACGTTGAGTACGGTTGTGGAAACTGCGAGATTGAGTCAGAATTCGGCCCAAGCGGCTGAATTGATTGCGTTGACGAGAGCGTGTGTGTTGTCTAGAGGAAAGCGGGTGAATGTGTTTACCGATAGTCAGTATGCATTTGGTGTAGCTCATAGTTTTGGTCGATTGTGGAGAGAACGTGGGTTCTTTACGTCGCATGGTACGAAGATACAGCATGGACAGCTTGTGAATGACCTTTTGGATGCATTTACATTGCCTAAACAGGTGGCAATAATCAAATGCAGTGCGCATCGGAAAGTGACAGATGATGTTGGCCGCGGTAATGCGTTTGCGGATGAGATTGCTAAGGAGACAGCTAGAGATCTGACAAATCGAATGTACGTTACGAGTTCAGTAAGATGGCCAGCGGAGACTGGTATGTGTGAAGACACAGTTGAGAGTGTGAAGGAGATACAGAATGAGGCTACCGAGATGGAAAAGACGCAGTGGAAAGAAAGCATAGGGAAGTTAGACGAGAATGGATGTTGGGTTGATTTGTCAGAAAGGCAGAGCTGGATGTTACCGGATGCATATGTGCTTGCCGTTGTTACTATGGCTCATGGCACGTCACATATTAGCGCAAAAGGCATATGTAAGTTGTTGTCCCCAGTATGGAAGAATGAGGGGATTACTAAGTGTGCAGAGAGAGTGGTTAAGAATTGCATGGTATGCTTGATGTATAATCCTGGCAAGGGCACCCCTACTCCACCTGGTCATTTTGCCCCTCCTACATGTCCCTTTGAAATTATTCAGTTGGATTTCATCCACATGGAGAGATGCAACAACCTGAAGTATGTCTTGGTTGTAGTTTGTGCATTCTCTAGATGGATTGAGGCTTACCCCCTTAAAGATAATACTGCCCTGTCTACAGCAAAAGTGTTGCTCAAAGAGTATTTCCCTAGGTATGACATGCCACGGATTGTATGGTCGGATAACGGAAGTGAGTTTGTGGGAAGTGTGATGAAAAATGTATGCAGTGGCCTTGGTATCCATCAGAAATACCATAGTGCTAATCATCCTCAGTCGGCGGGTTTAGTGGAAGGATACAATGGTACCCTGAAACTGAAACTTGCCAAAATCCAGGCCACGACTGGTTTATCATGGCCAGATGCTTTGCCTCTAGCCCTCTTATCGACCAGGACGACTGTGCGCTCTCGAGTAGGGCTTAGCCCATATGAGATTGTGTTCGGCCGTCCTGCGAACATTTGGGGAGTTCCGAGGCCTAAGGAATTTAACAGACTTGAATATCCAATGTTGATTGACTATCTTTATGATCTGACTGCTAAATTGAGTTTGATTCATCAACAGGTTTACGAGGCTCTACCGGCACAAACAGAAGGTCCTGGTCATCGGCTCCAACCTGGCGACTGGGTCTTGACCCGAAATTTTGGACGAAAACGCAATCTTGAGCCAAGATTCGTGGGTCCCCACCAGGTGTTATTGGCGACGAGGACTGCAGTTCGGCTGGAAGGAAGAAAGCACTGGGTGCATGCCACCCACACCAAGAAGGTTCCGCTTCCTTTGCCAGTAGATACATGGATGAAGAAAGGAGTCGCCTCGACTGAAACAGAGACCCCTTTGCGCTATGTGCCATTTAGTGATGCCCAGCCTGTAGGGAACGATTTAGTTCAATCAGACATCCCTGTCGAATCATCGAAAACGATACCGTTGTCATCTGCATTGAAGAGTTCAAGTTCTGAACTGTTACCTGAACAATCGAACACTGTTTTGCCATTGGAACCGTTATTTGAAGAGCAAACTCGACCTGGAAAATATCGATATTTTCTTCGATCGCGAAATAAAGACTAATACATTTGTTTATTATTATTTTTTTTTTTGAATTCACATTACCCCTTACAGTTGCCATGACTATTGTGATTTTGCATATTGTATGCGTACCTTTTTCCTTGCAGCTAGGAGACTTATGTTAATTAAAAGATAAATTGATTAGACCTACCATCTGGGTTGGCCGTAGGGCCGTGCGGGTACCTCCTTCTGTTTAGCAGGTTTCTGACACTAGGTCGATTACCTTTTGTCAATTTCTGGGAACTCCTGGGAATTGATAATCGCTACTCAGAACGAAGTGCGTCAAGAACGTCACGGACGGTTTTTAGAGGATGGAGTTTTCTAAGCTGTCGGAAATAGAGAAAGTGGCGGTGCGAAGATCCAAATTGCATAAGATGTTTCGAACAAAATGTTTTTTGTTTCAGGTTTTTATGTTGTTCCTGACTGTTTCTATGCTACTAGTGGGTGGAGTGTACTTTGGAATTCAATTATTATTGCCTTCCATTTCACCCTTTTCCTTTTCACTTGACCTAAATTCTGTCTCCACTATTTCACCACATTCCTTTCATCTTCTGCCTCAACATGAACAGGTCACACATGCGGAATTTATGAACAATTCCTTTGTCCGGCTTCTGCATCAGCACCAGTTGGTGATGAATACTACCAATTGTTGGGTGTGTGGGTTAATGCCACATACCATGGATAAGGGTATTCCGCATTTGGTTCTTCCTTACAGCTCCCAGGGGTCAGCTCGAGCATTCCAAACTATGTTCCGTAGTGCACTAGATTCCTACCCCCGTCGAGAACCTCGCTCCACAGACCTTAGTCCTGGCCCGTACCACAAGCCTTTGACGATAGCGATTGCTGATTTAGATAAAGATATTTTTGATGCAACAATTATCCCAGAGGAAGAGGTGCGAGCTTACAAGGATCTGAGTGAGGTTGAGTATAGTATGTCAGTAAGTGATAGACAGCTTAAGAGCTCATCTGCGATCTGGATCGTACCTCATCTCGGCCATTTTTGTCTGCAAGGCCTCGGTCGAAATCCGAGAGCTCAGCTTGGGAAGAGTGCTTGTACTGAAACGTATGTTTTACCAATGCTCTCTTCCCCTGTCTTCCTGACTGCCAAGGGTACTTATTTTGTGTGTTACGATCGTGCTTATACGTGGTTGCCTCGTGACTTTTCAGGCACCTGCTATATCGCGAATCTTTTACCACCGACTTTTACGGTTGCCTCAAACTATCACAAGACCAGAGTTGTGAGAGGTGTCGTCAGTAAAGAGGACACTGCCAGTCAAGAGGCAGGAGACTTCTTTAAGGGTTTCCTGCCAATTTGGGGTCCTATGGTTAATAGTAGGAACTTGAGACAGTTGACTCGTGTGGTGGAATTGACTGCTAAAATCACTGCAAGTGCCCTTGGTAACCTGACAGCAGAGCTTCAAGCGGATAGACTTATGACGCTACAGAACCGTATGGTTCTAGACGTTGTACTTGCAGATAGAGGTGGTGTGTGCAAGGTAATCCATTCGAGCTGTTGCATTTTCATCCCTGATAATTCTCCAACTGTTTATCAGGCCATCTCAAAGTTGCATAAAATCTCGGAGTCCATACACGTAGACGAGGGAGATTGGACGCTTCTAGGATGGTTTTGGGGTCTGATGTCGACTTGGGGTTGGAAGCTTCTGATGATTATAGGGGTTGTTATAACGTTTCTGTTCACGTGTTGTCTTTGTGTGCAGTGTGGTCCTGCCTTATGTGGCCTTTGTGCTACAACGTGTTTAAGAAGGCCATCTGTTACCAAAGAGACATTGATGGATAGGATGATGTTTCAACAACACCTGAATGATCTGATGAATATCGAAATTGATTCTGATTTCGACTAGTGCTTGCCTACCTGAGGGCAAAAGGAGCGTCTGAGGTTGTGTGAGAATCATTACAACGTTTTGGGCATGTTCTGATATGGACGAGTTTGGTATCTATGAACCGTAAATGACGAGATTAGTAGGTGTATGCGTTTACGCTACACTACTTAGAAGGGTTCGTCTCCTTTACGGGTTTTTCCATCTGAACCCTCGGGTTCCATTTTAGATACGGCATCCATTTTGTATCTTGCCCTCACGTAGCCAGTGAAGGGACAATGTCCGCTTCGTGACCCTGGGATTCCCAAGCTCTGGCGGAAGATGAATATTCTTTGGGGTCGTCTTTATGACCGGGGGAATGACACGGCAAAGGCAGATGGCTCAGCTCGAGGCTCATTCGGCCGTGTTGGTATATTGTTTCAGCTTTACATGTGTTAGGTTTGAGTCCTTTGATCCTGTGATCACGCCTCCGATACTGCCCCACACTCTTCTGTTACTGTTGTCTGTCTTCCTTGCACCTGTTCCTGTCTTTTTCTTTCGCCTGTTTACAACTAGAGTGGAATGTGCCTTATGGCGAGATGATGTGCTTTTACAGTTGGGAACCGGCAATGTTACTGTAATTATGTTCCGGGCTTCTGAAAACATGAATGCAATCCTTTTGAAGTTTACTGTGGGAACTGAGTTGTAACCTTTTGTTCGTTACGTTGTGCAATGACGAAAATGTGTATAAAAGGAGCGATTCCACATATGCAATTTGAAGCAGACTCTCAGAACCTACACTATGTTGTACCTCTTGTGATTTCTGTATCCCTGCAGTAATAAACGCTGATCTTTGACGCCGAAGGAAGTGTCCCGTGTCTCTGTCACTTGTACGCCAGAACAGGTAACCCACGAAGGTTTCAGGTGTTGTTCCCTGGCACCGCTGGGCCTTAAAGAACCCAGTCCTTCAGCTCTGTAAATATTTAGCGCACTGCTATCTATTGGAGCAACTGTGTTGCCATTAAGAAATGCTTTGACTTTATATTGCATTCGATGCCTCTCAATTTTGGAATTAAATCTGATTTGAGCTTCACAGAAAAGCAAGAGGGGTGAATGCATTATTTTTGTTCATATTTTGTAAAATAGTTGCTACCGCGACCGCCATTCTATTGTACTGTAATACTGACCCAGGCCGGTTAGTTTTACGTGGGTTACCCCATTAAAACTCATCACTTTCACATATTCCAGGCCCACCTCAGAATGGCAAAATAATGTTGGTGAGCTACTAGGCATCATTAATAATCTTTTTAAAAATGTATTCTCTAAAATCTGAATCTGGTAAATCTTATCATAACCCCATACACCAGCCCCAAAGGTAGCTACAGATAAACCTTTTGATTTATATAAAGTTATCATCTCTGCTACCGGCGTATGTCCCATTTTGCAGGCAAAACAGAAAAGCCCCTCTATTAATCTGTAGTCTGTTGGGCCTTACCATAACGAGGTCATCCCAATTCAATTTATTGTTAAAACATTACCTAAGTAAGTAAAACTGGGCACCTTCTCGATAATGTTTAACTTCACCATGAATTTCCTGGTTTTAGTTTTCTTTGGACCGCAGACCATGACAAATGATTTGCTAATATTGACTTTGAGATCCAGGGCTAACATAAAATCAGTGAAGAAGGTAAGGGCTTTTTGTAGGCTATTAGCCGTCTGAGTCATTAAGACTGTATCGTCGGCGTATGATAGCAAGGCGACCAATTTGCCATTTATTTTTGGAAAATCCAGTTGCTGTTTAATCAGGAATGCCTTTAGACCATTTGTATATATAAGAAATAGAAGGGGCCAGGATACAACCCTGGCGAACCCCCTCCGTGGAGGCAATCGGCCTGGTTTTCTCTCCTCCTGGTTCAAAATGAAACGCAAACGTGAGTCCCTTGCTCATTGCACCATCAGGATTCAAGCAAGCCGGGCCGAAGAAGGATGTGATGCCAGAAACTGGTCCCCGAAGCTTGTTTCCTTCCCAGTATAAGAATTGGCTTGGTAGTTTGGTTTGCCCTGTTTCCATCAAGCACTGGGACTGGAACAGACTAATTTGCATATAGCCAATTTCTGAGCTGGGATGGTGCAGTGAGCTAAAAAACGGTGATGGATTAAAACCATGATCTCTTGACTTGGTAAGAGTATTCTGCATCATTCAGAAGCTCTGTCCATCACCACCCCCCTTTTCCAAAATCGGTTTTATCCACACTATGTGTGGGAGGGTATACTCAGACGTGAGTCCCTTGCTCATTGCACCATCAGGATTCAAGCAAGCCGGGCCGAAGAAGGCTGTGATGCCAGAAACCGGTCCCCGGTAGCTTGTTTCCTTCCCAGTATAAGAATTGGCTTGGTAGTTTGGTTTGCCCTGTTCCCATCAAGCACTGGGACAGGAACAGACTAATTTGCATATAGCCAATTTCAGAGCTGGGATGGTGCAGTGAGCTAAAAAACGGTGATGGATTAAAACCATGATCTCTTGACTTGGTAAGAGTATTCTGCATCATTCAGAAGCTCTGTCCATCACCACCCCCCTTTTCCAAAATCGTTTTTATCCACACTATGTGTTGGAGGGTATACTCAGACGTGAGTCCCTTGCTCAGTGCACCATCAGGATTCAAGCAAGCCGGGCCGAAGAAGGCTGTGATGCCAGAAACCGGTCCCCGGAAGCTTGTTTCCTTCCCAGTATAAGAATTGGCTTGGCAGTTTGCCCTGTTCCCATCAAGCACTGGGACAGGAACAGCCTAATTTGCATATAGCCAATTTCTGAGCTGGCATGGTGCAGTGAGCTATAAAACGGTGATGGATTAAAACCATGATCTCTTGACTTGGTAAGAGTATTCTGCATCATTCAGAAGCTCTGTCCATCACCACCCCCCTTTTCCAAAATCGGTTTTATCCACACTATGTGTGGGAGGGTATACTCAGACGTGAGTCCCTTGCTCATTGCACCATCAGGATTCAGGCAAGCCGGGCCGAAGAAGGCTGTGATGCCAGAAACCGGTCCCCAGTAGCTTGTCTCCTTCCCAGTATAAGAATTGGCTTGGTAGTTTGGTTTGCCCTGTTCCCATCAAGCACTGGGACAGGAACAGACTAATTTGCATATAGCCAATTTCTGAGCTGGGATGGTGCAGTGAGCTAAAAAACGGTGATGGATTAAAACCATGATCTCTTGACTTGGTAAGAGTATTCTGCATCATTCAGAAGCTCTGTCCATCACCACCCTCCTTTTCCAAAATCGGTTTTATCCACACTATGTGTGGGAGGGTATACTCAGACGTGAGTCCCTTGCTCATTGCACCATCAGGATTCAAGCAAGCCGGGCCGAAGAAGGCTGTGATGCCAGAAACCGGTCCCGGGAAGCTTGTTTCCTTCCCAGTATAAGAATTGGCTTGGTAGTTTGGTTTGCCCTGTTCCCATCAAGCACTGGGACAGGAACAGACTAATTTGCATATAGCCAATTTCTGAGCTGGGATGGTGCAGTGAGCTAAAAAACAGTGATGGATTAAAACCATGATCTCTTGACTTGGTAAGAGTATTCTGCATCATTCAGAAGCTCTGTCCATCACCACCCCCTTTTCCAAAATCGGTTTTATCCACACTATGTGTGGGAGGGTATACTCAGACGTGAGTCCCTTTCTCATTGCACCATCAGGATTCAAGCAAACCGGGCCGAAGAAGGCTGTGATGCCAGAAACTGGTCCCCGGAAGCTTGTTTCCTTCCCAGTATAAGAATTGGCTTGGTAGTTTGGTTTGCCCTATTCCCATCAAGCACTGGGACAGGAACAGACTAATGTGCATATAGCCAATTTCTGAGCTGGGATGGTGCAGTGAGCTAAAAAACGGTGATGGATTAAAACCATGATCTCTTGACTTGGTAAGAGTATTCTGCATCATTCAGAAGCTCTGTCCATCACCACCCCCCTTTTCCAAAATCGGTTTTATCCACACTATGTGTGGGAGGGTATACTCAGACGTGAGTCCCTTGCTCATTGAACCATCAGGATTCAAGCAAGCCGGGCCGAAGAAGGCTGTGATGCCAGAAACCGGTCCCCGGTAGCTTGTTTCCTTCCCAGTATAAGAATTGGCTTGGTAGTTTGGTTTGCCCTGTTCCCATCAAGCACTGGGACAGGAACAGACTAATTTGCATATAGCCAATTTCAGAGCTGGGATGGTGCAGTGAGCTAAAAAACGGTGATGGATTAAAACCATGATCTCTTGACTTGGTAAGAGTATTCTGCATCATTCAGAAGCTCTGTCCATCACCACCCCCCTTTTCCAAAATCGGTTTTATCCACACTATGTGTTGGAGGGTATACTCAGACGTGAGTCCCTTGCTCAGTGCACCATCAGGATTCAAGCAAGCCGGGCCGAAGAAGGCTGTGATGCCAGAAACCGGTCCCCGGAAGCTTGTTTCCTTCCCAGTATAAGAATTGGCTTGGCAGTTTGCCCTGTTCCCATCAAGCACTGGGACAGGAACAGCCTAATTTGCATATAGCCAATTTCTGAGCTGGCATGGTGCAGTGAGCTATAAAACGGTGATGGATTAAAACCATGATCTCTTGACTTGGTAAGAGTATTCTGCATCATTCAGAAGCTCTGTCCATCACCACCCCCCTTTTCCAAAATCGGTTTTATCCACACTATGTGTGGGAGGGTATACTCAGACGTGAGTCCCTTGCTCATTGCACCATCAGGATTCAGGCAAGCCGGGCCGAAGAAGGCTGTGATGCCAGAAACCGGTCCCCAGTAGCTTGTCTCCTTCCCAGTATAAGAATTGGCTTGGTAGTTTGGTTTGCCCTGTTCCCATCAAGCACTGGGACAGCAACAGACTAATTTGCATATAGCCAATTTCTGAGCTGGGATGGTGCAGTGAGCTAAAAAACGGTGATGGATTAAAACCATGATCTCTTGACTTGGTAAGAGTATTCTGCATCATTCAGAAGCTCTGTCCATCACCACCCCCCTTTTCCAAAATCGGTTTTATCCACACTATGTGTGGGAGGGTATACTCAGACGTGAGTCCCTTGCTCATTGCACCATCAGGATTCAAGCAAGCCGGGCCGAAGAAGGCTGTGATGCCAGAAACCGGTCCCCGGAAGCTTGTTTCCTTCCCAGTATAAGAATTGGCTTGGTAGTTTGGTTTGCCCTGTTCCCATCAAGCACTGGGACAGGAACAGACTAATTTGCATATAGCCAATTTCTGAGCTGGGATGGTGCAGTGAGCTAAAAAACAGTGATGGATTAAAACCATGATCTCTTGACTTGGTAAGAGTATTCTGCATCATTCAGAAGCTCTGTCCATCACCACCCCCTTTTCCAAAATCGGTTTTATCCACACTATGTGTGGGAGGGTATACTCAGACGTGAGTCCCTTTCTCATTGCACCATCAGGATTCAAGCAAACCGGGCCGAAGAAGGCTGTGATGCCAGAAACTGGTCCCCGGAAGCTTGTTTCCTTCCCAGTATAAGAATTGTCTTGGTAGTTTGGTTTGCCCTATTCCCATCAAGCACTGGGACAGGAACAGACTAATGTGCATATAGCCAATTTCTGAGCTGGGATGGTGCAGTGAGCTAAAAAACGGTGATGGATTAAAACCATGATCTCTTGACTTGGTAAGAGTATTCTGCATCATTCAGAAGCTCTGTCCATCACCACCCCCCTTTTCCAAAATCGGCTTTATCCACACTATGTGTGGGAGGGTATACTCAGACGTGAGTCCCTTGCTCATTGAACCATCAGGATTCAAGCAAGCCGGGCCGAAGAAGGCTGTGATGCCAGAAACCGGTCCCCGGAAGCGTGTTTCCTTTCCAGTATAAGAATTGGCTTGGTAGTTTGGTTTGCCCTGTTCCCATCAAGCACTGGGACAGGAACAGACTAATTTGCATATAGCCAATTTCTGAGCTGGGATGGTGCAGTGAGCTAAAAAATGGTGATGGATTAAAACCATGATCTCTTGACTTGGTAAGAGTATTCTGCATCATTCAGAAGCTCTGTCCATCACCACCCCCCTTTTCCAAAATCGGTTTTATCCACACTATGTGTGGGAGGGTATACTCAGACGTGAGTCCCTTGCTCATTGAACCATCAGGATTCAAGCAAGCCGGGCCGAAGAAGGCTGTGATGCCAGAAACCGGTCCCCGGAAGCGTGTTTCCTTTCCAGTATAAGAATTGGCTTGGTAGTTTGGTTTGCCCTGTTCCCATCAAGCACTGGGACAGGAACAGACTAATTTGCATATAGCCAATTTCTGAGCTGGGATGGTGCAGTGAGCTAAAAAACGTGATGGATTAAAACCATGATCTCTTGACTTGGTAAGAGTATTCTGCATCATTCAGAAGCTCTGTCTATCACCACCCCCCTTTTCCAAAATCAAAATGAAACGCTACAGAAGTAGACTCATGCAACCTACATAGGAGGGTGATGAGGGGTTCTTCAAAGCCCATTTCCCCCATCACCGTCCATAGCTTGCCCATACTCACAGTGTCAAAGGCACTGAACAAGTCCATGAAGGCCAGGTGAATTGAAAGATCCCTGGCCCTCATGTACTTGCCCATATTCAGGGACAAATTAAGACACTGTTCATTTGTCCCCATCCCCTTTTTAAAACCATATTGGGTGTTGGCTATCAATCCTGAGGCATTTGCCTATGACTCTAATCGTGCCCAAATCACCCTCCCATGACTTTGCAAGTGGCATCTATTAAAGAAATTTGCCTGAAGCATGTGGGGTTGTTCCTGTTTCGTTTTAAAAAAATGTGTACTACAACTGCTTCCTTCCATGATGATGGAATGTGGCCAACTATTACCGCTTTAAAAACATTAAGTAGCAAAGGTGCTCATAATTGAAGATTACTTTTAAGTTATTCTAGGGGAACCCCATCTGGTCCTGCTGCTTTTAGAGCTATGCCCTTAGCTATCACATCTTCGACCTCAATTAGGGAAAGGGAAAGACTTAGTTCATTTGCAAATTGTAAATTAATAACTGTCTTGTCTCTTTGTTCTTGTATTGGTATGCCCCGTGGATTAAATATCTTTTGAAAATGGGCTTCCCAAGCTTCACCGGTTATGGTCAAATCCATGCTCGTAGCATCAGTAGAGAAGAGCGGACAGTTTATAACCTCTCAAAAACTCTTAGATTCCTTAAGGGAGATGGCTGTCTCTAGGTCCTGCCAGGCTGTTCTTCTTAATTCGTTTTTCCTAGAATTAACCCCTTCGATGCTCATGACGGAACGGTTCCGTCATGAGCGTCGGTTGGCCTGTGCTCATGACGGAACCGTTCCGTCATGAGTCCATAGGTTCTTTAGAACCTTCAGCACCGCAGCGGAATTCGCGCAGCGCTGAAGGGGTTAATAACTTTTTTGTAAGTCTGTCTCATTATCTTTACCTGGGCCATATTCCGAGAAACCACTTGCAGGGCTTTCCTGAGAACTCTTTGCGCCTTGGAGCACTAGGCGTTAAACCTTCTAATTTCTGATGTATCCCGCTTCCTAATTGGCTTATTTAAGATTTTGACCACATTTGCACAGATTAATTCAAAGGTCTGTATTACCATGTCTGAGAGGGAATCAATGGTTAGGCAGGTCATGAAATTACTTTGATTTTCTTTAAGAATGGTCTCCTCAAACTGCTTTGAGTCTACCAAGCTCCATTTCAGCCTTACCACTTGATTACGGTTGTGCTTTAACGGGCTTTTATCCCCTCTGGCTTTCTGTGCTGTGACATACATGGATAAGGTAAGAGGATTATGATCACTAGCAGGGTGTGGTTCAGCAGCAAAGCTATCTACAAAGCATGTGTGTTTACTGGATATTGGCATAAAATTAATTGTGTGACTATTCAATGATCTAAGCAATGTGCCAACTAATATGTTACATAGATACTTTTTCTTTGTCATTGGCTTATAAGTTAACCACACCAGGCGGTTCTGACTATTTTCTGTTTCTACCTGCATGTTCTTCAGTGCTGATTCAAGACTTTTAAGAGCTGGGAGAATCTCTTTTTGGCCCCTCTGGAGTAAGTACACATTGAAGAGGTCCAATTCCCAGTTTTGTTTTCTCAGTTTTAGGTGCTGGATATTGTTGTTTAGGTTTTCTAGCAAGATTCAGCTTGATCTAAAAATGTGGTTTCAACTCAAATGAATAGTCCACCCTTGTGCCTGCCTCTGGGCTGTCTTTCCGTAAGTAGACCAGATGCTGTATAAATCTTCAGATCAATATTATCCACGGCCCATGTCTCCTGAAAACAACAGACAATTTATTTTTTTGCTACCCAGTCTTTGTCTTCCAACATTTTCCATGGGCCTGCTATGTTCAAATGTATCAGCCTCAGTTGTTCCAGGGGATAACAACAGGGTAGGATCCAAACCTATTGGTGGTTTATGTGGGATTCACTGCAGTTTCTCTTCCAGGTCAGATTTTTGGTTTTAGATCCATTTTCAACAATTTTTGGCAGCTGCTGTTGTCCATATGTAGGATTGTGGAGGGATTGAAAAATCCTGGTGCCACTCCAATGCCTATAGGTTGCAAGAACTTCCTTGGCTGGGAGATGAAATTCAGGACTTCACACGGATCAAACAAATGAGGTCGTCTGATTTTTAGGCCATTGTTTGGAATTAACAGAATTGCTCCCCATTTGTTTCTCAAGGAAAATCACAGTGTATGTTTCTGGGCTGATCGCTGCAACTATTATTTCCCAGGATGGTAAATTCTTTGATGAATAATCATTTGACAAGGCAGATGAGCTGGATCGTAGAGTATGATTAAGTTCGGATTCTTCCCTGGCCATATTACGCTCCCATATAATTTCCTTATTATATAATTCAGTAACGCTGGTGATCTTATCCAGTTGTACCTGTGATTGTTCCCCAGGTTAATTAGCAACCAAGATCTTTCCCCCAGGTACTAGTTCTCCAATAGACGATTGGTTTGCTGTGCCAGGAAAAGCAAACTTGGTTAATTGCAAGGATCTGAATCCTGTTATCATTCTATTCCTATGTGTGTGGACTATACATTGAATATCACATAGAAGATCTGCATTAATATTAATGAAGGGGGGAAGATGCTGTCCTTTGTGAGAAACATGAGTTGTTTGATTGGGTTGGTGGTACACATATCATTTTTGCTGGATATATGTTTGAATCTGAATGTAGATGCACCTGGGTCCCCTGGTTAACTACCTTACGTTCTACTGCTGATTGAATTACATTGTTAGAGATATCTTTTTCAATTTCTATATCTCTCTATGTTTTCCCATTGCAAATCTTTAGCTTTTTGAGTAGATTCCTGGTATGTAAGTTACTAGACTGGTTTGTGTTCTGTGCTTCTTTGGCATCTGAGCTTTGAGTTTGTGTGTTGTTCTTATGTAATCCTTCTTGCCAGCTTTTAGACCAGGTTTGGAAGCACTCTTACATACTAATCTCTCTACTTTAAAGTCAGATCCATGTTGCTTTAGGGATAAACTACTGGCAATGCACATATTTTTCTTTAGAAACTTTGGGGCATATTATCAAGGGGGTTTATCTCCGCTTTTTTGGCTTTAAAAGCCAAGAAAGCGGAGATAAAATTATCTCACTATTACCTAGCTGTCGCTAACACCAGTTAGTGACAGCTAGTAGGAGATAGCGACCATCTTGGGCCCCACTTTGCATGTCAGTGATATTTATCACTAATGATATGCAAAGTGGGCGTGCCAAGATGTTAGCGACTGGAAACAGTCGCTAACATCGCTATCTCCTATTACCAACTTTTGGAGATATTCGCGCTAAGCGCGAATATCTCCAAAAGCTAACACCTGCCGTGAGCAGTTCTTAGCCATGTTATCCAATGGGAGGTGGATAACATGGCTAAGAGCATTAGCTCGGTAATGCATATATTCATGCATTGCGGCCGTTTTTTATCGCATTTGCGATAAACCTTGGTAATACCAAGGTTTATCTGCGATAAAAATCGCCGCAGCTTAGCGGTAACATTTTGTCTCTAACCAAGCAATAGCGATAATTATCGCTATTGCTTGGTAATATGCCCCTTTGTCTTAAAATCTATTAGGATTGAGGATTGAATTTATTATTTCAGGTACCTCGTGAAGTTTGTTTAATAAAGGTGAGCAGATGCAAGGGCAGGAACAGGTGTCCTTTTGAGGCACAGACCAACTGATTTTGACTTTCACCACTTCTTCTACTACAGCCATTATGCAATCTATATTTATTGATAGTAGGGAATCTCAGAGAATCCCTCTTTGGTCTTTTAGTTTCTATGACTGTAGAGTTAAAGCTCTGACTATTGCATCGTAACTTCTACATGTTACTTTCATGATTCCTAAAATCGTTTGAGCTGGAGGTGTTTTTTAATCTTTGTGCCATCACATTTTTCCATCTTTATCTGGTTCTTCAATTAAAGCTCGAGCACTGGAGAGTTCCTTACTGGGCTCTCTTTTTGATTCATGTCTACATGTCTTTAATGTCTTCTTCAGCAAGTGTAAAGGAATTGGAGAACAACCTTAATCTAGAATTATTATATTTTTGACCAGTCGAGGTTGCTCTCTGCTGATTACTGAGTGGTGATGTATCTCGCTCTCTCTTTGTTAGTTTCTCTAGGCTATTGTCAGAATGCACCTACCTTTACCTGGTGAATCCAAAAGGCGTGCTGGTTTGGGATGAACTTCGACAGTATGTGCAATTACTCTACTCATTATGTGTATAGGAGGCTTTCCTTTTAGCTCCTGTGCAGTATTGTAGGCCTCCAAGCTTTGGCCGGGTATTCCCTGCGAGCTGAGGTACAAGCTTAGGCATCGAGAATTTACCTTCTGTTATCATCTCTATTATCATCTCAGGATTTGTAGAACATGGAGGATCCTGTGACATAGGAGTAACACTGTTTCTTTACCGTGGTAATGCCAAAGTAATTTGTTATTGTATTACTCTGCAATTGATTTTTGGGATTCAGAGTTGGTGAAAGCAGTTGTACATTTTGATTTGCCTGATTCCTTCCCCCAAAACACATCTAATCCTTCCTATTACTGTCAGTCACACATTTTTTCCCTTTGGTGCCAGTCTCAGTGTCATTCTTAGCAGAAGCTAGCATGAGATAAGCTTGAGGGGCAGACTAAGGACTACAAGGATTGCATGATTTGTTTATACTATCTTCCAGTGTTTTAAGCTTTTCGGTAAATATATCATCCATTAATATTTTACCAGCTTCCTTCTCCATTAAAAGTGGTGCATCAGTAATTTGAATTATTTGATTTACTTGATACCCAGATCTATTTCTTGCAGCTCTTGTCTTCGCTCTAGTTTCTCGCATGTTCACTTGAGTTCGAGGGGAGATTTACCTCTGTATGAGAGCCCTTGTACAACAGTTCCTCTTGCCCCCGTTATGGGTAGAATCACAATAATCTACTTCTCAGATAGTTGATAGTGATTGCAATTATAAGTGCAGTATTAAGGAAATCCCACCCCTTGACCCCATATCCCATGCCTGTTGCTGGCCAGACAGGTCAAATTATTTCCGGTAGAGTGTACAATAAAAAGTATCGGGTCTTACTTGGTCCTTACATGAAACTCTGGCCCTCGTGTTGCTCCCATATTTCTCTTGATGTTCCTGGACTACCCCTCTGGATTCCTTGATGTGAGGCTTGAGGCCAAAGAGTTTATACCATTATATCTCATGCTATGAATAGAGGGGATTAAATCAAGAGAAATGAGTTGCTGCTAGATACAGCACTAAAACACCACTGTTGTTTATGTGTTGATGTTTATTAGTCATACTGACAAAACAGATGTTGTAACATTTTCCATTGCTAACATGTACAATTAAGACTTTAATAAATACAAAGTGAGCAGTTGAATAATGCTTTTAAATACAAAGTGTGTAATGAAAGTGCTATTGAAAAATAGCTCTGCTTAAGAGGCCTCGTTCTAAATCAGCAGGTATTTTGTGTGGTAATACCACACCAAGAAAGTACAATTATTACAGGGTGTTAATTGTCAATGCAAAACAGTGACAGATCATATTCCGATTCATAATTTGGAAGGAATGCCTCCAATGCATCCCTTCCAGATTGCCAGGAGGTATCCATCCGTAAACCCATTTTTAGGAATTGGTAAAAGTTAACCACTCCAAATAGATTTTATAAGAAGTGTTTTTGTGGTGGCAAAAAGCAAATCTGACATTTTTGCAAAAGTAAAAGTATTTGGAGTCTGATTATGAGCTAGGCAGTGCGGGAGCAGGACGGCCTGCTCGCGCTTTGCCAAACCTGTGGTTGAAGCACCCGCCAGATTAGGAGGTATCTCCTGGTCTGGCGGGCAGTTATTTGGCATTCCCATGGAAAATGGCACTACAGTGGGAATGTCAAACACAGTACCTGCACAGCATGGAATGCTGCAGTCCATGTTGGTTGTGCAGGTACTGGGGTGAATGCACACAGGTGGCTGCAACATGTGCCCCCCTGCATGCATCCCCAGGCCCAGAGGCACCAGGGCTCACTGTCCCCCTTTAATTCCCCTCTGCCACAGTTTTCAGGGTGGTGGAACAGCCATGAAAACCACTGAGGAGAGGAAACTCGTAATATGCATGGCGGGACCGTGGCAGTCCCACCAAGCGTATTATGTCCTCAAGACTGCCGCGCCACCACTAGGTGTCTCTGGCAGTTGCCGTGGTCCCATGGCGATCCAACTGCCCAAGTTGTAATAGGATGGCAGGAAGACCGCCAGACTTGTAATTAGCGCCTTAGTATATCTGCCCCTTAAATGTTTTATTTACTTATTTTCTAGTCTTGTTCAATAGCAAAGCTTTATCAGCTGTCATTAGCGTATTGCTTCACACAGGATCTCACCCTGCAACTCAGGGTGACATATGAACTGCCCCTGTTAAGCCCTCCTTTGGTGCTCAGGACAAGCTAATACTGTATACTGTTGCTGTGCTATAGCAATGATGAATTAACAAATGCTCAGATATGGGAAGGACACACTCTTTCTGCTCAGGTGTAAATAGCATAATATGTTATAGTTGCATATTTCATACTTTTCATTCATTAGGAATGAAATGGAGTAAAAATAGCAGGTTAAGCTTTGGTCTCATCCTGAAATAAGGCTTTACTGTTGGCAGTAAAACATTTGAACATAAGATCCAATTGATACCACACTGGAATATGCTTCTTCATGTTAAATGATGTGTCTTTAAGGGGAATGCAAGCTTTTATGCTAAGTTTACACACTGAGATATTATAGAAGGAGAGAAGTGAGAAGCCATGCTTTATACATATAGGCCCATATTAAGCGGTCCCTGTTAACTCTCAGATTAACTCAGTTCCCCGTGTGTTACCGATACAAGGAGTAACAGTAACACTTAGTGGCAGAGTTAATGGCGATTACAAGTGAGGACCTCCAGTTCCCCTTTAGAAACGAGGAACTTTTGAGGAAATCGTTCATTTTAGCTTTGAGTCTCATGGCAATTACTTATTTCCCTTGAGTATTTCACATGGAAACTCAAACTACTTTTATTGGTTTGAATCATTGGGTGAGGTTTTCAACTGTTGTTAGCAAGGGTAGTAGCCATAGAAATCTCAAACTTCTGAAGGGGACAGTTACTACTGTTAGCAGCTGTAGGAAATTGGGTTTTTGATTGAAGGGGTGAACGCCACTCTCAAGCAACAACCACAATCCCTGACAGGGTGAACCACAAAAGTCCTAAATAAACCTGTGCTTAACCCTCTTGTAGCTTTGCAGAAGAACAGTCAGACTTAACTTAGGGGCAATATGTAAAGTAGTTATGCAGTACACAAACAGTCATAAAGGGAAAACACAATCCAAGAAAATTTCCATTTCAATTTAGCAAAAATAGAGGAAAATGTCAAAAATGACTTGATAGATACACAGGATGGATTGGGTCCGATCTTGATGTATCTTCGGACTTAGAAGACATTTTGAAGAAAATTTCCTAAGAAGGTAAAGTTCAGCAGGGCAAGGCAGCTGGTGGTGTCTGAGGACGAGGTGTCATCTTTGAAAACCCTCTGGCCGAAGTTGAGGAGAAGACTTCTGTGTTCGGACTTTGTAGATTTTTGGAAGACTAAAATCTCCAGCAGAATGAAGCTTCAGTCTGTAGTATGTGTTGCCTCTACGAGGCACGAATATCATTTCTTAGAGGAGCCAATTAACAGGATTTGCTGCTTAAAAGAGAATGTAGCGGAAGCTACCGCAAATTGAAGCTGACTGGTGATGCACCTTGTGAGCATCAGTGAGCAGGTAGGTCCCGGTCTCCTGTCAGTTCTCAGACTACATTTTGGCTGTTAGGGCACCTTTAGTATCACTTCCAAAGGTCCAGAACTGGTTAGGCACCTCTTGGAGGGCAGGGCTTACTTCAGGCAGGGTACCAGTGTAGGACTCAAGGTTGCTGTAACTTGCTATGTCCATGTAGCTCAGACCAGGAGGCAAGCCAACTAGACCTTGGAGTCACTCTAGTAGTCTTAGGTACAAACAGCAAGACATGTCTCAAGCACCAGGGCAGTCCTCTAATAGCAGCAGGTCAGTCCTCAGAGGTACTAAGCAGGCCCCAAGCAACAGGGGTTCTTCTAGGGTGTACGGTGTGCTTCTGAATGCCCTCCACAATTCCAGGAGTGAACTTAAGAGTTGGTCTCAATATTGATACTTGGTGCCACCATTTGAAGTGGGAGAAACTTCTAGGCTGTCCCTATTCAAGTTGATGTAGACAATGTTTTGTGTATATAGAATCACCATTTAGGTTGTTGTTTATTCTGCTGATGCACAAACTCACAGTTATTCGTTATGTTAATGTTTGGTAGCCTGATTGAACTGTCTAGTCCTGTGGGGTATATTTGATCAATGACAAAGCTGAGAAGTGAATCACGAATTTGCCAGTTTTTCAGTGCCAGGAAGTGCAAAACTTAAAAACACAGTATAAATACAATGCATTTTGCCACATGGGCTGTTTAGAGCCTACCATAGGGGTGGGTTTAATATTGACTTACAGGTATTGAATAGGGAGGTTTAGGCCTGGCAAAAAGTTTATTTTGGCAAGTCGAAATTGCAGTTTAAAACTGCACAAAGGCTGCTTCGGCAGACCTGCGACATGTTGTAAATGGTTATTTTAGTGGGTGGCACAATAAGTGCTGAAGACCCACTAGTAAGAACTAACATTTAATTTACAGGCCCTGGATAAATGTAGTACCACTTTGCCGGGAACTTATAAGTAAAGTAGATGTGCCAATCTGGGTATTAGCCAATTTTACCATGTTTTAAGGAGAAAGCACAAGCTCTTAACACTGGGTAGCAGAGTTCCAATGCCACTGAAAACGAATTTGAGAAAAACAAGAGAGATGAAGGCAAAAAGTTTGGGAGCGACCCTTCAGAGAGGGAGATGTCCAACACCAGCCCCATTGCAATTAAGTAAACTTTGTAATGAGGCCGAAAGATGCACGAGCCACCTCAGAGCAATACAGATTTTCATCGGAGAACATTATGAGCTTGACAAACGCTTTGAGACAGATTAAAATTGTTTTCAATCACATACAAAGACATAAAACGCAAATTATTATTTCTGTTTTTTTTAGGGGCGAACAGAAAGGTTGAATTCTTTTGACCACCGTGCATTCGATTCGACAAAGGCATGTTCAGGATGGAGCATTCTGCAGCTATTTTAAAGCACAAAACAGGCCGTACAATTATTACATAGCCTGTTGGTCAGTCACTCAGGTGTTCGCTTGTTCTGCTGAGGCATTCAGAGAAATAATTACTAACAATTGGCGTTGGGTTTGAGTCTCAAAGTGATGCAAACTGGTACAATCCATTATTCTGGGATTTACTTAAAAGCACAAACCTTTATTTATGCTAGAGAATAGCTCTAAAGTACTGCAAAATAGGGCTACTGCTGCTTTGCATTGCTGTGTCAGGGTGAAGTACCATGGGATTTATATGTGCGTTCCCATGCAACCTGCCATGATTTTTTTACACAAAGCCGTATTTTTTTAACATACGTATGCAGGGCTTTGCACCAAAAAATAACACCTCTTTGAGTTTGGCATTAACTTATTTTTATTTCTTCAAACGTTTCCAATGTTGCACGTGTGCTGCACTGTACAGCCCACTACAACGTAGGACAGGAGTTCAACTATATCAATTCAAATCTTTATTAAGATTTTGATCTCTAAAGAGGTTCACTTTTAAAATTAGATATAGTATGAAAGATAATCACAGATCAAAATAGAATAGCCAAGTTACAAATTATAAAAAAAAAAAAATCACAGCCATAAAGCAGCCGAGGTTGTATACTGATTCAAAGGAGCAAGAGAGCGAGTGCGTTTATGGTGGAGACTTCATTCTACCATAGCAGCAACAACTGAGTGCAACATTCTGCAAAAGGTATAGAGACACTAGATGAAACAAAATACTAAAGGAGTTGATGACAGATAAATCTATAAAGTTGATTTTCGAGTACAATAATAATTCCTTTTACCCAACAAATAAATAGAATTCATTAGTTACACAATTTGTTAATACAGAGTTACATAAAAAAGTGAGTGACATAAAAAATCTAATATTAGAATCCGCAAGTAGGCATAAGGATTATATGACTGGTTAGGACAGAACCCTGGGCCCCCTAGCTAAAGCAGACATTTGAGTAATAATTGAGCATGAAATAAAATTACATTAAATTCCTACCTCCTGCAGTGGGTTCCTCCTTTCAGGATATAGTCAATGTAGATACTTTATTTTACTAATATAAGACCCTGGACTTTATTTACTTTCTAATATTGGTATATTAAAAAGATTAAACAGATTTTAAAAAGTCTTAAAACATTTTAAAAATGTTGTACTAAATAGTTCATTCTTTTGAAAAAAGAGAAATTCACGAGCTGTTGCTACAGTTTGGATGTTATTCTGAATAAACATTGGTCATAACAGACGCAGGTGATATGGTAGTAGGGCTGAGCAAACAAACAGAAAATGATTAAAGTTCTGGGTGCCCAAGTTGCACATATTACAATATCTCCCTGTATTCGTGGTAGAGGACCATTTTGCCATTAAGTAGTGTAACGGTAATACGTTCATATGAAATAAAATTAGCAGAAGGCGAACACCATGTTCTAAATTCCAGGATAAGTACTTCTGCGCTACTCTCAGGTGACAAGATGTAACTATTGCTTAAAACTTTCCTTCAATTGAAAATACTTGAGAGCTCTCTGGAAATTGGTAATGCAGCTAGTGCTTTTTAGGGAGTCTTTAAGTTCCAAGCACGAGAGAGAGAACACAAGCTTCTCTTGTGTGTCAAAATGATTTAGCGCCAAAGTAAATTCAAGTGCATACGAGTATTTATCTGCCTTTGCACCAAAGATCTCCTGACACAGGAGACCCTTTATTGTAGATCACTATTCTTTAGCAGATTGTATGTTGTACTAGAAAGGTACCCTTCCAACAGAAAGCCTATGCAGCCCTATGGTGCTCCAGCACCTGGAGAGAGGAACACAGTACTGTACCTTAGTTAATGCAGTGCTGCTGTGTGAGTTATTTCCAAAAAATCTTGAATGTAAATGAAATGGGAATATTCGGTGATTATCCATATGGGATTAGTAGAAATAGAAAGGACTGCTCCCTTTTTGCACTTTTATTTATAGATTGGATGTTTAGGAGCCTATTCACAAATGCATGTAAGAATATCTAGACAACCACAAATGTAGTGCTACTTCCCATACTAATAAATGCGAATGTGAACTGGCCCCATAATCTGACCATTAAAACAAATAAGCGATGCAAGGTCAATATTATTGCTATGGTGGTGATGATCTTCAAATAAATTATTTGAAAGTAAAATTCGATTACAGTTTGTGAATTAAAGCCTGTACACAGTAGAAGCAATGTCTCACACTGAGCTGATTTTGAACAGGAAGCTCCAAGTCCGTGCAAATTATTTTGTAAGTAGTTAGGCGGTGACATAACTCTAGTTTTCATACCCCAAACCTAAAATGCAGCTAATTGCAATTCACTGATACCATCTACAAACCTATTGTCATGTGGTGTCTTACCCTTCACTGGAAGAAACTGAGGTATGTCAAACAAGCACTGGTAAAGCCAACAGGTCCCATCATTTACATAGATGCAGTACCTTAAACCATTACTTGATGTCCATCCAACTTGAGTCAGAAGCAATACCTTGATCCTTTAACCCTCTTGCAGTCCCTCAAGATGTTATTAAATGTCTCTCTCTCTTACTCTCTCTCTATCTCTCTCTCTCTCTCTCTCTCTCTCTCTCTCTCAAGTCAGAAGCAACTCCTTAAAAATCTTTCAAGAAGCTGTAGTATCTCATGTCATTAAGAGATGTCCTTCTGGAGTTAAAAGCATGAACTTGAAAGGTCTTTAATAAGGTTGCAGTGCCACAAGACATTACTAAGTGAATCTCATAAGTTAAACCCAACTATATGAAAAATCTTCAAAAAGTTGCAGTACTTAAGTCATCAGTCCCTTTTTAGTCAAATAACCTACTTCAAAAGTCTTTCACAAAATTGCAGTACTTCAAGTAGTTACTAGAGGGTCTTCTCATTTCAGAAGCTACATCTTCAAGACTTCATAAAGTTATATTTTCTTCACAGAATAAGCCCAAAAAGATCAATACCTCAATTAAGAGCACATATGATTTATTGACTGAATTAGGATACAGAATTCTTAATGGAATACTAGTAGAAGATCAACCAGCCTCTTTAACCTTTCACAGGCCGACAGGGTCTTCCATTATAGATGTTACATTTGTGCATTACGCTTATTTTCATCTGTGTAAAAAGTATGCTATTATACCAAGATCTGAGAGTGAACACGATCCTCAAAGGCTAGACATCAACTTTAAGCATGATTATTGGGAAACCCATGTAACGGCCAATAGTGGCAGATTGACCGCTGTGAATGGGAAAAGACTTATTTGGAACAATATGCTAAAAGTGAAGGTATCCAATCTTGAAAAAATCATGACATCTAGTACTGAAAAATATATTGTACTACTAAAGACTGGGGATGGTTGGTTAGATGCCTGGCAATCTATACTAAAAAATATATTATCTAGTCTTGAGGCAAGCATACAGTAGTCACGACCAAACATTAATGCACCAAAGACGTCAGAATTATTTGAAACCAAGAGAATTTAATGTTATGTTATGTTATGTTATCGTTTTGGTTGAGCGCAACAGCTGCCCCAGCAACGAGGCGTCCCGGCGCTGAAGAACCACAGAAGCTGTACTAAAGAAGGAAAGGGAAGGAAGAAGGGAATCTTAAGAAGAGGGGAACAGATAGGTCTTAGTAGCCTTCTGGAAGGCAGACAGATTTTCCAAGGAACGAATGTTTAGTGGCAAGGAGTTCCAGAGCTTAGCTCCCAGGACCCTAAAGGAGCGACCACCCATACGGCAGAGCTTAGTGCGAGGTACAGTCACTAGGTGCTGGCCAGATGAGCGCAAATTGCGCTGAGGCGCATAGGGTGTTAGGAGCGGGCGCAGGAGTTCTGGACGTCCGGATTTGAGGATCTTGAATGCCATAGTGAGGGTTTTGAATTGGATGCGAAATTCAACGGGCAGCCAATGCAGTTTTCGAATGGTGGCTCTGACTGAACATCTGCGGGGGAGACCCACCAAGGCTCCAGCCGCAGAGTTCTGTACTCGTTGTAGTCGAGCTATCTCCGCTTTATTGGTGCCCAGAAGTAGAACACTGGCATAGTCCAGCCGTGAGAGGATGATGGATTGAACATTGAGCTGGCGGATTTTAGAGTCGAAAAAACTGAGTATCGGGTTAAGGCTCCTCAGCAGGCCCACACAAGTAGCAGCCACTTTTTTCGTGTGGGTCTGGAAACTAAGCGAGGAGTCCTTCCAGACGCCCAGATTTTTGACTAAGGATTTAGGTGGTGGGATGGTGCCCAACGAGGAGGGCCACCAGTGCTCATTCCAATAGCTGGTATTACTACCGAGGAGCAGCACCTCCGTTTTGCCTGCATTAAGCTGCAGGTAGTTGTCCGTCATCCACTGGGCTACTGCAGCCAGGCCATCCCTAAATCTCGAGGCCGTGATAGAAGGGCCTTCGGTGAGAGTGATGAACAGCTGCTTGTCATCTGCGTATGACACCAGCGTTAGGTCCCACTCCTTAGCCACTGCCGCAAGTGGCTGCACATAAAGATTAAAAAGGGATGGACTAAGTGCAGAGCCCTGAGGAACTCCCTGGCCGATGGAATGGGACTGGGAGAGAAAAGGGGGAGCTGATACCCGGAAGGATCTGTCCTCCAGAAATGAGCGAAACCATTCCAGGGCAAGACCGGTGATCCCTATTGTCTCTAGACGATTTAACAATATGTTATGAGAGACCGTATCAAAGGCTGCGCTGAGATCTAACAGAATCAGCGCAGCACTCTGACCGGCATCGAGGATAGTCCGGAGGTGTTCGGTAGTGGACAGGAGGGCAGACTCCGTACTGTGTCCCGGCCTGAACCCATTTTGAGATGGGTCCAAGATGTTGTTTTGAACCACATGGTGGGACAGCACATTGTTTACATGGGCCTCTGCAAGTTTAGACATCCATGGGAGGAACGAGATGGGTCTGTAGTTATCTAGTTTGGTAGGGTCTAGAGTGGGCTTCTTAATGATGGGGGAGACCCATGCTTGTTTCCAAACAGTTGGGACCCCCGCCGAGGAGAAGGAGAGATTGAGTATCGAGGCCAGGGGAGGTATGAAGAATTCCAAAGATTCGAGAAATTGGGCCGGCCTCATGGGATCTGCTGGAGAACCAGACTTGACTTTCCTGCAAAGTTTAGTTAGATCCTCATATGAGATTTCAGGTATAAGTGTCAGCATATTGCCATTAGTGATTGAGTTAGTGGAATGGGTGCAAGAAGATGTGACATGTTTTAAAACTTCCGATATCTAATTAGTGTAACTTGAATTTACAGATAAAGCGGGATAGCGTGAATAATGCCTATGCAAAATTATATCATACAAACAGCAAGACAACCTATTTATCCCAAGCAATAAGTGGGAAAACGACATCAAAGTTCTATATAAATCAATTGTAACCTGTAATTATACGTTATCAATAGTTGATGGAACATTCGCACATATAAAAGAAGAAGAAATATTCGAACTAATAATGAGCGCACGCTTATCCAAGGCAGCAGGACCAAATGGTATCCCTATTGACTTGATAAAGTTAAACATAACAAATTGATCCAAATCTTTTGAATGCTATATCAGCCTGCATTCGGAAACGTGGCTTCAGGTGAAATTGGCTCATGACAATACACTATCGCCAAAAATGGATACCACAAATGGTCTTAAGCAAGGTTGTGTCCTTGCTCTGCTGTTATTTTCTCTCTATATTGCAGACATAGATTTGGCGCTAAGTTCAGATATGGGTGTGGCACCTAAACTACAAGGCAAAAAGATACCATACCTAGCATATGCAGATGACATAGTAATCTTGTCCCTAACTCCGAACGGGCCTCCAGTACCAACTGAATCAACTACATACCTATCATACAGTGAACGGTTTGACAGCCAATTTGTCAAAAACAAAAATTGTGATGTTTGGAGTGTTTACAAAACCTAAAATGTGGACACTAGGAGAAAATTTAATTGAGGAAGTGGAACAATACAACTATCTTGGAGTAATCTTTGACAATAAGTTATCATGGTCAAGCCATAATGTCAGTAAAAATGCAAAATCAACTGCTATTACTAAATCAATTTCGAGATTCATTAAAATGTTTGGAGGAAATGCTATTAATCCATCACTTAAAGCACTACAAATGAAATTGATCCCGTACTTATTATATGCATCTCCAGTAATGAATAAGAAAGTAATTCTTGAACTTGAGAAATGCTTTATGAAATGTGTGCGTACCATACTTCTTCTACGACCAGCAACTCCACATTGTACCATAAGATTGGAATTCGGTCTAAAATGTTTGGAACTGTTGCATAAGAGAAGTTGTATGAACTACATTATTGAATGTGCAAGGCTGATCCATGCACATTGAAACATCTAATATTTGAAGCACTCCGGAGCAAAAAAGTCAGAGATTTACAAATATACAGTATAATGATGGAAATAGGATCTTATGATTAGCCTGATATACAGGAGATGGGCGAATGAAAAATCTAATACGTAATAGGCTAACTACAAAGCAGTGGAATTCAGATCTTCTACAAGCTGGGAAACATAAACATATGGACCTAGTAAATGATACATATACCATACAGGCTCAAGAATACTTGGGATGGAATCTACCCAGTTACATAAAATAGAAATACTTTAAGGTTTAGACAATTTTACATACGGATTGGGGAGTTTGAAGGGATTTGGAATCAGGCACTTAAAGGTATACAAGCATATCAGCTTTGTGGAATTGGTAAAGAACCTCTTGAACATTTAATATGAATCTGCCCGAAGCTGCTGCCCATGAGGAGGACATAACTATGCACCTTGTTTAATAGTGCTAAGACTGCAGTGGCCGTACGATACTGTTCCGCGCGCTAAGAGGACAGTGCAATTGTAAGGACGGTACTGTTCTTAGAGTATGCCTATAAAGCATTAATTGTTTAGACTTTTTTTATAATATATATCTATCTATCTATCTATCTATCTATATATATGCGTCACTCTATGCCTGAAAGGGTTTTGTTTTGACTTAATACTGGGTGCTCCCTTGTGTCTGGACAAAGCTATACCTCTCTGAAGAGCTCTAATTAGGGCGAAACACTGTGTCAGGGGTTGCTTTTAATCATTTCAGGTTGGCTTGAGTTGGTATTTTACCAATTCAAAGCTGTAATATTGTGCCTGGAGTGATAAATGGCTTTTGTTATTTGACAGCTCGGCAAGGACTGCACTGTACTAGTCCTATGCTTAAAGACTTTGCTGTTTAAATGGCGAAAGACTTTGTCATTTTCTATCTCGGCATGGATAGCACTGTCTAATCCTATGCTTAAAAACTTTGATAGAAAAACAGACATTTGAGGTGAGCAGATCTAGAGTGTCGCTGGTGTTGAGAGTGCTCTAAAAGGAGCTGCTTTCCACCTAAACTGAGACCTACCCAGAGTTCTCTCCTTCTTTTTTGCATAATTTTTGCGTCACTCTATGCCTGAAAGGGTTTTGTTTTGACTTAATACTGGGTGCTCCCTTGTGTCTGGACAAAGCTATACCTCTCTGAAGAGCTCTAATTAGGGCGAAACACTGTGTCAGGGGTTGCTTTTAATCATTTCAGGTTGGCTTGAGTTGGTATTTTACCAATTCAAAGCTGTAATATTGTGCCTGGAGTGATAAATGGCTTTTGTTATTTGACAGCTCGGCAAGGACTGCACTGTACTAGTCCTATGCTTAAAGACTTTGCTGTTTAAATGGCGAAAGACTTTGTCATTTTCTATCTCGGCATGGATAGCACTGTCTAAT
Source organism: Lissotriton helveticus (assembly GCF_964261635.1). NCBI lineage: Eukaryota > Metazoa > Chordata > Amphibia > Caudata > Salamandridae > Lissotriton > Lissotriton helveticus. Next base: position 1,764,658,779 of record NC_136059.1, read on the forward strand.
CCTATGCTTAAAAACTTTGATAGAAAAACAGACATTTGAGGTGAGCAGATCTAGAGTGTCGCTGGTGTTGAGAGTGCTCTAAAAGGAGCTGCTTTCCACCTAAACTGAGACCTACCCAGAGTTCTCTCCTTCTTTTTTGCATAATTTATGCGTCACTCTATGCCTGAAAGGGTTTTGTTTTGACTTAATACTGGGTGCTCCCTTGTGTCTGGACAAAGCTATACCTCTCTGAAGAGCTCTAATTAGGGCGAAACACTGTGTCAGGGGTTGCTTTTAATCATTTCAGGTTGGCTTGAGTTGGTATTTTACCAATTCAAAGCTGTAATATTGTGCCTGGAGTGATAAACGGCTTTTGTTATTTGACAGCTCGGCAAGGACTGCACTGTACTAGTCCTATGCTTAAAGACTTTGCTGTTTAAATGGCGAAAGACTTTGTCATTTTCTATCTCGGCATGGATAGCACTGTCTAATCCTATGCTTAAAAACTTTGATAGAAAAACAGACATTTGAGGTGAGCAGATCTAGAGTGTCGCTGGTGTTGAGAGTGCTCTAAAAGGAGCTGCTTTCCACCTAAACTGAGACCTACCCAGAGTTCTCTCCTTCTTTTTTGCATAATTTATGCGTCACTCTATGCCTGAAAGGGTTTTGTTTTGACTTAATACTGGGTGCTCCCTTGTGTCTGGACAAAGCTATACCTCTCTGAAGAGCTCTAATTAGGGCGAAACACTGTGTCAGGGGTTGCTTTTAATCATTTCAGGTTGGCTTGAGTTGGTATTTTACCAATTCAAAGCTGTAATATTGTGCCTGGAGTGATAAATGGCTTTTGTTATTTGACAGCTCGGCAAGGACTGCACTGTACTAGTCCTATGCTTAAAGACTTTGCTGTTTAAATGGCGAAAGACTTTGTCATTTTCTATCTCGGCATGGATAGCACTGTCTAATCCTATGCTTAAAAACTTTGATAGAAAAACAGACATTTGAGGTGAGCAGATCTAGAGTGTCGCTGGTGTTGAGAGTGCTCTAAAAGGAGCTGCTTTCCACCTAAACTGAGACCTACCCAGAGTTCTCTCCTTCTTTTTTGCATATATATATATATATATATATATATATATATATATATATATATATATATATATATATATATATTCACTGAAAAAACCATAGGTTATAGACCATATATAGTTAGGAATTAGCATTTACAAAACCTTGAAAATTCACTGAAAAAGCCATAGGTTATAGACCATATATAGTTAGGAATTAGCATTTAAAAAACCTTATTTTACTCACACAAAACCATTGAAATTCCATATATAGTTAGTTGCACTAACTATATATCGCGCACCTGCAATCCACTGCTGATGATGTCACATATTACATCATTCATGACATGGTCAGTGACATCACTGATGACATCACTGATGACATCTCAAATGACATCACTGATGACATCACTGATGACATCTCAAATGACATCACTGATGACATCATGACACACCAATACCAGTTACTACATACGCACTCACTGATTCCTACGTCTACACACACATTCACTCATTCACCCATACAATCACTCATACATACAGTCACTCATTATTACAACACTATCATATGCACTCATACACCTATGCAGACAGTCACACACTGCCACTCATCCATGGAGTTACTCACACACCAAGTCAGTCCTGTAAAGAATCAATCACACTTCCATTTCCTCATCTATACAGTTAAACACAGAACACCATACTTCAGTGACATCACTGATGACATCACTAATGACATCTCAAATGACATCACTGATGACATCTCAAATGACATCACTGATGACATCATGACACACCAATACCAGTTACTACATACGCACTCACTGATTCCTACGTCTACACACACATTCACTCATTCACCCATACAATCACTCATACATACAGTCACTCATTATTACAACACTATCATATGCACTCATACACCTAGTCAGTCCTGTGAAGAATCAATCACACTTCGATTTCCTCATCTATAGTTAAACACAGAACACCATACTTTTCACACATATACTAACACATACTTACTCTCTTATACAATCACTGACACAAGTACACATTGATATGCACAGAGTCACACACCTCCCAGCCAGCCACACACACACTCAGTCTTCCATACATCCACTCATTCTTCAATATGTAAAACGTATTTAAACTTTACAAAAACACACAGACACTAGATGATGTCATCAGTGATGTCATTTGAGATGTCATCAGTGATGTCATCAGTGATGTCACTGACCATGTCATGAATGATGTAATATGTGACATCATCAGCAGTGGATTGCGGGTGCGCGATATATAGTTAGTGCAACTAACTATATATGGAATTTCAATGGTTTTGTGTGAGTAAAATAAGGTTTTTTAAATGCTAATTCCTAACTATATATGGTCTATAACCTATGTTTTTTTCAGTGAATATATATATATATATATATATACATATATATATATATATATATAACATCTCTATGGCAAAATGAAACCCCTCATTTTGTTCCTTTGCAAATTAAATGTTTTAAGTGTTAACACTTTATTCCAATCAAGATGACTTCAGGTGTGCCATACTTTTGTCATAAGTAAGACTGTTAGCGCTCTAGTTGTTCTTTAGAACACTCTGGGACATTCTGTCACTGGGCTATAGTTGGGCTACATCTGGCTGATATTTGGGCTACATTTGGGCTCTTTTGTCTCTGGTGGCCATCTTTGGGCTACATTGGGCTACATTGGGCTACATTGGGCTCCAACATATATATAGCCCAATGTAGCCCAATATATATTTTTCAAAGTTAATTTTCCTAAAAACCACTGGAGCATATATCTTGAGACATAGCAAAGGCACATCGAGCTACCAGTCCCTACAATTTTGCCAAGTTTTGTGGAAATCCATTCAGCCGTTCGAGCTAAAAGTGAGTCCAACCGCCCTATGGAAAACTCAATGTTAAAAACACGTTTTGGGACCCCCCTGTTTTCTCGGCCCCCGCTTGACGAAACCCCCCCAAATTTTCAGGGGCTGCTCAGAAACAAAATGTGCCATTTTCCTGAAAATTTCAGCCAATTCCGTCGACAAACGCCAAAGTTATTAGACATAGAATTTTCAGAAATCCCATAGAGAAAAAATCCTAACTATATATACCTACTGGCTATCGCCAGTAGGTAATATATATAACATTTCTATGGCAAAATGAAACCCCTCCTTTTGTTCCTTTGCAAATTAAATGTTTTAAGTGTTAACACTTTATTCCAATCAAGATGACTTCAGGTGTGCCATACTTTTGTCATAAGTAAGACTGTTAGCGCTCTAGTTGTTCTTTAGAACACTCTGGGACATTCTGTCACTGGGCTATAGTTGGGCTACATCTGGCTGATATTTGGGCTACATTTGGGCTCTTTTGTCTCTGGTGGCCATCTTTGGGCTACATTGGGCTACATTGGGCTACATTGGGCTACATTGGGCTCCAACATATATATAGCCCAATGTAGCCCAATATATATTTTTCAAAGTTAATTTTCGTAAAAACCACTGGAGCATATATCTTGAGACATAGCAAAGGCACATCGGGCTACCAGTCCCTACAATTTTGCCAAGTTTTGTGGAAATCCATTCAGCCGTTCGAGCTAAAAGTGAGTCCAACCGCCCTATGGAAAACTCAATGTTAAAAACACGTTTTGGGACCCCCCTGTTTTCTCGGCCCCCGCTTGACGAAACCCCTCCAAATTTTCAGGGGCTGCTCAGAAACAAAATGTGCCATTTTCCTGACAATTTCAGCCAATTCCGTCCACAAACGCCAAAGTTATTAGACATAGAATTTTCAGAAATCCCATAGAGAAAAAATCCTAACTATATATACCTACTGGCTATCGCCAGTAGGTAATATATATATGTGTGTGTGTGTAAATAGGGTATTATGAAAGGTGTCCTTTTATTGGAAGTTTTAACCACTGAAACTATTTTACTTCCTAAATGCTCGCATTTTGAATTTATTTTTTTAAAATTTTGGTAATAAAATGATTAATACATTAAAGTATTTTATTAACAAAAAACAAAGATATTCACACACTTTTGATTCCAAAGCCTGAAGTCTTTCACAGAGCTACAGTACTACAATTGGTTACTCAGGGGAAAATGTACCAACCTTTCATTCATTCAAATAACTTTATTTTGATATAAGCCATAAAAGTAAGCAAAATAAATCAATAAATATAGGTCATACTTAAGCACATAATTAAAAAATCATTAAATAGCTGCACTGCGTTGCGTGAAAGGGAGAGAGCAAAAAATGCACGTTCTTAAGAGTGTCACAAAACCACCTGCTTTTTTTCTGAACATTACTCCCTCCTCATTGCATTTTTTCTAGTATTATTTAAAATTAGTTGTTCTGCTTTTGTTTATTCTACTAGTAGTTGATTTATTCTTAGCCCATATTGGTATATTTCAGTTTCAAAGTACGTTAGCTCAATGCATTACTAGTATTTGCCTCGGTTTGTCCGTGGTTTTCGCGTTTAACTTCCTAGCTGCTGACTCCCATCACTGCCGGAGTCAGGCATGGTGCTCAGTCGCCTACAGAAGTACTGAGCACTGGCACTTCAAAAAGACAATGTCATCGTGTGGATGCCACACCTAGGTCTTTATTGGTCCTCTTTCTGGCTGAAGGGTGAAAAATCATCACAAATCGGTGTTCAGGGGTTCGTCCTTGCCATGAATAAACAATACATTTAGAAAGGTGGAAAGAGAATTGAGATAAAGCTAAACAGTCTTTTGCATTAAGAAAAGGCTCCCAGTTAAACAACTGTGCACATAGAATGTATTGTGGTCCCAATATAAGCACAACTCATTGAAACTGAATTATTCTTATGAAGAAGTGAGTGCTAGCATTAAGATTAGCCTGAATGCCATGTTTAGGAGTAGTGTGAGCATTATTGATCAGCTTAGTGCTAGACCTAAGAAAAAGAATAAGTAAGTGAATGAGCTAGAATTATGGCCAGGGGGGTCTTCCAGAAGGTGAAGAACAATTGACGGAATGTGAATACCAGGGCACCCAATTTGTTCCCAAGGTGGGGTTGATGGGCATGTTTCCAAATTAGGGAGGCTGTATGAATGGAAATCCTCAGAGACCTTTAAGGACTCCTCCAACCACGCCTTTGTATACAGCAGACAAGCCTAAAGGTCAGTGTGTATGGATAATGTTGGAACTCAGCATGTGTCTTGCACCAACGAGCCATCCCTATAGCTGTAGGCCCACCAGCTATTGTTGTTTCAGTAACATATAAGTGGATCAAATATGGCTTGGGTGGTGACTGAGATCAACAAGACTGTCTGCTAAAGGTTTTCAAACTGAAAGTGGAAGTCCTTTCCCATAACAACTGAAATGAGCACTGATAAGGGCAGGCTGTAGAATTCTGCAAACAGTTCTCTTGTCCTATGGGTTTGCTTTGCATAATCATGTGTATAATTCTGGTTCATATGGCGAAGCAGAGATGGGACACTGTCCTCCAGAGCACCTCACAAATATGGCACAGTTTATATTTGGCACAATGCAAATGTTCATCATCCTGTAAAATCACATTACAACCTTTGCATAATGCAGGTGTATGCGCAGCAGCTGTTGGGCAGAAAGAAAGCAAATACACTAGTCAGTATGGCAGGAAGGTACCACAGACATACTTTGCATGAGTTGTAGTGATGTGTCTCTTAATGGTGATGCCACAGTTTATTGTGGTGCACTGATATCTGGATTTCACAGAATGTAAACAAACAAGAACATTGTTTTACTGCTATCTCGGCACCTGCAAGTACCTAAATCTGTTCCATTTCAAAGTCGGTGCTTTCATCCTTGACTCCCTAATCTGTGCAGTGAAGTGGACTCTGTGTTGATGCTGCTGTAAAACAGTGGCATATTAATTGGGCCATGGGCCCTAATGATGGGTGTAAAATTCCCCCTATCCTCCAGTTAGGTAGTGAGATGAACATAATAGGAGTACGTTTCAGCCTCACGTCAATTGTCACTGCAGCAGCTGCGCTAATAAAAATGGCACCTATGCTGTCAAAATCCCCATGCTCGTGTCTCTTACAATAGGAGTTAGGAGAATACCTTGGTTGTCATCATAAATGTAATAAGAAATCATATTTCAGAGGGCTGGAGGTATGGGAAATGTTTGAGCATGCTTGAAGGGTAGGCATTTCGCTTTGCTAAAAATGGTGATTCACCATTGGCCTGACCTTCTCATCAGAACTTTAAATCCAGACCCTCAGCATGTACTGATTTCCAAAGATTTAGGGACATATCATCAACAAGAAGCGATAAACATCGCTGACCCCCTTAGTGCGTTACAACTTAACGCCGGCTATCGCTATCAGCAACGCCTATCTCCAATGCAATAGGAAATCCAGCGATAGCGGCAAAAATGTGCACTTATTGCTGGAAACCCAGCGATAACATGAAGGTGAAAATGAGAACCTTGTTGATAGTGAAGGGCAGACTCATCCCTAAAATCCACCTCCCATTGGAAGTAATGGGTAAGTCACTTCTTAAGCAGGCGGCAAACAAAGCTGCGCCATGAGTTTGCACCCTGCTTGCTGATAGGAGTCACTCGTGTTAGCGACATTTCTACGGTTATTTCACTGCGGAACACCCACTATGCATCTCATTAGCGGTGATATGCTGTGTGTTGGGGAAACAGCCGCTGAGGCAAGGATTCACGCGATAGAGTGACCTTGCTGATAATGCGATAAAATTATCGCTGCTTTTCACCCGAAAACGGACACAAAAGCAGCGATAATTTTATTGTGCCCCCTTGATGATATGCCCCTTAGTGAGCTGACTTTCCCTCTCGCCTGATGACTATATGTCCGCACCTGTAGATGTATCTTAGTCTGCCACAATGTAAATGATGTGCAAATTTCCACTTCTGTCAGACTCTGGTATTGGGCTTTAGGCTGGTTGAAGTCTATTTTAGGAGCAATTCTGCTCTCTCTGACATTATGTCAAGCCTTTGGTAGAGGTTCATTGAGATAACCCAACTTAGAACTGTGATTGCTTAGGTATGTGGGCAAACAGAATGAACTCTTTTTGCTTGGTTGAGCATTAGGAATAGTTAGAGGCAGTATTTTAAGCTAGTTGGGTAGAATTTGAGGTAGAGTTGAGAGTATTTGACATACTGATAGATTTTGATGTTGTTGGTGATTAAAGTACCAAGATGTTCCATGTAGAAATTAAAGATGATAGGAGAGAGGGTGGATCCCTTAGATTCTGCACAGTAGATGGATAGTTCCTGAGACCATGCAGCTCTTCTCTGCCAGAACTGTTGTTGGTTGGTGTGGTAGGAAGTAAACCGTTGCAGGACAATGTCAGAGAAATCAATTCGTGTTTCCACAGTGTGAATAGTGCTCAATAGTCAACTTTGTCAAGTGTTGCAGAGACATTAAGCAGGATCAGATGGCAGGGTTGTTTATCTCGCAAGTGCGGAGGGCTTCAATAACTATTTTTAACTACTTAAAAACTAGCTGTCTCCTTGTGGTTATCCCATAGAATATTATTCTTGTTCATCTGCTCCTGCAGTTGGGGGTAATCTGCTTTCTTGATTAGTATTTCAATGAAAAGTAAGCAGGTGATGGAGCAGGAGATGGTGCAGCTGCCAGTTTATTCAGCAGGGAGGGATCTGTCCTAACTTGATAGCATCCATTAGGTTCCATGGATGAGCACAGCATTGACTATTTTCAGTAGGACTGTGAGGGGATGTCCTTGAAGAGAGTTGATGATAGATGCAAATAGATGGCCTTTTCCATGAAATGGCGTTGAGAGAGTTCAGGGTGTTGAGGAGTTCAATATGCAAGACAGGGTACAAAGCTGTCCACTTGATGGTGGAGTGATGGGGGGTCAGAGGGAGTGTTGATGTTCATTTTATGTTGTTGATGTGGCATATGATCTTGGCAGTGAAGATGTGAATTATAGTGCTGCAGTTGTCAAGTAACTCAGGATTTTGGAGTGCATCTGTTGTCAGGCACACATATTGCATTTCAAAATTACTTGCATGACTCATAAATCATTGCACTACAACACCATTTCCTACCTGTCCTAGAAACTGACCCTTTCGCGTGGGACCAGATCCTTCAGGAGTAGGAGCTCCCTGCTGCTCAAGCCTCAAAAATTCAAGAAAAAGAAAACCTACTACCTTCTGTTCCTTCTCTGGAATGGCCCCTGATATCTGGAACTCTCTCCCCACTAATATCACATGTAACCCTTCCACATCCTTCTTCAGGAAAGCTGTAAAAAAAGTTATCCAACAAATCCTCTCTCCCTGAGGACTCAGCCTCGCCTCACTACCTGTTTGTCCCCGCCCCCCCCATTTGTCCCATGCCTTCCGCCACTCTGTAACATGCCTGGGTCTTGCACCTATGCTTCTCTGCACTATTCTTGTTAATCAATGCGGTACTACCTCGGGGAAAACTGTGCCTCTTGTCTTCCCCTTCTTTACTACCTCAGCACTCTTATGTGCACTGTCAATTGTATTCTTCTTTGATTTACTGTCAATTTGTACGGCTATCTACACTTTTTATGTAAGTCGGGTAGTGCTGCTTTTCTGTTTACATATCCCATTGTGTACTATATATTGTTATTTTCTCTCTATGTACCTCATGTTACTAACATTGTTCCTACGCCTTAAAGCGCCAAGTTGCCTTGAATGTTAGTGCTAAGACGCCATGTTCGTTCACCACCCAGAGTCTCATCTACATCAGAACTTTCTGCGTTCATGTATCCTACTGTCTCTTGGACACCTCCTTTATACAATTGTTGCTATGTATGTGTATTGATGCGTTATGTAATGATTGTGCTGCTATTTTTGTTCCATATCCCACTGTACATTGCATTTTTACCATTACTATATATTTTTCTATATACTCCCTATTTTCCTCATGTTATTATTGTTATGCTTACTCTGTAAAGCGCTCTGACACCTTCGAATCAAGTTTGTGCTATTTAAAACTCTCAAATAAATAAATAAACAAGGACTTGGAACAGTGGAAGCAGTTTATAGGTCGCTGTCCGCATGGGGGGGACCCTCTCCTCCGGCCTTGTCATTTATCATTTTACAGTTTTACACCATAGAGGGACCTTCACACAGTAGCACACAAATTATGGACTTGATTTAGAGCTTGGTGGTAACTGAAAATCCTCCAATTTCTAGAGAAAGTGCCAAAACTGCACGAGAATTCACAGGTTCAGTTTCAATGCCATGAATGGATTGTCTACTTGATTTATTATATTTTAGAGGTTTTTTTCTCAGCCACTCACCTGTATATCACTCTCTCTCTCTATCGGGAGCACAGGCGCTTTAGTAGGCTGAGCTGTAAAACTCCAGGATACATTTTCCAGTCAAGTCCATTTATTTATTTTATTTTATTTTTTGCTGTTTTATAACACGCTCTGTTACTACCAGAGTGTCCTGGCGCGAAAGAAAAGACAAGCAGGTGGCCAAGGGAAACGAAAAAAGAAGAAAAAAATAATCTAATAAGCAAACCTAAAAAGATGCGTTGTTAGTGCCTTCTTTTTTTTTTTTTTTTTTGAAAACCTTTATTGTGCACGAAAAGAGAACAAATACGGGCCTACAACCATCAGGTCGGCCACGGGACTTTTAAGCACAGACGCGATCAATGCGGTTCCACAGCGGCAGTAGGCAAAATAGCAGCAAATAATAACAGTTACACTGAATGGAGTCATGCCGTCAAGGAAAAGGAGCATTGAAGGTTAAATTTCTAAGATTAAATTGAAATATAAATCAGTAAAGAATAGAGTCAAGAAGAACTGAGTCCGGACATTAGTTTCATAACAGGAGCAGGCGGCATAAATAAGAACAACATTAGGAAAAAACACCCCGTCAATATGGCAGTACCATACAAAACAACAGAAGCTGCAGTCCACATGTACGTACCACCCTCAGCGCCACCCACTCCCTACTAACCCATGTTGCATACCCAGAACTGAAAACCAGAACAGGAAAGCGCAGAAATTAGAGAAATAAGGCCCATAGAAACTAAAGAGGAAAACTAAATCTACCCCCCCACCCTACAACAATCCGGAGGCTACGGCCTACCCCCCCCCGGCAAAGTGCCTGTCGCCCAGTAAAGAACCCGAAATATAGAATAAGAAGAGAAGAGAAAGAAGAAAAGATAAGAAAATAAAGATGTTCACACTTGAAGTATCGGGAGGAAGAAAAGAACAAGCTATTCTACCATTCCCAAAAGAGAAAAGAAACGGGGGAGGAGCCCCAACACTAACAAGACACCCGGTCCTCCAGCCATGTATAGCTCCCTCTACCGAATGAAACAATAAAATCGAGAAGTACACTACCAAAAGGAGAATCGAATCAGATACATTCGGGTCCCCGAGGTAATACTGGGACGATCACCCCGGCCATAAGGGCGTTAACAGGATACGCAGAGTCCCACCCCCTGTGCGAGAGTACCAGGACAGACATCAGGAGCCGAACAAACGTGGGGAGCTACAACCACTACAGACGCCAGAAAGGCTGCACAGTTCGGAATCATACCAGCTAGTCAAACAAAAGTGAACCCCCAGAGATCCCCAGCGCTAATCAGGCCACTAGCGACCACTACATCATGACGCCCAGCAGAAGCCCGCCCCAGCCGGAACAGAGGGACAAGATGGCCGCCATAATGAGAACGCAGACAAAGGAGAGCAAGATGGACGCTACCCTAAATAAATAGCCCCCCTGCCACAACAAACTCCCATAACCAGCAGACAGGAACCAAAGAGAACGTGGGGAGCCGATAGCCCGCAATATATCAGGGTAGCCAGTAAATGGTGCCGACTGTGTCATTGACAAGGGTCACAATACCCCGAAGGACGCCATGATTGTAAAGCAGAACTACTACTAGCAATAATAGAGACAGATGGGGGAAAACAATCTACACCATACTTATGATCCATGCAAACAATACGTACAACATTCCAGCCTCAATCCCCACCAGGCAAAAAAGTAATACAACCAGGAAGCCGTCTAGCCCTGTCCCAATCTCAGGAGCCCCCCCGATCCCAGTCCACGATGAATGCCACCTCAATCACCACCTCCGACCCTGGTCCATCTCATCAAAGTCGCCCACCCGCAAGGCAGTCCTCAATAAAGGAGATTGTCATAGGAGGCTCGGGCCCATAGCACCAGGAGCACACAGTGAGACAGGATAACGTTATGCAACAAGCAATGGTTCAGAGAGCAGAGTCATAACAGCAGGAGCACCCCGTTAGTGACATAGGGAGTAAGGAAGGAAATCTATCCCTGGAGTCCCATCAAGGAGCGAAGAGGAGGAGGGCCACATCGCAGACACTCGGACACCGCCAGCACCTCAAACATTCTCTACCCCAGTATCGCTAGCAAATAGTTCCATCAAAGAACCAACCATTGGGGAGAGTAAGCAAGCAGTATCCAATGTGAAATGCAAAAGTCGGGTCCCTCAGAGCCCACACCCGCCAGAATAGCAATGCAACGAGGGGATCGTCTAGCCCTGGCCCGACCTGGGATTCATTCTATCACCCAACCAACTTGGCAGTCCGAAGTAGTACGAGTCAATGAAGAAATATGGCCGCTCCGAGGATGGGGGAGGTGCACAATCGCTGAGAGAACATCGCCTGTCCCCCGTAGGTAGTAGTCCCTTAGTAAAGCGCTCCGCCGAGGTATACAGGCAACAAAAGTCACGATACGGGGAAGACAAACTGTTCAAGGAAGGAGCAGGGGACAGGGCTGGGGAACATGTCAGCGGTGAAAAACACAGCGAAACCGGTACACGAGGCAGGCAGCCAGTCGGAGAACAAAGGGGAGACAATGTTGCATCAGCAGTCCTGACGGGCGGCAACAGTTCCTCAAAAGCCTCAGCACTAGTTCCCGCAATCGCTACAGTAGCACCAGAAGACAGTGAAGGGCTGGCAGACTGCAGCAAAGTCAATTCCAAACCCTGCCGGGGGTGGACTCCCTGCGCTCGGCTCACACCATGGACACAAGCATCAAGTGTCCCGATCAGCACATTGTAGCTATTCCGCATCTCCGATTGCACGTCAGCCAGGATCGTCATAACATCCCTGTAGGTCCATACCGGCTGCAAATCACGTAGGTCCGCACTCCCAGAGGAAGAAGCAATTACGGCCCCCTGCGCGAAGGTATACTCGCCCCCCCAAGAGGAAAGCACAGTGTTATCCCCACAGTGCCGGAGATTGGGCACCGCCATCTTGCCCACAGTCCACGGGGTGCTGGGAGGGGGAGAAACGAGGGGTCGCGGGACCCGATCAGGAAGCGGTTGTTGTCCCTGTAGCAAACCGTACCTCCTCCTGTATGCCACGAAAGCAGAGGACAGCCGGTTGCGAGGGAGACGGACAGGACCGTGAGGAGCTCACCGGTAGCAGGCACAACAACAAGGAAAGCCGACCAGCATCATGGCGGCCACAAACAAAGGAGACCGTGCAAGTCTTCTCACAATCGTCCCGGTGCAGCTCCGTGAGCTCTCAGCAGGGCCGCGACAGCAGGTGTAAGCCAAGCAGCAGTCGGGAGAAATCACCCCCGTGTGATATTCAGCCGCCGCTGCAGAGTAAGTGTCGCGGGGCAAGCGAGATCCGGCAGGCGCCGAGGAGCGGGCGGAGACCCAGGGCAGAGGCGATCCGTCCAGGAACACAGGACTCCGGGCGGGCGGAGAGATCCGAGGGACACCGTCAGAATCGGCGCCGTTTCCCGCACATCGCAGGCTAAGAGGTCCGCAGGATAAAGGGCAGGATGTAGGCGCGGGTCTCTAGAGCCGGCGGAGCCGAGCGACCACACGTCCGCTCAGGTCGCCATCTTGGCTCCTCCTCCTGTTAGTGCCTTCTTAAAAGGTACAAAATTCTGAATTGATCTCAGGAACAAAGGCAAAATGTTCCAGGCCGAAGCCGCCCGGACAGCAATTGACTGGCCTCCAAGGCGCACTCGTCGAAAGCGGGGTACATTCAGTAAATTACAATCAGCTGAGCGCAAAGAACGAGTGGGGGTGTAGCGGCTGAATCTTTTCTTCAGATACGAAGGCCCCAGATCATTGACTGCTTTAAATGCTAATGTTAGGATTTTGAAAGTAATCCTTTGAGTCACTGGTAGCCAATGTAGCTCTTTCAGATGGATTCGTACACTCTCTCTACAGGGCACATTGCAGAGAAGTCTCGCCGTCGCATTTTGGATGATCTGTAATCTAGCGACTAGGGAGGCTGGGGTTCACTAAGAAGAGAGTTGGCATAGTCGTGCCGCGAAAGTATTAGAGCCCTCGCGACCGACTCCCTTGCCGAAGATGGGAGATATGGAAATAACTTTCTCATAGCCTTAAGAGAGCCGAAGCACACCCCTGTAAGTTTTTTGATGTGTGCCCATGTGCATGTGTGCGTGTGCGTGCATTAGCAGGTGGGAACCATGCTCTTAAAGGATCCACAGGACTGAGAAGAATGCAACAGGAAGGAAGGAAAGAAGGAAGAAAAGAAGGAATATGGAATGTTGATGATGATGATGAAAATCTAGGAAAGAAAGAAGAACAGATGGTAGAAAGGTTGGGAGGGAACAACAGAAAGAAGGAGGTAACAGAGGAAAATATAAAAAAGAATGAAGAAGGAAAAGATGCGAGAAGGAAAGCAAGGTGGGAAGAAATAAATGATTGAAAAATAAGAGTGAAGGAGGAAAAAATGAAAGAATGAAGAAATATATAGAAAAATAGGAATCAACGGGAAAGATAGAAGGAAGAACTATTGGAAGAAACAAAGGAAGAAAGAAAAGAAGGGAGTGTAGACGGAGGAAATACTACAGAAGGAAGAAATGAAGAACAGATGAGGGGGAAAGCGTAGAAGGAAGGCATAAAAGAAAGAATGAGGGACGGGAGAAATCCAATCAAATAGATGTTCAAGTGTTCTCATGCCCAGTATAAAAAGGCATTTGACACACAAGTTACGTAAAGCGTACAACGCTGCTTCAAAACACATTAGCTGTGTTTATACTTTAGAAAGATTAATAGAATGCACACCGTTTATTAAATGTGAGAGGCCATAGTGAGTTTCAATATATTTGTATTTAATAATCATGATTTGTCTATGCGTGCTGTAATTCAGAAGTGCAAAGCTCTCTATTTTGATTAAATTGATAGACTAAGAGCAATTGAAGTCATTTCAAATAGTCAACAACAAAAAAAAAAATCAGGAAAAGAAAATTAATCATACTCGCCGTGACAGGACTTGAAGACTTAATTATGGGCTGGCTATTCTATTCATCGAAACAGCAAGGGTCGCTTCATTCAGGCAATATTTCGATTTTTGGAATTAATAGACACTGGCTTTTCGCAGAATGTTCTAGCACAGCATTCCATTCGCAACCACATCACAACCGGCCCTATTCTGGGGCTCAGGAGGATGCACGGATTAGATGAAGAGTTAATAAAAAACATAAGCAATAAAGAGGTGCACATCGAACTGCAAACTGTATTAATTATTAGACAGTTTTCAACTGGACCAACATAACAAATATCCGAGGCTGACTGACAAAACGTACCACAGCACCCTCAGTTTGTTTTAACATACTTACGGCTGGTTGAGGGGGATTTAGGAGAGAGGCAAACAACATTGAGATGCAAAATTCTAAACTGCAACTAATCTTGCTCATTTGTTCTAGTATAACTAAATCTTCTCTCAGACAATGAGTAGAGACCTTCTTTATTTCTATTGCGGTCACTAGAACTGTTTTCGAGGGTGGTGGTTCATCAGACATCAAAATGGAGGCAGACATTCTGAGGAGACCTTTTGCTGGGTTACAGTGGCATAACACAAAATGATACACCCCCTCCACCCCCTGACCCCCACAGAATGTGATGAGGAACCCTTGAGTCTCCTATATCTCACCAATATTCATTGGCATTGGGCTGAATGGGGGGCGTCTGAAGTGTTGGGGGCCGCTCTATGCAGAGGCTGCAGGGGCCTACGTACTCTCCTGCTGGGTTAGTCGGCACCCGCTGCTGGGTTAGTCGGCACCAGCCACTCTTACAATTTACACTTCAGTAGAATGCAGTCTCTCACGGAGGTCGCTTAACTAACAGCCTAGCCCCACAGAAGCGTGCTTGTGATCACCAAGCCTCCAGTCGAAGTGCCCTTGGTATTGCACCTACATTGACCAGAGCCTTACCCTAGCAACTATGGAGCAGTACATTTCCTGCAGGCCTGTTCTCAGACTGATTCACTTTGCATTACCTCCACAACTTTCCATACGTCTCAGCCTCAGAAATGTAGCACTCATCCCCTTTCTCAAAGAAAAATAACACAATTTAGTCCACCGCTAATGTTAACAATTTTTTTTAAATTGTTCTGAAAAATACCTGCTTGTGCCACCATTTTCCAGTTTGCTATGGGGCTTTACCTCACATCACCGCACAAAGGTGCATAGTCAGAAGCCAATATTGCCTCTTTAGTGGCACTTTTTTGCTGATAAAGCGGCAATATCATTATCATCGTATTCACAAGCTGCCCAAAACAGCCATTAGTGATATATTTCTCGCGTTAGCAACTGATTTCAATATTGCATAACATGTAAGCGATATTTATTGCTAATGATATGCGTTCCCTTGCTAAAAGTCACGCTAACACCACATCGCCCTATTCGCAACGATGGTCCTGACCGGCAATGTGATAAAAAAAAAAAACTGTCGCTAAGGCACGTTAGCTGCAGGAACTTAAGACCAGAAAAAAGACGGTCTATACATGGGTGGAAATTAGCTGTATATAAGGGAAACTATCCTAGAGCCTCATTTAAACACCCACTGATGCCATGGAGGTACTAATAATGCAAATTGGAGTACCAAGAAGGCCACAACAATCACCGCCACTGCCACCCCCTCCCCCTAGACCTCCGCCGAGGCAGGGCAAAATAAGACAGTGTGTCAATCGCAGAGGCATCAGCCGCACAGATCTAACGCCAGAGGATGTCATTGCCCACTACAGGCTCAAAAGGACAGCCATCCTCCGCATTCTGAAACCGATAGCCCACAGCCTAACGGCACCAACACAGCGGATAATCAACATCCCTCCGCAAACAAAGCTGCTGGCTGTGCTGAACCTGTTGGCCTCTGGTACATTCCAACCAACAACTGTCAGAGTCGGAGGAGTCTCACAGCCATCCCTATCAAAGTTCCTCACAACTGTATTGGATGGCATCAACAGCCTGATACCACAACACTTTCACTTCCCCAATACTGTGCAGGAACAGTTGGAGATCAGGCAAGGGTTCTTCCCCATAGCTGGCTTCCCACATGTGTTGGGGGCAATTGACTGCACACATGTCCTACTTGTGCCTCCTGCTGACTCTGCACACATATACTGCAACATAAAGCACACACATTCCATCAATGTGCAGGCAATAGTGGATCACTGGGGCCTGTTCACCAATGTTGTAGCCAAGTTCCCAGGCAGTGTGCATGATTCCTACATATTCCGCCAGTCCATAATCAATTAGCACTTTGAGGATGGCACATATGGAAATGCACTTCTCGTTGTTAAGTACTAACTGAACACACACCTACCCAATCATAGTACACATAACTGTGAGAATGCAAACATTCAAAACTCACATACAACATGCCAATTAGCATGCCCACCTAACAGACACGACAACACAAGTAACTGTGGAAACTGGGGCCAGCCATGTGGACAAACCATAATCCCTCTGCCATACATCAGCCAATCTGGGGAGAGGTGGCAACTAAGTATGTGCAATGTAGGCAATTGACCTACAAAGAAATAATGTGCACAAGGCCGA
This sequence comes from Lissotriton helveticus, assembly GCF_964261635.1. Taxonomy (NCBI): domain Eukaryota; kingdom Metazoa; phylum Chordata; class Amphibia; order Caudata; family Salamandridae; genus Lissotriton; species Lissotriton helveticus. The sequence goes on from NC_136059.1 coordinate 1,764,675,626, forward strand.
GTGTGGCAGTGGAGTGCTGGATAGTCTTGATTGTGCAGAGTACAGACATGTCCAAGTGGGAATATATTGTGTTTCCGTTATCCAGCCTGATGACAAAGACAGCCTTGTTGACTGTCCTACTTGACGGGGGTGTGAAGCATGTGAAGGCAGAATGGATGATGAAGAGCCTGTTGAAGCATCTGCAGGCCACTGTGTAGACCTGTTTGCACATGAAGAGGGAGGAGTCAAGTACGATGCCTATGCATCTAGAGTTGTTGTGGGTTTGGCTGGCAAAAACGGTGGCCCACCAGGTGTTGCCTCATGCCAATGGTGTGGACAGGAGGATGAAGACTAATGTCCCCTCTTTTTAGAGCACCCACCATCTGTTGAACATCCATGGAGCAACTTGCAACAATAATTCCTGGAACACCAGTCTGGTGTGTGGGGTGCCTGTTTGAGGGAGAGTATGAGCTAGGTGTCGTTGTAGGTGATGATGTCCAATGTTCACCTTCCTGTAGCTAAAGTTCTACTCCATGTGGGTGCAGATGCATCTGTCAAATTTGATGTTGTATGTTAACGATGTGGCATTCATAGCACGCTGTATGTTGGAGTTGCATATTGGGGCAAGTGTGTATGTGCATTAGTCTATACATGTTACAAAAATCTTGACTGCGTTGTTAGTGTTGCCTGCAGTGGGGTGGCTGTTGACAGTGGAAAGTAACAGATCCTTATTGACTCAGCTTCTGTAAGTCTGTATGGCACCTGCTGTGTGTTTGTGTGTCATGACGAGGAACTGTACATTGTGCTGGTCACAACATGGGCATGGAGTGGTGTTGATGAAGTGAACGCAGTTTCCACATGTGAAGATGGGGTGAAAGGTGTGCCCTACCTTGTGGATCAGTGTCGAGAAGAGTTGTCTCAGTTCGACGTTAGCAAGCATCTGGCAGAGGTACATTGATTTTGAGTACTTGTGGTATGTGAGGTGGAGTCTAAGATCATGGATGAGTACATAGGCCATGGAGTAGATGACGTGGTTTGTGATGACGTTGATGGTGAATGCTAAGTGTTCACACCCTCTGTGTGTCCTGCAGATGAGGGCGTGGCAGACTGTTGCCTCATGGCATGTCTGTACCTGAAAAATCATTGTTTGTGCATTGTGGTATGTATAGTGGCAGCACCAGCAGCTCCATAGAACGTGAGCCGTGTCTGTTGTGGCCCCTTGGCATCTAAACATTCTCCTGGTGTTGACTGTGAATAGTGCAGATGTATAGCAGCGCCAGATGATATGAGAGCCAGACAGCCTGCTTGTGCATGTGTCAGGCTTGTGTACATGTGCAGACAGGCCTGACATTGGTGCACTGTTGGAGTGGCAGTAATGCAACTGTGCAGCACACAGAAGTGAATATACTTGTGGGGAGGTAAGAGCATCTGGTAGGCAATGTAATTTGCATTGATGCTGTTCAATTGTCCAGAAGCCACACATGGCAAAGATTAATCACAAACTAGTAACAATCACACACCGCAAAAATATTAACCGTGGCCACACAGCATGCATAACTATTAATAGACACATCTCTCCATTACATGTTACAGGTGAACAAGGATATGCACTCACCCCAAGGATGATGACACCCCTCCGAGCCACCAACACCCAAGCCCAGAGGCAGTATAATTTGGCCCATGTACACACCAGGGGCATTGTGGAATGCACATTTGGTGCGCTAAATACATGTTTCCGTTGCCTTGACATCACAGGTGGAAGACTGTTGTACTGCCCTGAAATTGTCTGCAAGATGATCATAGCATGTGGTGTATTGCACAATATGGGCCAGATGTAGGTAATGTGATTTTACCGATTCTTAAATACCGAATTTTACCGATTCGGTATTTAAAAATCGGTAAATGATATGTAGGTAAAAAATCGGTATATTTTACTGATTCGGTAAAAGTCGGTATCGGACGATCGGAAAATACCGATCGGTATTTACCGATCGGTATTTACTGATCGGTATTTACCGATCGGCATTACCAATGCATTCCTATGGGCCTTTTGGCCCATAGGAATGCATTGGAAATACCGATCGGTAAATACCGATCGGTAAATACCGATCGGTATTTACAAAAACGTGCAGAAATCAAAAGTGAAACTTAACACAACAGCCAATCAGGTGCAACCACCCTCCCCCTTCCTACCAGGAAGTGCCTGCCCAGCCAGCTGCAACTCATTAGAAAGTTCTGGAGGCAGGCAGAGCTGAGCAAACAGACAGAGCAGCAGGGAGAGAGTTTTTGGAGTGAAACACAGAAAGAATGGCAAGCAGCACAGAGAGCCAGAAGGCTGAGAGAAAAAGAAAAATAAAGTTTAGCAACATGGAGTTGCAGGTACTAATTGAGGAGGTGGTGAGAGTGCACACCCAACTTTTTGGAAAGCTGTCCCTTACACTAGCAGAGTCAGCAAAACGAAAGCTCTGGCTGCACATTGTAGAAAGGGTGAATGCAGTTGGAGTCACCACCAGGAGCATGGAAGAACTGAAGAAAAGGTTCTATGACCTCAGGAGCCACACTAAGAAAAAGATGGCTGAGCTGCACAAACAGGCTGGACTCACCGGGGGAGGCAGGAATCCAGCACCCCCCCTGACTGACCTGGAGGAGTTGGTGGCGTCTACCATCGAGCCTGAGAGTGTGGTGGGACTGGGAGAAGTGGACAGCTCTGCCAGAGCCAAAGCAAAAGGTAAGAAGCATGCGCAGCACAACACCCCATACCGAGCAGCATCCCTTAACCCTTTGTGCACAGGCCAACCCCAGTTCAGTACTGCTAGCACTATACAGGAGCAATGCATTATGGGAAATGTAGTCAGCAAATATTAGACCAGGTATAACTTAACAGACATCAGCAAGGCAGTGAAAGTAATGCAGATTAATGAAAGTTAAATGTGTAAAGATTTATTTTAAGTCACTGTGACACAGTAGCACTCATTTGACATACGCTTATTTACACCTAGGGGCACCATCAGCCAGTCAAGGCACACCGACAACAGGGACAGCAGCAGCGAGGGAGGAGAGTGAGGAGGCAGGGCCAAGCCATGTCCATGCATCGCAGGATGAGGAGGATACAACTGCCATCACACAGGAAGAGGAGACAGTCCTGACCCCCGAGTTAGCACACTCCCCACACCTTTCCCAATCCCCAGCATTGCAATTCTCTCCTGAAACATCACCATCAATGCTACAGGCTGCACCTAAAACCCCACCAGCCAGGAGGCGACTCGTGGCCCCACTGACAATTATGGACACAACAGAAGCTGAGGATGAGGACACTGCACCTAGGGCTCAAGCTGCACTGCAGCCCAACACAGATCCTGACACCATGCGCAGACGTCGCCGCATGCCCAGCACTGCAGGTGGCTCTGGAGATGGCACTGTCTTCCGTGGGCTGGAGGGAAGCATGGTGCGCATCCAGCGCATGCAGGGCAAATCGCTACAGGCCTGCCACCGCCAAATCCGTGCCCTACATCAAACAATAGGAGAAATGGGTAAGAGCCTTATTGACATCGCACAGACCAACAGGGACATTGTCAAATCCAATGATAACCTAGCTGCAGGAATTACTTCTGCAATCACGCAGCTGTGCACTGAAATGAACAACATAGAGCACACAAGGCGCAGGGACGCCCGAGCAACCAATAGGGCCATTAATCGCCTCGCCACTGCCACAGCCCAGCTATGCCGCAGAGGCAATAATATACAGGAAAGCCTGACCCAGAACACGGCCGAGGTCACCAGGGGCATGGCCAGAATAACCAGTGCCCTAGAGGCAATGATGATCTCACAAACAGCTCAAAATCCTGCCCTGGATGTGCCTGAAGGAGAGGACACCAGTAGCCGCAGCAGCTTGGGAAGTGCTGTCTTGCCACCTCGTAGGAGCCGCAGGCGCCCAGCTGAGCCTGCAGGCCAGGAGGAAGGTAGTGAGGAAAACCCCAGTGGCTCTGGGAAGCGGGCGCGAAAGTGACTTTGCCAGGACATGTTGTCCCCACATTTGTTTTACTTCATTAGTTGCACTTGAGTGCTTTAAGTTTGTGGAAACATATAAATACTTTAGTTCCATACACAACCTGTCTGTGTCTCATTACTTACTCAGAAATAGTTGCTTGTTATTTCCTCACGCCTGTATCTCCCATCACTTGGTGTTGTGACTCCAGCAAGTTGTCTCTCAGGCACTGCATTGTCGTCATCATGATCCTCATAGTCAGACAATTCAACCTCTGTGCCCTTCCTCACAGCCAAGTTGTGCAACATGGCACAGGCAGCTATGATCTTGCAGCAGGTGGTGGGGGTATACTGCCTTGCGCCTCCACTTTTGTGAAGGCATCTAAATCGGCTTTTCCATATGCCAAAGGTCCGTTCTACCACATTGCGTGTACTTTTGTGGGCCCGGTTATACCTCCTTTGGCTGGGTGTGGAGGGGTTGAGGTAGGGAGTCAGGATAAATGAACGTAGGGCATATGCACTGTCTCCTAAAAGGGAAATGGGAATACATTACTCACATGCATACTTGTAATTCTCACTGCAATAGGTGTGGAAGGGGTCGCAGACTCTGTCTTACCTAGGAGGTATCCTTCGCCAAATTCCCCTGCTGACAGACGTGCATAGATGCCGCTGTTCTGAAATATATAGGAGTCATGGGTACTTCCAGGGAATTTTGCGACAAGGTCTGTGATGACATACTTTGCGTTGCAAATCACCTGGACGTTGATGGTGTGGCTTGACTTCCTATTGCGGTACATGTATTCTGTGGCAGCAGGGGGACAAATGGGGATGTGCGTGCCATCAATGCATCCGATGATATGGGGAAATCTTGCCATCTGGTAAAACTCAGATTTTGTTTGCACAAGTTCAGCATGGGTGGATGGAAAAGAAATGTAATGATCCATCCTATGCAACATGGCGTCAAGGAATCTGTGAAAAAACCTTGAGAGGCTGCTCTGGGTCACCCCTCCCGCCACAGCAACCACGCTCTGGTAGCTCCCTGACGCCAGCAGGTGGAGGCTGCACAGCACCTGTACATGTGTTGGGATTGCATGTGCCCTTGGGGTGGGGTGCTCCAACAGTGGTTTGAGGTTCCTGATGAGCTCCATGATGGTGTCTGGAGCCAACCTGTACCTTTGAAGTATCTCCTCCTCTGTGAGCATGAACAGGGTCACCCTCTGCCTGTAGACCTGCTCCTGTCTCAGCCATTCCCTCTCTCCTTCCTCCCGTAGCCGTAGCAGTCTTGCTATTACGTAAAATGCCGCCATTGTGCAAACTGAATTGCATTTTGGGTCCTTTTTTATAGGCTGCACCTGGTTACCACCTGATTTGAATCCATGGTAAATACCGACTCTTAAATACCGATTTTGAGGCAAAATCGGTATTTCAGTGCCTCCCTACATCTCAAAGTTAAATTTTACCTATTCTAATTTACCGATTCGTTAAATTTACCGATCGGTAACTATACCGATCGGTAACTTTACCGATCGGTAAGTTTACCGATCGGTAACTAGACCGATCGGTAAATTTACCGATCGGTAATATTACCGATCGGTACTTTTTCATAATCGGTATTTTACCGATCGGTAATTTTACCGATTCGGTCAATTTACCGATTCACCCTCTTTCCTATCACCTACATACCGAATACTCAATACCGGTCGGTAACGGACGAAAATCGGTATTTTCGGCCGTTACCGACCGGTATTTGGCTACCTACATCTGGCCCCATATGTGTAAGCACCAATGCCCCATGGATCCAAGTGCCAGATGCACCATATGATGCTCCAGATGATGAGGAAGATGAGGCAGGTGGAGCACACCCTAGAGCAACTGCAGCAGGAACAGCCCGAAGGAGACGAATCATAGACAAGTTATTCACATGAGCATGACACATCCTGACTGCCCTTACCAATCATATATCTCCTCAAATTGAAACAAAGCACAGTATCTATAAATAATAAAATAATACACACATACCCTGTTTGCATGTTTATCATCTACATGAGTACATCCAACATCTCAAATGGAAAATGATGGTGGACCTGTCGCCTCTGAACAGATATGCTGATCAGTGTGACAGAAGTCATAAACTAAACATGTTAGGGTGTCAAATCTATTTTGAAAATGTAATGTACTAAGTACTACATGTGGATAATAATTACATCTAGGATCTGAATAGTGGTAAACTATGATTACCAGGGTGTCCTTTTGTGTCAATTCTGAATTTTGGGTGTCATTGGTGGTATAAATTATGAATATTAGGGTGTAATTTGGGGTCAAATAATAATTATCATGTTGGAATTTGTAATTATCAATGATATTTCATTAAATAAGATTCATCTGTGTAAGAAGGTGCACTTAGTGTGCAAAACTGCACTCTTTTGCGACAATGCGATTTATTTTTTCATGCCATCAATGGAAAATACATCGCAAAAGACATTGGTCTATACGAAATGTTACCCAAAACCCTATTTGCATGAAGAATTTAAACGCTAAGTCAAAAACGGGCCACAAATACACTGGAATTGATGTCAGCATGCTTCCTGTCTCATGGAGGAGTGTTCTGCGCTTTCTGATTCACTTTTGAGCACATTTCTGGTGATTTTGGAGAGTGTTGGAGGTGTTTGGTGGTGTGTGCTGGAGTTTTTAGAGTTAGAGAGTGTTGCTGTGTACTGTGTCCTGTCGATTGTGTCCCTGTGAAATGCTGTGTCCTTGTATTTAGGTGTTTTATTGTCTTCTGTTCTCAAACTTGTCGGGTGTTTGTCTTGGGGTAGCTAACTTTATTTGTAGTTTTTGGCGGATGTAAACTAGGGTTATTTAAAAAAAATTCAAGTGGGGTTAGGTGTGTACAGGGAGATGGTGGGTGTGAGCTAGGAGGGCAGGATGTCCGAGGGGGCATTGGGTGGCTTCCTCTAGATGATCAAATTTTTCCTGCCCTTGATGGTGGAGAGGGGAGGACGTATCCTGGCCGGATTTCCGGTCAGTGTGCGTAAGCAGAGGTGGGAGCGTGTGCGTGCGCAGATGAAGCGCATATATGGAGTAGACCGCAATGTGCGCGAATGGACGCACCGCTGGCAGGATAGCATGGCCCGGGAGGGTGACCTGTTGTACTGTGTCGGAATCATGGGTGGCCTACAGTATGGTAAGTTCAAAGTTTATATTTATTTATGAATACTGTAAGAAATAAACTTATATGCAGGATTAATACTATGTGCAGGAAGGCTGACTGTACATGAAAAATCCAAAGGCATTGTTACTGTGACCTGTGTGCTGGCCTAGAGGAAGTGTAAAAATGTATGTCATCATTAACTGTGGTGCGTTACCTACGCTGCCCTTGAACATAGTCTTTGTGTGACAATGTTTGAGATAGGAACAAATGCTCTAAGTAAATCAGACATCTCCAGAGTGTCATACACCACCAACATTTGCATTTGTTTGCCCTAAGTTGGCAGGGTATGCCCAGACATGGGTCCCTTGCTCACTTTGCCACTGGATTCAAGATGGCCTGGTTGATGAGGGTTATGAACCCGAAACCGGTCCCAGGATGCTTGTTTCCGGTCCAGGGAAGACATGGCTTGGCAGTTCGGGCTGGACTGTTCCCATGAGGCACAGGGTCAGACTGATTTGCATATGGCCATGTCTAAACTGGGGGAGTAGAGTGAGCTAAAGAATGATGATGGATTAAACCCAGATCAGTTGACTGGGGGTGAGTGTTTGATTTGCTCAAACGCTCCGTCCATGATCCCCTTTGGTATCACACAACTAGTATGTGCAGGTTTGCTAAGATTATTGTCTTGTTTGGCCCAACTCAGCCTTCACAGGTCGTGTGTGAATGGCATGCAAAGTAGACACAATCATATAGTCAACATGAAATACAACCATACAGTAATGTAGCTTTTTATGTTATTGTGATGACTTGTATGATGAATATGACCTGTGTGATTTAACGTCTGATACCAACACATTTTACTTTTCCTGTCTCACCGATGGACGATCGATCATCACATGGGGGGCCATAGACAGATTCAAGGACCCACACGCCACTGGTGAGTTTGCACATCACATATTGTCACAGTGCTGTGTGATGACTGTCTGGGTCAAATGACCAACGTTGTAGATTGCAGAATGGGTGTGTATCACATGTATCATGACCACAGTGCCGTGTCTGGTGGCTCAGTGGACAAAATAATACACTACAGGGGCCTGGGTTTGACCTCATGGTCACAGATTAAATTACCAGTGAGTCCACGCAGCCTTCATCCATCTGCGGTTAATAAAATGAGAAGCATTGAGTTGGGTAACAATAAACATCTATTATTCATTGCCAAGATACCTCTTTGGTGTGAACGTGCGCTTTACAAATACACGTTATGATGTATTGTGGAAGACAGAAGTGTGTACAAATCTGTAAGTGAAGGTAGAGCTATGCATTTGTCTCCCAGTTGTAACTTTGCACATGCCCAGTCGGTGATAAACATGGTGATTGGGTCTATAGTTTCGGTCACAACAGGACATGCATGCGTATTACAGAGTGCATTGATAGGAGAGGAGACATGTAAGTGGTGTTGCAGATGAGTATCATCAGACATGGAATGTACATTCTACCCAGTTTGGCATTCCCCTGTCTTGGGCCAAAGCGGTTATTGTACCGATCTTTAAGAAGGGAGCAAGAGACGATCCGGCATGTTATAGGCCTATTTCGCTTCTTGACTCCGTGGCTAAATTCATGGGGAAAGTTGTCCTCGCATGCCTAACAGAGTGGCTTAATCAAGTAAGCATAGTCTCTGATCTTCAATATGGCTTCAGGCAGGGGAAAGGCACGTTGGGCCAATGTCTTAACCTTGATCTGGTGATAGGGAAGTATACAGTTGCTAAGCACGGGGACCTGCATTTGGCCTTTATGGACCTAACCTCGGCTTTTGACCTTGTAAATAGGTCGAAGCTCTGGGCGATCCTTCAAGATATAGGGCTAGATGCAGATCTTATCTCCTTTTGGGCGGTCATCCATGAAAATACTACAGCAGCAGTGCGTTTTAATGAAGATGGCAGCCTCACTGATTCTTGGTCTGTTAAAAGAGGGGTCCAGCAGGGGTGCATTTTGGCCCCACTGCTGTTCACACCCTATATTAACAAACTAGGGGATGTCTTGTCCTATTGCTGTAAAGATATCCCTAGGGCTGGTACTAAAATGATCCCTACACTTTTGTACGCCGATGATGCGGTACTGGTGACAAAGACTGGAAGGGGCTGCAAATGCTTTTAAACTGTTTAATAGATTTTATGGAGTCCCTGGACTTAATTACTAATTTTAAAAAGTCACATTCCATGTCCATAGGCTCAAGGAGGGCAATGAAGACCAAATTCTATTGTAAGGATCTAGAACGAGGAAAAGTCCCCGCTTTTCCTTATTTAGGGGTTCTTTTTGATGATCGGCGTTCGTGGTTTAGGCAGCACACACATAAAAGGAACACATTAACTAGAGCTACGGGGGTTAGCCTAGATTTTGCAAAAAGAATTGGCTCAAAACCACTCCCGGCACTTATGAAAATGTAAAATGCCAAGTGTCTGCCCATGATGACCTATGGGAGCGACATCTGGGGATATGTAGAAGTCAGAGAAATTCAGGTGGCAGAAAATGCTTTCTTGCGAACACTGTTGTCGGTTCCAGCTTCTGCGCCAGTTTTTAACATTCGCGAGGAATCAGGAGCAGGTTATATTTCCGACCGGATAGCGGCTGCCCCTTTACTGTGTTGGCTGAGAATTTGGGCATAACCCTCACCGAATCTCAACCAATAGATCATTCAGGATTGTCTCTACTTAGATAAGGTGTTAGATATCCCATGGATTCGATACATTAAGGCCCAGATGGAAACCCTCGGCTGCCCTGATTTATTCTTTAGCCCAACAGCATTGGGCAAATCCGCTATAAGGGAATTCAAGTGGTAGTTTTTGAATAGATGCATGTTACTAAGGGAGGAGAAGGAATTGGCGAAACCTACAGTGAGACGTTTTATCACACTGAGCCTGGGTAGTCAATTGCAACCATATTTATCCTATTTAAACAAATCATACCATCTGTTTGTTCTAATTTAAGCACAATATGGTCCCCTGGCTCTTAGCGTTTCCTAAAGGGCTTATTAAAGAAGGAGCACTTAACCATTGCTTAAGTGATAACGTCTCGGAACAGAATACCCTTCATTTAATATTTTTCTGTGCTTATTATAACTCATTACGCAGGAAATTGTGGTGGTGTGCTTTGGGGTAGCAAGTTTTCTAATATGACCTATTAGGCACAGTGAACCATATTGTGGACTCTGTTTTAAATTAGACTATCTAGTTATTTATTATTAAGGATCTCCTCATATGACAATGAATAAGATTATGATGGGCTAAATGTTATGTATTTATTTATTCTTTTAACCCAGAACTAATTATGTTGGGTGAGAGTACAGTATTCTATTCTCCCCGTCATGGATTGCTGGGGTGTTTATTTCTCCGTATGAAGCCTCTGTGTAAACTTGCAAACTTTATTTTTGTAGATAATGATCTTGTACAGAGTAAGATTTTATTAAATGTAACAATTGCTATTAATGTATTTTGTTAAAATGTCACTTTGACGGTCCCACCCCTTATTATAAGCTTTGGGAAATTGATTGAGTTTTATTTTATGAAGCATGTTGTTTTGATTGTTTTTACCCTGTGCTTTGAACTTTGATGGTTTTAATTAACCAAATAAAGTTAACTTTGACTTTGCATGTACATTCTTCAGTGAGATGACAGTGCAAGTGTGCACGATCATGCACAAGTAGGCAGTGGTTTGCAGTCCGTGCGTGCTCAGAAACAGGTCTGCACTGTGATTTGTTAGGTATGCTGCATAACAGCTTCACAGAAGTGGCAGTGCAGATCTTTGTGCCAAGCATATCAATTGCATGTTCCCCAAACACCTAGCTAAGAAGGCCCTCTGAATTTCATTGCCATGTTTGGTCCACTGCAATGGTGTTGTCAAGTTGTCTCCTTGGGGTCATTCCATGTCCAACTCTGGATCAGATGTACAAGCTCATCTGTAATTTTTGACAGTACTCCACATGCCTATATCAGGCATGCTTTTGCTCTGCGATTATTGAAGTGCCATTTATATTTTCACAATTCATGCCTCTTGAACGCTATCTGTGAGAAAACATTACACATAACAACACTATAACCATCATGACTCCAGGGTGCCATCACTATGGTGATTGAATTGTAACAGTTTGTGTTGTAAGTGCCTGAGTATTTTGATGTAACTTGGTGTGATATTAATGGATCAAATACACGCATGAGTGACAATTTAGAGTACAGGATGTTTCACACTTTCAAACATCATTGCGTCACCTATTGTGAATTAGTGGTGGAGAGAGGTACAGCACCTCATGTACAAGTCAGTGTTCAGCCACCTAACGTGTTTCCATGTCTGCTGCATGAAGCAGCACACATGTAAGTCCCAAACTGACATTTCTGTTTGTACATGTGCATGAAGGGACACCTGCCTGTGCATAAACATACATCCCTGCTTACAGACACCGTTGCACTCTAGTGCAAGGGTGCCTGCATTGTCGCTAAGTTGTGAAACTTAGCGCTATCGCAGGGGGAAACACAAGGTTGCAACATATCCTTGTTAATATGTTGCAGCCTTGCGTTTACAAGGTGGCCGAGAGAGGCATTAAGCCAAGAAGCCTAACGCCTCTCTCCGCCACTTCCTATTGTATATCCCCCTGTCAGTCTGAATTGGTTGTGACAGTACATGTCCCATGCCATGCACTGACATGTCAGTCTCCCTAGCAAGTAGTCAGTGATCCAGGATCCCACTTTTAGTTGTCATGCTCACTCTCTGACTTCACATAGTTACTTTAGAGTGTAGGCACCCATGTTGAAGTGATCTTGTATTATGTATTTGAAAGGAGAACATTGACATAGTATGAATGACTCACAATTTCACATTGTTCATATTTTACAGACAACATTACGCCAGCGGAGTTACATGCCTTCCAGGTGAGGAAGGAGCGTTACCAAAACATTAGGAAAGTCAGCAAAGGGAACCACAACATGGCGCGTAGGTACCAGGAGGAACGTGCAGCTGGTACATAGAAAGCGTTGTCCGGGGTCTCAACACTTGGCCAACCCAGTGGCACACAGCCCAACCCAGGCCCATCTGGCATCAGTGGTGAATCCCAGCCTGTACCGTCTGTGTCCCATCCCCCTACTACTACCCCCACACAAGAGACAATCCCACCTGCACCAGCTGATCAGGTGGTGCCATTTACTCTCCGCAAATAAAAACTGTTCATGGACAATAACATAATGCTGGCAGAGTTGAGGAGGGAAATGGCAGAGCAGACAAGGCAACTCTCGGACATTAAAAAACACCTGGGAATACCATAGTGTCTGGGCATGTTGTGCCCCATCCCCCTCTTCTCCCTTCCCCCAAAGTTGTATCTCATAGTTTATTTAGTGTTAGGTAAGTATTTTAAATGTTAGGTAGTGTAGTTTTACGTTAGGTATAGTTAGTATTAGATTTGAAGCTAGTTTTATATTTTATTATAGTATAGAATTTGGGGATAAGTTTCCTTTTCCTTTGGGTGGGGGTTCATGTTTTTCTACAAAATATTTGAAAATATTATATACAAAAAAAGATATCTTTGTGTAGCTTAAAGGTGTAGTTAGTTTATGTATAGCTTAGATGTGTTTGTCTTGTTTCGTGATGTGCCTTAAGGGTGGGAGGGGGGGTTGATATTTTTGATCTGTCTTGCGTGTTTAGGATTAGCTAGGGGAGATAGTTTCGGTAATTTTTCTCCTTATTCTAGGTAGTTTATTTCATCTTAGTAGTAGTTATGATTATAGACAGTTTAGTATAGAGGACTTTGTAAATGTTATAATAAATGTTCACTATTTTGCTTGCACTTAAGTCAGGGCTGATATGGTTGAGTGTTAATTCTTGGATTGTATGGATGTAATCTCATCACTGGACTGTCCGTTGAATGTGTAAGTGTGGTCATGACATGTTACTTAAAGGATGGTTTGTGACAGAATTAACCCTGGGCAAAGTACTATACTACGCTCGTGTAGTTGATGAAGTTTGTGCTACTTCGCACTACGCGAATTGCACACAGCACAGTGCAAACACGCGTAGCGTAGCAGTAATTTTTAACTTGCTCGCGGTCCAGTTGTGGACCGCGAGCGAGCAAAATGACATTCTGGTGAGACTTTTTCATCGTTCACAATCAGCAACATCAAGTTGCCGATCAAATAAACCTCCCGACGAGATCCTCAACGCGGGGAGTTCAGGTTTCTCATTGCGAGTGGTCCCGTACGCTCGCGATGAGAAACTACCAGTCCACGTTGAGAAAGCTGCCGCTCGAGTAGAAATCTACTTGAGCAGCAGAAAACGACCTCTTGCACTGTGCAAGATGCGGTTTGCACTGATTGCACAGTGCAGACAAGCATCCGGCACTGTGCAATCAGTGCGAACAGCATTTTGCACAGTGCACTACGCAGTTTGCGTAGCTACGCATAGCTCGTGTAGTGCAAAGTGCACTTCGCGTACCTACGAGTAGTGCTACTATGCGACCTACGCCCAGGGTTAGACAGGATACCTTAGATGTGAGCACAGTAAACCTGCATGGATAACAGTGGGGCAAGTAGGATTTAAGGCCTAGTCTAGGGGCAGTCGTTTGTGAAGTTCTGCATCTTAAGTGTGACTCACGGAGTTGGCCAGCACATTGTTGCCCTTTTACAACACAAGGTAGAGACATGGTATTGAGAGGAGATTTTAATAGCTACTGTTATTCATCATGGTAATGGATGTATGCGCAGGGTCCCACAGATTGTGTCATTGCCTGGCATCTCACATGCTCCTTGCACAGAGTCCATCTACATTGCACAGACCTTGGCACACTTGCTGCGTAGTGCAAGTGTGTCAGATTTATTTTATTTACAGGTTCCTGTTCATGGAGGCTGATCTTCAGGGACAGTATGAATATTTCCCTGGGTCAATTGAACATTGCATATGGCAGTACAGTCAATCAATCAATCAATCAATCAAGAAATTTATATAGCGCGCTACTCACCCGGAGGGTCTCAAGGCGCTTAGGGGAGGGGGGTCTGCTACTGCTCGAATAGCCGGGTCTTTAGTTTCTTCCTGAAGGAGAGGTGGTCTTGGGTCTGACGGAGGTAGATGGGGAGGGAGTTCCATGTTTTGGCTGCCAGGTAGGAGAAGGATCTTCCTCCCATGGTGGCTTTTCGGATGCGTGGAACGGTGGCAAGGGCGTGGCTGGTCGAACGAAGTTGGCGGGTGGGAGTGTAGAAGGTCAGGCGGTTGTTGAGGTACCTGGGGCCCAGGTCGTGGAGGGCCTTATGTGCGTGGGTGAGGAGTCGGAACGTGATTCTCTTGTTGACGGGGAGCCAGTGCAGGTCTCTCATGTGTCCGGAGATGTGGCTGTGACGGGGGATGTCCAGGATGAGTCGTGCGGAGGCGTTCTGGATGCGTTGGAGTCTCTTCTGTAGTTTGGCTGTGGTTCCGGTGTAGAGGGTGTTTCCGTAGTCCAGTCGGCTGGTGACGAGTGCCTGTGTGACCGTCTTCCTGGTTTCGGTGGGGATCCATCGGAAGATCTTCCGGAGCATGCGTAGGATGTTGAAGCACGAGGACGAGACAGCGTTGACTTGTCTGGTCATCGAGAGGGAGGAGTCCAGGATGAAGCCCAGGTTGCGTGCGTGGTCCGTTGGTTTGGGTGCACTGCCCAGGGCAGGGGGCCACCAGGAGTCGTCCCAGGCGGAGGAAGATGGTCCCAGGATGAGGACTTCCGTCTTGTCTGAGTTGAGTTTCAAACGGCTATTCTTCATCCACTCAGCTACTTCTTTCATCCCTTCGTGAAGGTTGGTTCTGGCGGTGGCTGGGTCGTTGGTGAGGGAGAGGATCAGCTGAGTGTCGTCGGCATAGGAGATGATGTTGAGGTTGTGTTGGCGTGCGATGGCCGCGAGGGGGCTCATGTAGATGTTGAAGAGGGTGGGGCTGAATGATGATCCTTGTGGTACGCCGCAAATGACTTCGGTGGCCTCGGATCTGAACGGGGGCAGGCGGACTCTCTGAGTTCTTCAGTCGAGGAACGAGATGATCCACTCCAGTGCCTTTTCTTGGATTCCGATGTTGCTGAGGCGTTGTACTAGGGCGCGGTGGCAGACAGTGTCGAACGCTGCGGAGAGGTCCAGGAGGATGAGGGCCGCTGTTTCCCCGTTGTCGAGCAGGGCTCGGATGTCGTCAGTGGCTGCGATGAGGGCGGTCTCGGTGCTGTGGTTGGCTCGGAAGCCGGACTGCGAGGGGTCAAGGGCTCCGCTCGTCTCGAGGAAGGCGGCAAGCTGTCGGTTGACGGTCTTCTCGATGACTTTAGTAGGAAACGGGAGGAGCGAGATGGGGCGGTACAGAGTCCATCTACATTGCACAGACCTTGGCACACTTGCTGCGTAGTGCAAGTGTGTCAGATTTATTTTATTTACAGGTTCCTGTTCATGGAGGCTGATCTTCAGGGACAGTATGAATATTTCCCTGGGTCAATTGAACATTGCATATGGCAGTACAGTCAATCAATCAATCAATCAATCAAGAAATTTATATAGCGCGCTACTCACCCGGAGGGTCTCAAGGCGCTTGGGGGAGGGGGGTCTGCTACTGCTCGAATAGCCGGGTCTTTAGTTTCTTCCTGAAGGAGAGGTGGTCTTGGGTCTGACGGAGGTAGATGGGGAGGGAGTTCCATGTTTTGGCTGCCAGGTAGGAGAAGGATCTTCCTCCCATGGTGGCTTTTCGGATGCGTGGAACGGCGGCAAGGGTGTGGCTGGTCGAACGAAGTTGGCGGGTGGGAGTGTAGAAGGTCAGGCGGTTGTTGAGGTACTTGGGGCCCAGGTCGTGGAGGGCCTTATGTGCGTGGGTGAGGAGTCGGAACGTGATTCTCTTGTTGACGGGGAGCCAGTGCAGGTCTCTCATGTGTCCGGAGATGTGGCTGTGACGGGGGATGTCCAGGATAAGTCGTGCGGAGGCGTTCTGGATGCGTTGGAGTCTCTTCTGTAGTTTGGCTGTGGTTCCGGTGTAGAGGGTGTTTCCGTAGTCCAGTCGGCTGGTGACGAGTGCCTGTGTGACCGTCTTCCTGGTTTCGGTGGGGATCCATCGGAAGATCTTCCGGAGCATGCGTAGGATGTTGAAGCACGAGGACGAGACATCGTTGACTTCTCTGGTCATCGAGAGGGAGGAGTCCAGGATGAAGCCCAGGTTGCGTGCGTGGTCCGTTGGTTTGGGTGCACTGCCCAGGGCAGGGGGCCACCAGGAGTCGTCCCAGGCGGAGGAAGATGGTCCCAGGATGAGGACTTCCGTCTTGTCTGAGTTGAGTTTCAAACGGCTATTCTTCATCCACTCAGCTACTTCTTTCATCCCTTCGTGAAGGTTGGTTCTGGCGGTGGCTGGGTCGTTGGTGAGGGAGAGGATCAGCTGAGTGTCGTCGGCATAGGAGATGATGTTGAGGTTGTGTTGGCGTGCGATGGCCGCGAGGGGGCTCATGTAGATGTTGAAGAGGGTGGGGCTGAATGATGATCCTTGTGGTACGCCGCAAATGACTTCGGTGGCCTCGGATCTGAACGGGGGCAGGCGGACTCTCTGAGTTCTTCAGTCGAGGAACGAGATGATCCACTCCAGTGCCTTTTCTTGGATTCCGATGTTGCTGAGGCGTTGTACTAGGGCGCGGTGGCAGACAGTGTCGAACGCTGCGGAGAGGTCCAGGAGGATGAGGGCCGCTGTTTCCCCGTTGTCGAGCAGGGCTCGGATGTCGTCAGTGGCTGCGATGAGGGCGGTCTCGGTGCTGTGGTTGGCTCGGAAGCCGGACTGCGAGGGATCAAGGGCTCCGCTCGTCTCGAGGAAGGCGGCAAGCTGTCGGTTGACGGTCTTCTCGATGACTTTAGTAGGAAACGGGAGGAGCGAGATGGGGCGGTAGTTCTTGAGGTTGGTGGGGTCTGCTGATGGTTTCTTCAGGAGGGCGCTGAGTTCGGCATGCTTCCAGCTCTCCGGGAAGGTGGCGGTGTTGAAGGAGCAGTTGATGACGTCTCGGAGTTGGGGTGCGATGACGGAGGCGACGTTGTTGAAGACGTGGTGGGGGCATGGGTCTGTTGGTGATCCGGCGTGGATGGTGCTCATTGTGTGGATGGTGTCTTCGGTGCTGACCGGGGGTCCAGGCGCGGAGGGTGGTGGTGGGGGGTGTCGGTTCAGTGGTTGGGTGCGTGGGCTGTGTGCCGAAGCTGTTGTGTATGTCGGCGATCTTGCTGTGAAAGAACGAGGCGAGTCAGTCGCAGAGTCCTTGCGAGGGGGTGATGTTGTTGGTTCCGGCGCTGGGGTCCGAGAGCTCTTTGACGATGCTGAAGAGTTCTTTGCTGTTGTGTGCGTTGTAGTCTAGTCGTTCCTTGAATGCTGTCTTCTTGGTGGCGTGGATCAGCTGGTGGTGTTTGCGGGTGGAGTGCTTGAGGGCAGTCATGTTGTCTGTAGTCGGGTCTTTGCGCCAGGCTTTCTCGAGGGTGCGGCAGTTCTTCTTGGAGTTCATGAGATCATCGTTGAACCAGGAAGCCTTCTTGCTGCCGGGTCTGCTGGGATGGTTTTTCAGGGGTGCGAGGTCGTCAGCGCAGTTGGTGATCCACTGTGTGAGGTTGTTGGCTGCCTAGTTGGGGTCCGTTGAGCTGGCGGGAGGATTCAGGTTCAGGGATATGGAGAGCTGGTCGGAGGTGATCTTGTTCCAGCTCCTGCGGGGAACCTGTTGCGGGTGGTGGTGGGTCGTGGTCCTTCTGAAGCTGAAGTGGACGCAGCTGTGGTCTGTCCAGTGGAGTCCGGTGGAGTGGCTGAAGGAGACGTCCTTGCTGGAGGAGAAGACGGGGTCAAGCGTGTGTCCGGCGTAGTGGGTGGGGGTGTTCACCAGTTGCTTGAGTCCGAGGTTGGCGATGTTGTCCAGCAGGGTGGTGGTGTTGCTGTCCTTGTTGTTCTCTAGGTGGAAGTTGAGGTCCCCTAGGAGGATGTAGTCAGCGGAGGAGAGGGCGTGCGGGCTGATGAAGTCTGCGATGTCTTCGCTGAATTGTGTGCGAGGTCCTGGGGGTTTGTAGATGAGGGTGCCTCTGAGTGTGGTCTTGGGGTCGGTGTGTATCTGGAAGTGGAGATGTTCGGCGGCTGTGAAGGTGTCGTCGGAGTTGGTCGTGATGCGGATGGTGTTCTTGTGGACGATGGCGATGCCTCCTCCTGTCTGGTTGACGCAGTCCCTCCGGGTGATCTTGTATCCGTCCGGAATGGCGATGGCGATGTCGGGCGCTGAGGAGGCGTTCATCCATGTTTCCGTGAGGAAGGCGACGTCTGGAGATGTGGTGTCGAGCAGGTTCCAGAGTTCCACGGCATGTCTGTGGACGGAGCGGGTGTTGAGCAGGATGCACTTCAGGTGGTTGCTGCTGGTGCTCGGCTTAGCGGGTGCGGTGCAGGTCTGGATGCAGGAAAAGTTGCAGGATCGGCCGTGGAAGGGTCCGTGGGTGCGTCGCGGGGTGGCTCGGTAGCATCCGGGGATCCGGCCGGTGTTGAGTGCGTTGAGTGTGGCGGCGTCGTACGTCTGGCGGGTGGGCTGGCATCTGCGGGGACCAGGGGTTCTGGCGCTGGGCGCGGGCCAGGCGCGGACGGGCAGAGACGGGCTTGCCTTTGGCGCGCCAAAGGCGCACATTCGGCGCTCCCGCTGCGCGTGAACGCTGCGCGTGCGCGGGGGCGACATAAGAAGGAAGCCTGGAGTGAGGGTCAGCTGGGTGGCGGGAGCGGGGCGGCCAATGGGCTGGCGGGGGGGCAGGGCCGCAGGGAGGCAGTGGCGGGAAAGTCTGGTGCAGGCGGCTCAGCGGCGGCTGGGTCGCCCTAGGCAAACAATCAGGCAAGCAGCAGGAGGAGCGTGGGGGCGACCAGGCCTGTGCAAGGCACAGCGGTCGCTCACTAGGAGAAGGAGAGGTCTCCTTAAAAAGGTAGCCAGGAGGGAGGGTCAGCTGGGTGGCGGGAGCGGGGTGGCCAATGGGCTGGCAGGGGGGCGGGGGGGCGGGGCCGCAGGGAGGCAGCGGCGGGAAAGTCTGGTGCGGGCGGCTCAGCGGCGGCTGGGTCGCCCTAGGCAAACAATCAGGCAAGCAGCAGGAGGAGCGTGGGGGCGACCAGGCCTGTGCAAGGCTCAGTGGGCATGATTCACGTCATCTGAGAGTAAGTAATGAGTTAGTGTTTTCAAGTATTCACAACTGGCATCGAGGAGTAATGCAGTTAGATGTACTGACTTTACTTCTCATAAATACCTTTGAGGAATCTCAAAAATTTTGAAGTCATGATTCAGTCAGTGTTAACATTTTTGTACGTGTACATAGTTCACTGCACACAGGTTGGGAAATGTTGCATTGCTCCCTGTACTGTCTGTGTTATGGCCACTTCTCCCAGCTGCTACCTTTTGACATTCGCTCATAGTGATGCCACACTTGAACATTTTGCTCTGCTTCAAATGTATGCTCAGTGCAGTACAACACACATCCATTGTCTCATTGCACTATCCGTTCACAGTGGTCACAGCAAGTGAGTGTTCAAAAGTCAGTAAGCATTGTACGTCCACAGGTAGTGGCTAACCGACGCTTTACATTTTTTGTGTGAGTCCCTATAGCTAACCCTATTTCACTGAGGCAGACATTGTGGTTCAATTAGAGGGTGGTAGACATTTGCCCTTAGGTATCTTCATCAATGTGTATATGGTGTGCATCATCTTGGGATGTAACATGCAATGTGCACCATCACAACTGGCTTCGTCCATCCTGTAGAGTTTGAGGAGATATGCCAATAGATTTTCTAGTTGCAATAGTAACTGGGGACACTACTTGTGTCCTGCAACAGACTTTGAATTATTTACACACATTCCTATTGCCTTGATGGATGTTGG
Source organism: Lissotriton helveticus (assembly GCF_964261635.1). Classification (NCBI taxonomy): domain Eukaryota; kingdom Metazoa; phylum Chordata; class Amphibia; order Caudata; family Salamandridae; genus Lissotriton; species Lissotriton helveticus. The sequence goes on from NC_136059.1 coordinate 1,764,695,617, forward strand.
CCTAAGTTGGGATCTGGATAGATTGTTGTATTGGAGCAATGAGGGCACAGCTAGTTCACACATACATGTTCATCTCACTGCCCTTCTGGATCACAGTGAAAACTGTACTTTTGTGTCATTTCTCTGGGTGTACTTTCAGTTGGATTCGCTGCTCCTACATTTTGACAGACTGCTATACTGGATTGGTCATGGAAAACAGACAACTGTGTGACTTCAAAATATTTATTCAAATGTCCGTCAACATGGTTGGGACTGGACCAGTACTTGGCCATGCAATCCCCACATTACATTGATGCCCAGTGGAGGGCCAGACAGCAGGACATATGTATGAAAGTTTGGTTTTGTGATTCTCAAATAGCGAATTTTAGCGAATCGCTATTTGAGAATCGCAAAACGAGATGTATGTAGGATTTGCAAAAAGGTTTGCGAATCCTATATATTCCTTAATTTCAAATCGCAAAGTGTGATTCGCAATTAAGTAAATCCTGCCCATTCATTCCTATGGGCCAAGAGGCCCATAGGAATGAATGGGGAGACATTCTCAATTTGCGATTAGCAATTAGAGAATTGCAAATTGAAAATGCACTTTCAAGGTTGCAAGGGTGTCAAAAGTACACCCTGTTGCACCCCTGAAATAAGCATGGGTGCACATGGGAGTACATACATGCCCTAAGGGCATGTATGTATGCAATATTGCACTTTGAAAAATTCAAAAAAACACAATTTTCAAAGAAAATGCAAATTACCATTCCTTAGGGTCAAATTGCACTTTTTCTGTGCTTCTTAAATTGCATTTAGGGAATCGCAATTTGCGATTCCTTAAATGCAATTGCGATGCAGTTTTTCATTAATACATACCACTAAGCCCAATTGCGATCACAAACGCCGAAATTCTGCTAATTTCGTCGTTTGCGATCACAATTTGGAATGATACATATGGCCTAGAGTCCTTTAGGGTTGAGAAGTCCAAAGGATGAGGAAGAGTTCAGTCAGTAGACTGATTGCTGTGTCATGGTTAACCGGAAACTATTATGGCAGTCCATGTTGAGGTCCAAGGTGAGTGTCACAGAGTGTATCAGGGGACAGTGGAAGGTGATATTAGGGGGCATGATGCTGAGCCCAGAACCAAGTTGAAACTGGCCATTTGACATGGATGAATGCTACCGCTTCTTTCTTTGCAAAAAGGCAGAAACATCCATATCTTCATCCTCTGATGTGTCATGTGACTCAAATGTGGGTGGTGGTATATTGGCTGCAGCACTGTGAGGCACTAACAAATCAGGGGGCGGAGATGTGAAAGCAGAAGCAGCAGCAGCATTCATCTGCGCTAGACCTTGCTGCAGCAATGCAGTGATGAAGATCTGCAGGGCATGGAAAATGCCAGCTACATCTCGCTGTTGTTCAGCAGTGTCAGCCATTTGTTCTGCCTGCATCCGTTCCATCTTCTCCATTATCCTCTGCATGTGGGCCAACTCCTGGCTGCCATCGCTGGAGCCACTCTGACTAGACAGGTGTTCCTGTCTCTGAGTCAGGACTCCAACGGTGACAGCCATGGAGTGTTGGAGAACATTGAGTGGACTGTGGGTGTCCATGATGTTTTTGAGGTGGTCCCGGATGGAACTCAGATACCCACTTACGGAAGCAAGTTGTGCTGCCAGGCTGTCAAACCACACCTGCACCTGATGAGCCATCTCCTGCTGGACCTCTAACACACAGCATTGGAATGCCAGGTGTGGGTCCTGGAGGTCCTGGGGGACAGCTGTGGTGGAAATTTCTTTTATTCAAGGTTCTGTGTACCTTACGTGTAAGGTGATGTAATTATATTCTGTATGATGAGTCTATAACCTGGTGTTGCAAGGGTTGCCTTATTACTCTTTTCAAATTTAAGTATGCCTTGTGTAGGCAAGATCGATTTAATGCGGCATCACCCACCGTGATTGAAGCTGGTGCGAGTACGCCTTGTTGTTCTCGTGTGTCCGGGACCACGTCTGACCAGAAACTTTCCGGTCTGGTGCGGTCCCCGACAAACGGGCAAGAGTAATATCCCCATCGCAGACAGACTTTAGGACCCACTGGGTCGGAATTATCACCAGTTCTAAGGTCCAGGGCTCAATCTATTCAACTGCAGCCCTGAAGAAGTCAAGGGTTACATACCCCATTGATGAAACACGTGTTGGCTAGTTCGCGATTCAATTCGCCATTAAAAAACCAACACTTTAATAAAGAATACCTTTGTCCTTTATCCTTGTTAAAACGTTAAACTTTGTGTATTGTTTTCTACTCACATGCGTGTGCACAGGTATTGTTGTTGTGCATTGGTGGACCTCGGTCCATAATTGAGGGTTTAGGGGTTTTTCCCTCATCTGCAGCACCATATTCATTGTCCCCAATTGTGCAAACTCCACGCTATTTTGCGAGTGCCATTCAATACCTTGTGATCAATCAATACCTCCCTTCAGTTTCGTGTGGCCTGCACCATGTTGAGACGTTTGGGGGGGCGGGCATGCTATACATCATGCACTGTCACTTGCCTTGTGAGTGTGGCTCACAGACACGCACCTTTGCTGGGTAGTGCACATGTGCATGTGTTTGTAGCAAGATTAGTTATGGGTGAGGAGGGCCCCCTTTATGCGCATTAGCTACTAAGGCCTATTTGCTTTTTAAATGTGTGCTGCACTATGCTGCACACATGTGCATCCATCTCACTTTGTCTATTGTGATTACTTGCATGCATTGCTTACTGCACTCCTGTTGGCTTGCCCATTGTGAGTATGGTGCTGCATGAGTTTATATTGTTGTAACTGGATGGACAGACAGTGTCAACACAAATTACCTCAACGGTGACACAACTTGGAGTATGTAAGTGGGCCTGGATTTGTTGATGTGGATTTACTATTGTGTATTTGTGGTGCTCAGACATTGAACCACCAGCCTACCAACAGGTGCAAATGACAGGGTGATGTGTGTTCATGTATGTGCCACGCAGCTGATGATACGTGATACATGCTGTCATGGCTCTGAATATTCAATGCACAGCTTTGCGTGTTGGTGATAACAACCATGGCTGCATATTTGTTAACTGACACCGTTGACTTAACAAACAGATAGGTTTACATGCACATAATATTGTGAAGTGCAACTCACTCAGGACTGATATTGAATGGTGTTTTCTGTATGGCATATGTGTACACTTGAGAGTGCAGGTGTGCAAATCGACCTGAGGGATGAATGCACCATTTGGCTAGTTGTCATTATTAGTTGCAACTTTGCTATCCCTGCTTATTGTCATACTTTGTTTGTCATACTTCTTTACAGGAACATTGTAGTTCTGTGAGTCTGGCACACAGACAAGTAATGCAGTACAGATTTTGTTGACACATTCCTGATAGGCATTGTCCATGCACTGTGGTGTTGTAAGCATTACCGCCCTGCTCATTGTATTACATCATGTTTTGTGTGTAGCCTGCTGTTTGTGTACATTGTGGGATATGCACCTTTGAGCCAGTAGGCTGCTTGATCATTTTATCATGACAGTGCAAGTGTTTCTGGTATGCCGACTCAATAGATGGTTTTCACGTGGTGTACACACGGTGATGGCTCACAGTGGGAGTGCTGCGAGGCATTGGTGTGGTGCAGTGGTGCAGGTAGGGGGAGTGGCAGGATGGGCTGTAGTGGATTTGGACGTACGAGGGCTGGAGTTAGGTTAGTGAATAAATGATTTTAACTAGTTACCTTGTACTTGCTGCATCTCCGAGTTGGCAATGCAGCAAGCTCAAAGTAATTAGATAGATATATTTATGGACTTACCTAACTCAAGCCCATCGTGTGTCCATCTCCATGACCCCCCATTCGGCCCCTCCACTGCCCTGAACCACCGCCCGCAGCACTCCCACTGCGAGCCGGCTCTGTGTACACAGGTCTGCATCTCAAGGACAAACAGGCAGACACATTTACTGGAGATGTGGCAGGATGTCTACATAACCCCCTTGCCTCATCAGCACACATATACATATCATCTGCACAGGGCCACATCTCTCTGATACTAAACATGAGGATGCAGTGTGTGTGTGACTGATCATGTGCATGAGTAGGCATGCCACCACCAATGTCAGCAGACATGCAGCATTGTGCACGTGTGTCTGGGTTGTGTGCAAGATTGTGTATGTGCAATCGTGTTAACCTTGATGCACATGCACAATCTTGCACGCAACTCCAACATACGGGCACATGCATAAGCATGGTGTTGAGGTGAGAGGGCCTTTTTGACAGCCTTTCACATCTCCAATCAAAGTGTGCCTTTGCTTTTACCCGAAGGCCTTATTGTGTGGTGTAAAATGATACTTGGACTATATTTGTTTGACTTTTCAGAGCACATGTACAGGTCTGTGAGCCCACCAATATGTGTCTTGCAATTTATTGGTTGAGTAGGGTATCATGTGTCTATGCCATCTTGGCCAAGGGGATCTGTGACAAGATCCACATTCATTGTGGGTGTGGACTGCAATATATTTAATTGTGCATGGGTGCCACTGGGTCCATATCCCCCGTGCCCCCAGTCCCTGGTGGGTACTCACCCTGTTGATTTTGTGACTGGTCCTGTTCAGCAGTATCCTGTCCCGGAACTCCAACCACCGTCTCCTCGTTGATGACAGTGGACACCTGTTCCTCCAATGGCTCCAGCTCCTCCTTTGGTGCTGGACTCCCACCTCCAGTCAGCATTGCTCCTTTCAGGTTGGCTGCAAGTTTTAACTTGGTTTTACGCTTGACATCCAGCCAGCGCTTCTTGCAATCCTCCACTGTCCTCCTCACCTCTCCGACAGCATTAACCTTGGACACGATGGACTTCCATATCGCATTTTTGGTTGCCAATGACACAGTGGAGGTGACAAAAGTTGTTGGTGGTGTTTGGTCACCTCCGCAATCAGGACCTGGTTTTCCTGCTGACTGAACTGCATCCTACTGTTCTCCTTGGCCATTTCCCTGGGTCTCTGGCTGGTCCCCCTGGGTGTTTGTGGGGTTGTTGATGGCCTCTGTGCTTCATGGCTTCTCTCAAAACGTCCTGTTTTTTTTTGTTGTTGTTTGGGCTGCTTAACGGGCGTTTTATAGTGATTTTTCCCACCTACCTTGGAAAATACAAGCCTGGCTCTAATTAGTGATCCGTTTCAGATCGTAAGTTGCCCATCGCCACTTTTTTCACCTCAGCGTGAGAATATTTATTGCTGTAGCGCTAATCTTATCACTTTACCGGTACAGAAAACTATCACCTGCTAGTGGCGTAGTGTGAATACACCACTAACAAGGCGATAATTTCCGGTGCTACGCAGCGATAATAAAACTCACGCTAACCGAGCTTAGTGATAATTATTGTTGTTTTGTTGTGAATATCCCCCAAAGTGTTAGCTTCACTAGACAAATCATAAAGGAAGTTAAATAGGTCATAAGTGACCCCTTTAAAACCTCCTGTAAAATCTTTGCATTTTTAACAAATCCTTTTGAGAATCGTACTACAAAATCCAACATTTATTTATGTATATTACATTTTTACAAGTAGATATTCTACCAGAAAGCTGCCAGTGTAGCCTATACAATATTACAGATGCAAAACATGATGGCGTCCCCATTTCTCTCACATGATTCGCAGATCTAAATTTGAGTCTATGAATCTGCGAATCTGTGGGTAGATACATCATTTTAAAATAAAAATAAAATGTATGCAAATGCTGAAAAAATATTTAAAGAGGGGCTGCTCCCCTGCTAAGGTGGAGGAGCATCGCCCCATTGGTCTCTGAGCAGAGAAAAAAAGGGAAAAATAAAATGATAATAACTTTGTTATCATTTTATTTTTTTTAGCTATGGGGCTGTGTTAGGGCGGGGTAGTGCTGGTGTCACAGGGGGAGGAGTGGTGGCAAACTCTAAGTGTGCAAGACTGTTTAGTCGGCGACTTGGGCTGGTCAAACAGTCATGCACACTTTGCATGTTCCCCAACAGGCTGTAATGTACAGCCTGATGGGGAACAGGCACAGCCTCCCAGCCCCTGTCTGAGTGCCAAACCACGGCACTCAGACCAATCACAACGCTTCATTGCAGCGTTGTGGTTGGATAGGGGATTCTGGGAGGCTGTGTGCGTCCTTCTGGACTCGCCAGGAAGAGGAGCAATGGATGACAGACAGCGGCTGTCAGAAGGTAAATGTTTTTTTGTAATTTTTTTTGTATTGCTGATAAGCCACTATACGATACATATGCATTGCATATATAAAACATAGGCATACTATAGCAAACAACATAGGGTAATCATTAAAATCTATATATAGAAATGCAATGTCCCACAGAGTATTATGCATAAGGTTATACTTTAAAGGATATAGGTGAGGGGTAGTAGGTAAGATGTGATATAGGATTCAGTTGAGTAGAAGTACATCATGCACACAACAGTAGGATGTATGAATTTCAAGGGCAGATGTAATATACGTTGGACTCATGTAGCACAGCAACTAAAGCTGCTGTACTGTGTTTCATCATATGGTGAGAGAAAAACAGAACAATATCTGCTCAAGTATAATACTTTCTTCTGTCTCTCACGCTGGCACACTTTATTTAGCTATTCTCGAACGCACACCATTACATGGTAGGGCAAGGGTGTGTGCGTTTTGTCAGAGATAGTATTTGTCCCGGAAGAGGATCCTTTCGGTACAAAAGCTAACTTTAATACTTTTCCAATTAGTATGTGTGCTTTACAGTGCAGCTCACATGCAAAGTTGGAAATATGTGGAGAATTGTAAAAGTTGCTCCATCCCGTTATGCCTGCCTCGAGAAGGTGTAATTTGTTTTGTGTGAATCCCTCTCTTCCAATGTTAGTAGTTAGGGATTTGCAATAAAACCCAGGGGTGGTTGCATGGGAACAGCCATGTACTGTCCATGTAATGCCCCTTGGTTCAAAGTGACATAATGTAGCTCTCATTGCTACTTTGCATTACTTTAGGCAGCTTTCTGCGCCAACCATGACTTGCATTGGAAAGTAAATTCCATCACAACACTTTACAACAGGTTTGTGTCACTTTAGTGATGCAAACTTGTGTCACTTTTGTGATGCAGGCTCAGAGTACAGTGTTAATATATCTGGGACTCAGTATATAAACAAGAATTGGTAAATGCATTTGGTTTCACCTATGTGAATAATAATAATTGTGTTTTGGTTGTAAATTTCAGTTTGGTGAGCAGTTGTGCAATATAAATTACTGAAACTTTGTATGTTTTATGACTTGTTTTTTGAGAAAGGCAATATTATTAGTAATGGCTTTTTTCACACAATTATGGGTGTGCCGCAATTGCCGCATAATCCATCATCAGATGTATAATCTCCACCTTCCGTCCAAACCATAGTAAAGAAACTGCAATTGTGCACATTGTAGATGATGCATTGCTGGCTCTTGACCACAATGAAACCTTCCTCTTAATCTTGCTGGACCTTTCGTCAGCTTTCGACACGGTGAACCATGCCAAAATACTAGATTGGTTGAAAAACAGTCCTTAATTGGTTCATCTCCTTTCTCAAGAACAGATCACAAAAACTCATTGTCAACCAAACCCTTTCAGTCCCAACCAGTAATACAATCGGAGTTCCACGCGGATCAACGCTTCTGCCGGCGCTATTCAATACCTTGAACCACTCACGGAAATATTACAAAAAGCAAACATTGCTTTCCTCATGCATGTGGATGACACTCAGTTGTACATCAAGATCGCATCAACAGAAGAGATAAAGACCATGAACCATGCACTATCAAGAACCCTCCAACAGCTAACCAAGAATCACCTGAAGCTAAACCCTCAGAAACCCGAATTCCTACTGAATACACCGCAGAAAAGCAAACTAAAGACAGCAGAATGGTCCAACCTTAGCACTGCTCTAAATTGCACTCCAAAGATTGTCGACTCCACAAAATCACTGGGAATTACTCTAGATAAAAACCTGAACGTGTTAGCACATATCAATACAATGGCAAAAACGCCTGGTTCTACCTAAGCTACTTGCGAAAACTAAAACCATTCATGAATAAAACAGATCTTAAAACAGCAGTTCAGGCGCTGGTCATCCCAAGGATCAAATATGGGTGCACTACCTTGGCTGGGCTCCCCAAGATCTCACAGAAACTCACGCTTTAGAGAGGTAACCGATCCTCCAGGAGCAAAACAGACTTACTTCTGAAACCGGCTCATTTCTGCAAGAAAAAGACTTATGACCAAGCATTCTCAGAGGCAGCGCAGAGAATTTGGAACTCACTCCCCCCAAAACATTAGAAGAATTACATCCTTCGCAACATTCAAAAAGGAAGCAAAATCGTATTATATGAGTAAATTTCTCCCATAAGGCCTTATTGCAGAACTTCTGTCTATAAACTGCTCACTTGTGTTCATGGCTCTGCTAACCCTGGGATTGTACATACGTTTATCTTTGTTCTTTAGCTGCGTTATGGTAATTTAACTACTGACTGTATATATGTTCATATGCTATACTGAAGTGTAAAACAGTAATGACCGGTTTTTCCTTAATGTCTTGTTTTGTCCAACCGCTCCAGTAAAGGGCTCTGATACCCTACGTTGGGTCATGTTCGAGCTATAGAAAACACTAAATAAATAAATAAATAAGTTACTGAAAACACAGTACGTGTGGTGCAGTGCAGTGCAAAGCAATTTGCAAAGGTTGACTGGTCACCTTTCTGTTGCGTATTGCTATATTTGGGTGTTGAACTGGTACTAAGGAGCTGCAACCTATGCTCAGACAGTGCTACCAAGTGTAACAAGCAACACGAGGGAGGGGGGTATGAAACTTAACGGAGAGTGGGAGGAGGGTGGGGGCACTGGGTAAAATAAAGGAGAGTAAGAGAAGGGTGGGGTGGGAGGCTGGGTGCATAATGTAGAATGGGAGGAGTATGCGAGGCTGGGTGAAATAACGCAGAACGGGGCGGGGGTCTGGGTGATATAATTGAAAGCTCTGAAAGCTATTAACAAGCACAGCATTTAATATCATGCTAGTTAATTTGCACTGTGTAAAATCATGCTGAAGAATGCAGTTTATTTTTTATTACATGATGGTGAAGGCTGTTTATGTTTAGTATTGATCCACTTTAACCCCTTCCATGCTCATGACGGAACGGTTCCGTCATCAGCGTCGGTGCTCCGGTGCTGATGACGGAACATTTCCGTCATGAGTCAATATGATTTATTACCCTTCAGCACTGCAGCGAAATTCGCGCAGCACTGAAGAGGTTAAACCCTTAGCTGCGGCGGCTATTCCGCCGCAGTGCTAAGGGGGAGGGGGACCGCGCGGCGCTCCTGTACTCGTGACGGAATCGCTCCATCACGAGCCTCGGGTGGGCTGTGCTTGTGACGGAACGGTTCCGTCACGGCCCCGCCCGCCTAATAGAAGGCTCAGCGCTGGCGCGGAATTCGTACAGCGCAGGCGCGCCGAGCGGGCCATGACGGAACCGTTCCGTCACCAGCACAGCCCACCCGAGGCTCATGACGTAACGGTTCCGTCACGAGCACGCAAGGGGTTAAGACACAAACTTAACTGTACTGCAGCTCGAGAGCACCTTTAACCCCTTCCACGCTGATGACGAGCTGGGCTCGTCATCAGGTAGCCTCCTCGCACGCTGATGACAAGCCCAGCTCGTCACGTAACATGTGAATCCGCAAAAGTCAGCGTGCGAGCGGAATTCCGCCCGCACGCATGCGGTTAAGCAAAATTCAGCCCTGTTTTTTATTCTGTATTGTACATTGTTTTCTGTTAGCATTAGAGACACAACGTCTCCCTAGTGAGGAACTGTGTGCTTAGGGTTTGAAACAAAAGGAAAAGAGTGTCAGTGTAAAAGAGGCGAATGCATTAGCTAAGTTTGTCTAGTGAAGGGTGGAGACACTTCTCAAGTATAAATCGGTATTAACAAAAACGAGTTTTGTATGGATGTTCTGCCAACACCACCAAACCAGTGCTTAATTTGTGCAAGCGAAGATTATACTAATGCCAACATTCCAAATGTCACAGAAATAAATGATTTAAATAGCCATTACATAGTAATAAACAAGAAGCATGTATTTTAAAGAGACGCTTGTGTTGTGCAGAGCCTAATTTCTCAAATGGAACGGATCATTCTTCTCAGATGTGTTAAGGATCAAAAATGCAGGTTGTTGAAAACAGCAGGCGGTACAAAAAATGTTTACTGTGTTCAAGCTCAACACTCATCTGCAGGAGTGACTTTATGCTCATCTGTTTGTAGCACCTCCACTCATTGACCCGACATGTGAATCCTGTTAAATAGTAATTAATATAAAAACGTGTGAAGCTTTTCAATATATACACAGCAGTGCTATCCATATATCAGGGTTTACAGGAAGCGTGGTTGACACTGGAAATCCTAAAGATGCGCTATAGCTACATTATGCGCTATAATGCGCTTTCAGAAAAATACATTTAAGGCAAGCTCATTTTATACATATATTTACGTGCAGACAGGGCACAGTAGGGTAAAAACCTGGGGCCTCATTTATGAGGCCGTGCGTCACTTTTACGCTGCTGGTGCGTCATTTTTTGTGACGCACCAGCAACGTAAAAAATGTGCCTCGTTGCACCATATTTACAAAGTGACGCATCTAGGTAGATGTGTCACTTTGTAAACCCATGTGCTACATTATACCTGCACCAGGTATAATGTATGCAGGAGGGTGTTCTGACGCAAGAAAAGGTCATAGAAGTGGCGCAGTGAAAATATAAGATTTCACTGCTCCACTTCTAGGACACAAATGCGTCAATTTCTTACGCCTACCTCACAGCAGGCGTAAGACTAATGCAGGCCCCATGTGAAAGGACACATTGCTGGAGTTGCATCACTTTTATGACACACTCCAGCAATGCGTCACTTTTGCGCCATGCAGATAGGTAAAAAATACTGACGTATCTGTAACTCCTTGCGCAATGATGCGTCATATTGTAAATATTACGCATCATTGGTGTCGCAAGGAGGGCGCAATGAAAAGTGATGCATCGCTGTTTTGACGCAGCGATGCGTCACTTTTCATACATGAGGCCCCTGTAAACTGATATAACCACAACAATTGCCAATACTGCGACCTGTTATTTCTAATCCCAATTGCCTACCACTGATTGAGAAAAAACAAAAAGGGAGTTACAAGGACTATTATTTGGTCCGATTAAATCAGAAATTAATTTATTCAAGTTATTTAATTTTAAAGGAAAATATTTTTCAGTTTTTTGTTTTTTGATAGCGGCGATCATACAATTAAAATTTTTTGTGCAAAAATACAAATCAAAACAAAAATAACATTTAGAGCATTGCCCTGTGTGATTTTCCTAGCATTCATACCCACTCTACACATTCATCCTACACAACAAAACAATATTTACAGTGATTGAAACTTTTTACACTTTTTTTACATGTCACTTCTTATTTGCCATAAAGATAAATGTTTCAGATAAGTTCTCTTTTTTAAGTAAAATTAACGCAATACTGTTTTTTGCAGAGCTTTTATGGCATGAGAAAACGGGGGGTCTACGCGTTTCGAACTCTGACCATTAGGGAGTTCTCATCAGGACCACAAAAAGAGCTGTGGGAAAGAGATAGAAAATAACCTAATTAGTCTCTTTCTTTTTTGTTTGCCTTTTCCCTTTCTTGCAACAACTAACGCCTCTCTTACCTCCAAAAGGGCTCGTTTGGGACTGGGCGTCAAATGGAACTCTCTGCATGTATTAATCAGTTTGAAGTCATTAGAGAGCCAAAAAGCGCTATAGAGAGATGAACAGTCAGTGTTGTTATTGGAACTAAAACGTTAATGGGGACTGAACCCCCCCTCCCCCATCGCCCCCATCCCCTCTAGCATTTAAAATAGTCGCTTGCACTGCAACAAAATCAAAAGAAAAGGGCAACAAATGGACTCTGAAGGGACTGGGCAGGTTTAAAAAAAAGAAAGAGAAATCAACACTCACCCTGCAAGTGACACCCATCACACATACAGACCTGAAGTGCCAGAGAAAGGCAGCTACATGGTGAAAGCAGCATTGCCAAACTCTTGTGTGCATGCATGCTTTCACTATACTCACTTTTCTGCTAATCTGCTGCTTACGAACAATACGGAAAGATGAGGATGTGGGTGTCTGCTCGTGCCTCGAAACTAAAACAAAAGAAATGGGCAACAAAGGGACACCGGAGGAACGGGCCTGGTTTAAAACATTAAAAAGTACACTCACCCCTGTTTTTAATTCTCAGTGTTCCCATCGCTGCTTGAGACAGTTGGAGGAAGTTCCACCAAAGCGGATTAACACAGAACTTTGCCAATGGTAAACTGATAAGAAAGACACACAGGAAGAACAGGAAATAGACGCCTACTACCAATATAACGAGGAAAAGTAAAGTGACAAACACAAGGACCAATAATAAGTGAAGTCCCTTTTAAGACTTTTTTAATACAATAGATTTCACAAGCACAGTGATGCAGGTGAAACTTAAAAATGGCAATATAATAAAGTAGTGATGTCACAAAATGTGCCGCATTATGTTACATAATTTGCCTTTTCTTGACACATAATTTAGTCAACCCTGCTGCATAATTTGACCCTCCTGTGCCGCATTATTCTAGTGTAGCTTATTGTAGTTCTCTCAAAATAGGAAATATTCTACCATAGACATTAGAAAATCATTAGGATGTAGATGTGTAGGAAAATGTGCCTAACGGTATCCATTGAGAAAGTTTGTACCATAAATGTGTTGACAATCTCATAATCATCATGGATACACCAGATATGTATTACATTTTGTATTATGAAATAAAAAAATTGTATGAGCAGAAATTCAAACATCAGCAGCAGAAACATGGTTGAAGGTGATCTGCTTGTGTATTTTGTGGGGAGAATTTACTTAGTAGTGTAATTGAATTGTTTTGTTCATGTGGTTTCAGACTGTGCCAGTCTTGACTTTGACAAAGTTAATAATGGTTGTGTATTTGTCTTTTAAGTGGTCCAGTTGAAGATCTATGCAATGGTTTACACAGTGATTGACCACCTTAAAGTGTGCCCTTCTTCCATTGGAAGGCATCCAGACGATTGTGTTGTAGTGATCAGCTTTGACTTCTGTGAATGCACACCTCTGGGTAGCACATTGGGACATGAGTCGTCAGATCTTCCTACACCTACGTTTGTCACCCCGTAAAATATCTCATTCACGTTGACTCTTTCTTACATTTCTCATGATGTGGAGAGGCTGCCTTTCATAGAGTGTTGCTTGAGTGGGGAGTGGGATACAGACATGTGCTGCCTTTGGGAATACACAGTTGAGATAATGTAGTAGAGTCTCTCTGTGGGTGGAGAGACAGGTGTTGTTGACAGGAAGAGCTGGCTTTCAGGGAGAATGGCTATTAAAAAGTGCTAGAAGGACCTGGTTGTCATCTTTGATGGTCAATCCAGTCTGTGTGCTTCACTGTGGGAGATTTATCATAGAAGTGCATAGCGTTAGCCACGGCTTTGAATGGGTCTAAATGCGTCTAAGTGCATGCAAATCTTAGAATGCTTACTATTAGTGATTTCTGTATTATTTGTACAACCTACAAAAACCGCCAAGGAACAATTATTTTAAACTTGTATTTATACATTTTTTTAATGGATTAAAACATGCCTTCTTTATCTCCATTATCCTAGAGGGAGGGTCGTGTGAGGGAACGAAGACATGTTTTAAGCATATAAAAGGTCGCCTTGCAGTGCTGGCTTTGAATACAATTAATATTTTCCACAGTGCAGTAAAAGAGTAGTCATCTGTTTTGTGCCTGCAACAATGTTGTACAGCTTTCCCATAAACCAAAAACACATAGTTTGTCTGATTAAAGTTCACAAACAGCTGCAGCAATACTGGACTTCATAAAGTAGCAGTCCCAATGTCAAATTAATTTCACAACCAGCCCATGTCTTCGAGTATGCGGGTTACAGGTTTCCACTAAATAAAACACCTACTGAGATTCCCATTTTAATTACTTAAACGAGTTCATTTCTGCCATGTTATACCTAACATAGGACAAGTTTCTCAGTTTGTCCTGTACAATGGCATAGTGCTTTAAACAATTCTACAAACTTCTCACAAAATCAATGTTTAAAATATTGAGATTGTTCCATATCGACCAATAACGTGAACCATTTTTAAGTTAGAATTAAGCCACTGCCCAGGATCACGAATCTGCAAAACCCTCTATGTTTATGTCTTTACTAGCAGCCCGTCCCAACGTTGTTCGGGTATGAAATAGAATGTGTGTATTGTGTGTATTTGGCAAGGGCAATTTATTTTAAAATCTCGCGGTAGACAACATTTTTTGTTTCATTAGAATGGGGACGGAGAAGGCCCAGCTGCAGAAACTTTAATAGTGACCACACATCTTTCTTTAGGCGAGCCGTGTCTTAAGAATGGGGAGTGGCTGACATTAAAGTGAATGCGCCATATGGGGCACTTGTAAACAAAAAAAGTGAGCAATAGTAAGAAAAAAAACCATGCTGACTCATTTGTGCCGCAAACAGCACACTAAAGGCATGTCCAAAACTGTATCATTGTGACGTGCTACGAAAAAAAATATAAAGCATTGGGGAAGAAAACTATTTAACCAAATAGTGCTTGGAGGCTGTAATTAAAGCCCACAGAGTAACAACACATCTAACAGGGTGTGTCCTCATGGGAGGTTACAAACTGAGATTAGGCGGTACTAAGAAGGGACTACTAAACCTATTGCCCAATGAAATGCCACAGTTTACATAGGACAATGACACAAGTCAATGAAAAACATGGCCGGAGAGTGGACGGAGCTTCAAGTCCATACCTGAATACATCATGCCTCACAGAGCAGCGCATGGGCTGCCCAGGCTTGACCTAAAAAGAAACTGGGAATTTCGTAAAACAAAATGGCTCCCTGCAGGAAGGAGCAGAGACAATGCACTAGAAATTAAAGACAGAGGCTCATTTCCAGAAGGAAAGAGATGAGGTTCCACTAGACTGCCCAAGTACAGCAAGCTTAGAAGCCATATTTGCATCAGTGCTTGATTTGTAAAGCAAGTATTGGCAAAGCCAGTAGGTTCTGCCAATGCAAGGGCTATTGGCTTTGACAATGTGTTTTAGCCAATTTGTACACCAGCGTGGTTGCTCTTCAGTATGACTAAAAGTTAGTGGCGTAGAGGGGCATGGAGTGGCATAGAGTGTAGTAGAGTAGGGGAAACATCCTTTACCGCGCATCAATTACAAGGCGGTATGTTACATCGCAGTTTTGACTATGCAAGTCCTTATATCGACTTGCACTAGTGGGCGCTCTAGACTAAGGAATAGTGTAAATTACTATTCCAACACCTTCCCTACTGTACGTAGACTGGAGTTGAGTAGTAATTCACACTGTCCCTAAGTTCAGCACTCCCAGGGCAAGTCGATGTAACGACTTGCGTTGTCAGGACTGCGATGTAAAATACTACGTTGTAATAGAACACGTTGTATCGTCATACATCCATAGAGTATAGTGAAGTAGAATAGAGTGTGGCAAAGTGGAGTGTTGTGGCAAAGAGTATAATACAATGGTAAGGAGTTTTGTACAGTGGCATAGAGGGGAGTGGAGTGTCATGTAGTGGCATAGAGTGGAGTGGCATAGAATGGCGTGGAGTGACGTGGAGCCAGTAGAACTTAGTTGAGTAGAGTGGAAGGGCCTGGAGTGGAGGGACATAGAGTGGAGTATAGTGTTGTACAGTGGAGTATCATAGAGTGTCATAGAGTGTTGCAGAGTGCCATAGAGTTGA
Source organism: Lissotriton helveticus (assembly GCF_964261635.1). Taxonomy (NCBI): domain Eukaryota; kingdom Metazoa; phylum Chordata; class Amphibia; order Caudata; family Salamandridae; genus Lissotriton; species Lissotriton helveticus. The sequence goes on from NC_136059.1 coordinate 1,764,711,437, forward strand.
GTGGCATTGAGTTGAGTAGAGTGTCATAGAATATAGCGGAATGGCGTAGAGTGGAAAAAAGTGGCATGGAGTGGCGTAGATGAAGTTGTGTATAGTGGGGTAGAGTGTTGTAGAGTTCAGCAGATTGGCATCGAATGGAGATAGCATGGAGTAGAGCAGAGTGTCATACAACGGAGTGACAGAGCGTAGTGGAGTGGCATAGAGAGTTGTGAATTAGAGTAGTATAGAGTAGAGTAAGTGGAGTGCTGTTTAGTGGCATTGAGTGTCAGGGGTTGGTGTGAAGTGGCATAGATTTACATACAGTGGTGTGGAGTGTTGTGGAGTGTCATATAGTGAGTAGCATGTCATAGGTTGGAGTATAATGGAGCAGTGTAGAGTGGGATGGGGCTGGGTGGAGTGTTATGGAGGGTAATAGTGTATCATAGAGTGGAGTGGCACAGAGTGGAGTAGAGTATTGTAGAGTGGAGTGGAGCAGAGTAGAGTGACATAGAGTAGAGCAGTGTGTCATACAACGGAGTGACAGAGCGTAGTGGAGTGGCATAGAGAGTTGTGAATTAGAGTAGTATAGAGTAGAGTAAGTGGAGTGCTGTGCAGTGACATTGAGTGTCATGGGGTGGTGTGATGTGGCATATATTTACATAGAGTGATGTGGAGTGTCGTGGAGTGTCGTGGAGTGTCATAGAGTGAGTAGCATGTCATAGGTTGGAGTATAATGGAGCAGAATAGAGTGGGGTGGTACTGGGTGGAGTGTTATGGAGGGTAATAGTGTATCATAGAGTGGAGTGGCACAGAGTGGAGTAGAGTGTTGTAGAGTGGAGTGGAGCAGAGTAGAGTGGCATGTTGTAGAGTAGGGTGGCGTAGATTGTGGTAGAATGTACTAGCATAGACTGGAGTAGAGTGTTGTAGAGTGGAATGGTATAGAGTGGAGTGGAGTGGAGTGGAATAGAGTGGAGTGATGTAGAGTAGATTGCCGTAGATTGGAGTAGAGTGGAATGGCACAGAGTGGAGTAGAGTGTTGTAAAGTGGAGTGGCATAGTGTGGAGTAGAGTGGAGCAGAGTATTGTAGAATGGAGAGGCGTGGCATTTCATAGAGTGCAGTGCCTTGTAGTGTTGTTGCATAGAGAGAAGGAATGTAGTGTGGAGTGGCGTAGGTTGGAGGGTCATAGAGTGGAGTGGCATAGAGTGAAGGGGCATGTCGTAGAAAATAGTGACATGTCATGGAGTAGAGTGGGTGTCGTAGAGTAGCATAAAGTGGAGTGGCATAGCGTTGAGTGCTGTAGAATGGAGTGACATAGAGTAGAGGGAAGTGGTGAAGAGTGAAGTGGCCAGTCGTTTAGAGGAGTGGCATGTCATAGAGTGGCATGTTGTAGAGTTGATGGGCATAGAGTGGAGTGGCATAGAGTTGAATAACATGGAGGGGAGTGTCGTTGAGTGGAGTGTTGTAGAGTGGAGTGCCGTAGGTTGGAGTGGTGTGTGGTAGACTGTCATAGAGTAGAGGGTCATAGAGTGGAGTGGCATAGAGTGGAGTGGCGTAGAGTGGAATGACAGAGCAGAATGGAGTGGCATGGAGTAGTGTGGAATGGTGTGTCTTAGAGTAGAGTGGAATGGTGTGCCATAGAGTGGCATGACATAGAGTGTCTTAGAGTGGAGGGGCGTAAAGTGGAGTAGCATGTTGTTGAGTAGAATGGAGTGGCATTTTGTAGAGTGAGTGGTGTGTTGTAGAGTGGAGAGCTGTGTTTTAGAGTGGGGGTATAGAGTGGAATGATGTGGAGTTTCGGAGAGTGGAGCCGCGTGTCTCAAAGCGGAGTGTGATGTTGGAGAGTGGAGAGGAGTGTCGTAGAATGGAGTGATGTGTCGAAGAGAGTCATAGAGCGTCATAGAGTGGAGGGGCATAGAGTGGAGGTGCATTGAATGGAGGGGTATAGAGTGTAGTATTACAGAGTGGTGTTTTGTCAAGTGGACTGTCGTTGAGTGGAGTGTCATCGAGTAGAGTAAAGTGTCATAGAGTAGAGTGGAGTGTAGTTGATTATCATAGAGTGGAATGGCATAGAGTGAAGTAGAGTGGAGTACATTGGAGTGTTGTGTCAAAGAGTGGAGTTGTGTGTCGTAGATCTGAGTGGCGTAGAGTGTCATGTTAGAGTGGAGTGACGTAGAGTGTCATGGTTGTAAAGTGGAGGGGCATTGATAAGAGTGGCTTAGAGTGGTGGGGGGCGTCAAGTGGAGTGGCATGTCGTAGAGTGGCGTGTCATATAGTGGAGTGGATACAATGGCATTGTGTGGAGTGGTGTGTCATAAAGTGGTGTGTCGTAGAGTGTCATAGAGTGGAGGGGCATAGAGTGAAGTGGCATAGAATGAGGTGGCATGTTGTAGAGTAGAGTGGAGTGGCATGTCGTAGAGTGGAGGGGTGTGTAGAAGGGTGATATGTCGTAGAGCATCTTAGAGTGGAGTGGCATAGAGTGCAGTGGCGTAGAGTGGAGTGGAATGTTGTAGAGTAGAGCAGAGTGGCGCATCGTAGAGTGGAGTGGTGAGTTGTAGAGTGTGGTAGAGTGGAGTGGTATAGAGTGGAGTGGAGTGTGGTAGAGTGGAGTGGAGTGGCATAATTGAACCGGCATGTCATAGAGTGAAGTATCGTAGAATGGAATGGCGTGTGGTAGAGTGTCATAAAGTGGAGGGGTGGGTCAAAGAGTGGTGTGTCATAGAGTGTCTTAGAGTGTAGTGGCATAGTGTGGAGTGGCATGCTGTAGAGTAGAGTGGAGTGGCGCATTGTAGAGTCGAGTGGTGTGCTGTAGAGTGTGGTAGAGTGGAGTGGCATGGAGTGGAGTGTGGTAGAGTGGAGTGAAGTGGCATAAAGTGAAGTGGCATTTCATAGAGCTGAGTTTTGTAAAATGGGTGGTGAGTGGTAGAGTGTTATAAAGTGGAGTAGAGTGTTGTAGAGTTGCATTGTGTAGAGTGGGGTGAGATAGTGTGGAGTATGCATAGTGTGGTAGGGCACTGCCATTACAGACAGCACATTTCTATTTAAAATGACCATTAAATTTGCACAGACATACTGTTTTACTGATAAAAGTATATACCACACAAATGATATAGTGTGGAAGTGACACCACCTATTGTATTGATTTACTTTAATTGTATTAAAGAAATTGTTAACACCAAACTTAAGAATTACAAACAAATGAACATCATTTGTGCTTTCCTAATTCTGATACATTCTGCAATATCTACACAGTTCAATTACTGATATTTAAGGTGTGATGTGCGCTAGAAAAAAAAGCTTTTCTTTTCACTGAAAGATGGTCACATAAATCCTCTCACAAAGTTTAAAGTCCCGTTTACAGAATGCAGGCATTAGTGGCATAATACAGTAAGTAGCCATTGCTCCATGGGAGGTACAAACGTAAGCAGGGCAGCCTAAAACAAATAAAGCCTGCAAATAGAAAGCATGCAAATGTGAGTTACAGAACACAAAGCCAACTGTAACCAATGGGTGGAAGGCTTTCCCAGGGAAGCTTTCAGAATGTCCCCAAGAAGTCATAAGCAAACCAGATAGCTGGTCTGTCTGGTAGGATTCGGCCTACAAATAAGTGCCAGGGCCCTCTTTAGGTGGCCATTTCAACTTGCACCTACCAGTGCCACTGCCAGCATTGCCAATGAAAGTACAAACACAGTTACCAACCATAATACTCCTACAAGTGTGATATTTCAGACTATTGCAACCCTACAAAGCTATAAGAATGGCTTGGATGGCAGTAATTGGTATTTTTTAATGTATATTGGATTAATAAACAACTGTTGTTGTGTTCATATCCAAATTAGGCAAACAGTGCCACCATGTGGCTGACTGTCATAAGTGGTGGTGTTGACAATTAAGTGCTGTTGTGGAGCACACTTAACTGCTGGCTCAAATTAAGCACTGATCTGCATATAACCTTCTCACTTACAGAGACTAGCTACTGTGATGGTAAAGAAAAGGGCGTTGCACCCTAAAGTAAACTGGACATCTACACAATAATTAGAAGAAGGATGCGAGGCGTCACTGCACAGTCTTGGTCCGTTCTTTATTAATCCCCTGACACTGCATCTGGGTTCAGGATGCATGCATGGGTGAACGTGCCATACATCATCACGTGTCATATGATAAACGACATTACTCTCTATCAAACACTTAGCCACAGTCTAATTCTAACCAACATTAAACATCGTTCATTTAGCTAATATATTGCTTAATTCTAACTACAATTTTGTTTGTGCATGGATCACAATTTCACGTGGTGTGATGTTTTTTGCACCCAATAATTACCGGGTGTGATAACATGGTACCACTCGTTTAATTACAGCAGGTCGAACCTGCTAGAGTTTAACAAGAGGAAAAGGTCCGGTTTTCATAGGGACATTTGGATTTTGCGGCAATAAACACCAAAATTCTCATGTTATACCCATAAACTCAGAATAGGCAATAATGACCACATCCAATAAAATCTGAACACACTGGTGCCGGATTTTACCCATGCAATAATTATCGCATCTGAATGCCAGGCCACTAATAACGAGGGCAGTGGCTCTGCAACTGCTTGCACACACATATAAAGCTAACAATATAATAAAAGTGTTAACAAAATTAAAAGAAAACCTCATTACGTTGTCTAGAAAGACACTGGGTCTGATTCAGAAATGTTTTGCCCTGATGTTGTATGGCTTACTCTTTCAGTATTCCAGACCTCTCACTACCAGTGGCCCTGTATTTTGATAAAATAATTTTTGCATGGGTAAAATCTGACACCGGCATGTTAGGTTTTTTATCGAATGTGATAATTGCAACATATTCTGAGTTTTGGGGAAATAACGCACATGTTAGTGCTTTTACACCAAAATCCACATGACCTGCACCGGGTAATTACATGGTCAAAATAAAAATCATGTTCAACTGATCACAATTTAATAATCCACAGGCCAGATGTACGACCAAAAAAATAGCTCCTCGCAAATTGCGAGTATTTTGCTTCTCGCAATTTGCGAGTTGCTATTTCCTATGTTCAACAGTGTATTTCACACTGTTTGCGATTCCCAATGGGGACGCAAATTGAAAGACTCATGAATATTAATGAGCCTCTCGCAATTTGCAACCCCATTGGGATTGGCAGGCTTTACCAGGTATGGTGGCCTGCTGGGCTCAGCAGACCACTATGTTGGGACTGCTGTTAAATAAAAAATTTGAAACGTTTTTGATTTATTTTTTAAGGGCAGGTAGAGGTCCCTGGGACCACTGCCTGCCCTTAAAAACTATTTTCCCCTGTATTTTCAAGGGGGAAGGGGTACCCTGGGGACCATTTCCCTTTTGCGAGTGCATTACCACCCTCCTGAAGAGGGTGGTAATTTGCGAGTGTTTTGGGCCTACCATTGCGGATGCAAAACATTCATACATGGGGTTGCGCTCACTATTAGGAAGGGGATACCCCTTCCTAATAGCGAGCCGCAAAACACTATTTTGCGAGTCGCAAAAAATTGTGAGTCGCAAAATAGGCTTTGTACTTGTCCCATGCTGTTTTTGCCTGCGCAAACGGGTTAGCAAACCCGTTTGCGCATGCAAAAACGATCGTACATCTGGCCCCATATTTGTAAATCGCAAACATATCACCCCTTAAGGTTTCAAGGAGCTTGGGGCCATCGGGGAGATTAAGTGAGCTATTTCCCAAAGTCACATGATACTGAGCTGAGCTGCTGCTGGTGATCAAACCGTGATCCCCATGCTGGAGAGTCAGCTGCTCTGGCTTCTGCCCCACACCTCGACCTAGGAATGATGGCCTAGGAGTAATACAGGAGTACTACAAGAGTAAGTCACAGCTAAATCTTTGTGAATAGGGTCCAACATCTCCACTGACTCAAGGCAACCAGACAATTGCTGACCTACTGGTTGTAGGTGCAGCAACATTTTGTGATCTTGAAACAAATTAATTAACAAATTATATCACACTTGCTAAAGCTCCTGCTATATAATAGATGGACGTGCATTAAAAGTTTAAAATGTAAAAGCACGAATAACAAATGAACACTTTATTAAAAACACGCTTAAGACTTTGCCTCCAGTATGGTACATCTGTAAGAAATGCTGCCTAAAAATTGCGTTCAGCAAGCACCACCTTACACAGCATCACAACAAAGGCAAGCTTTGAAATGCAAATGGCTATGGATAAAGAAAGGCCGTAGCAAACAGTCTCCCTAACAACAACATCTGAAAGAAATTCTGTCTTGAAAGCAGCTTTACCTAGTACTAACGAACATCAAAGAGTTAAATGCCGGAATTCCGGAGGCTGTATTGCCAGTAAGCTTATGTCTAACCACTCTCAAATGCGGGTCAGATTTATTTAAAACCGACGGGGCGTGGCTTCGGCGCCAGCCAAGATGGCGGGGTAATTGTGGAGCTCCTGTGAAGACCTCCGTTCCTGCATTCCTTTCATACTCAACCAGGCAGTATTTCGATTAGGAAATACTATTTCTTGCAGCCTAGCATGAGGTGACTGCAGCGCTCCCTTCGTTTTTCACCTTCGGCGCGTTTCCAGTGCATTTTCTGAGGAACGTTGCTTCCGCGGCTCCGGCCGCCATTTCGCGACTTCAAGCGGCAGTCTCCGACTTCTGCGACAGTGTGTTCCTGCCCCTGTGGTGCTCTCCCTGTGGCACCGGAATGGTTTTCTCCGCTTTCAGTGCCAGGTGAGCCCCTGAACTCTGCAAAGCCTCTACTTTAAAGGCATTTCTTCAATAAATACGGGTCGCAGTCCCGTTTTTGCCACTCCGGCCGCCATTTCAACTTCTTTGTATTTATGCGCTGTCTGCCCTCATGACGGAGAGCTCTTCCACATTACTTCCTGCACTTCCTCCTATTGTTTTGTGCTGCAGTGGGCCTCAATAACATGGCAATGTTTTTTCTCATGTACAGTTTCTTGCTTCACTGAGCGCAGCCAGACTGCCTATGTTTAAAAGCTGTTTCCCATTTTCACTTTGAAGCACTGCATGGACTTTGTGCACTAAAGGGGGAATGTCTGCTTCTCTCCTACGCTGGGTATTCCTGGAGGTTCTCTCTTTGTCATTGTTTGCCTGCCACGACCGGATATCCTATATTTTGTGATGCTCTTGCTTTTCAATTTGCCTGATATGATGTTCTATCCTGGCTCCTCCTTTCCCAGGCTTCAAGGAAGATATTATCTGCTATAAACTCTTTCTGTTGCTCTCCGGTTATCTGGACGGGCCCTGGCTTTCCTCCTCGCTCTGTTCATCGACCTCCTGTTTAATTGACTTTCCTCATCAATTTTGACCTTGAGCGGCCAACGCTTCCTTCCTCTTGGGATCTTTTCTTGCCCTTATATGGGGAAACTCTGCAACTTGAAGCTCATTGCTGCGACTAAAGGATAAAGGACTCACCAACTCAGACTCTGATTCTCCTTCCCAGGATATGGAGGAAGAAGCGATGTCTAAACCTGTTCCTCAATTGGGGACCATTTCCAAATCTCAAAATGGCAGCAAACTTCCGACTACTCTGACCTCTTCTAAACGCCTTAAAAAAGATCCTCCTTCTCCGAATAGTGCTCCTTCGCCTTCTTCACTGGATCTTATATTGGAAGAGTTACGAGCTCTACGACCTTTTATGGAGTCGACATTTCAAACGTTGCAAAGTATGCAGGATAAATGGACTACCCTAGACTCTCGTGTTTTACTTCTCGAGCAATCCACGGAATCTGTACAAAACACCTGTTTCCGAATTCCGTCTATGGAGGCTGAGATTCTTCTCCTTAAAAGGCAGACAGAGGATTTGGAAAATCGAAACCGTTGGAATAACCTTCGCCTTTATGGTCTCCCTGAACTTTGAGAGGGGTCAAACCCCACGGCCTTCTTCCAATCCTTCTTCCGAAGATATTAGACGCTCCTGCCTTGTCTTCCATCAACATACAGCGAGCACATCGCTTGGGTCCTAGAGTGTCTTCTAAACCTCGTGGCGTCATCATGTTGTTTTTACAATATACAGATCTTCTGCAAGTTCTCTCTGCCGCCAAGGTCAAAAAACAAATTGTTTGGGAGGGCCATCGTCTCTACCTAGCGCAAGATGTTGCTAAAGTCACTGCTGATCGCCGGAAGAGTTTCCTTGATATGCGCCCGCAACTAAGAGCTCTCAACGCTAGATATGGCCTCCTCCATCCATGTCTCTTCAAGGTCACTTATAAAGAGAGGACCACCACTTTTGAAGATCCTGCTGCACTGCAAGAGTTTCTCCGTTGACATGGGGTGAGCGATATGGACACTTCTAGAGCAACCTGATTGGACTTAATTGTCTCTGACTGGTTTTAGTCCTGTGTTCTGTGTCCCAATTTTGTGCCTTATCAACTTCCTATTGTTTCATCCTCTTTTCCTAACCTTTGTTTTATTCCCCCTTCCTATAGGTTCATGCCCAGGTATTTCCACCCTACTGTTTCCTTTGATAATTTCTTATACTGCCTCTCTTCTTTTTGTCTTTGTGCAGGTGGAGGTCCGGATGCGGTTGTTTTCGCTGATGTCGTCGCTGTCTCTGGTGCTGTCACTTTCGAGTTTGTCTTGTAGGTATGTTTTTCAGTCGTCAGTTTTGGACTTGTACTGTCTTCCTGTTTCTCATCTCTTTCCTTTTCTCTTTTTCCTCATCATTGCTCTTCTTTTTCTCTCTTCTTTCCCTCCTTTTCCTTCTTTCCACCATCCTCACCTCTTCTTTTTTCTATCATGAGATTTTCTTCCTTTCCTCCTTTTTTTACTGGCTTAGTAAGCATGCTTCTGTTGTATTTATTCTTACTGTATTCCATTCCGTGTTACTACCTGGAATGTTAAGGGTTTGAATAACCCAATTAAGAGACAACAAGTACTGTCACATCTTGCCCGGCTTAAGACTGATGTTGCATTTATCCAGGAGTCTCACTTGTCAAAAGATGAAGCCTTGAAACTTAAACTTTGTTGGGTAGGACATGTTTTCTTTTCTCCCACTGACACTAAAAAAAGTGGAGTTTTGATTCTATTTCATAAAAAGTCTCTGTAGTATCTCAGGAATGTGATTCGCAGGGTCGTTGGTTAATTGTTAAGTTGCTTATAGACAAAATACCAATTGTGTTCTTTAATGTTTATGCCCCTACGGGCGTTGATAAGCTATTTTGGCCCTCTATCTCTGATAAACTCTCCACCCTCCCTGATGACTATATTATCTTTGGTGGCGATTGCAATCAGATCTTTGATCCCTTCCTTGACCGACATTCCAAAGTTAGGTTCTCCCCCTCAAGGATGCATTCACAATTCGTCAAATCCACTCAAAACAACGCATTAGTAGACATCTGGAGACTATGTAATCCTGCACTTAGAGAATACAGTTTTTATTCCCCGCACACAACTCCCAATCACGTATAGACTATCTCTTCCCTAGTAAATCCCTAACCCAACATGCTATTCATTCTGAAATCGGCTCTATTCTCATCTCTGATCATGCCCCTGTACTCGTTGATATCGACCTTCTTTCCTTTTCCACTCACTCTGGCAGATGGAGATTTTATAATTCATTGCTCCTTGACACTGCCTTCTGCACAGAATTTTCTAAATTTGCGTCTGAGTTCTTCTCACTCAACCAAACTCCTGACTCTTCTTTTGTCATGGTTTGGGACTCTTTTAAGGCAGCTTCTAGGGGTTTTATTATCCACTTTGTCTCCCGCAGGAAAAAAGCTAATGAGGCTAAATCTTCTCTTTTACTTACTAAGATTAAGCAACTTGAACTTTCTTATCATTTCTCGAATTCTGAATCCTCCCTTAAAGATCTCATTGATGCAAAACTTTCTTTTAATAAATTCACCACAGACGCTGCTTCCAATTTGTTGCTGAAGTGTAATGCACGCTACTATGGTGGTCAAAACAAAATGGGAAAATTACTTGCCAATTATCTGAAATTTCGAAAAGAACGTACGAGAATTGAACTGATTAAATCGTTAAATGGAGATTCTTTGTTTAAGGATAAAGACATTCTTAACGAATTTATGCTTTTTTACAGGAATCTATACACACCGGAACTAGTTCCCTCTTCGGCAGACGTCCTTTCTTATTTTCATTCTATCTCCCCCCCTCCCTCCTCTCACGTAGATTTTGGACCTTTAGATGCTGACATCTCCCTCTCTGAAATTTCACATGCTGTCTCCAAACTGCGTCATGGTAAAGCCCCTGGCCCTGACGGATTTACAATTGAGTTCTATAGCCATTTCGCTTCATTTCTCCTACCAAAACTCTTACTTCTGTTTCCCTCCTTCCAGGGTTCAGGTCTGTCTAGCGGGTCCTTCCAACAAGCCTTAATTTGTTTAATCCCTAAAGAGGACAAGGATCACTCTCTCTGTAAAAATTACCGACCCATCTCTTTAGTAAATACCGATTATAAGATTCTGGCTAAAATTCTGGCTTTTCGCTTAGATCCCATTTTGCCCAATTTAATTGGCCCTGAGCAATCTGGGTTCGTTAAGGGTTGCCTGTCCTCCGATAACTCTAGGGCATTTTTCAATATTCTGAGTAAAGCTTCTTCCTTAGGAACTCCACTAGCTGCCATCTCTCTGGATGCAGAGAAAGCCTTCGATCGGATAGGTTGGGACTTCATGTTTCAGGCTCTCTCTTGGTCGGGTATTCCTCCCAAATTTATTTCTCTTGTTTCCCTGCTTTATTCTTGTCCCTAAGCGTCCATCTTCGTCAATGGTGCAACTTCAGATTATTTTCATCTCCAGAGAGGCGTAAGGCAGGGTTGCCCTCTCTCTCCTTTATTATTTGTGTTGGCTTTAGAACCCTTTCTTACCAAAATCCGGCAGGATGACTCTATTTCTGGCTTCCCCTTTGCTTCCCAACAAGTCAAGCTCTCGGTCTATGCCGACGATATTCTCTTCTATTGTTCGGATCCAGTCTCTTCTCTCCATTCGTTCGTACAGCAGGTTTCCTCCTTCTCCGCTGTTTCAGGCTATCGTCTTAATGTCGATAAATGTGAGATTCTCCCCTTAAATGCTTTATGTCAAAAGGATCTCTTTGAGATCTCTGGGTTTTCGTGGCAACCGGCTAAAATTAAGTACTTAGGTGTTTGGTTCGCTCCCCTTTTTTCGGACACTTTGAAGTTCAATTTTGATTATATTTCTAAAAAACTAGAGTCTGCCATATCTCGTTGGAATCCGCTTTACTAGTCCTGGTGGGGTCGTTTGAATTCGATCAAAATGATGCTTTCCCCACTTCTATTGTATACTATATCCATGATACCGATTCGCATTCCTGATTGTTATTTTAAAAAGACTGACTCTATTTTGGTAAAATTTTTATGGCAAGGTAAAAAACCTCGCATTGCGCTGGCTTCTTTGCGAAAGGACAAATCTCACTCGGGAGTTCGTTTCCCAGATTTCAAAGCTTATCACCTTGCTTTTTCGCTCAAGCAGTCGGCTCGTTGGCTTTCTTCTGTTCTTCCTTTTTATCCCCCCCTTTGGTTAACAATTGAGTCTTCTTTCATTTCCCCTTTTGAATTTCGTGAGTTCTTGTCCTTCACTTCGCCTTTGACTAGTCTTTGCAACTCCATCATATCTCATTCTCGCAAACTTCTCTCTCCCTACTTATCCTCTTCCTATCCCTCTATTTCCTCGACACATGAGCAGCCCATTTGGCATAATAAACAACTTTTACTTCGAAATCGCTCTTTCTTTTGGAAGACCTGGCATTCTCGTGGTCTACGATGGACTTCTCAACTTTTGTCTTAGGGTTTGCCTATTTCTTTCTCTGATCTTCGCTCTCATTTCTCCTTGCCCGCTAGTGCACGCTCACAATATGACGCGTTACTTCCAGTTCTTCGATCTTATCTCACATCTTTGCCAGCCTCCAATTCCATCCCCCCTGCTTGTCATTCTATAGCTTCGGCAATAGATTCCTCTCCTTCTGCTTCCTTTCTTTACAATTCGTCTCAAATTTCTGTTGACAGATCCAAATCAAATGTCGAGTTAGCCTGGGAGCGCGATTTCTCCCTTAATTGGTCGATTGTACTGTGGGAAAAGATTTGGTCTTAACAACATAACACCTCTAGAGCTGCCAATACAACCCAGACTTTGCACTTCATTTACAATCGTACTTTACTAACTCCCTCTGTTTTATCCTCTTTCTCCCCAGATACTCCTTCTACCTGCTGGTCTTGTCCTTGCTCATCTGCAGATCTGAAACACATGCTATTTGATTGCCCACCTATCCAGCGTTTTTGGAACTTGGTTTGGCTACAACTCCACAAAATCTTTCATTTTCAGACTCCCTTCTCCAATACACACATCTTTTTAGGTTCCCTGTCCTCAGCATTACCCCAATCACACCGACACTATCTCCTTCTTGATCTCCTCATTGCCATTGCTTTCCATCATATTACATCTAATTGCAAACAAGCCACTAATGTCTCCTTCACTTCATGGTGGAATGCGGTTTGCTTTCATCACAGGTTAGATACGAATTTTGTTCCCCCTATTTTCCTAGCAATTAAGCGTGATCTCCTGTGGCTCCCTTTAGTGAATTACCTCTCCTCCTCTGCCCCTTCTTCCGTCACTCATCATGCTCACTCTATTGAGGTACGCAAACCACCTTAAACCTTTATTATTATTAATTGTTTATCTTTTGTAACTTTTATGCTTACTTTGTCGTTATTGGATATATCTTTCTGATGTAACTGAATTTTTTATCTCCTTACATTGTCTATCACTTTTTGCCTTCCTCCCCTTGCTGTTGTATATGTCGATGAATTAGTATTTGGCTGTTTCTTCTTCACTCAGTTTCTTTTATGTTTTCTTTGATGTTCAATAAACTCAAACTTAAAAAAAGGATTTATTTAAAACCACTAATAGTGATGTGTGTCCTTCCGGGTGTTATTGCAGCTTTAACAATAAATCAGGCACTGGTTTCTAACAAATCTGGAAAGAATATCCAAAGTTTCTGTAGTAACATGATGTTATTAAAGCTTATTTAACGATAACGCGCATAAATATGTCATATATATACTGCTGACATATGTGGGGGGGCTGCAGCTCCTAAATTCCTAACTGGGCAGGGCCAACTTAACGTTTTCACCTTCATATGTCGATAAGACGATTGTGCGTCATTCGCCAGGGCTACACAGATAGCTGTAATCTTCAGCGTATTCGAAAAGGCAAAAGACAGAGAGGACATTGTCATTCTTTTAACTCTGTCAGTCAAGACGATACACAGCAATTTCTATAGTAGCGTCAACTAACAATAAATCTCAGACCAAAATCCGCAGCACATAGCTGTTCACAGCAGAACGTGGAGAGTACATTGTGGATTTTAATTCAGACATTACTTGCTGTGGTAGAATATAACTGGCCTCCTTTCATCGATGTGGCGGCAAAGTCTTCCTTAAAACCTGTTTGTGCATTAGCATAGGTGTCTATAGTACCGGAAGCAATAAAAGACAAGCATTTGCAATACAATAGATCTCGCATTTATGAGAGTTTAAGCTATTGTCATTTACAATGGCAATAGCTCAAACTCTTGTAAATGCGAGACCTTGGACGCCATTGTCCAGGGCTGCTTGAAAGTGAAAGTGGGCATGGCCGGGAACACTTGCCGTGCCCTCAGTAGGAGAAACCCTTTAATGAAAAGATTGCTTAGAAACTAAATAATTTACAACAAGGGGTGGTGATGGACAGAGTCTCTGAATTAAGCAGAGTACTCTCACCCAGTCAAGAGATCAGGGCTAGATCCAACACCGTTTTTTAGCTCATTGCACCATCCCAGTTTCAGAACCTGGCTGTATGCAAATTAGTCTGTCCCTGGCCCAGTGCATCATGGGAACAGGGCAGACCAGACTACAAAAGCCAATTCTTACACTGGGAAGGAAACAAGCTTCCGGGGACCGGTTTCTGCCATTTCAGGCGTCTTCGGCCCGGCTTGCTTGAATCCTGATGGTGCAATGAGCAAGGGACTCACATCTGAGTATACCCTTCCACGCTTAGGGTGGACAAAATTATTTACAACAAGGGGTGGTGATGGACAGAGTCTCTGAATTAAGCAGAGTACTCTCACCCAGTCAAGAGATCAGGGCTAGATCCAACACCGTTTTTTAGCTCATTGCACCATCCCAGTTTCAGAACCTGGCTGTATGCAAATTAGTCTGTCCCTGGCCCAGTGCATCATGGGAACAGGGCAGACCAGACTACAAAAGCCAATTCTTACACTGGGAAGGAAACAAGCTTCCGGGGACCGGTTTCTGCCATTTCAGGCGTCTTCGGCCCGGCTTGCTTGAATCCTGATGGTGCAATGAGCAAGGGACTCACATCTGAGTATACCCTTCCACGCTTAGGGTGGACAAAATTATTTACAACAAGGGGTGGTGATGGACAGAGTCTCTGAATTAAGCAGAGTACTCTCACCCAGTCAAGAGATCAGGGCTAGATCCAACACCGTTTTTTAGCTCATTGCACCATCCCAGTTTCAGAACCTGGCTGTATGCAAATTAGTCTGTCCCTGGCCCAGTGCATCATGGGAACAGGGCAGACCAGACTACAAAAGCCAATTCTTACACTGGGAAGGAAACAAGCTTCCGGGGACCGGTTTCTGCCATTTCAGGCGTCTTCGGCCCGGCTTGCTTGAATCCTGATGGTGCAATGAGCAAGGGACTCACATCTGAGTATACCCTTCCACGCTTAGGGTGGACAAAATTATTTACAACAAGGGGTGGTGATGGACAGAGTCTCTGAATTAAGCAGAGTACTCTCACCCAGTCAAGAGATCAGGGCTAGATCCAACACCGTTTTTTAGCTCATTGCACCATCCCAGTTTCAGAACCTGGCTGTATGCAAATTAGTCTGTCCCTGGCCCAGTGCATCATGGGAACAGGGCAGACCAGACTACAAAAGCCAATTCTTACACTGGGAAGGAAACAAGCTTCCGGGGACCGGTTTCTGCCATTTCAGGCGTCTTCGGCCCGGCTTGCTTGAATCCTGATGGTGCAATGAGCAAGGGACTCACATCTGAGTATACCCTTCCACGCTTAGGGTGGACAAAATTATTTACAACAAGGGGTGGTGATGGACAGAGTCTCTGAATTAAGCAGAGTACTCTCACCCAGTCAAGAGATCAGGGCTAGATCCAACACCGTTTTTTAGCTCATTGCACCATCCCAGTTTCAGAACCTGGCTGTATGCAAATTAGTCTGTCCCTGGCCCAGTGCATCATGGGAACAGGGCAGACCAGACTACAAAAGCCAATTCTTACACTGGGAAGGAAACAAGCTTCCGGGGACCGGTTTCTGCCATTTCAGGCGTCTTCGGCCCGGCTTGCTTGAATCCTGTTGACTGGGTAGGAGTGTTCTGATTAACTCAGATACTCTGTCCATCACCACCCCCTTTTTGAAATTATTTTGGCCACCATAAGTGTGGAAGGGTATGCTCAGACATGAGTCCCTTGCTCACTGCACCATCAGGATTCAAGCAAGCCGGGCCGAAGACGGCTGTAATGCCAGAAACCGGTCCCCGGAAGCTTGTTTCCTTTCCAGTGAAGAATTGGCTTGGTAGTTTGGTCTGCCCTGTTCCCATGATGCACTGGGCCAGGGACAGACTAATTTGCATATAGCCAGGTTCTGAACTGGGATGGTGCAGTGAGCTAAAAAACGGTGATGGATCAAGCCCTGATCTGTTGACTGGGTAGGAGTGTTCTGATTAACTCAGATACTCTGTCCATCACCACCCCCTTTTTGAAATTATTTTGGCCACCATAAGTGTGGAAGGGTATGCTCAGACATGAGTCCCTTGCTCACTGCACCATCAGGATTCAAGCAAGCCGGGCCGAAGACGGCTGTAATGCCAGAAACCGGTCCCCGGAAGCTTGTTTCCTTTCCAGTGAAGAATTGGCTTGGTAGTTTGGTCTGCCCTGTTCCCATGATGCACTGGGCCAGGGACAGACTAATTTGCATATAGCCAGGTTCTGAACTGGGATGGTGCAGTGAGCTAAAAAACGGTGATGGATCAAGCCCTGATCTGTTGACTGGGTAGGAGTGTTCTGATTAACTCAGATACTCTGTCCATCACCACCCCCTTTTTGAAATTATTTTGGCCACCATAAGTGTGGAAGGGTATGCTCAGACATGAGTCCCTTGCTCACTGCACCATCAGGATTCAAGCAAGCCGGGCCGAAGACGGCTGTAATGCCAGAAACCGGTCCCCGGAAGCTTGTTTCCTTTCCAGTGAAGAATTGGCTTGGTAGTTTGGTCTGCCCTGTTCCCATGATGCACTGGGCCAGGGACAGACTAATTTGCATATAGCCAGGTTCTGAACTGGGATGGTGCAGTGAGCTAAAAAACGGTGATGGATCAAGCCCTGATCTGTTGACTGGGTAGGAGTGTTCTGATTAACTCAGATACTCTGTCCATCACCACCCCCTTTTTGAAATTAGAAACTAAATAAGACATGCTGTGTCGAATCCGAAGTAAAGGGGCCAGTCGCCATAGGTGTTTACAAATGCAGACAAGGCGTTACCAAGGACAACAACTTGCAAGCCAGCGTTTATGAAGGACAATGACACAAGCCAAAGAAAAATATCAGTGGAGAGTGGGCGGGGCTTCACTTACATACTCCACCACACCAAGGATCACAGAGCAGCGCATGCGCGCTGACACACGCTCGACCTAAAAAACTTGCAGTGGGAAGAGAAAGGCTTCCACATGGAGAAAGCAACATTGTTGAACTACTGTTTGCATTCATGCTTTCACTACACTTGCTTTTTAAAAGTGAATGCACTGCTCGCCTGCTGCTCATGGACAACACGGGAAGTGGATGCCAGATTGTGCTCCTGGGCCCTAGGTAGTGCGTGCTTCTTCATGCTTTGACTACGCTCGCTCTTTAAAAGTGAAAACACTGTACGGCAACACAGGAAGATAAGAAAGTCGATGCCTGCTTGTGCCCTGGGGTCAAACTAAAATAAAAGAAAAGAGCAACAAAGGGACACTGGAGGAACGGGGCAGGTTTAAACAAAAAACTCAATGCTCACACTGCAAGTGACACCCGCACACATACAGACTTGCAGTGCCGGGAAAGGGAGCCACATGGAGAAAGCAACATTGCTGAACACGTGTTTGCATGCATGCTTTCACTAGACTCACTTTTTAAACGTGAAAGCACTACACTTCTGTTGCTTATGGCAACACAGCAAGATGAGGAAGTGGATGTCTGCTTGGGCCCCGGGAGCACTAGGTAATGCTTTCTTCATCTGGAGCATCGAGAAGGAATGAAAGACACGTCTGAGGATCTCCACTGAGATAATTACAGTGCTCTGAGCCCACTGCTCTTGTTTTTAATTCTCAGTGTTCCAATTGCTGCTTGGGACGCTAAAAAGAAGTTCCACTGAAGTGGATTAGCACAGTACTTTGCCAATGAGAACTGATTAGAGAAACCCACAGGAAGAACAGTAAATAGAAGCCTACAACCTATAGAAACAAGGAAAAGTCAAGTGACAAGTACAAGGACCAATAAGAAGTGAAGGCAGGATGTAAGTTCCTTTTAAGATATATTTAAATCCCACACGCACAGCACAAATGCTGTGCACGCGAAACCTAAAAAAGGATACATCCAATTGTGGCTCTCGAAAATGACAGCACACCTCACAGATTTCATATTACCTTCTACTTTATCTTTAAGTGTAAACAAAATTGAAAATTCGGAAATAATGGAACTTACCAATAGTTTAGTCCAAACTTATTATGTTTTAAGCTACTTCAGATTGATACGTCTCATCATTTTACACACTTTCTTTCAAAAACGTAGTTAGTGACAATGCAAAACATCTTTACAGCAGCCCGTCTTTCAAACATAATATCCATCTTGTTAGGAAACCAGAACTACTCTGTCAAATCGCTTAAATTGTCAAATCCCATACATTGTCTGGTCTGTGAAACAGTTAAAGAAATTGCTAACAATTAGTTCAAATGCCATAATTTGAATTGAGTGTGGAAGCCAATTTGTTTCAAAGGATTCCATCTTTTCTGCTTTGACTCATCTAATCAAAGTGTCTCATTTTCATCTGTTTATAATGAAAAGGTAAAACTGGAATATCTTATAAGGCACTTTGTATTTGCTACACATTCAATTTAAACATTCATCTAAAAATATGTTGATTGGATATTAAATGCAGTTTAATAAATTAACAAACCTCCAAATTCTATACAAGACAAAGAGAAGAGTTCTATATTTGAACTAGCAGCCTGTCCCGACGTTGTCCGGGTACGAAAAAGAATGTCTTAAATGGTTAGAATAGGCTAGTATATAGTATGGATATGGATATATTGATACCCCTCGGTTCCTTTTTACCAGAATTTGCAGCGCTCTCTCGCCGGTTCGTAAATCCCCGCTGCAGAACCACGCCGCATTTAAATCCACAACCGATTCCCCCAGCTTGGAGAAAAACGGGACGAACTCGCGTTTGTCTTCACTTATGTGCTTTTTTATTTAATCCTCACAGGATGGAGTTTCTCAAGCAGGCAGGCACAAATCTATGCGTTGAGGGATAGAATATCCCTTGTTCACGATCAATTTGGCTCCAGGCTCTCAGTCTCAATATAGTGAGTCACATTATTACATCATTTCCTGTTTGATGTTATTTTGGCCCTCGGCCTTCTGGATGATGTAGTTTTTTGCAATTTTTTAATACATTTTCTTATCCGTCTGCATAGCCTATGTCCTTCTGCTGCAACTGCCCTTTCCAACGCTGTATTGGGTGTTGTGATTGGTACTGTGGTTACTGAGATCACCCGCCTCAAAGGTTTGGGCTCTCTCTTTATAATATTATGTATGGATATGGATATATATATATATATATATATATATATATATATTGATACCCCTCGGTTCCTTTTCACCAGAATTTGCAGCACTCTCTCGCCGGTTCGTAAATCCCCGCGGCAGAACCACGCGGCATTTAAATCCACAACCAATTCCCCCAGCTGGGAGAAAAACGGGACGAACTCGCGTTTGTCTTCACTGATGTGCTTTTTTATTTAATCCTCACAGCATGGAGTTTCTCAAGCAGGCAGGCACAAATCTACGCATTTCGGGATAGCATATCCTTGTTCACGATCAATTTGGCTCCAGGGTCTCAGTCTCAATATTGTGGGTCACATTATTACATAATTTCCTGTTTGATGTTATTTTGGCCCTCGGACTTCTGGATGATGTAGGTTTTTGCAATTGTCTTTATACTTTTTTTAGCCGTCTGCATAGCCTATGCCCTTCTGCTGCAACTGCCCTTTCCAACGCTGTATTGGGTGTTGTGATTGGTGCTGTGGTTACTGAGATTACCAGCCTCAAAGGTTTGGGCTCTCTCTTTATAATATTAGTATGGATATAGGGTTACTGAGATTACCCGCCTCAAAGGTTTGGGCTCTCTCTTTATAATATTAGTATGGATATATATATATATATATATATATATATATATTTATATTCACTGAAAAAAACCATAGGTTAGAGACCATATATAGTTAGCTGGACATTTTATTGACATAAAACCAATGAAATTCCATATATAGTTAGTTGCACTAACTATATATCGCGCACCCGCAATCCACTGCTGATGATGTCACATATTACATCATTCATGACATGGTCAGTGACATCACTGATGACATCACTGATGACATATCAAATGACATCACTGATGACATCACTGATGACATCTCAAATGACATCACTGATGACATCATGACACACCAATACCAGTTACTACATACGCACTCACTGATTCCTACGTCTACACACACATTCACTCATTCACCCATACAATCACTCATACATACAGTCACTCATTATTACAACACTATCATATGCACTCATACACCTATGCAGACACTCACACACTGCCACTCATCCATGGAGTTACTCACACACCTAGTCATTCCTGTAAAGAATCAATCACACTTCCATTTCCTCATCTATACAGTTAAACACAGAACACCATACTTCAGTGACATCACTGATGACATCACTGATGACATCTCAAATGACATCACTGATGACATCTCAAATGACATCACTGATGACATCATGACACACCAATACCAGTTACTACATACGCACTCACTGATTCCTACGTCTACACACACATTCACTCATTCACCCATACAATCACTCATACATACAGTCACTCATTATTACAACACTATCATATGCACTCATACACCTAGTCAGTCCTGTGAAGAATCAATCACACTTCGATTTCCTCATCTATACAGTTAAACACAGAACACCATACTTTTTCACACATATTCTAACACATACTTACTCTCTTATACAATCACTGATACAAGTACACATTGATATGCACAGAGTCACACACCTCCCAGCCAGCCACACACACACTCAGTCTTCCATACATCCACTCATTCTTCAATATGTAAAACATATTTAAACTTTACAAAAACACACAGACACTAGATGATGTCATCAGTGATGTCATTTGAGATGTCATCAGTGATGTCATCAGTGATGTCATTTGAGATGTCATCAGTGATGTCATCAGTGATGTCACTGACCATGTCATGAATGATGTAATATGTGACATCATCAGCAGTGGATTGCGGGTGCGCGATATATAGTTAGTGCAACTAACTATATATGGAATTTCATTGGTTTTATGTCAATAAAATGTCCAGCTAACTATATATGGTCTCTAACCTATGGTTTTTTTCTGTGAATTTTCAAGGTTTTGTAAATGCAAATTCCTAACTATATATGGTCTAGAACCTATGGTTTTTTCAGTGAATTTCATTGGTTTTTTAAAAGCTAATATCTATAGCTGTAAAATATATTCTTTATTACGTGACGTATCACGTAGCCACGTGAGACGCCTCATGACGCATCGCATAACCGTGACGTATCGGCTCTGCAGCGCAAACAAAACCCATAACGTAAGCTTGCCGGAGCACGCTTACAGATATATATATTTTTTTTTAACCTTAATTAGACAAAATCCACACGTGCACATATCTTGAGGCCTTGCAAAGGCACATCAAACAAACAGTCCCTACAATTTTGCCAAGTTTGCTGGAAATCTATTCCCTTCATTTTTTTTTTACTGTTTCTCTTGGTTTTCCCCTTGTTACGCTTACCGGGACGCTACCCGGTACGCGAACCGGACGCTCCAAAAACACAAGATGGCGGACTCCCGTTACGCTGCCGGTTAGCTGCCCGGTTCGCGTACCGGGAAGCGCCTCTACCGCGAAAAATCGCGGGGGACTTTAATATCCCCCCCATCAATCCTAGGGGGTCAGGAGGGGTTTACCTTGCCCCCTTTCCTTCATTTCCCCCTTCTTTTTTCACCACATCTTGTCTCTCGAACCTACCGAGAGACAAGATGGCGGCCGCTCCGGACTGTTTACAATGTTGACAGCTACGCTGCCGGTTAGCTGCCCGGTTAGCTGCCCGGTGAGCTGCCCGGTTCGCGTACCGGGACGCGCCTCAACGGCGTAAAATCGCCCCAAAATTTTTTTTTTAGATTTTTTGCCCCGCGGGGCACTTTAATATCCCCCTCATCAATCCTAGGGGGTCAGGAGGGGTCTACCTTGCCCCCTTTCCTTCATTTCCCCCTTCGTTTTTCACCACATCTTGTCTCTCGATCCTACCGACAGACAAGATGGCGGCCGCTCCGGACTGTTTAGAATGTTGACAGACACCGGAGAGCCAATCAGCTTCGCTTCGCGAAGTTCCGTTACGCGTCAGGTACGCGAACCGGGGCGCTAACCGGAGCGCTGTCACAGATATATATTTTTTTTTAAACGTTAATTTCTCAAAATCCACTGGAGCACATATATTGAGACATAGCAAAGGCACGTCGGGCAAACCATATCTACAATTTTGCCAAGTTTCATGTAAATCTATTCAGCCGTTCGAGCTAAAAGTGAGTCCAACCGCCCTATGGAAAAATGAATGTGAAAAACGTGTTTTGGGACCCCCCTTTTTTCTCGGCCCCCCCTTGACGAAACCCCCCCAAATTTTCATGGGCTGCTCAGAAACAAAATGTGCCATTTTTCTGAAAATTTCAGCCAATTTCGTCAACAAACGCCAAAGTTATTAGACATAGAATTTTCAGAAATCCCATAGAGAAAAAATCCTAACTATATATACCCACTGGCTATCGCCAGTAGGTAATATACATATATAAACATATATAATCTGCATATCTATATAAATATAAATGCATGCATACATATACATATATGCATACATATGCATGTTATTTACATGAAAGTTTTAAAAACACTAATAAAAGCAAAGCTAAAAAGCCACCTCATTACAAACAGAATGGCTTTAACTTAAACGAGGGCGAGATCTATTGCATTTTCAATGCTTGTTTACTTTGGTTCTATCAAGAAGGCATTCAGATGTGTCACACATTTGCCATAAATTCTGAATGTTAGCACTCTAGTTGCTCATTAGATCACTGTAGTAAAGCTAGTGCTCACCAGGGAAGTCTGCTGCTAATCATGGTTTGCAGCCATTTTCCCGCATTTTTTATCCCGCAGACTTTCAGTCCGCCTACCATTATCCCGCAAGGTCATTGACCTTGCATACCATTATCCCGCATTTTTTCAAAACGCATGTGCATTTATCGCGCATGCCTTTACAAAGAATTACGTTTTAAAGGCATGTATGGTAAATGCATTTGCGTTGTGAAAACCACGATGACGAGAGAGGTAAGTGGGTTTGTGTTAATTTTTTCGTGGGTTAGTGATTGTGTAGTGTAGTGTTGTGTAGTGTAGTGTTGTGTTAGTGTAGTGTAGAGTTGTGGTGGTTGTTTAGTGTAGGGTCATGCTGGGGTAGTGTTTTAGGGTTTAGGGTTGTGTTGTAGTGTTTGCGTAGTGTAGGGTCATGCTGGGGCTAGTGTTTTAGGGTTTAGGGTAGTGTTGTAGTGTTTGCGTAGTGTAGGGTCATGCTGGGGGTAGTGTTTTAGGGTGTAGGGTAGTGTTGTAGTGTTTGCGTAGTGTAGGGTCATGCTGGGGGTAGTGTTTTAGGGTTTTGGGTAGTGTTGTAGTGTTTGCGTAGTGTAGGGTCATGCTGGGGGTAGTGTTTTAGGGTTTAGGGTAGTGTTGTAGTGTTTGCGTAGTGTAGGGTCATGCTGGGGGTAGTGTTTTAGGGTTTAGGGTAGTGTTGTAATGTTTGCGTAGTGTAGGGTCATGCTGGGGGTAGTGTTTTAGGGTTTAGGGTAGTGTTGTAGTGTTTGCGTAGTGTAGGGTCATGCTGGGGTGTAGTGTTTTAGGGTTTTGGGTAGTGTTGTAGTGTTTGCGTAGTGTAGGGTCATGCTGGGGGTAGTGTTTTAGGGTTTAGGGTAGTGTTGTAGTGTTTGCGTAGTGTAGGGTCATGCTGGGGGTAGTGTTTTAGGGTTTAGGGTAGTGTTGTAGTGTTTGCGTAGTGTAGGGTCATGCTGGGGTGTAGTGTTTTAGGGTTTTGCGTAGTGTTTGCGTAGTGTAGGGTCATGCTGGGGGTAGTGTTTTAGGGTTTAGGGTAGTGTTGTAGTGTTTGTGTAGTGTAGGGTCATGCTGGGGTGTAGTTTTTTAGGGTTTAGGGTAGTGTTGTAGTGTTTGCGTAGTGTAGGGTCATGCTGGGGGTAGTGTTTTAGGGTTTAGGGTAGTGTTGTAGTGTTTGCGTAGTGTAGGGTCATGCTGGGGGTAGTGTTTTAGGGTTAAGGGTAGTGTTGTAGTGTTTGCGTAGTGTAGGGTCATGCTGGGGTGTAGTGTTTTAGGGTTTTGGGTAGTGTTGTAGTGTTTGCGTAGTGTAGGGTCATGCTGGGGGTAGTGTTTTAGGGTTTAGGGTAGTGTTGTAATGTTTGCGTAGTGTAGGGTCATGCTGGGGGTAGTGTTTTAGGGTGTAGGGTAGTGTTGTAGTGTTTGCGTAGTGTAGGGTCATGCTGGGGGTAGTGTTTTAGGGTTTTGGGTAGTGTTGTAGTGTTTGCGTAGTGTAGGGTCATGCTGGGGGTAGTGTTTTAGGGTTTAGGGTAGTGTTGTAGTGTTTGCGTAGTGTAGGGTCATGCTGGGGGTAGTGTTTTAGGGTTTAGGGTAGTGTTGTAATGTTTGCGTAGTGTAGGGTCATGCTGGGGGTAGTGTTTTAGGGTTTAGGGTAGTGTTGTAGTGTTTGCGTAGTGTAGGGTCATGCTGGGGTGTAGTGTTTTAGGGTTTTGGGTAGTGTTGTAGTGTTTGCGTAGTGTAGGGTCATGCTGGGGGTAGTGTTTTAGGGTTTAGGGTAGTGTTGTAGTGTTTGCGTAGTGTAGGGTCATGCTGGGGGTAGTGTTTTAGGGTTTAGGGTAGTGTTGTAGTGTTTGCGTAGTGTAGGGTCATGCTGGGGTGTAGTGTTTTAGGGTTTTGCGTAGTGTTTGAGTAGTGTAGGGTCATGCTGGGGGTAGTGTTTTAGGGTTTAGGGTAGTGTTGTAGTGTTTTTGTAGTGTAGGGTCATGCTGGGGTGTAGTTTTTTAGGGTTTAGGGTAGTGTTGTAGTGTTTGCGTAGTGTAGGGTCATGCTGGGGGTAGTGTTTTAGGGTTTAGGGTAGTGTTGTAGTGTTTGCGTAGTGTAGGGTCATGCTGGGGGTAGTGTTTTAGGGTTAAGGGTAGTGTTTTAGTGTTTGCGTAGTGTAGGGTCATGCTGGGGTGTAGTGTTTTAGGGTTTTGGGTAGTGTTGTAGTGTTTGCGTAGTGTAGGGTCATGCTGGGGGTAGTGTTTTAGGGTTTAGGGTAGTGTTGTAATGTTTGCGTAGTGTAGGGTCATGCTGGGGGTAGTGTTTTAGGGTTTAGGGTAGTGTTGTAGTGTTTGCGTAGTGTAGGGTCATGCTGAGGTGTAGTGTTTTAGGGTTTTGGGTAGTGTTGTAGTGTTTGCGTAGTGTAGGGTCATGCTGGGGGTAGTATTTTAGGGTTTAGGGTAGTGTTGTAGTGTTTGCGTAGTGTAGGGTCATGCTGGGGGTTAGTGTTTTAGGGTTTAGGGTAGTGTTGTAGTGTTTGCGTAGTGTAGGGTCATGCTGGGGGTAGTGTTTTAGGGTTTAGGGTAGTGTTGTAGTGTTTGCGTAGTGTAGAGTCATGCTGGGGTGTAGTGTTTTAGGGTTTTGCGTAGTGTTGTAGTGTTTGCGTAGTGTAGGGTCATGCTGGGGGTAGTGTTTTAGGGTTTAGGGTAGTGTTGTAGTGTTTGCGTAGTGTAGGGTCATGCTGGGGTGTAGTGTTTTAGGGTTTAGGGTTGTGTTGTAGTGTTTGTGTAGTGTAGGGTCATGCTGGGGGTAGTGTTTTAGGGTTTAGGGTAGTGTTGTAGTGTTTGTGTAGTGTAGGGTCATGCTGGGGTAGTGTTTTAGGGTTTAGGGTAGTGTTGTAGTGTTTGCGTAGTGTAGGGTCATGCTGGGGGTAGTGTTTTAGGGTTTAGGGTAGTGTTGTAGTGTTTGTGTAGTGTAGGGTCATGCTGGGGGTAGTGTTTTAGGGTTTAGGGTAGTGTTGTACTGTTTGTGTAGGGTCATGCTGGGGGTAGTGTTTTAGCGTTTAGGGTAGTTTAGTTGTTTAGTGTATGCTAAAGGCATATTCGTTCTAAAGGTTTTCGTTATTTTAATTTGCGGCCTAATAGTACATGCAGGATTTTTTTTGCGGACTGATGGTATGCGGGATTTCGTCATATATTCGCTAATCATACTTTCTATGGCAAAATGAACCCCCTCATTTTGTTCCTTTTTAAATTAAATGTTTTAAGAGTTACCACTTTATTCCAATCAAGATGGCTTCAGTTGTGCCATACCTTTGTAATAAGTAGGACTGGGACATTCTGTCATTGGGCTATAGTTGGGCTACATCTGGCTGATATTTGGGCTACATTTGTTTTTTTTGTCTCTGGTGGCCATCTTTGGGCTACATTGGGCTACATTGGGCTACATTGGGCTACATTTGGGCTCCAACATATATATAGCCCAATGTAGCCCAATATATTTTTTTCAAAGTTAATTTTCGTAAAATCCACTGGAGCCTATATCTTGAGACATAGCAAAGGCACATTGGGCTACCAGTCCCTACAATTTTGCCAAGTTTGGTGTAAATCCATTCAGCCGTTCGGGCTAAAAGTGAGGCCAACCCCCCTATGGAAAATTGCATGGGAAAAACACGTTTTGGGACCCCCCTTTTTTCTCGGCCCCCCCTCAGAAACAAAATGTTCCATTTTCCTGAAAATTTCAGCCAATTCTGTCCTCAAACTCCAAAGTTATTCGACATAGAATTTTCAAAAATCCCATAGGAAAAAAATCCTAACTATATATACACCTACTGGCTATCGCCAGTAGGTAATATATATATATATCCATACTAATATTATAAAGAGAGAGCCCAAACCTTTGAGGCGGGTAATCTCAGTAACCACAGCACCAATCACAACACCCAATACAGAGTTGGAAAGGGCAGTTGCAGCAGAAGGACATAGGCTATGCAGACGGCCACCATATATATTTAAAAGGTAAAAGAACCGTGCCAGCAAAGTAGTCCCTTGTGGGCGTGTCTGCGTTCTGCTGTGGGCGTGTGCTGGGGGCGTGACAAATGCTGGGTGCGTGTGGTACGTTCCGCCCTTCATGCCATGTTAGTCGTAATTGCGCCGCATCAAGGGGCACGATGGGGGCATGACACGCTGGGGCCGTGACAAACGCTGTGGGTGGGTGTCCGCGCTGTGGGAGTGTGTCCGCCCATCATGCCATGTGAAGCGCCAATTACGCAATTGTGCCGCATCAAGTGGCACGCTGGGGGCATGACAAACGCTGGGGGCGTGTGCTACGTTCCGCACTTCATGCCATCTGGGTCGTACATTAATCAGATCGTCTGCTGTGGCCGTGTGCTGGGGGCGTCACAAAGGCATTCACCTCGAAGCGTGGTAAGTAACCATTTGCAAGACTCCCTTGGAGGACTGCCCATTGTCTCACACATACTGGGGGTGCCGAATGCAGTGTGTGCCTTGGCCTAGGTGAGTCTGAAAGGGCCGAACGCAGTGTGTGGCTTGGCCTGGGTGTGTCTAAAAAGCACTCGGGACCGAAGAGCGTCGGTGTGGGTCATAAAAAAATAAGAACAGCGGGAAACAATCATTCAAGACTCACACAATTCTAATTGTTAGACGGTCGCCGCTGGCCCTCAAGCGGGGGCACACGCGACTGAGCGTGTCCGCCGGGACAATTACTGCAGCCTCTCATGCGCGCTGTTACTGAACTATCATATTAAACCAAATTACACGCGCCTGCTAACATCAGCCAGGGCTGTAGCCGGGCTTAGGCGGCGGATCACTGCACTAATTACATGCGCCTGCTAACATGAACCAGGGCTACAGCTGGGCCTCAAGCGGGGGAACACCCGCCTGCTAATGCCAACCAGGGCTGAAGCTGGGCCTCAAGCGGGGGAACACGCGAATGACCGTATCTGAATACACACATTACACACATTCTATTTCATACCCGGACAACGTCGGGACGGGCTGCTAGTATATATATATATATTGATACCCCTCGGATCCTTTTCACCAGAATTTGCAGCGCACTCTCGCCGGTTCATAAATCCCCGCGGCAGAACCACGCCGCATTTAAATCCACAACCAATTCCCCCAGCTGGGAGAAAAACGGGACGAACTCGCGTTTGTCTTCACTTATGTGCTTTTTTTATTTAATCCTCACAGCATGGAGTTTCTCAAGCAGGCAGGCACAAATCTACCCGTTTCGGGATAGCATATCCCTTGTTCACGATCAATTTGGCACCAGGCTCTCAGTCTCATTATAGTGATTCACATTATTACATAATTTCCTGTTTGATGTTAATTTGGCCCTCGGCCTTCTGGATGATGTAGTTTTTTGCAATTTTTAATACATTTTTTATCCGTCTGCATAGCCTATGTCCTTCTGCTACAACTGCCCTTTCCAATGCTCCATTGGGTGTTGTGATTGGTGCTGTGGTTACTGAGATTACCAGCCTCAAAGGTTTGGGCTCTCTCTTTATAATATTAAGTATGGATTTGGATATATATATATATATTGATACCCCTCGGTTCCTTTTCGCCAGAATTTGCAGCGCTCTCTCGCCAGTTCGTAAATCCCCGCGGCAGAACCACGCCACATTTAAATCCACAACCAATTCCCCCAGCTGGGAAAAAAACGGGACGAACTTGCGTTTGTCTTCACTTATGTGCGTTTTTATTTAATCCTCACAGCATGGAGTTTCGCAAGCAGGCAGGCACAAATCTACGCGTTTCGGGATTGCATATCCCTTGTTCATGATCAATTTGGCTCCAGGCTCTCAGTCTCAATATTGTGAGTCACATTATTACATCATTTCCTGTTTGATGATATTTTGGCCCTCGGCCTTCTGGATGATGTAGTTTTTTGCAATTTTTTAATAAATTTTTTTATTCATCTGCATAGCCTATGTCCTTCTGCTGCAACTGCCCTTTCCAAAGCTGTATTGGGTGTTGTGATTGGTGCTGTGGTTACTGAGATTACCCGCCTCAAAGGTTTGGGCTCTCTCTTTATAATATTAGTATGGATTAGGCATACAAAATGTTTACAATACAGATTAAAGGAAACAGAAAGTGGACTTGAACTCCAGATTCATGATTTCTGTAAATGTGTCTTAAGTACACGTGCACACATGTCTTCTAAATGCATGTACTCACTGTACCCCAGGGGAGACACCAGAGGCTCCCACCACCTGCAAACTCCAGCTGCCTACAATTAAAGGGTAAACTGAGATCACCCAACACCCGTCATCTTCTGTAGTCTTAATTCATGGTGGGGACCCTTATGAAGTACAACCCTCACCAACACAAACCAGCAACAGATACCTTTCTGGGTTCTCTAGCCATGTGATAGAGATGGGGATCTTGAACTTCAATCTCTTGGTAAAATCATCAAACAGAATCTCCCACTGGTAATATGGACTTTTGATTGTGAAGTGTAATAGAGGAGTTAACATCAGAAATACATTGAAAGTACAGTAAAACCATTTTGGCTCCACAAAAACAACATAAAGGACAGTGTCCAAATCTTAAGAGTTTCATTAGCAAATTTAGCTCAGGTTACATATCAAATCAATCATCAAAATTAATGGAAGAATATGGTCAGAACATACATATTTACATTTTCATGCAGTCTAAATTTATATGTAATCAAAAAGAATATGCAAAACAGAATGACATACAGCAAGCAGAATATGACCCAAACAGGTTCCATAAAAAAATCTCCCTATTCCAAATAAAGAATTGAAATTCAATCACAATGACTAACACTGTAGGCAGGGGAAATCAGCAGAGGTGAGCAGAGGTCTTCTCTCAGCAAAGTCAGGAAAGGGTCCATTCTACTATTCTAAAGAAGACACAATTAAAGCATGAAATAAGTTTCCAGAAAGCTTTGCCTTATCGTTTTCCACTGAACCAACCAATCAAAATACAGTGTTCTTGGGGAGCAGGTAGACTCCCTAGTTTTCCAGTTTCCATCAAAGAAGCATCTAACATCAGTCCGGTCCGCCAGGTACAGAATGGTGTCTTCCACAGTCTCAGTCTCCATATAGGAAACCGAAAGTTAATTATAGTATCAGTGGTCTGCTAGTCTAATACAATGAACAATGAACCTATTCTAAGCTTACGAGGAAATAGATAAGACACCTGCAAAGAAAGGGAAAAACGAGACAATTAGATAGATAGATAATTCTTTATTGTTTGATTATTTAAAATCTTACATTATTTCCAATACAAAAACATAATTTTTTTAAAATACAGTAAAAAAAACAATTATATCCTAAAAAGATTTCTTTAAAAATTGTTTTAAAAGCAATTTTTTCTAAGTCATTCTCCCAGTTTTGTAGATGCTATCTTTAGGAACTTTACAAAGGCAGCGTTCATGACTACATCATTTGAATGAAGACAGATTTTTAAAGCCTGCCTACATGTCCTTGTTCCACGCATATTAAAGTGAGGTTTCAGTAGTGCACATCTTTCATTTCGGAGTCCAGGGCAGATACATAGAAGGTGGATAATATTCTCTTCTCCACCGTTACATAGTCTACACCATGTATTGCTGTTGGTCTTTTTCCACGGCGGGACATGACTGAGGCCTGGTAGTATTCCAAATCTTGCTCTTATGAGACATTGTTTGCTTTTTTCAGACCAGGGTGTCTCCAGATATTCTTGTACTTTCTTTTTTTCGTATCCATTTATCACTGACCACGAATGCTTTCTTTTTGCCAACGTATATTTGTCCTTTACTAGTGATAAGTGATTTGTTGTTCGATTTACTTTTTTTTTAAATGATCCATTGCTTATCATATTTATCCAGATTGGCATTAGTGCAAACTCTTCTATTGCCTCATTGAGATATTTCCATGCAGCTGATTTCGTGTTCTTATTTATTTCTTGCCAAAGTAATTGAGATAGATGATTATCATGGTCATTTTTAATCCTATACCAAGTTTTAAGAAATTGGCCTTTTCTTGCAAATTCTTGA
This sequence comes from Lissotriton helveticus, assembly GCF_964261635.1. Classification (NCBI taxonomy): domain Eukaryota; kingdom Metazoa; phylum Chordata; class Amphibia; order Caudata; family Salamandridae; genus Lissotriton; species Lissotriton helveticus. The sequence continues at coordinate 1,764,741,948 of NC_136059.1, forward strand.
TTGTTTAAACTGAACTCCAGTCTAATTTGTGCCGGCGAAGCGTTATTTGGGAGATAGAAAAGAGTTTTATACGTTTTAGAAAGAACCTTGTTTATCAATCAATCAATCAATCAATCAATCATGCCATTTGTATAGTGCACTACTCACCCGGGAGGGTCTCAAGGCGCTTGGGGGGAGGGGTATGCTACTGCTCAAACAGCCAGGTCTTGAGTTGTTTCCTGAAGGCGAGATGGTCCTGGGTCAGCCGAAGGTGGATGGGGAGGGAGTTCCAAGTCTTGGCAGCCAGGTAAGAGAAGGATCTTCCTCCGGCGGTGGCTCTTCGGATGCGTGGTACGGCTACGAGGGCGAGGCTGGTGGACCATAGCTGGCGGGTGGGCGTGTAGAAGGTCAGGCGGTCGTTGAGGTACTTGGGGCCCAGGTCGTGGAGAGACTTGTGTGCGTGGGTGAGGAGCCGGAACGTGATCCTCTTGTCGACGGGGAGCCAGTGCAGGTTCCTCAGGTGGCTGGAGATGTGGCTGCGTCGGGGGACATCCAGGATGAGTCGGGCGGAGGCGTTCTGGATGCGCTGGAGTCTTTTCTCTAGCTTGGCCGTGGTTCCGGCGTAGAGGGCATTTCCGTAGTCCAGTCGGCTGGTGACGAGTGCCTGGGTGACAGTCTTCCTGGTCTCGGTCGGGATCCAGCGGAAGATCTTGCGAAGCATACGCAGGGTGTTGAAGCACGATGAGGAGACGGCGTTGACTTGTCTGGTCATCGAGAGGGAGGGGTCCAGGATGAAGCCCAGGTTGCGTGCGTGGTCGGTTGGCTTGGGTGCGGTGCCCAGGGCCACCAGGAGTCGTCCCAGGCGGAGGGCGAAGATCCCAGGATGAGGACTTCCGTCTTGTCCGAGTTCAGTTTCAGGCGGCTGTCCTTCATCCACTCGGCGACGTCTTTCATCCCTTCGTGTAGGCAGGTTCTGGCAGTGTCGGGGTCTCTGGTGAGGGAGAGGATCAGCTGGGTGTCGTCGGCGTAAGAGATGATGTTGAAGTTGTGCTGGCGTGCGATGGCTGCGAGAGGTTTCATGTAGATGTTGAAGAGGGTGGGGCTGAGTGAAGATCCTTGCGGGACGCCGCAGATGACTTCGGTGGCCTCGGAGCGAAACGGGGGGAGGCGGACTCTTTGTGTTCTTCCGGCAAGGAACGAGATGATCCACTCCAGTGCCTTCTCTTGGATACCGATGTTGCTGAGGCGCTGGACTAGGGTGCGGTGGCAGACCGTGTCGAACGCAGCGGAGAGGTCCAGGAGGATGAGGGCCACTGTTTCCCCCTTGTCGAGCAGGGTCCGGATGTCGTCGGTGGCTGCGATGAGGGCGGTCTCGGTGCTGTGGTTGGCTCTGAAGCCGGACTGCGAGGGGTCGAGGGGTCCGTTCGTCTCGAGGAAGGCGGTCAGCTGTCTGTTGACGATCTTCTTGATGACTTTAGCAGGAAAAGGGAGGAGCGAGATGGGGCGGAAGTTTTTGAGATCCGTGGGGTCCGCTGTAGGTTTCTTCAGGAGGGCGCTGATCTCGGCGTGCTTCCAGCTATCCGGGAAGGTGGCGGTGTTGAAGGAGGCGTTGATGATGTTCCGGAGTTGGGGTGCGATGGTGGAGTCGGCCTTGTTGAAGACGTGGTGTGGGCAGGGGTCGGTCGGTGATCCGGAGTGGATGGTGTTCATCGTGCGAGCTGTGTCTTCGGTGGTCACCGTGGTCCAGGTGCGAAGGGTGGCAGTGGGGGGCATTGGTTCGACGGTTGGGTGCGTGGGTGGGGCGCCGAAGCTGTTGTGGATGTCGGCGATCTTGCGGTGGAAGAACGAGGCGAGGGAGTCGCAGAGGTCTTGTGACGGAGTGATGTCGTTGGTGCCGGTGCTGGGGTTGGAGAACTCCTTGACGATAGTGAAGAGCTCTTTGCTGTCGTGGGCGTTGTTGTCCAGTCGTTCCTTCAGGGATTTCTTCTTGGTGGTGCGGATGAGCTGGTGGTGCTTGCGGGTAGCGTGTTTGAGGGCGGTCATGTTGTCGGTGGTCCGGTCGAGGAGCCAGGCTTTCTCGAGGGTGTGACAGGTCTTCTTGGAGTCCTTGAGGTCGTCGGTGAACCAGGATGCCTTCTTGCTTCTGGGTCTGCTGGGAGGGTTCTTTAGTGGCGCGAGGTCGTCGGCGCAGGCGGTCAGCCACTGTGTGAAGTTGCGGGCTGCTTCGTTGGGGTCCGTTGTGTTGGCGGGTGGGCTCTGGCTGAGGGAGGTGGTGAGCTGGTCTGCGGTGATCTTGCTCCAATTCCTGTGAGGTACCTGTTGCGGGTGGTGGTGGGTCGTGGATCTTTTGAAGCTGAAGTGGACGCAGCTGTGGTCGGTCCAGTGGAGTACGGTGGCGTGGGTGAAGGTGATGTACTTGCTGGAAGAAAAGACGGGATCAAGCGTGTGGCCGGCGTAGTGGGTGGGGGTGTTGACCAGTTGCTTGAGTCCGAGGTTGGCGAGGTTTTCCAGCAGGGCGGTGGTGCTGCGGTCCTTGTTGTTCTCCAGGTGGAAGTTGAGGTCCCCGAGGAGGATGTAGTCAGTGGAGGGGAGGGCGTGCGGGCTGATGAAGTCTGTGATGTCTTCGCTGAATTGTGTGCGTGGTCCTGGGGGTCTGTAGACGAGGGTGCCTCTGAGGGTCGTCTTAGGGTCGGTGTGAATATGGAAGTGGAGATGTTCGGCTGCGGCGAAGGAGTCGTTGGCGTCGGTCGTGATGCGGATGGTGTTCCTGTGGACGATGGCGATGCCACCTCCGGTCTGGTTGATGCGGTCCCTCCTGATGATCTTGTACCCGTCCGGGATGGCGATGTCGGGTGTCGGGTTATCGTTTCCGCATCCATCCCCATTAATGCTTCGCTACCATATGTTATAGTTGGGAGCAATTTAGCCCCTATAATTTTCAAGAGCGGTTGATGGGTCAGATTTCCGAGCGATTTCTGTGCTATCTTAAATGCTGCAGTAAGTGAATTGACTTTTCTTTGTATATCCAGTTTTTGTGGTTGAAAATTTCCTTTTTGGTCAAATAGTACACCCAAATACTTGTATACTTCTATTTGTTCCAGTTGGGTGTTTTCCATATACCATTTGTTTTTTTGTCTCAGTTTTATGTTCCTAGTGACCACCATGATTTTTGTTTTGGTTTCATTTATTATCATTCCATTTTCTTGAGCATACAAAGCTATTCTGTTAATTAGGCGTTGAAGACCGATTTTAGTGTGACTTAGAAGGATGGCGTCATCTGCATACATTAAGTTAGAGATATGTTTGTCCCCTAGCTTCGGAGGATGTGCGTTAAGCTCATCCAGATTCCCTGATAGATCTCCAAGGAATAGATTAAAGAGGAGAGGGGCCAACACACATCCCTGCTTTAGCCCGTCTATTGCTGGAATCTCCTTTGTTAGTGATCGGCCATCCTCCATTCTTACTCTTACCCAAGTTTTACTGTGTAGTAATTGAATCAGTTTCAATAGTTCATTTGGAATGTTTTTTTCAAAAAGCTTTTTCCACAATAAGTTCCTTTGCACACAATCAAAAGCAGATTTAAAATCTACAAAGCATAGATACAGGGGCTGTTTAAGTCTGAGTGACTTTTCAATTATTAGTGATAGTGCCATGATGTTGGTCATTGTTCCAAGCCCCTTAATAAAACCAGTTTGATTGAATGGCAAAATCTTATTTTCTGTTGCCCATTCAGTTAATTTAATCAGTAAAATTCCAGCAAACAGTTTAGCATCCGTATCTTGTAGGGTGATAAGTCTATAGTTCTCCGCAAGGGCCCAATTACCTTTCTTGAATATGGGGGAGATTAAAGATCCTCGCCAGGACTCCGGGATATTACCTGTCTCTATGACTTCTTTAAATACCGTTTCCAAGTAAATCGACCAAAAGTCAGGCTTTTCTTTAAAAAGGGCAAACGGTATCCCATTGGGGCCGGGTGCCCCATCTTTCTGCTTCCTTATTAGTTTTACTAGTTGTTCTTTTGAGATAACAATTTGTTCTTGCATTTCATCTGTGTCTTTTTTTGAGCCATGCTGTATGTTTGTAATGATTTTTTTAGCTCCATTACTGTTTAAGTGCTTTCCAAGATAGGTAACCCATTCTTGCTCAGTTAGAGTTGATGAAACTTCCAATTTGTTCGGCCGTACTAATTTATTTATAATTTTCCAAAATTCTCTTGCATTTGCTTGTTTGCTTGCATGAAATAATTTAGACCACATTTCCTGTTTAGCTTGGTATTTCTCATTCCATATTAGCTTTTTCAGGTGTAGATTTAAAGCTTTTAGATTGTTCGACATTTCGTCATTAGTAGCTGTGGCGCTAATTTGTCCCCTTATTCTGTTCCGAGCTCTTTTTAACTTGGTTATTGTGTATGGAAGATTCATATATGAGTCCTCTCTTTCTTCTTTCCTTTTTGTCATTCTTTTGTTGGGGTTAACCCAGATTTGTGGTTTTACTAGTTTCTTGGTGAATTCCTCCCACTGCTCAACTGTTGTTTCCGTCGTATTTTCAGTAAAGCAGCTTTTTATAATGTTCTCAACTTTCTCATTCATACTATTCTTATTCAGATTGGTCCAAATCAGTTTTTTATAATTTATTGTTCCAATGAACCCCGGCACAGTATGATACGGTTGGTAAATATTGTTTCTAATGTTGGTAGTTATTAACTGCTGGCAGTGGTCACTATCTCCAACTTTAACTACCCTATAGGAATTTATGTTTTGAAATATATTCAGTGAGACCATTGTATAATCAATCCTGGTACTCGCATTGTGTGCAACATACGTGAATGCTGGGGGTGTATCCTCTTTAAATCGGCCATTAAGGACTCGTAATCCCAACGCTTCTATATCCTTAATGAATGTTGTACCAGTTTGATTTCGTGCCTGGTTTCCTATGATGCCTTGGTGATCCTGGTGTGGAATTGACCATTGAAGGTCTTGTGATTGTGCTACATCATCCCTTAGGAACGGTGTTAGTAAATTAAGGTTAAAATCCCCAGTCATCACATAGTCCACTAATGGGTTTTCTAGCATTTGTTCCAATAGGATGGTGTTAAGGGTTGCACATGTAGAAGTTCTACTTGTTTTAGTTGGATGGATATATACGTTGATCATAATTAAAGACCTATCTTTTTGGTCTGAATTTTTATATTTCAGTCTAACTACAAGAATGTTATTACTATGCGATACTAGTTGCTCATGCTCAGCTTTTATGTCACAGGAGATGAAAGTTGCTAACCCTCCACTCGGACGTCCATATCTATGAATTTGTCTTGCATTTTCATAGTATCCTACATAGCCCTCCAAAACAAAAGGATGTTCTTCCCAGGTTTCCTGAAGAAATAAAATGTGACATGGTAAAGGGATAGACTTTATTTGTGCATTGGAAAGCTTTGTCCCTACTCCATTTATGTTCCATGAACACAATCTCAACCCTGCTTCTTTTGATTGTGGGGTTGGAGTGTAGTTCTTTCATTGTTCTATATTGCTATGCAGAGCCTGTGCAATCCATTTTTCATTTATTCCTGGGGGTGTTTCTATTGTGGTGGGTGGTGAAACCACTCTCAATGTGCTAATGGATCTCCCCCGGGCATTCCTTAACACTGTTCCTTTTTGTTTAGTATATTTTTCTGTTTGGGCCTTTTTTATTTCATTAATAAATGGAGTAGGATACACTTTCGGCGCCTGCTTTGTGATATATATTCCCCAGGCCTTAAATGTTGAAAACTCCTTTAATATTTGTTCTGCTATTGATGTTGATTTTAGTGTTACCAGAGTCAATTCTTGGGGATTATTTTTATCAGCAATGAATTCAATAGAGGTAATATCATCGTTCCTAATGTTGTTTAATGTTGGAATTGATTTGAATAACCTGAAGATGTTCCCTCTATTCAATATGTCATATCTACCTCTGGATTCATATTCAGGCTTAAATATGAGTTGTGTTTTTTCAACTGGCAGTTCGTTTTCTGTGTACGAGGTTTCTATTATGTGATTTGTTTTATATCTAATTTGTTTTTCTCCTTCCCGTTTTTCAATTGTCAATTGATCCCAGTACGGAGATTTGGTTTTAGGTTCTACAGTTCTTTCTGTACACAATCTTGCTATATCATTTTTATTGACTTTCAAACTTGTTTCTGCGTTCACATTATGGTGCTGATATAGTTGCTCGCTCGGTTTTATTGTTATTTTTAATGGCATACTGTCAATTATTCCATTGTTTTGATCGTATTTTAAGTTATCCTCCTGGATTACATCTTCTTCCCTTATTATCGGACTTGTGATTCGTGGTGGATTAATTGTAGCCGTTTGTTTTTTTTCCATCACTTGATGCTGTTTTTTTGCCTCTTTATTCAATGCTTGTTCACGTAAAGGCTCTTGTTCAAATATTGGGAATACTTTTTTTTGCTCGTTTTTAATTGTTGAAAGAATTTTCTTTTCAATTGATTTTTCATGTTGTATTCTATTATTTTTTGTTGTATCATCAGTTTTTGTTGATTCATCAAACGTGTGGATATTAGGCTTATGATTTTTCCTTGCTTTACGTATTTTTTTCCTTTGTCGTTTTGACATAATATAGTTGGTTGTATCCCGCTCTTTACAAACTTGATCGACCTTTGTTATTATACTGGTTGCGTCCTCATGTGTTTCATCCCTTAGTTGGGTTTCTATTGATAGGGCTCTTTCATCCTGTACATTTTCTCCTTCCTGGGACTTCCTTGATATTGCCAATTCTTTTTTTCCCTTGTTAGCGTGATGTTCTTTTCCTCCTTTTTTGATGTTTCCGTCTCTTCCCTTTTATTTATCTTTATGTTCACTTCCTGGCCAATTTCTTTTTTTAGAGCTCTTTTTGTGTCTTCTATTATAGTATGCAGAACATCAGGTATTGCTACAAGCTTATCCATAAGAGGGGTGCAAATACATTCAATGTCCATATTTTGCTTATCATTTTGGACTCTGATTATTAGGTTATTGAGCTGTGCAAGTTTGTTATCTATCCCTGTAACCGCATTTGCCATCATTGTGAGTAGGTCAATCTGAATGTCCATCTTATTCGACTGATATTTTAACGCCTCTAAAGTTAGCGTCGATGTTTGATAGAATATGTCCCAATTTACTCCAACATCTGGGATATTTGGTTCTTTTAAATCACTTTCAGTTGGCATTCCGTTTATTTGTTCTGTCAGGGAAGCACAATCTGATGTAGGGAAGGTGTTTGCTTGTCTGAGCACATCCTTAATTGTTTTGTTATCATGCCATACTTTAGGCGTTAGTTTTTTTTCTTTTTTCTCATACCCATTTATGTGAGTTATTGTACTAGCTGATTTGATCATATTTTCATCAACTGGTGTCTGAGGTTTTTTCATAATTTCCACATTTACTTCTATGGGAATTAGTACTCGGTTTATTTCCATCATACTGTTTTTAGTAGGTACGCCTTGTATATCCTGTATGTCCTGTAATTCTAAATCCTCTAGTTTGATTGGTTTTTCCATTTTTTTATCAGGGTAGTTAGTTATATTTGAGATATCCTGGTCTGTAATTTGGAATTCGTGGTCCTCCCTTTGTATATTACTATCTCCCTTTTGTGGAGTACTTTGGATCGCTTGTTTATTGTATTTTTCCATACACGTCGGCTTTATTGGAGTTTGAAGTTTGTCTTTTTCCCTATCCGTATGCATGGTGATGAGAGCGCCTGCTGGATCTTTCATAAACTCGAACTTATCCGGAACTTTTCCTGATTTTGCAAACATTCTGGCTATTGGGGAAATTAGAGTTTGATTTGCTCCTGTAGTATTTGCTTTCACCTTTGGCTGTTGAGTTCTCTTAATACGTCTGACAGTTGTTCCTGTAGCTCTCACTTTGCCAGAGCGCATTATTCCTTGTGTCTTTCCTATAACCCCGTACACCCACTGGTGCTCTCCCTCCCAAGCCTGTCTGCCCTATAGTGATGGACAGCTGCCGTCGGGGAGGGGGCAATGACAAGTGCGGGGAGGAAAGCTAAGCGCTGTAAGAGTGTAACCCGGATCCTCAGCGAGACAATGAGGACAGTGGTAAGCCCTTATGTTGTCGACCTCGCTCACCCGGACCGGCACCATTCACCCCCCTGATTCTCCAATTCTCCAATTGTCCAAGCTATCCAAGCTATCTAAGTTTTCACTGGTCTTTCCTGATTGTTTTCCAAAGCCTTTCACCCCTCCTGCAACACCACAGTTCTCAAAACTCAGTACACAATACACAGTACACAATATACCGTCACCCACAATTGTACTTACTGTGCCCCCCGAGTTGTGCCTGCAAAGGGGGAGCACCAGACGAAAGGTAGTAAGCTCACTGGCTCACTCGCTCGAATATCACCATTGCAGTGATTTGCTGTTGTTTTACTGTTGTTTTTCCTTTTTTTTCGCTTTCCCAGTAAGATTCTGCAAGTAGGAGGAATACTTCTCTTCTCACATTCCTTAATATGACCCTATTAGGAGCTATCAAATAATTTCCCGATTTCTGTTTAATATGTTCACCCCCCCCTGTAGTGTCCTTTCCTTCGTCCTTCCGTTTTTTGTTTTGTTTTTCTGGGGGGGTGTGATCACCCAGAAACAGCACTCGGGACACCCAGGTGTCAGGGCCCAGTCCTGCCCCTCTTCTCGGTCAACCAGCAGCCTGCACCGCCGTCTGCTGCCTGCCTGCCTGCCTGCTGCCTGCCGTCCGTGCTCACCAGCGCTGCTTGCTGGGAACCGTGGAGCCGGGGAGCTGCAGAACCGCAGTGCCACACCCGCCAGATGCGTGAGATGCGGCACGGCGTCGGCGGCAGTGAAGATGCGGCAACTCCCGGCAGCTCACGGCGTGCAGGTACAAGGCGGACAAACAACGATATCGCCGTTAGTTTTAGTTGTAGTCCCGGCGGTAACAACAGTCAGCAGCCGGCCTCTCGACCTCCCAACCAGCCGACCGGAGCAGAGTGGCGACCAGGCGTCCTGGCTTCACGATGCTCTAGCTCCCTCTAGCGGCCTTCCACACACCAAAAAAACGAGACAATTGAAAAACATCTTATAAAACGTAATGTGTGCACTAAGGCCTGGTTACAAATTAGGACAAAACTAGATTTAAGCAGGTACTAGATTCATATAGTTAGCATTAGTGGTTATGTAAAATTCAATTTAAAAAAATGCATACATCTTTTTTCATGGTTGTTGGACCTGGCCCTTTTTGCAGTTTCCCCAAACTTTTTGCCTTCTTCTTCCTAACTTTTTTATACCCGTTTGTGTTGGCTTTAGGACTCTGGGCACTTTACCACTGCTAATCATTGCTAAAGTGCAAGTGCTCTCTGTGTAAATTATGATTGTAATTGGTTTACGACGATTGGCATATTTGATTTACTGGTAAAACCCTAGTAAAGTGCACTGTGTATTCCCAAAGCCTGTAATTCAAATTCTACTAGTGGGCCTGCAGCAGTGTTTGTGTCACAATCATGAATAGCCCTGAAAACCTGTCTTGGGCCTGCCATTCGAGTGTCTGAGTGCAGTTTTAAACTGCCTTGTCGACCTTGCAAGTGTACCCACTTGGAAGGCACAAACCTTCACTTTTATTACATGTTAGGCACACCTAAGTTAGGCCCAAGGTAGCCCCATGGGCAGTGTACAGTGTATGTGAAAGGTAGGACATGAACTGGCGTGTTTTACTTGTCCTGGAAGTGAAATACTGCTAATTTCATTTTTCATTATTGCAAGGACTATCTCTCCCATAGGTTATCATTGGAGCTACTTTGTAGCACCTTACAAGGGCAACTTTCAATTGGAAAAAGATGGAGAATTGGATCTTGGGTTCCTGGAACTCAGGATTTAAAACACATCTTTCTGTGAAGGAGGTTTTTAAATTGTGTGTTTGAGAATGCTACTTTTAGAAAGTTTATATCTATATCAAACACCAAAGGGTGTGTCTGTAATCAGGCAGGCTGAGCCTCAAGACGATTAGCAACAACAAATATGCCTATGCTGATACTTATTTATAACTGTACAAATCGAGGCGACAATAAACAAAATACTTGCTGCCTGTTCAAAACAATGAATGACTCTTGATAAATACATAAATAATGTACAGACGTTAAGGACAAACCACTTACATATACAACATAGAACATAGAACATATAACAACAACGGTCTTGTCTGTTTGACAGTATGATGGCAGTGATTGATCAATAAAGGAAGAATTTCACAGGTGGCAGTGTTAAGTTTTAAACCAAGATTTTCTCTGTGTCAAACTAATCAAAAGCTATTACTCCATAAATATTTTAAGACACTACAGAGACCATCTCCATCTTTATCACAATTGTCTGCTTGCCAAATGCAAAACCAACAATATATACAACAGGTTGACGCGTTTCCAACCCTGTAGTTTGAAGAAAGGGGGTTCTCCTCAGGACCAATCTATTTGGGCGAAATCAGACGATTCTGCTTTTTTAGACTCAAACGATTACGGACTCATACAGTGTTTATTGAGGTAAATGCCTCATTGAGGTTTTTGGTGTAGGTGGGAGTGCCACCAGACCTTACTCATCTAGTGGCCTTACACCTGAGGATGTGGTCGATCTCGTGGTTAAGAAATAACCTATTTCTTCTGAGATACAGCTCCAAAATAGGTATTAACGCAGATCACAATCATTCTCAAATATTGGCCAATGCTTAAGTCTGAAACAGATTTCAACGGCATCTTTGAATCAATGCCACGATTTGCTTACCAACACACCCGCAATTTACAACAACTACTCAAAACACCTAGAAGTGAGTCCAAAAAGATCAAAGGCACTTTACCATGCTTGAATTGTGGAAATTGCAATGCCATCATAAAAGGTGATACCATCCGACACCCCCAAACAGGCATTCCAATCAAAATGAAAGTTAATGCCACTTGCAATAGTGAAAATGTCATATATTTTTTGAAATGTCCGTGTGGATTGGCTTACATTGGAAAAACTGAACGCAAAATCAGAAGTTGCATAAAAGCAACATCTGAACGAGAAATCAGAAATCACCAGTAGCAGTTCATTTCAATAAATTCAATCATAACATCAGTCAACTTCGCTTCTGCGTACTAGAGCAAATTACAGCTGAACAAGGTCGTGAGAATAAGAAACACTTACTACAACGGGAGACTCATTGGATATGCCATTTGAACACTACCAGCCCTAATGGACTCAACGAAAAATTTGAATTAAGTTGCTGTCTTTGATAGATATATGGTACACCCCAAAAGTTTGTTGCATTCATGAACATGATTTTAGGTAATTATAGTATATATATATTTTTTTCTTTCCTTGTACAATCTTGTCTTTTTTATATGTTTTGATATTTTATTACAGGCTCATTCCATTTTAGTATCACTTGTTTATACCTCACATTTCGCTTGGGACTCTATTGACCATGTAGCAGCCGTTCGACACATCACGCATCTGCTTTCTATTTTTAACACCACGTGACTTGACCTGTACATAAAAAGACTATAGACTCTTCTGTGTTTAACACCACTTGACACGCGACGCTACCAGCTCCTGAATTCATTACTTTGTATAAATTATTGCGCCCATTATATTTACAAGCCACCCCACACATTTGGTGGTAGCTATAACTTTGATCCTTTATGATTCCGGCATTCAGGAAGACTAACCGTTTCATAGATGTCAGTTGACTCCTGATTTCACTATATGGCGCCGCATCATTTCCAGCGTTTTGTTTTGCGCTGACGCTACGCTTGTGCATGCCCTTTGCCGAAACAACCGATTAAGCATTTACCTGGGAAGCTGCTTTTAGGACTTTGCCTTTATGAACTTAACAGGCAGAAATAGAATATCTACTAACCATCGTTTATTTTTTGCACAGATTACGATTCGAAGTTTACTTGTAATCAAGTGGTCACAGGTTCACATGTCCAAGTAAGCGTTTGGTACTTGTTTTATTTCCACAGCGTTTTACATGAAATACGCCATTTGTTCACATTGTACGCCACTTTATCCTGTTTGTCAATTTTTTGGGCAACACTAGAAATATTTTATGTGCACTACGGTGTATACGGGAAAAGCACCCTTTTGCGAGATTCACCAATGCGAGTCATTCATTCCACAAACACCAGCGTAATTAATTACACCAGAGTCTTATTTTCACCTTAATCACGAGTGGCACACAACATATCTTTTTCCTTTACTTTATTTCCCACATCCGTTTTTACCATATGAGTATGCAGCATGGAATTTGTTCACCGTTAGCATGAACACACTGCTAGTTTTAGCATCAGTGATGTAACTGATATGAAACCCTGTGCCATAACTGATTGTTGGTAATTTCCTTAAATTTAGCAGTAATGCCCCTGATGAAGGGAAAAAGCCCAAAATGCATTGGGTAACAGGACATATCCTGAATATTTCACAAGAATCATGCGTTAATGATTTGGAATAAGAAAAAGATCATTTAGATATGGAATTCAAGTCAAATCAAATAAAGATAAAGATTGATGAAATACAACTATTGACTTTTGTCGAACCATTATCAAATTTAAACACTTTATTGTCTGAGGGCGAACTGGGGGACGCCCCTCTATCTTAGAGGATAGCGCTACATTAACCAGCTGGGAAGGGCATTCTTGGACTTTGAATTCTTGGCCTAGAGCAGGGGGCTAGCTGTGAAAATATTCTCCAGGTGAGCAGATGATGTTGATGGGGGCATTTGGGGGTCTCTCACTTGTGGGACGCTCAGTGGGGGGTTCAGAGGTTCCAACCACCCTCCATCTTGTGGGTGCTTCTACCCTGCCGCCCACGAGGGCACCGCAACAAAATGGGGCCTCCATGCCTGCCTTAGAAACAAAAGGAGGCTGTCTCTCTGCCATCCAGATCATTTATGGCTAAAGGGGCGACCATCTTGTAAAAGCTATGTAGGGCACCTTTGACCAGCCCATGTCCATTCTGAATTATGCCGACTCACTCTTGACTTTAAGGAAACCATTGGAGTCCCTCTGCCTTCTCCTTGTGAGCCGATGATGTTGTGGGGGGCAGCTTTGGGGCTTCTCATTTGATAGTCACTTTTGGAGGGGCACTGGGGATATTCCTACAAATTGACATTCAGCCCAACCTGTTACTTCTATAAGAGTGGGACAAATTTGGACACTCTCCCCACTTAGGTAACTCGTCTCTGAGGCTCTATGATCTTCTCACTTAATGCTCAACCGGGGCAATTATAAATGCCTGGACCTTAAATGGTGGACAAAGATAATTTTCTCGCAACTGTGTTACCGACAGGTGTCCTCTGAGCAGCTTTCCACCTAACACCTCTTTTGCCATTAGATATACAGGACAATCTAATTACTTTGCCCTGATAACCCTACCATTTTTCATTTCCCTTCCAACTGGGTGCCTACCTCACTCTCCCGATTATGCCTGAACCTAAAAAGTCGGTATGATTTAACACATACTGTGACCCCTGTCCCCTGACTGTATTTCTAAGTGCCTAATATGCCACCTTGATGCTGCATTAAATGTTTGGTTGGTCCAGAGTCTCTTGCCCTGCTAACCTTGATGCCTCTAGACCTCACATTAATCGGATAATTCATTTGATATCTGGAATATGTGCCTTCTTCTACTTCTTTTCAATGTCACTACCCTAGTGGCATCTTCCTCTTCCCCCACCACCCTCCTCCTCATCATTTTCCTCACATGGCAACCATTTGAGATAAGTCTGGAGTTAACTGTTTCAAAATCATTTATCCCCCTAATTTGCTAAAGCTTCAGCAAAACGGTTCAAGCTTAACACCATTGAACAATTTCCTGATTCCCTCTTTGTTGACCAATTCCATAATGGTCGTTATGGGACGCTCAAAAACAACGTCCGTTCCTGGTCCACCAGCTTCTATAACTCCTTAAACATCACCTCCTCCTCATCTATCCCACAGGGGCAGCAGCTAAAAATGTCCCCCTCTGCCTGTTTTAATGGCTCACTCACTATTTCACTATATTACAATGGTACTGTCTTGATTCAAGCTAAAGGCACTTGTTTCTCTCTCTTCGACCACCTCTTCCCTTCCCCACTCTCCACCCCAGCGACTGTGATCTCCCTTGAGTCTTTATCGAGCTCCGCCCTTTACTCCCTATCTCTTCCCCTGACCCCCTTATATTCCAATAGGCCGCCCTCCCGGGAGGCACAGGCCGACCCTTTGCCTCCCTCCCCTGCTCCCTCTTCTTCCCCCTCCAAATGGGAACCTCCCCTCAACACATCAGCCATTCCTCTGGCTAGCACTCTCCTTTTCCACTCTGCAGCTTCTAGGTATTCCACTGTAACGTCCTCCCCCCTACCCCTGCCCACCACCCCCTTATTTAATCCACCTTTCCTACAAACTGATCTCCCAGTTAACTTCCCATAATTTCTCCCTTCTTTTCTTCTCTTCCCAGTCTCCCCCTCTCCTTGTACCCTGAATTCTTCACAAACCCCATTCATCTCTCTTCTTCCTCCCATTCCTCCAGTAATACTGCTCAACCCTTAATTCCCCCTTGGTAATCCCTTCCTTTTCCCTCCCCCGGACCTAGCAGAACCATGTTCTATCTAACCCTGGGCGTAGTATGCGTAGTGGGGCAACGCGAAGCTACGCAAAGTGGGCGAGAAACTACTTCCACCTACGCACTTCGCGTAGCCCCACTACGCGCTGCCTGCCCCCGTCCCTACCTAATTGTTGTATATTCAGCAATAAAAGTAAATAAAAGGCACATACCTTGTCCGCTGCGTCCCGGGGCTCCCTCTGCTCGTTCGCGCCGCCGTCGCCGCCATCTTGGATACCAATGCGCATGAGCGGCCACCCGCGCATGCGCACCAGTGGTGTATGGGCCTAGTCTTTCTGTGGGGTCTCTTTAATGTATGTATAGTCTGTGACACTTGAGATAAATGCCAACTCCCCGAGCACAACCTTTGCACAAAATAATTCTCGTTTTATTCCATAGTTAAACTCCAATAAAAATGTAAACCAAAATTGTGTAGAATTCTTTCTTCATTTATTTCATGTTGTTGTCACATGAATATTCATTCTTTTTCCAAAATGATTTTAATCCATGAACAAGTTCACTTTTTGTTTACAACGCATAAAGGTACGTCATCACCCAATGCATTTCGGACGATCTGTCCTTCATCAGGGGTGGTCTGAAAACAAAATATATATATTCAGTATGTACATGAATCTCCGAATAATGTCTTATAACATTGTCTTGTATCCTATCTATCGTAAACTGACCGGGTGAACAACAGTCTTAAAATAAGGAGCGTGGAACCCCCGTGTGTGTCCGTGTCATGCGTGGTTGTAGAAACCCAACGTGCTTGTAGAGCAAACCAAAAACTAAGACCCCATTATCGTTAAGAATAGAGTTCTCATGACTAAACTATTCCGTGAAACAAACGTTAAATAAAAAACGTGTTTAGGTGCCATTCCTGTGTCAGACCCATTGAATCCATGAAGGTTACAAAACAAACAGTGAAAACGCACGTATATAACGTTGTTGGAACTTACTCATAAGGAGAATATAGACTCGCGTGTCTGTCTCATACGCCCTTCGCTAACTATCACTGGTCAACCGAGCCGTATATACGGAAGTGAGAAGGTATGAAGCCGTGAACATAGAAAGCGGACATTGAAAACGGTGGCCATCTTGTAATGGTGTGAGTTTTCAATTAAGTTGCAATCAAACGAAAAAACATAGTAGATACAATTGAACAATAATAAACAATAGTTGTAAAACCCAGAGCATTATCAGTGATTGTGATTTTAAAGATAACATAAAAATTCCATTCGGTCATTTAGGCCAAGAGGTTTGGAAGATTGCAAGAATTTGATCCAATGATTTTCACGTTTTAAAAGAAAGTTGTTATTGTCTCTGTCATCGCGCTTTGCCACGACTTCCACGGCAGCAAATCTCAATTGGCTGATGTTGTGCTTGTTCTCTTTGAAATGTGCTGCTAGGGTAGATTTAAAATTTTCAGTCCTTATGTTACTCTTGTGTTCGTTTATTCGTATCTTCAATTTGCGTGAAGTCTTTCCCGTGTAAACTAAACCGCAAGGACATTTTATAATGTAAATGACATTTTCCGTGTCACATGTCGCATTCAGTTTTAGGTTGATGTTGGTGCCCTTCATCGGGTGTTTGATGACCGATCCTCTGATTAAATTGTTGCAGTTTTTGCAGTTAAGGCATGGTTGATTACCTTTAAATACAACAGTAGAAACTTGTCTGGGCCTCTTTATGATCTCTTTCAAGTTGTTTGCCCTCTTATATGCAAATAGTGGTTGGTCGTTAAAAATTTGTTTAAACTCATGTTCGGTGCTAATGATGGGCCAATGCTTAAGTATTGAAGCTTTATATGCTTTCGACACCACTGAGTATTTCGAGACAACCACTGGTCTCTTACTTTCGATTTTTGTTTGTACTGTCAAGGCATCCTGACGGTCAAGTTTGTCACATCGTTCTTTAGCATTTTTCAAAATAGTTTGGGGGTACCCCCTTTGTTCGAAACGTTTCATCATGTGCATTGCTTGCTCCTCATATTTGTCTGTGTCCGATACTATCCGTTTAACCCGAAGCAGTTGGGAAAACGGGAGGTGATTCTTTAAAGGCTTTTGATGAAATGACTTATAGTGAAGTGTGTTGTTCTTGTCGGTCTTTTTCCTGAATACGTTGGTCTCTAGGTGATTCTTAACTCTTGTGACGCTTACATCTAAAAAGGTGATGGTCTCTTGGCTCAATTCAAACGTGAACTGAATTCGGTCATTGATACAGTTTAGTTGTGTGAGAGCTGTTTCTAAAGACTTTTGATCACTTTGCCATAGGACAAAAATGTCGTCAATATATCTCAGAAATATCCTGGCATGTGTGTTCCAAGGATGATGTTTAAGAATGTTGTTCTCCTCGAAGTATTTCATGACTGCGTTTGCATAGACCGGTGCAGCGCAATTGCCCATGGAAGTTCCAGACAACTGCGCATAGCACTGGTCTTCCCATGAGAAGTAACTTTGATATAAGGTGAAATGCATGAGTTGCATAATGAAAATCTGGAAATCATTGTCTATGTTTGAATGCAACAATATGTTCTCGATGGCTTCCATGCCAAGATCATGCGGTATACTAGTATAGAGTGACTTAACATCTATAGAACATAACCAGATAGATTCATTGTCCTCAAAAGTGATATCACGTATTTGGTGTAAAAAATCTGTTGTGTCTTTAACATAAGTGCGAGAAAGTTGAATCAGAGGCTGTAGGTACTTGTCTATCAATGTTCCAGTGCATTCATGGATGCTGCCACGAGTAGAAACAATTGGCCTGAATGGAGGATTTGTTATATCCTTATGAATTTTTGGTAGCATGTAGATGCTTGGAGTCCTTGGATTGTTGGGAGTCAGATATTGTTTAGTTTTTTGGTTGATGATGCCATTGTCATGTGCTGTGGATAGAATGTTAATTAGTACTTCTGTGTACTGTTTGGTTGGATTGTATTGCATGAGACTGTACGTGTTGATATCAGATAGATGTTATTGCACTTTTTCTCGGTAGAAGCTTGTGTCCATGAGGACTAAAGCACCTCCTTTGTCTGCAGATTGATACATGATTCCTTCTCTTTTGGCTAGGTTGTTGAGTGTAGAGTACTCTTTGTTTGTCATGTTGGTATGTTTCTTCATTCTTGTGTAATTGAAGCTCGAGATGTCATTCTTGACTAGATTTTCAAAAATGTCAAAGGACTTATGGCTCACAGGTGCCATGAAGGTACTCTTGGCCCGTAGACCTTTTAGTTGGTCAACCTGATTGCTGTCAGGTGCCAGCACGATGTTTTCAAACAAAATGTCTTAAACGCAGAGTGCGCATAAATTTGAATAAACTTATTTCAAGTTCTAATTCATTGGTGTGACTGGTTGGGATGAAAGAGGTACCCTTTTGTAGCACTCTGTTTTCCTGGTCTGAAAGGGTATATGATGAAATATTTACCACTAAGTTACTTTCTTCTTTGGTTTCTTCACTCTCTTGCGGAGCGTTGTATTCCTGACATCCCTTTCCGTCTCTCTTTCCCTCTCTTTTTCTTTTTGCCTGGCTCCTCCTGGGTCGTCTCTTTCTCCTGGTCCTTCCTCTAAAAAAGGAACCGCTGTGAGAGTGGAGGGTTCCATGCTTGTAGAAGGTTTTTGCCCATTTAACTGTCTCATATCCGTGCGTGTATCTCCCTCAGATGAAGATGTATCTGTTCCAGTGTTGGTTTTTTGTGGCTTATTCTGTCGTCTTCTAGCGTAAATCTCAGCCCAGGAGTACACCTCCCCCAACTTGTAGTCGATAGTGTCTCTTCGATACTTGCGTATCTTGCGTTCATTGATTTCTTTTGTATGCTTGTCAAGTTGAATAGTAATGTCATCGAGTATTTTAGATAACTCCTCCTTGGACAACATGTCAGACAATTCCTGTTTGCATTGATTTATATCTTTGTTTAGCTCTTCAAGAGCTCTTGATAGTTAATCCACAATTAATAATATAAGGTCCAGCGAACACTTATTTAAGATGGCGTACCATCTATCCACAAATTTCGGGCTGTTCTTGCAGAGTAGTGGTTTCAGCGGGATTCGGAGACCCCTTGGAATACGTTGAGCTCGGTGGTAGCGTATCAATGTACTGGCATGTAGCCTTTGACTGATTTCTTTTTTCGTGAAATATAGCAACTGTTTAATGCAACTTTCTTTACTCCTGGTAGAAGTTTGTTAGGAAGACATTTCGGGGATCAAGGCATACATTTTGTCGATGTCTTCTGCGTTGAAAGCAAAGGTATCAGCTTTTAAATCCGTTAGCGCTGTTATATCATCATAAGCCATATTTTTTGTAGGGTGCAGTGATCCTTGGTCAGAGTCAATGATTCACAATAGAGATGTGGATTACGCACTCCTCGTTTGGTTAAAAGGTAAATAAGTTGTGGTGTGCTTCAGGGATATCACTCCCCGACAGTTAAAGTGTAGCAATCAATGTATAGTCTGTGACACTTGAGATATATGCCAACTCCCCGAGCACAACCTTTGCACAAAATAATTCTCGTTTTATTCCATAGTTAAACTCCAATAAAAATGTAAACCAAAATTGTGTAGAATTCTTTCTTCATTTATTTCATGTTGTTGTCACATGAATATTCATTCTTTTTCCAAAATGATTTTAATCCATGAACAAGTTCACTTGTTGTTTACAACGCATAAAGGTACGTCATCACCCAATGCATTTCGGACGATCTGTCCTTCATCAGGGGTGGTCTGAAAACAAAATATATATTCAGTATGTACATGAATCTCCGAATAATGTCTTATAACATTGTCTTGTATCCTATCTATCGTAAACTGACCGGGTGAACAACAGTCTTAAAATAAAGAGCGTGGAACCCCGTGTGTGTCCGTGCCATGCGTGGTTGTAGAAACCCAACGTGCTTGTAGAGCAAACCAAAAACTAAGACCCCATTATCGTTAAGAATAGAGTTCTCATGACTAAACTATTCCGTGAAACAAACGTTAAATAAAAAACGTGTTTAGGTGCCATTCCTGTGTCAGACCCATTGAATCCATGAAGGTTACAAAACAAACAGTGAAAACGCACGTATATAACGTTGTTCGAACTTACTCATAAGGAGAATATAGACTTGCGTGTCTGTCTCATACGCCCTTCGCTAACTATCACTGGTCACGCGTGCCGTATATACGGAAGTGAGAAGGTATGAAGCCGTGAACATAGAAAGCGGACATTGAAAACGGTGGCCATCTTGTAATGGTGTGAGTTTTCAATAAAGTTGCAATCAAACGAAAAAACATAGTAGATACAATTGAACAATAATAAACAATAGTTGTAAAACCCAGAGCATTATCAGTGATGGTGATTTTAAAGATAACATAAAAATTCCATTCGGTCATTTAGGCCAAGAGGTTTGGAAGATTGCAAGAATTTGATCCAATGATTTTCACGTTTTAAAAGAAAGTTGTTATTGTCTCTGTCATCGCGCTTTGCCACGACTTCCACGGCAGCAAATCTCAATTGGCTGATGTTGTGCTTGTTCTCTTTGAAGTGTGCTGCTAGGGTAGATTTAAAATTTTCAGTCCTTATGTTACTCTTGTGTTCATTTATTCGTATCTTCAATTTGCGTGAAGTCTTTCCCGTGTAAACTAAACCGCAAGGACATTTTATAATGTAAATTACATTTTCCGTGTCACATGTCGCATTCAGTTTTAGGTTGATGTTGGTGCCCTTCATCGGGTGTTTGATGACCGATCCTCTGATTAAATTGTTGCAGTTTTTGCAGTTAAGGCATGGTTGATTACCTTTAAATACAACAGTAGAAACTTGTCTGGGCCTCTTTATGATCTCTTTCAAGTTGTTTGCCCTCTTATATGCAAATAGTGGTTGGTCGTTAAAAAGTTGTTTAAACTCATGTTCGGTGCTAATGATGGGCCAATGCTTAAGTATTGAAGCTTTATATGCTTTCGACACCACTGAGTATTTCGAGACAACCACTGATCTCTTACTTTCGATTTTTGTTTGTACTGTCAAGGCATCCTGACGGTCAAGTTTGTCACATCGTTCTTTAGCATTTTTCAAAATAGTTTGGGGGTACCCCCTTTGTTCGAAACGTTTCATCATGTGCATTGCTTGCTCCTCATATTTGTCTGTGTCCGATACTATCCGTTTAACCCGAAGCAGTTGGGAAAACGGGAGGTGATTCTTTAAAGGCTTTTGATGAAATGACTTATAGGGAAGTGTGTTGTTCTTGTCGGTCTTTTTCCTGAATACGTTGGTCTCTAGGTGATTCTTAACTCTTGTGACGCTTACATCTAAAAAGGTGATGGTCTCTTGGCTCAATTCAAACGTGAACTGAATTCGGTCATTGATACAGTTTAGTTGTGTGAGAGCTGTTTCTAAAGACTTTTGATCACCTTGCCATAGGACAAAAATGTCGTCAATATATCTCAGAAATATCCTGGCATGTGTTACTTCTAGAATAGTGGTAGATTATACTAGGTTTCTGGCGCCACTGGGAAAGTTACACTTTTCTAGTATATACGTAGTTGGGTAATAATTTTAACGGTGCTAAAAGGAGAAGAGAACCACTTCCCTCTTCTAGTTAGGCTAAGCCACAGACGTTTGTTGCTCCCTAGCACACGTAAGGTATTTTACACAGTCAAATACAGGTGTTTTCACATTACAGTTCATACAGCAATCCAATAAAAAAATTTTCAAGATCCTTTTGTTCAGGGTTTTGTCGTTGTTTAATGAAGGAGACGTCACAGCCAACACGTGTTTCGTCGTACTGGGGAATGTAACCCCCGACAGTTTGAAGCTCGAGATGTCATTCTTGACTAGATTTTCACGCACGGTTATGAGACAGTTAAATGTGCAAAAACCTTCTACAAGCATGGAACCCTCCACTCTCACTGCGGTTCCTTTTTTAGAGGAAGGACCAGGAGAAAGAGATGACCCAGGAGGAGCCAGGCAAAAAGAAAAAGAGAGGGAAAGAGAGACGGAAAGGGATGTCAGGAATACAACGCTCAGCAAGAGAGTGGAGAAACCAAAGAAGAAAGTAACTTAGTGGTAAATATTTCATCATATACCCTTTCGGACCAGGAAAACAGAGTGCTACAAAAGGGTACCTCTTTCATCCCAACCAGTCACACCAATGAATTAGAACTTGAAATAAGTTTATTCAAATTTATGCGCACTCTGCGTTTAAGACATTTTTTTGAAAACATCGTGCCGGCACCTGACAGCAATCATGTTGACCAACTAAAAGGTCTACGGGCCAAGAGTACCTTCATGGCACCAGTGAGCCATAAGTCCTTTGACATTTTTGAAAAATTAGTCAAGAATGACATCTCGAGCTTCAATTACACAAGAAAGAAGAAACATACCAACATGACAAACAAAGAGTACTCTACACTCAACAACCTAGCCAAAAGAGAAGGAATCACGTATCAATCTGCAGACAAAGGAGGTGCTTTAGTCCTCATGGACACAAGCTTCTACCGAGAAAAAGTGCAAGAACATCTATCTGATATCAACACGTACAGTCTCATGCAATACAATCCAACCAAACAGTACACAGAAGTACTAATTAACATTCTATCCACAGCACATGACAATGGCATCATCAACCAAAAAACTAAACAATATCTGACTCCCAACAATCCAAGGACTCCAAGCATCTACATGCTACCAAAAATTCATAAGGATATAACAAATCCTCCATTCAGGCCAATTGTTTCTACTCGTGGCAGCATCCATGAATGCACTGGAAAATTGATAGACAAGTACCTACAGCCTCTGATTCAACTTTCTCGCACTTATGTTAAAGACACAACAGATTTTTTACACCAAATACGTGATATCACTTTTGAGGACAATGAATCTATCTGGTTATGTTCTATAGATGTTAAGTCACTCTATACTAGTATACCGCATGATCTTGGCATGGAAGCCATCGAGAACATATTGTTGCATTAAAACATAGACAATGATTTCCAGATTTTCATTATGCAACTCATGCATTTCACCTTATATCAAAGTTACTTCTCATGGGAAGACCAGTGCTATGCGCAGTTGTCTGGAACTTCCATGGGCAATTGCGCCGCACCGGTCTATGCAAACGCAGTCATGAAATACTTCGAGGAGAACAACATTCTTAAACATCATCCTTGGAACACACATGCCAGGATATTTCTGAGATATATTGACGACATTTTTGTCCTATGGCAAAGTGATCAAAAGTCTTTAGAAACAGCTCTCACACAACTAAACTGTATCAATGACCGAATTCAGTTCACGTTTGAATTGAGCCAAGAGACCATCACCTTTTTAGATGTAAGCGTCACAAGAGTTAAGAATCACCTAGAGACCAACGTATTCAGGAAAAAGACCGACAAGAACAACACACTTCACTATAAGTCATTTCATCAAAAGCCTTTAAGGAATCACCTCCCGTTTTCCCAACTGCTTCGGGTTAAACGGATAGTATCGGACACAGACAAATATGAGGAGCAAGCAATGCACATGATGAAACGTTTCGAACAAAGGGGGTACCCCCAAACTATTTTGAAAAATGCTAAAGAACGATGTGACAAACTTGACCGTCAGGATGCCTTGACAGTACAAACAAAAATCGAAAGTAAGAGACCAGTGGTTGTCTCGAAATACTCAGTGGTGTCGAAAGCATATAAAGCTTCAATACTTAAGCATTGGCCCATCATTAGCACCGAACATGAGTTTAAACAACTTTTTAACGACCAACCACTATTTGCATATAAGAGGGCAAACAACTTGAAAGAGATCATAAAGAGGCCCAGACAAGTTTCTACTGTTGTATTTAAAGGTAATCAACCATGCCTTAACTGCAAAAACTGCAACAATTTAATCAGAGGATCGGTCATCAAACACCCGATGAAGGGCACCAACATGTGGTATATAAATAATTAATTACCAGTACTATTTTTGAATACAGTGAATAAAACAGATAGCTCAATAAATAAGAGACAGGATTCGAGGTATCTTGAGTCTTTCAGGCTTTAATCAGGCATAAGGGAAGGGACAGGAACGGGATAGCCTGCACGGAAATAGAATGGATGGCAGCTGCCAGGGAATGGGAATGGCATGGGGGGCTTTCAGTAACAGTACACAGTATATATATACTAAAACAATTACATTACATTCAATACCGTAGGCGTAGCAGTAGGCGTAACTCGTAGCAGTCGCGAAAGATAAGGACAAGATGGGTGTAACAAGAAGGCGTGTACAGGGCGTATACATAGACATGTGGTATGAAACGTCACAGAAATGTCATGAGTGGGCGTAAACATGGAGGGGGCTGCCTGAGAGCAGCTGGGACCTTTAACCTAGTGGTGCGCGCAAACGGACAATGACGTGTTACCAGGGAGAACTGGGGGCTATGACTTCTGCACTAGAAGAGGAGACTAAAGTCTGCGGTGTCAGGACGACATGTACCTATGGCATATCTGGTATCTTGTGTTTGGAGTACATGTTGATAGAAACTAAAAGTTATCAGGGCAGAGGCTACTTGACTCTAAGACTGGTGCATGCATAATTCTACATGTATTGCATGAGCTAGGAATATTCTATGAATATTAATACAGTATTTCTCTTACATGGAGACAGAAAGACTAGACCATGGCTGAAACTATTGATGCGATTCAGTAGCTTAGGAATGCAGAGAAGGAGGGCTGGACTGATAACTAAAAGCATAACATACTCTTGGCAGACTGGGAGGCAGAGCCAGGCCGGGCCGGGCACCGTGCGGCAGGAAGTAAGTGAAGGGTCAGGGATGCAGGTGGGGGCTGCATCGCTCCTCGGAGCGGGTTCAGAAGACTGGAGCTTGAATCTGGTGTCCGGGCCCTTTTTGAGGCCTAGAAACGGGGACAATGCGGTGAATTAACGTGTACACTGTAAATCGTGGCAACATGAGCCTAATACTTGTTGCTTTCACGAGAACTGGAAACTGACATACTAGAGTTGGACACAACTGTAATTGCGTCTTTAATCGATCATAGGGGGATATATGCATATCTAATCATGCATATATAACATAGGATGGGGAACACGTAGGCACATGTAACATGGCAAAATTTACTTTTCCACATTCCCTCCTTGTGCCCTACGTTTCCATCAGGAAACATCAATATTCATGATACCATCTATCTGTTCATATAGCATCATTTGCTCGTCTCGAATTGTCTTGGAACGGGACTTAGGACTAGGAATACAGGATGTAGCACACAAGCCGCAAATCGCAGGGCCACATTGTAAACAGAGGCAGCAACTGAATATGATCATTACTGCTATACCTAGGAATGACAATACTTTCCATCCCCAGGCAGATATGATACTCCAGAGCCAACCGGACCATGTCCAGGTGCCTGGATCTTGGTGTAACTGATGGGCAATTTTATGAAGTCTGGTTATAGCTGAATAAACAGACGGCGCGTTATTAGGAATGAAAATGCAGCAACTAGATCCGATGACTCTACAAGCTCCTCCTCTATCGGCCAATATGACGTCAAGAACGAGACGATTTTGGAGCACGACAAATCTAATGGCAGATTGCTCTTCGGTTAAGTTACCTAGAGCGGAAGTAGTCTCATTCACTACTGCTTCAAGGGTTCTGGTTAACCTACGTATTAACTTACTATTCTGGACAGGGCCTATAAAGAAAAAGAAACCTTTATTGAAGTCTTGATATTGTTCTAGAGTAGTTTCAGTTTGATCGACAATTGGGGACTCAGTCTCCCTTCTATGTCTAACGTGTACTAGATGTGTGTTTCTGTGATAATCGGATGGGGCTAGAAAAACTGGTGGCAGTAGGAAGGCAATGTAACATGTTCCATCCCAATCGAGGGGCAGACGAACATATGCGGTCTGACCACAAACAAAATAAGAATGACGTGAGGCTTTGAAAATAGATTTCCCACTGTCACTATACTCGACCACAGTAGTACAATCACTATGTCCTACATGTGCGGAACCATTCTTTCTGACACATAATTCGCCTTTGACTGGTAGTACTGAAATAGCAGGCAAATCTGGAGTAGTATCGGACTGAACATTCAGAACCATGAAATTCGAGGAATAATTACCTAAATCATATACTTCTTTTTCTAGATCTAAACCTGTTCTGTGGGGAAGACCTTGCTTGTCTGGGAAACATGTTCGATTCAAAAGGGACATATCAGTTGAGGATGACGTTAACGTGGACCATGCTCCACACGAACCATTGTGTGAAAACGGATAAGGAAAGAGTGGCAGAACTCCCTTCGGTGTCTGGAAAGGGGGGAGTCGACCACACACCCAACAATTAGTGGCATTGCTGGTCTGGTGTGAATAGTGTAACATTCTGATAAATGTGTTATTACGCATAGCAAGACGATAGGATAACTCGTGAGGAGGCAGATCACTAAATGTGTGCTCTACTGTAGCATTAGAATACATATGTACATGTGAAATAGGAAAACATAAATGTAAAGCATAACTTATACATGTAACCATAAGACTCAAAAACAATAAAAAGAATAGAACGATAATACATCTTTTAGAGTTTTGACTAACTCTCTCACTATGTGGGTCTATCTCATACATGTCAGGAACCTGTCTAACCGCTTCACCCGAGAGGGACTTAAACAATTAAACTGTCTGACTTATTTTACTAGACCGGAGTTTTGCTTTATACTCCTGCTGCGGAGTTTTCTCTAACAGGGGAAGTTTAGAGTCTGTGTCTGGACAGTCCTTAAGAATAGGGCAGTCTTTGATAAATGTCTTTGGCCGCAATCCATGGAATTTCTTGATATGGCTGGTATGCACCCAGCCTTTGCGTCCCTCGAGCTTGACGGCGGTCCTTGTTGTTAATAACACCAGCTGGGGCTCCTTCCAACGGGGCTCCAACGGACTTGAACGATCAAAATTGCGCACCAGGACGAATTCTCCCGGAACGACTTCATGCGGTTTCACCTCAGTGTTGTCTGGAAAAGCAGCGGCAACCTGTGAACGACAAGAGTGTAGGGCAGACATCAAGGAAGCTAGGTAATCTGTCAGCATATTACTGGAAACGTCTGTAATCTTTCGGGGCATAGGTGTACCCCACATATTAGGAGGACGGCCGAATACGACCTCGTACGGGGACAGACCTGATCTAGAGTGTGCAACCATTCTCATATAAAAAAGGGCAACTGGCAGTGCTACCAACCAATCTACACCTTTTTCTGCGCATACTTTTGCAATGCGGATTTTCAATGTCTGATTATGTCTCTCCACGAGACCGGCTGCTTCAGGATGGCGTACACAATGGAACTTCCACTGGTACCCTAACAGAAGGGAAACTTGTTTCATGAGCTCAGATGAGAATGGCTGGCCGTTATCTGAATACACGACCCTAGGTAATCCATAGCGGGGAAAATACTCACGAACCAACTGCCTGGCAGTGGTCGCGGCTGTGTAATCTGGAACCGGATACGCTTCTGTCCATCTGGACAAAGCACATACAACTACGAGGACATACTTGAAACCTTGACATCTCTCCATCTGAATATAATCCATTTGGAGGACTTCAAAAGGGTGGTCAGGAGGTTGGAATCCACCTTGTTCCACCGGGACACTTTTACCTGGATTGAACTGACAACATATCATACAGGTACGCACTTTCTGTTTGGCTGCTGCTCGTAAATGCTTGTTGAACCATATGTTCTGGATACTGTCTAACATGGCCTTTTCTCCTAGGTGTACTGGACTATGTGCGGTATTAATAATGACTTGAACCATTGAGTCGGGGAGAAACCATGTGGCTTTTCCCTTCGTCAACCATCCCTGATCTGTCTGGACCCCTCCTTGTTCGGACCATTTCTTGATTTCATCTGGAGTGGCATGTGACTGTATATCTATTACATCTTGTGTAGGGTCCTTAACTGTCATACAAGTAGTCTGATCTGGAATGAGTGTCGGTGTTGTGTTAACTGGAATGTCTGGAGTCTGAGCTGTAAGCTTGGCTGTTCGATCTGCCAGGTCGTTACCCTGGGAAATGATGTCAGTAACTTTCGTATGTGCCTTGCACTTCATAATGGCAACAGCTGTCGGCAAATGTATTGCATCTAACAGGGCTTGAATGAGGAGACCATGCTGAATCTTAGTTCCATGAGAAGTCATGAAACCTCTCTCTTGCCAGAGCATTCCAAAGTCGTGTACGACTCCGAATGCATAACGTGAATCTGTATATATGTTAACTTTCAGGTTCTTGGCACGTATACAGGCTTGGGTCAGAGCGACTTGCTCTGCTGCTTGAGCAGACAGGGTATCAATACGGTGTGTTTCTATAACTTCAGTGTCTGTAGTCACTGCATACGCGGCTACTAGTTCTCCTGTACTTGTTCTCATACATGAACCATCCACATAAAGTGTCAGGTCAGGATCAGGTAATGCATATCTGTCAAGTCTTGTCTTGGCTTTGTCATGGTGTTAACGACTTCCACACAGTCATGTGTGGCAGGATTTGAAGTAACTGACGGTAACAGTGTAGCGGGATTTAAAACGTTGCAGCGTCTGATTTCTATGTGTGGCTGAAACAGTGTCAGTTCATAACCTGTTAA
Organism: Lissotriton helveticus; assembly: GCF_964261635.1. Lineage (NCBI taxonomy): Eukaryota > Metazoa > Chordata > Amphibia > Caudata > Salamandridae > Lissotriton > Lissotriton helveticus. The sequence goes on from NC_136059.1 coordinate 1,764,770,118, forward strand.
ACGTGCAATTGTCAAGTGCTGAGTCTGAGTTCGGTTTAAAAGAACTTCCACGGAGTGTGGAACTTGTACTGTCAGGGAATGTCCTAACACTATGGAATCACTTTGTCTGATAGCTAGAGCTGTGGCTGCAACTGACTTGAGGCACGCAGGCAGAGCCTGGGCTACTGGATCTAATGTGCTAGAAAAATAAGCACAGGGCTTGTATTGTCCTGCTTGATCTTGTGTGAGAACAGATAATGCAGTACCATCACGTTCTGTGACAAAAAGTGTAAAAGACTTACTGTAGGTCGGTGTTGCTAGAACAGGTGCTTGGCATAAAGCTTTTTTTAACTCATTGAAAACAAGTGTATGTTCCTGGGTCCAAGGGAGGACAGTCGATACGGCTGCCTCCTGTGTCGTTAACTGTATCAGTGGTTTGGCTAGATATGCGTACTGAGGAATCCATTGTCTACAGTAAGAAGTGAGGCCGATAAAAGCTCGTACCTCCTTCTGAGTCTTGGGCTGTGGAAGATGTGCTATTAACTGGATACGGTCAGGTGTCAACTGCCTACCCCTCTTGGACAGTAAGTGTCCCAAGTAGACCACTTGCTGGACACAGAATTGTAATTTGGAAGGGGACACCTTGTGCCCCATCTCGGCCAGGAAATACAGGACTGTAAGTGACGCACGCTCGCAGTCACGTTCAGAACGGGCTGTAATTAACAGATCATCGACATACTGGAGTAGGGCAGTGTCAGTTGGCATGTGAATATTGTCTAGTTGTCTTTTAAGTGCTTGACTGTAAATGCTAGGACTTTCTGTGAAACCTTGAGGTGCTCGTGTAAATTTATAGCTTCTTCCATTTAAACAGAAACCGAAAAGGAATTGGCTGTCTGGATGAATGGGGACACTAAAGAATGCGTTCTTGAGATCGATAACTGAAAAGAATGTGGCTTCAGAATCAATAGCTGTCAAGAGTGATGAAATATCAGGGACTACTGGGTACTGGGGTATGATACACTTATTAAGTTCTCGAAGGTCGATCACTAATCGATAAACTGGAGGTGCATTTGGATCAGTACGTTTCAGGACTGGAATGATAGGAGAATTACATACATTGGAGTCAGTTTCTACAACTACTCCTTGAGCAATAAGCTCGTCAATAATTTTGGATAAGGCTGCTACAGCCTCAGGTGGCAATTTGTACTGTCTGATTCGTGGTAATACAACACCTTGCTTTAGAGTCACACGATGGGGTGTAATGTGCATACAACCTACATCAGTTGGACCTTGCGCCCATAAATGCTGTGGTACATTCAATAATCTTGGATCAAAATCACGTAATACATAATGACCTTTAAAATCTCGCAGGAACAGTCTTACTCCCTCTGGGAGCAACAAATTATGGCACCTAATTCTTTCAGTGTCTTAATGCCTAATACATTTTCTGGACATGACTTCGTAAGTAACAAATCAGTAGTTCGGGACAGTGGACCAACTTCTAGAGTAACTGGTTTCGATATTTCATTAACAATAGGCTTTCCTGAAAATCCAAGGGAAACATTTCTTGAGCCTGAGAGCGGAGCCCCTGGAACCTCGTCATGACTGATGGTAGTCCTACTTGCCCCTGTGTCAATCAGAAACTTTCTGTCTTTCCCTAATACTTGACTATGTACATAGGGACCCTCTTGATCTACAGGAATCTCGATGAGAGGCAAGCCAACCTCCCTCTCTAGGCTGTTTCATGAATATGGTTGATAATCTGGATACTCTGACTGTGCATACTGGTACATCTGCTGTGTAACGTGCTGTGTTGCAGCGATAGGCTGCGGTACTGTAACTGTCTGTTGTGCGTTCAGCGGTGGCTGGGAAGTCTGTAAAACTTGTTCTTGTCTAGGCGGACGTGGTCTTTCTTTAGTCTTACCAGTAGCTATGTTGTGTTTCAGAACTGCACACTCGTTTATAAAATGACCTGGCTGTTTACAGTAATTGCATGTCCCTTTAACGGGAGCTGTAGGATGACTGGCTTGATTCGGACCCCTCTTTTGACTGTCTTGTGGAACAGATTGTGCAACTAATACTTTCATTTTCGTGTCTTTCATACGTCTTCTTTCATGTTCCTGCTCTTCCCTGATTCTGTTCTGGTGATACTGGAGCATCTGGAGCATCTGTGACGGAGTATTAGCTTGCCAAGTACTTTCGACTTTCAGGACTCGATTTTTAACTTGTGGACTTGAATTCTCGACTAGTTTGGTAACAAAAAGATGAGGGTACGATTCACTACTTGTTTTCAGACCACTATTAATAATAAAACATTTCTCAAATCTAGAATAAAAATCACTAGTATCTTCATCTTGTTTCTGTTTACAGGCTGAGATGGCATCCCAGTCTTCCTTTTTCGTGGCTAGTAATCTTGGCAAGACTTGTATTAATAACTCGGGCAATTCTTTAGCTTTATCCCCAAGACCGGTACCTGGTACTCGTGTATTATCTTCAGCTTCTAGAGCTGTCCAATCTATCTTTTTCTCTCCCACCTCCCATTCTTTTTCTTTTAGTTTTTCATATATGCCCGCAGGCAACAGGACCTTTAACATTTTAATGATATCAGGGTACGTGTATTCTCCCATACGGAGCATGTCCTTTAATTCACGGTGGAACCCTGCTGGATCTTTATCATGACAGGGAATTAACTTTTTCATCTCCAAAAGTTCTATTTTTGTGATGGGGGTGTAAACAAATACTCGTTCTAGAGCACCCCCCGTTGTCCTAACTGGATGTACTTCTCGTAACGGATTCTGTCTATCTATGTAGAATGACTTCCTTACTGGGGGTGGAACGGGAACAAAATGCGGATTCAGAAAAGTTCGGTATTTGTGGCGTTGTTCTAGAATGACATTAATTAAATCGGTACCTAGACCTTTCCATCTGTACTGGAGTAACTCGTTTAGTACATCATGTAGTGGACCTGGATCAGAATGCTGTTCCTCATACAGGGTAATGAGGTGCTGGATCATATACATACCCACCAGTCGCTGCTCGGCTGGGGGCAGTTTCAGGAACATTTGTGCCACTATTTTGTCTGGAAAAGTGGTAGAATCAGTAGTCCATCGGACTGCTGATCGGGCTAGTTCTTGCTCATGCATTGTACTGAGCTCACTATAACCTATTCGTGATTTCAGAATTTTATCGGTAGCTTGGAACACTTGCTCAAGAGAACACTGTTCTGGTACTGGAGGAGAAAAACTTTTCTTGTAATCTGGACGTGAATGTCTGTCGGAAAGTCTAGTTCTACCTACATACGCTATTCTGTCGGGATTCTCGCTGTCTACCTCTTCACTTGAAGAGTCATTCTCTTTCTCGGCTATTTTCCTTGCTTTCTCTTTTTCGTGTATGTCTAGAATTTCCTTACGGATTTTCCTGTACATAGCGTCTATACAATTCTGTGTCTTGTGTTTTCCCTCGGCTATATTATCACTCCACTTTGTCAGGACTTTCATCTTATCTTTATCTTTCTCAGGATAGTCTTGTTCTCTTATTAAACAGTTAATCAAAAACTGTAAAATCAGATGTTGAGTCTCGACTTTTCTGTGTGCCATAGCTTCGTGAATACTTTCTGGATCCTCCCCTGTACGGATAAAACGATATATTCTATCTAGATGGTCCTTCATGTCTGGCAGAGTAACCAAAAAGGTGGTAACTCGTCGTAAACGTACTGAATACAGTATCATGTAATCTTCACCTGGTACTGAATCATATACGCAATCAGTAAGGTATTTCTTGAGGGCTGCGTAAGTAGAGACTTTCGGTGTACGTTGTAACGCTGCTTCTCTCAGCGTCATTCGTTTCGTTTGAGGCGGGGTGGTAGGAGCGCCTCCCGCCGCCCCTCCTGGGCTAGAGTCGTCAGGTAATACCGGACGTGCGGGTGCTGGTAACATGACTGGTAAAACGGGTGCATTTACTGTAGGCTGGGCCGGGGGTACATTAACTTGGTCCCCGGGACCATTGGCTGGAGGAACAGGGATTACATTATTAACAGGGTGCTGAGGTTGAACAGGTGGAATATGATTTGCATATTCTGGGACTGTATCGTCCAAATAGGACGAAAGAAAAATTTCAGCTGCGGTCGGTTTATGACGTAGCTTAGTCGGGACTAATGGTGGCGAAAAATTACTGGATGCTTCCGGGGTTGCCTTCGGCAAGCCCTCGGCAAGAAGAGGATACATGCCCCTTATAAGAGCATTTCTCTGTCTGTCTGACTGTTCTGCTCTAACTCGTTCACCTTCTTCGATTAATTCCCTTTCTTGGGCTTTTTCTGCGGATTCCCTACTTAATTCTGTTTTTCTGAATTCTTTTTCGGTTCTTTTATGAGATTCTTTACGCCATAACTCGATGGCATCTTTCTGGGACTGTCTGGCTTTCTTTTTCCATAATGCTTCTTCTACTCGCATGATGCACTCGGCATCCCATGTACCTGATACAGGCCATCTATATTTCTCTTCTAGATCCTTGGTATAGTCGACCCATAAATCTAAATACAATATGGCACTTAAGCCATGCTTATGATACATAAAATGTCCTGGACTGTCCCTAGGCGGGACAGGAACTGATTCTTCGAGTAACCCTTTCCGGGTTCCTATCTGGCGTAACTTGGAAAACAGAGGCATTCTAGACTTGAATCCAAACACAATACAATACACGATAAACACAGTAATGAATAGCAAAACAAATCACTCATACCACGACATTAAAATACATTAATAACATTAATAACAGTTCGAACAGAATATTACCTGGTACATTTTAAAACAGAACACATGAATTTCTCGAGAACAGACTTACTAGAATTACTGGATGCACTGCTAAAACAGTACAGAACATACCGGTCCCATAAAGAGACACGTCGGACCCGTATCCACCTAGGTGAATACTTCGGACTGGATCTGTGTACCCAAACCCAACGGACCAGAGACAAATTAATTGACCCTGTCTAGATACTACCCCAGCAACGGTACTCACCGGGCAGCAAGAACGGAAGGCCTCGGACTGGACTGGACTGCTACGACGTCGGACTACGAACTTCGGACTTCAGTTACAGGTGGGCCTCCGGATACCTCGGACCTTGTACTCTCGGCTTGGGCTCTGGTCGGGACTCGCCGCATTCCTCACCGCCTCGTCTGGATGCTGGACCGCAACCTCCGTCTCCTCCGTGGGCCTGAGGGATACTTGAAGCAGAAATATCTGCACGTGCACGGTATAGTTCCGTCATGGCTGCAGAGGGTCAGGGGGCCTGCGTGGCTTCGCCGGCGCGTGGGGAAAGGGCAAGTCCCTGTTCGGGCGCCATTATGTGGTATATAAATAATTAATTACCGGTACTATTTTTGAATACAGTGAATAAAACAGATAGCTCAATAAATAAGAGACAGGATTCGAGGTATCTTGAGTCTTTCAGGCTTTAATCAGGCATAAGGGAAGGGACAGGAACGGGATAGCCTGCACGGAAATAGAATGGATGGCAGCTGCCAGGGAATGGGAATGGCATGGGGGGCTTTCAGTAACAGTACACAGTATATATATACTAAAACAATTACATTACATTCAATACCGTAGGCGTAGCAGTAGGCGTAACTCGTAGCAGTCGCGAAAGATAAGGACAAGATGGGTGTAACAAGAAGGCGTGTACAGGGCGTATACATAGACATGTGGTATGAAACGTCACAGAAATGTCATGAGTGGGCGGAAACATGGAGGGGGCTGCCTGAGAGCAGCTGGGACCTTTAACCTAGTGGTGCGCGCAAACGGACAATGACGTGTTACCAGGGAGAACTGGGGGCTATGACTTCTGCACTAGAAGAGGAGACTAAAGTCTGCGGTGTCAGGACGACATGTACCTATGGCATATCTGGTATCTTGTGTTTGGAGTACATGTTGATAGAAACTAAAAGTTATCAGGGCAGAGGCTACTTGACTCTAAGACTGGTGCATGCATAATTCTACATGTATTGCATGAGCTAGGAATATTCTATGAATATTAATACAGTATTTCTCTTACATGGAGACAGAAAGACTAGACCATGGCTGAAACTATTGATGCGATTCAGTAGCTTAGGAATGCAGAGAAGGAGGGCTGGACTGATAACTAAAAGCATAACATACTCTTGGCAGACTGGGAGGCAGAGCCAGGCCGGGCCGGGCACCGTGCGGCAGGAAGTAAGTGAAGGGTCAGGGATGCAGGTGGGGCTGCATCGCTCCTCGGAGCGGGTTCAGAAGACTGGAGCTTGAATCTGGTGTCCGGGCCCTTTTTGAGGCCTAGAAACGGGGACAATGCGGTGAATTAACGTGTACACTGTAAATCGTGGCAACATGAGCCTAATACTTGTTGCTTTCACGAGAACTGGAAACTGACATACTAGAGTTGGACACAACTGTAATTGCGTCTTTAATCGATTATAGGGGGATATATGCATATCTAATCATGCATATATAACATAGGATGGGGAACACGTAGGCACATATAACATGGCAAAATTTACTTTTCCACATTCCCTCCTTGTGCCCTACGTTTCCATCAGGAAACATCAATATTCATGATACCATCTATCTGTTCATATAGCATCATTTGCTCGTCTCGAATTGTCTTGGAACGGGACTTAGGACTAGGAATACAGGATGTAGAACACAAGCCGCAAATCGCAGGGCCACATTGTAAACAGAGGCAGCAACTGAATATGATCATTACTGCTATACCTAGGAATGACAATACTTTCCATCCCCAGGCAGATATGATACTCCAGAGCCAACCGGACCATGTCCAGGTGCCTGGATCTTGGTGTAACTGATGGGCAATTTTATGAAGTCTGGTTATAGCTGAATAAACAGACGGCGCGTTATTAGGAATGAAAATGCAGCAACTAGATCCGATGACTCTACAAGCTCCTCCTCTATCGGCCAATATGACGTCAAGAACGAGACGATTTTGGAGCACGACAAATCTAATGGCAGATTGCTCTTCGGTTAAGTTACCTAGAGCGGAAGTAGTCTCATTCACTACTGCTTCAAGGGTTCTGGTTAACCTACGTATTAACTTACTATTCTGGACAGGGCCTATAAAGAAAAAGAAACCTTTATTGAAGTCTTGATATTGTTCTAGAGTAGTTTCAGTTTGATCGACAATTGGGGACTCAGTCTCCCTTCTATGTCTAACGTGTACTAGATGTGTGTTTCTGTGATAATCGGATGGGGCTAGAAAAACTGGTGGCAGTAGGAAGGCAATGTAACATGTTCCATCCCAATCGAGGGGCAGACGAACATATGCTGTCTGACAACAAACAAAATAAGAATGACGTGAGGCTTTGAAAATAGATTTCCCACTGTCACTATACTCGACCACAGTAGTACAGTCCTACATGTGCGGAACCATTCTTTCTGACACATAATTCGCCTTTGACTGGTAGTACTGAAATAGCAGGCAAATCTGGAGTAGTATCGGACTGAACATTCAGAACCATGAAATTCGAGGAATAATTACCTAAATCATATACTTCTTTTTCTAGATCTAAACCTGTTCTGTGGGGAAGACCTTGCTTGTCTGGGAAACATGTTCGATTCAAAAGGGACATATCAGTTGAGGATGACGTTAACGTGGACCATGCTCCACACGAACCATTGTGTGAAAACGGATAAGGAAAGAGTGGCAGAACTCCCTTCGGTGTCTGGAAAGGGGGGAGTCGACCACACACCCAACAATTAGTGGCATTGCTGGTCTGGTGTGAATAGTGTAACATTCTGATAAATGTGTTATTACGCATAGCAAGACGATAGGATAACTCGTGAGGAGGCAGATCACTAAATGTGTGCTCTACTGTAGCATTAGAATACATATGTACATGTGAAATAGGAAAACATAAATGTAAAGCATAACTTATACATGTAACCATAAGACTCAAAAACAATAAAAAGAATAGAACGATAATACATCTTTTAGAGTTTTGACTAACTCTCTCACTATGTGGGTCTATCTCATACATGTCAGGAACCTGGCTAACCGCTTCACCCGAGAGGGACTTAAACAATTAAACTGTCTGACTTATTTTACTAGACCGGAGTTTTGCTTTATACTCCTGCTGCGGAGTTTTCTCTAACAGGGGAAGTTTAGAGTCTGTGTCTGGACAGTCCTTAAGAATAGGGCAGTCTTTGATAAATGTCTTTGGCCGCAATCCATGGAATTTCTTGATATGGCTGGTATGCACCCAGCCTTTGCGTCCCTCGAGCTTGACGGCGGTCCTTGTTGTTAATAACACCAGCTGGGGCTCCTTCCAACGGGGCTCCAACGGACTTGAACGATCAAAATTGCGCACCAGGACGAATTCTCCCGGAACGACTTCATGCGGTTTCACCTCAGTGTTGTCTGGAAAAGCAGCGGCAACCTGTGAACGACAAGAGTGTAGGGCAGACATCAAGGAAGCTAGGTAATCTGTCAGCATATTACTGGAAACGTCTGTAATCTTTCGGGGCATAGGTGTACCCCACATATTAGGAGGACGGCCGAATACGACCTCGTACGGGGACAGACCTGATCTAGAGTGTGCAACCATTCTCATATAAAAAAGGGCAACTGGCAGTGCTACCAACCAATCTACACCTTTTTCTGCGCATACTTTTGCAATGCGGATTTTCAATGTCTGATTATGTCTCTCCACGAGACCGGCTGCTTCAGGATGGCGTACACAATGGAACTTCCACTGGTACCCTAACAGAAGGGAAACTTGTTTCATGAGCTCAGATGAGAATGGCTGGCCGTTATCTGAATACACGACCCTAGGTAATCCATAGCGGGGAAAATACTCACGAACCAACTGCCTGGCAGTGGTCGCGGCTGTGTAATCTGGAACCGGATACGCTTCTGTCCATCTGGACAAAGCACATACAACTAACCTGAATGCGACATGTGACACGGAAAATGTCATTTACATTATAAAATGTCCTTGCGGTTTAGTTTACACGGGAAAGACTTCACGCAAATTGAAGATACGAATAAATGAACACAAGAGTAACATAAGGACTGACAATTTTAAATCTACCCTAGCAGCACATTTCAAAGAGAACAAGCACAACATCAGCCAATTGAGATTTGCTGCCGTGGAAGTCGTGGCAAAGCGCGATGACAGAGACAATAACAACTTTCTTTTAAAACGTGAAAATCATTGGATCAAATTCTTGCAATCTTCCAAACCTCTTGGCCTAAATGACCGAATGGAATTTTTATGTTATCTTTAAAATCACCATCACTGATAATGCTCTGGGTTTTACAACTATTGTTTATTATTGTTCACTTGTATCTACTATGTTTTTTCGTTTGATTGCAACTTTATTGAAAACTCACACCATTACAAGATGGCCACCGTTTTCAATGTCCGCTTTCTATGTTCACGGCTTCATACCTTCTCACTTCCGTATATACGGCACGGGTGACCAGTGATAGTTTTCGAAGGGCGTATGAGACAGACACGCGAGTCTATATTCTCCTTATGAGTAAGTTCCAACAACGTTATATACGTGCGTTTTCACTGTTTGTTTTGTAACCTTCATGGATTCAATGGGTCTGACACAGGAATGGCACCTAAACACGTTTTTTATTTAACGTTCGTTTCACGGAATAGTTTAGTCATGAGAACTCTATTCTTAACGATAATGGGGTCTTAGTTTTTGGTTTGCTCTACAAGCACGTTGAGTTTCTACAACCACGCATGACACGGACACACACGGGGTTCCACGCTCTTTATTTTAAGACTGTTGTTCACCCGGTCAGTTTACGATAGATAGGATACAAGACAATGTTATAAGACATTATTCCGAGATTCATGTACATACTGAATATATATTTTGTTTTCAGACCACCCCTGATGAAGGACAGATCGTCCAAAATGCATTGGGTGATGACGTACCTTTATGCGTTGTAAACAACAAGTGAACTTGTTCATGGATTAAAATCATTTTGGAAAAAGAATGAATATTCATGTGACAACAACATGAAATAAATGAAGAAAGAATTCTACACAATTTTGGTTTACATTTTTATTGGAGTTTAACTATGGAATAAAACGAGAATTATTTTGTGCAAAGGTTGTGCTCGGGGAGTTGGCATTTATCTCAGGTGTCACAGACTATACATTGATTGCTACACTTTAACTGTCGGGGAGTGATATCCCTGAAGCACACCACAACTTATTTACCTTTTAACCAAACGAGGAGTGCGTAATCCACATCTCTATTGTGTCTCTTTAATGTAAACATCATGGAGGGCATGGATGGCATTGGAGTTTGGTGATTTTTGTGTGTTTTTTGATTTTTTGGCTGCTGTTGGGGCCTTTTGCCCAGGGGTACTCAGTGGTGCATGGGCCTAGTCTTTCTGTGGGGTCTCTTTAATGTAAACATCATGGAGGGCATGGATGGCATTGGATTGTGGTGATTTGTGTGTGTTTTTTGATTTTTTGGGGTATTGATGGGGCATGGCCATGTGGGTGGGGACCATTTTGAGGGCTGGTACAGGCAGGGCCTGGCCATGTGCTGGGGGTCAAGGGGCCATTTATTTTGAATCCAGGCAGTGTGCTCTGTGCCATAGGCCTGCATCCAATGTGCCTTGCTTTCATCCATTATGCCCAGGGGTACCCAGTGGTGTATATGCCTAGTCTTTCTGTGGGGTCTCTTTAATGTAAACATCATGGAGGGCATGGATGGCATTGGATTGTGGTGATTTTTGTGTGTTTTTCGATTTTTTGGCTGTTGTTGGGGCCTTTTGCCCAGGGGTACTCAGTGGTGCATGGGCCTAGTCTTTCTGTGGGGTGTCTAGAATGTAAACATCATGGAGGGCATGGATGGCATTGGATTGTGGTGATTTTTGTGTGTTTTTCGATTTTTTGGGGTGTTGATTGGGCATGGCCATGTGGGTGGGGGCCATTTTGAGGCCTGGTCCAGGCAGGGCCTGGCCATGTGGTTGGGGGTCAAGGGGCCATTTTGAATCCAGGCAGTGTGCTTTGTGCCATAGGCCTGCATTCAATGTGCCTTGCTTTCATCCATTATGCCCAGGGGTACCCAGTGGTGCATGCACCTAGTCTTTCTGTGGGGTCTCTTTAATGTAAACATCATGGAGGGCATGGATGGCATTGGATTGTGGTGATTTTTGTGTGTTTTTCGATTTTTTGACTAATGTTGTTGGGGCCTTTTGCCCAGGGGTACTCAGTGGTGCATGGACCAAGTCTTTCTGTGGGGTGTCTTGAATGTAAACATCATGGAGGTCATGGATGGCATTGGATTGTGGTGATTTTTGTGTGTTTTTCGATTTTTGGGGGTATTGATGGGGCATGGCCATGTGGGTGGGGGCCATTTTGAGGCCTGGTCCAGGCAGGGCCTGGCCATGTGGGTGGGGGTCTAGGGGCAATTTTGAAGCCAGGCAGTGTGCTTTGTTGTGTCGTAGGCCTGCACCCAGTCTGCCATGCTTTCATCCATTATGCCCAGGGGTACTCTGTCAGTGGTGCATTTTATTGGTCTTTCCATTTTGGGGGGTGGGTATAATAAAAATGCTTACTTGCAAACTATTAATTGAAGCGCTACATATGCAACATTTATTTAACTGATGTTCCTCTGGCTTAGTTTGCTTTTAGGTGCAGAAAGACGAATCATCAGCCGCATCGTTCCTCATCAGTGCCAGGAAGAAGTCCTGCTGCGGTGTGTGCAGCACAACGTCACGTGTGGCCTCAGACAACTCTGCAACTTGTGCAACTGCGGCCTGCTGCTCTGACATCTGAAGAAGATGGCCCCAAAAAAAGTTGCCCGTAGCTCCTCTAGCAAGAAAGTTGCCAGTAAGGAGCAGAAGAAGCAAGTGGCGCCACTTACCAAGGAGACTGGTGTGACGACCGCCACATTTTTGGGGAAAAAAAGTACGCCTGCAGCAGCAGCGGGGTCTGCTGGGGACCAAGCTGGGAGCAGCACCTCCGCTCCATTGGGCTCAGGGCCACCACCACCACGCCAACTTAGGTCCAAACCCTTGAGTGCTGCAGAGGCAGCCAGTATAGTTGTTCAATCACCATCGACCAGTGATGTTGGCTCATCGCAAGAAAGTAGCAGCATCCCTCAATCAACACAGGTTGTTGTAACTCATCTGACGAGTGTTCAACAACCACAGCCGCAACAAAAACCACATGTCCTGCAAGTACAAGCCCAAGTACATGTGGAAGGAGAGGTGGCGCAAGGAGAGGCGCAGGTAGAGGTGCATGGAGCGGCACAAGTGCCCACAATAGTTGTTCCTCCCGAAGTAGGGGCACATCAGGAAATCGACATTCAAGCCGAGGTATCATATGAGGAAGCCACTCCTTCTGATGAATCATTGTCTTCCAGATCCCCAGCAAGGAAAAGATCAAGGATGGTGTCTACATCTTCTTCAAGCCCCCTTGCTTCTGATGATATGGATGAAAATTGGGAACCACCACTGCTGTCTGAGAGTGAGGCACACCATGATCTGATAAAGGTAGCTAAGCGTAAAAGGAAGGTCCCCGAAAGTCTCAGAGTTATGAGTGTGATGATGACGCTGAACAAGAAGTGGCGTATACTCCTGCTGATAAAGACTCTCACGACGACGACGCAGTCATCATAGACGTCACTCCAGCCTCAGCGGGCATGCAGCAAACAGACATTTTAACCCTAGCCCGAAATGCTGCTGAGCGTGATGATGATGATGGCGACGTGGGAATGGGACCACCACGAATGCAGTTAACTAGTACACCACTACCTACAGTTGTGCTGTAAGTGCACAACGTACTAAATTTCGGAAACACACATCCTCCAGTTCATCTGGCATTAGCAGCATTCTCAGTATCGCCTCCTCCGCCCCCCACAGACATTTGAAGTCCGCAGTTTAGGACTTCTTTAGTGTTAGCCCAACAAGGGAAAACATAGCCATTTGTACCATTTGTAAGGTTTGAGTTAGTCGTGGTAAGCTTGGTACCAACTATGGTACCGGAGGCCAGAGAGGTCATCTTGAGAGACAGCACACTGTCAAATGGCATGCGCACCTAAGGGAGATCAAGGCAGACCGAATTGCAAGTCAACAAATTGTATCCGTTGATGTTTCATCTGCTGATGACGAGGTGGAAGAAGCGTCAAACATTTCTTCAGTTGCACCCAGTACCCCTGTCAGCAGCACACCCCCTGCAAGATATATGAGCCAAACTTGGAGTGTGGGAGAGAGTGAGACACCAATGCGAAAAAGTTAATCATCACTGAGCGTAACTGTGTCGAAGAAGTCATCATCATCATCCCGTGCAATGGTCCAGCCCACCATTAGAAGCATGTTGTTTTCAGATGCGCCATTTGAACGCAACCACCCAACGGCGCGTCTGTATAACACTAAGCTGGCTAAAATGCTAGCGCTGGACCTTCTCCCTTTTTCTTTTGTGGAATGGGTGGGTTTTCTTGAAATGGTGGCAACGCTCTGCCCTAAATGGAAGGTTCCTAGCCGGTTCTATTTTGCCAGAGTTGCGGTTCCAGCACTACATGAAGATGTGCTGGAGGTGATTGGGGCTGCTTTGCAGAAGAGTGCTGTTCACACTATACAACTGACAACAGACATGTGGACCAGTTGCGCAGCCACTGATTACATGTGCATCACTGCACACTGCGTCTCTTTTTCAGGGGTTAAAGCAAAGATAAACGCAGGCGTTGACTCGGACAAAGTTTATAAAGCTGCTCGTAAACATGTAACAATAGCCATGTTTGCCATGGAGAAAAGTCATACAGGAGAAAACATTTTGCATGAGTTTAACACAAAGATCTTTGAATGGCTGTCCCCAAGAAAACGCATGATTGGTTATGTTTCCATGGATAATGGCGCCAATGTAGTTTAGGTCATGGATATGGGTAACTATTTCAGAGTGCCGTGTTTGGCGCACTGTATAAACCTGGTTGTTAAAAAATTCTTGAGTGAAGTAAGTCCAGTCTTCGAGTTACTGACCACCTGCCGAAGAATGCGCACACATTTCAACCATTCTTTTAAGGCCCGGAAGCAGCTTAGGTGCCTGCAACATGAACGTAAATTGCTAGTGAAAGCACTCATCCAGGAGGTGGCAACACGTTGGAACTCAACCTTCTACATGCTTGAGCGTCTGTATGAGCAGTATGCGGTAGTCGATCAGTATTTCTTTAAACTGGGTACACCTATGATAGACATGAGGATACAGGTGGAGCAATGGGACCTAGGTAAAAGCCTGACAGACATGCTTCGTCCTTTTGAGGTCTTCAAGCGTGCAGTCAGCAGGGAGGACTGTAATTTGGGAAAAGCTATCCCATTGTTGCGCATGCTAGAGCACCGACTGAAGGCGGTGTGTTCTAAGTTTGAAAAAGATGGAAAGGAAGAATCATTTGAGTTGGCGGAGAAGTTATTACACCGCCTACTTTGCGATGATCGTCTTGAAATGATCCACACAGAACAGCATTACATTTGTAATACTATTCTGGATCCACGGTACAAAAAGGCAGTGGCAGGCAGAGTATTCTTTCCTTTTGATGATGCAGATGTTACAAAGTACAAACATTGGCCAGCTGTGTCAGCCACTCGGTTTGAAAGAGAACGGCAGGCAATTGAAGGAAAAGGCAGTACATCAGCATCAGCAGGCCATCCGCAGTCAAAAAAATCCACTTCTGCATCGGTGGCTGTGGCAGAAGTGAGTGATTTTCCCTCTCAGCCGTTAACGACACCAGCAACCGTATCACCTGCACCAGACACAACAGTAATATTGTGTGAAGAAGAGGATTGGCTAACTCAGCTTGGGTTTGCTTCTCAAATGGTCCCAGAAAAAAGTAAGCAAAGTGGAGGAACACTGGAGAACCTTGAGTCGATGGTGCAGGCTGATCTGAATGACTCAACAGATGTCCATGTTCCTCATGACCCATTGGCGTATTGGCATGGGAAAACAGATGTGTGGCCAGAGATCACCAACCTGGCTATAAATTACTTGTCTTGCCCACTCGCAAGCGTGTCTTCTGAACGTGTTTTCAGTGCTGCTGGTGGCATTGTAACTTCCAAAAGGACCCGCCTCTTGCCCAAAAATGTGGAGAGGTTAACAATGATCAAGATGAATCAGCACTTCATACCACCAAATGACAAAATACGAGAATGCACGCAGGAAGAAGACGAGGAGGACACCAACTTAGATGAGGGAAGTTCTTCCCTGTTAACTGACCTACTCCCGTCTGAATTAGCAGAGTTTGAGGACGAGCTCTTCTTCCCTGACACAAAGCCCTGAAAATGAGTCAATGAATCACTAACTTTCTTTTTCGTCCTTATTCACTTTTATTCCTGTGTGTCTGTCTTTCTTTGTTTTGCAAAATCTATATAAAAAAAACTTTAATCACCTAATCACAAAAACAAGCCGATCAGCAGAACTGTCTTCACTTATTTGCTTATTGATTTGAAGGTGCCGCAGTCTGCATTCCTCAGGTTCACAAGTTCACAAGAACATGCTCCTCTATCCTCCTCCTCCAGACTCCTATTTCCCTCAAAGCAGATGGCTGGATTACGCCCAATGAAGAAAGACTCTGCACTTGTGGGGGTGTTCTACTTCTTTGCGGGTGAGTTGATGGGTCTGGGGCATTGCTGTGAAGGTGTAATACCGGATCAAAGTGGTTTGGAGAAAATCGGAACAGAAAAAGATTTTGCGCTTTTGATCACTTGCCTGTCTTTGGGGTGCTGTTTGGCAGGCTTTTAGATTGTTGTGGGTGGGTTTTGGGGTCTGGGAGCACTGCTGGCACAGTCTAATGTTGATTGCATTTGTTTTTCAGGAAATCTATGGTGGAAAAGGGGAGTTAGGGCCTAGCTGCACAGCGTATTTGGACAGAATTGAAGGTAGTAGGCCCAATTTTGCTTTTTGCCTGTTTGGGGGTGCTCTGATTTTTTGCGGGTGGCTGCAGGGGTCTGGGGCCATTGCTGGGAATGTCTAATACCGGATAAAAGTGGTTTGGACAAAATCGGAGGTGAAATTTTTTTTGCGTTTTTGCTGACTTGCTTGTCTTTGAGGTGCTGTTTGGGGGGGGGGGATTCCGGTTGTTTGTGGGTGGGTTTTGGGGTCTGGGAGCACTGCTGGCACAGTCTAATGTTGATTGCATTTGTTTTTCAGGAAATCCATGGTGGAAAAGGGGAGTTAGGGCCTAGCTGCACGGCGTATTTGGACAGAATTGAAGGTAGTAGGCCCATTTTTGCTTTTTGCCTGTTTGGGGGTGTTCTGCTTTTTTGCGGGTGGCTGCATGTGTCTGGGGCCATTGCTGGGAATGTCTAATACCGGATAAAAGTGGTTTGGACAAAATCGGAGGAGAATTTTGTTTTAGCGTTTTTGCTGACTTGCTTGTCTTTGAGGTGCTGTTTGGGGGGGTTCCGGGTGTTTGTGGGTGGGTTTTGGGACCTGGGAGCACTGCTGGCACAGTCTAATGTTGATTGCATTTGTTTTTCAGGAAATCCATGGTGGAAAAGGGGAGTTAGGGCCTAGATGCACAGCGTATTTGGACAGAATTGAAGGTAGTAGGCCCATTTTTGCTTTTTGCCTGTTTGGGAGTGTTCTGCTTTTTTGCGGGTGGCTGCAGGGGTCTGGGGCCATTGCTGGGAATGTCTAATACCGGATACAAGTGGTTTGGACAAAATCGAAGGTTAAAATTTTTTTGCGTTTTTGCTGACTTGCTTGTCTTTGAAGTGCTGTTTGGGGTGGTTCCGGGTGTTTGTGGGTGGGTTTTGGGGTCTGGGAGCACTGCTGGGTATGGATACTTTTGATTGCAAGAGGTTTGAAGCAAATCCATGGTGGCAAAGGGGAGTTAGGGCCTAGCTGCAGAGCGCGCGCGGAGTGATTTTGGAAATTTGCCTGAAAATTTCAAAGTCCCCATTTTTGTAGTTTTGCT
This sequence comes from Lissotriton helveticus, assembly GCF_964261635.1. NCBI lineage: Eukaryota > Metazoa > Chordata > Amphibia > Caudata > Salamandridae > Lissotriton > Lissotriton helveticus. The sequence continues at coordinate 1,764,787,029 of NC_136059.1, forward strand.
TTTTGGCTATTTGGGGGTCTTCTACTTCTTTCCGCCTGGGTTGACGGGCCTGGGACCATTGCTGGGAAGGTCTAATACCGGATAAAAGTGTTTTGGATAAAATACATGGTGAAAAAGATATTCACTTTTTATAGTTTTCGCTCTCTTTCGTGTTTTTGGGGGCCTGTTTAGGGGGTTCCTGGTGTTTGTGGGTGGGTTTTGGGGTCTGGGAGCACTGCTGGGTATGGATACTTTTGATTGCAAGAGGTTTGAAGCAAATCCATGGTGGCAAAGGGGAGTTAGGGCCTAGCTGCAGAGCGCGCGCAGAGTGATTTTGGAAATTTGCCTGAAAATCTTCTGAGTCCCCATTTTTGTAGTTTTGCTTTTTGGCTGTTTGGGGGTCTTCTACTTCTTTCCACCTGGGTTGATGGGTCTGGGGCCATTGCTGGGAATGTCTAATACTGGCTAAAAGTGGTTTGAACAAAATCTGAGGTGAATTTTTTTTTGCGTTTTTGCTGACTTGCTTGTCTTTGAGGTGCTGTTTGGGGGGGTTTCGGGGGTTTGTGGGTGGGTTTTGGGGTCTGGGAGCACTGCTGGCACAGTCTAATGTTGATTGCATTTGTTTTTCAGGAAATCCATGGTGGAAAAGGGGAGTTGGGGCCTAGCTGCAGAGCGCATTTGGACTGAGTAGGCACAAAGATTTTTAAGTGTGGCTTTTCCCGGGTTTTGCCTTTTGGCTTGTTGGGGGGTTAAACTTGTTTTCACCCGGGTTGACAGTTCTGGGGCCATTGCTGGGAAGGTTTAATACCCGGAAGAAAGTGTTTTGGAGACAATCCCTGGGAAAAAAGTTTTTGCATTTTCTGAGATTTCGCTCACTCTACTGTTTTCGGGGGGCTGTTTGTGGGGGTTCCTGGTGTTTGTGGGGGGGTTTGCGAGTCTTGGAGCAATGCTGGGTATGGATACTTTTGCTTGCTTGCAAGTGGTTTGAATACAATCCATGGTGGGTAAGGGGGGATTTGGCCCTACTTTACTTTCAAAGTACGTTTTGTCACCATTTTCTACTCAGCCTCGTTTTTGGAGATCTGATTGGGGGTCTTCTACATTTTTGCGACTGGGTTTAGTAAGGGTCTAGGAGCACTGCTGGGAAGGTCTAATTTTGTTCTAAAACACAGTTTACAGTACACCTAGCTTGAGGGGAAAGATCCGCTAAATTAATTCGCCCATACTTATTTATCCTTCAAAAGGAGACTCAGACAGAGTAGGCACTTTCAAAAATATTGTACTGTCTATTAGGAAACTCAAAGTGTGACTTTTTGCACTACACAGCGTACATACCTTACATTTTTTTGTCAGTGGTGTTCTAATATCACTTCCTGTTTTTCCATCAATAATTACAGGCCGGGTTTCAGCCTGTGCAATGGGAAAAAAAGGATGAAGTCAGGCTTCACATTAGCGAGCCGCAATTCAGCATCCGCCAGGCAGGCAGTGGACAGGGTGTCTTCTGGTCACCAACATTGATGGACAGGGCGTCAGATGGAATGGAGGAGTCCCGCTAATAAGAGGAATGGTTGGATGCATGCAACTTACCAAATTCAACAGGACAACTACAACAACATACAGATACAGTAGCCATTCTTTTCTAATTATCTTTTAAGTAATGTTATTGCTGTGAACTTCTATGAGTGTCATTCATCCCTACAGCCATTCTATAGGTTTTACTTCTGCTATTTAGTATTTTTTAAACCTAATTTAATGTAGGAAGTGTTTCTCTGAGTGCAGAGATAGGCAAGTGAAAACGCATAATTATTACTGCAGCTCTGTACTGTCGCATTCTTTCATTCACGGTTGTCGAAAGTACTACTTACTTTTCAGTAACCATGCATGCAGTAGTGCATGCACTTCCTTTATGTCACTTAAACGATTTATGGATAGCTTTGTACCCAAAGATTTGTTTATCTTCAATTATTGTTTGTCCATGCTGTGCTTTTTTTTTCTTCTCTCAACAAAACTTTCCCAAAACCCCCCATTCCCATCCATTTTCCAAACCCTAACCCTCTTCCCCCGGGCTGTGTGGTTTTGATTGATGTGTGACTAAATGACAGCAATAATTCCACACACTTGCTGGGGAGGATAAGGTCATAGCAACAGGCTGGTGAAGGAATCCGAGGATATATTCTTACTCAGCTTGACACTGAGTCACTATTGGCAAATGAAAGCAGATTTTCATGTGCGCCATCAACTTGATTGGTCATCAAGAACATCCTCCTCCTAGACGTGCCAATTATTACGCTGCTGTGTCCATCACCTTCAGTACTATTTCTTGTAGTAGTAGCCAATGTCAAAGAAATTCAACGCAAGTACTAGTTATTCTTTCAATACTTTACCATTTGTTCGGCTACATTGTGGCACTGTTCTAGTGTACTGTCACCTGCTATATTCTCTATCGTACCGTTCTAATGCTACGGTAAGGACAAAAAAGGTTTCATTTTCTTTTTTTTCAGATGCTGCAACTGCCACTTTGTAACACCACAAGTACCACCGAAATTATGACATTTCATCCGCCCAGGATTGCCAACCTTAATCCCCATTTCCCGTGCAGCCAGCCCTGTGCCTAGCCCTATTTCCAAACACAAATTACAGGTAAGATAAGCGTTTGTGGGGAGGTAGTATAATGGAGTATTAGGAGAGACGAGAGACTGACGGTCCTACGACTATTGAATTCACTTACTCTGTGACAGGCACTTAGTTTTGAAAACATTTGGGCAATTACGAGTACTTACACAACTTGAATCAAGATGCCACTTAAGTTTCAGGAAAACAAACTTACTGTTAACCCCCACCCACCAGCCTCAAAAGCAGTAAAAAACACATATGCTAAGATAAAGTTTAAAGTATATTTATATATCCCTAACATAAATAATCTCCCGCAAGACCCAACCCACCCACCCTCCCAAACCCCAACTAACGTCCGTGAAAACGAAATTCAAAAATGCAGAAAACCAAACTCCCAATTCCCACCCCCCAGAAGTCTTTTAAAAAGGGGCAAGGGACAGTCTCCTCCTACTGCTGGCTGCTGTTGACTTTTCGGGCCAGGTCGGCATGCTCCTTGCGGAGGGTCTCGAGCAGGGTTTTGGTGTTGAGGAGCTCCTGCTCGAGGTAGGACACCCTCACTGAAAGGCGGTGCATGCGTGCCTTGCACCTGCTGTGGGGGGCAGCTGATTTCTTTGCTGCTCGGCGGTGGCTGCGGTACCCCAGCTCCGTACCGCTGTAGACCTGCTGCGCTGACTGGCTGACCCAGGGAGCGCGGAGGAGGATGCAGGTGTCGCCGTGGATGTTGTCGACGTACTCTGCATGTCCTCCTCCGTTGCCGGGCCCTTTTAGCCAGCTCCTTCCGTGTTGGTTTGGAAGGAGCATCTATATGAAGAAAGAAAGACATAGTCTGTAACCAATGCTCTTTAAGATTAACACAAAATGATTCAGCAGAAAGTTGTGTCACAGTAGAACTAGCAACTTGAAAGCGCAGTACATAACTATTGTGGCCAGTATCTATCTAACCTCCCACTTCTTCATCCTTGCTCTAACATTAGTGGGAGTTTAAAGAATCAATTCTACGAGCACTATGGACTCACTCCATTAGAGTCGACTATGACAGTACACCAGTCTTATTCTTCTTCTTCTCTCTTGTTTAGCAAAATTGGTACGTTAACTTCTGCAAGCTGGCATAATGCCAGCGCAGTCAACTTGCACCCGAGAAAAACAGACGCCCGCCACGATGAGACCGACTTGCGTTACTGTACCAGTCCAGTACATGCAGGTGGTGATGGTTTTACTTTTCTATTACGGGTGGCACTGAGAATACTCTGTTACAAGGGCTACTGCTTAATTAATTTAACATTCACCCTACAGTGCCAATGAATACTAAAAAAGGAAAATGAAGAAGATAAATAATCTGATTATCTATCACTGCACATGGTGTGTATTTGCTTACATATGGGATGACTTTAGGTGTTTTCCTTTTTATTGAGTGAACAGTGATACATCCACACATGAATGACCGAGTTCTACTAAACTTATTAACAGAGGTAGTGAGTGGCCATCGTAATAGCCGGATATATGCTGTGCTTGCAATACAAACTACTGCTACTATTCATGGTAGTATTCGGACAAATTTACAACTTCTTTTCCTTGCCTTTTCTACACTGGGACGGACGTGCGGGTGCGGTGTTACATGCTCTTCAAAGTAACACTTAGTTCATCCAGTGACCTTCTACTCTCTCTAGATACACATATGCTATCTAAGAGTCAGATAGTACCATGATCCAGGCATCCATCCATTCAAACTATATGTCAATCATTCTTCTTCATGTCTCATCTGGACAAACCTTACGTTTTCTCACGGGAAAACAACCTTTTCATTTTATTTGGGAAACCGCAAGCCATACATCCGTGCTTGACTTGCATTTGAATTTCAACCAAAGCATATATTGCGCACACATACAGTTTCTGTTTCACCCACCCTGGCTGTTCTCCTTCCACCCATCCTTGCTTCATCCTTCACCCAGCCATGCATCATATTCCTTCCCAGCCACCTCGGGCACCAATCAAACATGTATCATTCTTCTTTGTCAATCATCATTACTTTTAACTTGCTCGTCCTTCCATACTTACTTACACCCTTTTTTCGCTTTTCGTTCATCCCATCCATCAAGTTCATCTCAGATCTGATTTGGATTCTCGAAAAAAAAATTCACCGCTGAGTTGAAGTAAATTTAGAGGAGGCTACTACCTGGTTGATAAAAACTTTGTTCTAAATTTGAAAGTCTGCTTAACAGTATAGTAACTTAACTGTAGAACATATATACTACACCCGTGCAGAGGGCACACTATGCGTCTGCAATCTCAATAAGTAAGGAATATAAGAGCTTACCACTGCCCGCCACTACCGTGGCAACCCGCACAATGTGGAGAAGCATGGCTCAGTGGTTAGAGGCGGCAGACCCAGAAGCTGAGATCGGCTGTGGACCAGAGTTCGATTCCCCGCCTCGGCGGGTCTCGGGCTCAAAAATTCCACGGACTCGACAATTCTCGCTCCGGTGCCTACTCGACTCACGGGGTCACACTCTGCGACTCTGGGCAATAGCTTGCTTAATCTCCACTACGGCCCCTCGCGGCGGGATGCCTGGCTTTCACCTTGTGGATACCCTGCCGGGGTATCTCACAGGGGAATACCAGGACGGGTTCCCTAAGCAAGCGCCTTGATACCTTCGGGTGATACGTGCGCTATATAAGTCGCAATACATACATTTACACAGCAGTTTCGTCCGGCACTTGCACCGCCTCCTCCCCAGAAGTGTCCTCCTCCACCTCCGCGTTGGGCCCAGCACCAGATGTTCCACCTACAAAGTACATTTAAGAATGTTAGATGTCATAGACATACACCACTCACTAGTATTTTGTCTAGGAATGAAGAAATGTGAATACAGAAACCAATCTAATAATTTGTGACTGTCCACTCTAAAGTAAAAATGTCCCTTTTTCCAGGGAAGGGTGTTGTCTTGCTGCACTTTTTGGCACAACTGATGAATGCTTGCTTTTTAACACGCACCATTTTTCTCATAACAGACAGAAGCTTCCCTTCTAAGAACAAATCATCATCACTAGGATGGAGTGACCAACGATTCAGCACCAAAAAGAAAAATTAAAGTTCAAACCAGGTGAGGGCTCGGCTCGCCCACAATAAATGTGTGAAATAAATCACTAAGCACTTTTCCATTTTTAATCAACCGTTTATGTTTTATGACAAGCTTGATTTTAATAAATATTTTTACTTTTAATAAAGCTTTAAAACTTAAATAGACTCTGTGGTTTTTGGTCAAGAGTGAATGAGCAGAAGGTTTTGCAATTTCCAAGCATGAGTCTGTGCCTCTTGTCCTGCGTTGGATAATCATCATTGGGGATCAATCATCGATGAATTCAGGAGCTAAATGACTCTGCCACACTATCTAGTCAGTAAGGAGATTGGGGGTTCTTCAAAGTCTGATATCACTGAGGTATGTGGAAAGTCTACCTGCGCCTATTATAATTGATCAACAATGCACTATTTAGTGTCCATAGTTCTGTTTGTGCAGATTTGTCCCTGCAACAGTAGTAGTATGGATTGTCCTCCTATCGAAACCAAAAGTAAAGTAGTATCTTATTCTTTCTTGGTGGTCATTCACCTTTTTATTGTTGGTAATTGTCAAAGCATAAACATTTAGAATACTTGAAAAGACATTATGGACAATCCCAGAGGACTGCACTCAGTGCATAGAGCTATTGCTGACTAGAATGGGAGTTTCGTTTAACACCTTTTGCCAAATGTGCAATCTTAGTTAGCTACACAGACAGACTAATAAGAATAATCTAGTAATACCACAGGGAGTCATAGTAGTGGCAGGATTAGAATTTAGATACTGTCTACAAGAAGATCAAAGACGATTTAGAAAAAATCGAATGAGGAACGCTAGGAAAAAATAGGTACTCTATTTTAAATTAAAACTTACCGGGGCCAGCAAAGGAGCCCTCGCCTGACCGATCCTGGCCTTGAACAGCAGCAGCATCCGATAACCCCTCCTCCTCTGTCCTCTTGCCCCTGGGGGGAGCTGATGTACAACATGAAGAAAGAAAGACCCGAAAACATGGATGATTGTTGTCAACCAAATCAAACATTTCAAAAGAACAATAACAACAATAACAACATATTTTGGCAAAATAGCAAATAGACAACTATTCCACGGGATATATTGACCTATCTCATGTGGTCTACTACAATATTAGTATTGCTTGATTTGCGGGCCGTCGACTTGGAAAGTTATGTAACTCACTAAACAAACTACTAAAAAGGTTCGCCTAGGACTGGCAGGCAGCAGTCCGCAGCACACGAAGTGACAGACAAACTCCATCGTGATTGCAGATCAGCGACAACACTAAAATGTTTCCTACTACATTAACCAGTCATTAAAATACTCAAACTATCAATCCACCACCACTATTTCTTCTTATTGCCAGGTGTACAAAGGAAGGACTGGACTTGAGTCTGTAGGGGCAGATTTACAAGCCCCTTTGTGACGCAGCGGCAGAACAAAATAGGCGCCATGGTGCGGCGTATATTAACAACGTGATGCATATGGGAGATGCATCACGTTGTAAAACCCTGCGCCTCAGGGGGCGTTCCGGCGCAAGGGAGGGCATTCCTGCGCAGGAACGCATCCTAAAAGTAGCTGAGGGAAATCTACAAGATTTCCATCAGTCACTTTTAGGACAATAATGTGTGACTCAAACCCTGCGCCTGCTTGAAGCAGACGTATGGCTTCACGCAGCACTGGGGAGATAGGGCACCCCAGAGCACTGCTGGAGCTGCGCCATCGTTGCGACGCAACTCCAGCAATGCGCCGCCTTTACGGCACAGATGCGTAACGCTTCGGTGACATTTTGGGCCCATGGTGCACCGCATTGTAAATACGACGCACCATGGGTGGTGGTGGCGTGGCGCACAATTACTGGCGCATCCCTGCTACTTTGCAGGGATGGGCCAGTAATTGAAAATCTGACCTTTAGTGTCTAGCATTACGCAGTTCTTTAAACTACACTCATACATAATTTTTCAGGCCAATGAAATGAACACAAAATCGAAAACAAATAAGCATAGTAGCAACGCTACTGAGAAGGAGAGCAGTGCACCTGAAATGCACAGAAGACTTTGAAATATAATTTACCTACAATGTAATCGGCAGCATTATTGCTCTTGGTAAAAAACAAAAATTTGCACTATAATAACACACAGAGCAGGAGAAAACAGAGTAGTGATGAAATAGCTAGAAATAGCTACTACTACTCACCAAGCCCGGGGATCTCGAGGCCGATCAGGCCGAGCAAGTCGCGTTCCCGGTCCAGGAGATCCGTCCAACGGTGGGTGGCCTGGTTGTAGGTGCGCCGGACCCGAGAGTGTTGAAACATGGCCCGGCACACCTTCTCCCACCGCTTCCGGCGCTCCCGGAGCCCGTAGCCGCTAGCGATCTTGCCGCCTGCCATGATGGTCCTGGGGAGGCGGCGCTGGACATAAAACACTAGTGTGGCCACCTCCTCCGCGCTAAAGATCTCCCGGGCTATGACTTGCTCCCCCCTCAAACGCCCACACAGGAGCCGGGCACGGGGTGCAGGACCCTTCCCCTTCTCAGGCTGCTTCCCGGCTCCCTTTACCATGGTCTGGGCAGAAAGTAAGGTAAATAAGAAATAAGAAATAGAATAGGGAAGAAGAAAAGAAAAGAGTTTAAAAAAGTAGTTTAAAATTAACCAAAAGTAGCAGAAAACACAAAAATATAGAGCTAGAAAAATAGAGGGATAGATAATAAGTAAAATAGATTAAAAAAAACTTCAAACAAGCAAAGGATGGCAGAGACTGACAGAGGATACAGAAAGCATGCCAGAACCATAGCAATGAATGAAAAACAAGATGGCCGCGCCCGTTCACGACCACGTGGGTAAGTTCGTGCGAGATTTCCCCCGCGATCACACGCGAACTTGTACTAGCGAGCCGCACACTTTGCGAGATTACACATAGCGCCCGGAAATGGAAATACGTCACGCAAACAAGATGGCCGCGCCCATGTACGACCGCTAGAGTAACTTCGCAACGTTGCGCTACAAGCGGCTTGCGAAAACGCAAAAAATCACGCGAACTAACATGCCGCAAAAAAACAAATCGTATATTCGCACGAATTCGTGGCTTCCGAATTTCAATCTCGCGCGAATTTGCGCCCCACGATTCGTGCGAAATTGCAGAAAAAGGATTTTTGCAAAACTGAAAGCACTCAGCAGGTGCAAAAGTTCAATCTTATCATTAGTAACCATTCCCTGTAGTGCTTCCTGAGGGGCCCCTCCAGAGTTCAGTTGCCTACTTGCAACTATTCTATGACCCTGCTCTGACCCTCACAGTAGGCTCAGAGAATAGCTACAAGTATGCCACAAAGGTCCTGTTAAAAAAAATTACACTGCAACAGAAAGCAATTACAGATAAGGAAGCAGGTGCCAGACTGGAAGTTCAAATTCAGTGACACATTAATCAGCCCCTAATTCATTCATGTCAGTTGAGGCAGGGCAGGTGTGCTAACGAATTTTACAAAACTGAAAGCACTTAGCAGGTGCAAAAGTTCAAGCTCATCATTAATGAGGAAGCACTTACAGCTAAGGAAGCAGGTGCCAGCTCAAATTCAGTGACACATTCATCAGCCCCAAATTAATTCATGTCAGTTGAGGCAGGGCAGGTGTGCTTTTCCCCCCATAATCTACAGTGATGAACCAGAGGGTGGCATGGGTGAGCCAGAGGGTGGCAGTGGTGATACAGAGGGTGGCAGGGGTGAAAAAGAGGGTGCTGTGATGAACCAGACGTAGAAACAACATGGTCGCGACCGTTGCTACCCAACAAGTAAGTTCGCGTTTGCGAACTGGTAAAAAACCCTCGCGAAATGGCAGAAACACTTGCGAACACAAAAAAAAATCCGCAAAATTCGCGAGAGTTTGCGGATTTTGCGGATTGCGAATCCGTAAATATGCAATTTCACGAATTGCGAATTCGCAAAATTCACCCATACTTACTTTCCACCTCAGATACACCAACAACCTCTCTCAACCACAATCTATCTCTACCTTTTATTCTTGCATCCCAAAACCTCGGCACCCTCTCCTCTCCCTGCCCTCTCTCGCCAATTGCACTGCCTCCTGTGTCCATCAAGCCACCTAACATACCTTGCTCAGCCCTACTCTCTCTTAAAAACAAATTAGGATTTCTCATCTCCTCTATCTCCCATCTTGAAGCTACTATCTCACTCTTAAGCACTAAAATATACACCTTTCCAAACAACACAATTCCCTTGGCAAATACTCACTTCCCCAAACTCCGGAGGAGTACCTTGCTCCTGCACCCCAAAAAAACAATCACAATGTGTCTTCAGCAGACATTGCTAACTTTCTGGCTAGTTACAGAACTTCTAACGCCACCCCCCTTCCACTTTCCTCTAGAAGTAAGTCTACTTTGTGCACTATTCTGATCATCTCTTTTGTCAGAACTAATCACCAGCCTCATTCTTCCCTTGCACCCTCTTACAAGAACATTATCCCTATCACCCTTAAAAGCCCAAATGCCCCGTCACTAAAACAGTCTCATCAGAGTTGCGCTGTTTGCTCCACAACTGCAGATCTGCAATTAAACACAAACTAGAAATTTCTGACGCATCATTCTTCACAATCTTGACATTCTCTTCCTCACTTAGACCTGGTTCAACAACACCTCTCTGTTACGCACCGACTATTCTATCTTTAGAAATGACAGAACAGACAAAGTTGGGGGAGGTGTTGCAATCATCTTCAGAAACTCCCTTCAACTTACGGCTTTTCCTAAAACCTCCTTCCGTACATTTGAATGCCTGTCACTTGAGCTTCAAGTGCAACACTGCTCCCCTTTCCGATTTCATGCCATTTATCACCCGCCTGGTGATTGCTCTTCTTTTTAAGAGGAACTCACCGGCTTCATCAGCGACCAATACTCTCAAAGCACAGAGAGATTTTCCTGGGAGACTTTAATCTTCACTGGGGCTCTTTGGAAGACTCTGCTGCCAATAGGCTTGCCACTTTTCTCTCAGCAAATGATCTTATCCAACACTGCACTGAACCAACACACTCTAAGGGCTCAATTCTAGACCTTGTTATATTTAAAGCAGACATGCTTTCTATTGCTTTCCCTATTCAAGTAGACGGGAAACATCCTTTACAACGCAACTTTTACCACGCAGTGCCTTTACGATGCAACTTTTACAACGCAAACCATTACAACGCATTCCGCTGGGGGCGCTCTAGGATAGGGAATAGATTTAATTTACTATCCAACACCTTCCCTACTATCTCCGGGGACTGGAGTTGGAATAGTAAATTAAACTATTCACTATCCAGCACCCCAAAGCGCTATGCGTTGTAAAGGCATGCGTTGTAAAAACCGCGTTATAAAGGCATACGTGGTAAACGCATGCGTTTTAATGTCATACATCCCAAGTAGACTGGTCTGACCACTTCGTCATCCCCTTCTCTCTTCACCTATCACAGTCTATAACTCTTGGCCAACCTAAAATGACTACTACCTGGTTTTGTAACACCAAAAATATTGACTTTGACACTCTTTGTGATTCTGCTATGCTATCACTTCCAAGGTTAGATCATAACTTGGATTTTAACGATCTTACTTCCCAATGCCTCTCAGTCCTTGCAGTCGAAATTGATAATGTCACTCCACTTCAAAGCAAAAGGAAAATGCCTATTCCTTCAGTACCATGGTTCAATAAATCCCTTTATGAAGAAAGGAAGAACCTGAGAATCCTGAAGAAACAATGGAGAAAATCTCCATTCACCACTAATCTTTCTACTCTAAGTTTAGCAAGATCAAAATGCCACAAACACATCTTCCATGAAAAAGCATCACACTTCAGAACCCTCCACGACTCAGCCAAAAACAGACCCAAAAAACTATTTGACCTCATCAAAAATCCAACCTGCTGTCCCTCAGCCACCAAGCCTGATGATTCTCCAAAGAAAGCAGCAGAATTTGCTATATTCTTTGATGAGAAAGTTAAATCACTGGTGGATTAGGTCATTCATTCCTAGTGACATTGCCATTGATTTCTACACCCATACTCTTTCCTATTGTAACAGTCTGGTTAACCTCTTTCTCAGCCAAGGCTCCCTTCATGTTGCCCTTAAAACAGTACAGGTTATAGCACTTCTTAAAAAACATTCCACTGATGCAAACGACCTAAACAACTTCCACCCCATCACTAACCTCCCTTTTCTTGCGAAAATCACAGAAAAATGTGTAGCGAAACAACTTTCCCTACATATTAAGGATAATAATCTTCTTGCCAATTTTCTTTCCGGTTTCATTCAAAACTGCAGCACCGAAACAGCCCTGCTGCAAGTGATCGTCGATGCGCTGCGTGTACTCGATGTGGGGGAGTCTTGTCTTCTGATTCTTTTAGACCTTTCTGCAGCCTTTGACACTGTTAATCACAACACTCTCCTTAACACTCTTCAACAGAGAATTGGCTTGGAAGGCACAGTGCTTAAATGGTTTGCCTCATTCCCCTTGGACAGATCTCAAATCATCAAAATAGCGAACAGTCTTTCGTCTTCATTGGTAGTAGGTCAAGGCATCCCTCAAGGTTCTATCCTTGCACCCACTTTGTTCAATCTTTATTTGGAACCATTGGGAAATCTCCTAAGTAAATCTGGGATCCTTTACCATCTTTATGCAGATGACACTCAAATCTGCCTTAAGGTGTCTTCCGCACACAATATCTCAATCCTCAACTCTACTCTCAACTCTATTCAAAACTGGATGTTAGCTCATCAACTCATTCTGAATCTTTCCAAAACTGAATTCCTCCTTCTCTCTACCTCACTCTCTCCAAAAGAAGTAACAACATCACACCCATTTTGTCTTCTCTTCGATGGCTTCTCATCTAGGAAAGATCAATCTACAAGACTGCCTGTATCACCCACAAAGCCTTGCACAGTTCCTCCCCTCGATACCTGGTGAATACAATTAAAATCTCTGTAGGTTCTAGACCTTCTCATAATGCAGAAAATGTACTGCTTGAGCCCCTCCACCTTCAAAAGGGAAAGATTGATGGCTCAATCCTCCTCAGGCAATGCGGTTAGAATCTGAAACTTGCTTCCTCCACTACTCCATGCCATCACCTCTACCCGGGCCTTCAAAACTGACCTCAAATCTCTTCTCTTCCAAAGACACTTCCGGAACTAATACATCCCTTTTCATGTCCCTCAAGGAAGTTCTTTCAATATTGTAAATTCGTAATCTATGCCTGTACGATCTTCATCCTAATTTGTTTTTTTGTTTTTTGTGTGACTGACATCTATTGTTTTATTTTACTTTTTCTTCTTTCTTGTTTGTATCTGTAACGTGTAAATATGTATGTGAAATTCTCCTCATGTAACGTACTTGGTTCTATTGTGAAGTGCTCTAACACTATTGGGTAAAGTCTGCGCTATATAAAAATGCATTACATAAATAAATAAAAATAAATAAATTAAATCTGTGCACTACGAAGACAATCCTTTGAAGTATGCCTACATCAAAGACAGAAAGGGGTATAAGTATTGGACCTGTATCCAGGGGCGGTTCCTGTATGTAGGCATTGGGGGCGGAGCCTTCTAGTCTTGGAGGAAGGAGAAGAAGGAGACTTTAAGACTGGTCTGAGGCACTCATACTGCCCAGTCTGTAAGAAGTAGTGCACTACAGCAGCACACAAACACACACTGCGCATGTGAGGTGGACGACTTCAATATCACCCAAATACAACATGTGCAATGTGTGTTTGTGAGGCAGAGGTGAGGGCAGTCGGGCACTGCCTAAAGCAGCAGTATTTCCAAGGCTTTGGTAGAGTAATCAGCATACCCGGATCTGCTAAATAGGTTATGTCCTTCCAGAATCCTGCCTTCTCTTCTGACTGGCTGACCCTTGATACTGTCAGCCTATGAGAATAGGAAGCAGGATTATGGAGGGGCAAAGTATTTCATGTGTACCTAAGTTCTTAACCTTTGCTGTGGCCTTTTGCCTCCTGGTCACCCTTCAGCCTCTGCAACTCTTTTCACTCGGGCCGGCTTATCGGCTTCTGACTCACCTGCATCGAAGCTGGGAGCATTCGGTGACGTGTGGTGTGCTGGGCCCGAGATTCCCTCCTTCCTTCACCAGCTGCAGCTGAGAGACACCTCTCAGAGGAACGCCATTAGACCTGTTAGCTGAACGCGTGAGTACTAGTACCTTTGCCTCCTCTGTCAAGCTACATTAGAGTTCTGAGTCTCTACCTGACGTCATCATCTTTCATGGTTTGCCATAGCTCCTTATTCCCCCCCTCCGGCCTCTAACATCTCCCTTTGGAACCCTTATCTGCTCTTATTTCACAACTCCCCTCATCACTGCCGTTCTTATTCACACTGCTAGGTGAGGCCTAGAGCTGTGTGGCCCCTTGGCCAGCCCTGGGCCCACAGCTGGAAGCTGCTCTTGGCAACCTTGAGCCACAAACTGTAATTGAAAAAACCCTGTCTGCACATTGGGAGAGGTAAGTAGTCTGGGTGTTAAATATGTCAAGTGAATGTGTCTTTAAATATGTGCGTGCCAGAGTGCATTGCAAGCATGCAAGTGCGAATCTTAGCTGTCGTGTGCAGGCCTTTTGAATTGCTTATCTGGTGGGAGCTATTGGTAGAGGAGAGTGAAAAACACTTTTCATTTTAAATGAATGAATGTTAAAGGTAAAGCAAAAAATGTTCTCATGACAGAATAGAGCAGGAAAAAGGACATTTTCACGCCAATTCTTTTTTTAAAAGTTGCTGGGAGAAGCCAAAGGAAGCCAGCTAGGATTGTTGTTTATGGCTCTCCACTTTCAGAGTTCACAAGCATAATGTATGAGAGGCAAACAGATATCAATATCAATTTAGTGGCTGATTTGTACAAAGTAAAGCCTTAAAAAGTGGATAAATTGTGGCTACCCCACTCCAAAGTGTTTGATCTTAGGCAAATAATTTATTTCACTCATCTTCATTTTACTTCACTATCGCACATGAAAGAAGCTTCAAATATGTCATTTAGAATGCAAGTTGTACATAAACATTTTGGGGCCGAATCACAGAACTAATCTGAGATAAAATCCTATACTTACTACTTTTGGTATTCATAGAAGGCATTTAGTAGTAGTAAAGTCAGGACTCCTAACTTTAATACTACTAAACTGAGACAAAATCCTACCTTTATGACTTTCAATATTCACAAAAGGCATTTAGTAGTAGTAAAGTTAGGATTCCTAGGTGCGAATGGGTACATATTGGCTTGCCTTTCTCATGCCTTCATTGCTACGGCGGCATGGCCGCACAGCGGCCTCCATTCAGCAGCCCTGGGAAGAGGGAAAGGCTGTCCGGGTGTAAGGAGGACAGGTACTGGGTGGGGAGGCAGGGACTGGAGCGAACCGTTCAACAGTGGGGAAAGGAGGGGGAGAGCAGCGAGGTGGGGGCAGGAAGCGTGAGAAAATAGGGGGTACAGAGAGAAAAAAGAACGGGGCAGAAATGAAAATAAAGGCCACAGAGAAAGATTGAAAATGGATCAGAAGTTTGAATAGGGGCAATAGGAGAGTTAAGAAAACAGAGCAGAAGAGTAGATAAGGGAACAGAGAGAGAGGAGGAAATGGAGCAGAAATGAAAATAAAGGGGACAGAAAAAGATAGGAAATTAAAGACAAATGGAGCAGATGTCAAAATAAAGGGCACAGAGTAATATGAGAGAGATAAGAAAATGGAGCAGGAGTGTGAATAAAGGGCACAGAGAAATATAAGACAGATAAAAAAACGGAGCTGAAGTGAAATGAAGGGCAAAGAGAGAGATAAGAAACAGAAGGTGCAGTTGCTGCAACAGAACTTGTGGGACCGGGCTCGAACTGCTGCTGCTCTGCTGGAGGGCCAGGAGCTGTGCTGTGGCAGTGGCGTGGGATTGGTTGACAAGACCAGGCATCGCTTATGTTTTCTGACGCTTCCCTCCTGTATGGCTGTTTTTTGTCTCCTATTTTTCTGCATCAAACGTACTTTGTGCTAAAATCAATGCATTCATAGAGTTCTTTCGCCTAAACTTGCTTAAACCTTTACAAAGTGATATCTATGTTTATGTATGTTGGATTTTTGTCATTTTGGTCTTGTTTGGGTTAGATAAGGATTGGTTATTTTCTAAACTGGTGTAGTACCAATTTGGTGCGCTTTCACTGTGTTACTGTCTGTTTTATGTACAAATACTTTACACATTGCTTCTGAGAATGCTCGTGCCAAGCAACAAAGGGGGGCGGGGGCCGGGGTTATCTTGGGTGTGTATTTCTCTTACCCTGACTAGAATAAGGGTCCCTACTCGGACAGAGTGTGAGCCACTGCCAACTAGAGAACTCCATTTCTAACAATAGTGAATACATTTATTATAATTCAGCTAAATGTATGGGTGTCTCTCATTAAAAAAAGTAGACATCCACTTATTAAAAAATGCGCGCATTTGATACTGGTAAACACACCTTGAGTATATACATTTCATATGAAAGGGCTGGGCACTAATCTATGGTGTTCCACATGTCTCTGCATACCTGCTGACATTGGAATCACTGTTGGTTAAACTCCCTTATTGGATATACTGAAGTCATAGTGGTCATGTCATTCTCAGTAAGTATCATAAGTAAAGTTCATGAAACATTATTTCTCAAAGGTGCCAGGACAAAACATGTCAACCAAAGTCTACTTACTCCAAATTCATGCAACTCAATTTCAATATAAATTATGTTTTCAATAAAATCAATGCTTGTAGTTCTTTTTTAAAACAGAGATTGTAGCTATTGGCAGTATATAGTCTTTGCGTGTTTAAAATGTGCAGGAGCCATCTTCATTTGTGGGTAGTGCAGCCTGATTACTGTTTACATTGTGATTGTAGGTGCCATCTTTGAAAAGGGCAATCTATCATGAGGAAGCACCCGAGATGTTGCTGCAAATTCCAAATCCTTGTCACCATAGACCTGGGGTCTTCCAACTGTGGGGTGCAAGCTCCAGGGGGGCCTTGGAGTGATAGAAAGGGGGTCGCTCCCTATTATTATTTACATTTGTAGTGTGCTTGTTTCCAAAAGGTATCCTGGGGCTAATAACCATCTTCTGTCTGATGTCAAATGATAAACACACAGTAGGGGAAGGAGAACCAGAAAAATGGGGTAACCTAAAGAGCTTAGAGCCAGGTTTTTATATCTTCCTCAAATATTATAGATTGGTAAAAGTGAAGCACAGGAGGGTGCAAGCTCCATAACTGTGCGGTCTGCACCAAAACAGCGAGACCAACAATTAACAATTAGTGCCTTGCTGAATTAGGGAACAATAAGCAGATTGGCACAGGCCGAGAGGAGCATATGGATCGGTTTATACTATAAACCGACCAGTATGCACGGTGAGGAGAGATGAGAGGGTGAAAGGAGACGGGGTGAGTGAGGACAGCAAGGAAGTGAGAGAGTTTAATTTAAGAGGTCAGGGTTGAGTAGAAATGTGAAGTGCCAAAGGGCAGGGTGGAAACACAAGAGGAGAGGTGAGTGTCAGCGAAAGGTGAGGGTACAGAGTAGGGCTACTGTTAAACTGTGAGGGAAAAGAGCTGAGAGATGATATGTGACCTAAAAAGAGAATTTGTTGCACCATGGTTGAGGGACAACACAGATAGGGAAAGAGAGGGAATAGAGAGGTGGATGCTGAGCAGTGCTTAATTTGTAATAAAACATGTGCCAGGGCCCTCACCAGTAGGCCACAGCAACTTTAACCACCCACCTATTGCCTTACCAGTGCGGCCAATGACTATATCTATGCAACTACCAACCATAACGTTCATAGAAGTGTGACTATCCAGACTATTTCAAGCCCCCAAAGCTATAAGAATGGCATGGGTGTCAGGAGAGTCTTGTTTTAATGTATATTGAATTAATAAACAGCTGTTGTTCTGCTCATCTCTAAATTACACAGATAGAGCCACCATGTGGCAGAGTGTTACAGTACCAGTGGGCACAATTAGGTGCTGGTACGGAGCACCGAAAACCACCTGCTTAAATTAAGCACTGGTGCTGAGGTAACAGGGAAGAGGGACGTTGGTTCAAGAAGGTGAGGAAGAATAAAGGGGAGATGTGAAAGATGAACAGAGAGGTGTAAGATACAAATAGACAGAAATTTGAAGGGAGAGACTTGAGTTGAATGAGAAGTACTGATGGGCAGAAAGGTGACAGGGCCAGAGAAGCCATGAGATAAATGCAGGAGACAGTTAGAGATGAGGCAGTGAAAAGACAGAATGGCAAGAGGTGATTAAAAGTGAAGTGAGAGGTTGAATAGGGAGAGTATAGAAGTTGTAAAACGGGGTAAAAGAGAATGGCCTGCAAAGGGAGAGAGGGATCCGGCGTTGGGAGAGGAGACAGGGATGGAAGGGAAGGGGTGGTGAGAGGAAAGAGGCATGGGTAAACTGCTTAACTCTGCACAAGACCACCAGGGTTTTAAGGGACCCTGCTGCTCTCGGCCAGGGCCAGGTGAACTTCTAATGTGGCAACATGTATTCCTGTGGAGTGGAAGGCCCCTTAACAAAGGTTGACTAGATATCTTTGTTGTTTATTGCTGTATTTTGGTTATAAACTGATACTGATGAGGTGAAATCTTTCCTCAGTGTTACTGTGTGCAAAAAACGTCAACATAATGAAGCAATGCTATCCCAAAATATACGGCATCACATATCATTATTTACATTTTCTCACCACATAATTTAGTCGAGCCTGCCACGTAATTTGGTCTTCTCCTGCCTCATAATTCCAGTAGCCCTGCCTATAGGTTTAGAATTTTTTGTCAGGAGGGCTTCCTTACACCTGAACATGTTGCCGGGGGTCTCAGCATCGAAAAGTTTGAAGACCTCTGCCATAGACTAATTTGTGCTACTTGTGCTTTATGGTCCATCCATTTGCATTATAACTTGAAGAAAAAATATGAGAAGTTGGGAGGTATGTGCACCAAAAGTGATATTTATTAGATTCCCCCAGCCTCACTCTTAGCCAGGTTGTCAGACTTGGTGAAACTTTTCTTTCTATCTTGACAGCCTAGTTTTTGTAAAAGACAAATGACTCTAATACGTTTCTCCTATATCTAATAAGTCTCTTAAAGTCTGTTCATTTCTTGTCTGCATCTTGTGGAGGGCTTTATAGATTTTAGAAAGTAGATAGCACATTTTAGGCAATTCAGTTTTTTACAAAATGCCATCAAAATCCTATGATTCATGGTCTAGCTCAGTAATAATATATTTTGTGTGCCTTGGTATAATAAAGGATGATAACTGAAAAAGGATGATGAAAGAAAACCATAACAGTAACAGGTTTTTCAAAGGAAGGGGTGTTTTTGTGTAAATGCAACACAAGCATCTATTGCTAGCACATACACACAGAGAAAGGCAACATTAAAAAGAGAAGTATGCATAAAATGTAAAACTCCAATTGTAAACCGCATTCCTCCACAGAGTATATGTTGGAGTTTTGCAGGAAAGTATCCACTGGATTGGATGCGCTAGGTGATTTTTTCAAGTGTCCGGGGCTATATGCAGTTTGCCAATGGGAAATCGGCTCTTTCAGCATTAATTTGAGCCGGTGGTTTCAGGTGGGACCCACTGACACTCATTTTCTTCCTCAGAATTTGACCCAGAGCAAGAGCGAGAAAAACACCACAGGGGGTAAGAAGGTGGAAGAGAAAGACTAAAGAACAGAGGGAAAAAAAGGTGTTTTTTTAAAGAGGCATGAGGTGAAAACAAGACTATGAAGCCTTGACATTTAACACCCTGACCTTCGACAGCACAAACAGCGGCCTTCTGAGCCACATTTTGAGTCTTGCTCTTATTTCTTTTGTTTTGATTTTACAAATTAAGGACTGCTTTTACCCATCCAGGCATCATAAGCATTGGTGACTGTATCCACACTTAACACACCTGTCTAAACGTGTGCTACCTTTGGCCCCTGAATAGAAATACATTCAGAACCAGAATGAAGCACCTAGATCCATTTAGGTCTGCCTATCTTCCATTTGGGACCATTGCTCTGTTTGTATACCCCTCTTGTACATTGCGTGACATCTGACATGTTTAAATTCCTGTTCAAAGACTCTGACATGGCTGCAATCCTGGTTCAAACGCTACACATCAGAAGGACTAAAAAGTGTCACAGGTCTAGGATCTGGGGCCTATTATGAGGGAACTGGTCAGAGTGGTGGGTATGTGTCTGCATGTGTATACTTGCCACTGCCTTTATGCTGTGTCTGGGTGTGTGCAAATCTGTGAATGTGTGCGCGCGTCTGTGTATTTGATGGCCTTTTGCTGATATATTTTCGCCACAATGTCTGACATCTTGTGCCCCAAACCACTAATGCATGCGTAACAGAATAGTTTTGATTTAATATACACAGAGAAAACAATTGGTGTAATACCAGAAGAAATTAATGACATTTATAGAACAAGGGACAATAGATATCCTTCTCCATAACATGTCTGTGATCTGAGCCTGTAAGTTCGGTGTAACCTCTCAAGATTCTTTCATGCCTTCAATTATTGTACCATCCATTCACTTGTTCATCTCTGAACCCTTCCACGCACCCCCCTCACCAATGAATAATACATGCACCCAGTCACTCATCCATCCATGAACACATTTACCAAACAGCCAATTCATATATGAGCCAGATCTAATTGCTTTGCCAATGCTTATTGTGTTTCTTCCCAAAGAAAAACGTTGCGCACTGCTGAAACCCATTTCCCTCTTCTCCACGAAATACATGACTGCTTCCTACCCGTTTCCTTGTACTTTTATCCTTGCAAGAAGATTTGGGGATGTTTCTAGGGTGAGAAACTATTTCAAAATTGATTGTGATTACCTATAAACCCAGAATAAATCCCATAGGCATGACTTTAAACCTGGATTTGAATTCACGAGGCCGGAAGGCCTAGTATTTCTGCTTCTGTAAATCAGGAGTGGGAATTTAGGTGGGAACTTACCATCACAAATATTTCTGTGTGCCTAAATCAGTCATCATGTGGCATTTGGCAAAAAACACTTCACAATATATCTATAAACGGAACCTTTTTTACCTTGAAAATCATCAGGCTTGATACCTGGATTTGGATTTTTTTTTTGCGGTTTTATATAGTGCGATTTCGACCCAAAGGTATTGAAGCACTTTACATGAGCACAAGGTACATTACACAAGAACACGTGCATTTTGTGATAGAAAAGGGGAGATTAAGTGATTTACACAGAATCACAGGATGTTGAGCCGACACCGAAAGCTTGAACCTGGTTCCCCAGCTCCAAAGTCAGCAGCAATGGCGGTAAGGCCATATCGATTCCCCTAATTAGATTTGAGACTCGCTAACGACAGCGGTCCAGAGGGACTGCTGCAAGTTTGGGTCATGAGGGAAACAAGCAGACCAAAACGGCTTCTCGTGCAGAGCTCACTTCCGCGATGGGGGATCCAGGGGGAGAATGGCACAAGCCGGTCTCCCCCTGGCCGGTCTCCCCCTGGGTGTTTTCGCGCAATGGAGCAGGCCACCTATTGGTATAGGTGCAGGTAGTTTTGGGCGGGAATGCACTCGTGACGGCTATGGCTAGGGTTGTCGGAAAAATTTAGGAGACACAAAGGGGCATATTACCAACAACTAGCGATAATTTTTGTCTCTAACTTGTTTAGAGACAAAAATTATCGCAGCAAATCGGCGAATTTTATCGCAGATAAACCTTGCTATTAGCAAGGTTTATCGCAAATGCGATAAAAAACAGCCGCAATGCATGAATATCGCTGAAAAGTCAGCGATATTCATGCATTATCGAGCAAATGCTCTTAGCCATGTTATCCACCTCCCATTGGATAACATGGCTAAGAACTGCTCAGGGCAGGTGTTAGCTTTTGGAGATATTCGCGCTTAGCGCGAATATCTCCAAAAGTTGGTAATAGGAGATAGCGATGTTAGCGACTGTTTCCAGTCGCTAACATCTTGGCACGCCCACTTTGCATGTCATTAGTGATAAATATCACTGACATGCAAAGCGGGGCCCAAGATGGTCGCTATCTCCTATTAGCTGTCACTAACTGGTGTTAGCGACAGCTTGGTAATAGGGAGATAATTTTATCTCCGCTTTCTTGGCTTTTAAAGCCAAAAAAGCGGAGATAAACCCCCTTGATAATATGCCCCAAAATTCTCTAAGTCAGGTAAAACTTTGTGGGTTAATTGGCTAATTCGGTACGTTAAGGTGTTCATTATGACAGGGAATGAGGACATTCATAATGCTATAAGCTTTTTATGTGAGGCAGCCAGGGAGGACTTAACAAAGCTAGCAGGGGCGGCTGGTGACATTTTACAGTGGTGGGGCGCAAACTGATTTGCAAGTGCGGGCCCCAGGCCACTCAGGCCGGCGGCGACCCCCCCCATCCCTCCCATCTACACAACACTCACAGAAATGTATTCACACACGCATACACACAAACACATCCATTCACAACACTCTCCACCAAACATTCATGCATACACGCACGCTCGCACCAAACACTTTCAAATAAAAGAAAAACACACACTCTTACCTTGCTGCCGGTCCCGGTCCGCGCCACCTCTGGGCTCTGCTCCCCACACGTCACAGGCTCACAGCGCCCCATGCCAATCCTGGCCTCAGGGGCACAGGTACCTTCTCGCCCGCAGCACGCCCATTAGGGCTCCTGATGGGCATGCGCAAGGCCGCAAAAACACAAGTGCATGGGCACGGGTAAAAATTCACCCTCGGTCCCAACGCATGCGTACTTGTGTTGCCGCCTGAACAATCATGTCAATCAATCAACATGACGCCCGCCCGCCGGTCTGACGTCATGTTGATTCATTGACATGATTGTCATGAGGAAGCTGTGGGCGGCGTCGGGCAGGGGGGGGCTACGCCCCCACGCCCCAATGGACGAACCGCGCCTGAAAGCTAGGTGTGCCAGGGGAGGCTGTAGCTGTCGCGGCGTCTTTGCCAGCTTCGGTCAAGATGAAAAATATGCCAGATAATGAGGAAGTAGTGAAAGAGTTACCGGGCAAAGAGAATGTGCTAGTGGTGCCTCCGGTGCGGTTTGCATCCTCTGCGGCCCCAGGAAAGATAATTCAGGAGAAAGAAGGTGCAGTGCAGATTCAGCGTGTTATCCCAGCACTCGTAGGGGGCGTTCCTTGGGAGGAGCAGTGAGACACAAACGAGGAGCCAGTGGGGTGGAGCCGGCAGCAGTGTTATCCCGAGGAAGAGGGAGCAGGATAAGAGTTTGGCCGCTAGGGTGCCTGAACCTCGTGGGTTGGGTGAGGCAGGCCCTTTCCCTGTTGGGCAGAGCCCAGGATTTGTTTTGGCCAGCAGCAGGAATTTGTTTGATTCGCACAGCCAGACATACCATGGCAACACAGAACAGAGCTCTAAATGCGTGCGCTTGTCGTCCTTGCCTGCAGTTTACTCAAGCGGCAGGGAGTAGGAGGGCCCTGTATCAAGGGAATTCATATTGGCCCCACATTCAATAGTTATGTTGCAGCCCTCACGCCGTGGGGAAGTTTTTGCCCATGAAGAATCAGGGGGAAACGTTGTTGTATCGAAGGTCTCAGTGTCGTCGGAGCATGAACTATTGTAGAAGCTCCATTATTAGAAAGTATGAATACATGCAAGGCATCAGAGAAACAATCATTTTTTAGGCAAAGCTTATGGTGTGATAATGAGTACTTATTGGGGCAACAATTTCAGCACATGGATGTAGCTAATCATTTCGAACCGGTTAATACAGGTTGTGGTGTGAAGCCTAATTTTCACACTGGCTTAACAGTTGATACACAATATTTTCCGTTTTTTGATAAGGAATCGGGACCTCAGTCAGGGCAGTGCTTATGTGTCGAATAAGTAGACAGGGGTTCAGCAGTGGGTAAGAGTGGCAAGTTGGTAAAGGAGGGGGGCCTGGGCACAGTGGAACAATCAGGTCAGTGCGGCTCGAGGAAAAGGGCATCAGCAAATAAATTGGCAGAATCGAGAGGTGCAAGAAGGTTGCCAACAGAGGGGGGCCTGGGCACAGTGGAACAATCAGGTCAGTGCGGCTCGAGGAAAAGGGCATCAGCAAATAAATTGGCAGAATCGAGAGGTGCAAGAAGGTTGCCAACAGAGCACAAAACGGCTCGTATATGTTGGCCCGAAGAAAAAGGAAGATCACAAGCATATTTTCCTTCATCAACTGAACAATTTAAACAAATGTCGGTATCTAAATGGAGGTCATATGATGGTGGTGTGGGAGATGGGGAGAAGCCAGGTGTGAGTGATGCTTGTCGTGGTGTGTATGAAGAAAAGTTGGATTATGAGGATGATAGTGCGGAATTAGAGGAGGGTGAGTTGAGAGATGGGGACTGTGGTGAACATGAGAAAGTTCAAATACAACGGAATGGGATTCATGGGGGTATGTCGGGGCAAACAAGTGTTCTTAGTATATTGCAGAAGCGAAGAGCAGACAGAGCAATTGAGCAAGACAAGCAAAAGATCAGACAACAGAAAGATGACCCCAAGGAATGCCAAAGGAGATCATCACAAGTGCCAAAAGGTAAGGCATCATGGTGGGCAGCATGGGAGAAATCTGACCATGTTCAAGCGCTAAAATAAGATCTATTGGTGTTGGTGAGGGGAAATTGGGGAATGATTTTGGCACCGACAAGAAGGGGGATGTACATACGGACGCTATTATTCAGGAACAAGTCAAAGGAAGGGAACAAGAAGAAGGGAACAACAATAACCAAGCAAAGAAGGCTGTTGAGGTAGCAAAAGATGATCAGGAGGATGAGAAGGAGGATAAAAATATACGTAAAGAGCTCTTCTATATCGGTATTGCAATGCCTGTAGGTTCTCATTAATCAGACAAGACTAAAAATAGGATATGGACACATAAGTTTGTTGATGTTTTTAAATTATTGCATAGGGATATTCAAGTAAAAGAGTGTTCCAAGGAGGAAGAGTGGGAGTTAGCAAAATGACCTAGAGTTCCCAAAACTAAAGAAAATTTGACATCTGCTTTCTTTATCTATACGAGTATATTTTGTGAAAGGCATCAGGATAGAGCTGTGGCAATGTTTAAATACATCGACATAATCCACAAGGCACAAATTCATTTTGGTGGCTATGCTTGGTTAAGCTACGACAAAGAGTTTAGAGCTAGGATTAGTATATTCAATGATAAAGCATGGGGTGATGTTAATTCTGAATTGTGGTTACAATGGATGGCCTCCTCTCACCATCCAGCCACCACTCATACGGCAAGCGGTTTACGGGTCACTTACCATCCCTTTCAGTATCGTCTCACCCAGCCTGGGGCGGGGTAGTATGGGAGAGGACAGACACTGTTTTCAGGAGCATGCTGGAACTTTAACAGAGGATTTTGTAACAGGCAATTTTGCCATTATAAGCATGAGTGCTTGCAATGTGGGGGTAAACATCCACTCAACCAATGTTTTACGGGATCAAAGTTTGGTGAGCAAGGGAGATTGCAGCAGGGAGAGGTCAGACATTTCAATATACATCAAAGGCCTCATACACCTATTATAATTGAGGTATTAGTAAACTGGTTGAAGTTCTATCCAGAGTCAGAGGCTGCATTCAAACTGTTCTGGGGGTTCAAATAAGGTTTTAAAATTGGTTATCAGTAAATTACTTTATTTCTCAATCAGATTCAATTGTGTCTTATGCATCAGTTGATAATGCCTTGAAATTGGTTAGATGAGCTGGGAAAGCAGCAGAATTGGCAAAAAGTGATATTCAATCAGCATTTAGACTTTTGCTTATACATCCTACTGATTTTGAGTTGATGGGCATGTATTTCAATGGCACATTTTACGTGGATAAGGTCCTCAATATGGATTGTTCAGTATCTTGCACCTTATTTGAGACATTTAGCACTTTTTTGCAATGGGTATTTATACAGTTTAGTGGTCACAGTCTGATGTGTCATTATGTAGATGATTTCATATACAAATACTGTCGATCTTTACACTTCTCATTAAGGTGCTTATCATTATGTGTGTGTTTGTGTTTTATGCGGTATATTTCTACCTTTGGCTACTGTCTTAATACTCCTTGCGAATGACCTCTTACGATAGCTAACTTTACTGGGTAATTCTCTTAATTATTCATGTCCCTGGTTCTCCGTGATGTTAACATGGCCATTCTAAACAAATGCAATTTAGATTTAATTCTTTTAATTATCGAAGAGTTATCTAAAATTTTGGAAGAGTTGAAAACAGATATAGACAAAACCAAAGAAGAGTTGGATAAATTGGTTACACCTGAAGAAATGACAAAAATATTGGAAGACATAGATAACCAATTACAAAGGCACACACAAGAAGTAAACGACAGAAAGATTAGAAAATATAGAAGAGACACGCTTGACTACAAGCTAGAGGAGGTATATACCTGGGCGGACGTATATGCAAGAAGGAGACAAACTAAAACGTATACATCACAAACAGATACTTCATCAACTGACAGTGATAGAACGTCCATGGATAAAACCTGCACACCTAAGGTGACAAACACAGGTGAAGTGGCAGGAAAATCATTCACCGGGCCT
Organism: Lissotriton helveticus; assembly: GCF_964261635.1. Classification (NCBI taxonomy): domain Eukaryota; kingdom Metazoa; phylum Chordata; class Amphibia; order Caudata; family Salamandridae; genus Lissotriton; species Lissotriton helveticus. The sequence continues at coordinate 1,764,813,266 of NC_136059.1, forward strand.
TTTTTAGAGAGAGGCCACGACAAAAGGGAAGACCCCGGAGGGGACAAGGGAAAAGAAAAAGAAAAGGAACCGCCACAGACGAGAAACGTAACAGCCAAAAAGGACAAAACCAAGAAAACACCGGCATAAATCAGGATATTGATAATTTGGTCTTTAACATATCAGACTAGCACTTCAACCCCCACCAACTGAGAACATTACAAAAAGGAACGTTGTACGTCCCAACAGCACATACCAACACATTGGAACTGGAAGTCAGCCTTTTTAAATTAACAAGAAAAACGAGATTGAGACATTTTTTTGATAACGTAACCACAGAAGCCAAACTGTTGTAAATAAAACAGCGATAAGTATTAAGCATTAGCTACAGACATGAAATTGAGGTTTACTTGTGGCGTTTTACCGCTAAAGTCTCTATCTTGGCCAGATTCTGTCCTCCATTTTGTTTGCTACGTATTGCCATGTGCTCGCCATGAGGCGAGTTCTACCTCTGTGCTAGTTACCCTTGAAGTTTGCCTAGCAACAGGCTATAAATAGTCCTTTGTGCATCTAGCGCATGCTTAGTGAAAGCCACATCTGTGTTTGATCAGCTTAGTCAGGAATGTGCATCTTCATGGGCTCCGAGAACCGTTGACTCCGCCTCTGTATCAATTATGTTCAGAAGATGTCCTTATATGGTCGTAAATCATGTCCTAAGTTGAACCCTCCTACTATGAGCCCCTCTCTTTCGTGTATAAAAGGGGACCATGCGTTCATGTTCTTTGTGCTACCTTGTACAATGCTGTAGAGTGTTGTGTGGGTTGTAGTACCACCTTTAAAGGTTTATTAAACTTTGTCTTTGTATTTTCAGTTTCCGTGCCAATTTCTTTGTGTAGTCTGAGGACTTCGTGCACAGAAGGGCAAACCCTTCGCACTCGCAGGCCTTGCTCAGCCTTGTACACATCAATTGGCGCCCGTCACGTGGGGCTCATCGACGACTCGGATGCTCAAAGGATTGGTCGTGACGAAGGATTGGAACTCTACCGGGGACGTGATCACTGCCAGCGGCGTTTTAGTCCTGGCATCCTGAGGTTTTCTTCCTTCCCTTCCGATCTGACCATCTGGGTGGCGCCGGTCTTCGACTGAGATCTCTTCTGTCGGTTTGCCGCGTAGTGGCCATTTGGGCGAACCCTTTGCATTCGCAGGCCTTGCTGAGGCCTGTACACATCAATACAGGAGGAAGAAGACATACTGAGAGGTTTAAGATCACCCAGCACCTACATGGCACCTATAAGCCACAAAACCATTGACCTATTTGAACAACTATGCAAACAAATATATAACTAAATTAAACACCCGAAAGAAGAGCAAACTCATAAACATGACTGTGAAAGAATATGGAGTACTCCCTTCCATAGCACAGAATGATCAAATCGTATGCCAGAAAGCAGACAAAGGGGGTGCTCTTGTAATCTTAAATAAGGAATACTACGAATCTCAAGTTTTAACTCACCTACAGGATGAGAACATTTACATGCAACTAGACTTCAATCCCACGAATGAAATCAAGAAAACCTTGCAACAAATTTTACAAAAAGCCATTGACAAAGGTATCATCAATGAAAAAGCCAGAAAATACCCATCTCAGGAGAACCCGGTGAGTCCTAGTTTTTACATGGTACCTAAGGTACATTAAGATACACATAGACCACCCTGCCGCCCCATCGTATCCACTAAAAGGAGCCTCCATGAGCCTGTCGGCAAATTTCTCGATAAATATTTACAGCCGCAAGTAATCAAGACGAGATCTTACATAAAAGATACCACTGACTTTCTTAACAAACTTATGCTGATAAATACCACAGAAGAACAAACCACTCCATTGGTTACCATTGACGTAAAAGCGTTATACACCTCGATACCGCACCGCCAAGGCCTCGAAGCTGTAGAGAAAGCACTATTAGACAGTGAGGATCTACAGATCTTTTTGATGGAATTAATGGAATTTACATTAATGCACAGTTATTTTACATACAATGGAAGGTGTTATTTACGGAAGAGTGGACCTTCAATGGGAAATTGTGCGGCCCCATCGTTCGCGAACCTGTACATGACAGCTTTCGAAGAAGAAAATATATACCACGAAGAGGAATGGAAGAGCAACATGGAGCTCTATGTCCGTTTTATAGATGACATATTTGTCATATGGAAAGGGTCAAGAGAAACATTGCAGCATCAATTAGTAGCACTGAACTTGATTGATGACAGAATACAATTCGTGTGGGATATACAAGAAAAATTTATTCATTTCCTAGATGTGGAAATCACAAGGAAACCCACGGGGTTTATTACCAACCTTTACAAAAAACCCACAGACAGAAACAATATCCTGAGATATGAGAGCCACCACCCCTTGCCATTAAAACAGCATCTCCCTTACTCGCAACTGCTTAGGGTAAAACGAGTGGTCTTGGAAACGCAACTTCAAGAAACACAAACAACAAATATGATACAGCGCTTTAAAAAGAGAGGTTACCCTGAACAAATATTACAACGGGCAATTTCCAGAAACAACTATAAAACCAGAGAAGAGCTACTCAAACCTACCCCACGTAAAACTGGGAATCGCATAACATGTGTCAGCAAATATTCCAACATGAGTACTCAGTTTAAAACCATCTAAAGAGACATTGGGCAATATTAAAAGTGGAACCAGATTTCAACAATATATTTGCTGCAGAACCCTTGTTCGTACATACTAGAGCCAAAAATATAGGTGAAATTCTGAAGCAACTGATTGAAAAAACACCGTCGGTGACATACAAAGGTACAGTACCATGCACAAATTGTAGTAATTGCCATAATATTATCGGGGCAATCATATCACACATCCAAAGAAAGGTCACAAGATCTATTTGAAAGTAACCGCAACATATGACACGACTAATATAATTTACATGTTAAAGTGCCCATGTGGCTCCGTATATGTAGGCAAAACAGAGAGAAAGTTAAAAACGAGATTGAATGAACACAAGAGTAATATAAGGACAAAGATGATGAAATATACCGTTACAGGTCATTTTTTAGAGGCTAAACATCATATCAGTCAATTGAGAGCATGCATATTGGAAGTGGTACAGAAAAAAGAAGGATTGGACAACAGAAAAAACCTTCTCAGAAGAGAAAATTATTGGATATATTATTTGAACTCATTAAAACCGCATGGGTTAAATGATAGAGTGGAATTCACATGCTACCTGTAAAATACTTGTATCATAAATGTGTAATTAACCTATGCAAGGGTCTTTCAGATCATGGTCATGCCAGGCATTTATTGAATGTATGTAGTTATTTCCACCATAAATTAATCTCACTATTAGAGGCACATATATACTCTTTCCTATGCACTCTCTTATACACCCTTACATTAGCCCGACAATAAGAGAATCCTTAAATTTCTCCTTTGCCTGGAGGTGTTTAATATGACATAATTCCTTTAATAGAACCACTTGGCTTATAACGTAATACAAAACGAAGAGTAATGGGCGAGAGATGCAACTTAGAGATTCTACAAGAGAACAATAAAGTTTTCTTCCCCGCAATGAAGCGCTGAATTACACGCTGTTCCTTTAGTACAGAGTAAACAGCAGCGCGCATGCTAGCAAGTTAGCAGTAGCAGCGCGAGATGAGATTCTAACATTCAGCCGTTCGACTCAAACGCGAACGCCGAACGAGGGAGGACGAGGCACATAACTACACAGAACCGCGAGTAGGTGAGTGAACCTCGCATTGTATGAACTTGTAACAGCGAGCATTCTAGTTCAGTTAAGAGCGTAACAGATATAAAAAAAAGGGGGGACATTTGAGAATATTTAGAATTACGTCCACTTATGAGCATGGTTTATTAATGTTTGGAACCTCGCTCGAATAATATCAAAACTCTGATTCATGAAGGATCGTTATAGTAAAAAGCCCTTTTTTACCACCACCCTCACAGCGCGAAAGATAACAGCATAGCGCATATATGAGGAGGAATAGATCGAATCATAGTTGAAAGAAACACAATAGAGCAACATGCCATGTTAACATCACAGAGAACCAGGGACATGAATAATTAAGAGATTTACCCAGTAAAGGTGGCTATCGTAAGAGGTCATTCGCAAGGAGTATTAAGACAGTAGCCCAAGGTAGAAATATACCGCATAAAACACAAACACACACATAATGATAAGCACCTCAATGAGAAGTGTAAAGATCGACAATATTTGTATAGGTATGTCCATAGCCCCTTAAGTGCTGTGCACGTTCAGCGGCCGACGGCACCACTACCTCCGTAGTGCTGCCGTCGGCCGTTGAACGTTCGAACTGCACCTGCGCAATGGAACGTCCAGCACTGGAGCTGGACGTTCCATAGCAGCTATGAGGATAGGGATCATCTCATGAAGTAAACAACCTGCATTGATTGTTTTTTAGATAATTCCCTGATGAAGGCGTTGCACGCCGAAATGCATTGGGCACAATTGTGATATGCAATATGAACATTGATGATTTGATTCATAAAAATTCGAATGAGTGAAATAAATCAGATGTGAATACAATATAAAGGATGAAATTAGCAAATAAAATTATAATTGAATTCAAGAAACCCCAGTGAAGAAAACTTTTTTACTTTAGTTGTTTGAAGCAGCAACAGTCTAGTGCCCAGGGAGACAGATCTACATGCAGTAGAACTGCAACCTAAGCATTATGTAGATGATTTCATGTTCAAGGAACAAGTTTTCAGTGTAGGAAGGCGCTACAAACGTTTCAGGATATGGTACATAAACTTGGTGTACCATTGGCCCCAGAAAAAACTGAAGGTACAAGCACAAGGCTGACTTCCCTTGGGATCAAAATAGATACGGTGGAAATGTTAGCCAGGCTGCCTGCTGAGAAATTTCAGGAGATAAGGTCCTTCTTGTTGTCAGTAATTGACAAAAGGAAATTGGAACTCAGAAAGGTACAGAGATTATTGGGTTACCTGAATTTTGCATGTAGAGTGGTCTGGCTGGGCAGGACTTTTTGTAGACGTTTGGTCATGTCCATGTCTGGTGCCTATCTCCCTCATTACAAAATAAGGATATCCATGGCTATTAGGGCAGACCTGCACATTTGGCTGAAGTTTCTTGTGGACTTTAATTGAGTTTTGTTGTATTTTGTTGAGGAAGACATGATCTAGTGGATACAAAAAAATTCTGACGCGCCAGTTCCAAAAATATTTGGTTTGATTTGGAAGGGTTGTTGGTGCGCTAAGAGGTGGCCTGACCAGTGGTTACAGCAGGGGCACAGCATAGCCTTCCCAGAGTTCTTCCCATTGAATGTGGCACTGTTTGTTTGGAAGAAGGAATTCAGAAACAGAGCAGTTCTTTTCAATGTGGACAACATGGCTGTTGTTGAATTAATAAAGATGGCAAAAGATCTGAGAGTTCTGCATCTGCTAAGAGCCTTTATGTTAAAATGTTTACAACTTAATATTGTCTATAAGTCTAGAAACATTCCTGGAACAAATAACAATATAGCAGACGCTCTGTCTCGATTCCGTTGGCAGAAGTTTCACAATTTGGTGCCAGGGGCAGACACCAACAAGACTCAGATCTCACAGAGCGTTTTGGGCGTGGGGGGGTTGAGGATAGTCGAGCTCGTAGAAAAGTCAGTAGTCCCATCCACCTGAAGAAGTTATCAGCAAGCCTGGAGAGAATTAATAAGTTATGGTAACATTGATGTTCAGTTTGGAAATGTGGCAAAAATGGTAAAACTCTTATTAGGTTTCGTACTGCACTTGATAAACAAAGGTGTATAACACACAACTATTGCAGGAAAATTAGCAGGAATTTCCTTTTATGGTCAGTTATGGTGGGGTGAGGATCCAGTGGAGGGAGTAGTGGTGAGGACATTTTTTTAAGGTCTAAGCAGGGAGCAGAGTAGCAAAACACTGCTAACAGAACCAGTGACTTTTGATTTATTAAAACAACTGTTATTACGGTTGCCTTTGTGCTGCTGTGACGATTTTGAATGTTTTAAGTTTAGGTTATGCATACTTTGGTTATTTTTTGGAGCATTTAAGGCATCAAAGTTGTTGAGTTTAAGAGGTCGGACGGGCATTCGAAGTGATGAGATTTTTGGAGCTGTAAAGAATACGGATTCGGCTGAGAACATCCAAAATGGACCAATTAGGTAGAGAAAAGTGGGTATCTTTAATCAAGAGTGGGGTGGAGGGTTTTTGCCTGGTGGAGGAAGTAAAATATTTTCAAATTTCAGTGGGGTTCAGAGCAGGAGAAATGTTTTGCCATGCAAATGGCAGCAGGATTACTATTGCAAACCTATTAGCGGTATTGAGAGAGGCTCCCAGCAGATTAGGGAAAGATTCTAGGGGCCTCAGTTATGAAAAGTGACGATTGGCTGCATGAAAACAGCGATGCGGCACTTTTCATTGCGCCCTCCTTGCGAGACCAATGATGCGTCATATTTACAGTATGACGCATCATGGCGCAAGGAGTTACAGATACATCAGTATTTCTGACGTATCTGTATGGCACAAAAGTGACGCATTGTTGGAGTGTGTCACAAAAGTGACGCAACTTCAGCAATGTGTCCTTTCACATGGGGCAAGCCCCATGTGAAAGGGCCTGCGCCAGTCTTACGCCTGCTGTGAGGCAGGCGTAAGAAATTGACGCATTTGTGTCCTAGAAGTGGCGCAGTGAAATCTTATAGATTTCACTGTGTCAATTCTATGACCCTGTCTTGTGTCAAAACGCCCCCCTTGCATACATTATTCCTGGTGCAGGTATAATATGGCGCAGGGGTTTACAAAGTGACGCATCTACCTAGGTGCGCAACTTTGTAAATATGGAGCAACAAGACGCAATTTTTACGGCACTGGTGCGTCACAAAAAGTGACGCACTGGCGGCGTAAAAGTGACACACAGCCTCATAAATGAGGCCCTAGGTGTTTTGAACTCATTCCTTCCGTATTAGGGCAGCTACAGAGGCTGCAAGACTGGGTTGGTCATGGTCAGAAATACACAAAATTGGGAGATAGAAATCAAAATGTGTGAAAGATATGTTAGCAAATAAAGTGAAACTTTGAGTTTCCTGTTGCTAATATTTCGTTTTTTTCTATTTAGGTTGTGTGCAGGGTCCATTATCTGGAAAAAACACTTGGATAGTGGGACATTCCTTCATAAAATGAGCAGCTCTGTATGCGGAACAACACATTTATGGCAGATCTCTTGGTCTCCCAAGTATTAGGCATGAGGTGGTATGGAAAGGCAAACATGGAATGCGTGGGGGGCTCATTTAATACCTTAGCTGGAATGTGCTCCAATAGGGGATGCCCTGATATGTTAGTCATTCATTTAGGAGAAAATGTCTTAGTCAATTCCTCAGGTTTGTCAATAATAAAGCAAATTAAATTGGACTTGGCCGTTATAAAGAATAACTGGGGCGGTGCATGTTTAATTTGGACTGAATTTATAACTCGGAAGCATTGGAGAGGGGCGAGAAGTCACACAGCAGTAGAAAAAGCAAGACATAAACTCAACAGCGCAATGAGAGTTTTATGTTACACTATGGCCATTACAGTGCTGTCTCATGGCAATATTAAAGGAAATGAGGGGCATTTATTTTGTGGACAATGGCGTTCATTTATCCAAAATGGGGCAAGCTTATTATTTCTTTGAAATGAGAGAATTGTTTGCAAAACTATGGAAAGAAAATTTATGGTGCTCTAACAAAATTCAATAATGACATTATGTTTCAGCAATTAGTGGGGTGGGGCCAGAAAAACTCTTCGGTTTTACTGGGTGGCGCTTATTTTGGGGGGGTGGACAGACTGGTGCGGGCTCATCCATCCCTCGGGGGGGGGGGTCAGAACACTGGGGAGGGGAAGAGAAATGATGGGACCTTGAACAACATGAGTGCAGTACGATTGAGGATGCTTGATGAGCATGGGGTTTTTCTTGAATCTATGTTGAGTTAATTTGGGGTTTTTAAGGGGTGGGGGAATGGTGGGATATTTTCAAGCATTAGTGATTTTGAGTTCTTTACCATGTTGTATACATAAAGTTTACAAGATACACGTGTCTTATTAAAGTTGCCTTTCTTGCTAAAACAAGAAGTAGTTGGCCGTCGTTTATTGTGCGATGGGGGACTCTGGGGAAGCATGGCACGAACCAGTCTCCCCTGGGTGTTTTTGCGCAATGGAGCAGGCCACCTATTGGGATAAGTGCAGGTAGTTGAGGGGGCGGCACTTAATGGGAGGTTTTATATAGAGGCGTTTTGGGAAGGAGGGCACTCATGTATACTTTGCCTAGAGTTGTCGGAGAATTTAGGTGATCCACCCAGCCACCCCTTTTTTGGTCTTTGGCTTTTGCGTGAAGCTTTATGTGAGCAAGATTTTTTAGGCGTTATGGTAAGCATTAGCCTTCACCACGATAAGACAGCTATAGGCTTTTGTTTATATTTTGTGTTACGCTTGACACAGTGGGTTGGCACCTGTTGGCTGGATTCGAATATGTCTAATGACACAGCACTGGCACCTCTCTGCAGGGGGCTCGTACAGTGAAAAAGTGGCAACCTGCATGTCGCTTATACTATTTTAAACAGTGGTGTGTGGCATTTAAAAAGAGTAACCCAGTATCCGAGCTTTCCACAGAATCCTAATAATTTGTTTTGTAAAATGGCCTGCTTTTTTTAAGCTACAAGACATTACTGACAGGTGATGAAAACTGGAAGGTACAGTCTGCGTAAATATAGACTAATATGTATTTATCGTTGACATGGGGACAAGCCATATAAACCTATATACATTCGATAATAAATGTAATATTGTTAGGTATGTCACAGTTTGTGGACAGCTTTCTATAGTCTAATTACCTGTTTCTTGGCTTCTAACTCTTAGTAGTACTAGGTTGGTGAGCTTGCCTACCGCTGATACATAGGTTACTTTATTTGAGCCTGCACAGAACACTTACACATTAGATAAAGAGGGCCATCCTTACATGCATTTTTTTCTTTCTCATAAATTCAATTTAGCTACCTGAGAAAAATTAACTGACACAGCAGGTTTACAGTACCAGATTTAAAGAACTAGTGGTCTTCTGTACTGTTACTATTCATAAACTCAGAATGTGCAATTTGCACACAAACTAGTTTGCAAATGGAAATGTAGTGTGCGATGGAACTGATGCACTAATCAGTCTCCTGGCAAATTGGCCATTGCCCATTTCCAGCACTTCGATTTACGTGTTATGTGACTTGTGGGGAACCTGAAAGCTGGCACTTGGTGACAAAAAATGAATGACATTTTATTTTAGAAATCATTGAGTATGTTTTACTGCTTAGGTAATGAACTGAACGGCGGCCATCTTGTCTCGAGGTCCGAGAACATTGCGACTGTCCCAACTTTGTTCACACTAAAGTATGAAAAAGTCATGAACGTCTTGTTTGTCAACCGTTTCAGACTGGTCATATCAGGTAAGAAAAAGAATGAATATTTGTTAAAAGTAGAATAAGACCACAGGTTCGCTTTGCATTTCCTAAACTGAGCTTTTGTGTTGTGTAAAGCGGTAATTTCTCTTCAATTTATTCAGAAGAACGGCTGTGTGCCTTTTTCCACCGGGGATCAGATGTCTTCTGTGAGCTGCTCAGGTGCAAGAGACGTTGATTTTAGCGATGGCAATCTTGACTTGAGTTATGTGCCCAGCCATGATTAATCACAGTCTAAAATACCGTCCCTGCTAAGTCCACAGAGAAAAAATTGAGCCAGCTCCTAAGTTATCACAATTTTTTTTGATGAATGAGAACTAGAGCGCAAATAACTCACGCTGTCACCGTTGCCTGGCTGTGGCTCCAAGACCCATTTCCTTAAGCTGTTAAGCTTCCATTATTGCCTCCCTGGACGCTAACTATTATGTTGGGGACTAAATCAATATGATGCATTGGAGGTCTGTGCTGAACCGGAAGCTGAGTTTCTCATAGTGTGATAATGGGGGATCCTTTAATGTGAATGCCGATCAGAGATGTGTGCATATCATGCTTTAACAGGGTGAAAGAAATAAATGTTAAAAAGCTTGAATCTTACCTTGCAAAATCAAGTTTAGACCCTGAGACATGGTGCAGATGGCTAACATCATGATGTTTATGGCACATGCAATTAATAAAGCTTATGAACACCATTCTATATAATAAATCAGACAAGGTTGTGCTGAGTGACATGGATGGACATTTAGATGTTGGCAGAAAAGAAGGACTGCTGTACATCAGTGGTGTCCCCACCATCAAATCTGACTCGAGGCTAATCAGCCATTTGTCCATCAGGCCATAATTGCAGTCGCCCCACCATGTTTAGGAAAATAATACAATAACCCGGTGCACAGACGAAAATCTCTCTTTGTTTCAGGCTAATTGATTTTTGTTTTTCAAGATTAAATTCCAGCTTTCTGTTGAACAACTGCACCTAGTATGGTGCTCGCTTGGGTTAGCTTAATTGACTTCAACAGGCCTGTTCTGCAGAAGATCCTTAAGTTATGGCAGGTGATTACCTGCTGGTAACGCTGAGGCGATGTCCTTCTTTGACCTAGTGGCCTCACAGAATATCTGACAATGAAACCCTTTAAGCCTACAAGTGGAAAGCTTGTAATCGTGGATATCCTGTTTCTACCAGCACCAGCGATAACTACTGTGCGATATCTGCTCAACATATAAGGCCCTCATCTTATCTCTGAAACATGTCAATAAGTGGACCAGTCAAATATTTATTGGAATTGAACTACAAATATGTCTTCTGGACCCTTTGGAGTGATGTTGGTAACTGGAAACCTTTAGGAGATTTTGATCCACTGTTTGGTGAGCTTGACAGTTTTCTGTTAATAATGCTCCTTTATGGTTGGCGGCAGGGATAACACATAGGTAATCGGTTGAAATGCTTGGGAAAATCACAACTGCTGGCTCATTTCAGTGCTTGGCTTACAGTACAGGATGTTGAGTCTCGAATCTGTCAGTATTGGCTTGGTAATTGTACCATATTGGTACAATAAACAGTAGGACCCTGGTGGTTCTGGGCAGTCTCTGAACAGAAACTACTTAAAATGTGGGGGAGGTTTTAGGGTGTGGTCTAGGAAGTATGAACGTAAGGGGCAGAGTGTGAATGAATGTTGGGGAATAAAGATATGCTCAACTGCAGCTCCTGTGTGTGACGTAATCTACATTGAATACTCCAGGGCTGGGGAAGAGGCTACATCTGGCGACAAGTACGGGTTACATGGTCGTGGGAAAAAACAAGACTGATCTCGCTGAGAGTTTGTAACAGTAACACAAGGTGCTCATGCGTGCTGCGTGTGTCAGAATTGATTCAAAACAGTCTGCTACAGCACATGTGGAGTGAAAGCCCCACTTCAGCACATACATGGACGTGGAAGTTGTCAAAGGCCCTGCAGAAGAGTGTATTCAAAGCTCCCGCCAAACACCGCCAGTGAGGTTGTCGGCAAAGAGGTTGCACTTTTTCCGCTACATACAGTGACTAGGGAGCGGCCTTAAGCAGTGCATTGCTCTGAACGTACCAAAATTACAGAAGTAACCTGAACTCTGTATGGTGACACATGCATGTGCATTCTGAGAAATGGAATTGATCAAAGAATGTGCGACAAACACTTAAAAGGTGCAAAACCCAATTCATCCCTGAAATATCAGCATAGGCCAAGGAAGCAACTATCCAGACAACGTAAGAAAAGTAACATTAGCACTAGTATAAGTGATTCGAGTGTACTGCATATGTGGTTGGCAATTGCAGAGCTTGATGAGTCACACTGTGCAGTGCAACAAGTTGAGAGTCATGTGCTGACACTATGGCACAAGAAGGGAATGCAAAGCACAATGCAGCAGCGTTCTTAAAGCCACCACCGCTATTTGACACAGCCAAGAAACAAAACATTGGTGCCAGGTGGGCAGGTGTTGTAATTCAGACAACATAAACAAATGTATAATTTATCAGGAAGGATTTATTATAATAAATAAGTTCATAAGTAAATAACCCACAGAAATCAAGTGGATCCAGATGAGATGCTGTCAGGTCAAGGAACAAAGACAAACTGCAACGCATCTGGAATAGAACCTAGAATGTAGAAGACATGACAGAATGCAATACACGAGCTACTTAAAGAAATATAAGCACAGATACAACATCTCCCTTCCATAAACAAAACAAAATCTAATACAAATAATAATCCTTGTATTTGACAGGCATCACAATGTTTCTCCTATCACAATAATGAGGAGGATCAGAATTAAAATTATCATTTAAAATTTCATCAGAACTATTTACAGAACAATCAGAAACCTCCTGTTCTACGTGACTGTTTACATCATTCCCTTCATTTTCATTAAGAACATTTTGAATATTTTCCCTTGAAACTGAACCTTCACTTGAATCTTCTTTTAAATTACCTTGAAAACATAAAAATGATGATGCATCTAATTTTTCTTTATTATGTACCTTCTTCAAAATAATATCCCTTTGATAAGGTTCAATTTTAATAACAGCACTTTTATTCCACCATCCTCTGTTTTTGATGTGAACAGATGAATTAGTGACCCAAACTACTTGTTGTGGAAGTTTAAATTTAGAAACTCCTTTCATAACTTTCTTCGGTTTTCTGATAATCACCCAATCACCAATCTTAAATATTTTGATATTCTTGTCAGGTGTTTTAGTTTTTAATTTGTATCTCTTCTCAAAATTCTCTCGAACACAGTCCTCAATAGAATTTTTATTTTTTAAAACGTCATCCTTTTTCAAAGAGAACATAGTATCACTAAATACAGGTTTTAAAATGTTTTTTGCATCTCTACCTTTTAATAAAAAGAATGGAGTAAACCCAGTAATAGAGTGCGGAGTATTAAGATAACTCCACACTTTTTCCTGAATTAATTTTCTAACATCTAAACCAGAAGATAAAGCCATTTGTATTCCTTCTTTAAAAAAATTGTTTGCCCTTTCTACTAAACCATTTGCTGAAGGAAAATACAAGGGAGTTCTTTCATGCTTAATGTTATGTTTTTTTAAAAACTCTTCAATTTTTTTGGAAACAAAATGTGTACCATTATCAGACACTATTTTTTTTGATAACCTTCCGTACAAAATGTGTTTTCCAAAAATTTAATTACAACCTCCGTTGTAGGATAATTTACAAAATCATATACTATTCACTTTGAATAATAATCTGTAAGTACCATTAAATATTTCATTTCACTACTTAAAATGTTATATGGCCCTGAAAAATATATAGCCAATTTTTCCCAGGCTTGGTCTGGAAGTGTATTAGTAGAAGTCGAATTTTTAGTACTCTTCCAATGTTTATCCAATAATAAACACTCTGGACATTTGTTTACAAATTTATCAACATAAGCATCCATACTTGGCCACCAATAATACCTCCTTAACAATTTCTTGGTACCTGACATTCCAGGATGACCCAAATGTGCTCTCTCAACTAAACCATCAATAAGTATCTTTGTCACGATATCATTCTCAATTGTCAATTCAGAAGACACTTGTTGAAAAGGTACTAGGTTCTTATCTAAATTTCTTAAAGGTGGCCACCCATTAATGATGTATCTTTTAACTTTATTCAAAACAACATCATTCTTGTACCCATCAATCCAGTCTTTTTCATCAAAAACACCTTTTGAATTTTCTGAAGCATCTATTGCTGAGACAACAACACACTCATCTTCTTGATTTTCACTTACACAAACTGAATCATCAACAGGTAGTCTTGATAAACAATCTGCCCTAAAATTGGCACCACCTGAAATGTGCTTCACTTCAAAATCATACTCTTGCAATTTTGAGATAATTCTAACCAATCTAGAAGAAGCAAGACCAGTACCATTTCCATTCATTAAAAATAATAAAGGCTTGTGATCAGTTAAAAGATCAAAATGACTTCCCCATAAATAGCTCTTAAACTTTTCAATAGCCCATGAACAAGCTAATGCCTCTCTTTCAATTGTACTATAGTTACTCTCAGCCTTGCTTAAACTCCTTGATATAAAAGCAATGGTTTTCTCCTTTCCATTTACATTTTACGTAAGTACACCACCTAGTCCTATTGAGCTTGCATCAACAGTGACAGTACATTTAACGCCACAAGAATAAGGTTGCAAACCTGGTGCATTCTTGATCATATCCTTAATATTTTTAAAAGAAACTTCATGTTCCTGATTCCAAACAAATTCTTCATTCTTCCTTGTCAGAATCCTGAGTGGCTCCACAGCAAAAGCATAACCATGCACGAAACGAGCATAGTATTCACTGAGTCCTAGAAAAATATCTCAGTGAATCATTATCTTTAGGTGCCAGGGCATTAATAATTGAGTTAATGAGACTCAATTTTGGTTTGATTCCTTCTTTAGTAATGGAATGCCCCAAGTAATCTAATTCATTTTCTAAAAACTTACATTTATCTCGTGAGACTGTCATACCTCTCATTTTTAAAACACAAAGTACTTTCTCAAGAATCTTATTATGTTCTTCGATACCCTTACCAAAGATGAGAATATCATCTGGAAAAGCCTGTACCCCTTTGATGTCTCCAAATAATGAGTCCATTAGCTTCTGAAATACACTAGCTGCAGAAGCTAAACCAAATGGAAGCCTCATGTATTTGAAGGCACCAAAGGGGGTTTCAAATGTGGTAAGATCTTGTGATTTTTCAGAAAGACAAACTTGATGATAAGCTGATTTTAAATCAATCAGCAAAAAAATTATTGATTCCCCAATAGCCATCAGCATATCTTGGATTAAAGGTAATGGATGGCAATCCACAAGTATGTTTTTGTTTAAGGACCGTAAATCCGCACACATACGCAACATACCCTTTTTCTCGCTTGGCTAAGACTACTGCTGAAACCCATTCCGCAGAATCAGTAGGTTTTATCACTCCTTCTTTACATAGCTCATCCAGCTGTTCTTTCAACTCATTCCTAATACTAAGCGGTACACTCCTAACCTTGTGTTTCACTGGTAACACATCATCCTTCAATTTTATCTCATGTTCAACACCCTTCACACATCCAATTCTATCTTCAAAAACTTCTTTGTGCTTATCCAAGATCACACTTATGTCACTTGAAACATTGTTGCTTGAGGAAAGTTCAACATTAGAAACAAGAATCTCTCCTAAAATTATTGGAGTATCACTGCCAGGTTTTAGAATTATTCCCATTTTTCCTAAATCGCGCCAACCTATAATATCTCTCCCTCTTTTGGCTACATACACTTTAGTTAAAATTGATCTTCCTAAGAGTTCTACCTTGCCATTAAAATATCCTAACATGTCAATTTTCTGTCCACCAAACGCTTTAGGATTTACATCTGTTTTGAAAAGATCAATATCTTTAAACCTTTTATAATAACTATCTTCATCTAAAATGGTAATCGGCGAACCAGAATCTGCCATTACATCCCATCCTCGTCGCCATATTTATGTTGTAAATCAGACAACATAAACAAATGTATAATTTATCAGGAAGGATTTAATATAATAAATAAGTTCATAAGTAAATAACCCACAGAAATCAAGAGGATCCAGATGTGATGCTGTCAGGTCAAGGAACAAAGACAAACTGCAACGCATCTGGAAAATAACCTAGAATGTAGAAGACATGACAGAATGCAATACACAAGCTACTTAAAGAAACATAAGCACAGATACAACAGCAGGGTAGATTGAAAGATTTGATGAGTTTGAGGAAGCGCTTGAGGAGGAGGATGATGAGAAAATCATCAAGTATTTAGAAATCTGGCAGGTGATGGAGTAACAAAAGGGCTAAAGAAAGGTCCTCAAACTTGTCACAACATTGTACCGAAAAGTGAACACGCATTCACATATTCAGATACATTGGATGTGAACACACCTACATTTCCAGCTCCAGAGTTTGAGCCTATGCCCCCGTTGCCTGATGATGGTCGACCTTAACCTCTCCGAATAACCAGGCTGGCTGATAAGTGCGAGCTCCTTACAGACTGATTGAAGAAATGTAATTTCATTGATGCCTGCCACTTTTTGTTTAACAAGGGGGAGGTGTAGCATACTGTTTTGGTGCACAATAGGACCCGGTGGTTCTAGGCAGACTCTGAACTGGAACTAAGCAAGATGTGGAGACAGTTAAGAGAAGTGGGGTGGTGAGGCTGGGTGGGGGGGATTTCGACATACGACGACGAGGGAAAATTAATTATTTATTTAATTTTCCCTCATGGTTGTCAGTCGAATTAAACTGATCTTACCTGCATGGGCCACTCCTGTGTGGGGGAGGTGTTAGGGTGTGATATAGGAAGTATGTTGTAAGGGGCAGAGTGTGGATGAATTTTGGGGAATAAAGATATGCACAATTGCAGCTCCTATGTGTCGCGTATTCTGTATTTCATGCTCCCGGGGCTGGGGAAGATACAACAGTAATCAACACTTTGAGACACTGGGAGATTGCAGAGTAAAATGGGTGATTGGTTTGCATTGAAGGGACTCCTAGTACATCACAGTTATCGCCCAACCTGATTTCATGGCTCTGTCGAGAATGTTATACCCTAGAGGTGAGAGAACAACAGAGAGCAGTCATAGGGATGAGTTTAAGCAGGTTTCCATGTGCAAAACCGTCACATTTATTGTCCTGCATGATAGCAGATATGGATATGGAATTGGAATCCGCAGACATAGCGTTAAGAAGACAACATTGATATAATGAGTACGTAATAGGTAACTAGAATGCGAGATGGTGGTGCATCTGACTTTATATGGACATATTGATCTCAGGTTCTGATTTGGGCGTCTAGCAATTGAAATAGTGGGAATGGTGTTTGGCCAAATTGTTGAATTAAAAATCTTTGGAGACAGAAATATCGGAAATTGAATATCGTGACTCATAAATATTGTGATGCACAAATATCGTTGACAAGAATATCTTTTTTAGAGGTCAGTAATATAGTTGTAAATATTTCAAAGTTTTTAATATAATTTTCAGTAATGAAAAATATTATTTTTGTAATATTTTAATGTATTTAGTTGATATATTAATTGTACATGTTATTATTGTTTAGATAAATGTTATTGTTTTCAAAAAATAGCTTGTACTTTTAAGTGATTTAGAATTTGTTATTAATTTTTAATAGTAATTTATTGTGTTGTAGAGGGTAGTTGGGTTTGTAGAGGGATTGGGTGGGAAGTTAGTGAGGTAATTAATTAAGAATGATTAAATAAATGACATTTAAGTATATGATTGATATTTGCTATGCAATTTATGTATTGCTTATTCATTTGTGTTATAAGTTAATTGTGGGCTGCTAGATTTGTAGGAGTATAGGGTGGGTAGGTAATTGAGTGATAATTAATTAACAATGAAGTATTAATTGGTAAATAATTATTCAAATAATGTTTAATTATGTAATCTATGGAATACTTATTTATTCTACTAACATTTTAGTTGTGTAATTCTAGGTTTTTTAGTTTTGTATGGTGGGAAGTTGAATAAGTAATATTTAATTAACAATTTACTATTAATTGTTAATCAATTATTTAATTTGTTTTTAAATTACGTAAAATATGAAATACTGTTTTATTTTATCTCTATTTTAGTTGCGGGATGCTAGGTTTGTAGGGGTATAGGATGAGAAGCTAATTAGGTAATAATTAACTATAAATTATGATGTGCTAATTCATTATTTAATTGAAGTTTAAATAGGAATATTGGGGAGTGGACGCCACATCATTCCTGGCATAGGGATTTAGAAATATTTTTTGGCTGGGTGGGACTGAGGGTCACGAAGGTGCCACCAGACTGAATGAATGAATGAATGATATTTTATTTTTTGGTTACTGAAAACCATTACATAAAACCAAAATACAAAATCACAGCATTACAAAAGTTAAAATCAAAATACATTTTATCTAGTTGCTCCATAGGTCCCGAAAATTCCGGATGAAAGGGTTCATGGGCCCACAGGAGACTCTGTAGCCAGACTAGTAGAAATCATCAGCATTGCCCGTGCTTGAAAGATGCTTTACCGTGGACAGAGTATAAAGCTAGCTAAGACCCTCCTTTGCAGTGCGTGTCCCAGATTGTCTTAGTAATGGCCTAAGATAAAGACTACGGGCCAAACGCAGGGCCGGGCAGCAGAAAAGGAGGTGGGACAAAGACTCGCGTTTATACATGCAAAGCCTGCATTCCGGGGCTCCTGGGCTTGCCTGACCACCAGGATATAGTTCATTTAGGGGCAATGGGTGGAGTCTGTACGCCAAGATCTTGTGAAGGGCGGTGCGGCCCAGGGCCTGCGTGAGATGAGGTTTAGCGATGTGCAGAATGTGCGGGAGACACAAAGTCTCATGCAAGCCTTTTCTTCCAAGCGACTCCAGATCCAGTTCCTGTGACCTCGCACGCACTTGTTTTTTATTTGCGTTTTTGATGGCAGAGTATTTGACGTGTTCAGGGTTCCATGAGTCCATAGCAAGATTGAGCTGGTCCTTAGCCACTTCGAAGGTGGCCGACCAGGGGTTACCTGGCTCACTGAAGATACCTTTCAAAACTGCCTTTAGTGTGTTCTCCTGAGCCGCCATTGTTAAAAAGTAATACTTACTTAGGGTGGCCAGATCTTCTAGATTTTGCTGGTTAAGTGAGAACTCCAGGCGAACGAGGGTGTTTCTGGTGCACCTTGGAAGATGGAAAAGTTTCTTATATGCTCTGCAGTGAATTTTTTCTAATTCATTGCTTAGTTTGCCCGGAAATGCCTGTAGAGCATAATTGAGTGCCGGCATGAGCTTAGCTTTAAGTACTCTGTTGATGGCTGTGGTGGACGGGCTGTATAAAGAGGCTTGCAGCTTGCAAATGGCATAGGTGATAGACTTGCCTTTAGCCTGAATTGACTTAAGATGGCCACTTGTACGTCCTGATTCCTGGAAGCAAATGCCCAAGTAGTTGTACCGCTGCGTGCTTTCCAGAAGGATGTTGCCTAACCTCCATTTTAAAGATTTCTTCCTTGGGTAGTGTCCAAAGATAATTACTTTAGACTTGGTTGGGTTTGCTACAAGCCTGTTACTGTCATTATATGCAGCGAGTGCCGTCAACGCCTTTTGTAGCCCCACTCTCGTGTGGTCCAAAAGGACCAAATCATCAGCATACTGCATAAAGTTGATTTTAAATCCACCGATCTTTGGAGTTGCCAGGGCGGCCCCAGTCAATGCCTTCTCCATGTCTGCTGTATATAGGTTGAATAATAGTGGGGCTAGCACACACCCTTGTTTACTGTCTGTATTGATCTTAACGGATGCGTGGTCCCACGAACGTTTGATTTGCACCCATGTTTTTTGATAAAGGGACTGTATCGCTCTTAACCAAACCGGATTGATGTTCCATTGGACCAACTTGTGCCACAGAATTGCGCGGTCTACCCCATCAAACGCCGCCGAATAGTCAATAAAGCAGGCGAAGAGGGGGAGGCTCTTACTAGACCGTGCGCGATGTGCCAGGAAAGAGCAATGATGTTGTCAACCGTGGCAGACCCAGGTCTGAATCCGGTTTGGCAGAACGGAAGGATACCTTCAGCGCTGGTCCAGTCTACGAGGTCCCTCAAGATGGCACTAGCATACGCTTTTCCCTCAATATCCAACAAGGCGATCATCCGGTAGTTGGAAGGTTCAGATTTTGGGCCTTTTTTATGGATAGGCTGTAAAAGCGAGCCTCTCATTGAATCTGGTACTTCCCCCTGGAGCCAGCATTCAGAGTACAGGTAGGTCAGATTTTTGGACCAAAAATCAATGTTTGCCTTGAATAAGTGACCAGGAAGGCCATTGGGCCCTGGAGCAGTGTTTTGTCTGATGTTTTTTATGATGTCGACGACAAGCGATTTTCCAGGTGGAGCCATCTTCTCAACGAACAGATCTAAGTTGTCTCCAGCAGTGGGTGCTTCATTTTGCATGTGGGCTGGACCAGCATTAGTGTAAAGTGCTCTTACATGCGCGACCCAGATCGAGGCTTCAAGGGAGTTTTCTCTGTGGTTCGGGCCGGGGCCCAAGGTACATATAAACTTCCAAAATTCCTGTGACTTTCCCGGGCTGAGCAAATCAAAAATTATTAGCCATTGTGCATCGCAATGTGCACGTTTTGCTACCCAAACCTTCTTTGCATGGCTTTTTTTAGCTTCTTGTAAACATTTCTTGTTTAGGGCAGTCCCAATTTTGCGGGCGAGTTTGTATTGCTTATTTAGTTTTTTGGCGCTTATTTTGATTTCAGTATTATGACCATATGTGGATAAAAGGCGCCTTTGTGATGTACTATTCACACTCCCGCGAAAAATCCCCGCCAGAGTCTCTGTTGTGGAATTCCAGAATTCTATGGCGTCCATTTTTTGTTCGCTCGGTGGCCAACCTGTCCACTGATTAACCCAGCTGTTAAATCCAGTAATTGCGGTCTGTTCCCATTTAATCCTTCTGAGTTCTTCTCCATAGGCTTCTCCGATGGGTTCAAGCTTATGGCGATGATCCGCTATGAGGTTCAAAATAACGATTAGGGCAGCATGATTGCTATCACTGCGTGAGTATACTGAAAAATTTGACATTAGAAGTTGGAGTTTTCCACTTAAGATTATATAGTCGATCGTAGTTTGGTTGTTAAATGTGGGGCCGACAGTCAGCCCGGGGCTGTTCTATAGGAGGACTGAGTGCGTTGTCTCCAAGTTGTAGGATTTCAGTAGGGCATTCAGGGCGTTAGTGGTCCCGGCCTGGAGCCTGCGTGTGGTTGTAATCCCGATATTGTGAATGTTAAAATCACCAAGAATGATGCATTCAAGGCCTGGGAATTGCAGCAGTAAACACTCGATGTGGCGTATCAACGCAGCCGTGTTAGATATGAGCCCTTGAGGGTTATGATAAAGATTAATTAATAATAGTGAAAAGTTACTGTTTGTTAGACGACAACCTTTCAAAATGCCTGCCTGAATGGTGTCCGACAGGTTGGATATTTCTGCGAATTCCAGATTGAGTGCGTGTTTTATATAGACGCATATCCCACCAGAGGGTCTGCCGAAAATGTTGGATTTTTTTGCGGGTTTTCCATACTCAGCGTATCCTCTCAAAGAGAGGGGGTGGATTTGTCAAGTTTCTTGTGTGCAAATTATGTCTGCTTCCTCCATAAATGACACCGCAGATTGATTGAGAAGCAACCTCCTGAGCCCAGCAACATTCCAAGACATGATTTTCAAACTCATCGGAGACCATTCCTTCTCTGGGGGCTTTAAGTGCGTATTTGCCACGTCTCGATAGATGTTGCCCCAGGGTTTAAAACGAGGACCATTAGGTCTTGGAATTTAAAGCGAGCAGCAGCCAGGACCAGTCTTTAATCGCGGGTCCCAGTGTTGCGCATGTGCGTGTGCCCTTGGTTGGATTTGTGGTTATCTTTATGGGGGTTCTGATGAATTGACCAGTGTTTGTGCCACCTTTTGACCCTTGGAGGGTAGGAGCCATTTTTGGCGCGTGGGAGAAGGGCGCGTGCGAACGCGGTGGCTCTCCAACCGGTTGAACCACCATGTTTCCCATCTGGGGATTTGCAAACTGTGTTCTTAATATGAGGGGATGGGTTTTATCTTTATTCCCCAGCTTTCCAGTATCTTATGCTGGCTTTTCAAGGCCTCTGCCATGGCCGAGCTCGTGAAGGTTAGCTCCGTCGTTTCATTTTTCTCTTCCGGATCTGGAGGTAGGAAGGCGATGGTTTCAATGTCAGTAGTTTTTATTCCCTTCAACCCTGGGATGTTAGCGCAGAGAGTCAGAAGATTGCTGCGATTGAGAACGTCCCACCTCCCCTGCTAGACATATTCTGGATACAGCCTAATTTCCCGATCCTGGGATAGGGTATTATTTATATAACCAACGGGGCCCGCGACCTGACCGCCTGTTTGTAATACTTGTGGGATGCCAAATGAGAGGGCGATTGCCGGCCCTTTTGGCCCCGTAACTCGTTGAGGGGCCACCATGAGTGGAAAGCTAGGAAGACTGTTGTTAAGCGAGATGTTTTCAATGACCTTGGTCTCTAAGACGCCCGTGGCCTTTGAATCGCAACATGCGTCGTCAACGTTGATGGGACAGCGACCAAAAGATGTTTTAAGCCGACATCATGTTCATTGGAACAAGTTTGGGTCGCTTCCGCGGCGTTTTGACCTTGCAGATCGTTTACTAGGCATGTAAGTGGAGCTGATGGGACTGGCCGGGGCGCCACCAGGGGGACAACCGGCCCTGGGTTTGTTACTGCATCAGTCGGGTAAAGAACTTCATGCTTTCGTTCCGGGCTTTCTGATGTAATGAGAGTGGCATCTGATTGAATCATTTCCGGTGTATCTGTATGGCCTTGCGTCTGATTGCCGGGACATAGCCATTCCCGTATGGATTTATTCTTGTTCGCCTTGTTCAATTTGTTGAATTTTTTCTTATTTTTTCTCGATAGATTGTAAATGTATGTATGTATGTAAATGTATAGGCATTTATATAGCGCACTACTTACCCGTAGGGTCCCAAGGCGCTTCGACCGCTGCGAAACCCTTCCTGGCTTCCCTGAGAGATGGTCCCTTAATGGGTATCTCCAGGGTGAGACCAGGCATCCCCGGCGGTCTGGTGGGGCCGTTAGTGAAGATGAGGCAAGCTAATGCCCAGAGTTGCCGAGTGTGAACGCTGATCAGAGTGGGCACCGAGGCGAGAGAATTATCGAGTCCGCTGACCCTGGTCCAGAAACCTGCCGCGCCGGGAATCGAACCCTGGTCCCGGGCCGTCCTCTGCTCTCGGGTCTGCCGCCTCTAACCAGTGAGCCACACTACTTCAATACTAATTCTTTTGAAAGTCTAAGCTAGAAGATATAGGTATCTTCTCCCGATCGTAGGTATTTGTTACGGTCAATAAGACCTCTGCAGAATTTGCGTCAGTCACCAATGGGAGACCCACCCTGGCAGATTTGTTTTCATTATTTTGTTTGCAAGTTTGTGTTCTGTCCGATGATGGAATTTTTATTGTGCCTTCTTTGTTAGACGGATTGGACGTAGGTGCCTTTATGTTTGAGACCTTGTTCTTGCCAGCTTCTATTTTGAGATCCTCAATTAGTGTGGTCATAATGTGCGGGAGTTTTTCTAGATTTTTCAAAATAGGATCGCAACTACATGATTCAGGCTTAAAATTCGTGCTATCCTGTACTCTGCGGATCAAGGAATTCAAATGATCTAATTTAGCATCGACCCCTGATATTAAGTTAGCCACTGTTTGTAATATGTTTATCTGGGCATCGAGCTTATCGGCATGCATGATTGCGGCTCCAGTCATAGAAATGAGGGTCTTGTTGATCAATGCTAGATGGTCTACAAATGCTGGGGGGCTATCCCCCCTGTTGCGTCTAAAGAATGATGACTGAGACATTTTTTCTTGATCCGGGGGACTCCAACTCAACAAGATCGGAGACTGGATGTGCCGGGCCGATGACTCTGTAATTGCTCCTCCTTCTTCAGGGCCTTTACTGTTGCCAGACACATCAAGTATGTACTCTCCCTTTGCAGATACGCTGCGGCGTGGGCCATTACGAGCTTCAGTCGTTGGGGCCCCATTTTTGGAGATCTTTAGTTGGTGATTCTCTAAAGCTTGAGGGGGCGGGGTTGTTGTGCTGTTGTACTCGGGCCTTGATGCCACCCTGTCAGCAGGCTCTGGCTTGGGTGGATCATCCCCCTGGGGCACGGTTATTGTAGATGAAAGTGGTGGCCCTGGAGCCTGCATCGCAATAATGCTCAAGCTCTGGCCCTGTCCATCCTCGGGAGTATTTGTAGGCGATAGACAGCTCTGGGGCCTAACAGGTGCTGCAGAACATATTACCAAAGGGCGCAAGAAAGTTCTTATGTCTTTATTTCCTAAGTGCCCAGGCATGGCTATGGTAGCGCCTGGGCGGGGGGTTAGGTAAGCTCGAGTGTGACACTTCCCCTCTTCCCCTGTATGCGGCTGTACATTGTTCAATGACACTGACCGTGCTGGGGACGCCGTCAGTGAGACTAGGAGCGTAGGAGTGACTCCAGTGGCTCCGGAAGAATCCAGGAGTGCACCCTCCAAGGGCACTGGCCCAGGGTAGAGTGTCCCTGCTCCCGGGGATAGAAGAGTTTTGCCTTCCGTCTTCTGGCAGATCTGTGAGGGCGCGGCTTTGCCTGGGTATGGGCCTGCAGTAAGGTCGAGTTTCTAGTCCTCATAGTTTCTCCTTTCACCTTTCTCCTGCTGGGTTCCTATTAAAGTTACCTCTGCGTTGCGTTGCACACTCTGAGCTGGTCAAAGTGAAAGTACACTCTGAGCTGGTGAAGTGAAAGTGGGTAAAAATAAGGGCAATGTTCCCACACCCCCTAGAGAGGGACCCAAAGTCAGTCCTGCTCTCTGTGTTTCCTCAATTCCGTGGACCTCCTACGCTCTGATTCACTTGGGGTAGGATTCTTTGCTCAATAAGTACGTAGCCAGATGGGCAAAATGGGCAGTGTCGGTGGCGGCGTTGTTATCATAGCGCTCAGGCTCCACACAGCGCTCATGCCTGCCTACCGCACACTGGAACTTTGGCTCCCTGACGCGAGGGTCCAAAATGTAACAGCACCCACCCCACCCCTACTAGCAGGCGTTGTTATCACAGCGCTGGAACAGCGCTCACACCTGCCAGCAGCCCCCCAACGACGCAGTGGGCCTAGCGCCTTAGTCTTTTGCGCCTGGTTGTATTATTACAGGGGGTTACGAGGGATTTTACGGGAGGTTTATGTTTTTTTTAAAGTGTATTAAAAGTTTTTGTGTGCCGAGGAGGCGGCTGATCCTGATCCTGAGCAAAATTGGGTTCCGGTACCCACAACAACAGACTGGATTTCCTCAGTAGTATAGAACAATATAGAAGTAAATTCAGGGAAGGTTATGGGTGAGAAGTAGGCTCCTCACCTCACCCCCACCCAGCTGCTGCTGCTCCTGTTGCTGTATTTCCTTTACCCCTTTGTTTTGTATTTCCTTTGCTTCTTTACCCCTTTGCCCCTTTGCCCCTTTCAAAGTATATGCTCCCCCCTTCACCTCACCTCTGCCTCTGCCTTGGCCTTCCCGTCACCACTCACCACTCCGCAGTCGAGGTCTCACCTCCCAGCCTGTCTGCTGCTCAACTCAGCTCCCAAGGAACTCCCAAGAGCACAGGGAGATCAGGGAGAGCCGTAACAACCCGCCAAACCCGCCAAACCCGCCAGCCACCAACCGCAACACAGGTGGTGCAACGTTACGGTGATGCGGCGGGGGCGGTCCGCAGAGCAGCAGCCGTCAGGGAAGGGAGCAAGGCAGTGAGGCGCAACAAGGCAGCGGCACCAGCAGCGGGAGGTCCGGGGGGGCCCTGGAGTCCATGGGGGGTCGGTCAGCCGATGGCCCGATTATCCGAAGGCACGCTGGACTCTGCTTTCAACGTGGCTTTTCCAGCACGGCTCGGCTCGGCGTGGCTCCCTACGGTACGTAGCTCCGCCCACGGGGGTTCAACCAACTTGAGTGTCTACGGCACACTCACAATCGAATCGAAGTAGAGGCAGTAGCGCTTTTAACAGCAAGGTCTGGCAGTGCCACCAGACTATCTGTATAGCAGGTATATTTTGGCTTAGGTTGATTGGTAGAACTTGAGAGAGAAATGGGTCACCCAGAGCTCCCTTGCCTCAGTACAGACACTATGGGGTTTATTCCGATTCGGGGAAAAAAGCATCCGTCTGAATCGTATCCGGAGACCTCTCCGTACGAATCGTACACGTCCGTCCAAATCGCGTATTAAGATCCATATCCCGTCAATCCGTCCGAATCGTCGCGAACCGTACGAATTGCAAGGCTGAAACTGTAAGACATGGACCCTCACAGTGAACCATAGGATTTGTAAACATGCCGTACGACCCGACGAGTACGATCCGGACCAGGGTATGAGGACACGATTCGTACGGTCCACGTCAGGTAAGGGCGATTCGTACGGTAAACCACACAATCACATACACACCGTACGGTCCGTACACCCCATGATCGCAGGGGTACGGTGCGTACCCCTGCGATCATGGGGTGTACGCACTGTACCCCATGATCGCACGGGTACATACCATACCCCTGTGAACATGGGGTGTACGTACCGTACCCGGGGGGCGTTCCGTACCTGTTTCGAGGCGAACTCTGCTTCTCCGGATGTTTTGAGCTCCCGTAAATAAAGCTTCGTACTGTGAGTACCCGACACGAATCATACTTGCTGGGTTGGGAAAACCTGCTTCGAACCGTACGGATGTCGCGTACAGCTGGTTCCGAGGGAGAATCATATGGAGATTGGAGTCGTACAGTCTTTGTACGATTCGTACGGAGTCCTGCTCCTGGTACGAATCGTACTTCATCGTACGTACGGGGGAGGCTGCAGGGTACGATTCATACGGGAAAAACGCTCCACACAGCTATTCGGAATGGTTTTTCCCGAATTGGAATCAACCCCTATATGTTCATGAGATGCAAGTTTTGTGAGTTTTCAGATACCTTCATTATGATCATAGTATAAATGTATAAAGTAGGGGAGGAAAAATAGTATTTGTAGGTTTGTATAGTACAAGGAACTCTTATTAAAATTGAGATAAAGTGACGTGGAACAGGTATTGGGCAAGGGCCTGGACAAGAGCTTGTTCCAGCTCTTTCTTTAGAGGAGTAGTTGTTATACACTTCTGAAGTGTGTTTCCTTGCTTGTTGAGAAGTAATTTAAACACTAATGGGATATTATTAATTGTCATTGATTGCTTATTTTGTGTATTTGATTTGAAGGACAGTGAGCATGAAAAAAGATTATTTTGTCATTGTCTAAGTATTCATACAATGTAACTTCTTCATTGGTGTAGGTAAGGGTGGCAGGCATCTTTTTCTGCATATGTTTAAAAGGATGGATTTGCTTGGCTTGCGCCTTTCTGTTCTCATTTATAAGACACAGTCAGTATAAGGTTAGAAAATGTGCAGTTTGTCCTAGTAGTTGGGTTACTATTCTGTGGGCATACACTGGGAGCTGTGCAGCTTGTTAAGGCATATTTTAAGGCTTGTGTAACTATACAGACTTAGCCAGTGATTATGTCCTTTAATATTTTTTATTTCATTTTTAACTGTTGAGGCCCTCCGTTTGCACTGTATTGTGTGCTTTTTTAGTCAGTGTGCTTATTTGTGCAGTTTGCTTTGTTGTAGGTGCATCCTAAATAGGTGAAAAGGGGTTTACTTTTCTGTGAAGGGTTAAAGGTGGGCTCGGTAGACATTTTGGGGTTTGGATTTGATTTTTAAAAATAGATATTAGTTTTTTGGTTGGGGTTTTCAAAATATATTGTTCTACATTTGCTAACATTTTAAACCTATTTTTGCCTTTGTAATTTTCAGTTATAGCTGTAACTTATTTCATTTTTGTGCAGTCAAAGATTTCTGTTGTCAAGTACAGTAGAGTTTCTATGGTGGTAATATAAGACAAAAATACTAACAACGAATACTAATAACTAAAATCCCCCAAAATAATTTCTTATTGTTATATGTGTTAAGTGTTTTTGTAAATTACACACCAACAATATGGTAGTTTAGAAGTTTTCTACCTGCCAAAATAAAAGGCTTCTTTCTTCTTTCGTTGTTGTGCAAGCACATTGATTGCTTAATGTCTCTATCTTTTTAATTGGCATGCTTGTGAATTTCATAGCCATTGTACTTTAGAATTTAATTGGTTTAGTAGTTAACCTTTTGTATCTTTTCTAGGGTTATTCACTATTAGGTAAATGCTAATGTATGCTTTATATACGTTTGAAAGTTTCTTTTTAATACATTTATATGAACCTTTTGGGGGGTTGCCCTATATTAATTTACCGTTTTATAACGCTTTTTAAATATTTATATTAACAATATGTTTGAATTTTTTTATTGTATTTTTTTAAAAGTTAATATCTATATTTGGCTAGTCGATCGTTCATTACTTTTGATATTTAGAATGGAAATGTTTTTGTTGTTGTGAATAAATGTTTTTTACAGAGTGCCTTAAAGTTCAATGTTAATGTACTCAATGTTTTGGCAATGATATTTTTGTTTAACAATATTTTTCGATTTGATATTGGGAAATACAACCACTTGGAGGAGGTGATGGTGAAAACAATGCATATGATGAAAGAGCATCTCAAAAACAATGTTCATGGAAAATTATTTCAAAGATACTTATCAATTCGTTTCTCAATAAATACAACACAATAATTAACCAAAATTATATATTTTCAACATATAACAAACCACAAATAATAATAATAGGTATTCAAACAATAGGTGTACTGATATAACAAATAAAATATATTTTCAATATTACAAATGTTTGTACAAAACACCAGACAAACAACATATCAATGTAGAACAGTTGCTTCCCACATGATCTAGTAACTCACTTTATAAAATAATTCTCCAAAATCATAGGAGAGCGGGTACCCTCCTAACTATGTGCAATCATAAATGCAAAGTCCAGTAGAATTATTATTTCATATTTCAAATTCACATAATGGACTAATAGGTGTATCACCATTACAAATGAAGTTAGAGAGGGTAGATCGTTGACATTTCAGACTCTTATGGCCAGCCTGTCCCAAAAAACATAATTAGGACACAGTATTGAAATGCCCAATAACAGGACACATCCCTGACAATCCTTCAAATGGTCAATCACTTAAAAATGCACTTTTAATCTACAAAATAACCAACCGATAAATCAAGCAGTATAAGTTAATGAAGAACTTGCTGAAAATGGCGTCTAGAGAAAATCCAAACCACTGTATTTAGAATCCGATCTGTTGATGGTCTTGGGAACCGGCAGGAGTGGATGTCAATTTTAAATCTTATTAATTGAATATGCGTCTGGAATGAATGGCTAAACAGTATAACTATAAGGTGGGGTTGATTTTCTCTCTAAATTCGATGAAGTGGAACTAGCACTACACAAATAATGTAATGAAGTTGTCCATGTATGTTTAATCAGGACCTTTTTATTCTGAGTCTCATTGTAGGACTGAATATACAAGTAGTGATGTGTAGCTTTGTTATGTCCGTTATATGTAGAAGTATGCTAGTGTACATTGATAAAGAGAGGAAGCACATGCCATTGTATAGCACTGAGTATCTTTCAGTGTGAGTTGTCTCTTAACGTTCAGGGGTTGAGACTCACTGTAAGATTGAACCCAGAATTTTTGGGGAATAAATCCTAATTTGCTAATTCAAGTCTGAAATGTTTTCTATTATAAATTCTAAGTAGTTGACATGAAGTCTAAATCATTATTTGAAATATAGATGTAATCTATGAGCTAGCCACACAAGGACATGGTGCATGAAATTATATCTATTAAGGAGGTGGTGGGATATAAAGAGGAAATGCTGGCTAAAGACAGAGGAACTATGAGGAATGTGGAAGCACTACATTATAACTAGAGAATGGTTCACAGCAGCTTCTTGAGAGCAAGAGTATAAAGACAAAGATTGGGGGCTGTAGGAGCTTGGGCCATATAGTAGGGTTTCAAGGGGATATGGGACAAATAAAGTGGAGGAAGGTGTGGAAGGAATCAAGTGTATGAAGAAGAGAGACACAGAGAAAGGGTAGAATAGGTAGTGTCACACAAAGAGGCTGCAGGGAAGGTGAGGGTCCAAATAGGGCTACAAGCTGACAAGGAGAACACTGGATCAGCGTGGGGAGGGTTCCATAAAGAGGCTGGAGGGAGATGAAGACATGTGTAATGGTTGCAAGAGTTAGGAACCCAAACATGGAGACTGGATGGGAGATGCAGATAGCAACACATAACAGTGCAGAGATTTGGAGGAAAAAGCAGAGGCAGGCACATGCTCTGCACTGGGAGGGAAATGCACAGAGAGGTTGGCTACAGGTGCTGCAGGGGTACACAATTTGGCTGCTGGTCAGCACACTGGGATTACTGGGCTGTGTTGAGGACCGAACAAGAAGCTGCAGGGAGCCAGGGACACATATTAGTGGGAAGGTGGGAGTATATAAAGGGGCTGCAAGTGGTTCACAGAGTCTCCAGAGAGTCTCCAGAGAGTCTGGAGTTGGCAGAGGGTCACACAGACGGCTAGCAGTGGTGTGGCAGGGTGGCACAAAGGGTGTGGATCATGCACACAGAAAGTTTGCAGGGTGTAGAGGAGGATATATAGTGCCATCAAGGAGGCTTTTAATGGCACACATAGACTGCAGGGATAGTGAGGGCCTGCTTAGGGTCTTCTCTGTGTGGAGTTCAAAGAGGTGATGTGGGAAGCACAAAAATGCATTGCTGGGGCTGGGGGCATACTACTGGCCAACATTGGCAGGGTGGCACAATGCCTTTGGGTGACGGGTACATAAACGGACTGCTGTAGACAGAGGCACATAGTGGGGATGAGAGGGGCATGTACAGCTACAGGGAAGGCACAGCTGCAGAGAGCACCAGAGTCACACATCACGGTGTATGGGTGTTTAGAGCAGAGGCTTGGGACCCAAAAAAGGGATATAGCGAAGTTAATGAACAGGAAGAGGGAGTGCAGGCAGCACAATGTCAGACAGATGGGCATCGAAGACAGGCTCAAATAGGGTTGTCACTGGTGAAGGCCACACAGAGGGCAGAACAGGCATGAGGGCACAGAGATGAGATGCAGGAGAGGTTGAGCATACATATAGATGCTGCAGGGAGGGAGCAAGGGTGGCAAACAGAGTGGCAGTGGGGGAGGCACAAAGAGGAATTGCATGGGTGTAGAGGATCACACAGATGAGAATCCAGGTGGGACAGGGTGGGCCATATGGACTGCTATGGGGTGGGGCACACAGAGGGGCTGCAGAGGTTCAGGGGAGCACAGAGTGTATGTAGGGAAAGTAGGAAAACATATAGTGGTGCTGCAGTAGGTGCAGGGGCCACAAATAAGGGACACATAGGAAGGGATTGTAGAAAGGCCAATCATCATATGTTTACACAACCAATTGCACACATCCACTTACCTACTTTATATCTCAACACAACCACCATCACAAGCCAATACCACTTCCACTATACAGCCACATATCCAATAAATTCAAATTCAAATACAAGTGTATTGTTTGATTACTAAAAACCATAACAAAATGTTAAAACCCTGTGACTCCTGAATACATAACAAAGATTTTAAAATGACACAAAAAAAGAACCCCGGTTAGTGCAAGGGCAGTGCAATAATCTTGCGATAAAAGAGAGTTAAAATAAAAAATTGGCTGAATATACATTTGTCTTTTACTGATCAGGCTCATTGAATAACACAACAATCACAGATGATTTTTTAAAAATCTAGAAAAGGGGACAAAATAAATATGGCAGCTAGTTTTAAAATGTTGAAACAGTGTCCATATATGCCTAGCGTAGGGGGCCAGTGGCAGTAGAGTTTTTATTACATAGAAATGGCAAGGCCGACCGGTGGGGGAATTGCTTCCTTCTCTTTGCCCAGCACTTTAGCTGCTCTGATGACAAAGTTGATTAACCAAATGTTCAGCTTTGTTTTTTCTTGGTTTATAGCTGCTATTATGGCCTGACGACATGTGCGAGCTCCTAGTTTGTTCCACTCCACTCGCAATAGAGTCCTTCTGTCTTTTAGTAGAGCTGGGCATGTGCAGGCTATGTGCTCCAAGCTTTCGGAGTGGTGGCCGCATTCCCTGCATTTTATATTGAGACTGAGGCACTGCCATTGTGACAAACACTTTACAAGGGGCCACTCGCATAGCCTTAGGGCCATGAACTTAACCTTCCAAAAGAGGGAGTATGTGCTTGATAAGTAGGTTAACTCAACCCCCGGTTTATAATCAGAGACAACGGCAGAGGCATGTCTTCTCCTGGATATTTTTGCCCTGTCAGAGTAGAAAGACCAGAACCGAACGCTTCGCTTAATTACGGTCTTCAATGCCTGTTGTGGTGGATTTGTTCCCCAATATTCCGTGACTCCGAGTAGCTGTAGGGAGTGGGCCAAGTGGTGCCGGTATCTTTGGCTAAATACGCTGGTTGATATTTCATTCCAGAGTTTAGACTCAAGACTGCCATCCCGGAAGTTGCGCAGTCTGTTGCAGAACTTGATAAAAGCACCAGCCTTGATGCCGTTGCGTTTTAGCAAGCCAAGTTCTAATCTGACTTGTGCCCGAGATGAAGACCTCGGCAGGTGCCATGCTCACTTAAAGATTCTCGTGGTTGATTTATTTAAAATGATGTTTGTTAAGCCCATCATGATCTCATGTCCATATGATAAGGAATTGTATGGCAACACACCACCATTAGATTTACACATGACCCACTCTATATGTCAAGAAATCATCATCTTCCTCCCACATACCTGTAGTAATATGCCAACAAAACCGTCATAAGTCAAAACACACCTACCATCATTTGTCCACACACCCAGCAACATACATCCACTCATTCACCTGATCAGTGGCGGATTGCAGAGGTAACGCTGTGGGGTGGTGATGTGGGGTGGGGCAAGGCTGGGTGGGGGAGTAGTGGAGTCCGACATACGGCAGCAAAGTTGAACGTAAATTAATAACTTAATATCTACTGTTGTATGTCAGACTCCACTTCCCCCACCCAACCCCACCCTCATCCTGCCTCACCGCCCCACAGATTTACCTCTGTGAGCGACCACTGCACCTCATCAGCCCCGGCCCGTGAAGGGAGTTCGGTGGGGCAGGGAGGCGGTGCAGGGGAGGGGCAGTGTGAGGGGTGGTAAACAACGGAATATGGATAATTGCAGGTAAGTAAACAAGTTAGCAAATAAAATAAATTTCATAGCGCTCACTGCATCGCACTTTGCCACCCTCTACCCAGCCCCTCCCCCGCACCGCCTCCCTGCCCCACCGAACTCCCTCCACGGGCCCCGGCTCCACCTCACACATCTCAAATATTCACCCAACCACCATCAAAGGCAAATACATAATAATCCACCACCATACATCCACACAACCCTTATCATATCCCAGCACCCATCACATTTACACATGGCCAACATCATATTCCCAAATAACATCATACTTCAACACACCCACTGTCATATGCCAAAAAACAGTCATACGTCAACACACATACACCCTTGCACTAAAGACTTAGCATGTGTAAAATTATATCTAACAAGTTTTGTGAATGCAAACTCTCCTTTCACAATGTACAAATAATTACAAAGTCAGAAAAGGAGCCTCAGCGCACAATTATTTAATGTTTGCACTATGACTTCTTTTGCAAAAAGTGCAAAGTAAATAGCAACCTTCAATAGTGTACATATATAGAAAAAGACTGGTCACTTTGTAAAGTTTTGCATTTTGCTAGAGCCAGACTACCACTTTAGGGTGCCAAGGATGTTCAAATCCCTACCAGTCCAAAGGCACTGTTTGCAAAAATGTACACAACTACCCACCACAATAATATTAATGGAGCATGAATTGATTTGCCACTCACAAGTAAAATAATCCATTAGCTAAAATGTAAACCAAACTCTTCGTCTAACACTTAACTTTAAATAAACCACTAAAATAAATTGTTCTCTTTTTACCTTCAAACTTTAGGTGCCACTCTAAGATTAAAAACGAACACCATCCTGCTCATCAAAGACAGCAACTTATAAAACGTCGAAGTCAACAAACAGACTAAACATGCCCTACTTAGATGTCTTTCTTGTTTTATAGAGTTTACTGGCTAACCTGCAGGCCTTTTTAATATCATGTTCATTTTAGCAGGCGTACTGCTTCATTTTATATTAACATAGCAGATCCTAGATAACGTTTTTTGTAATGGAGTCTAGTGGCTAACTTGGGGGCCCTTTTAACGCCAAGTCTATAGGGAAGCTGTATGGTCAATATAGTATGGCAACTACATTAGTCGATCTTAAGTTTTATTTAGATCAATCCAAATGCATTAATTTGCACTAGCACTTGTTGAGCCTATAGGATGGATTTAAATGCATAAATTGTATCTGCACTTTATAACGAGTTGGCAGCCTTTATATTCTGCCTCTGTAGGTTCATGCCTCTACTTCTTGCTTCCTGCTGATTATGAGTTATATAATTTGTGCGATATTCTGCTCTTTATTGCTAGTAATCTTGTCATTTTTGTTTCAATTTTATATTTTTCTCACTCTGCACACTTTATCTATGATGAGTTTCAAAATACCTTAACATATTGTGATATATTTTTCACTTATTGTTAGTGTTTTTATGTTATATTTAATGTTGATGTGACAAGGTATTCTCTGTACGTTATGAAATGAATATGTGTACTTTTACGGTTTTATTTCAAAACTGAATACTTTTTTTAATGGAAAACTAAACAAGTAAGTAAATATAATTACCTTTTATTGAATATATATCTATTTGTTAAATTCCAATAGGTGTGACCAGCTAGAATTTAACAAAGAGCGGAATCTTTATTACACCTTATAAATACTGAGAGAGATAAACATTGCATCACTAGTAATTGTGAACTCTTGTCAAACAGGTGTTTGAGTAGGAATTGAAACGTAATGGGCCACTTGTAATGAGGCCCTATGCCACAATGCTAAGCAAATGCCAGATGCTGAACTGATCATTCCATGGAAATCAAAGCTATAGGCAGAAGGAAACAGTGCTGTCTCAATGCAAAGTCAGACAGAACCATAACTACAACCACTATTGCCGACTTTGTAATGAATGTACACACATTTCTTCAGTTTGGTCCACGGAAATTAAAGTTAAAAGCCAAAGTATAATTTTTTTTGATAAAACATAAGAATGAACTGTGACTATTGCTATATATACATTAATTCCCCCCCCCCACACTCAAGTATGGTAATACATAGCATATTACACACTGCATATCTGCAGTATAGGTTTCTAGTTCAAATGTATCAAAGTTTCTGCTTCTAACTGCTTACAAAGGTTATTTTACTCAAGAACATTATGCACCAGCTATGGGAAATAAAATCTTGCATGCACATTTAATAGGGACAATGTCCTTTAGCTTTCTCCAGCTTTACAAGCCATTTGAAATCTATAAATGTTATGAAACAAAATGAAGTGCTTAATAGCCGTGCAACACAAAGATTGAATCAATACAATAATTAATCACTTTGATACATTGCACAACATTAGTCAAGTGTTTTCAAATCATTCAACGTTTAACATTCGCATTTTGGGAGTATTGATTGCAGACATGGTAATTTCAAAATAAAATAAAGAATATTAACTGAGGCATTATAAAATACACCAGTATTTCGATTTGAAAGTTTCAAACTACAAAGGTTAGTTAGTTAATATCTGAGAAAACCAGATGAAAGCAAAGAGCCAAGGAGAAAAGCAGAAGGAGAAACAAACATACAAGCTGATCCAGCTGCATGATTGAAAACTTCGAGAGTGGGACAGCCACTGCCTTCTTGATCAGGAGTTTTTGTCCAGGTTGGGAAAGGGAGTGGGAGCAACTCTAAAGGCAAATGTGCATGTATGGAAATGTTTGGATTACTTACTGCTAATCTTCATTACTCTGGTTCCATATTCCTTCTCCCATTACTTACTCCATCAAATGATGGGAATAGTCACACTGTAGTCATCCCTTCCAAGTACTTCCTATCTTAAAAAATAACACCCATACCCTTAAGCTATTAAAGGTGACTGAAACATACATTCATCTGGCTGTTTCAAATCTCCAGAAACACTCCCCTACGCGAAAAGGGTGGAGGAGGAATGTGGAATCAGAGAAATGAAGATTACTGGTACTGGTAATTCATCCAAACATTAGCTCCTTATCCTATTCCACATCCCCTTGCTTACTCTATCCAGGAATTCATAAGCGGGCAAAAAAGAACACACTTGACAGAATTCACCCAACACGCAACATTTAATAAACTTTGTCAAACTACTGCAGATTTACACATCTTTGAACTTAGAATAGCTTTTCCAAATTCAACTCAGAATCCTAGGCTAAATTAAGTCTAAAGTTACCAACAAGTGCAGATTGTATTGCCCAGGTTGCTGCAGAATAAATGTCAATAATACGGACACCACCCCATACCTCCCATAAAGCAACCAACCCTCTCAATAAATGAGCGTGAACAGAACCTGGAGGCTCAAGATCAGCCTTGCAGTAAGAAATTAGAATCACCATATTAATCCATTGAGTTAAGTTGGAAAGTAAAGCTTTCTCTTCCCTCTTGGCTTGACCAAAGTTCCCATAGTAGTAAAGAATTTTTTTTGAATCAGCTGATTTGTACAAATAAATCCTGACTGCTCTAATCACATCTAAAAGAGCTTCATCATCAGGAAAGGAATGGGGAACAGGAAGAATTATCTCCTGAGACCTGTAAAGGATTGAATTTACATTAGGAACAAATTGCAGACAGGGTTTTAGAATCCTCAAGAATATTGGGGTAGGAAGGATTACAAATCAAAGCAGAAAGTGTCCCTAATCTGTCTGGGGTGTGACCACTGCAACCAAAAATGCCACGTTTGTGGTAAAAAAAATAGGGGTGGGCAGAATTTTTCATTCCGCCAGTGAAATTGGTGGCATTTGGAAACACTGTGTCACTCTTCTGATGCAGAGTTTTGGTCAAATGCCTCCAATCACCATGTGGTGGATTTTTTTCACTCAAGCTTTCAGAAACGAGAGATTTGGTGAGCCCTGGCACCATTTTCTAATGTAGGTGGGTGCGATCAGAGGTCTGCTTTTTGAGATTTTCTACTAAAGCAGCAGCAAAATTAACTCGAAAAGCCACGAGATCTCCAGTGCACCACTCTCTGCATGCAGAGCTCTGCTCAGGCTACTGGCACTAAATTGCAGCACAAGCAGCGACATTCATATTGCCGCCTGATGGCAGAACGCCAGCAGAATTTCGTGGAGTTTTTATGTAAGTCTGTGAAATATCGCAGAGTGACACTCTGTGAGTTCCTCTCACCCATAGTATGAAATTTTGGAGAAATTCAACCAGAGGCTCGAAGGGAGGAACGTATAATGTCTTTCAGGACTCCATTCTCTGAGGTATCGACATTCTTTGCCTATTATAATTAGGTATGAATATGGACCACGTCCACCATATATATAGATCTCGTGCATGTCCACTTATGATCACCCGAACCTTTTTCACCCTGTGTCTATTGATAACTGCTCACTGGGATCATTGTTTCATTGAATTGCACATCTTTGCACATTTCCGTTGGTATCCTGTATTTGAACACGAAATTGGTGCTTTGGTCATGTGCTTATCACATGATAATTTCTGTCTCACTCTTTCACACTCTGGTGGAGTGGTTGTTTATAGTGGCAAGTTTCCGCGATAGCGGGTTATCAAGTGTGCTGCTATTTGTATTTGTATGTAAATATTTATAATGTTGTGAGAACGTTAATTATGCTAAATTGTTTGCAGTCTTGAAAACGTCCTTCGGACGAAACACGTGTCGGCTGCCATTGCATGTATTTGTACACAAACCGTTGAGAAGAATGAAAAGAAAAAGAAAATATCCAAATGGATTTCCTTTGATTACTGTATGGATTTATGCCCATTTGACAGTTTGGACTTATGATTGCGTGCGCTTCGGCAATTGTATAATTCATTGGTGTAATGTCTTTAAGACCAGAATGAGATCCCAAGCTGGGAAATAATTCCTTACTTTGGGCCTCAACAGCTAAAAACCTTTAAATCCAATCAGAGGGCTCTTGGATCCTGATTCAGAAACTTCACTTCTGAGTTGTTTGAACGTTTGAGTAAGTTTACTTTATTTCGATATACACAAACCCCACTTTTGAGTAGCGTACCCTTTTGTAGTAAATTCAGCACTACAAATGGCTAACCACAGGTGGTACAGCCTCATCCTAAATAAAATAATAGAATACGGACTTAAAATAAAACCCCATAGTAAATAATGGTAAAGTAATTCACATTTTTTTAAAGTAAAAAATATAAATACATATCAATTAATTAAAAAAAATATGTAAAAGTAGAATACATTTATGATTTATTTATAACATATTCAATAACCCATTGTGCATTTAAGAATCAATGGAACAATAAATGTTATTACAAATTAGAACACTTACTACAAAATTGTAAGTTACTACACAAGTGCAGTTTGTGAATACCTTAATGTAGTAAGTCTCTGAAGGGCCTTCCAAACTGCTCTGAGCTGTTTCCAGTTTGAAGAGTGTCCTTTATTGTGTTTTAACCAAAGACCCTGCTCACACTCTGAACCTAGATCTCGTCATCAACCTCTACTGCTGATATTTGTTGTTATTAACATTGGGGGTTGTAGAGAGAGAGAGAGACAGACAGACTCCCCTTTCTCTGTGGCCGGGTACCAAGACACCAATGAAAATGTTCTCTCATAGTCCATGTCACTGGAATAAAGGAATCAAATGTGTTTATGGATGGAAGCCAGTGCTGATTAACAAGGATGATCAGGGGACCCAAATGTTAATGAGTCTGTGAACCCACAAAGAGGCAGCCATATCTCCCTGTGCTCATAAGAAATCACTAAGAGAAGCTTGATCCATATTTAGTAGGGTCGATATTCTCTGAACCAACTTTACTCTTCTTTCCAGATTGAGACAAATGAAACCCATGTCTGTACAGAAAAAGGCTCCAATATAGGCAAGACTTTGATACTGTTCCAGTTTGATTTTCTGAGACTGAAAAGGGAACCCAAATCTCTTAAAATCTTTGTAAATCATGAGGAGATCATCCAGAATGGTAATCACTGGGGTTACATTTTTGATGAGCACCCTTGAAGAAGCTTTTAGCCCTAACAGTGGAAAATGAATCTGCCATTGGAATTGCCGACTGCAAACCTCAGAAACCGCTGATGATTCATCCAAATAGGAATATCGAACAAGCATCCTGGAGATCCATGATTGCCAGAATATTCTCCTGTTAAACCATTGAGATCACCCGCTACAGAGAATTTATTTTCAAATGAATTGTCCTTAGAATGATTTTCAAGTCTTTATGTCTATGCTCAGATGGTAACGCCTAGATGATTTCTTTATCAGGACATCTGATGAATACTAATCCATGCTTTTGTCGCAAGTTGGAACAGGAATTAGAGCTTTTTTTTTGGAACCAGCATTAAAATGTTCTCTTGTAATGCTCTCCTCCTTTTTGAGATCCTAGGAAGAGGAATAAAGATTAAGAAATACTCCGGAGGAAGGATACTCAGTATTATCCCTAGGACACTACTCGAAGAACCCAGTTGTTTTTGACCAAATTTAGCCACATGCTAAAAAAGTGGGAGAGCCTTTTCCAAACTATCACCTCTGCCTGTTCAACACTTGGCATTGTCAGGAGTGCAGAATGTTCCTAGACTCCTGGGGATTCTCAGAATTACTATTTCCAAGCGTGTGCTAAAAATGTGTCCCTAATACTTCATGGGGAATTTTAGTGACCCGAAAGCAATAACGCTATTTCAATAACACATTGAGTAGGGTTCTGCAGCAGTGGTGGCTGGCACAGATTGGTGGTGTCAAACGCTAGGCGGGAGGGGGTGAAAGGACGGGGATGAGGCCTAAATAAAAAATAAAATTAAACATACATCCTCGCTGCATAGTCCCTCGCCTTGCCCTCTTTGTCGCTCTATCCTCCAGCAGACCAGAACACAGAACAGGAAGCACCCAGGGTGAGTCTCCCCTGAGCCAAACACAATGCTGCAATGCAGTGTTGTGATAAGTCTGAGAGCTGTGGTTCGGTGCTCAGACAGGGAATGGGAGCCTGGGCATGTTGTCCACCCAGGCTGAAATGCAGCCAGGACGGAGAACATGCTAAGTGCGCATGAATGTTTGGACTGCCCGAGAGGGCCGGCCAAACATTCGTCTCGGGCTGGCAAAACATTCATGCACACTTAGGGAGTGAAAACCACTTCTCCCCTCCCTTGCTCTGTCAGCAGAGCTGCCCTGCCCCAACTGCAAAAGATGTCCTGCCCACAAAAGAAAAAAAAAATGATAATAACTTACCATTTTATTTTTCCTTGCACTGCTGAAAAGCAGTGGGGCGACGCTCCTCCACCTTAGTGCAGGGCACACCACTGTTCTGCAGGCCTGCAATACCCTGTATTTCACCATCATCTTTCCTGCATTGAACCTAGTTCACCTGTGCCACCCGTAGGTGGCAAAGGATACCTTGTAGAACTATGTCAAACTCATAGTTCATGCAACAATGACACGTTGTTCAGTATAGGTATTGAGTTGAGACCTGGGTCAGGGTCTGGGCACATGCCATCCTTAGAAATGAATCCCACAGATGGCTTCAGGAATACCAACTTTATTTTTTGTAATGCATAACTGAGCCACCAATTGCAGGTATTTATAAAAAAAAGTATAATATAAACCTCAATTGGCAGGCCATAAGTATCAAGGCTGTTGCTGCATTGGCAGGCATGAAGCCAAGGGATTCAGCTCTCTCTTGTCAGGCTCCAATCTGATCTGCCCTATTCTACATCTTGTCTGCACATCAGAGAATGAAGTGTGGGTCTAAACACATCAAGAGTGACATGGTGTTCAAGCATCACTTACTGTGAAAAAACATGTTTCTAATGTCACCTATAGAATTCGTAGAACTAGTAACGTTTTTCTCTTACTTTCTCATTGCTTGATAGTGTAAGAATGAGATAAAATTTAACCATGGATGACAAACTGTGAAAACGCAATGGTGATTCTCGCAATAAATTTAAAATGGCTTCAGATTCAGGGAATTCTAAATATTTCATACTAAAAACATGTTTGATTACTCATGAGTGTCAAGGATTCTCATTCCCAAACTTTTTTCTACTCCTAATTTGAATTTAGTGAATCTCTTTGGTCTTGAGCTGGGACATCCCTTTCACTAATACCTAACCTTTGGGTATGATACCAAAATATTGTGACCTAAATACCCACTGACAAATATATAGTGCCCTAAAAATCATTAAGAAAAATATCACCCAATTTGGAATTAATGATAATGATGTTTCCTACTTTATCAGGAAAATCATTGTAACAGGCAAAACAGTAGGCTATATGTCAACACTGCACGTATTTCTGTCCTTCTATCTCTCCCTTTTGTCCTTCCTTCTTCCCTCCGCCGTGCCCCCCCAAGCCCCCACACACACAAACACAAGACGCTTCCGGGTGAAATCAGAATGTAATTTGTTAACTGTCATACCTTGTCTCTTGCCAAATAAGCTAATGGTCCTATTGATGTTTGGCCTCCCCCAAGTCTCAGATGGGAGCTTGAGGTACCGACGGAAAGTGCGGGGCCTCGTAGTACCTGAGCAGTGTCCAGGTGAGGTGAGGTCTATTGCCCTACCATTAAGGAATTCACAGTAACCATTGTGAATCGGAGGGTTAATGTCCATGGTTGTTACAGGTTGTACCGTTTCT
This sequence comes from Lissotriton helveticus, assembly GCF_964261635.1. NCBI lineage: Eukaryota > Metazoa > Chordata > Amphibia > Caudata > Salamandridae > Lissotriton > Lissotriton helveticus. Next base: position 1,764,854,697 of record NC_136059.1, read on the forward strand.
AACCAGTTTTATTATAATTTGTTTTGGTGATGGTGGTGATTTCTGTATTCCACTATTAGGAGTGCAACTATTATAAGAGCAGAGGCCCTGACGAATGCCAAAGGATTAAATACCCGTAAGGCAGAAACATGTTGGCCCTTTTGTTGACAGATATTTGTTACTGTCATTTCTTGCACTGTTCTAGTTTTTAATTAGGAGGCGTGTCTGGTCCGCAGAATAAAGTAGTCAGAAGGAGGACATTCCATCCTATTTTAAATCACTTATTGTTTGTTACACTAGTTCTTTCCATTTTTCCATCAAAAGATCAGTCATCATGGACGGTTTGTGTATTTGGTGGACCAAATCCTAACACAACAATAAGGTGCGAAGCTGAGTGTCCCACTGATCAGGGGACCAGCCTAATTTGCACCAGGATTTGGCCAAATGATAGGACTGATCATTGAGTCTACTTTGATGGAAACCCTTCACAATCTGTTGTGGATTAATCAGCCATATACAAATAATCGATGATGTACCGGTCTCCTCTATGCATGTAGTGTTCACCTTTTTTCTTCTCTTTTCTTATCAATACGTTGTTTGTGTGTGATAAAGATATTTTGAGATCCTGTGGACTCAGTATCGACAGTGCAGCCTCTCAATTTGGCTGGTAGACCCCCTGTGTTTCGTGTGTTATACATTCAATTGGTGCTGGGGATAAAATCAGGTGTGGGTCTTTAAAATATATATCCCTTGGACCCTTTTTCTAAATGGTTTTGTTTAGTCTCATACCTTGTCTCTTGCCAAAGAAGCTAATGGTCCTATTGATGTAATGGCCTTAGACGCAGAAAAGGCTTTTGATGAGGTTAATTGGCAATTTTTATTTAAAACTTTAGAAGCTTTCTGTTTTAGTCCTATTTTTATTGATATTACTAAGGCTTTGTACTCAGCCCCTTCAGCTTCTATTTTAGTCAATGGTTTGTGTTCCACCTCATTTTGGTTGTTTAGAGGCACTCCGGAGGGATGTCCTCTCTCTCCTTTACTTTTTCTTATTGCAATAGAACACCTCTTAAGTTCTCTTTGTATTAGTGACACTTATACAGGTGTTGTTTTGAAAGATACTACCATTAAACTCGCGGCATACGCCGATGATGTATTATTATATGTTTCTGACCCTTCCACCTCTAAACCTATTATCCTTGATATTATTCATAAATATGCTGAGGTTTCTGGTTACTTCTTGAATGCTAATAAGACATAATTTTTTCCATTAAATGCCTTTTGTAATTCTACAATGTTAGAGAATACGAATATAATTTGGTCTCCAAAAAAACTTAAATATTTAGGGATAATTTTTACTGGTTCAGTTAAAGATACAGTTGATACTAATTGCCCTGGTATTTTAACAAATACCAAAGAGAAACTTGATAGATGGTCTAATCTTCACTTAACACCTTCGACGCTGATGACGAGCTCAGCTCGTCATGACGTACACTTCTCGTACGCTCATGACGAGCTGAGCTCGTCATGAACGCATAGGTTTCCGCTTGCGCTTAGCGCACAGTGGAAATATGTGCCGCACCGATGAGGTTAAACTGGTGGGGATGCATAGCAGCAATTAAAATGTCTAAACTCAACTAATTCTCTATTTATTGTCTATGTTGCCCTTCGCCTTCCCGTCCACTTTTTATACTAAAATATATAAATTATTTACTAAATTCCTGTGGAATAATAAGCCTGCACGCATTAGTCTGAAGACGTTACAATTGCCCAAATGTGAAGGTGGGGTTGGTCTTCCAGATTTCAAAAAATATCATTTTGCATTCCTGGTGGCTCAATGTTCTTTATGGTTTCATACTGTTCCTCTCTCTAATGCAACCAAATGGCTTCTCCTGGAAAAAAATATTTTGGCACCATACCCTTTAACTGCTTTTCTTACCATGCCCAATGGCTCATTTAGTAAGTGTTCTTCTATTCTCGCCATCTCTAAAATTGCCCTTTTGTCATTTGATAGTAAATTTTCTATTGTTTTGTCTTCCACTAAAAAAAAAAGTTTCTCTTTGGTTCAATCCTAAACTCCAATATCATACACATATTTCTTTTGGAAATTAAGAATTGCTGCTGGTATTTTCTTTGTTGCAGATATCTGCCAATATGATTTGTCTTAGACGTTTGACGTTATTCAAGCCACTTATAAACTGCCATTGTCTGAGTTCCCTAAATATACATTGTTATGTAATACTATTCTTAATGCCTACCCCCAACTGCTTTCTATGTCTCAGTCTTCTGTGTTGAATTTTGTATTTCTGTGTTTAGCCGTTCAGAGCATACAGCATCTAAAGTATATAAAAAACATACTACTTCAAATTCCTCCTTTGCACATTTGACTCAAAAATGGTCCCCCCACTTAAATCTTCATACACTTAACATATCTTGGAAGGACATCTGGTATTCCAACACAGCTAATTATCTCCCAGCCACCCTTATATAATCTAATATTTATTTACTTCATCCCTGTTTCTGGACTCCTGACAAATTATTTAAAGCTAAACTCCTAGATACTCTAAACTGTTGGCACTGTCAATCTGTTAATGGCGATCTACAACATTTATTTTTCAAATGTCCTATCATACATCAGTTTTTATTACAAATATGGCATCTTATTACACAGATTCTTAAAATCCAAACAGCTTTATCATTTCAGGTTATAATTCTCAAATCCTCACTTTTTAAATCTATTTTATCCCCTATGGATTGTAAATTATTCGATTTCCTTATTTCCACTGCAGTCAAATCTATCACTTGTAATTGGTGGGAGTGGATTATTTTTTTGAGACGTGGGCAATGCTTTTATCCACATTCTCATAAGGACTCTTCTCCTTCTAAATTTGGTATGTGGTCTAGTTTGGATTCGTACATTAGTACATGTTCTACAATTTAGGCTACTTATTTCCCTTTTTGTAATAATGTTTCTTTGATTAAAATAGCCATTTTATGTTTGTTTTATTATTTATATTATGCTTATACTGTTTTACAATGTTGGTAATGCAATTGTACTTTCTCTTAGATATTCTAGTATGATTTTTCTATTTTCTATAGTTCGGTATTATTTTCTGTATTGTGTTTCCTATATGTTAAATAATTCTTCAATAAAATATTTTGAACATAAATAAGAATGTAATTTGTTAACAAGTAGGAGATAAAATGGAGGTTTACCCCACATTCACGATCTTAGGCATGTTACGGGTGAAATCCCCTGAACTTCCCGCAGCTGGAATTACTGTTAGTAGAGCTCCTCGCTATTCTGGGAATGGGGAAATAATGGGAATAATATTTTTGGGGAGAATATCTTCCGGGAATCGATGTTTCTGCGCTGCTTCAAACAAGCTTTCCCCCACTGTCCCACATTGAGATACTCTATGTTGAACAAATAACTAATTATTCCAATGGTCCCGTTAACTTGCTACTGGGCCCATTAAAACTACTGATCCACTCATGATGAAGGCCCCTAGTACATGTTTAGCTGCAAAGACAACAGGTGTGCAATATGACTGCCAGATTATTATTAACACTAGAGTGACTAACTCAATGAGCTTGGAGGATGACCTGGAAGTAGGAGTAGAAAGGAATAGGCCCAATACTCTTTTTTTCACTATCCTTTGCAGAAAGGAAATGGTTAGTACATAAAGGTAAGCTGCAACCATAAACAGTATTACCCCATCATAGGACCTCCTCGTCCCAGTCATTACCATTTTGAGGCGGTCCCGCCTCCAGGCAGGCTTTTAACACACAAGTCTGCTGTTAATGTTTTTATTATATAAGCCCCTCCCACCTGCCTCCATTCCTGCTTGTTTTTAATCCAACCACAGGGGAGAGAACATGCTATGACTGAAGTAAGTTACATACAGGGCACGCGTCCACACACTATTTTCACAGGGTGGATGCCGTCCACCCTGCTAAGAAGTTGGGCCCCACAAAAAAATGTTGATCTTGTCAAAGTGTAATTTTGAGACAGCGGGGCACGTTCAGCAGCTCCTGCATGTTGTCGGCTTTCCATTCCCAGAAGCAACGTGCAGTCAGGGTGGGGCTTTCTTTTTAACCTTCAGCTGGGCAAAGATAAAGACAGAAGTTAAGGGGTCATCAGTCCTCCTTTTGATCAAGTATGGGATTGGAGGCGTCCTAGAACCTCGCAGTGAGGAAATAAAAGCACATAGCTTGTTATCTCTTCACAGGTACATAAGAGATGCATGCATGCTTTTTACTTTGTTATATATAAGTGCATGCACTGTAAGAATGTCAAATGTGTTGGTCTGTCCCAATATTTACACAAATACAATTTAAATAGCACTATTGTATTTCTTTTATAGTGCTACTGATCTCAATGCAAAGTGTTAGAGCGCTTTACATAACATATACATTTTCCATTCCAAATAAACCATTTACATGTATAAATCAATGTACAAAAAGTGTTACATGAGACAGTCAGGGTTACAAGGTGTAGAAGTCAAATACACTTCATAGCTCACTGTGGTCTACTAGAAGGATTACAATTTATTAACTGCAGTAACAAGTGGATCTCTGTGCAAGAAACAACTGAATAGACTGATGGAGAGGACTGACCCTTGCTATGTGTTCTGGGGCTTGCCAGCAGTTTGCTGTTTTAAGCAAGGAAAGGCTAAAGGGACTTTTTCTGTGTGCTGTGTTCCCCTGCTTGAAAGGACGTTGCTGTGTGCTGTGTCCTGAAGTAACTTATCCCCAAGTGCCTGAGGTGAGCTGGCTCCCTGTTGCGGAAACTCAGGAACACAAAAGTTTCCAGGAGAGTGTCAGTGGTGCTGTGTGCGCATGCTTGTTGCAGCCTGAGACCCTCGTAAGGTGTGCCCTATGATCATGGACACCTGGAGTCCAAGCGAGGATCAGCGACACGGTGTGCGTGTGCTTTGTGCAGCCTGAACCCCTTTGTGAGGATTGTCCAGTTATCGTGTGTACCGGAATCTAAGTGAGTCTCATCGACGCTGTGTGCGTGTGGCTATGCTTGTAAGACCTTCGTGAGGATTTGCCTTGTTATCGTGTGCAACGGAATCCAAGTGAGCCTCATCGACGCTGTGTGCGTGTGCATTGTGCACCGTGAGATCTTCGTGAGGATTTGCCTTGTTATCGTGCATCCGGAATCCAAGTGAGTCTTATCAATGCTGTGTGCGTCTGCATTGTGCACCATGAGACCTTCGTGAGGATTTGCCTTGTTATTGTGCACCCGGAGTAAAAGTGAGTCTCAGTGAAGCTGTGCGCGTGATCTTCGTGCAGCCTGAGAACTTCTTGTGGAATGCCCGGTGATCGTTCACCCGAAGCTCAGCGACGCTGTGTGAGTGTGCCCTGTGGCAGCCTGAGATCTTCGTTTATAGCAAGAAGAACAATGGTTCCTGTGGAATAATATACAACTAAGTATAATCATATATGTGCGCAATCGCGATGTAAAAGGATTATAATTGATGTCATAGAAAGAGGAGCCAGACACTCTAGTAATTTTGTTTGAAGATAGGGGTTTGCATTATTTACACAATATATACAACATTGTCAAGAGAAAAGAAAAAATAAAGCAGGGTTGTGAATAAGCATCCCAAGTGAGGTATGAACCTAGCAATTTAGTGACAGTGACAGTATTTACAAGGTTTCACTTAGTTTTTAGCTGAAAAAGCGACCCAATTATTTTTACAGATTTGAACAGCAACTTTACACAATAATAAGTGCTGTAACAATGGTTTGCTTTTAAAAACAGTGTCGACGGCGTTTCAACCCTCTCTAGGATGCGGGGTCTCATCAGGAACTATGGTACTGGGGACATCTGGATTGTGACCCCCACAAAGTGCGTGAAGAAGTGCCAACCGTGAGAATTAAGAGACAAACAGCCTGATTCATCATTCTCCCGTTTTGCGAGCCCCTAATAGCGAGTCATAACGAATCGCTATTAAGGACTTGCAAAACGGGATTCATGTAGGAATTGCAATAAATATTGCGATTCCTACATGTTCCTTATTTGCGAGTAGCAAATTGCTAATCGCAAATAAGGAATAACTCCCCATTCAATCCTATGGGCCAAAAGGCCTATAGGAATGAATGGGGAGTATTCCTTATTTGCGATTAGCAATTTGCTACTCGCAAATAAGATAGCGATTTAAAGGGTGCCAGGGGTGTCCAAAGGACACCCTGTAGCACCCCTTAAATGCAAATTGAAACAGGTGTTGCGCACACACATGTCCAAAGGACATGTGTGTGTGCAACATGCAACTTAGAAAAATGCTTTTAAAAGCATTTTTGTAAGTTTTCGCTATTTACCACGAGGTTTGACCTCGCGGTAAATAGCGGGCCGAAATTGCGAATTCGCAATTTTAAAATGGATGATGAATTGCATTTAAGGAATCTCAAATAGAGATTCCTTAAATGTAATTCCTCGCAAAATAGCGAAATCGCTATTACCGATTTTTGCATTTGGGATGATGAATCCCAAATGCAAAAATAGCGCTCGCAAAGGGCCAGATTCTCAGAATCTGGCCCTTTGCGAGCCGATTTCGGCTTGATGAATCAGGCTGTTAGATACTTACCGGGAGACCCAGCCGGGTTCCCTGTTCGTAAGTGGTGCATTGGCGGTCAGGATATGGGACCGGGATGTTGGTCAAAGTCTTGTATAAGGAGTCGGGGTTTCCACAAAAGCTTGATGTTTGTGAGGGCCAATTATTTAAGAAATCAGTTTTAGAAATGATTCAGTATGAGTCTCAACGAAGGAACCCGTAGAGCACGAATACAGTGTCAAGATGGCTCGGCAGTGAGGTCCGAGTGCATGGGGCGATGACCAGTAGCGGCCCAGACCGGCAGCCCTGGAGGAGCTGATCCGCAGGCCCAAGCCTGCCGTTCCACATCCCAAAGATTGCATTAGAGGTCCAAACCGCTGGATGAGGAGAGGAGGGTGAGTTCGCGCCCCCAGGTAGCATGTGTCGACTCTTGGGGCGTGGCGCGGGCTCGGAGGGAGATGCTCTCGGCCTCTCTCTCACTTCAGCAGTGTGAACCTCTGCTTAGTTTCCTATTGCGACACGTATTGCCAAGGGAGTGGCAGTACCGGGGCAGGAGCGCAGAGCTGCACTTTTTGTGTTATACCATACCCCTGTTGGGGGCAACTGTTGTCAGAATCCACCTGCGAGTAAGCATTAGTGGGGGAGAGACCGCCTGAAGCACCATGATCGGTGCCAGAGTGTAGTACGGATTACTCGATTTCTGCATAACGAGGTACCCGATTGTTGTATTTCACATTGCATCATTTCTGCATAACAAAGTACCTGATTAGTGTATTACACATTGCATTTCCTGCATAATGAACTACCTGATTAGTGTATGACACATGGCATAGTTTCTGCATAACGAACTACCTGATTGTCATTTGCCGCAATGCATTGTTTTTGGATAACGAACTGCCTGATTAGTGTATTACGCAGTGCATTATTCTCCATAACGAACTACCTGATTAGTGTGTTACGCATTGCCTTACATCTGTATGGTGACGTACCTGGTGGTTGTATTACACATTATTTGTACATTGCAAAGTACCTGATTGACATGCTACGCATTGCATTATTTTTACATTGCAAAGTTCCTAATTGTTGCATTACGATCTGCATAACATGGTGTTAGGATTACAGTAGAATGTTTAGAAGTGTTTATTAATATCGCCAGAACTTACAAGGGCTGGCTGGCCTAACAACCAGCCAGGAGAAAAATTACAACTACGAATATGTTGGATTTATATTGTGTGGTCTTATCGTATATCTTCTTCTATAAAGTTTATACTCGTTTTTATAAAAATCGTGTGGAGTCTATTTGTGATGTCATCATGGGGTTGCTGTGAGCATGGTAGCAAATACTTTACACATTTGCCTTGAAGATAAGCCTGCCTGCTCGTGCCAAGCTACCAAGGGGGTGAGCGAGGCTATCTCAGAAGGTGACCTTCCTTTCCCTAACGTTGAATCACAGGTCCCTATTTGGTCTTAGGTACCTACCTCAGCCAACTAGGGATGCCGGGTCTAACAATAAGGAATGGATTAATTCAGCAACTAATAAATTGGCCCCAGTCAAATTTATTAAGAGCTTTTGAAGCGTCCAACTACACCCTATTTTTCCTCCAGACAACAGAACTGAAAATGAACTGCAGACAAAAAGCAGAGAGTCTGGAGAAGTAACTATTGCAATGACGAGAAAGCAAAATATAAACAACTAATTCAGGTTTATAAAAATAAGATCAATTATGAAAAGGCTATTTTTTACACAGAGAGGATCATTAGGGCAAATAACTCACACTGAGAACAATTTAAACAATTTAGGATCTGGCTAGTCTATCCTCTAGTAATATATTAGTATCCAAAGAAGACTTCTGCAGCAATATGGTGGGTTTCTTTAAAAATAAGGCGGAGACCATCTATACAGATTTCAATACTCACTGTGGTCTACTAGAAGGATTGCAATTTATTAACTGCAAGTAACAAGTGGATCTCTGTGTTCAAAGCAGTAATCTACTTACCTAATTACATAAAGTAAAACTCTGTGATCTGCATGGTACATGATATGCTTTGCAAGAGAAAACTTTTTTTTAAACATATTTTATTGCATTTTCAGTTGGCACATGTTATAACATACACACACCAGACCATCACTTCCAGTGAGGATACCGCCTGTGATGCCACATAGAATGTCACGTGTCATGATGTCATGTTCTTTGAAAGCATGCATCATGATGTCACTTGCAAACTGCCTAACTTGGTCAGTTCCCAACATCTGTTTGTAGGACTTGTGCCCTGCTTGGCAGCACTTGAACCCCGCTGTTATGCCTGTCTTGTAAAGGGAGGCGGGGGAGACAGCAAGTCTGTCTCTTATGCTTGTGGTCAGATTTGGTTGCTGGGAAACAGGTATCAATAGAAAGTTGCTGCCTGGCACAACCTAATTCCTGCTTGACTGTTTGATTCTTTTTGTGGTTAAATGGAGCCTGCGGAGTCTGATGCTACACCTCCGAAATCTACTTCCAGGCGTAAGCATGCCCAAGCATTAGAGGAGGAGAAATTGCTGCAAATATCCAGGACTGATTTGCAGGACTTGATTAATACTGCGATGCAGGCGGCCTTGACTGAGCTACAAGCAAAAAAGCAAAAGGGGGATGGTGATGATGAGATAGACTATTCCCTAATGGGCAAATATGTGCAGGGTAAAGTTTTCTCTGATTTGTTGGCACATATTCAGGAAATGCTCAGATTTGAACCCGAAAATCTGTTGGAGGATAGTTTTTATTTGCAATATAGTGCCTCTGTGGCGGATGATTTGCCCTTCCATGACGTTATCAGGGAGATCCTTGTTAAGGAGTAGAAGGATGTGGATAAGCAGGGCATTCTTTTTTTCTTGAGGGTTTGTCCTGAGGCATGGGCGGTGGATGCCTTTTCGATTCCTTGGTCCTCAGATCTTCTGTGTGCCTTCCCTCTGATTCCCATCCTCGCTAGTGTGCTTTAGAAGATTTGGGTGGAAATGGTGTCTGTGATCTTGATTGCCCCTTTATGGCCACATCGCCAGTGGTTTCCTCTGTTGCTTTGATTGTCCCGGTGCAGGTTTGTTTAGTGGCCAGTGAGCCTGACCCCACTTCAGTTATTAGTCCTGTCCTTGACCTGTGTAGGTCAGCAACTGACAGCTTGGCTCTTGAAAAATTAGCACTAGAGTCCTTGGGATGTTATTCCCTGGTGGAACCGGATATTCAGAAATCCAGTAGGGATTCTATACCTAAGTCTTAGAATAAGAACTGGGGTTCCTTTGTGAAATGGTGTACCGCTCAGGGATTGGATTATGTTACTGGGGAACATGTGAAAATGCTTACTTTCCTGAGGGATAGATTTTTGAAAAATCTTGCCTCCTCTACTCTAGCTGCTCAATGGTCAGCAATAGGGGCCTGCATGGGATCGGGAGATTATCTGGAGAGTATTGCTCCTTTGGTGATTCGGTGGTTGCAGAGTTTTTGCCTCTGTCGGCTGGTGTCTCCATTAATTGTTCCTTACTGGACCTGCTGACTGTCCTTCAGAGTCTCCAGTTGTCCCCTTTCGAGCCTTTGCTGGAGTCTGATTTGGTATGGTTATCTGCTGTGTTGGCCATTTGTTGTCCATTTCTTCGGCCCACTGGTTCGGGAAGTTGGGAGCTTCGTTGATTTCTTATCCCTGTTTCCAATTTCTGCCTGATGAGGTGATTCTGCAGGTTGGATTTGGCCTTAATCCCAGAGGTTTCTTCGAAATTCCATTCGGGCCAGGAGGTTATTCTTCCTGATTTTCCTGGGGAGGTTGATGGTCAGGTTCACACCATTTTGGATGTTCGAAGGGCTCTTCAGATTTACCTGCAACACACGCATGATTTTTGCCTTTCCCCTGCTCGGTTTGTGTCCTTTGGCAGAGTAGCTTAGGGTAAAAAGGTGACTACATTTATGCTCAGTAGGTGGGTGCGCCTGTCAGTTTGTCAATCTTATAAGTCTTTGGGGCTGGATCCCCCACCTCAGGTTCAGGGTAGTTCCACTAGGACTGTGTCCACTTCCTCGGCTGAGGCTGTGGGAGTTTCTATCTCAGAAAAGTGTAGGGCTTCTACCTGGCAGTCACATCACACTTTTATCTAGCATTATCAGCTGGATGTGTTGCCTGCTTCTATGGATAATTTTGCTGCTGATGTTATGAAGCAGCTGCGTCTTGAGCTTGATTTAATAAAACTTGAGTTGGTCATACGTTTTCGGGGATGTTACTTACCGGTAGTCTTGATTACCCCAATTAAGGTCTTCCTTATCCCAATCATGTCCACTCCCTCTATTCTTATCTGGTCTTCCTACTAACAGGACTGGAGGTGGGCAGAGGGCTTATATAAAAAAACTTCAAAAGCAGACTAGCGCTTTAGGTGCCGGTCTGGAGGCGAGACCGCCTCACTTTGGTAATGATTGGGATAAGAAGGACCTTAATCAGGGGAATGAAGATTACGAGTAAGTAAAAACACATCACTCTGAGAGTTTGTGTGCTAATTTCCACCTCGGAGCGTGGTTTTACCCAAAGAGTTAGGGGCATATTTAACAAATATTCACACAATGCAATACAGCAACCCACCTTGCTACACTGCACAGTGTGAAAGAGGGAGGGCAAGAATGAAACGTATTTAACACTATACAGCCAATTCCTGCTGTCTGCAGCACTGATGCAAAAACTGCTGTCTCGCGCCAATGCAGGCACTCTTGCACCATAGGGCAAAAGTGTCTGCATTTCAGGCACAATTGTTTTTGTGCAGGAAGGGATACCAAAATCATTAATCAGAGGCATTTTACTCTTTCTACGTGTGCTACACAATGCAGCACACTTAGAAAGAGGAAATAACAAGAAGAAATATGAATATTTCTCCTTGGCGCACCTCTGGTGGGGGGGGGGGGGGGGGCGTACAATTATGATTCAGTGTTGGTAAATCTGAGTATGTATCAAAATGTATGGGTGAATGTGTGGGAACACCCAAGCTCCACCCAAGGCACACCTCTCTGCAGCAGAGTAATGCAAGACCGCCATTTGTACTGCCTTCCATTACTCCAAATTTATCAAGGCATGCAGGGCCACGCAGGGTGGCCTTCCATTGCTTGGTAAATCTCATTTTAGGTTTTGTATCACCCTGTATCCCCTTGCATGGCACAGTGCAATGCAAAACCTTCCAAAGAATGAAAGAGATGATACTTTATTGTTCAGTTTATTCAAAAGTACAATTCTGACACTCTTACATTACAGTATGATACATCATAAATAAATATCATTTTAAAAGAACTGTCTTAAAATACAGTTAAAACCATCATATTATATTTAAAGCTGCAAGGTAGAAACTGATTTTTAGCAGCACTGATCTACAGTTATAACATTTCAACAGCACCGCTCTACAGTTACAACATTTCATAATATAGAGCCTTAATAGGTAGCCAGTTTGGTTTACCCGATATCCATTAATTTTGCTGTAAGTATATAGGATGCTTATTGTTTTGATTATATCTTAAGCATAAAAAAAGACATGGAGTTGTGTAAAGTAGACAACATGTTCTATCAGTGCTTACCAATGCGGTCATGCTATTTAAAAAAATTTAATATATTATTTTAGTCATTCGTAGGTCGAGCGTACATAGCATTTGTGCTGTTAGGCGATCTGTTGCTTGAGCGCTACGACTGTGAGTGAGTGTGCACGAAAGGGGAGACAGTGAGGTACACCCAGCAGTGAGGTACCAACGCACCAGCAGACATGGCTGTGAACCTCAGCAAGAATGGTGTGGCTCTGCAGGCGGCTTATGGAGATGTCCTGACCGAGAAGAGCGGGACCGACTGGTGAGTGTTCCTTCTTCCCTGCTGTGCACCCCTAGGTATTTTTACAGACGCTCTGTCCAGGCTCTTTACTTTAAAAGCTGTATCTCCACCGCTGCTGTCTCACACGCCTGCTGCCTCTTTCACTCTTGCATAATTTCTAGAGTGTCCAATCCACTCTATCCCCCATCCAGTTGTGTTCTTCCAACCTCACGTATGCCCCAAATATTCCAGCCTCCCTCGTATTTGACCCTCCTTGATGGTGCTGTGATCCCTCCGGCCAAGAGTGAATAGGTGGCAAGACTATCCCCCGACACCTGTCCTGATAGTACGCTTCTCCCCATCCTAGCCCCTTAGTACGCTTCACCCTCATCCTAGCCCCTTACTCCATACCATACTGCTTTCCCACAAATTACTTATGCTGTTCCTCTGCTCCTCCCACCCCTTCATAGCCCCTTCATAGCCCCCCTCCTATTGGGCCTCATCTCTTTTGAGCAAACTTCAGCGAAAACTCCTCCCCCTGCCCCCAAGGCTTCTTCCCTTTACTGGAGCTTGTTGCACTCGCTCTAGGCTGCACTTCTGGGTGTAAGTAGGGGCAACTCACTCCCTTAGAGAATAGAGCAAACTAGAGATGTTCCGTGCATCACATATGTCCCCTCTGTAACCCCACCACCCCCTTTCTGTCTTAAGCGGGATTGGCAAGTGCCTAGCTGTCGTTTTTTAACCCTAGCTCTGCCGGCACCAAGGAAAACCTAGCAAACCTATACATTTTTTTAAACTAGACACCCAGGGGAATACAGGATGGGGTGACGTGACTGCCTCTCACCAGGTTTTGTTACAGAGAATCCCTTGCAAACCTAAAATATTGTTTAAAAAAACACATTTTCCTCCCTTTTCTGTGGTGAACAGTTCTGAAATCTGCCTGGATTCACAAATTTCCATGAACCCCACGTTCCCCAAATACTGAGTTTTTGGTGGGGGCACGGCTACCATCTAGGGAAACCTACCAAACCCACACATTTCTGGAAACTAGACACCCAGGGGGGTCCAGCGAGAAATTGCTTGCGTGGGTCCCCTAACGGTTTCCTACCCACAATCCCCTGCAAACCTCAAATTTAGCTTAAAAAATCACTTTTTTCTGAAATTTCTGTGTGGGAAAGTTCTGGAATCTACGTGGATCCACAAATTTCCTCCCACCCAGCATTCCCCAAGGCCTTCCAATAAAAAAGTATACCTCACTCGCGTAGGTGGGTCAAATACCCATGACAGGCAAGGGCCCAAAACCTATTGAGGCAACATCAAAATGACCTATCACAAAACAACCTGGTTTTGTAAGGGGGGTCCCATGAGTTTTTGGCCCCGGGCTTGGCGGCCATCTAGGGAAACCTACCAAATCCACACATTTCTGAAAACTAGACACCGGGGGAGTCCAGCGAGGTACGGCTTGCGTGGGTCCTCTACAGTTTTCCTACCCAGAATCCACTGCAAACCTCAAATTTAGCTGAAAAAATCACTAGACCTTCAATTGGAAGTAGCGATTAGAGCTTTTGGTGTGATTGGTTGCTGGACTTGTTGTGGGACTAAGAGTAGGCTTTCTATTGGAAGTAGGGACTAGGGCTTCCTGTGCCATTGGTTGCTTGGACTTGGGTTGGGACTACTGATGGGGCTAGGGCCTCTACTGGACGTAGAGATCAGGGTTTTTTAACTGATTGGGTGCTTGGACTAGGGCTAAGATTGGCTGTAAGGTCCTGATCTCCTATTGGTTCTAGATTTTAGGGCTAGTGTTGTGATGGGATAGTGTTAGGGCTGGGGTTCCCATTGACTGAAGGGGTCACCTGATTACTAGGGCTATAAAAGGCCAGGGTTAGGGCGTCTCAGCCCAGGCATCGAGGCTAAGGGCAGAGAGGACAAGGGCAGTTGCCTGTTTGAGCCTGTGCGAGACTGACCAGGACCAGGGCCAGAAATGCTGCCCAATATACTTATCTCCTTTATGTATCTATATACTTTCAATCTACTTATGGATCTATATATTTATCACTTTCTTCTAATTTAGCATTTCCAATGCACTACCCTATTTCTCAGTCTATACTTCTCTCAATATATCTTCTAGCCCAGCCTTCTGACTCATCTCAAACTTATTTCTACTACTCTTTCCAATGCACTACCCTATCTCTCATCCTATACATCTATCAATATATCCTCTACAACCACTCTCTCATTTATCCCAAACCCCATACCACTAATATGATCCCCAAAATACCCCTTTCTAGACTGTCTCCTACTCTACCGCTCCTTGCATCATCTAACACCTCTTTTACTATACCAATCCCCAAAAACAAACCTTTCTAAACTCCTCCCTCTTTTCTACCCCTCCTCAACCCTTCTCAATCCAAATAACTGACTAACATATCCAACACTAAAATTACTTTCATGTTTCACCATACTAATTCAACACTAATCCTGATGGGTTCCAGAGTAGCGTGCTACTTGCACTTCAAAACCCCATCAGGGGTAGCAAGCGCTATATAAATGTAAACCTCTTTCCATCTTCTATCCCGCCACCTACCCTTCTCTACCCAAATAACTGAATAACATATCCACTACTCAAATTACTTCATATTTTGCTATACTAATTTTCAACACTAATCCTTTATGGGTTCCGGAGTGGCGTTCTACTCGCCAGAAAAGCACTTCAACACCCATCAGAGGTAATAAGTGCTATATGAATGCAAACATTTCTTCCCCTTTTATCCCTCTGCTATCCTTCTCACTCCAAATAACTAACTAATATCCACCACTGAAATTACTTCACATTTCACCATATTAATTCACCACTAATCCTTTATGGGCTTCCTGAATAGCGTGGGTCAACACCCCATCAGGGGTAACAAGCGCTATATAAATACAAACCTTTTTCCTCCTCTATCCTTCTGCTATCATTCCAAATTCAAATAACTGACTAACCTATCCACCACTTAAAATGTTTTACTATACTAATTCAACACTAATCCCCCATGGGTCCCGGAGTAACATGCTACTCGCCGAAAAAGCTCTTCGACGCCTCGTCAGGGGTAGTAAGTGCTATATAAATGAAATTACATTACACTACAATACAACCAGTGTTTAATCACAAAGTGCTGACTATGAAATACCGACTGGGTGTGACAGTCAGTCGCACATGATGTCTTGTCAGGTTTTATCTATCAGTCTAGGGGCCAGCTCTACGACGCTACGGGTCTTAGACCCATTTGCGCACGCTAAAAAGCATGGGCCCATGTACAAACAGTATTTTGCAAGTTGCAAATAAATTGCGACTCACAAAATACTGTTTTGCGACTCTCTATTAGGAAGTGGCGCTCTCTTCATAATAGCGACCGTATAGCTATGCACCAATGTTTCGGTCGCTAAACACTCGCAAATTACCACCTACTTCAAGTAGGTGGTAATGCATTCACAAATGGGAAGGTGTCTCCAGGGGACCCCTTCCCCTTTAAAAATGCATGCAATATTATTTTTTAAGGGCAGGCGGTGGTCCCAGGGACCACTGCCTGCCCTTAAAAAATTAAACGGAAACGTTAAAAAAATACTTCTTTATTTAAAAGCAGTCCCAGATATGGTGGTCTGCTGAGCCCAGCAGGCCACCATCCTCGGGAGGGCCTGTCATTCCCAATGGGCTTGCAAATTGCGAGAGGCTCATTAATATTCATGAGCCTCGCAGTTTGTGACCCCAGTGGGAATCGCAAACAGTTTTAAACACACTGTTGTACATGCCAACTAGCGCCTCGCAATTTGCAAGGTGCTATTTGGCAGGTCGTACATCTGGCCCTAGGTGTATTGAAATACTGAAGGGATTGGGAAAAAGTCAGTCACAAGTCGAACAGGTACCTCTGAAATGGTGGCAGAGCTGGGGTACCTTCACACCTTCTTTCCAGTGTTGGTGCGGTTGAATGTACTGTCAGTAAAATTGGCTGGTGCTTTGGAAAGTGTGGTGGGACTAGGGAAAGTCAGGCAATCAAAAATGAATTATAGAGACGATTGGAACGATCCAAACACATGTCAGCGCACATAACAATTGCCACGTATGAACTGCCATTCACAATATAGCCCTACTTTTAGTGTCATTTGCAGTAGAGCTTCCTGCAGAGAAATATCTCCTTGGACAGCTTAACACAGTAGGTCGGGCAGGGGGTCTAAAAGACGGTGCAAAACCCATGGAGAGTCTACTTCTTCATAAAGAAGCATAAAGATAAACGTTTACCAATTTCCTTTCAACTCTTTACTCACGATTCCTGGCTACATAGGCTTTATCTTTGTTATCAGTCAGAACCACAGCCCTCTCTTGCTTCACAAACCACATTCTGTGATCATTTTCGTGCTTTAGTCACACCGAATGCAGCTATTCATATGTTCCTATCCCTCATACAAATACCCTAACGTGTCTGGTCTAGGAATGTCATTCAAAAAGAGAAGCAACTGAAATGATGCTAATGTGGGGCAGAAGAGGAAGGAGTTGGGAGAAGCGAAACCTTCCACGAGAATTGAATCCTTCTGTTTCTTTCAGTTATAGTCTTTTTTGTGCGTATTGCTTGGCGTAGTACAGGTTCACAAAAATCTATGATATGTGTAACTTGATTTGTTAATGTTCACCCAAGTTGATAGTTTTGTTTTTCTTTTGTATTTTGCAATGGTACTCCGACTTGTGCACTTGCAGATCAGGAGAACTGGTCTGGCATGCTCCCTTTTTGGTATCTGAACAAAGGTTCATGCTAGTGGAACTAGTTTTTGGTTTCTGGATCTCTTGAGTCTTTTGTACCTTTGTTATGTGGGGTACTCGGCTGTGAATGAAAGCACAATAGCTGATTTAATTGTATGTGGTGGTAACACAAATAAAATAAGTTGAATGACAGATCTTCCTCCTGCTCCCATCTCATCTTCCCCATGCCGCGTTCCCCACACATCATACTGCTAGCTCCAGTGGTCATGTGCTATATGCAAAAATGATTGACAATACATTCATGCTGAAACATGACAGCTGGAATACGGTTTGCCTTGAGTGCTACTTCTTGGTAGTTATAATTGTGGGTAAAAAACTTTAAAATGGTAAGCATGAGTGAAGGACTTGTCTTCATTTGTAACCTCCCATGGGGACTGGCCCTTTTACTTCTGTTGTTACACGGCATGTCTTATTTAATCTGTAAGCATTATTTTCTTTATTGAGTCTCTCCTACTGCAGGCACTACATGCTTTCCTGTAACATTCAGCACGCTTTCACTTTCCAAGTAGCTCGGGACAATGGAGACCGCTTCTTTGAAATGAAATAGGTCTAGCATTTACAAGAGTTTGAGCTATTGGCAAATGACTATGCCTTTATTTATATGGTAATTATCAAAGCAGATAAATAAAAGGCAATGTCATTTACAAAGCCAATAACTTAAACACTAGCAAATGCGAGACCTATTGCTTTGCAAATGCTTGTTTACGGTTGTCATAACCCAGAGGAAATTCTGTCTTTGTAGGAATAAAAAAAATGTTTGCTGTTTTTGTATGTTAAGAAGATTTATCAAGTAAAAATAAAGGATTTTAATCATGACCAAAAACAATTGGATCTTGATCAAACTTTTTAATATAGATTTTAATTATAGACTTTGAAAAATTATGGAAATCTAGTTATGAATATAAAACACTGACCAAATGTAAGTAATAGGGAACTGGGAGGCAAGAGATGATAAAAGGGCAACATAATTTACTTACCAATAGAATTGAAAAATTGATGGTTATATTGAATGTTGTAGTGAAATAAAGAGTAGCCATTAGTCTTACCCTTCAAATGTCACACTTAGTTCACCTAGGTTAATGGAAGTGACACAGTTTTCACAAACAAATACAAAAAAACAGACACTTTATATAGAGAGACATGTTTATACACATTGCAAATGCTATTTGCAAAGGCTTACCAGTCTCTGCCATCCTTCTATTATCTGCGGGCAGTCCACATTTCGAGCACTGGTTTGGAGCAGAAGAGAAGGTTGTGACCGTTGATAGACGGGCAGACAATAGAGGATCTTCACCAAATAATATGGCATGCAACAAATTATCAGATTATATGTATATGAATAAACAATATAAGTATATTTTGAGTGCATGTACAATAAAAAAATACAAGAAATACACTTATGCAAGTGTTTATGGAAATAAAACCAAGGCATGCAAAGATCCAGATTGTGGAACTGTTATTGATATCAGCACTGCAGATCTGCATGTGTGGTGGAGATGAATTTAGCCTCTGTCTGTTGCCCTATCACTGCAGATGGTACTCTTGCTCCTGAAGATTCTATCAATACATTTGAAGTGGGGACTGTTTAATAAAACTGCATAAAGGTTACTCTAATCATTGAAAAACCTGTATAAAATATTAGGTGAATTAAAGCCGTGTGTAAGTGAGAAGTGTAAGACGTATGTCTATATGTAGGTGGTGGAAAGAGTTTTATGTGAAATAGGAAATTATAATAAACATGCAGGGATCCAGTTTCTTGCTTTGCTTTACATTGGGAATCCATGGTACAGGAAGGCCATAGAGCAAGTCAGGTTTATTGTGGACCGTATATACTCACCGAGGGGATAGAGATGGGGATGGGAAACCTGGGTCTACCTCGAAGAAGAGTCTTTGCCACCAGTATCCTTGAGAACATCTACTTCAAACATCTCCTCTCTTCCTGCAACATTTTATTGAAATCCACCAGTTTGCATACCACCCCATCTCCTGCCACATGGCCACTTTCTCTGCTCCAATGAGGGTGTGTGGAGGTAATCTAAGTAGTTCCCTCTGAAGATAAGCAACAGGTAACCACAAAGTCTATCTTTGTTCTTCTACATCTTAAGTTAGGTGATCTGCATCCTGGAGCTGGATCTTTCGCCCAGTGTCTACACAGTCATGTGGTACAAGTGGAACATAGCAGAGCCGAACTTGTGGTTGAAATATTCTGTTTGTACTATTAATTAGAGTCAGATGTGTGTGACTGTGGTCAGATGACTGCTATTTGCCTATACTTTACATCAGAAGTCTCCATAGCAGTGCCAGAGATTTCCATCTCCACAGTTGAAATCTCCAACCATAGGTGTAGAATAGAAATAATGTTGTAAATTTCCTTGTAATGACTTTACAGTTGGAATTTCAGTTTAAGAGTTCCCATCCCCCCCAAAAAACTGAAGGACGGATTCCTCCACCTAGGCGTAGGTTGAAATGTATGTGTGCCGATATAGCTGTCTGTAGATGTTCTTTTTGTGAATCAGCCCCTTATACTTTATACTCTTTCCCATTATCAATTGTATGGTTGTCTTTCCATCAAAAATGATTTCTAAAACTATTATTCCATAACTTTTGTGTGCTGGCAAACAGCTCACAAACAAATCACCTCACCAGTCCCTACCAGAAAATTGGAGCCAAACAGTGCGGTTTTGTTCTTTGATTGAAAGATTAGCAGGAGGGCTTTAATAATGTGAATTCACTTGCATATCAAGAGCAATAAAGTCATCATTAGGACAACTTTACCCTGTGCTTCCTTTCAGGCACTTTCCAATTCCCAATTGTGTGGGTGGATTCACAGCACATGAGAGTGAAAGAGTGGGAAGAACAAGGCAGCACCTAGCAGCTTACGGGCTGTACAAACTTAACATTGATCTCGGAGGCAGCCTGTATATTGCCAGCAATATGCATGTGTGGTAGTTCATATAGCCACTTTTCATGTGTCATTGACTGGTGAATGCCTCATAAATGCAATAGATTTAGCTGTCCTCTTATTTGCTTGGTTACTAAGAAGAGGCTGGGCTACATTTAGAATTTACCACCGGGTGATAAAAGGCATGTTTTAATCTGGGATTGATGGATGTTAAAGCAGTTAAGCTGACATTATTCTTTTCAAACGTCAGAAATATTCAGTTAGTAGCCCAAACAGAAGTAACTCGTTGTTTTAAGATAAAAATGCAAAGTGCACCTCTCATCAAAAGCGTGTGAAATCTTCTTAGCCAACAAGAGGCCAATGAAACACAGGGATGTAAAAAAATGTCGTTCAGATTTAATTCCAAAAGAGAGTCATATATATATATATATATATATATATATATATATATATATATATATATATATATATATATTTTTTTTTTTTTTTTCGTGGAGTTCTATAAAGCGCAAACTAAACCCGAAGGTATCAGAACTCTTTACATGAGCACCAGTTACGTTTCGGACTGACACATTCGTTTTTTGTTAGGCACTGGGAGATTAAGTGATTTGCCCAGAGTCACAGAACATTGAGCGTCCCTGCTAAGACTCGAACCTAGTTCTCCCACTCAGAGGTTGATTGCCCTAGCCGTTAGGCCACAGTCTCTCCAATGTGGAACCACCTTTTTGCTGTAGAATATCATGAATGATTCTTATGTGCCTGTGAATACAATTTATCAAAATGTTTAAGCACGAGTATATCCAGGAAAGATTGCTATCCCAAGAGACGTTATGGCACCTGATGGGGAAGCACTAATTGCTACAATTCTTGAAAGTTTCTACCACCACAGCCATCTGAGTTAGGGCGCTAGAAACACCACGGAGTATGATCATGTTCATGTTCTGTGCTAGTGTACAGTGTCAGAATATTAGAGATACGCTTCTGTAGTGAGTCCTAAAGGAATACTTTCTAATGGATGTCAGGTTCTCTAAAGATTGTCACAAACGTACAAAAGCTAGATACTTGCTTCTGGTTAGGAGAACACTGCCCTACAGACAGGAAGTCTCCTGACTGGGCAAGATGGATCTGGTTCTTCTGATGTATGTGGAGCTTGTTTGCCAAGATCAAGCAGGAGCCTCTAGGATAATAGAACATCCTGTGTTGTGTTAAATCTTGAGAAGGACCCTCTGCTCAGGGTCAGTGGTGTGAAAGTGAAGGTGTATAAGAATGCCAATGCCAGTCCAAGATTAAGCGATCCACTAATCATCTCCCACACAGTAATCCGGTCCATACCCTCCCAGGAGACAAACTGATTGCATCTAGTTTTCATTTAATTGACAAAGGCTTCTAATGATGGATATTGCAGAGTAGGTAAATGATTTCCTAAAGCATTTACAAATCCTGTGAGGAGTAGACACCTTCTAAAGCTATTTGCTCTGGTGTTGTCCACCCATGCAATGTGGGAGACTGACAGGAACATTCCTTTCTGCAACCACATTTTTCCAGCCACCAGAAGTGTGAAGAGCAGGAGGTCCCTTCTTTGCACACATAGTAAAGGTTGTCATACTGCCTGTGCGAATCATCAATCACCAATCGGGTTTTTACCACTGAATGGGTGGCTCTCAGTGCTAAATGTTGCCTTTTGCTTGAATAAATGTATCTACAGGGACACATCTAACACTGATGGATAGTTACCTGTACTTAACCATGCCCATATTCTAATGGTTAGTTGGTGACCATTAGCTGCAGGGAAAACTGCGAAAGGAGATGGCCTCAATGTGAGGAGGGCTGGCCTTAATACTCTGGGTCGGGAACGGGGATGCTGGGACCGGGATATGCTTCATCTAACCACTCAAGAACTGGTACTCATGTGCCACTGGGTGTAGTTTCAGAGAGCTCGACATGTGGTAGCCCCACTATGCAAGACACCTGTAGTCTCAGAAACCTTTAGAATTACAAGGCTGACAAAGTCTCATTGCTCATGAAGTGATTCCATCCAGAAGGAAGCATCTTCTTTTCCAGGTACAAAGTGCTATATATTCATGGATGGTATTGAGGATAATGATTCAATAAGAATCTAGGCTTTAGGCTGATGGTTAAAGCAAGGCTGAACTAACTCTGCTTACTCCACTTATGCTGCTTACATGAGAAAATCTTCCAGGTGGTGATAGGTGTGGTTCTTTTTCTGCTTCAGAAAGTATGCACGGGCCTGCAGATTGACCGTTATTTAGGGCAGCTGCCAAGATCTGAACCAAAGTGAGCACCATGAACTTCTGCAAAGGGAAGAACTGATTTAGATTAGAGTTCCACAATAAGATTGCTAACCAGTTGGGGATAGGCCTGGCTTTATTCCTAAAAACAGTATCCGCTTGACTTGCTGCATACGCTTTCGGGATCCCATTCGGGCCTTGATGGAGGTAACAGTGGGGACTGGGAGAGTTGTTCTTCATCATTTAGAGGGTACCTGGGTTAAATGATGGCAATATATAGAAATACATGAGAAGGGAGAAATGGCGAAAGAAGGAACAAATATATACAAATTTTCACAATAGGTGACAGTAAATTCTCCTATCGGTCTTGTGGCAAAAGTCCACTATTCCATTATTCAAATATTTTCAATGTCATCACTAAGCATGGGCGTAAAATCCGTTCCGCTCGCGGATTTTGTGGATTTTCGGCAAATTCGCAATCCGCGAACTTTCGCGAACTTGCCGAAAATTCGTAAAATCCGTGCAAAGCGGATTTTTTGCTTGGTCTCACTTGCCAACTAGAATACTATACAATTTCGCGGGAGTAAACACTTGCGAACACGTAGATGCGGCGGGCAGCGACAATCTCGCAATTGCGAGATTGCAAAATTTGCAATTTCGCACAAGAAATCCACCAGCAGGCAGCATAAACCTTGAAAATTATGATTTTTATCAGAATAACTCCTCAGGTTGACATTTGCCTGCACTTTTTCTTTGCAAGGAGTCCATTTTGGGGGTGGGGGGGTGGGGGGTGGGAGGAAGGAAGTGCCCCACAGTCTCCAACTTCCTGTTCCTGTCCAGCAGGCTCCTCCCAGTGCTTTCTTCATGTGCTGGTCACTTTGATTTGGATCTTGACCTGGAAGGGTTACTTTTTGTGGATGCTGCTGGATATTTGGATTTTTGCAAAACTAAAAGCACTCAGCAGGTGCAAAAGTTCAATCTTATCATTAGTAACCTTTCCCTGTAGTGCTTCCTGAGGGGCCCCTTCAGAGTTCATTTGCCTACTTGCAACTATTCTATGACCCTGCTCTGACCCTCACAGCAGGCTCAGAGAATAGCTACAAGTATACAACAAAGGTCCTGTTAAAAAAATTACACTGCAACAGAAAGCAATTACAGACAAAACTGAAAGCACTCAGCAGGTGCAAAAGTTCAATCTTATCATTAGTAACCATTCCCTGTAGTGCTTCCTGAGGGGCCCCTTCAGAGTTCCATTGCCTACTTGCAACTATTCTATGACCCTGCTCTGACCCTCACAGCAGGCTCAGAGAATAGCTACAAGTAGGCCACAAAGGTCCTGTGAAAAAAAATTGCACTGCAACAGAAAGCAAATTACAGATAAGGAAGCAGGTGCCAGCCAGACTGGAAGTTTAAATTCAGTGACACATTAATCAACCCCAAATTAATTCATGTCAGTTGAAGCAGGGCAGGTGTGCTTGCTTTTTTTCACCCCCATAATCTACAGTAATAAACCAACCAGAGGGTGGCAGTGATGTACCAGAGGGTGGCATGGGTATACCAGAGGGTGGCAGTGGTGAAACAGAGGGTGCTGTGAACCTGTGATGATGAACCAGACGTAGAAACAACATAGTCGCGGCCGTTGCGAGCCGACAAGTAAGTTCGCAATTGCGAACTGGTACACAACCCTCGCGAACTGGCAGAAACCCTTGCGAACACAAAAATTAAAAAAAAATCCGCAAATTCGCGAGAGTTCGCGGATTTTGCGGATTGCAAATCCGTAAATACGCAAGTTCGCGGATTGCCAATTCGCAAAATCCGCCCATGCTTAGTCATCACACACACAGGAGGATAAGATTACACATTTCTATTTACTGTAATCCAACCTCAATGTACTTATCTCATTTCTTTTATATATATATCACAAAACAAACACGGAAATCCTCTCAAAGAAATGATATGCACTATACACAACGAATTTACATACCTTTGTACATACCTTTATACAACAAATATACACAATGAAACAACATATACACTTTATACAACAAAACACATGACCAAACAGTTTTTTTTATATATATTTGTTATGTACTTGTTATCTTTTATTCACCCTACAAAACAATACTACAAGAGTGTCCTCCTATTAAATCTAGGTGTACACTAGGAGGTAGTCGGACACAACGGTTCCAAGCCAAAACCTCATAGAACCTTAATCTTCACGTGTGTCCAAAGGTGTAACTTTCCCAAATTAATCAAAAACAAAAAGACTCCTCCAAATAGAAATATATAGAAAGACATCCCCCATCTGAAGTGGACAGGGCCTTCTGCTATTGCACTGAGAATTAAATCATGGAACGTTGAGAGCTCCATTGAAGTCAATGAAGTAGCTTTGGGCTTATAAGGGCTGCCAAAAGCTCAGAACACCAAAATTCCAATGTTTGTCGTCATGCTTCTCCCTTTTTAATTTAGAACATTCTACCCTTAGTAGGTGGAATGTTCTAATAGCCTTATGTTATACTAGTTGTTAAAGAGCCTCTACCTCCTTTCCAAACCATATAAATCCAAATATAACCTTGACTCACACTTTATAATAAACACACACCACAGTAAAGAACTTGAAACAAAATCGCATGCTGACAAACAACACTGCAGTACTTCACATGACATTAAACATGACACTATTGAGTGGGAATGCTGGTTGTATTTCTGCATTAATGTATTTTGGTATTTTGTAGAGTGTTATTTCTCTGTATTTGTAACCTTATCAGAGCGTTTTCAAAACAGTTTCCTGAAGGTTATTAACAGTTTTATTGGCACCTTCACTCAAGCATTTCAATAAAAGTGAGACTTTATCATATAAATGTTCTTGCAGGCATCCATTGTCGTTCTAACATCAGCAGAAAATGTGTGTGTTTTCTGTTGTAGGTTTTTCCATGAAATGTGTGAAATGTTGCACGTTTGGTACAAAACGATATTTAACATGTTTAATATTTAATTAAACATAATTTTCATGTTTACCTTTTCAGTGATCACACCTTACAGATTACAACAGTTACTTATTTGAGGAGAGGATGTAGCCTTACGGCTAGAGCGGTCGACCTGGAAACTGGTGAACCGGGTTGGAGTCTCGGCAACGAGGTCAACATCCTGTGATTCTGGGCAAATCACTTAATTTCCCCATGCCTAAAACAAAAATAATGTGTCTTTCTGTAAAGAAACTGTTGCTCATGTAAAGTGCTCTAATACCCGATAAGGGTCTAGTTCGCGCTCTATAAAGCTCTAGTTAAAATAAATAAAAAAATTAACAAAAATAAAATGTTTCCCAGGGCAGATTCTTGAGTTGTGTAACACTCTCAATACTGAGTCCGAGCTTGACTCATGCATGAGTTGCCAGACGAATCTTCATAGGGAACGCAAACCCGTTATGACCAATATCACCATGGGGCATAATACCAAGGACCCTTATCCCCGCTTTAGCAGGACTTATTCCCGCTAAAGCGGCGATAATTTTATCGCCCTATTACCAAGCTGTCGCTAACACCAGTTAGCAACAGCTTGTAGGCGAGAGCGGGCATTTTGGGGCCCGCTTTGCATGTCAGCGATAATTATCGCTAATGACATGCAAAGTGGGCGTGCCAAAATGTCGGCGACTGCAAACAGTCGCTGCAATCGCTATCGCCTATGATCAACACAGGCGTAGTTTGGGAAATATTTGCGCTAAGCGTGAAAATCTCCAAAAGCTAACGCCTGCCCTGACCAGTTCTTAGCCATGTTATCCAATGAGAGGTGGATAACATGGCTAAGAGCATTGTCACGGTAATGCCTGAATATCGCTGTATTGACAGCGATATTCACGCATTTCGCCTGTTTTTTATCGCTTCTGAGATAAACCTTGCTAATAGCAAGGTATCTCAGCGATAAAAACAGGTGAAGGGCGGCGATAGAAATATTCCCGCTAGGCCAACTTAGCGATAATTAACGCTAGTTGTTGGTAATATGCCCCCATGTTCTCAAAAAGAACACATTTCATTCGCCAATTGTTTGTGTTATATAATGAGACACTATGAATGTTCTCTTCCAGTCATGTATTCTGAACATTGGCAGATTTCTTGGCCGACAGGGGCACATTTCCTTCTGCTCCTGCCAGATTAGGCCCCAAGCATCAAGTAGATTTCAAGGCGACCTGACAGCACCATCTGCAATGCACATTTACTATTGACGATGTGCACTTTGCATTGCTATAAATTGAGGCTCGCAGACCAACGTTTATCGGAGGAACATGCTGCACAGCAATCTGGTAAAGTTATTTCACGAGCTGGAAAGCAGATGTTTGCAACACTTTTGACACTTGCTCCATGAGACCAAGAGTACACATTTATTAGGACACATACAGATTTTTTTTATAGATTTTAATGATATAGATTAACTGTGCTAAAAGGCACCCTTCAGCTGCGCCGTTAATCAGCGTGACTTAAAGCACAGTCATTAAACGCAGAGGCTGACCTTGACGAATGGTAATACAAAATCTCTGTTAATTAAGTAAAAAAAGCTAACTAAAAGCCCTTTGAGGGAGTGATCCAGTTCTTTCAAGAATCACAGCATTTGGTACACCAAAGTGGCAGTAGTAGTGGAACTGGCATTATGCATTCCTTGACCGGCAACTAGTGACATCACTGAAATGCATAAATAGCCCTTAAAACTGGCTTGGAGTTCACGGCAAGGATGGGAGCAAGAATTATAAAAAGAGGGTTCCCAGCTCCGTTTGCTTTCTATTTCTTCCTATTGACTTTCTCTTCCTGCTGCAGCAAAAGGGCAACAGAATTTTTAAGATGCTGTCCTGACTAGTACTAATTGATGTTCATGTCAACAGTTCTCTCCTAGGTTGCGACGGGTGGGCAGAATTTGCGTAGTCGCACTACACAAAGTTCCACGAAACGGCAAAACCCCATGCGGAGTTCCGTGACCTTGCGGAATACATTTTTGTGACAGGTGCATTGTGCCAGAATGAATCCTGCCCAGCATATATTTATCCAAGAAGATGCCACCGTTATGTGCAATACCTCTTCTCAACTGGATTACTTCTGGCTAATCAGTAGGTGCTACCTCCTTGAGTAAATGTATAGTGCCTTTCCTACACTACAGCTGCGGGCCAGAAGAGTTGTCTCCAGTGACCATGTCTGTCTGCAACTTTGACACCGCTCCAAAAGACGCTGGGCAGCCACGGCCGGTGGTAGGTGTAACTGCAGGGCGGTGATGTAGGGAAGGGGAGGGGCAGGGTGGGGGGTTGTAATGTATGGATTACGGACTTTAACAGGTAAGTAAACATATAAATAAATAAAACAAATTTCGTTGTGTGCACTGCATCACCAAATGCGATGCAGTGCGCGCAACGAAATTCGTTTTATTTATTTATGTTTACTTACCTGCTAAAGTCCGTAATTCATAGATTACAACCCCCCACCCTGCCCCTCCCCCTCCCTATGTCACCGCCCTGCAGTTACACCTACGACCGGCCGTGGCTGGCGCAGGGGTCTCTTGAGTGAGCTGTCCATCATAGTGGGGAAAGGGTGGGAAGACGTTGCATACCGGCGTTAGTGTGTGTGGGGAGCGGGGCTTCTATCCGAGTTCACATGCCTCTTGTTTATAAAGGGTCAGAGACCGATCGGAGCAGCAAATGAGGAGAAATAACATCCTGGTCACATGAACTACATGGGGGTTGCGCTCGAGAAACTTATGGATGCAAAGACTGCCATCAAGGATTACAGCAAATTGTTGACGGTAGATATGGGGAGAAAGCACACCAGCCTAGCCTCGACTGTGCTCACCAAGTTTTTGTGCTGTTTAATGCGTTACTGAATTTGAGCTTCAACTTAGCCCGGGCACCTGCTTTATTTATTTCAGTAAGTGCTTCCTGTTGAGGTTTAATTTTTGTGACCGGAGCATCGTGCCAGAAGGAATCCTGCCCTGCATATTTATCCAAGAAGATGCCACCGTTTTGTGCAATACCACTTCTCAACTGGAGTACTTTCTACTGGCTAATCAGTAAGTGCTACCTCATTGGGGAAATGTATAGTGCTTTTCCTACACTACAGCTGCGTAAAAGGCCAGAAGAGTTGTCTCCAGTGACCATGTGTGTCTGTAACTTTGCCACTGTGCCAAAAGGTGCCGGTGTCCCTTGAGTGAGATGTCCATCATAGTGGGGAAAGGGCGGGTAGACATTGCATACCAGCGCTAGTGTGTGTGGGGCGGGGCTTCTATGCGAGTTCACATGCCTCATGTTTATAAAGGGTCAGAGACTGATCAGAGTAGCAGATGAGGAGAAAGAACCTCCTGGTCACAGGAACTACATGGGGATTGCGCTCAAGAAACTCATGGGTGCAAAGACCTCCATCAAGGATTACAGCAAATTGTTGACAGTAGATATGGGGAGAAAGCACACCTGCCTAGCCTCGACTGTGCTCACCAAGTTTTTGTGCTGATTAATGCGTTACTGAATTTGAGCTTCAACACAGCCTGTTGAGGTTTAAGTTTTGTGACAGCAGAATCATGCCAGAATGAATCCTGCCTTGCATATTTATCCAAGAAGATGCCACCCTTTTGTGCAATACCTCTACTCACCATGCTCAAGAATTCTGCTACGCTGCGGTTCGAGGAATTTTCAGCAATCCCGCTTTCTGCGTGGAATGCAGAATTGCTGAAATTTCGCAAATTCCATGAGCGGAGTGGATTTTACGACCCACCCTTAGTTGCTACAGAAAGTTTCTCCCCAGGTTTGTCTGTTCAGTATATGGCTATACTTATTGGCCCGTGCTGCCGTTAAAGTATTCATTACAGCAGAGTTGACACATTGTTTTAACTTGTATTGAATCATCTCTATCTTGAAAATGCACTGACGCAAGGCAGTTTGGACCAGTTTGCAGAAAGGCAAACAGGAACTATTGGAAAAGTGGATAGGGTTGGCCCGAGGAACTTTTACCCCATTGCTTAGGAAGTGTCCAGGAGTCACCCTCACTAAGTATCTGTATTCAGGCATAAATGTGGCACCCAAGGCACCATTTCAGAATACTTTCTGGACCTGTGGAAGCTCAGAGAGCTGTGTGTGACCTGAGAGGAGCCCTGAAGTACTGCATCTGCTCCCTTTTACCCTAGGACAAAGAAGTGGATTCCAAGGGTCTGTTGGCTGACCTCCCATGTGGCTACAGGGAGAAAACAAGCTGCAAGAGGCCCTTTTCCTGGAAGTACCCAGCTGACCAGTGCAAACTGGACCTGTACTGTATCTAGTAGCGGCTCCAGGTGGGAGTGCTGCAGGGCGGTGAGACGGGGCAGGGTGGGGTTAGTAAACCATGGAATACGGCTGAAAGGAGGTAAGTACATAAATAAATAAACAAAACAAATTATATTGCGCACGCTGCATCGCCATTTGGCCTTGCAGCATGCACAATGTAATTCATTTTATTTATTTATTAATGTACTTACCTCCGTTTGGCTGTATTCTGTGGTTTAATACCCCCCACACTGCCCCACCGCCCTGCAGCACTCCAACTACGATCCGCTACTGACTGTACCCTGCTGTTGGCCTCTCCCTGACACACTGTGAGTATCTAAGGGCCTCTACTGAGGTTCGGAGGGCCTTAGGGGTATACTCCTGTGCTAGATTGGACTTTAATAAAGAATAACGCCGATTATAAATTTGGTGGTCCATAGGACCACCAAACCTGCGGTGTAGGTGCAGTGGTGGTCGAGTACAGCGGCACCGGTAGTCCAACTGCCGTATTACAACTATGGCAGTCTGATCACCATAGGACCACCGCCTCCACTAGGGATCCACAATCTCTGGTGCTGGATGGGCGGTCTGAGGCTGCAATATGCTTGGTGGTGCTGCGCCACTGTCAAGCCTATAACCGACTACCTTGCTTTTCATAGCCGAGATCCCACCATGAAGAGGTGGTGGTGTGGAAACAAAGGGGGCCCTACAGAGCCCGTTGTTGCCTCAGGGCCAGGGGATGCATGTGGAGGGACCATGGTGTGCCCCCCTGTCTGCATGCACCCCCTTACCTGCACGACATAGCCTAAATCTAGTGTTGTTTTGCTCACCATGCCCTTCCAGTTTGGACCAAGCCATATGTAAATCAGTCTTGACCTTGCACCCAATGGGAACAGTCCAGCCCAAACTGCCAGGCCAGGTCCTCCCTGGACTGGAAAAAAGGATCCTAGGACCGGTTTCGGGCTTTCAGCCCTCAACAGCAAGGATAGCTTGACTCCAGTGGCATGGAGAGCATGGGACTGACATCTGAGCATACCCGTCCCACTTGGGGTGACAATTGCAAAAAGAACAATTGATGGACAGAATGCAGAACAATGTCATACATTCAGCCCAGTATAGAGATCTAGGCCTAAATCCATCGTTTTTTTGCTCACCCTGCCCTTCCAGTTTGGACCCAGCCATATACAAATAAGGCTTGATCTTGCGTAAATGGGAACAGTCCAGCCCGAACTGCCAGGCCAGGTCCTCCCTGGACTAGAAACAAGCATCGTGGGACAGGTTTCGGGCTTTCAGCCCTCATCAGCCAGGATAGCTTGACTCCAGTGGCATAGAGAGAACGGGACTCAGGTCTGAGCATACCTGTCCCACTCGGGGTGACAGTTCGGTGTGGACTGTTCCCATGAGGCACAGGGTCAACACTGATTTGCACATGGCCAGGTCTAAACTGTGGTGGCACAGTGAGCAAAAGAATGGTGGATTTAACCCAAATCTCTTGACTGGGGTAAATGTTTTGATTTGTTCTGCATTCCGTCCATCAATGGCGTGTCTTTTGCTTTCTCGCCCTTAGTGCGCCAGGTATGCCCAGATGTGGGTTCTGGGCTCACTGTGCAACTGGAATCAAGCTATCCTGGCTGAAGAGGGGTGAAACTCTGAACCGGTCCTAGGATGCTTGTTTCAGGTCCAGGGAGGACCTGGGTTGGCAGTTCGGGCTGGACTGTTCCCATGAGGCACAGGGCCAAGACTGATTTGCATATGGCCAGGTCTAAACTGGGGTGGCATGGTGAGCAAAAGAATGATGGATTTAACCCAGATCTCTTGACTGGGGGTGAATGTTTTGATTTGTTTGCGTTCCGTCCATCAATTGTGTATCTTCTGCTATCTCGCCCTAAGTGCGCCAGGAAGGCCCAGACGTGGGTCCTGGGCTCACTGTGCCACTGGAATCAAGCTATCCTGGCTGAAGAGGGGTGAAACCCCGAAACCGGTCCTAGGATGCTTGTTTCAGGTCCAGGGAGGACTTGTCTTGGCAGTTCGGGCTGGACTGTTCCTATGAGGCAAATGGTCAAGACTGATTTGCATATGGCCAGGACTAAACTGGGGTGGCATGGTGAGCAAAAGAATGATGGGTTTAACCCAGATCTCTTGACTGTTGGTGAATGTTTTGATTTGTTCTGCAATCCTTCGATCAATTGTGTGTCTTTCACTGTCAAGGGACGGCTCAACACAGTTTCTTCCACCTGCTTCTACACCCTACGCATGCTCCAAAAGATCTTCAGATGGATCCCCATCAACACCAGGAAAACAGTTACACAAGTTCTCATCACCAGTCGCCTATACTATGGAAATGCACTCTATGCAGGAATCTCCACCATCGCCTAATTGTCAGTGAAATTGCTCTCCCTCCCTCGCAACTTCACCATTAGGTGTGGCCTTCCCTCGAGCCCCTGCACTCTCGAGTGTTGGTGTTCGATGCCCTCCTCCACCTGCAGGTTTCACCTGCACCTTATCCCTGGTGGTTCAGTGGACCTCTGTCTCCATTCTCTCGCTCTGCTTTTTCTCTTCTTTTTCACTCGTTTTTTCCCCTCACTTCTATATCCCCTCGTCACTCTCCTTCTGGGTCTTTCCTCCATTTTCTGTCGTTTTCCCCTCATTTCAAGCTCCCCCTTCACTCTCCTTCTGTGTCTTTCCTTCGTTTTTCACTCGTTTTTTACCCTCTTCTCAATCTACCCCTTTCACTTTCCCTCTGTGTCCTCTGTCTTTCCGTCACTCTTTCTTGCACTTTTGCTGCCTTATTTGCACTTTTCTCTCTTTTTGCCTTTTTCCTTTTGCCTTTTCAGCCCGTTTTCCTCCGCCGTTGCTGCCCCCACAGCCCCTCCCCCCAGCACGACCAGTGCGGCCGACCCAATCCAGCTCCCCTCCCCGCCTCCCAGCTGTCCAGCCCTCCCCGACCCCTACTTAATGGCGACCGCTGCGAGGACATGCAAGCAAGACCACTGACTCATTGTCAGTGAAATTGCTTTCCCTCCCTCGCAGCTCCACCATTAAGTGAGGCCTGCCCCGAGCCCCTGCACTCTTTAGTGTTGGTGTTCGAGGCCTTCTTCCACCCGCAGGTTTCACCTGCGCCTCATCCCTCGTGGTCCAGTGGACCTCTGTCTCCATTCTCTCGCTCTGCTTTTTTTCTCTTTTTTCACTTGTTTTTTTCCCTCACTTCTATCTCCCCCTTCACTCTCCTTCTGGGTCTTTCCTCCATTTTATGTGTTTTCCCTTCATTTCAAGCTCCCCCCTTCACTCTACTTTTGTGTCTCTCCCCTGTTTTTCACTTATTCTCCATATCCCCCTTTCACTCTCCTTCTGTGTCCTCTGTGTCTTTCCTCCACTCTTCCTTGCACTTTTGCTGCATTATTTTCACTTTTCTATCTTTTAGCCTTTTTCAGCCTGTTTTTCCCCACCGATGTTGCCCCTGCTGCCCCAGCATGACCAGTGCGACCGGCTCAATCCAGCTTCCCTCCCCGCCTCCCAGCTGTCCTGCCCTCCCCGTCCCCTACTTAATGGCGGGCGCTGTGCCCGCACACCAAAGGCAAGCCCGTCTGCAACCCGACTGCGACCAGGGCCAGGAACCCTGGATCTCTGCACCGCCAATGCTTACGACCCAGCAGCACTCCACGCTCTGAACCCAGGCCACAACAACAACTGCAAGCTAGCATCATCAGCCGACACCCACGGACCCTTCAACTGTCTCTGCTGCAGCACACCTGCAGCACCGCCAAGACCACAGACCCAGCGCAACCTGCCCGCAAGAACACAACCAAACCGAAGACCGTGCAATGCATACTCCTCAACTTTCGATCCCTCTACAAACACGCCACCGAAATCTGGGACCTCCTCAACAGCACCACCCCGGATATAGCATACTTTACCGAAACCTGGACCAACACCACCTCGGGACCGGACATCGCCATCGACATTCCCCAAGGATACAAGCTCTCCAGGTAGGACCACCCACCCGCAACTGGTGCTTCTAAAATATGCCTACCCCAGTGTACCTAACCTAGGTCTAGTAGGAGGGAAGAAGTAGGTGCTGTTTTAGCATAGGTTTAGTTTGGCCAAGAATTGCCAAAGGTTTCTCTAGGTTCTAATCAGTTCCATACCTTAGAATGAGAGAGGTTGGTATCTCTTTCCCTGTACTCGATTTCCCAACACCCCGCAAGGGGAGTCAGAAACACTGGAGCTGGATTCTCGGTCAGTGCGCCAGCTGGGGAGTTTGCTTCCTTTGGTACTTGCTGTGGTGAGCTGCGTCGTGCAAGTAGGTCGTTGAACTGCACTGAACCACACCGTGCTTTGCCATAGCAAGGGAAGGTATATTTATACCTTGAAAGTGTTTAGGAATGCCAGTATTGACGTAAGAGTCGGGCATATGGACATCATGAATGAACCTCGAAGGAATAGATGTTCATGCATAATAATGAGTTTCTTGGAGAAATCAATATTCAAGCAAGGGGATGTCCCTAACGGCTTAAGAGTCTGGTTTTCCAAGAAATCGTTGTGACATAGATGAACAGATGTAAGTAGCCATGCCTGTATTTGGGTAGCATGGACTATGCCTAAATAAGGACTGAATTTCTATGCCTATATAAGGTCAATGTGAATTGTACCTATATAAGGGCATGAATCAGGAAATTCATACGGAATCTAAATCGATACATAACACAACCATCATGGAAAATGATGACCCCAACACCGCAGCCCGAACCCTGCACAAATGGATCTCCGACAGCACCAACACCATAGCCCCCCTCAAGAAAAAAACAACACCCACGCCAAGAATGTTAGATGGTTCACCACTGAACTTCGAGAGTCCAAATGCACTTGCCGCTGCCTTGAAAAGGCCTGGAGGAACACCAAATTCACAGAAGTTCACAACAACTTCAGAACCGCCACCAATGCCCAACACCAACTCATCAGAAAAACGAGGAAAAAAGCGATTGAAGACAGAATCTCCACTCATGCACACAACAGCAGAGAACTCTTCAACATCATCAAGGAGTTCGCCCAACCCACCAGTGAGTCCACAACATCCCTCCCTCACAAGACTTCTGCGACAATCTCAGCACCTTTTTCCACTACAAAATCAAGAGCATCTACGACAACTTCAATGAAGACAACCAACACACTGAACTCTCACCAACCACCCCGACACCCTGAATCCAGTGATCGACTACTGGACAGGCCTCACCACCAAAGACACACTGATGACGATAAAGTCAATCCACTCCGGGGCCCCAAAGACCCCTGTCCCCACCACATTTTCAACAGAGCCACAGAGACCATAGCACCCATGCTCTGCCACACCATCAACCGCTCACTGACAACTGCCTAGTTCCCTGACGACTAGAAACACGCTGACAATAACCCCCTCCTGAAGAAACCCTTAGCGGACCCTACCAACCTCAAAAACTACAGACCCATCTCCCTGCTCCCGTTCCCAGCGAAAGTCATCGAGAAAGCCATCAACAGCCAACTTTCCACATTCATTGAAGAGCATAACATCCTCGACTCCTCCCAATCCGGCTTCAGATGAAACCACAATACGGAAACCATCCTCCTCACTGGAAGAGACAACATGCGTACATTACTGGACAAAGGAGAAACAGCAGTCCTCATCCTCCTCGACCTCTCAGCGGCGTTCTACACAGTCTCTCACTGCACCCTAATACGCAGACTCCACGATGCAGGGATCCAAGACAAGGCCCCTGACTGGATCCACTCCTTCCTCTCCAGCAGAACGCAGCCGGTCAGACTCACCCCTTTCCTCTCGGACCCTACACCTACCACCTGCGGAGTTCCCCAGGGGTCCTCCCTCAGCCCTACGCTCTTCAACATCTACATGGCTCCGCTCTATCCCATCATCAGAACCTATGGACTAAACATTGTGTCATACACAGCGACATCTAACTCATCCTCTCACTATCCAACAGCGCCAGACACAACTTTCGAGAAGGCATGGAAGCCGTCGCCAAATGGATGAAAAACAGCTGCCTACAACTAAACACCGATACAGAA
Source organism: Lissotriton helveticus (assembly GCF_964261635.1). NCBI lineage: Eukaryota > Metazoa > Chordata > Amphibia > Caudata > Salamandridae > Lissotriton > Lissotriton helveticus. The sequence goes on from NC_136059.1 coordinate 1,764,890,287, forward strand.
AAGGGGGTGGTGATGAACAGAGTGTCTGAATTAAGCAGACCACTCTTACCCAGTCCAAAGATCAGGGCTTGATCCATCACCGTTATTTATCTCACTGCCCCATCCCAGCTCAGAACCTGGCTATATGCAAATTAGTCTGTCCCTGGCCCAGTGCATCATGGGAACAGGGCAGACCAAACTACCAAGCCAATTCTTCACCAGAAAGGAGACAAGCTACCGGGGACCGGTTTCTGGCATTTCAGCCTCTTCGGCCCGGCTTGCTTGAATCCTGATGGAGCAGTGAGAAAGGGACTCATGTCTGAGTATACCCTGCCACACCTATAGTGGCCAAAAACGATACAGAAAAGGGGGTGGTGATGAACAGAGTGTCTGAATTAAGCAGACCACTCTTACCCAGTCCAAAGATCAGGGCTTGATCCATCACCGTTATTTATCTCACTGCCCCATCCCAGCTCAGAACCTGGCTATATGCAAATTAGTCTGTCCCTGGCCCAGTGCATCATGGGAACAGGGCAGACCAAACTACCAAGCCAATTCTTCACCAGAAAGGAGACAAGCTACCGGGGACCGGTTTCTGGCATTTCAGCCTCTTCGGCCCGGCTTGCTTGAATCCTGATGGAGCAGTGAGAAAGGGACTCATGTCTGAGTATACCCTGCCACACCTATAGTGGCCAAAAACGATACAGAAAAGGGGGTGGTGATGAACAGAGTGTCTGAATTAAGCAGACCACTCTTACCCAGTCCAAAGATCAGGGCTTGATCCATCACCGTTATTTATCTCACTGCCCCATCCCAGCTCAGAACCTGGCTATATGCAAATTAGTCTGTCCCTGGCCCAGTGCATCATGGGAACAGGGCAGACCAAACTACCAAGCCAATTCTTCACCAGAAAGGAGACAAGCTACCGGGGACCGGTTTCTGGCATTTCAGCCTCTTCGGCCCGGCTTGCTTGAATCCTGATGGAGCAGTGAGAAAGGGACTCATGTCTGAGTATACCCTGCCACACCTATAGTGGCCAAAAACGATACAGAAAAGGGGGTGGTGATGAACAGAGTGTCTGAATTAAGCAGACCACTCTTACCCAGTCCAAAGATCAGGGCTTGATCCATCACCGTTATTTATCTCACTGCCCCATCCCAGCTCAGAACCTGGCTATATGCAAATTAGTCTGTCCCTGGCCCAGTGCATCATGGGAACAGGGCAGACCAAACTACCAAGCCAATTCTTCACCAGAAAGGAGACAAGCTACCGGGGACCGGTTTCTGGCATTTCAGCCTCTTCGGCCCGGCTTGCTTGAATCCTGATGGAGCAGTGAGAAAGGGACTCATGTCTGAGTATACCCTGCCACACCTATAGTGGCCAAAAACGATACAGAAAAGGGGGTGGTGATGAACAGAGTGTCTGAATTAAGCAGACCACTCTTACCCAGTCCAAAGATCAGGGCTTGATCCATCACCAATATTCATCTCACTGCCCCATCCCAGCTCAGAACCTGGCTATATGCAAATTAGTCTGTCCCTGGCCCAGTGCATCATGGGAACAGGGCAGACCAAACTACCAAGCCAATTCTTCACCAGAAAGGAGACAAGCTACCGGGGACCGGTTTCTGGCATTTCAGCCTCTTCGGCCCGGCTTGCTTGAATCCTGATGGAGCAGTGAGAAAGGGACTCATGTCTGAGTATACCCTGCCACACCTATAGTGGCCAAAAACGATACAGAAAAGGGGGTGGTGATGAACAGAGTGTCTGAATTAAGCAGACCACTCTTACCCAGTCCAAAGATCAGGGCTTGATCCATCACCGTTATTTATCTCACTGCCCCATCCCAGCTCAGAACCTGGCTATATGCAAATTAGTCTGTCCCTGGCCCAGTGCATCATGGGAACAGGGCAGACCAAACTACCAAGCCAATTCTTCACCAGAAAGGAGACAAGCTACCGGGGACCGGTTTCTGGCATTTCAGCCTCTTCGGCCCGGCTTGCTTGAATCCTGATGGAGCAGTGAGAAAGGGACTCATGTCTGAGTATACCCTGCCACACCTATAGTGGCCAAAAACGATACAGAAAAGGGGGTGGTGATGAACAGAGTGTCTGAATTAAGCAGACCACTCTTACCCAGTCCAAAGATCAGGGCTTGATCCATCACCGTTATTTATCTCACTGCCCCATCCCAGCTCAGAACCTGGCTATATGCAAATTAGTCTGTCCCTGGCCCAGTGCATCATGGGAACAGGGCAGACCAAACTACCAAGCCAATTCTTCACCAGAAAGGAGACAAGCTACCGGGGACCGGTTTCTGGCATTTCAGCCTCTTCGGCCCGGCTTGCTTGAATCCTGATGGAGCAGTGAGAAAGGGACTCATGTCTGAGTATACCCTGCCACACCTATAGTGGCCAAAAACGATACAGAAAAGGGGGTGGTGATGAACAGAGTGTCTGAATTAAGCAGACCACTCTTACCCAGTCCAAAGATCAGGGCTTGATCCATCACCGTTATTTATCTCACTGCCCCATCCCAGCTCAGAACCTGGCTATATGCAAATTAGTCTGTCCCTGGCCCAGTGCATCATGGGAACAGGGCAGACCAAACTACCAAGCCAATTCTTCACCAGAAAGGAGACAAGCTACCGGGGACCGGTTTCTGGCATTTCAGCCTCTTCGGCCCGGCTTGCTTGAATCCTGATGGAGCAGTGAGAAAGGGACTCATGTCTGAGTATACCCTGCCACACCTATAGTGGCCAAAAACGATACAGAAAAGGGGGTGGTGATGAACAGAGTGTCTGAATTAAGCAGACCACTCTTACCCAGTCCAAAGATCAGGGCTTGATCCATCACCGTTATTTATCTCACTGCCCCATCCCAGCTCAGAACCTGGCTATATGCAAATTAGTCTGTCCCTGGCCCAGTGCATCATGGGAACAGGGCAGACCAAACTACCAAGCCAATTCTTCACCAGAAAGGAGACAAGCTACCGGGGACCGGTTTCTGGCATTTCAGCCTCTTCGGCCCGGCTTGCTTGAATCCTGATGGAGCAGTGAGAAAGGGACTCATGTCTGAGTATACCCTGCCACACCTATAGTGGCCAAAAACGATACAGAAAAGGGGGTGGTGATGAGCAGAGTGTCTGAATTAAGCAGACCACTCTTACCCAGTCCAAAGATCAGGGCTTGATCCATCACCGTTATTTATCTCACTGCCCCATCCCAGCTCAGAACCTGGCTATATGCAAATTAGTCTGTCCCTGGCCCAGTGCATCATGGGAACAGGGCAGACCAAACTACCAAGCCAATTCTTCACCAGAAAGGAGACAAGCTACCGGGGACCGGTTTCTGGCATTTCAGCCTCTTCGGCCCGGCTTGCTTGAATCCTGATGGAGCAGTGAGAAAGGGACTCATGTCTGAGTATACCCTGCCACACCTATAGTGGCCAAAAACGATACAGAAAAGGGGGTGGTGATGAACAGAGTGTCTGAATTAAGCAGACCCCTCTTACCCAGTCCAAAGATCAGGGCTTGATCCATCACCGTTATTTATCTCACTGCCCCATCCCAGCTCAGAACCTGGCTATATGCAAATTAGTCTGTCCCTGGCCCAGGCAGAAACCGGTCCCCGGAAGCTTGTTTCCTTCCCAGTACAAGAATTGGCTTGGTAGTTTGGTTTGCCCTGTTCCCATCATGCACTGGGACAGGAACAGACTAATTTGCATATAGCCAAGTTCTGAGCTGGGATGGTGCAGTGAGCTAAAAAACGGTGATGGATCAAGCCCTGATCTTTGGACTGGGTAAGAGTGGTCTGCTTAATTCAGGCACTCTGTTCATCACCACCCCCTTTTCTGAATCATTTTGTCCACCATAAGCGTGGAAGGGTATACTCAGATGTGAGTCCCTTGCTCATTGCACCATCAGGATTCAAGCAAGCCGGGCCGACGACGCCTGAAATGGCAGAAACCGGTCCCCGGAAGCTTGTTTCCTTCCCAGTACAAGAATTGGCTTGGTAGTTGGGTTTGCCCTGTTCCCATCATGCACTGGGACAGGAACAGACTAATTTGCATATAGCCAAGTTCTGAGCTGGGATGGTGCAGTGAGCTAAAAAACGGTGATGGATCAAGCCCTGATCTTTGGACTGGGTAAGAGTGGTCTGCTTAATTCAGGCACTCTGTTCATCACCACCCCCTTTTCTGAATCATTTTGTCCACCATAAGCGTGGAAGGGTATACTCAGATGTGAGTCCCTTGCTCATTGCACCATCAGGATTCAAGCAAGCCGGGCCGACGACGCCTGAAATGGCAGAAACCGGTCCCCGGAAGCTTGTTTCCTTCCCAGTACAAGAATTGGCTTGGTAGTTTGGTTTGCCCTGTTCCCATCATGCACTGGGACAGGAACAGACTAATTTGCATATAGCCAAGTTCTGAGCTGGGATGGTGCAGTGAGCTAAAAAACGGTGATGGATCAAGCCCTGATCTTTGGACTGGGTAAGAGTGGTCTGCTTAATTCAGGCACTCTGTTCATCACCACCCCCTTTTCTGAATCATTTTGTCCACCATAAGCGTGGAAGGGTATACTCAGATGTGAGTCCCTTGCTCATTGCACCATCAGGATTCAAGCAAGCCGGGCCGACGACGCCTGAAATGGCAGAAACCGGTCCCCGGAAGCTTGTTTCCTTCCCAGTACAAGAATTGGCTTGGTAGTTTGGTTTGCCCTGTTCCCATCATGCACTGGGACAGGAACAGACTAATTTGCATATAGCCAAGTTCTGAGCTGGGATGGTGCAGTGAGCTAAAAAACGGTGATGGATCAAGCCCTGATCTTTGGACTGGGTAAGAGTGGTCTGCTTAATTCAGGCACTCTGTTCATCACCACCCCCTTTTCTGAATCATTTTGTCCACCATAAGCGTGGAAGGGTATACTCAGATGTGAGTCCCTTGCTCATTGCACCATCAGGATTCAAGCAAGCCGGGCCGACGACGCCTGAAATGGCAGAAACCGGTCCCCGGAAGCTTGTTTCCTTCCCAGTACAAGAATTGGCTTGGTAGTTTGGTTTGCCCTGTTCCCATCATGCACTGGGACAGGAACAGACTAATTTGCATATAGCCAAGTTCTGAGCTGGGATGGTGCAGTGAGCTAAAAAACGGTGATGGATCAAGCCCTGATCTTTGGACTGGGTAAGAGTGGTCTGCTTAATTCAGGCACTCTGTTCATCACCACCCCCTTTTCTGAATCATTTTGTCCACCATAAGCGTGGAAGGGTATACTCAGATGTGAGTCCCTTGCTCATTGCACCATCAGGATTCAAGCAAGCCGGGCCGACGACGCCTGAAATGGCAGAAACCGGTCCCCGGAAGCTTGTTTCCTTCCCAGTACAAGAATTGGCTTGGTAGTTTGGTTTGCCCTGTTCCCATCATGCACTGGGACAGGAACAGACTAATTTGCATATAGCCAAGTTCTGAGCTGGGATGGTGCAGTGAGCTAAAAAACGGTGATGGATCAAGCCCTGATCTTTGGACTGGGTAAGAGTGGTCTGCTTAATTCAGGCACTCTGTTCATCACCACCCCCTTTTCTGAATCATTTTGTCCACCATAAGCGTGGAAGGGTATACTCAGATGTGAGTCCCTTGCTCATTGCACCATCAGGATTCAAGCAAGCCGGGCCGACGACGCCTGAAATGGCAGAAACCGGTCCCCGGAAGCTTGTTTCCTTCCCAGTACAAGAATTGGCTTGGTAGTTTGGTTTGCCCTGTTCCCATCATGCACTGGGACAGGAACAGACTAATTTGCATATAGCCAAGTTCTGAGCTGGGATGGTGCAGTGAGCTAAAAAACGGTGATGGATCAAGCCCTGATCTTTGGACTGGGTAAGAGTGGTCTGCTTAATTCAGGCACTCTGTTCATCACCACCCCCTTTTCTGAATCATTTTGTCCACCATAAGCGTGGAAGGGTATACTCAGATGTGAGTCCCTTGCTCATTGCACCATCAGGATTCAAGCAAGCCGGGCCGACGACACCTGAAATGGCAGAAACCGGTCCCCGGAAGCTTGTTTCCTTCCCAGTACAAGAATTGGCTTGGTAGTTTGGTTTGCCCTGTTCCCATCATGCACTGGGACAGGAACAGACTAATTTGCATATAGCCAAGTTCTGAGCTGGGATGGTGCAGTGAGCTAAAAAACGGTGATGGATCAAGCCCTGATCTTTGGACTGGGTAAGAGTGGTCTGCTTAATTCAGGCACTCTGTTCATCACCACCCCCTTTTCTGAATCATTTTGTCCACCATAAGCGTGGAAGGGTATACTCAGATGTGAGTCCCTTGCTCATTGCACCATCAGGATTCAAGCAAGCCGGGCCGACGACGCCTGAAATGGCAGAAACCGGTCCCCGGAAGCTTGTTTCCTTCCCAGTACAAGAATTGGCTTGGTAGTTTGGTTTGCCCTGTTCCCATCATGCACTGGGACAGGAACAGACTAATTTGCATATAGCCAAGTTCTGAGCTGGGATGGTGCAGTGAGCTAAAAAACGGTGATGGATCAAGCCCTGATCTTTGGACTGGGTAAGAGTGGTCTGCTTAATTCAGGCACTCTGTTCATCACCACCCCCTTTTCTGAATCATTTTGTCCACCATAAGCGTGGAAGGGTATACTCAGATGTGAGTCCCTTGCTCATTGCACCATCAGGATTCAAGCAAGCCGGGCCGACGACGCCTGAAATGGCAGAAACCGGTCCCCGGAAGCTTGTTTCCTTCCCAGTACAAGAATTGGCTTGGTAGTTTGGTTTGCCCTGTTCCCATCATGCACTGGGACAGGAACAGACTAATTTGCATATAGCCAAGTTCTGAGCTGGGATGGTGCAGTGAGCTAAAAAACGGTGATGGATCAAGCCCTGATCTTTGGACTGGGTAAGAGTGGTCTGCTTAATTCAGGCACTCTGTTCATCACCACCCCCTTTTCTGAATCATTTTGTCCACCATAAGCGTGGAAGGGTATACTCAGATGTGAGTCCCTTGCTCATTGCACCATCAGGATTCAAGCAAGCCGGGCCGACGACGCCTGAAATGGCAGAAACCGGTCCCCGGAAGCTTGTAGCCTTCCCAGTACAAGAATTGGCTTGGTAGTTTGGTTTGCCCTGTTCCCATCATGCACTGGGACAGGAACAGACTAATTTGCATATAGCCAAGTTCTGAGCTGGGATGGTGCAGTGAGCTAAAAAACGGTGATGGATCAAGCCCTGATCTTTGGACTGGGTAAGAGTGGTCTGCTTAATTCAGGCACTCTGTTCATCACCACCCCCTTTTCTGAATCATTTTGTCCACCATAAGCGTGGAAGGGTATACTCAGATGTGAGTCCCTTGCTCATTGCACCATCAGGATTCAAGCAAGCCGGGCCGACGACGCCTGAAATGGCAGAAACCGGTCCCCGGAAGCTTGTTTCCTTCCCAGTACAAGAATTGGCTTGGTAGTTTGGTTTGCCCTGTTCCCATCATGCACTGGGACAGGAACAGACTAATTTGCATATAGCCAAGTTCTGAGCTGGGATGGTGCAGTGAGCTAAAAAACGGTGATGGATCAAGCCCTGATCTTTGGACTGGGTAAGAGTGGTCTTCTTAATTCAGGCACTCTGTTCATCACCACCCCCTTTTCTGAATCATTTTGTCCACCATAAGCGTGGAAGGGTATACTCAGATGTGAGTCCCTTGCTCATTGCACCATCAGGATTCAAGCAAGCCGGGCCGACGACGCCTGAAATGGCAGAAACCGGTCCCCGGAAGCTTGTTTCCTTCCCAGTACAAGAATTGGCTTGGTAGTTTGGTTTGCCCTGTTCCCATCATGCACTGGGACAGGAACAGACTAATTTGCATATAGCCAAGTTCTGAGCTGGGATGGTGCAGTGAGCTAAAAAACGGTGATGGATCAAGCCCTGATCTTTGGACTGGGTAAGAGTGGTCTGCTTAATTCAGGCACTCTGTTCATCACCACCCCCTTTTCTGAATCATTACAACTAAACACCAACAAAACGGAAGTACTCATCATGGGCCCAAACTCCAACACCTGGAACACCACCGGGGGGGGCCCCCACCCTCAGCAGTCCACCCACTCCCACGGACCACGCACGAAACCTGTGAATCATTCTGGACTCAGAGCACAAAATGGACTGTCAGATCAACTCCGTCTTGTCCTCCTGCTTCCACACCCTCCGTCTCCTACGTAATACCTTCAAATGGATCCCGCTCGAACACTGAAAGATTGTCACTCACGCCCTGGTCACCAGCAGGCTCAACCAAGGAAACGCACTCAATGCCGGAATAAACAAAAACCTCACCCGCAAACTACAGAACATCCAAAATACCGCAGCAAGACTGGTCCTCAACCTGCCAAGACGCTGCCACATCTCCCAGCACCTGCGCACACTTCACTGGCTCCCCATCGAAGCTAGAGACACCTTCAAGAGGCTAACCCACGCTCACAAGGCCCTCCACGACACCGCACCAGCATATCTGAACAGCCGACTCAAAGTCCACGCTCCCCAAAGGACCCTACGATCAGCCCAGCTCTCCTACGCCGTGGTCCCCACACCAGAAAGACAAGATCGGGAGGATGTTCCTTCTCCTTACGCACAACAAGATCCTGGAATGACCTTCCGATCCACCTCAGACAAACAACATTGCTCCCCATCTTCGCAAGAGACCTCAAATCCTGGCTCTTCGACAGACCCCCCTCATTGATGGACTGGAACCTGTGACCCCCCAGCTCCTTGAGACCCTTACAGGTGAGTAGTCACGCTTAACAAACACCTAATTGATTGATTGATTGATTGAATCGCCTCAAGAGACTCCAGACGATACAGAACGCTTTTGTCAAACTTATCATCGACCTCCCCGAATGGTCAAGCACCACATCCACCTCAGAATCCTACACTGGCTCCCGGTCTAGAAGAGATACCAGGACAAGACGCTCACCCATGTCTACAAAGCCTTCCAGAACCTGGAAACTGCCTACATAAATCACCACCTGACTTTACACCAACTCGCCAGACGAAAGCACTCCACCTCCTTAGCCCTCGCACACGTCTTCCGCATCCCCCGAAGCGGAGGTTGTTCTACCTTGAGCAAAATCCTGGAATGACTTCCTCACCACCTCCAAACATCACCCTCACTCATGGACTTCGGAAAGAAACTCAAGACTTGACTCTTCGACTAAAAACCTGCACGACCCTAGCACCTCGATACCCCCTGGGGTGATAAGCAGTACTAGAGAAGTACTGAGTGATTGATTGATCAATGGCGCTAAGCATTTTGGCACTATTTCTACTTAAAAGTTTCTAGTTTTTATCTTTGATTTCCCTTATTGGATTTTTTTCATTTTTGTGTCATGTGGTTGGTATATCAGACCTGTGCTCCATCGCAGTCAGCATCAAATTGCATCTGTAACAAAGTTTTTAATTAACTTACATGCACACTTAATAATGTTATTGGAGGTTGGAGGAAAATAAATGGCCTAGCCAGGGTCACAGATCACAAGCTCTGCATTCTTAGTTTAAAATTGCACACAGAATTCTTTCTTTAATTGTGTCTTACCTGATACTTTACAAACCATGTTACAAACCAAATCAGCAGACAATGAAGTTGCAATATGAAAAGGAAATAATACAAGCATTGGAAATGCAATAGGTCTCGCAATAGAATAGTTAGACATTTTTCTTTTTGCAAATGGAAGAGTGGCGTTGCGTGGATGAGTGGCGTTGCGTGGATGAGTGGCGTTGCGTGGATGAGTGGCGTGTGTGAGTGGCGTTGCGTATGTGAGTGGCGTAGCGTGTGTGAGTGGCGTTGCGTGTGTGAGTGGTGTTGCTTGTGTGAGTGGCGTTGCGTGTGTGAGTGGCGTTGCGTGGATGAGTGGGGTTGGAATGCAATAAGTATCGCATTAGAAAAGTTGTAGTTATTGGTCTTGTAAATGACATAATTTTTTTTTTGCGATGTTAAAATTGCTATATTGATGGCTTTGTCATTTACAAAGCCAATAGTTATAACGTTTGCAAATGTGACACCTATAGCATTTGGAATGCAACATGTTTAGTATTTACGTGACTTATATGGCAGCTCTGGTCGTTATGCTACATCTCTAGATAGTTTTATCTTCCGCAAATGTGACACCTATTGTAACACAATATGTGTTGTGAGGGTGAGTGAGTGTGAGGGGTTGAGGGTGAGGTGTTGAGGGTGAGGGGTTGAGGGTGAGTGAGGGTGAGGCTGAGTGAGGGTGAGGTGTTGAGGGTGAGGCGTTGAGGGTGAGTGAGGGTGAGGCTGAGGTGTTAAGGGTGAGTGAGGGTGAGGAGTTGAGGGTGAGTGAGGGTGAGGGTGAGTGAGTGTGAGGGGTTGAGGGTGAGTGAGGGTGAGGATGAGTGAGGGTGAGGGGTTGAGGGTGAGTGAGGGTGAGGGTGAGGGTGAGTGAGGGTGAGGCTGAGGGGTTGAGGGTAAGTGAGGGTGAGTGAAGGTGAGGCTGAGGGGTTGAGGGTAAGTGAGGGTGAGTGAGAGTGAGGGTGAGTGAGGGGTTGAGGGTGAACGGTTGAGGGTGAGTGAGGGTGAGGGTGAGGTGTTGAGGGTGAGTGAGGGTGAGGGGTTGAGAGTGAGTGAGGGTGAGGCGTTGAGGGTGAGTGAGGGTGAGGGTGAGTGTGGGTGAGGGTGAGTGAGGGTGAGTGAGGGTGAGGGTGAGTGAGGGTGAGTGAGGGTGAGGCTGAGTGAGGGTGAGTGAGGGTGAGGGGTTGAGGGTGAGTGAGGGTGAGGGGTTGAGGGTGAGTGAGGGGGAGGCTGAGGGGTTGAGGGTGAGTGAGGGTGAGGGGTTGAGGGTGAGTGAGGGTGAGGGTGAGTGAGGGTGAGGGGTTGAGGGTGAGTGAGGGTGAGGGTGAGTGAGGGTGAGTGAGGATGAATGAGGGTGAGTGAGGGTGAGTGAGGGTGAGTGAGGGTGAGTGAGGGTGAGGGTGATTGAGGGTGAGTGAGGGTGAGGGTGAGTGAGGGTGAGGGTGAGTGAGGGTGAGTAAGGGTGTGGGTGAGTGAGGGTGATTGAGGGTGAGTGAGGGTGAGTGAGGGTGATGTGTTGAGGGTGATTGAGTGTGATTGAGGGTGAGGTGTTGAGGTTGAAATTTTTTTTTTAAATTAAAATGTCGGACGCAAAGCGCCACCTTAACGCTACCTACATTTAACAGGTTAGCGTTGTAGTTTTTTTGTTTTTTTTTCTACCGTTACGTCTTTTTTTTGATTGACATATTTTTTAGCCAATCGGAGCGCGACGTTTTTGACGTCACGTTCCGATTTGCATACGTAATCGGTGGAATTCTCCAGAACATGGAGAATAGCGGGATGCGGAAGGCGTGTTCCTGTCCGTGTGCTGTTGGTGCGTCGTATGATAGGTAAGAGATTTCCTCGACGTGTTTTTTTAATCTAATTTAAAGTAGTAGTGATAGTATGCATAAATTAGTTAATAATTATGAGTGTATTTATAGAAATAGTGACATATTTTGTTAGCGATTGTAATTATTTTAGTTATTTATGTAATTTATATGTAAGTAAGTGTTTTTATTTACTACCTATAGTATGTTTAAGTTAACGAATGAATAGCAGTGTATTTTTAATAATGTTGACATTGTTTTTTTTTGTTTGTAATATTTCGAAATGAATATTATGTAATGTAATTAAAGTCTTGTTTTTATTATTCGATATGTAATGTATTTATTATCGTAAAGTGTTATGTAATGTATTATTAGCAGTTGTTTGTTATTTGACGTACAAGAGCTGTTCTTTGAGTTTCTAAGTACTCTTTTCGCCCTGAATATTGTACACTTCAAAAGTATTAATTGTATTACGAGTTGTTTTGTGAAGCTAAGAGACATATGTAATGTTTATTGATGATGTTAGCGCTGAATACAAATAGTTGCGTAATATGTTGTTTATATTTGATGTAATTCCGTGTGATGAACTGCTATTGTTATATGCCTACGGCTTTTTGTGTAACTCGTGACAATTGTGTTTAATCCGTCCCATTTACGGGATGAATAGTGCTTGTTTATTACCCAAGTTAAAAATAGGCTGTTTTACTTTTGTGTTTGTACATCCTCGTCCTCGCATCCTGACAGATATTTCTTCGTTCTTTTGTTGTTGTTATTTTGTCCGAATAATTTTTGGTTTGGTGACCTGAAGCTTGATAAACATCATTGCATGCTGTAGCTCACATTTGGGAAGTAGATTTTGTGTGTAACGTATCTGATGCACGACTACGTTTTCTCCCCTTTGTTTTTAATTGCGTGCAAAAATTTGTTTTTGTCTCAGAAAATGCCATAATACTTATCCATCTGTTAAATGCACAATCATTTCTTTGAATAGGGTGGAATAGGAGGCTATTTTTTGAGTCTTTACTTATATTGTGTTTTGTTTAGTTTTATTTGATTGTTTATTTGGCTGGTGCATTAGGATGGCGTATTTTTACTTTGGTTGTTATTTTCTAGGATGTCTTTCTGTTGCGTATCTTGAGGGTGTATTTGTAGGCTGAATTAGGCTGTTAGTTTATTAGGGTGAATTAGGACTCAGGATTTCTATCTTGGAGTTAGAGTGTGGATTAGGATAGTTTATTTCTATTCTTCCTTTTGTTGTTGTATGTGTGTGTGTGTGTGTGTGTGTGTGTGAGGGTGAGTGAGGGTGTGTGAAGCTGAGGGTGTGTGACGGTGTGTGAGGGAAGCTTGCACTGCTGCTGTCGGTGCTGTACCTGTTCCATGTGTAAGGGAAGCTTGCACTGCTGCCGCCTGTGCTGTACCTGATCTATGTGTGAGGGAAGCTTGCACTGCTGCTGCCTGTGCTGTACCTGCTCCGTGTGTGAGGGAAGCTTGCACTGCTGCTGTCGGTGCTGTACCTGTTCCATGTGTAAGGGAAGCTTGCACTGCTGTTGCCTGTGCTGTACCTGATCCGTGTTTGAGGGAAGCTTGCATTGCTGTTGCCTGTGCTGTACCTGCTCCGTGTGTGATGGAAGCTTGCACTGTTGCTGCCTGTGCTGTACCTGCTCTGTGTGTGAGGGAAGCTTGCACTGTTGCTGCCTGTGCTGTACCTGCTCTGTGTGTGAGGGAAGCTTGCACTGTTGCTGCCTGTGCTGTACCTGCTCTGTGTTTGAGGGAAGGTTGCATTGCTGTTGCCTGTGCTGTACCTGCTCCGTGTGTGATGGAAGCTTGCACTGTTGCTGCCTGTGCTGTACCTGCTCTGTGTGTGAGGGAAGCTTGGACTGTTGCTGCCTGTGCCTCACCAAGATTTGTGTAAGTAAATGGAGATGGAGGGAGAGAGTTGGAAGAGAGAGTGAAAGAGGCAGAAACGTGGAGAGTAAAAGAAAGAGCGAAGGAATCTGTAAGCTGAGAGATGTGGCATAACAGAAGGCTTGGTAGTGCGGGCACAGCTGCTTGGGGTATCTGCGAGATTTGTGTAAGTAAATGGAGAGGGGGGAGAGAGTTGGAAGAGAGAGTGAAAGAGGCAGAAACGTTGAGAGGAAAAGAAAGAGCGAAGGGATCTGTAAGCTGAGAGATGTGGCATAACAGAACGCTCGCTAGTGCGGGCACTGCTGCTCGGGGTATCGGCGAGATTTGTGTAAGTAATTGGAGAGGGAGGGAGAGAGTTGGAAGAGAGAGTGAAAGATGCAGAAACGTGGAGAGGAATAGAAAGAGAGAAGGGATCTGTAAGCTGAGAGATGTGGCATAACAGAACGCTCGCTAGTGCGGGCACTGCTGCTCGGGGTATCGGCGAGATTTGTGTAAGTAAATGGAGATGGAGGGAGAGAGTTGGAAGAGAGAGTGAAAGAGGCATTTCCGTGTGTGAGTGGCGTTGCGTGGATGAGTGGGGTTGGAATGCAATAAGTATCGCATTAGAAAAGTTGTAGTTATTGGTCTTGTAAATGACATAATTTTTTTTTTGCGATGTTAAAATTGCTATATTGATGGCTTTGTCATTTACAAAGCCAATAGTTATAACGTTTGCAAATGTGACACCTATAGCATTTGGAATGCAACATGTTTAGTATTTACGTGACTTATATGGCAGCTCTGGTCGTTATGCTACATCTCTAGATAGTTTTATCTTCCGCAAATGTGACACCTATTGTAACACAATATGTGTTGTGAGGGTGAGTGAGTGTGAGGGGTTGAGGGTGAGGTGTTGAGGGTGAGGGGTTGAGGGTGAGTGAGGGTGAGGGTGAGTGAGGGTGAGGTGTTGAGGGTGAGGCGTTGAGGGTGAGTGAGGGTGAGGCTGAGGTGTTGAGGGTGAGTGAGGGTGAGGAGTTGAGGGTGAGTGAGGGTGAGGGTGAGTGAGTGTGAGGGGTTGAGGGTGAGTGAGGGTGAGGATGAGTGAGGGTGAGGGGTTGAGGGTGAGTGAGGGTGAGGGTGAGGGTGAGTGAGGGTGAGGCTGAGGGGTTGAGGGTAAGTGAGGGTGAGTGAAGGTGAGGCTGAGGGGTTGAGGGTAAGTGAGGGTGAGTGAGAGTGAGGGTGATTGAGGGGTTGAGGGTGAACGGTTGAGGGTGAGTGAGGGTGAGGGTGAGGTGTTGAGGGTGAGTGAGGGTGAGGGGTTGAGAGTGAGTGAGGGTGAGGCGTTGAGGGTGAGTGAGGGTGAGTGTGGGTGAGGGTGAGTGAGGGTGAGTGAGGGTGAGTGAGGGTGAGGGTGAGTGAGGGTGAGTGAGGGTGAGGCTGAGTGAGGGTGAGTGAGGGTGAGGGGTTGAGGGTGAGTGAGGGTGAGGGGTTGAGGGTGAGTGAGGATGAGGGGTTGAGGGTGAGTGAGGGTGAGGGGTTGAGGCTGAGTGAGGGTGAGGGTGATTGAGGGTAAGGCGTTGAGGCTGAGTGAGGGTGAGGGTGAGGGTGAGGGGTTGAGGGTGAGTGAGGGTGAGGTGTTGAGGGTGAGTGAGGGTGAGGGTGAGTGTGGGTGAGGGTGAGTGAGGGTGAGGGTGAGTGAGGGTGAGTGAGGGTGAGTGAGTGTGAGTGAGGGTGGGGGTGAGTGAGGGTGAGTGAGTGTGAGTGAGGGTGAGGGTGAGTGAGGGTGAGGGTGAGTGAGGGTGAGTGAGGGCGAGGGTGAGTGAGGGTGACTGAGGGTGAGGCTGAGGGGATGAGGGTGAGTGTGGGTGAGGGGTTGAGGGAGGGTGGGGGTGAGTGAGGGTGAGGGTGAGGTGTTGAGGGTGAGTGAGGGTGAGGAGTTGAGGGTGAGTGAGGGTGAGGGTGAGTGAGTGTGAGGGGTTGAGGGTGAGTGAGGGTGAGGATGACTGAGGGTGAGGTGTTGAGGGTGAGTGAGGGTGAGGGTGAGTGAGGGTGAGGCTGAGGTGTTGAGGGTAAGTGAGGGTGAGTGAGGGTGAGGCTGAGGGGTTGAGGGTAAGTGAGGGTGAGTGAGAGTGAGGGTGAGTGAGGGGTTGAGGGTGAACGGTTGAGGATGAGTGAGGGTGAGGGTGAGGTGTTGAGGGTGAGTGAGGGTGAGGTGTTGAGAGTGAGTGAGGGTGAGGCGTTGAGGGAGGGTGAGGGTGAGTGTGGGTGAGGGTGAGTGAGGGTGAGTGAGGGTGAGTGAGGGTGAGGATGAGTGAGGGTGAGTGAGGGTGAGGCTGAGTGAGGGTGAGTGAGGGTGAGGGGTTGAGGGTGAGTGAGGGTGAGGGGTTGAGGGTGAGTGAGGATGAGGGGTTGAGGGTGAGTGAGGGTGAGGGGTTGAGGCTGAGTGAGGGTGAGGGTGATTGAGGGTAAGGGGTTGAGGATGATTGAGGGTGAGGGTGAGGGGTTGAGGGAGGGTGAGGGTGAGTGAGGGTGAGTGAGGGTGAGGGGTTGAGGGTGAGTGAGGCTGAGGGTGAGTGAGGGTGAGTGAGGGTGAGTGAGGGTGAGGGTGAGTGAGGGTGAGTGAGGGTGA
This sequence comes from Lissotriton helveticus, assembly GCF_964261635.1. Classification (NCBI taxonomy): domain Eukaryota; kingdom Metazoa; phylum Chordata; class Amphibia; order Caudata; family Salamandridae; genus Lissotriton; species Lissotriton helveticus. The sequence goes on from NC_136059.1 coordinate 1,764,906,163, forward strand.
GGGTGATTGAGAGTGAGTGAGGGTGAGGGGTTGAGGGTGAGTGAGGGTGAGGGGTTGAGGGTGAGTGAGCGTGAGGGGTTGAGGCTGAGTGAGGGTGAGGGTGATTGAGGGTAAGGTGTTGTGGGTGAGTGAGGGTGAGGGTGAGGGTGAGGTGTTGAGGGTGAGTGAGGGTGAGGTGTTGAGGGTGAGTGAGGGTGAGGGTGAGTGTGGGTGAGGGTGAGTGAGGGTGATGGTGAGTGAGGGTGAGTGAGTGTGAGTGAGGGTGGGGGTGAGTGAGGGTGAGTGAGTGTGAGTGAGGGTGAGTGAGGGTGAGGGGTTGAGGGTGGTTGAGGGGTTGAGGGTGAGTGAGGGTGAAGGGTTGAGGGTGAGAGGGTGAAGGTGAGGGTGAGTGAGGGTGAGGGGTTGAGTGTGAGTGAGGGTGAGGGTGATTGAGGGTGAGGTGTTGAGGGTGAGTGAGGGTGAGGGTGAGTGAGGGTGAGGGTGATTGAGGGTGAGTGAGGGTGAGGGTGAGGTGTTGAGGGTGAGTGAGGGTGACTGAGGGTGAGTGAGAGTGAGGGTGAGTGATGTGTTGAGGGTGAGGGGTTGAGGGTGAGTGAGGGGGAGGCTGAGGGGTTGAGGGTGAGTGAGGGTGAGGGGTTGAGGGTGAGTGAGGGTGAGGGTGAGTGAGGGTGAGGGGTTGAGGGTGAGTGAGGGTGAGGGTGGGTGAGGGTGAGTGAGGGTGAATGAGGGTGAGTGAGGGTGAGTGAGGGTGAGTGAGGGTGAGTGAGTGTGAGGGTGATTGAGGGTGAGTGAGGGTGAGGGTGAGTGAGGGTGAGGGTGAGTGAGGGTGTGGGTGAGTGAGGGTGATTGAGGGTGAGTGAGGGTGAGTGAGGGTGATGTGTTGAGGGTGATTGAGTGTGATTGAGGGTGAGGTGTTGAGGTTGAAATTTTTTTTTTTTATTAAAATGTCGGACGCAAAGCGCCACCTTAACGCTACCTACATTTAACAGGTTAGCGTTGTAGTTGTTTTTTTTTTTCTACCGTTACGTCTTTTTTTTGATTGACATATTTTTTAGCCAATCGGAGCGCGACGTTTTTGACGTCGCGTTCCGATTTGCATACGTAATCGGTGGAATTCTCCAGAACATGGAGAATAGCGGGATGCGGAAGGCGTGTTCCTGTCCGTGTGTTGTTGGTGCGTCGTATGATAGGTAAGAGATTTCCTCGACGTGTTTTTTTAATCTAATTTAAAGTAGTAGTGATAGTATGCATAAATTAGTTAATAATTATGAGTGTATTTATAGAAATAGTGACATATTTTGTTAGCGATTGTAATTATTTTAGTTATTTATGTAATTTATATGTAAGTAAGTGTTTTTATTTACTACCTATAGTATGTTTAAGTTAACGAATGAATAGGAGTGTATTTTTAATAATGTTGACATTGTTTTTTTTGTTTGTAATATTTCGAAATGAATATTATGTAATGTAATTAAAGTCTTGTTTTTATTCTTCGATATGTAATGTATTTATTATCGTAAAGTGTTATGTAATGTATTATTAGCAGTTGTTTGTTATTTGACGTACAAGAGCTGTTCTTTGAGTTTCTAAGTACTCTTATCGCCCTGAATATTGTACACTTCAAAAGTATTAATTGTATTACGAGTTGTTTTGTGAAGCTAAGAGACATATTTAATGTTTATTGATGATGTTAGCGCTGAATACAAATAGTTGCGTAATATGTTGTTTATATTTGATGTAATTCCGTGTGATGAACTGCTATTGTTATATGCCTACGGCTTTTTGTGTAACTCGTGACAATTGTGTTTAATCCGTCCCATTTACGGGATGTATAGTGCTTGTTTATTACCCAAGTTAAAAATAGGCTGTTTTACTTTTGTGTTTGTACATCCTCGTCCTCGCATCCTGACAGATATTTCTTCGTTCTTTTGTTGTTGTTATTTTGTCCGAATAATTTTTGGTTTGGTGACCTGAAGCTTTATAAACATCATTGCATGCTGTAGTTCACATTTGGGAAGTAGATTTTGTGTGTAACGTATCTGATGCACGACTACGTTTTCTCCCCTTTGTTTTTAATTGCGTGCAAAAATTTGTTTTTGTCTCAGAAAATGCCATAATACTTATCTATCTGTTAAATGCACAATCATTTCTTTGAATAGGGTGGAATAGGAGGCTATTTTTTGAGTCTTTACTTATATTGTGTTTTGTTTAGTTTTATTTGATTGTTTATTTGGCTGGTGCATTAGGATGGCGTATTTTTACTTTGGTTGTTATTTTCTAGGATGTCTTTCTGTTGCGTATCTTGAGGGTGTATTTGTAGGGTGAATTAGGCTGTTAGTTTATTAGGGTGAATTAGGACTCAGGATTTCTATCTTGGAGTTAGAGTGTGGATTAGGATAGTTTATTTCTATTCTTCCTTTTGTTGTTGTATGTGTGTGTGTGTGTGTGTGTGTGTGTGTGAGGGTGAGTGAGGGTGTGTGAAGCTGAGGGTGTGTGACGGTGTGTGAGGGAAGCTTGCACTGCTGCTGTCGGTGCTGTACCTGTTCCATGTGTAAGGGAAGCTTGCACTGCTGCCGCCTGTGCTGTACCTGATCTATGTGTGAGGGAAGCTTGCACTGCTGCTGCCTGTGCTGTACCTGCTCCGTGTGTGAGGGAAGCTTGCACTGCTGCTGTCGGTGCTGTACCTGTTCCATGTGTAAGGGAAGCTTGCACTGCTGTTGCCTGTGCTGTACCTGATCCGTGTTTGAGGGAAGCTTGCATTGCTGTTGCCTGTGCTGTACCTGCTCCGTGTGTGATGGAAGCTTGCACTGTTGCTGCCTGTGCTGTACCTGCTCTGTGTGTGAGGGAAGCTTGCACTGTTGCTGCCTGTGCTGTACCTGCTCTGTGTGTGAGGGAAGCTTGCACTGTTGCTGCCTGTGCTGTACCTGCTCCGTGTTTGAGGGAAGGTTGCATTGCTGTTGCCTGTGCTGTACCTGCTCCGTGTGTGATGGAAGCTTGCACTGTTGCTGCCTGTGCTGTACCTGCTCTGTGTGTGAGGGAAGCTTGGACTGTTGCTGCCTGTGCCTCACCAAGATTTGTGTAAGTAAATGGAGATGGAGGGAGAGAGTTGGAAGAGAGAGTGAAAGAGGCAGAAACGTGGAGAGTAAAAGAAAGAGCGAAGGAATCTGTAAGCTGAGAGATGTGGCATAACAGAAGGCTTGGTAGTGCGGGCACAGCTGCTTGGGGTATCTGCGAGATTTGTGTAAGTAAATGGAGAGGGGGGAGAGAGTTGGAAGAGAGAGTGAAAGAGGCAGAAACGTTGAGAGGAAAAGAAAGAGCGAAGGGATCTGTAGGCTGAGAGATGTGGCATAACAGAACGCTCGCTAGTGCGGGCACTGCTGCTCGGGGTATCGGCGAGATTTGTGTAAGTAATTGGAGAGGGAGGGAGAGAGTTGGAAGAGAGAGTGAAAGATGGAGAAACGTGGAGAGGAATAGAAAGAGAGAAGGGATCTGTAAGCTGAGAGATGTGGCATAACAGAACGCTCGCTAGTGCGGGCACTGCTGCTCGGGGTATCGGCGAGATTTGTGTAAGTAATTGGAGAGGGAGAGAGAGAGTTGGAAGAGAGAGTGAAAGAGGCAGAAACAAGGAGAGGAATAGAAAGAGAGAAGGGATCTGTAAGCTGAGAGATGTGGCATAACAGAACGCTCGGTATTGTGGGCACTGCTGCTCGGGGTATCACCAAGATTTGTGTAAGTAAATGGAGATGGAGGGAGAGAGTTGGAAGAGAGAGTGAAAGAGGCAGAAAAGTGGAGAGTAAAAGAAAGAGCGAAGGAATCTGTAAGCTGAGAGATGTGGCATAACAGAAGGCTTGGTAGTGCTTGCACAGCTGCTTGGGGTATCTGCGAGATTTGTGTAAGTAAATGGAGAGTGGGGAGAGAGTTGGAAGAGAGTCTGAAAGAGGCAGAAACGTTGAGAGGAAAAGAAAGAGCGAAGGGATCTGTAAGATGAGAGATGTGGCATAACAGAACGCTCGCTAGTGCGGGCACTACTGCTCGGGGTATCGGCGAGATTTGTGTAAGTAATTGGAGAGGGATGGAGAGAGTTGGAAGAGAGAGTGAAAGAGGCAGAAACGTGGAGAGGAATAGAAAGAGAAAAGGGATCTGTAAGCTGAGAGATGTGGCATAACAGAACGCTCGCTAGTGCGGGCACTGCTGCTCGGGGTATCGGCGAGATTTGTGTAAGTAATTGGAGAGGGAGGGAGAGAGTTGGAAGAGAGAGTGAAAGAGGCAGAAACGTGGAGAGGAATAGAAAGAGAGAAGGGATCTGTAAGCTGAGAGATGTGGCATAACAGAACGCTCGGTATTGTGGGCACTGCTGCTCGGGGTATCACCAAGATTTGTGTAAGTAAATGGAGATGGAGGGAGAGAGTTGGAAGAGAGAGTGAAAGAGGCAGAAACGTGGAGAGGAATAGAAAGAGAGAAGGTATCTGTAACCTGAGAGATGTGGCATAACAGAACGCTCGCTAGTGCGGGCACTGCTGCTCGGGGTATCGGCGAGATTTGTGTAAGTAATTGGAGAGGGAGGGAGAGATTTGGAAGAGAGTGAAATTTGCAGAAACGTGGAGAGGAATAGAAAGAGCGAAGGGATCTGTAACCTGAGAGATGTGGCATAACAGAACGCTTGGTAGTGCGGGCACTGCTGTTTGGGGTATCTGCGGGAGGGTAGGCCCTATCACGTAGTTGGGTCATTCACATCACTACACGGAGTTTTGTTTTCTTTAGCACAATGTTTTGATCCCCTTTACTTTAATGGTTGGCAACTGCTGATGATGATACAGTGGGGAGTCAAGCGAGTACCAGTTTGACACATCCTCCGTGGTGGTTGCTCCCTTGAGGCGTTGCCAATCCCCCTCCCCCTTTTTTCACTAGAAAAGGGTTGAGGGACGGTGAAGTACAGCACCAGGGATTAATGGGCACACACACATATGGCTTTAGGAATGTATAGTTCAAAGTAAATGTGACAATAGACACTGAACCTAGTAGTAGGAGCTAACACATCCACTACTAGGCTTATCTCAATTTATAGAAAGAAAGGGATAGTTCACCTTGCAATAAGGTCAGGCACATTGTTCAGAGCTGCCTGTGCTGTACCTGCTCCGTGTGTGAGTGAAGCTTGCACTGCTGCTGTCGGTGCTGTACCTGTTCCACGTGTAAGGGAAGCTTGCACTGCTGTTGCCTGTGCTGTACCTGCTCCGTGTGTGATGGAAGCTTGCACTGTTGCTGCCTGTGCTGTACCTGCTCTGTGTGTGAGGGAACATTGCACTCCTGCTGCCTGTGCTGTACCTGCTCTATGTGTGAGGGAAGCTTGCACTGTTGCTGCCTGTGCTGTACCTGCTCTGTGTGTGAGGGAAGCTTGCACTGTTGCTGCCTGTGCTGTACCTGCTCCGTGTGTGAGGGAAGCTTGCACTGTAGCTGCCTGTGCTGTACCTGCTCTGTGTGTGAGGGAAGCTTGCACTGTTGCTGCCTGTGCTGTACCTGCTCCGTGTGTAAGGGAAGCTTGCACTGTTGCTTCCTGTGCTGTACCTGCTCCGTGTGTGAGGGAAGCTTGCACTGCTGCTGCCTGTGCTGTACCTGCTCCGTGTGTGAGGGAAAGAAAAAAGTGGGTGAAAGATGCAGAGTGGGTGCAAGATGCATAGTGGGTGCAAGATGCAGAGTGGGTGAAAGATGCAGAGTGGGTGAAAGATGCAGACTGGGTGACTGAAGCAGAGTGGGTGAATGAAGCAGAGTGGGTGAATGAAGCAGAGTGGGTTCATGAAGCAGAGTGGGTGAATGAAGCAGAATGTGTGAATGAAGCAGAGTGGGGGAATGAAGCAGATTGGTTGAATGAAGCAGAGTGGGTGAATGATGCAGAGTGGGTGAATGATGCAGAGTGGCTGAATGATGCAGAGTGGCGGAACGATGCAGAGTGGCTTAAAGCATCGGAGTTAGCGCAAGCTACAGAGTGTGTGTGTTATTGCATGATTGTTCTATGTGTGTGTGACTATGTTGTATTAGTTGAGTGTAGTTGTAGTTGTATGTATCCTTCCTTTAGCAAAACAAGACCAAAGAAGTTCAAAGTTTGTATTTCACACCTTTTAATTTTTATTAAAAACAATAATAATTACTTTGAAACTTTGTACAAAAAATGTGAGATCATGGCAACATGAGATTTTTAGTCGGAACATATGTCTTCATCGTCTTTCTCTTTTACAATGTTTATGATTTTCCCATTACAAAACACCACTTCACAAGTTTGTGGCAAATAATGTACAAGTGCATTTCCAATGTTGTCCACCTCATCATCCAACATAAACCATTTAATTAGTATGTCATTTTGAATTGGCATCGATTGATAAACGTCTGTGTTTGTCACCCTAATAGTTATAATACTTGTTTCATCTTTGGTGCTTTCGACGCCATAAATTTCTATGTCAATATTTTCCTGTGGTGGGGCTGTTACCTGTTGAGACAAAACAAATGCAACAATTAGTCCTTAGATTCTTATACTTTATGTTTTTGTAAGTCCAGTCTGAAAGAGAGATTTTTAGTTTGAGAGCAAGAGTGTGTGTGTGTGATAGAGAGTGCATGAAAGGTACAGAGTGGGCGAAAGGTACAGAGTGGGCGAAAGGTACAGAGTGGGCGAAAGGTACAGAGTGGGCGAAAGGTACAGAGTGGGCGAAAGATACAGAGTGGGCGAAAGGTACAGAGTGGGCGAAAGGTACAGAGTGGGCGAAAGGTACAGAGTGGGCGAAAGGTACAGAGTGGGCGAAAGGTACAGAGTGGCCGAAAGGTACAGAGTGGGCGAAAGGTACAGAGTGGGCGAAAGGTACAGAGTGGGCGAAAGGTACAGAGTGGGCGAAAGGTACAGAGTGGGCAAAAGGTACAGAGTGGGCGAAAGGTACAGAGTGGGCGAAAAGAGTCAGAGTGGGTGAAAGCGCCAGAGTGTCTGAAAGAGGCAGAGTGTCTGAAAGAGCCAGAGTGTCTGAAAGAGCCAGAGTGTTTGAAGAGGGCCTGATTGTCTAAAAGAGCAAGAGTGTCTGAAAGAGCCAGAGTGTCTGAAAGAGCCAGAGTGTCTGAAAGAGCCAGAGTGTCTGAAAGAGCCAGAGTGTCTGAAAGAGCCAGAGTGTCAGAAAGAGCCAGGGTGTCAGAAAGAGCCAGGGTGTCAGAAAGAGCCAGAGTGTCTGAAAGAGCCAGAGTGTCTGAAAGAGCCAGGGTGTCTGAAAGAGCCAGAGTGTCTGAAAGAGCCAGAGTGTCTGAAAGAGCCAGGGTGTCTGAAAGAGCCAGAGTGTCTGAAAGAGCCAGAGTGTCTGAAAGAGCCAGAGTGTCTGAAAGAGCCAGAGTGTCTGAAAGAGCCAGAGTGTCTGAAAGAGCCAGAGTGTCTGAAAGAGCACGAGTGTCTGAAAGAGCCAGAGTGTCTGAAAGAGCCAGAGTGTCTGAAAGAGCCAGAGTGTCTGAAAGAGCCAGAGTGTCTGAAAGAGCCAGAGTGTCTGAAAGAGCCAGAGTGTCAGAAAGAGCCAGGGTAGTTGAAAGCTCCATCGTGCTGGAAAGATAGAAAGTGCTTGAAAGGATGCAAGTGGGTGATATGTCCAGAGTGGGTGCGAGAGTGAGAAATTTGTATATAGTTAGTGAAATATTAGTTCTTATTTGCAAATAAATTTTTTTGTCTGCTTACCTCTATTTTGCTGTGCCTCGTTGTATTCAATGTTTTCTGTGCATTAAATTCATGGACAGTTACATGAGTTAGCGTGACATAATCTCCAAGATGTATGTTAAATAGTGTAGCTTCTCTCCACAGTGTCACTTTGATGTCATCTGTTGCATCTTTTAAAGTAATCGATTTCAGTGGAGTATCTTCTCCATTGATAAAGACAGTCTTTACGTCCTCTTCCTACACCAAAGAAGCATTGTATTAAATTCCGAAAGAAAAAACACTTAGTAATAGTGCGTTGTATGAATGGCAATCTAAGGTGTCATATTTAAGGACCCAACAGAACCTCCTTTAGAAAAGATAGCATTGTTTATTTCCAAATATGGATTTGTAGAGAGTGCTTGTATTTATAGTAGACAGCGAAACACTGGCATATTATGGGTTAAAAACTTCGTGCTTTCTACATAGTGTGACAGAGTGTATAATGCTATGTGTTTTTAGCTTGTTAGTGAAGTTAGCAAAGGTGTAATGTGTGTGTAAGCTAACTAGGCATTTTTAGTTGAGACATGATGACATATTTGCGTTGATACTTACGCCACATATTGTCCCTGAAACGGTCATAAGACTTTTTAGACTTGCACGTTTTATTTCCTTAATGGGAGAAGCAGATGGTGCAGGCGGATGCAAAATGTTCTTCGCTTGTTGGATAAGGCCCTCCTCAATTTTCATTGCCGGAAATTTTGTAACTTTTGTTTGCTTAGTAATTAGAATTGTTTTGTTTTTGATGATGAAGTTGCGTATCAGTAGTCCACAGTTACTTTGAGTTTGCTCGTATAATTCTTCTTGATAACAAGTACATTTCATAGTACCAGTTTTATCTGCTAGAGCCAAATGAAATAGAATTTTTTGTTCTTGTTTTGCATTTTTGTAAGTAGTTTTTCCAGAGCAGTTGATTACATTAACTCGTATGGGTTTCTGATATGGTTTGTTGTCATTGGTATTAATGTTACTGAGTTCTTCAATAGACATCATCTGAAATATAAAATGCGTTATAACATGTTAAATACAAACCCATATTGCTTTATGATCACTGTAATAGCATTCTAATGTACCATAGTTGTGCAGTTTTCCATTTGTATATATATGATCTAAAATGGATTGGTAGTTAGTTGTGTAACTGGAAATGAGTTGTTTACATTGTAATTTAGCTTCAAAGAATCCAATTAATTGCTTAGTGTATGAATTTTGTTGCGATAGATCCACATTGAAATCCCCTATAATGATACATTTGTGTGTGGGGTAAAAATCCGTAATATTTTTGATAAAATCCAAAAGAGAAGTTATACTTTTTTGTGGTGGTTTGTATAAAATAATAATAAGGTAATCCGTGTTATGAATATGTACAGTAAAATGTAAAATGTCTATCCCTTCATGTGTCTCATAAATAGGCAATATAAATAAAAAAAAATTGTAGTACATGATCATTCCATGGTTAGTGTTGTATGTATGAAATTTATCAAATATAATGTGATGGTATTGTTGTATCGTAAAATCACTATCTGTAGCCTTCCTTGTAGTGTTGATCTCAGTTAAGCAAATAATGTCTGCTTGCAATATATTCCTATCAGCTATCATAGAACTAAAATTTTTCTGTAGTGATCTTATATTGTGTGCAATTATATTGAAATGTGCAGTGTATGTATGTAACTGTGGGATATGTATTTCAAGTGGCATTTCTGTCCTTAACCTGTGCATTTCATCATTAACTTTTGGATGTACTAAAATTTTACCCTCATCAAAATTCTGTACATATACATTTTGTATTGATTTGGCCCTGCTAATAGCAACATAATGCAAATGATGAATTTTGCTGTTATTAAAGTGTATATAAAGTGGTTCGATTGTTGCACCTTGTGTGCGATGTATAGTCCGTGCTGATGCTTGGCGTAAAGGAAATTGCTTCCGTATAATGGTAATAAATTTCTTAGTGTATTGAAAATGTCTAGCTATAGCATGTATTGGTGTCCATGTGTTTTGAATTTGTGAATGATATAAGTGTTTATATTGTTGTCTGGTTGTTTGTCCTATACTCTCATTCTCAAATAACAACCAAACAATAATAGGTGTATTGTTAATCAATTCAACTAATTGTACCACACCAGTTGCGCCATTTGTTAAACCATCATTTACATCCACATTGCAACTTAAATCATAGCGAAGTTGTAAGGCTAAGTGTAATGTATGTGAAAGGCCCATTGTTTTCTGTGGATCTTTGGGCAGTTGCTTCAGAATAGTTTTTTTCACATTTTCTGACAAATCAGAACTTACGGTATCGCTTGCTACTGTTATGTAGACTGGATAATGTTTGCTATGTTTTTCCAAAACATTTTGGTTAATTTCATTAACTTCTCTATTAGTTGACATGATATATGGTATTGTTTCTAATAGACTCTCATCAGGTTGTATTTCCCTTAGCTTAATTTGTGAAATATCTTCTTCAGTATGCTTGCCTTCTCTCAACCGGTTTAGTAGTTGAGCAAATTGAAGATCTTCTTTTTGGCGCATAATTTTTGTTAATTTAAAAATTTTAAAATGTTCTTTCCATAAGTTTGCACTTAAAGGACCATACAACTGTGTAGAATCCTGAAAAATGTATCTGTCAAATACAGGTTTTAATTGGTAAAAGTCACCAATGGCTAAAATAGAAATGCCTCCAAATGGTTCATTAGAAGATTTTATTTCTTGTAGCCTGTTATGTATAAAATTTAACATATTGTGCCCTACCATTGAAATTTCATCTATAATAACAACTCTAACATGCATCATTTCCATTTGTAGAGCAGTTCTATGTTCATGACTCAGTTGTTTATAAGTCAAACTTTGCAACACAGGTATTTTGAAAGTGCTATGCAGTGTTTTGCCATTAATATTATGGGCAGCCTTTCCAGTTGGAGCAGTAAGTAAGATATAAACATTGTCTGGATTTTCACCTGCCTTTGTGTTATAGTAACGTAGTAAAGTTTGATATAGTGCAGATATTACAAAACTTTTCCCAACACCAGCCCCTCCGGTGCAAAAAGTATAGCATGGAGTGCTTGTAGTTTTAAACCAATGCAAGTGATGGTAAACAAATTGTAGTTGTTCTTCCGTTAAGTTTTGCATAAGTTGTTGGTATTTGTCATCGGGTAAGAAAACGTTAGTTGAGCTTTGTTCATTGGTGGTAGTTCTAATTCCTAAATCTAGCGCCAAATCATATATATTATTTATTTCATTACTTTGGTTTTCTCTCTGTATATTTACTGTTGGTGATAGAGGAGGTGAAATTACATTTTCATGACACTGTTCATGAAGAATGTTTGTAACTTCTCCATGCTGTTTGTTATAGATTTTTAGTTGTGCGTCAACAAATGTTTTAACTTCCAGATACCTCTCATAGTAAGTTTCCTTGTTTATTCGTATTTTATGTTCTTCCCTCCATGGATAGTGCAACATTAATATCTCTCTATAATACTCTTCTGGTTCATTATTTTTGTTAAATCTGCAAAAGCGTATTATTTTCCCTTGTGTGCGCTTATTTAAAGCATAATCATAATTCTGTTTCTGTTGTTCTTTATTCCTGTGACTACATGCTATTTCTAATTCTTCCTCATCTGAGCTGTAAAAGTTTTGTTCTGCAAGTAAATCTTCGCTATCATTTATTTCTCTCCCATGTGTTTTTTTCTTCACATAGTTAAAATTAGCTGCATAGTCTGCTAACGTGCACATCTCTAATGATTGTGGGCGTTTGCAGTACTTTATAATAATATTTTCACATTGAATGTCAGTTGAATTTTCTGGCAAGTTATTAATCGTTTCCATATCACGCATTAAATAAGTTCTTTTTTCTGGACGGCTAGTATTAATAAATACAAATGATCGTGAGCTTTTCCTTAATGGTATTTGAAGAATTAGATATGCTGCTTCTTGAGCACTAATTTCTGTGCAGTTGAGGAATTTGTTTCCTATGTGTTTAAGTTGATCTTTGACATTACTATTGCTTGGTACCTCTTTAGCAGCTTGCGCTAGAAGTTTGCTAATTCCTCTTTGAGATTTACTGATATATGAGATAATGTAGACAGCACAAGCATAAGGGTCCAGCATAAACTGCAAGTCTATGTTTGCTCGCCAAGCTTCTAAAAGAATACTATTGTAGTTATTGATGAAGCATTCGGCTGGTGTTCGTTTAAAAAAAATCGTTGTTTTTTGTAAGCTAGTTTGTATTGAAGTAATATATTCATTATCATCCATTTTAATGAAGTCTAAAAATTCGTCAAAAGAAAGTGTATTAAAAGTAGTACTATTCATAGCTTCATGTATTATTTTAATATTATCTTGCCATTGCTTATTTGTCGCCTCAAGTGTTAATGGCTCTAATATAAGCGTTGTTGACATTTAGGATATTGATATTTGCATGTCCTTTGATGTTTACGCCTGCAATTTTTGGTATGACCATGCCTTTGTAGATTTATTAACGGTTGTAAACTAGGGTTCTCAGACTTATGACAAGTGATATATTTGTCAATGAAGCTATTGACTTCTTCCACTGGTGAAACACCATACAGTGGTGCTTTGTTTACCCAGAGTAATGCATGTATATGTGGAGAACCTCTTTGTTGGAATTCGACTCTGTAAAAGTAGTCTACTATTTCCCCAATAGGATTAGTGCCATTCATCAAAACACAATTAAATAATTTCCTAACTTGATAGTCAAACTGTCTTGCACATGTTATCGGATCTTCTTGTATTAATTTACTTTTAGTTTCCCAAGACATGTTTAAGAATTCTTCCTCTGTGCATTCCTTTAAGTTTCTAACTCTCAATAGTATATTTATTAAATGGTGCCATTTTGTTTCGGCAGCAGATAAAGTCAAAAAGAAAGTAGGTATGCCAAGTTGCCTTATCATTGCAAAAATATCTTTTTTGCAACCTTCCCAATATGGAGGTGAACTGCGTATAGTTTTTAATACTTTGTAACCCTCATTAAACTGTAAAACATTCTCAAAATTATATTTTATGTCTTTAGCAGTTATTTTATTTCCATCTGTAAATTTTTTCCTGATGGAAATGTTGATTTTACCGTGGATCTGCTTAATATGTAATTTCTTCAGTTTAAAAAAGACATTATTAATAGATTTAGCGACTCTTCTATCATAACTTCTTAACTCTGTTTGGCAAATAGTACTATAATGTACCGGTATGTGCCTTTCCTTATTGCTTGGCCTTCGTTCACCACAAAAAATAGTAGGGAAAGCCAAAAACTCAGAATCTTTATCCTCATATAAACCTCTTGGCGTGTTATGTTCAGCTGGAGCTAAACTTAACACATTCACCGAATTAGTAGTAATAGTTTCATTTGTTAACATAGTATCCAAATTTCCAGCTTCTATGTTGTCTGAACTATCAGATGAATTGTTTGTCTCCGAAGTCTCATTGTGAGATTCTATTTCTGGAGGTATATACTCCCAGTCAGGGTTAATAGTAACACCATATTCATTAAACATTGTACTATTTTTAGCTAGCCATGTAGCTGCCTTTTTTACTGTATTTGGTCTAATATTTTCATAATGTGTATATGATTTATAGACTAATTTCCTTTTTAATTTCACTGGGATTGTCATGGCGTCATTAATTTGCCTTGGTAAAATGGTAACAGTTGTCATAACATCTGCAGGTACATTAACTACTGCACCTGATAACGATTTTTGAAAACCGCGTGGCAGAGTCCGAATTTGTAAGAATGGTATCCTAGGTGAAACTAATCGTTCTTCTAAATCATATAATTCTAATTCAGCTGGTACATTTGGGAACCCCATGCCATTTAGAATTGAACATGGTGGTATTTTATCTTTGCGAATGTAATAATAGCAAGTCATACAAATTAAATTTGTTTTCTTCTTACTAATGTTACACTTTCTGAAAATTTCGGATTGGCTAACACTGCGTGTATTTTTCACCGTTGGTTTATGCCACAATTGATTGCAAAGAGTACAAATGTATTCTGGCCCATGCAATATTTCACGGTGGAATTTCCTAATAATTGTATGGATTTGTTTACCTCGTTTCTGCCTTTGACACTTCGTTAATTTTGCTCTGTTTTGATCAAGACCAATTTGTTTACTGTTGGTATTGTCTTCTTCAGCTGCATTAATTTGTTTCCTTTTTACAACTTTTTGTGGACATGTACTTGAATCCCTTTTTCTTTTCAGAGAGTGTTTCTTTGTTCCCTGTATAGATTTACTATTTCCTGGTAATTGTGATAAATTGCTATTGCCTGGCTTACTTTGATTCAGTAAATTATCTGAAGACATTGTAGTTGATGTTACAGTCTGATTAGGAGTACATTCAGTAGTATGTACCCAAATGTTTCTTTCTTGCGGTAGGTGACTATTTTTCTTGTGCACAGTAAGTGCTTTAGTAAAAGATTTCCTCTGAATGACTTTTATATCTATTGGTGTTAATTCAAATGGGACACATTGCTCAGCCTGATGTGTAAACTGATATGCTAGTTTCACAACATATTGAATCAGCCCTTCAAAAGAATGAAATGCAATTGTAACACATGTTCCGTTAGAATGAGGCATGCCTTCATCGTCCCTGCTATGTGAATCAAATACAAAGTATGTTTGCATATGTTTGAAAATTGCTATAACATATACATCCATACAAAGTATAACACCACAGTGCTTATTAAGAGTTACATTTAATGCTGTGCTAATATCTGGGTACGCTTTATCAAAACGTTTAAGGACATCACTGTAGTAAGCGTTCCGTAGCGTGAGTGAATATATCTCTTGATTGTGGTCTATATACCTTGGCAAGTCATCTGGATGCATAAGTGTTTCTTTGTTAATAGAATGCATTTGTAGATATAAAGCGTCCCCACGGTCCATGATATAATGCAGATCATTAGAGTTCCAAGTAGTTACTGGTTTGCATAAATTGTGCAAGACAGCAAAAACACTATTTGGTAAGCATTGCTTACCTTGTGATTTGCTATTAAATTTTCTATTCCCTTGATGGTAACTTGCTTTCAAGCATCTATGCATCTTAGATGTTATAATAAAAGTATGTTTGCACCAATTTTAAATTAAAAACCTTTTCCGAGTACCTAATTTATTGGGGGGACTGTAAGGTATAAACTTTTGACAATCTTTCCCCTAACTAGCAAAGTAGTATTTACCTTAACTTGTGTTTCTTTTGTTGTTGTTTTAATAATCTGAAAGGAGAAGAAAGAAATGTTGGTTATAATATATCTTTTGTAAGTCTTCACGTGAAGTACTTAACATTTTGTTAATGCAAATGTTTTAAAAGAAAGAGCGAAGGAATCTGTAAGCTGAGAGATGTGGCATAACAGAACGCTTGGTAGTGCTGGCACTGCTGCTCGGGGTATCTGCGAGATTTGTGTAAGTAGATGGAGGGGGAGGGAGAGAGTTGGAAGAGAGAGTTTAAGAGGCAGAAACGTGGAGAGGAAAAGAAAGAGCGAAGGAATCTGTAAGCTGAGAGATGTGGCATAACAGAAGGCTTGGTAGTGCTGGCACTGCTGCTCGTGGTATCTGCGAGATTTGTGTAAGTAAATGGAGAGGGATCGAGAGATTTGGAAGAGAGAGTGAAAGAGGCAGAAACGTGGAGAGTTAAAGAAAGAGCGAAGGAATCTGTAAGCTTCGAGATGTGGCATACCAGAACGCTCGCTAGTGCGGGCACTGCTGCTCGGGGTATCTGCGCGATTTGTGTAAGTAAATGGAGAGGGAGGGAGAGAGTTGGAAGAGCGAGTGAAAGAGGCAGAAACGTTGAGAGGAAAAGAAAGAGCAAAGGAATCTGTAAGCTGAGAGATGTTGCATAACAACGCTTGGTAGTGCTGGCACTGGTGCTCGTGGTATCTGCGAGATTTGTGCTGTCCCTGCTCTGTGTGTGAGGGAAGCTTGCACTGTTGCTGCCTGTGCTGTACCTGCTCTGTGTGTGAGGGAAGCTTGCACTGTAGCTGCCTGTGCTGTACCTGCTTTGTGTGTGAGGGAAGCTTGCACTGCTGCTGCCTGTGCTGTACCTGCTCCGTGTGTGAGGGAAGCTTGCAGTGCTGCTGTACCTGTTCCATGTGTAAGGGAAGCTTGCACTGCTGCCGCCTGTGCTGTACCTGATATATGTGTGAGGGAAGCTTGTACTACTGCTGCTGTTCCATGTGTAAGGGAAGATTTGGAAGAGAGAGTTAAAGAGGCAGAAACGTGGAGAGGAATAGAAAGAGCAAAGGAATCTGTAAGCTGAGAGATGTGGCATAACAGAACGCTCGGTAGTGCGGGCACTGCTGCTTGGGGTATCTGCGGGCTTTTTGTAAGTAAAGGTAGAGGGAGGGAGAGAGTTGGAAGAGCGAGTGAAATTTGCAGAAACATGGAGAGGAAAAGAGAGAGCGAAAGGATCTGTAAGCTGAGAGATGTGGCATAACAGAACGCTCGGTATTGTGGGCAATGCTGCTCGGGGTATCACCAAGATTTGTGTAAGTAAATGGAGATTGAGGGAGAGAGTTGGAAGAGAGAGTGAAAGAGGCAGAAACGTGGAGAGTAAAAGAAAGAGCGAAGGAATCTGTAAGCTGAGAGATGTGGCATAACAGAATGCTTGGTAGTGCTGGCACTGCTGCTCGTGATATCTGCGAGATTTGTGTAAGTAAATGGAGAGGGAGGGAGAGATTTGGAAGAGCGAGTGAAAGAGGCAGAAACGTGGAGAGTAAAAGAAAGAGCGAAGGAATCTGTAAGCTGAGAGATGTGGCATAACAGAACGCTCGCTAGTGCGGGCACTGCTGCTCGGGGTATCTGCGCGATTTGTGTAAGTAAATGGAGAGGGAGGGAGAGAGTTGGAAGAGCGAGTGAAAGAGGCTGAAACGTTGAGAGGAAAAGAAAGAGCGAAGGAATCTGTAAGCTGAGAGATGTGGCATAACAGAACGCTTGGTAGTGCTGGCACTGCTGCTCGTGGTATCTGCGAGATTTGTGTAAGTAAATGGAGAGGGAGGGAGAGATTTGGAAGAGAGAGTTAAAGAGGCAGAAACGTGGAGAGGAATAGAAAGAGCAAAGTAATCAGTAAGCTGAGACATGTGGCATAAGAGAACGCTCTGTAGTGCGGGCACTGCTGCTTGTGGTATCTGCGGGCTTTTTGTAAGTAAAGGTAGAGGGAGGGAGAGAGTTGGAAGAGCGAGTGAAATTTCCAGAAACATGGAGAGGAAAAGAGAGAGCGAAGGGATCTGTAAGCTGAGAGATGTGGCATAACAGAACGCTCGGTATTGTGGGCACTGCTGCTCGGGGTATCACCAAGATTAGTGTAAGTAAATGGAGATGGAGGGAGAGAGTTGGAAGAGAGAGTGAAAGAGGCAGAAACGTGGAGAGTAAAAGAAAGAGCGAAGGAATATGTAAGCTGAGAGATGTGGCATAACAGAAGGCTTGGTAGTGCGGGCACTGCTGCTTGGGGTATCTGCGGGCTTTTTGTAAGTAAAGGTAGAGGGAGGGAGAGAGTTGGAAGAGCGAGTGAAATTTGCAGAAACGTGGAGAGGAAAAGAGAGAGCGAAGGGATCTGTAAGCTGAGAGATGTGGCATAACAGAACGCTCGGTATTGTGGGCACTGCTGCTCGGGGTATCACCAAGATTAGTGTAAGTAAATGGAGATGGAGGGAGAGAGTTGGAAGAGAGAGTGAAAGAGGCAGAAAGGTGGAGAGTAAAAGAAAGAGCGAAGGAATATGTAAGCTGAGAGATGTGGCATAACAGAAGGCTTGGTAGTGCGGGCACTGCTGCTTGGGGTATCTGCGTGCTTTTTGTAAGTAAAGGTAGAGGGAGGGAGAGAGTTGGAAGAGCGAGTGAAATTTGCAGAAACGTGGAGAGGAAAAGAGAGAGCGAAGGGATCTGTAAGCTGAGAGATGTGGCATAACCGAACGCTCGGTATTGTGGGCACTGCTGCTCGGGGTATCTGCGCGATTTGTGTAAGTAAATGGAGAGGGAGGGAGAGAGTTGGAAGAGCGAGTGAAAGAGGCAGGAACGTGGAGAGTAAAAGAAAGAGCGAAGGAATCTGTAAGCTGAGAGATGTGGCATAACAGAACGCTCGCTAGTGCGGGCACTGCTGCTTGGGGTATCTGCGAGATTTGTTTAAGTAAATGGAGAGGGGGGAGAGAGTTGGAGGAGAGAGTGAAAGAGGCAGAAACATTGAGAGGAAAAGAAAAGAAAGAGAGAGGTGATCTGTAAGCTGAGAGATGTGGCATAACAGAACGCTCGCTAGTGCGGGCACTGCTGCTCGGGGTATCGGCGAGATTTGTGTAAGTAATTGGAGAGGGAGGGAGAGAGTTGGAAGAGAGAGTGAAAGAGGCAGAAAAGTGGAGAGGAATAGAAAGAGAGAAGGGATCTGTAACATGAGAGATGTGGCATAACAGAACGCTCGGTAGTGCGGGCACTGCTGCTCGGGGTATCGGCTAGATTTGTGTAAGTAATTGGAGAGGGAGGGAGAGAGTTGGAAGAGAGTGAAATTTGCAGAAATGTGGAGAGGAATAGAAAGAGCGAAGGGATCTGTAACTTGAGAGATGTGGCATAACAGAACGCTTGGTAGTGCGGGCACTGCTGCTTGGGGTATCTGCGGGAGGGTAGGCCCTATCACGTAGTTGGGTCATTCACATCACTACAGGGAGTTTTGTTTTCTTTAGCACAATTTTTTGATCCCCTTTACTTTTACGGTTGGCAACTGCTGATGATGATACAGTGGGGAGTCAAGCGAGTACCAGTTTGACACATCCTCCATGGTGGTTGCTCCCGTGAGGCGTTGCCAATCCCCCTCCCCCTTTTTTCACTAGAAAAGGGTTGAGGGACGGTGAAGTACAGCACCAGGGATTAATGGGCACACACACATATGGCTTTAGGAATGTATAGTTCAAAGTAAATGTGACAATAGACACTGAAACTAGTAGTAGGAGCTAACACATCCACTACTAGGCTTATCTCAATTTATAGAAAGAAAGGGATAGTTCACCTTGCAATAAGGTCAGGCACATTGTTCAGAGCTTCCTGTGCTGTACCTGCTCCGTGTGTGAGGGAAGCTTGCACTGCTGCTGTCAGTGCTGTACCTGTTCCATGTGTAAGGGAAGCTTGCACTGTTGCTGCCTGTGCTGTACCTGCTCCGTGTGTGAGGGAAGCTTGCACTGTAGCTGCCTGTGCTGTACCTGCTCCGTGTTTGAGGGAAGCTTGCATTGCTGTTGCCTGTGCTGTACCTGCTCCGTGTGTGATGGAAGCTTGCACTGTTGCTGCCTGTGCTGTACCTGCTCTGTGTGTGAGGGAAGCTTGCACTGTTGCTGCCTGTGCTGTACCTGCTCTGTGTGAGAGGGAAGCTTGCACTGTTGCTGCCTGTGCTGTACATGCTCCGTGTTTGAGTGAAGCTTGCATTGCTGTTGCCTGTGCTGTACATGCTCCGTGTGTGATGTAAGCTTGCACTGCTGCCGCCTGTGCTGTACCTGATCTATGTGTGAGGGAAGCTTTCACTGCTGCTGCCTGTGCTGTAACAGCTCCGTGTGTGAGGGAGGCTTGCACTGCTGCTGTCGGTGCTGTACCTGCTCCGTGTTTGAGGGAAGCTTGCATTGCTGTTGCCTGTGCTGTACCTGCTCCGTGTGTGATGGAAGCTTGCACTGTTGCTGCCTGTGCTGTACCTGCTCTGTGTGTGAGGGAAGCTTGCACTGTTGCTGCCTGTGCCTCACCAAGATTTGTGTAAGTAAATGGAGATGAAGGGAGAGAGTTGGAAGAGAGAGTGAAAGAGGCAGAAACGTGGAGAGTAAAAGAAAGAGCAAAGGAATCTGTAAGCTGCGAGGTGTGGCATAACAGAACGCTCGCTAGTGCGGGCACTGCTGCTCGGGGTATCGGCGAGATTTGTGTAAGTAATTGGAGAGGGAGGGAGAGAGTTGGAAGAGAGAGTGAAAGAGGCAGAAAAGTGGAGAGGAATAGAAAGAGAGAAGGGATCTGTAACCTGAGCCATGTGGCATAACAGAACGCTCGCTAGTGCGGGCACTGCTGCTCGGGGTATCGGCTAGATTTGTGTAAGTAATTGGAGAGGGAGGGAGAGAGTTGGAAGAGAGTGAAATTTGCAGAAATGTGGAGAGGAATAGAAAGAGCGAAGGGATCTGTAACTTGAGAGATGTGGCATAACAGAACGCTTGGTAGTGCGGGCACTGCTGCTTGGGGTATCTGCGGGAGGGTAGGCCCTATCACGTAGTTGGGTCATTCACATCACTACAGGGAGTTTTGTTATCTTTAGCACAATTTTTTGATCCCCTTTACTTTTACGGTTGGCAACTGCTGATGATGATACAGTGGGGAGTCAAGCGAGTACCAGTTTGACACATCCTCCATGGTGGTTGCTCCCGTGAAGCGTTGCCAATCCCCCTCCCCCTTTTTTCACTAGAAAAGGGTTGAGGGACGGTGAAGTACAGCACCAGGGATTAATGGGCACACACACATATGGCTTTAGGAATGTATAGTTCAAAGTAAATGTGACAATAGACACTGAAACTAGTAGTAGGAGCTAACACATCTACTTCTAGGCTTATCTATAAGAGAGAGTGAAAGAGGCAGAAACGTTGAGAGGAAAAGAAAGAGCGAAGGGATCTGTAAGCTGAGAGATGTGGCATAACAGAACGATTTGCAGAAAAGTGGAGAGTAAAAGAAAGAGCGAAGGAATATGTAACCTGAGAGATGTGGCATAACAGAAGGCTTGGTAGTGCGGGCACTGCTGCTTGGGGTATCTGCGAGATTTGTGTAAGTAAATGGAGAGGGGGGAGAGAGTTGTAAGAGAGAGTGAAAGAGGCAGAAACGTTGAGAGGAAAAAAAAGAGCGAAGGGATCTGTAAGCTGAGAGATGTGGCATAACAGAACGATTTGCAGAAACGTGGAGAGGAAAAGAAAGAGCGAAGGGATCTGTAAGCTGAGAGATGTGGCATAACAGAAGGCTTGGTAGTGCGGGCACTGCTGCTTGTGGTATCTGCGAGATTTGTGTAAGTAAATGGAGAGGGGGGAGAGAGTTGTAAGAGAGAGTGAAAGAGGCAGAAACGTTGTGAGGAAAAGAAAGAGCGAAGGGATCTGTAAGCTGAGAGATGTGGCATAACAGAACGATTTGCAGAAACGTGGAGAGGAAAAGAAAGAGCGAAGGGATCTGTAAGCTGAGAGATGTGGCATAACAGAAGGCTTGGTATTGCGGGCACTGCTGCTTGTGGTATCTGCGAGATTTGTGTAAGTAAATGGAGAGGGGGGAGAGAGTTGTAAGAGAGAGTGAAAGAGGCAGAAACGTTGTGAGGAAAAGAAAGAGCGAAGGGATCTGTAAGCTGACAGATGTGGCATAACAGAACGATTTGCAGAAACGTGGAGAGGAAAAGAAAGAGCGAAGGGATCTGTAAGCTGAGAGATGTGGCATAACAGAAGGCTTGGTAGTGCGGGCACTGCTGCTTGTGGTATCTGCGAGATTTGTGTAAGTAAATGGAGAGGGGGGAGAGAGTTGTAAGAGAGAGTGAAAGAGGCAGAAACGTTGTGAGGAAAAGAAAGAGCGAAGGGATCTGTAAGCTGAGAGATGTGGCATAACAGAAGGCTTGGTAGTGCGGGCACTGCTGCTTGTGGTATCTGCGAGATTTGTGTAAGTAAATGGAGAGGAGGGAGAGAGTTGTAAGAGAGAGTGAAAGAGGCAGAAACGTTGTGAGGAAAAGAAAGAGCGAAGGGATCTGTAAGCTGAGAAATGTGGCATAACAGAACGATTTGCAGAAACGTGGAGAGGAAAAGAAAGAGCGAAGTGATCTGTAAGCTGAGAGATGTGGCATAACAGAAGGCTTGGTAGTGCGGGCACTGCTGCTTGGGGTATGTGCGAGATTTGTGTAAGTAAATGGAGAGGGGGGAGAGAGTTGGAAGAGAGAGTGAAAGAGGCAGAAACGTGGAGAGTAAAAGAAAGAGCGAAGGAATATGTAAGCTGAGAGATGTGGCATAACAGAAGGCTTGGTAGTGCATAACAGAAGGCTTGGTAGTGCGGTATTGCGGGCACTGCTGCTCGGGGTATCGGCGCGATTTGTGTAAGTGGGTGACTGAAGCAGAGTGGGTGAATATATATGTCTGATGCTTGTGGAATTCTGATGCTTGCATGTCTGCTGGGGTGCAGGGTCAATACAAGTCAAGCTCTAAGTTGGTGTGTGTCAGAACTGGTTGCCTTGGGGCCAACGAAGTCTGTTGCGAGGCGTGGGGGGCAGCCTTTGATGTGCGAGAGAGCTGCCGTGAAAGAAGTAAACAGCAGGCATGTAATTAGGGGGGAGGAGAAGTTTCGCTGGGGTGAATGGAGGGAAGGCAGAGAAGGGGAGGGGGGATGAATGCGAAACGGCGGGCAGGGGAGGGGGTGAGCGGCATGAGGGTGTGAAAGCAGCAGGGGCCTGGAGTGCGGCTAAGATAACTGAAGAAACGCGACATGGCAGGCAGGGGAGGGGGCGGAGCGGGGGTGTGGGAGGAGTGCGGCTGAGGGAAAATACATGCAAGCAGGCGGCTGGGGGCATGTGCACGCGCTTTTAAGCTCAATGCACATGCGCATTAAGCTTGTATTTCACGGGCACTGCAAGGAATCGCCACGATTCCTTGCAACTTGGTTAAAGACTGTTTAAGCCCCAATAGTCTCGCAAGCTCGATGCACATGCGCATCGACAGGCGAGACCTAACAAAAACTTCTGTACAGTTCTGTGATGACATAATGGCTCCATTGCATTTTTACTAGACCAACCCCCATTTTTCCACCTTCTAGTGCTTCCCATATGGAACACTGACTACTGTTCAGAACAAATAGGATCTTGGCGTCAAAAGTTGTTTCGAATTGATATTAACTTCAAATGGAGTGTAACTCAGAATACAAAATAAAGTTTAGTATGCCTGAACTCAAAATGTTAAAATGCATCTTTTAGTGAGGGTGATTTTTACATTCTGTGTTTGAAAATACCACTTTTAGAAAGTAGGTATTTTCTTGCTTAGCCATCCAGTGTGCCTCTACCAGGTTGCGTATTGACTGCTGGATTTGGAGTGACAGGGGCTGAGGATGTGCAGTGGCTCCAGAGAGTCTGGATGAGTCAGGGCTGGGCTGAATAGACCTGGGCTGCATTTAGAGTAGGGGGAGATTTCCTTTCACCTGAATGGGCCTGGTCTGCCTTCCACAAATCTGTCTCCACCCACTGCCAGGAAGCAGCACCAAAGAGGACAGAACTGGTTTGGACTGAGCAAAAGGCTTCTCTGCCACCAGAGAAAAAAAGGATTTTGGAGTATAAATATTGGGGCCCAGACCCCAGAACTTTAGAACATCCCTGGAATTTAAGAGGACCCTTTGCAAAGGAGAAGACCTAGAGAGACTGAGGAGAAGTACTGCCCCTTTGCTGTGTGCTTTGTGGGGTTGGCCTGCAGTTGTTGTTTCTACCAAGGAAAGGAGAAGGACTTTGCTGTGTGCTGTGTCCCCTGCTTGAAGGAGATCTCCAAGGGCTTGTGTGTGCCTGTCTCCTGTTAAGAAGTCTCAGGGACAAAAAAGACTTTCTGCAAATCTGCTGCTGGATTCTGCCATCTGTGAGTCCTCCTTCCAGTTACAGGGCCTCAATGGTGGGTTTTGCAGCAAATCTCTGCAAGAACCGTCACGTAGCATCGCGAAGCCATGCAAAGTCTCTCGGAACCGATGTCGGACGACGCAAAGCCTCGCCGGGTGACGCAAAGACTAGATGCGCAACCCGCCTACACCGACGCCAGATGGCATGAAGCTTTGCAGAGCGACACATCACCTCCGGTGTGTCACGCATCATACCTGTGCACCGAGTTTTCCCTGCATCACCCGCAGACCAGAATCATCTTGAATGTCGACGCCTCACTTCCTCCTACAGTCTGGATTTGATGCATCATTTCTCCTGTGTGCAGCAGAATTGTTGCTTCGCCTCCCCAAGGACTCAGAAACTGACGAATCGCTGTGTTTTCCAACACTTCCTTTCTCTGCGGCTGTTTGCCCTTGTGAATTTTGACGCATCTTCAGGTATTTTGTGTAAAAGTCACGCTTCCATAGTTTTCTATGGTACAAGTTCTTGAAACCTTTTGAAAGTCATATTTTTAACTGTGTATGTTGGATTTATGTCATTTTGGTCTTGTTAAGTTTAGATGAAGATATTTAATTTTTCTAAACCGGTGTGATGTCCATTAGTGGTGTTTTTACTATGTTACTGTGAGTGTTGGCACAAATACTTTACACATTGCCTTTGGGATAAGCCTGTCTGCTCGTGCCACGCCACAAGGAGGTGAGCAGGAGCTATCTAAAGTGTGTATGCCCCTCACCCTGACTAGAAGCAAGGGTCCCTATTTGGACAACGGTACCTACCTCTGCCAACGAGAGAGCCCCATTTCTAACAGAGTGCCTTTCTGAGAGTTTTCTGTTACTGCATCCATACATATCACACAAGAATGAGAATATACCCAAAAGAAGCCAGACCTATTGGTGTTGCCAGTGTTTGTTAGCAGTATCAGACCCATGAGTTATAACAATAATTTTGTCGTGAATAATAGAATTGAAAAAGTTTTCATTCTGAGAATACTATTTGAATTGAATACTATTATGTCTCTGGAAAGGGGTAGTAGCATTTCTCTCTCTCCCTTCCTCCAACATTAACTTTTCTTGATTTTGGTGCTGTCAGTATTTCGACAGCCGTGTACCTCCGTCAGACAAAATAGCAATTACAACTGGCACATGTGTGACAACTGCTGTGTGCGCTCTGCTGAGAAGCAACACTTTAGATGGACATGTAGTCAAACAACTATATGACCTAGCAACAGGCAATATAAGAAACCCTTACTGAATTCACAGAAAGTAAATAACTTAGCTGGACCGAGGCCGATTTCCATAGCAACGGGACATCGCTTATTGACATGGGCCTGGCACATAACTGCCTGGTCAGCACAGCAACTGCACTTGTTTCTGAGTTTATCTAAAGTTTATCTAAAGCCACAGAGTTACAGCGTGTGACAGTTTGTGGAGGAGCTATAATTAGCATGGATGGTCTGGTGGCTTAGTGAACTAATGCATTCACTGTAGGACCCTGTGTTTGACCTTATGGTCAAAAGTTAAAATTCAGGTGGGTCTACTCAGCCTGTCATCCTTCGGAGGTTGATAAAATGAGAAACATTTGGTACCAATAAACTTATGTTATTCGGTGTCAAGATACCCTTGGCTGAACGTGCGCTTTATAAATACATATTCTTTGTTATTTGCATTTTATTGTGGGATACCAGCATTAAAAAGGGTTCCTATAACCCCTGATGTGTGGTACTTGCTAGAACTGTAGATGCCTGACAATTAGGTCTGGATTATGCAGTTTATTATCACAATATCAAAATGTAAATATTGACCTGCCACAGTACCGCAGCCACAATTATCAACCACCCAAATATTGTGATGGTAAGTTTATGTATGTACATAAATATTTACTATTATTAACTCCACATGTATGTACCTGCATATTTATATAGGTATGTGATGTAGAGCCAAGTGTAGAAAACCTGTACTTCCCTATATATACTTACCTTGACAATATTTTCCTAGTTGAAGTTTTGGCTTTGATATTTTTGCAGGTCGATGTTTTTGTCCTCAATATTCTGTCATACAATCAATGAGATGCAGGGAGTGTTTGAATCTTTGGAGGTCAGGAGCTTAAAAGACTTTCAAGTACAATTTTATATCATCAGTGTACTGATGAATTTTGATGATATTATCGTGGGTAGAGTCTTAAGTAGCTCCATGTAATGGCTGAAGATGGGAAGGTACAATATTGTTTGCTGGGGAACTCCAGAAGTGTTAGGGATCTTCTAGGTCCTGGAGGTGCCAGTATTAGCAAACTGGCAGTGGTTGATTAGGTAGGCAAAAAAACAGTGTAGGGCGATGCCAGTGAATTACATTTCAGATTTCAAGCTGTCGATGAGGGCACGATGATCAACAGTGTTAAAAACAACTGTGAGGCCCAGCAATATCAGGAGGTAGAAGTTACCTTTACCTGAGGCCAGAAGGAAATTTGTTTATGATATGCAATGTAGCTGCAGTGGTGTGATCCAAAGCTCTGTTGGTACCCTTCCAGGAGATAGTTAGCTTTGATGTGATTTTGGAGTTGTATGTTGACTGTTTTTAAGATGGTCTTGCCATTGAACGGTAGGTGAGTGATGGGCTTTTGATGTAATCAGCTTATAAGGTAGGTTTCTTCACGAGTATGCAACTATGGTTTGTCTTGAGAGCTTCTGGGAAGATGCCTTGAGGGAGAGAGATTCAGGCAATGGATCATTAGGGGAGGAACAGCTTCTGCATAGAGGGCTTTGATGAAAGACAATATATTAGATTTAAACAATTCCTTTGATAAACAGCATTCCTTTTACTTATTTTTATTATCATATCTGTAGAGTACAGTGCAATAGACAATACATGCATTAGTACAGATTAGGAAAAAATTGGGGTGAATTGCGCCCCATCCTCAACATTCTAGTACAGATCTGAAGATCAAAGCCGCTGATGCTGCATGGCACAGCACATAACACTTCTGAAGCAAAAAGGTAAACAGCAGATAAAACAACCCTTCCCAGGTTCCTCCCCCCACACCTCCTGTGCACCGTCAATTGCTCAGTTAGTTTGTTAGAATCTGGATTGTGGCGTAAACATTATCGACGCCATCTTGTCCGTTTCAAATCCATACGTGCGCGTAAAGCAGCAGCCATTTTGATTGCCATGGTCTCTCTGCCCACTGCCAATAGCCTGCGCGTCTCTCTCCCCCTCACTCCTCGGCCTCGCAAGCACCCCCCCCGCGCCCCGACAGCCCCCGGTCTCTCCTGCTATGGCCATAAACGCACCTCCAGCGCGACCCTGTCCCCGGGCCACATCCCGTGCTGAACCCCCTCACTCTTTCATCTCATTCATAGAACAGGCCCTTTTGATAACCTCTTCCTCCCTGCCCGATTGTCCGGCCTGATCCCAGGCCATCACCTAGCCCAACAGATACGGTTTATTGCCCCCTCCAGTAAGACCTCGCCTCACATCAAAGGAGCGGGGATTAATCAATGCCTCCACACCCTTAGATCCGACCGATCGCCCGCATTCCTGTTCCCAGCGGAATGTCAAGCTGCGCGATAGCCATCATGCTGAGATTTGGGGTGGGGACCCCTACTGTAGATATGTGTGAGAACGGGCCTGAACCGGGGATTCCAGAGATGCCTTTTTCGTACTTCAAAGCAATACCACTGATGGCATAAATGTAATCAAGCCATAAACTTGTGTATAAGAGGCCAGGCCTCAGAGATGCGGTTAGAGCACCTCGAGACGATACTCTGTTGTCTGATTTGACGTGTTCTGCTCCATCGGAAGAAACTCCTGTTTCCTGCCTTCCAGTCTCCAGCGCCTGCCTCTTTATTTGGTAACCGTGAGTTGGGCGAAGAGGCGGCTAGCGCCGGGCAAATCTTGGAAAGGGGTAATCGACCTGATCTGCCTCACACTTTTTTAACAATTGGCGTCCCAAACGTGGGGCCCATCAGCGACACGTGGAGCCAGTGGGAGAGGTCCCGACGACAGTGTGAACAACTGCAACGATCGGGAAGAGCTCCTGCCCGATAGACCCTCGTCTGGCAGCCGATCATCCAAACTTCACCGGTTCTGAACAGACCTCTCTCGAGTGATCTACGGTCCTGACTGGGAACCATCAGGAGTGCCACAGCAATTACGGAGAATAGAGGACGATCGGGCGCTGGAAGCGGAAGACGAGAAACTGTCCATGCGGTCCGGGTAAGGTCGTGTAACACGACGAATTGCGAATTGATTGTTTGATTGTCATTGGAAAATACTAGTATTACGCATTTGATTGTTTGGTTCTGAGAGATTCTCTGTCTACAAACGGGGAAGGATAGGAGTATTCTCCCTTTGCAGATAGTGAAGGGTAGGTAGCGCAGGCTTTTGCCCCCATTGTAATCCGTCGTGCCTGCTTCCCTCTCCATTTGATTGATTGTTATCCAAGCATTTACTGTTTTGGAATTGGTTCGCTTTGGATCATTCTCTA
The DNA here is from genome assembly GCF_964261635.1 of Lissotriton helveticus. Lineage (NCBI taxonomy): Eukaryota > Metazoa > Chordata > Amphibia > Caudata > Salamandridae > Lissotriton > Lissotriton helveticus. Next base: position 1,764,933,932 of record NC_136059.1, read on the forward strand.
TTTGCAAACAAGCACAGAGTCGCAATACTCTGTTTAGTCTTTGCAGATAGTGAAGGATAGGTAACGCAGGCTTTTGCCCCCATTGTAATCCGTCGTGCCTATTTTTATCCCTCATTTGATTGATTGTTTATCCGAACATTGATCGTTCGGAATTGGTTCTCTTTGGGTTATTCTCTATTCACAAATAGGCACAGGGTCGCAATACTCTGTTTAGTCTTTGCGGATAGTGAAGGATAGGTAGTGCAGACTTTTGTCCCCTTTGTAACCCGTCATGCCTGTCTTCGCCCCGTTTGTTGGTAGTTGGTTCAGCCCGGACCGCTTATTAGAGGTGAACCATCCGGCTCCACTGGAGGGCACCCCTAATAAGGATATGTTTACTAAATATGGACTAGTCGCCGTGGCTTATAGTAAGCTGTGGCATTAATACACGAGAAAAGATCGGGAAAATCAGTGGCCACTGATAGGATCCTTTGATAACGATAAAATAAACGCACTGGGAACAGCCCTTTATAACAATAAGACAACACCCACTATGCTCGATAGCTTCGGCATGTGGCGCAAAGAAACAGAACAACGGAAAAAGAGAAATGAGGTCAGATTAGAAAAGGAATTACGCAAAGCAGCTCACCTAGCCGCTAACAAATTGAAGGAAGAAATAAAGGAAAGAGAGGAAACCAAGCTAAAACAAGATTCTGAATCATCGGGCCAGTGTCCCGTCAGTACACCCTCTCCACTTTACCCCGAGCTACCTTCGAAACAGCAAACGAACGATGATTTACTACTAGGTCCCCCGATCATCTACATGCCCCCTCCATATGCCCCTTCCCAACCCTTAGCACAACACCCGCTACCCCCAACGACAGGCGAGAGTAGTGCCGGAGCCTCGGTCCTCACGGCCTCTGCGCCGACCGAACCCCTTGCACTCAGCGCAGCACAAGCAGCAACTTCAGGTGATCCCGAAGCGGGGAGGAAAGACCCCACGAGATCGAATAGATTAAGTAAGGACGAACGAGCTGGGATCGATAAGATTGTAAAGACACTGGTGGTGCAAAAGGAAAGTGAGGATTATGTAACGGATATGTACAATACATATGCCAATAGCCACAGACGACACTTTGTCGTACGCCTTTGATACCACACCCTTAATGCCTACGAGGACCGATACCAAGGAAAAGGCCCTGAAAACCTAACGACTCTGTATAGGAAAATTGATGTCGGAGATGGAGGCGAGTGTGATGTGGCGAACCTCTTCACGCGTACGCTTGAAGTTTTCCGCCACCTCACGGAACTGAAACCAGAGACTAACACCACGACTCCTGCAGCGACTGAAGCCAGAGTAGAAAAAATTGAAACTATGATGCCCATAAAGGAGGCCGCTCCCTATTGGGTCCCCCCACGAGGACAGGGAACACACGACGATATTAACCACCAAGATGCAAGAGGGAGGGTAGTTTACAACTGGGTTTACCAACCATGGGATCGGCAAGACATCCTGACTTTCCGAAAGTCCTTGCCTGATCTGCGAAAGAACCCCACAGCCTTCTATACAGAATTAGCCACCGCTTTGGGTTCAACGATTATGACCCTAGCGGATATCGATTTGTTTTTCGGGTTATGTCTGCCAGCTGATGTGTGGAAGCAAATCCGAAAAGTCGACCACATTGAGCTGTTCTGACATACCTGGATACAACTCGGTGATGTAGACAAACAGCGAGAGCTGGGACAGAAACCTATGAAAGCCATTCTAGACCTACCAGATAAGATCGTGCAGAAATTAAAAACCTTAGTCCCAGAAAGGAAGGTGGACTGGTCGGTAGTAACGGCCTGTCGCCAGAAACCCCCGGAAGACGTATCAGAATACTTCTCCCGGTTTGAAACGGTGTTCTCCGATTACAGCGGCCAGGACATGACCACTGCAACCGGACATCACTTGTTTGTACAGAACTATGTGAAAGGCCTGACACCAGAAGTCTCGCAGAAACTACAGACTAGCGAGAGTAGTTGGGCGGCCTCCAAGCCCGCAGCTATCCTTCAGATGGCTCAATACTATGAGCGACAAAAGAACGAGAACGATCAAGCGACTGAGAAAAAGAAAAAGGACTTGAAAGAGAGGGTAATGATTGCTCAGTTGCAAGGGGTGACTATAGGAAGGGAACAGTATAGAGGGAACTACCAGTCGAATGCTCCTAGAAATCCACCCCCTAGAGCCGCACACCCGCACCCGGCGCTCCACGAACAGACCTCAATGAGAACCAGTGTGCGTTTTGCAAAGGATTTGGCCATTGGAATCTCAATGTCCAGCGCTGCAAGAAGCACTCAGAAATAAAGACACGAGAGACGTAGCGGGCGGGCCGAGAAATAGAGGACAGGGACGAGGGCACACAAACAACACCAGCAATGACAGACCTGGCAGACCGAACATGTTTGACCGTCCCCGACAGAATCAGTGCCAACAGTCTGACTGCGACAATGCCCACGACTTTGCATAGGACTGCCAAGGGCAAGGAAGGGATCCAGTCGAGCTCTATGTTGACCAGCAAGGTCCTTATGTCACTGCTAAGGTCCTAGGTATGAAGTCTCCATTTCTGGTAGATACTGGTGCAACACGTAGCGCGTTGTCTAAACGATTGATTTCCAGGGCACCCTTGTCTGGCTCACATGTGACATCAATAGGTTTTGATGGAACGCCCTCCACTAATCCCTTGTCCACACCGATCTCTTTTAACTTGGACAATAACACTACTAACACGTCGTTTTTGCTCTCCTCCAACACCCCGACGCTATTATGGGACTTGACTTGTTGAAACATTTTCGAGCTACTATTAGGGGTTCACAAGACGGAGTTCGAGTCATCCTGTACGACAACCCAACGCTGCTCAGATCTTGTCACACACAACGCATGTTTTCCATCACTGACGCTGACTTATCCTTACTCAACACCCTACTTCTGTACCTATGGGCAAAGACTGACTCGGACGTAGGACGCATGATGATAGACCCTGTACACATAACTGTTCGACAGGACGCAGTGCTCCCAAAACTCCCACAGTATCGGATATCGCCCGAAGGCGAGAAGGCATTGGTAAAAATCATCCAGTCCCTGGTAGACGCAGGAGTGGTAGAAGAAGTAGTTAACAATGTTTGCAACAGCCCTATCCTACCCATTGTAAAGAAGCAGGGTGAGGGAGATGAAAAAGCGTACCGCTTCATCATCGACCTACGAGAAGTCAACAAAGTAGTCGTACCTCAGTACCCTGTAGTCTCAGACATCACCACCATTCTGACCCTGATTCCTTCCACCGCCACCACCTTCACGGTAATCGATCTCAAGAACGCATTTTTCTCCATCCCCATCCACTTAGACAGCCGCTACCTTTTCGGCTTCACTTTAAAATCCCGCTCATATAGATTTTGTAGAGCACCCCAGGGCTACACTGAAAGTCCAAGCATCTACAGTCAGGCCCTCAAGAGACAGCTGGATGCAGTCCAGTTGCCGGATGGAGTGGTATTGATACAGTACGTCGATGATATCCTTTTGGCGGCCGACACCACTCCACTCGCAGTCACAGCCACCATCCAACTCCTGCACTTTCTCGCGGAAAATGGCCACAAGGTCTCCAAGAAGAAGTTGCAATTCTGCCAACCTCAAGTCACTTACCTAGGCCACCTCTTGTCCAAAGATGGGAGAAAACTCACACCTGATCGAATTCAGGCTATTCTAGAGACCCCTATCCCTAAAACCCGGAAGCAAGTCCGCTCTTTGGTAGGCCTCACCTCCTTCTGTCGACAATGGTTGCCATATTTCAGCCTCATTGTGAAACCACTACTTTCCCTACTGGCTAAAGATGTCCCCTTCCCGCTCCCTTGGACCCCTGAATGCCAATCCTCCTTCAAGGAACTACGAGACGCCCTTTGTTCAGCACTAGTCCTAGGAACCCCCGATTATACAAAACCCTTCTCTCTCTACACTCACGAAAGGGAGGGATGCGCTTTGTCTGTCCTGACCCAACCCATCGGCCCCAAACAACGACCATGTGCCTATTTCTCTGCCACTCTTGACCCTGTAGCGAGAGCTTTGCCTGCCTGCCTTCGAGCAGTAGCTGCTGCTGCTGTCTCTATCCGACAAAGTGAGGGGATCGTACTCTCGAATTCCCTCACGGTATTAGTGCCCCATGCTGTTGACACCCTCCTGAACCAAACTAAGACGCAACACCTGACCAGCGCACGACTGACTGGATACGAACTGACTCTGCTTGCACCCCACATCACGCTAAAAAGATGCACCACGCTGAACCCAGCCACCTTGTTGCCTCTGCCCGAAAATGACCCAAATGTCCCCCCTATACATGACTGTGTGACCCTCACGGACGAACAGACTAGGAGTAGAATTGACCTCCGAGACACTGCCTTCCCAAACCCTGACGGAGAGCTATGGGTAGACGGCTCTTGCATTAAACTCCCCGACGGCACCACCTCAGCTGCCTATGCAGTTACCACAGCCCGAACTGTAGTTGAGACCGCCCGCATCACACGGAAATCTGCACAGGCAGCAGAACTGATTGCCCTCACACGAGCTTGTATCCTAGCAGCAGGGACGACAGCAAACATTTACACGGACAGCCAGTATGCCTTCGGGGTGGTGCATCATTTTGGGCTCCTGTGGAAAGAAAGGGGATTCCTGACCTCACACGGCACCCCCATCCTACACGGAGATCTAGTCTCCGCTCTGACCGAAGCAGTTCTCCTTCCCAAACGACTTGCTGTGATCAAATGTCAGGCACACAAAAGGGTGACAGATATTGTCGGACAGGGGAATGCACTGGCGGACATCACCGCCCGGACGACAGCAGAGAATAGGACGACAACACGCATATACGTGACCAGGGCACAAACAGAAAAATGGAAGGACGACTGGGAGACCATTAGGGACATCCAGATAGCCAGTGCACCACACGAATTGACTGAATGGGCACGGGTGGGACTGAAGGAAGATGAAGGGTGCTGGCGGACAAAATACACGAACAAATGGTTGCTACCCAATTCATACTTGATCCCTATACTGACTATGGCTCACTCCCCTGCACACATAGGAGCAGCCCCTATGGCTGAACTTGTCTCCCGAGTGTGGCATAACGACAAAATTACAGACGCAGCCAAACGTCTTGTCCAACAATGCCTAGTTTGTCTGCAACACAACCCTGGGAAAGGAACTGTCGTACCCCGGGGAGAGATGTCAAGGACTGAAGTATGTACTTGTTGTTGTATGCGCTTTTAGCAAATGGGTGGAAGCCTACCCGACGCGTGACAACACTGCCATTGCCACTGCAAAAGTACTACTGAAAGAGTTCTTCCCTCGCTACGGCCTTTGTCGTATTTTATGGAGTGACAATGGCCCCCATTTCGTAGCCGAGGTCATCCAGCTTATCCTGAAGGGGCTGGGGGTATGACAGAAGTTCCACGCAATTTTTCACCCCCAATCAGCTGGACTGGTCGAGCGACACAACGCCACATTGAAACTAAAACTGGCAAAAATAGTGGCTACCACAGGACTAAAATGGCCGGACGCTCTTCCCCTGGCATTGCTGTCAGTGCATTCCACCCCCACCAAACACCACTTGACCCCTTACGAGGTTGTTTTTGGCCGACCCATGAGTATCTGGTCTGCACCCAAACCGACATCTATTCACAACGTCCCGGACGTCCTAATGTCTGACTATCTGTATAACCTAACTAAAACACTGTCTGTTATTCATCACCAGGTGCTGCAGGCCATCCCCGATGCTTCCAGGGGCCCCGGACATACCATCCAGCCTGGAGATTTCGTCCTGATTCGGAACTTCCAGCGGGAGAAGAGTCTGGAACCCCGCTGGACGGGCCCCTGGCAAGTCCTGATCACCACCGGAACAGCTCTTCGAGTGGAGGGGAAGCGAAATTGGCTGCATGCACATCATTGCAAGAAAATCTCTCCGACCCTGACGTCGACCGAAGACGTGACCACCCAAGAAGAGCTCCTGAACAAAGACCAACCATCCCTGAGCTGCTACCCTGAGACAGAGACACTCGAATTGGCAGAATTCCCTGATCCCACTGTGCCATCCAGGGAAGGGTATAACCTGTGACGAAAGAAGGGAGCTTCGGCTAAGCAGACCACTGACTAAGTTACAATTCTCAGACTGGTGGCCTAACACTACTAAGGCTGCCAGGAGAAAAGCCCAACGAAGTTTGTGGTTCTGCCCACTACCGAGCACCTTGAAGATGATGGAAGCGCCCGATACGAAGATGATGGAAGCAACCGGACATCCGAAGACCCACTACAGAAACCCGAAAACTGACAGGTTGCACAGCCCAAAGACTATTGCTCTTTTTATCGCTCTTCTCTTTTGCCTCCTCCTCATGACTACCTTCTGGATCGTGGAAGAGAACGCACCGGCTCATAAGACATTTCTAACGACTGCACAGCCTACCACCATGAAAGAACACTACCTGGTCTCTCTTTCACCTCAAATCCAAGAAAGGCGTAAGGAGTTCTGGAACAACTCCTTCGTACAGTTGCTGCACCAACACAACCTTGCTGCCAATGCCACGAATTGCTGGATCTGTGGGTTGATACCACATGCCACCGGACATTCCATCCCCTTCATCCCTTCACCTTTCTCCGTTCATAGTTCCTGCCTTGCTTGGCTGATCCTCTTGCAAGAGAGCTACAGAGACAATGCCACTTCAGCAGAACTATGTCGCACTTTTTTCATGGGGTCTGGCTGAACAAAACCGGAAGAACTGCTGCTCCCTTCTGCCCTCTATCCTCCAATGCTTCTGTTCACATGGACATCCCCGCCAAAGAAAGGGTGGAGATGCAAGTATTCAACAATCCAGCCAGACCCACCTTCTCCTACCTCCGGAAACGAACGGCTGCCACCCTGACTGTGGCCCTATCTGTCGTCAATGTCTCGGGCCTTGTATGCATCACAGGCCATGGGACACAACTGGTGGGCCACAGCGCTTGCCGCATCACCAGAACTTTGGACTCAACCGACCCGCCCTCTTTTGTCACCTCTCCAAACATGTACTTCGTCTGCGGTACAAAAGCCTACACCTGGCTCCCAAAGGGCTGGGGAGGTACCTGCTACATTGCCTTCATCCTTCCTCCGACCTATGTGGCTCCGGCAAACCATCACCGACAAAAACGCGCAAAGGACATTGAGCAGGCCGACTCCACTGGAGCACAATTCTTGGATGCAATAAAGGGACTTGTTCCACTATGGGGTCCGATGGCGAACAGTCGTGCCATTCGGCATTTGTCCCAGGCAGTCGAAACAACGATGAACATTACAGCTGGTATCCTCACAAACAATACAGCCGAGCTTCAAGCGGTCCGTCTGGTGGCTCTTCAAAACCGCCTTGTTCTAGATGTGGTTCTGGCGGACCGTGGAGGAGCATGCCGTATCATCGGGTCCAGCTGTTGTACCTACATACCAGACAATTCGCCATCAGTCTACAAAGCCATTGAACACCTCCACAGACTCTCCTCAGAAGTTCATCAGGAACAAGACGGATGGTCACTTGGGAGTTGGTTCTGGAGTGCTGTAAAAGACTGGGGATGGAGGTTGTTCATGATCGTACTGATACCAATCGTCGTAATATGTGGACTCTGCCTGGGTATTCAATGCTTGCCGCCTCTGTGCTCACTGTTTGCTAACTGTGTTTGCCCTAAGATTCCGAACTTCGAAGCTGAACGCATGAAAGCTTTGTATGATATCGAAATACGTAATATAATGGGGATAGACATAAATTGACAAGCTAGCTAGATATGTTGAAAAGGGAGGACTGTTAGAATCTGGATTGTGGAGTAAACATTATCGATGCCATCTTGTCCTTTTCAAATCCATACGTGTGCGTAAAGCAGCAGCCATTTTAATTGCCATGGTCTCTCTGCCCACTGCCAATAGCCTCCGCGTCTCTCTCCCCCTCACTCCTCGGCCTCGCAAGCACCCCCCCGCGCCCCGACAGCCCCCGGTCTCTCCTGCTTGGGCCATAAACGCACCTCCAGCGCGACCCTGTCCCCGGGCCACATCCCGTGCTGAACCCCCTCACTCTTTCATCTCATTCATAGAACAGGCCCTTTTGATAACCTCTTCCTCCCTGCCCGATTGTCCGGCCTGATCCCAGGCCATCACCTAGCCCAACAGATACGGTTTATTGCCCCCTCCAGTAAGACCTCGCCTCACATCAAAGGAGCGGGGATTAATCAATGCCTCCACACCCTTAGATCCGACCGATCGCCCGCATTCCTGTTCCCAGCGGAATGTCCAGCTGCGCGATAGCCATCATGCTGAGATTTGGGGTGGGGACCCTTACTGTAGATATGTGTGAGAACGGGCCTGAATCGGGGATTCCAGAGATGCCTTTTTCGTACTTCAAAGCAATACCACTGATGTCATAAATGTAATCAAGCCATAAACTTGTGTATAAGAGGCCAGGCCTCAGAGATGCGGTTAGAGAACCTCAAAACGATACTCTGTTGTCTGATTTGACGTGTTCTGCTCCGTCGGAAGAAACTCCTGTTTCCTGCCTTCCAGTCTCCAGCGCCTGCCTCTTTATTTGGTAACGGTGAGTTGGGCGAAGAGGCGGCTAGCGCCGGGCAAATCTTGAAAAGGGGTAATCGACCTGATCTGCCTCACCCTTTTTTAACAAGTTGCCCAACCAGGTTTCCAGGCAAGTCAAGGTGCCCTGCAGTGTATTGCCACGTTTGTTGCATTTGACCCTGTCCCATCTTCCCCCAGTGCGTGTCTTGACACCCACTGTAACACCTGAGTCAAGTACGTCAGGGGTCCCCTCTCGATGTACACTTGTCTCGCTGCTCAAAGGGATACCAGCCTGAGGCTCTGTCAAATCATGGATCATAGGGGCATATTATCAAGACAAGCAATAAAATCATCGCCGTTTTAGCGGCAGAAAACTGCATCTAAAACGGCGATAATGGGCTTGATAATATGCTCTATAGAATTCCAATTGAAGCCCATGTTAGATGTCCTTCACATCTAACATGGGCTTCAATTGGAATTCCATGGAGCATATTATCAAGCCCATTATCGCTGTTTTAGCGGCAGTTTTCTGCCGCTAAAACAGCGATCATTTTATTGCCTAAGGGGAGATGTTGGCGATATGAATGATATTGCACTGAATAAGTTTGAATTGTGCATTAATTGACACCTCGCACACTCTATTAGCCTTAGCCCACTGCCTGACAGTAATGGGAGCATTGCTAACCTACTGCCAAATCTCCTCCACTTTCAAGGGTGGAACTGGTTTATCTAACCGTAATGCTTGATATAAGTGTGTTATGAGCTTCTTTCCCCCCACCATAGACAGTAGAACAACCAATGTCTGTGTGGGTTCCGGGTCTTGGGAAATGTGGGTCATTTTCCTCTGGCTGTGGCAGCAATTTTTGTATATTTGAGAAACTGTCACTGCCCTGGGCTAAACATGTCAAAGGCATCATGCATGGTGGTAAATCAGCCGCCCGGATACAGTTCATTTAGTGTGATGCACCCACTGTATTGCAATGGTCATGGTCTGGGCAATTAGTGCAAATGTCTGACCAACCAGATCTCCTAGTCAGGCGCATAGCGTGCCCTGCAGATCACTCTGCACTTCGCTCTCTCCCACAGTCAGCACAGTAATACAGAACGCACGAGGCAGTGTCACAGGAACTTTGTTGCTTCATGTGCCTGCGAATGTCTTTTCCTAAGTGTCCCCTCGTCAAACCAGTGTATTGCATGCTGTAACTGTGCTGCTAAGTAAATATAGTCCCATGTCCCAGACTGCCTTTGTCCCAATCTAGTTGAAATGTGGAGAGTCCTACTCTGCATCTTTTCTCTGCCCAAGGTCAGTCTACCAGGAGATGAGCTAATTCCCAGAATACTTGTCCGGGGATCTCAAACATAGTGCCCTGCAACACATACAGACATAATGGTAATACTACCATTTTAACCAGTGCTACTTACCTCATCCAAGAAAGCTTCAGGGTGTTCTAGAACCTAACAGAGGGGGGCAGGTTGACAATGAGCCATCTCAAGTTGAGGGCGTGGCATTGTTGCACTCCGTGCACAATGTGTAGCCCAAGGTACTGTGCACTGTGTGACTTCCAAGGGAGGCAAGCGCTCCTCGTGTCCACTCCTATTAGTTGACCTGTTGGGAACAGTACCAAATTCTGCTGGTTAACATGGAGCCCTGACAGTTCCCAGAATTCCCTCATAATGTTCAGGAGGAGCCCAAGAGAAGTGTCCGGCTGATGCTAGTATATGATGGTGTCATCTGCGTATAAGGACACAACATACACCGTCTAACCCACCAGGATTCCAAAACAATATAGTACCTGATGTAGTCATGCCATTGGTTGCGTGTACAACAGTATGACCCATGAAACAAATCGAGGCCACATCCCCATTGTCTCCAATACCTTCCAATACCTGCCAGAGATACGTCCAGCACACAGACTCAAAGACCTCCTACAATACCTAAAAAGGCTAGGGCATATTTATTGAGATATAAGTCAAGGGCATGGAGGACATGACCAAGCTGGTGCAGGCTACAGATGGTGTTCCTACATGTAAAAAATCCCGACTGGTAGGTGTGTACCAGCTTTGGGAGATAGCAAAACAGACGTAATGCCAAAACATGGCTGAGAATTTTTTGTCTTCTGTTCAACATAGAGAGGGGATGACAGGAAGGCTGCATTAAATGGATCTTTTCTAGACTTTGCACCAGGACGACTGGGACCCCCAGCATGGAGCTTGGAAGTATCCCCCACTCCATGGTCACTGGATAGACCACCAGTAACCTATCAGCCAGTGTCCCGGGGAAAGCCCTTATACAATCCAGCTGGTAATCCATCTCCTCCCCCCCCCGGGCCTCGGCCATCTTAAGAGAGTCTATCGCAATGAGCACCTCCTGTTTAGTCAGAGGCATCTCTAAGTCCACACTCTCATCTCCATTCAGGTGTGGCAGAAGTAGCGCTTCCAAGTAGGTTGTGATTGCGGGTGCCGGGATCTCACTAGGTGAAGTATATACCCCTCTGAGGTGTTCTGTGAACACCTTAATAATGGCCTGCTGGGCATACACCTCTCAGCTCAGCCTAGCCAATATGTGTTGCAAGTAGTTCTCTTGTTTGACCAATCCGGCCAACATGCACCCTGCTCTGTCCATCTCCATATGTACCTGACACCTGTAGAGGAGTCGCACATGCTTCTCCAGCCTATCCCATAATGAGTATACCTCAATCTGTACTCTTCCCCACTCCTGGTGGAACCCCTGATTATGTGGGAGGGCTGCCTCCAACACAGCTAAAGCACCTTCCTTTTTTGTCAGGTCTCTCTCCAACACCTGACGGATACCTTTCCACTTCCCTGAGCACCACCTTCATCACATCCACTCTACCCCGCTACCCGTATTACTCTACCAGTTTTGCATTAAATAATCTGTTAGGGCTTCAGTGACTGCCCCCTGTAGACCAGGTCTGTGAGGGACTCAGCCCTTATCCACCATATCGGCACATGGGCCCTGGGTCTGGCCAGGAAGAAGGTCAGCAGCAGGGGGAATGGTCTGATAGATACCTAGCCCAGTACTTCGCCTCAGTCACTCTCGGTGCTTCATTCACTTGTATAAGGAAATAATCCAGTCTAACATATGTGTCAGCTGCCGCCGTATAACACATGTGTGTGTGTGTGTCCATTAGTGTTGGGCCCACCATGCATCTACCGATCCCATGACCGTCATCATCTGCTTGAGGGCTTCGGTCATATATGGCTTCATGCCCTCCCATGGGGAGGCCTGTCTATGCCCCTGTTGAGAGCACAGTTAAGCTTGTCTGCCATTTCTAATTCAGTGGGCATATATACCTGTGCTGCCATCATCATCTCCCTAAAGTAGTCCACACTATCAAATTTAGGTGCATAGCTATTAATGAGACTGAGTTCATGAACATCCAGGGCCCCACACACTGTGACATACGTCCCCTCTGGGTCAATATGCAACTGGGTCTTCCGGTATGGGACCCCATTGGCTATCCAAATCAGGAGCCCCCAAGCAAACTCAGAGTATGAATTGGCATACACCTGACATCTCCAGTTTTTTCCACCGACTGGCGATGCAGTCACTCCACAGATGTGTTTCCTGCAGAAATGCAATCGAAACTATGTATCTTTTTAAGTAGCCATTCACCTTGTAGTATTTTTCTGATCTATTTAGCCCTCTAAGGCTCCACATCAGGGCACTCCCACTGTGCCTCGATTTCCATCGTGCAATACTCAAGTGCTATCTGGCATGAGGAGCAACCCACTAAAACATGTCAACAGGATGTGATATTTCCTCAAACAACCCTCCGACCCATCTTCACCAGGCAGAATATAGAGGACTCCTTTCGGCATAATGATCGGCCAAAGGGTACCGATCACCAACCCATGACCCTCCCACAAACAATGCAAACTAAAGAACACACTAAGTGTAGTCACAGGCCAGGGAAGCATGTCCCCTTCTGGTCGGTCGCAAGACCAGTGTAGGGGCTCAGCAGACAATCAGATGTCGGTTCCCCATCCCACCCCTGCGGTGGAGAACCAAAAAGCAGAGCATAGGATGTAACAGGCACAAACCATATCAACACCATTTAAGAGGCCACCAACCTCACAATCCTCGCCCGAAAGATAAACCCAGTATAACACATATGCGATTGCGATGATACGCAGTCCCACTACAACATTGCATGCTAAACATTCCTTTTTTCCCTGGTCTGGCGTCAGCATCCACCAGCAAATCAAGAATCACTCCAAACTTGCAGTACTGCAGACATCAAGGCATTTCAAGTGGTCCAATTAGGGAGCAAATGTCTCCAGGCAGGCCCCCACTATACAACCAGGCTCCAGATCGAGGCCAAGTGTGCCTAACCAGCATTCATGCTGTCACTCAAAGTAACCAGAACAAGCCAGATTTGTAAGAAAGCATTTTGGTACAAGGACCCTGAAGCAGCAGGTCTCAGGATAGCGTCCGGGCATACCAGGATCTGACGACCTTCACTGGGCTCCAGTCTCTCCCTCATCACTGGGGGTCCCCCTGTTCCTGCTAGAACGCACCATAGGGCAGTTCCGGTTCCCTTTACATCGGGGAGATCCAGATGTATGCCTCTGGCCTAGAGTGTCCAGCCAATTTAGAACCTCTTAGGGAGATTCATGAAAGAGAACTGGGCCATCTTATTGATTTCTAAGCATGGTAGGGGATATCAAGCTGTACTTAATATTCAGGTGGGCAAATAATTCCACTCCACCGTTGGAGTCCGCAGAGTTTTGCCCTCTCTGAAGTTTGTTTGGAACTCGAAGTTTAGGCAAAACTCCACCAACCACTGCGTGCAGATTTTGTTCTTGTGCGTGGTTAAGTTGGTGAGGAAGAATCGCCATCCCCTGGCATGATTTTAGGATGCTAGAATGCCTCCTGGTGAGATTTCTCAAAGTGGGCGTTTGCAGCAGGTCGTGACCATTCGTGTTAAGAAAGCTGCTGCTTGAGTAGAAAAGCTGCTGCTTGGGTCGAAAATCTACTTGAGCAGTTGAAAGATGCAGCGCCCTCTGGCACGCCACATGGTGCTGTTAGTGTTGATTTTACAGCACAGAATAAGCACCCGGAGCTGAAAATCTGCACAAACAGCGCGGCATGCCGAATTATGCCCACTCACAGAAATAAACAGAATCTTGCAGAGTTTTTATGCAACTTTTATGCAACTTTACTGAGCTCAGTGAGTCCATCCACCCCATCTTCATATTTTAGTTTCCCAGTTTTTTATTACAGGCAGAAATGTCTTGCGTAGATCTTGGACCCTGTAGGTGTAGTCGTGGTATATGAAGATTTGCGTGTCCTCATATCTAGGGGGGCTATGCGTATGGACATGTTGCACAATAGCTTCATGGTCAGGACAATTAAAGAGCCAAGTTACAATCAGTCTGGACAGTGCCTTTGGCCATGGGGCTGCCGCCAGTGCCCTATGAGCCAGTTCAATCATAAATAACTTTGACTGTCTCTGGGGTTGGAGTATGTTCACAATCCAATATTCCAGAAAGAGCTCTGCTGAAGGGCCCTTCACATGCTCTGGTAATCCCATAAGGCCTATATTGTTTTGCCTGCAGTGCCCTTCTTCATACTCCAGGTGCTCCTCCATGCATGTGGCACTACACTTTAGTCCAGCCACAATGGCCCTCAGCCCCTCAACCTCCTGTTTCACAACTTCAACATCTTCCTCGGCAGCAGTTAATCAGTCAGCTACCTTTCGTAGGTTCATACTTAAATGGTTCATCTCAATAGCCATGAGTCCATTCTATCCTCCAGTGCAACTCAGTACCCCTGAATAGCCACTAGGAGTACCATTGCAGTAGGGGCTAGGCCCTGGGCCACAGCTCATTGCTAATGACCATTGTACAGCAGAGGTGCCTCCGAGCGTGTAACCACGTATTGGTAGATTTTGTTGGACTGCGCCGCTCTTGCCCCCTTCTCTTTTTCCCATCGTAGCAGTACTATTCTTGCCCTGAACTGGCGTTGCTAACAGGCTCTTGGTATCAACCTCTCGTCCACTGTAGCTGGTGCAACAGCCACTCAGGGATCTGCTGCCACACTGGATCTCAACACTCAGCCACTTTTCATCTGTCTATGGTTTCAGTCGTAGTTAAGGGTCTCAGCCATGTGGCTCACTGGTCCGGCAGGTGGGCCCGCTGGTCACCCACACCCTGCTCCTGGCCAATCTCAGTATCAAAGCCCTTCGACGCACTCATATATTACATGTGAGGGGTGGTGCCCGGTTTCTAGGAGCCTGCTTACCTCAACCCTATGTTTAGCTGTCCAATCACGCCTCAGTTGTAAGACTCTTCCCTTCAGCCAGTCACTTGCACCTCTCCAGGGTCCCTGGGCCAGTCCCATCAGGGGCCCAGGGCATCACACTTTCGAGCCCACGCTGTTCCCTGCTCACTAGATCCCCAAGATGGAGGGATCCATTTCGCTCCCTTGACCTCTCACCTGTAGAACTCCAATGGGTGGGGGTTGTTGGTCTCCACTGTCACCACTGAGGACTGGCCATCCCCTGTGCCGCTATCCATCACGGGTCTCCAGGCAGCATGCCTGCACCACCAGTCCGCCTAGGCCCCGTCAGTGTCCTCTTGTCTGGCTTCACCCTGCAGCAATCCTCCCAGCGTCTCGCAATAAGGACCTTGATCTCCTGCTTCCCCCGAGCTGCCGCTGTCGAGGGCGAGATCGTCTCCTCACCGAAGCGCCGCAATCTTAGCGCCGGCCCGGGCACTACCTTGGACTGCTCAACTGGCCCATCAGTTGATTCTTCCAGGGCTTGCATCCTCCAAGGGAGGCAGGTAGCTCTTCTGACCAATGGGTCACTCTCCTCGTGGGCGCCGGTATTCAGCAATGGCATACTCTGGACCGCACACTCTCTGCCCGGCTCAGTCCTCGGGTCCAGCGTACGTGGGCCTGTCTTCTTGGTCTTGCCACACCTGACAGGATGCCTCGGCTCATTCGCAGCTGGGTTCCTGTCATTGCTTAACATCGCCCAGGCTTCAGGGCGCCGTCACGTGGGTTTCTTGGGATGGCCCAAGATATTACACATTTTCTGTCTACCAGAAATTGCGTCTAAGCAGACATCTTTTCAGGCCATGACCCCTCCACAATTCTGCTACACCGTATTTTTGACAAATATTGGCAAGGGGGCAGGTGGGAGTGTCTTGAGTTGGGGTGTGAAACATAGGTCCAGGAGGGCCGGATCCATGCCAGGAGATAAGGAATGTTTCTGACTGTAATAATGTGTCTCCCATTTAGACTGATGGTGTATACTTATCTGGTGGTAACAGGCCCCAAAATCTGGCATGAATCCAGGCCTGCTGGATCTATGTTGGGCATCCCTAGACTTAGAGTCATTTAAGAAGGGGTGATCATATAAAATGTTTACTTTGTCAATATTCTACAGGTTAATTTATTAAGCCTGTTAATTGATTAAGCCTGTCATACCAGCATCCTGTGGCCCTGTGCACCCAAACTCAGAAGCTTTAGGATTACTTCACTGAAAGTACTACTACCGCTTGCATTCACCATGACATATTCCCATCATTAATTCCAAAAGGAACTTTTACTGTTTCTGCTGCAGACTGACTTATCAAACACGAAATGCAACAATAACAATGATCTTACTGCTGCATGTGCAATTTATTTAAATGAGCATCCACAGTGTACTCGAGAATTGCATGTGTTCCGACTCCCTCATAAAAGCATATTGCTTCAAATTAACTTCAAGACTGCCCTGCACGTCCTGTAAACATCCCCACCAGTTTGACCCATTGTGAATGTCCACATCTGTTCCTCCAACCCAACCGCGGGTCCATGTATAAAGACATGAGATGCCATTCAATATCCTCCAACCGCTTACTGGCTTAACATTGATATTAGATGATTTTCCATGACATGGTAGAATCTAGTCTTCGAATAAGTCCTCAGATAGGTCAGTTTTATGTATAAAAATAACACAAGCCTATGTGTGATCTCCATCTTTAGTTCTTATTAGGATTTATCGAGTCCATAGCCTAGCATAAATTAGGCACTCCTTTTTCAGGGGCATAGGTATCAGCAGTGCAGCAGGTGCAACAGCTCCAGGGCCCAGAGCTGGAGAGAGACTTAATGTGTTCCAATTCCACATATAGTCACAGAGACAAAAACAGCAAAACATTGATGAAAATAGATAAAAGCGCAATTTCAATGGAAACCAAGGTAAAATCTCTTTTGGACTTGGCCCTTTTTGCAGGGTCATCCCTGAACTTTTGCCTTCCTCCTAGTCTTTTTTCTGACAGGGTGTTGGTGGTTTTAGGACTCTGGGCACTTTATCAATGCTGTCCAGTGTAAAGTGCATGTGCTCTCTATGGTAAAACTTGGTAAGAATGGTCTACACCTGTTTAGCTAATTTAGTTTACCTATCAGTCCCTTGTAAAGCGGTATCCTAGATGCCCAGGGCCAGTAAATTAAATGCTACTGGTGGGCTTGCAGCGCTGCTTGCGACACCCATCAAAGTAGCCTTTCAAACCTGTCTCAGGCCTCTGCCATTGCAGGGCCGGCGCACGCAGTTTACTGCCGCTGTGACGTGGCACATAAAGTGGTTGCAATGTCCGTGACTCCCCTTTTACTACATATCAGTCACCCTAAGGTAGGCCCTAGCTATCCCTATGGGCAGGGTGCATTGTAGGTAAAAGATAGGACATGTGCCTTAACTGTATGGCATGTCCTGGTAGTGACAAACAGCCATTTTGGTTTCTCACCACTTTGAGGCTGCCCTCTCATAGGAATGCATTGGAGATTCCCTGATAAGTTTGTCAGTAGTAATTCCTGATATGAGGGGATAGCTTGATCAAGTTTGGTATGTTTGAAATAGTGGTAATGAATGCTGCTTAATGGTGTGTGCAGATTTATTATCACTATTTTAGAAATGCCTGTTTTAGAAGTGGGCATTTCTGTGTGTTATGTTTTTTGTGCCTGCCTGATGTGTAGTGCATGTCTGGCTCTGGAGTGACAGGGGCTGGGGAGGTGGAGTGTCTCCAGAGGGGCTGGATGAGTCAGCACAAGGCTGAATAGGCAGATCTGCATTTGGAATAGTGGGAGGAGTAGCCCTTGACCCTGAATAGGTATGTGCCTGCCTTGTGCAATGCTGGCTCCACCCCCTGTTGTGTGTCTGGGGCCAGGACCTACTCTGTCAATGGGTACTGTTGTGCTTGGTATACAAATGTTGGAGTGCCCCCCAGAACTGGTTTAGGCTGGGCGCAGAGCCCTGGGATCAAAGACAATCATGGTATAAATATTGGGGCAGTAACCCCATGTAAAAGGGTGTGTCTGCTTGGAGCAGTGTGACTGAAGGGCTGCTGGGTGCCAGGAGGAACCCCCACAAATGACTGCTCCTCTGTCGGAAGACCCTGTGAACTGGCCCACCTGGGCCCAGCTCTACCCGAGGTGCTGCTCCTGTCTGGAGCCCAGGAGGGACTGGACTGTTATCCTTCCTGCTATTTTGGAGGAAAGTGCCTGGAGTGCTCAAGGGTGCTCCCTCACCAGTGCTGTGACCTATGAGTGAAGCGCTTTCATTTGAATTGCTCAGCCTGGCTGTTGCCAATTTGCAGGAGAGGAGTACTTTCTGCCCCTGGTGGTGTCTCACCCTGAGACCCGGAGAGTGGGGAGCCACTTGTCTTCTTTTTTTTGCATTCGCTCTCAAGAGTGCTGTGCCCTGCAAGAAGCAGCCCGCCAACAGGAAGTCAAGCATCTTGCCTTGTTGTGGACAGGGCTGTTGCTGTATCTGGTAAATCAATAGGAGCGGTCCAGGAGAGGCCACCGGAAGTCAGGTAGAGTTATTGCCTGGTCAAGGAGAGCCCACGTGTGACCAATCCTGTTGTGGGGGTGGGACCAGCAGCAAGAGGACCGGAGCCTCGCGGGCTCCCTGCGACTGCATTCTTTCGGCTTTCTGATTGGCTCTGCGCAAAGACAGAAGCCCCAGTGAGTGGGGCTTGAGGGGCATTGTGAGTGCCTGTCTTCACATCCAGCTATGCCACCAAATTGGGGGTAGCTGCAACGGAAAGAGAAGAAAGAGGCTCGGTGAGTGGGGCCTGGCCAGCACACTGGGAAGTTTTACAGCTGCACCGCCAGATTGCGGCAGTTGCAACGTTAGGGGTATTCGTGTTGTCCAACCAGTGACCAGGGTGAGTTGCACCTCAACCCAATTATAGCCATTAACTCAACAGAGCCATCAAACCCAACCTCCCCTATCACCCTCCACCCTGACAAATGTCCCAGAACCGAGGCAATCGCCCTGCCCTGCCAATTCACTCTACAACTCATGGACATCCACCATCACCCATTTCAATCCCGCTACTCCCATTATCACACTACGCCGACAATCACCCACCATCATGACAACGACTAATCCCACCAGGACCAGCAAACGCATAGCTAACAAACACTGTAAGGCTGATCTCGAGCCAGTCAGATCGGACACAAACTACAGTCTCTCTGCTACTGAACTCGCTAGAGCCACTCCCCCCTTGACCTCAATAGACCCAACTCTACCCTCGCAAACCATCCCCAACTCCAACACTGACCCTACTCTATCTGCCCAAAACATCCCCAGGTCCAACGTCACTGACAATCCCTCAGGCAGTAACCTCCCTCAAATCACTGCTCCCTCTCCCTCCTCTGACCCCAAGCCACATGCCCAAACCATCCCCACCACCAATCTCACTGCCAATGCCCTGGACACCGTCCTACTCCATACGATTGCTCTGTCTCCTCCCTTTGATCCAAGACCCACAACAACTCCTCCTTACCTCAAGACTGGAGGCGCCAATGACCCAACGCCTCACGCTTAATCTATCCCCACGAGTAACCCCAATGATACAGGTCAATCCCAGAACCCATTACTCTCTCCTTTTACAGACCCTAGTCATATGCTGCTCCCTCCAAAGGCTAGAAACTCTTTTAACTCTCTTACCCAACAACTGACCAGAATGGAGCAAAAAAATCGATGCCCTAGCGGTCAACATCCTACACCTACAACTCATCGGTCCCAACCTGTTTAAGCCATCTTGCTCATGCTCACCAGGTAGTTACACACCTTCTCCCCACACAGCCTCTTCCATGGCCCCACCTGACCCCCCATGGCCCTCCATTCCTTTGGGGAGGCAGGCTCATTGACCTAACCGAGCTCTCCACCCCATTTCAGCAATGGAAGCAGAGGAGATCAGTCTCTCACCTCGCAACAAGCCAAAATACAGCTCCCACTGCAATCCCTGCCATAGTTGCCATAAATAGAACCCCTAGAACAGTCCTCTCGCCAGACCCCTGGCGCAATACACCTCTATCCTTACAGCACAATACGACATTAAAACTTCCTGCCCTCTATCTTGCATGCTCCTCAACTGTAGATCAGCAGTACAACATGCCACAGACATTGCTGAAGTTTTACTCGGGGAAGAAATAGACATAGCATTTCTCACGGAAATCTGGCTCAACGACCACTCTAACCCCATTCTAGACCTACTCTCCACAACAGGATACAACATCATTAGACAGGACAGACTGCTCAAAACAGGTGGCGAGCTAGCGATTGTTCACAAAGAAGGTATACAGATTACTAATTAAAATCTGTAGAATTTCAGACTGTGGAGTACCTTGGTGTCAAACTTGCAATGAAAGGCATCACGCCCATCAAATTTCACACCATCTATCATCCCCCTGGGGAGCATGCCCTCTTCATCGAAGAACTAACCGACCTAATAACACGCTTTTCCCTAACTGACACAAAAGACGTGTTACTTGGTGACTTCAATATCCACTGGAACAACACAGAAGACACCACTGCCCAGAACCTCTCCAACCTGCTTGAAATAACCAACCTCAAACAACTCTGCAATGAACCATCACACATTAAAGAAGCAACTCTGTATGCGAACATCACCAAAAATGAACTGGTCTCTCTGAGAGCAATCTCTCCCATTGACTGGTCTGACCACCACCTCATATTGTTTAATATCGACTCACCTGTTAGATCACAACCAATACGATCTGTCAAACCCAAGCACTGGATCAGGAACATCAATGAAGTCCCTATCTCCAAATCTTGAATCCAAGATTCATGCCCATCTATAGTCCCAGCCTACCACTATGTCAGCCGATGACCTCACAGCTCACTTTAACTCAACAATGATGAAGGTGTTAGATCAAGTAGCGCCACTCAAACTTAAACAATTGAGATCTATCAAATCTAAATCATGGTTCAATGTGGATCTCAATACCGAAAGATGACAACTCAGACTTGCGGAAAGGAATTGGAGACAAAACCCATCAACAAGGCACCTAGTGCTTCTTAGGTCTGCAAGGTCGGAATATAAAAAGCACATATTTAGAGAAAAGGCCTCATTCTTCCACAGCCAACTAGACCAGGCCAAGAATAGACCTAGGGAACTCTTCAACATTTTCAAAAGGCAAATGAACGGTGCATCCCCTCACATAATAAAATCGACCAATGATCAATGCGAATAAATTGCCAGCTTCTTCACAGACAAAGTCACTCAAATTTAGAAATACTTAATCCAAACCTCCAGTACACCTCCAATCTTAACCTGCCCCCCTTTACTCACCCTCGCCCAAGCCGATCTTAATCATACCAAGAACAACCAGGTCCGCTGCCAACTGAAAAATTATGCGAATTGGTCGGACTTCGAACTCGTGTCGGAAAGTGAGGTCTTCAATACAATTTCAAGCTTAAAGCCTACCTCCCACACTATGGACCCTCTCCCAGTCGCTATAGTACAAAAACTCAACCACATCATTACCCCTTTCTGGACCAAAATCACCAACTCCTCTCTCACATCAGGCTGTGTCGTAGACTCCGTTCAATTAGGAAAAATCACACCCATACTAAAAAAAACAGGGGCCGACCCTAACGATCTCAACAACCTTAGACCTATCTCCAAC
The DNA here is from genome assembly GCF_964261635.1 of Lissotriton helveticus. Classification (NCBI taxonomy): domain Eukaryota; kingdom Metazoa; phylum Chordata; class Amphibia; order Caudata; family Salamandridae; genus Lissotriton; species Lissotriton helveticus. The sequence goes on from NC_136059.1 coordinate 1,764,955,463, forward strand.
CTCCCATTCCTTGCCAAAACCTTGGAGAAGTGTGTTCTCCAACAACTTAACAAACATATTGATGATTTCAACCTCACAAGACCTTTCAATCAGGATTCAGGAAAGGGTGTAGCACCGAAAGAGCCATGCTCAATATCGCTGACGATATCCACAGAGCCTTAGATGAAGGTGAAGCCTGTCTTCTCAACCTCATTGACCGATTCGCGGCTTTCGACACCATTAATCATCCAGATTTACTTGAGACTTTAAAAAGCCATTCTGGCATTAATGGCAGTGTACTAAAATGGTTCGCTTCCTACCTTCAGCACCGGTCGCAACAAATTAAAATCAACTCCTTTCTCTCAAAGCCAACACGAGTGGCACTCGGGGTTCCTCAAGGCTCGATCCTCTTCCCAGTCCTCTTCAATCTTTTCATGGAACCCCTTACAATCATTCTGAAACGAGCAGGAGTTAAATATCACTTACATGCAAACAACACTCAACTCTACTACAAAATCAAATCATCCAGGGACATCCGACACCTCAATGTCACAGTAACCAAGATCCAACCCTGGTTTAACACAAACCATTTAAAGCTGCACTCGGACAAAACGGAATTAATACTGTTTACTACAAAAAGTAACCACCTTCCTATCCAAGACTGGCTCAAGAACTTGGATGCCCTAAACTGCACTCTCGTCCTATCCGACTAGGCATTACTCTGGACAAGAACTCATCAATCAAGGACATATCAAAAACTCTACAAAAAGTGCGCTTTACTCACTAAAAAACCTGACGAAAATGAAACCTTTCATTCCCCTGGACGATTTCAAGATTATTGTTCAATCCCTAGCCCAATCCAAACTGGACCACGGGAACGGAATTCTAAAAGGGACGCCAAAAGCTCACCTAGCCCCACTAAGGTCAGTCCTTAACATGGCAGCCCGACTCATAACTGGGGTAAAAAGGTTTGATCACATCACATCAACCCTCCACTCACTCAACTGGCTGCCCATTGAAGGTAGATGAATGTACAAATTGGCCTGCATCACACACAAAACCACCCTTCACTCACATTCCCCCAACTACCTAAACAACAAACTGGTTAAAGCTGGACGATCCAGACCCTAACTCACTTCTTCTCATCCCCCCGAAATTGAAAAAGAAAACCACTCAGTCCCGGTCCTTTTCTGGTAACGTACCCAGGATAAGGAACTCACTCCAGATTGACCTCAGATGCAACTCCTCCTTCCCCTGCTTCAAAGAGACCAGAAACTCCTTCTCCTCAAGAAATACTTTACCGTCCAAGCCAACGAACCTAGTCTTCTATAACCTAGCAGACTCCCTGCTCTCTTATCCATCATGGACAGGTGGATATTGGACTGTTTCAACCTCCTGACCTTCCCCCTACCCTTCTCTGTATGCCTAATTATAATGTGTTGCTTATATCCTCTTGCACACGTATGTCCTGCTTTGTAATGTATGCCTAATTATAATGTTTGGCTTATATCTTTATGCATGCGTATGTAATGCTATGCAATGCAACTTGTGTTCCCCTGTGTATGTAAAGCGCTATGATACTCCCAGGTCTAGCTAGCGCTATATAAAACGTATAAAATAAATAAATAAATAAAATAGCCAGAGTGCCAGTGGAGGCCTCGTGTCAGAAGGAACAAGCACAGTAGGCAGAGCCCTTGCTTTTGATAAGGGGACATTACGGGGTGAGACCTAGACAGTTCCCCCGCTTGAGAGTGTCCTGATAATGGGGACAATACTGAGTGGGAATACGCCTGTTATGGGGCCGAGCTTTCCAATAGGTTGCACTGTAATGATGGGAGCTACTGATAATGTGCAGTGATGGTGCATTGGTACCCAGATGTATTGGCATAATATGCTATACGGTGGCATGTTGTGTTGTTGATGCCTAATGTGGTTTCATAATGTGGTTTATACCTAATCTGATGGATGCATAATGTGTTTATGCTAGGTGCCTTTACCAGTAGTTGCAGGTTGTTTTACCACTTACATGTTCTAATTGTTATGACAGTGGCCCGATTTCCTCTGTAAAGTATATAATACCCTATAAAGTCATACCTAGTGCCAGGTGGCACAGTGTAGATATGTGATTGCATTCTAATGGGTTTTATGAGTAATACAAAGGCTATTTGTTATATAACCTTGTGTGGAGTTTCTTTTGTGGTGTGCCTAGTGTGTCACTGCTGTGTGAGTGTGTTGCACAAACGCTTTACACGTTGCCTCTGGGATACGCCTGACTGCTCTGCCAAGCTACCAAGGGGGTGAGCAGGGGTTATCTTTGGCGTGTAACTCCTTTGCTCTGACTAGAGTGGTGGTTTCTGCCTGGTTAGGTGCTTGCCCTAGCCAACCAGAAATCTCATTTCTAAAAATCTCGAACCAATAAATAACCAAAAGAAGTCCATAACAAGCTTATCACCCTTTTTATGTGAAGCTGATGAATGATTTAAATGCTGGCCTTTCTTCTCTCTTAACGTTAAGGCCCATTGCAAAAAAAAAAAAAAATTGATGATTTTAGACAGTATGCCTTGCCTACGTTTGTTTTAAAGCTTGTCATGTGTCTCTGCGATGCTGCGGCCTGTGAAGTGAACTACTCTGACTTCTTGGTAGCAGTGATTGACAGCAGCTGTCCTTGTGGGTAATGGGCTCTGTGTTAGTGTGGACACGTCACGATCTGAGTAGTTCCTGAAGAAATTCAAAGGGTGCAGCTCTCCTGAGAAGTTCTGAGCAGTTCAGGCCACAAATGCTTCACCACTGGAAAGGAAGTAGGGAAGATTTGAGCATGTGATGGCAAGTTCAAAATCCTCGGTTACTGGACCTCCATTTTGTCAAATGAGGTCCTTTACCACTGGTGTCCATTGTACCCCATACCATAGTCACCTCGAATTGGAAACCAAGCACATCTTGTTAGCACTTAACTCCCAAGATAGCGATGGTGGAACAATCCAAGGCTACTTTGGAGGAGCTGTGGATTGGAAACTCGCACCAACAGTAGCACTTATAGTAACACTCAAAAAATCATTGTCCAGTAGGTGCTTTTACATTTAAAAAGCAAAAGTATCCCAGTGAGCAGAAAGATGCATACTATGCATAAAATTACAAAACTCTATGTTGTATATATATAGTTGGCAAAACAGTGTGCCAAATAGTATACAATTCCTTGGTGGGAATAACAATTGCAAGCCCCTCGTAAACCAGGGTGCAATCATGTACCCTAAAGAAATGTTGCAGTGGGAAACGAACCACCGAAATCCCATATGTGTCAGTTGTCTATTAGGTACCATGTTACAATTTGGTAAGTGACAAGCCTAACACATAGAGCACTGCCTAGAGAGGAGACGTAGCCTGGCAGTTCAAGCTACTGACTTTGGAACCTAGGGACTGAAATTTGAATCTTGGCCAGAACGTTAGGCCCAATAGCATGTGATTCTGGGCACATAATTCAGGCTTCCTGTACCTAAATATGTGAGTAGTGAGTTTGTGCAATCCGCAATTGATGTTAACGATCTACTATTGTATCTTGTCTGTCATGTAGTGTGCATTGCTTCCTTGCTTCACAGCTAGGTTCCTGCTATATTAATATCAATACTTACATACATACCCTAACTAGAGTTAGTGCAATAATATTACCTCTTCACAATCAATTCAGTTAGGTCAGTTGATGTTATCAGGTTAAAATTTCACATTTTCTAAGCAAGACCTACAAGCTTTAGTACCATTGACATATTAACTTAAGGCCTTTGCTTAGAAGCATCCACACCTCCTTTGGATATACTTGATGCATTTAGAAATGAACCAGGCACCCCTCACGTGAGAGACGAACTAACAAGTGCTTATTCATTGTTAGACCTGGTATCGTTGGTGTGGTTTCCCTTGTATTTTTGCCTCTACCTCGTCTCATTTTTGCTGGTTTAGGTACTATGGGCACTTCACCACTGCTGATCTGTGCTAAAGAGCAGGTGCTCCCTGTGTAAATTGTCATTCTAATTGGATATTCCTGATTGGCATATTTGATTTACTGGTATATACCTAATAAAGTGCACTATGTGTGCCCAGGGCCTATAAATGAAAAGCTGCGAGTGGGCCTGCAGCACTGGTTGTGCCAGCAACACGAGTAGCCAAGTAAACATGTCTCAGGCCTGCCATTGCAGTGTCTGCAAGTGCAGTTTTTTAACTGCCATGTCGGCCTGGCAAGTGCACCCACTTGCCAGGCCCAAACCTTCCCTTTTCTGACATGTAAAGCACCCCTAAGGTAGGCACAAGGTACCCCCATGTGCAGGGTGCAGTGTATGTGAAAGGTAGGAAATATACTTGTGAGGTTTACATGTCCTGATAGTGAAAAGCTGTCAATGTCATGTTTCACTATTGCAAGGACTAACTCTCCCATAGTTTATCATTGAAGCGGCCTTGTAACATTTTACAAGTGTAACTTTCAATTGTGAACAGCTAGAAATTTGGAGTTTGGGCTCTATGAGCTCAGAAGTTAAACACATTTTTTAGTAAAGGTGGTTTTTAAATTATCTGTTCAAAAATGCCCCTTTTAGAAAGTGCTGTTACCACTACTGGGTTGGAGCTCACAACAGTAAGGCCAATCCTCAATAAACTACACAACAAAACAACTGCCAGTACTGCTAATATACATATACTTTTGTTCTGGAAGCACACATTGATCTCCAACAATATGTGTCATAGACTTCTCTTTCTGTCTGGAATGAATCTTTTTTTATTCAATGTTTTACATATCAAAATGTACACATTTTATACAACTATAACACATAGTTAGCATTTACACCTCAGAACATCATCATAGTAGCTAAAACATTATTTTCTTTATCGTTTTCTCATTCTCTCATAATCTCATCGTACACTCTTACATTCACCACTCAAACTACACACACACTCCAAATCTTGAATTCAAAAAGAAGAAACTTTGCTTTTCCTATTTATAAAAAACAGCCATGGGGAACGCAATCACAATATATCAATCAATTTTTTCGCAAATAAACATCATTGGAAATTCCTAAGACTGGAAGAGGAACTACTCTACGCGTTTCGAACTCTCTAAAAATTGAGGAGTTCTCATCAGGACCACGTATCTGTAATACAAAAATGGTAATCATTTTTGTAAGCTATGGATGCCCTTGCCCTCTTTACCCTATTTGGTGGCAGATTGGAAAAACCGCTTACCTTAAAGCTGCTCTTATCACCGGATTCTCATTAGAAAAACTATAACAAGAGACAGAGATAAAAACTATCAATAAACCACTTTTACTAACTCTACCCGACGCTGAACATGTCTCAAAATAATACCCGACTTACAAGGGTGTACTCTCGAGGTGCTCGTATATTTAGGGATGATAGTTGCTGCCGAACTTGTAATAAAGAAAAATAGGATCTAAACTAAGGCTCTCCTTTAGTATATGTTTAATCATAACAATTGCTTGCAGAGGTTGAAACTTACTTTGTCGGAGCTTTTCGATTCCGTTTTCATTAGAAGCCAATTTCTTTATTCTAACCGTGTCCCAAAGTGCATGTAACCAAAATCGCTGCGTGGGTCAAACTCTTCACCGGTATTTTACCGGTTGCTTGTCATTCCTAAATCCATTCATGACATGCTATACCACAGTAATTACCTTTGTTCATTCTCGGGAGAGGTATACAACGCTGGACTCGATTCTTGCTTCCGCGTTCCGGTGTGCAAAGCGTCCCACGACACAACGTTGGTGCACATAATATTACTAACATGTCCGCCTTCAGCTTGCTGGGAATTGTAGTTTCTCAACGACGGAACCATCCTCGAAATGAATTTGGGGTGAAATAAATATATCACAATGTGTAGATTTCTTTTTGGACATGTGTTTTTTTGAAAAATAATAAAATCCTTCATAATTACTTTGATCTTACTCGACTTCTTAATTTTCTTGCAGGATTAGGCGTGATTTACTGGAGGTTGACGTCTAAAATCTTTAAACCTCACTTTCTTTCATAAGGCAAAGTGTCCCAAGACATGGCAGGACACATCTCAATAATATAAATAACGATAGACTGAGTTCTAGGGTAAAATAAGAATTTTAGAGAGGTTTATTAAACCACTCAAAATGTGCAATGCAGAAATCGCAAACGCAAAAACTAAGTTCAATTAAGGCTATCAGTAATAGGGCAACACAGAATGATAGGCAAAATCAAGAATCATTCTAAGTCCTAGCAAGCAGCAAAATCAGTAAGAAGTCGGACACCATCCCTTGTAGCATCAGAAAGGTCTCATAGCAGTTTCTGGTCCACACCCAGATTTGAGGTTTTTATAAGAATTCTTTTCATAGGAATACAATGAAGGTGCAGATTTATCATGGTGTGAGAAAAGAGAATACAAATTAGGCAAATCAGAGCACAGAATAATTAAACGTTATATTGTCTTACGGTTTAAACAATATCCCAATAGATGAATATGAATTCAGCTACAGGGGTCTGAAATCAACCAGAGATGGCAGAATAGTTACAAAGCAACAGTAAACTATTGTGAATGAATGCAATAAAATGAGCTGGTGGCAGAGACCTTGAGCAGTTGAAATACTAATGGGCCCATGTTGGAAAAGTTTCTTCAAGAATAGTGAGAACAATGTAATTCAGAAATAAACAAATGGGACTTTGCTTGACACTGTGCAGCAGAAATAATAAACATTGAATGTGCACAATGAGACATCCATTTTAAACAAGACAGCAATGAGACATAGCTGAGGCCTAGTTAGCATAAGCCAAGAAAAGGTACTTTAACATATTATAGCAAAATCGTTTCAAAGGCAGTATCATCATATAAGTATATATATATATATATATATATATAGATATATATATATATATATACATACACACACACACACACACACATATTACCTACTGGCGGGCGTCAGTAGGTAGTTATATTTAGGACCTATTTTCCATAGGAAATCTGCAATATTCTATTTGCAATAACTTTGGCGCCGGTTGACGAATCTTTGTAAAATTTTCAAAACTCGTGGGGCACTCCGGTCCGCTCCTATCCTGAAAGTTTGGGGTTGATTAGTCAAGCGGGGGCTGAGACAAAAAGGGGGTGCCAAAACATTTTTTCCACATGCAATTTTTCATAGGAACCTTTAATCGCAGCTACAGCCCGAACTGCTGAACGGAATTACACCAAATTTGGCAAAGAGGTAGTCCTTGATTTACACTTGTGCCTTTTGGTTAAATGGTGTAAATCTGTTCAGTAGATTTTTAGAAATTAAAGGTTAAAAATACATATATATGTGGACGGAGCCTGACCACACATCTCATCGTGGCTGTCAGCACTTCATCCAAGAAGTGTTGGCAGCCATCTTGGGACCAAGATACATGATAGCACCTCATTAAAAACCATTGCAGTTAATAGAAGGTGTTTAGACTTTAGTTACATTATAAATCATTGGTTGATGGTACCATAGTCATTTTAGGAATTGTGGCATGTTCTAAGGTGATTTTCCATTTGAAGAAACCTTCTGCTGGGATATCATGAATAATGTTTGAGAGAAAACTATTTTCTCATGTTTTTCCCACAGATGTTCGGAAGGTGATCTATAAGCTAAACTGAGAGCATATTTTCTGTAATTTCAGACTATCTTTCTCAGTGAGAATGAAGTCTGACATGCTCAGTAAAACATATACATCCAACAAGGGCAAAGACTGTCAGTTGATTTCTTTGTGTTCTACTGCAGCTTCCCAGTGTGTTATAAAGAACAACTAGAGTGCTAACAGCCTTATGACTTATGACAAAAGTATAGTACACCTGAAGTCCTCTTGATTGGAATAAAGTGTTAACTCTTAAAACATTTAATCTAAAAAGGAACAAAATGAGGGAGTTCATGTTGCCATAGAAAGTGAAAAATTAGGGCACATTTTAAGTGACTTCTCAAATCCTCTTCTATTACATTAAAACAAAATTCTGACATGCAGACTGAAACATGTACTTTCAATACCAGCAGCAGACTTCCCTGGTGAGCAGTAGCTTTACTAGAGTGATCTAATGAGCAACTAGAGTGCTAACATTCTGAATTTATGGCAAATGTGTGACACATCTGAATGCCTTCTTGATGGAACCATAGTAAAAAACTGAAAGTATTTCCTACTGAGGAGACTGTAGTAAATGAGGAAATTAGGAAACTTCATAACAAATAAGTCTCCCAAGATGGCCACCAGAGACAAAAGAGCCCAAATGTAGCACAAATATCACCCAGATGTAGCCCAAGTATTGCCCAACGACAGAATGTCCCAGAGTGTTCTAAAGAACAACCAGAGCGCTAACAGTCTTACTTATGACAAAAGTATGGAACACCTGAAGCCACCTTGATTGGAATAAAGTGACAACACTTAAAATATTTAATTTGCAAAGGAACAAAATGTGGGGCTTCATTTTGCCATAGAAATTATGATTAGTGCTGCAGAAAGAAAAATTAGGGCACATTTTGACTTCTCAAATCCTCTTCTATTTCATTAAAAAATTGTAACATGCAGACTGAAACATGCACTTTGAATACCAGCAGCAGACTTCCCTGGTGAGCAGTAGCTTTACTACAGTGACATAATGAGCAACAAGAATGATAACATTGAGAATTTATGGCAAATGTGTGACACATCTGAATGCCCTCTTGATGGAACCAAAGTAAACAAGCATTGAAAATGCAACAGGTCTCGCCCTCATTTAAGTTAAAGCAATTCTGTTTGTAATTAGGTGGCTTTCTAGCTTTGCTTTTATTAGTGTTTTTCAAACTTTCATGTACATAACATGCATATGTATGCATATATATGTATGCATGCATTTATATTTGTATTTATATAGATATGCAGATTATATAAATGTTTATATATGTATGTATATATATAAATATATATATATACATACATACATATATATATATAAATACATATATGTGCATATATATGTGCATATGTGTACGTGTAGTGAGTGGTAGAGAGAGGTAGAGAGGCTAGAGGTGCAGAGGTAGAAGTGTAGAGGTAGAGTGTTAGAGACATTGAGAGTAGTAGGAGAGAGAGGTAGAGAGAGGTGGAGAGGTAGTGAGTAGAGAGTGAGTAGTAGAGAGTGAGTAGTAGTGAGTAGTAGAGAGTGAGTAGTAGAGAGTAGTAGAGAGTGAGTAGTAGAGTGAGTAGTAGAGAGTAGTAGAGAGAGAGTAGTAGAGACTGAGTAGTAGAGAGTAGTAGAGACTGAGTGGTAGAGAGTGAGCAGTAGAGTGAGTACTAGAGGGAGAAGTAGAGAGTGAGTTGTAGAGAGTAGTAGAGAGAGTAGTAGAGAGTGAGTAGTAGAGAGTAGTAGAGAGTAAGTAGTAGAGAGTAGTAGAGTGAGTAGTAGAAAGAGTAGTAGAGAGTGAGTAGTGGAGAGTGAGTAGTAGAGAGTAGTAGAGAGTAGCAGAGTTAGTAGTAGAGAGTGAGTAGTAGAGAGAGAGTAGTAGAGAGTAAGTAGTAGAGAGTAGTCGAGTGAGTAGTAGAAAGAGTAGTAGAGAGTGAGTAGTAGAGAGTAGTAGAGAGTGAGTAGTAGAGTGAGTAGTAGAGTAGTAGAGAGTGAGTAGTAGAGAGCAAGTAGTAGAGAGTGTGTAGTAGAGAATGAGTAGTAGAAAGTAGTAGAGAGTGAGTAGTAGAGAGAGTAGTAGAGAATGAGTAGTAGAGAGAGTACTAGAGAGTAATTGAGTAGTAGAGAGTGAGTAGTAAAGAGTAGTAGAGAGCGAGTAGTAGAGAGTGAATAGTAGAGAGTGAGTAGTAGAGAATAGTAGAGAGTGAGTAGTAGAGAGAGTAGTAGAGAGTGAGTAGTAGAGAGTAGTAGAGAGTGTGTTGTAGAGAGAGAGTAGTAGAGAGTGAGTAGTAGAGAGTGAGTGGTAGAGAGTACTAGAGTGAGTAGTAGAGAGTGAGTAGTAGAGAGAGTAGTAGAGTAGTAGAGAGTGAGTCATAGAGAGTGAGTAGTAGAGAGTGAGTAGTAGAGAGTAGTAGAGAGCGAGTAGTAGAGAGTAGTAGAGAGCGAGTAGTAGAGAGTGAGTAGTAGAGAGCGAGTAGTAGAGAGTGAATAGTAGAGAGTGAGTAGTAGAGAATAGTAGAGAGTGAGTAGTAGAGAGAGTAGTAGAGAGTGAGTAGTAGAGTGAGTAGTAGAGAGTGTGTTGTAGAGAGAGAGTAGTAGAGAGTGAGTAGTAGAGAGTGAGTGGTAGAGAGTAGTAGAGTGAGTAGTAGAGAGTGAGTAGTAGAGAGAGTAGTAGAGTAGTAGAGAGTGAGTCATAGAGAGTGAGTAGTAGAGAGAGAGTAGTAGAGAGTGAGTAGTAGAGAGTAGTAGTGAGTAGTAGAGAGTGAGTAGTAGAGAGAGTAGTAGAGAGTGAGTAGTAGAGAGAGAGTAGTAGAGAGCAAGTAGTAGAGAGTGAGTCGTAGAAAGTAGTAGAGAGTAGTGGAGTGAGTAGTAGAGAGTAGTAGAGAGCGAGTAGTGTTGAGTGAGTAGTAGAGAGTAGTAGTAGAGAGTCGTGGAGAGCGAGTAGCAGAGAGTGCGTAGTAGAGAGTAGTAGCGCGTGAGTACTAGAGAGTGAGTAGTAGAGAGAGAGTAGTAGAGAGTGAGTAGTAGAGAGTGAGAGAGTGTATAGTAGAGAGTAGTAGAGAGTGAGTAGGTGAGAGACAGTAGTAGAGAGTAGTAGTAGAGAGTGAGTAGTAGAGAGTAGTAGAGAAGTAGAGTGAGTAGTAGTAGAGAGTGAGTAGTAGAGAGTAGTAGAGATTGAGTAGTAGAGAGTGAGTAGTAGAGTAGTAGAGAGTAGTCAGTCAGTGTCAGTCAGTGATAGTCAGTCTGTCAGTCAGTGTCAGTGTCAGTCAGTGTCAGTCAATCAGTGTCAGTCAGTGTCAGTCAATCAGTGTCAGTCAGTGTCAGTCAATCAGTGTCAGTCAGTATCAATCAGTCAGTGTCAGTCAGTCAGTGTCAGTCAGTCAGTGTCAGTCAGTCAGTGTCAGCTAGAGCAGATCTGCTGACCTGGTTCTCTGGCTCTAAAGCAGCTCTGCTGACCTGGTTCTCTGGCTCTAAAGCAGCTCTGCTGACCTGGTTCTCTCCCTCTAAAGCAGCTCTGCTGACCTGGTTTCTCTGGCTCTACAGCAGGTCTGCTGACCTGGTTCTCTGGCTCTAGAACAGCCCTGCTGACCTAGTTCTTAGGCTAGAGCAGCTCTGCTGATCTGGTCCACTGACTCTACAACAGCTCTACTGTTCCACAGGAGTATTTCTTGTCACTGCCTCGTGACAGGACCCTGTCACACAGCAAGCATGTGACTTTTCTTGTGTTGACCTTTTTTTCTCCAGCAGGAAAGGTGAAAAATGTCCATACCACTGATTCAGGCCTCTGCTTGGGTGGATCTTCCTCCAAGATATCTTCATCTGAAGAATGATGAGGAGCTTGCGAACCAGATGCCATTTCTCCAATGCAATTTTTTTAAAACACCCAAAAAAATTCAAAACCAGCTCTGGAAGAAGAAGAGATGTCTCTCATCAACTGCTGCAAACAGAATAATTAAAATGGGTGGGGTCCTTCAATAGTTGCAGTGGGAAATGTTATGAACCAATCAAATCTTTTTTTTGAGCTCACAAGGGAACCGTGCACCGTGTGCTCACGAAGTGCGCACCCGACGCAACTTCGGGAAAATATATTTAAAAATAATATACGTTTATTAGAAGTAGAAATATATTATTTTTATGAATATCACATTAAAGACACGTACATATCATTTTAGAACATAAAAAATTTCACGGGAGTCGCGCACCCAGCGCGGACCAGCATGTATATGACATCACGTGGGGCCCAGCACCGCGCAAGCGTCGCTTAACGTAATATGCATGTGTCGCGAATGCGCCGGAGCAGGAGTCGTGGACCGGTCGCATACCGGTCGCGCACACCACGAAACATTGTACTTATATAACATACCTGAAAAAAAACACGCACTCATAGCTCACCATTCGCGGATCCTTCACAACGTTTCCAAAATGGCAGCTAAAATATGCGGACCCACTGCAGTAGGTACGCTTTGGGTCTGCAACTCCCCAAAAGTTTTTGAAAAAATAGTTAAAAAAGAAAATGATATTAATATATTAAAATACAAAATAAACAAAGTAATTAAAAATATTTAGGTTTAACATTTATTTTTATTTTTTTGCAATTTTCAGAAAAATATATGTTGTTTAATAAATAAAATATTTATAAATAAAGAGTTAAAAAAACAGTAGAAATTCAGTACACATTATAGGTATAACTACTATTGCACTTAAAAATTTGCATTTAAAAACATTTGAAATTCACTGAAAAAACCATAGGTTTCAGAGACGTTATAGTTAGGAATTAGCATCTAAAAAACCTTTGAAATTCACTGAAAAAACCATAGGTATCATGAGTGTTATAGTTAGCTGGACATTTCACTCGTACAAAACCATAGAAATTCCTCTGTTATAGTTAGTTGTGCTAACTATAACTTGCGCACCTGCAATGCACTGCTGATGATGTCACATATTACATCATTCATGACATGGTCAGTGACATCACTGATGACATCTCAAATGACATCACTGATGGCATCACTGATGACATCATCCACGTGACAATCTGATACACCTCATCACACACTAGTATAACCTTTCATCACTCACTGTAAAATACAGAGTATCATATTTTAAAGCATTGGCATAACCATACAAGTTACTACATACACACTCACTGATTCCTAAGTCTACACACACAACTGTCCATTTACCCACAGAATTACTTATACATCTAGTCACTGATCAATGGTAACACTATCAAATGTACTCATACACCTATATAGACATTGACACATCAGCAGTCATCCTAGTTGGTTATGCAGTGATGCTACTCACTCATGAAAATACTCAATCATACTTACATTTACTCACCTACACAGTTATACACACAGCACCTGATTTATACATAAACATAGTAAATCATATTTACTATGTTAAAAATCACTATTACAATTATACACTCATTCATACAGTTACTCTCACAATCACTGACTGTTACGTATACTTATTTATATACACCAACTCTCATATACAATGCCTTTTATTTTTCTACTTTATTGGAGATGTACCACTGACACATATATTCACTTACCAACACACAAATAAACACACTCAGATACCCAAACAACTGTTTCCATAAACACTTCTAAACCCATATGCCTAGACAATCAACCACTCACACATCTATGCATAGTTACAACTTCCCCACCCAATCACAGATACACTCAGTCTCCCTTACAAATACTCAGCAAACTAATCAATAACTAATATAGACACTCATGTAGTTAGTGAACAATTGATGTAGCAGGTTACACAACAACAGAGACAGTGATACACACATTCACATAGTTTGGTTACTAACCCATATATTTAGTGAGACACATGTAATTACTCACTTAAGCAAACAGTCGGCCAGCTACTAAATCCTCCATCCAAACAGTTATATATCCACTCAATCTTCAATACAGATTAGTATATATATATAATAGATATTTAAATTTCAAACAAAACCACACTGGATGATGTCATCGCTAAACATGCCAAAATTAAGTCTGCCTGAATGAAAAACAACCTACGAAGGTAATAATACAGAGCAAATAAGTGAAGGAACATTTGAACTATTACCTGACTCTCGCATCAAGGACTAAATGTCCCATCATGCACCATAATGCTTGGAAATGTGCATATACCAACCGAAGGGCGGTGTGAAAATGAAATAAAACCGGAAATGTAATGCGAGTCTCAGATGGTTCATTCACAGCCCCAGAGGAAGAGGTTTTCACCTTGAAACGCGTTGGGCAAACTGAAACTATGTAAAGTAAGGAGGGAGGCTGCATAACACACAAGCGCCGTCGAGTGATCTCCCAAGCTGCAAGGCCATTGTTTTACAATATATATATATATATATATATATATATATATATATATATATATATATATATATATATATATATATCCTTCACGGTGCAAGCAGCCGCCGCACCTCGCTATGGCCCCTCCTCTTTCAACAGTGGTCCGTACTGGGCAGCGAGCCCCAATTATTCAGGATGTCCACACCAAGGTCCTAGACTCCAAGGACGGTATGAATTACTGACACAATCGGCGTTTTAATCAAAATTCATTTATTCAGCGTTTCTCGGCAGTAGAAACATAAGTCACTCGACGCGTTTCGGGGCTCCTCCCCTTAGTCACGAGTCTAAGGGGAGGACTCGTGACTCGTGACTAAGGGGAGGAGCCCCGAAACGCGTCCAGTGACTTATGTTTCTACTGCCGAGAAACGCTGAATAAATGAATTTTGATTAAAACGCCGATTGTGTCTGTAATTCATACCGTCCTTGGAGTCTAGGACCTTGGTGTGGACATCCTGAATATATATATATATACACACACACACACACACACACACACACACACACACACACATATATATATATATTCAAGTGTAGATTCATCTTTTACATGTTGTTATTAATGCTCCAATTTTATAAATGCATAAAACCTTCCACAAGGGTTAGTCTCTGAGTTCTTGGTACAGTTCGCAATTCCCTAGGCAGCTGGCCAGATTACAACACAAGGTTGGCTCACCTGTGAGGGATGCAGACCAGTAACCTCCCTCTCTCCAGTAGACAGATTTGCCTTATTCAGGCCGTCCTGAGCTCTTCCTACCAGGATCTTGCCAGATTGTCCCCTCCTGGAAGAAGGCTAGCAAGCAAATATTCGGGCTGTGGAGCTCATGTAATGTCCACCGTACTCTGGTGTGGGTCATCACCATGGTCATTGAGAATACTGACACACTAACCAAGGATTCTACTTAGTATTTATCCTAGTTTTCCTAACAACAATTCAGAGTGCAGAGATCTATCCCTGGAGCTGGTTTGAGATAGTTACTGATACTTGTTTATTGCCCCAAGACTGGTCAGGCTAAAGGTTTTTGTGACTCAAAGTTCAGCTAAAAGTGAGGGTTGAGGGGGGTGTTCCCTCAAAGTTGAATCTGAAGCAAAGGGGGGGGAGGGAGAGAGAGAGCGAGAGAGAGATACTGTCTCACTTAACAACTCTGGGAAAAAATGAATGAAGAAGGAGGCAGGGACTGTCCCAGTACTTCAAAGAGGCATCTGTTATATAATGATCTCAGAATTGTTCCTATGATTGACATTCCTTTCTGGCAAGCTCCCCCCATTCCTCATCAATTGTACCATCCACAAAGATTGCTGCCCTCACACAGTAAAGCTCTACAGAACCTCTCGTTCATCTTAATCCACATAAACAGTGTTTACAGTGGACAAGCACCCCCTATACATGTCTTTTGCAAACTACCCAGACACTCTTACCTTAGTTATCCGTGGGCAGCCGGTCTTATATTAAAGGGTGGGCAGTACAGGATGCAGCTTATAACTCGAATTTGCAGTGGGGGAGGCGTTGTTATGGTGGCTAACAGCATTTGAAAAGTCCAAATACCCAGGGGTCAAACAGTAAAAAAAACCTGGAAGTTGTCTCAGGTTAAAACCTACTTTCCTACACGGTACAGGTGAAAACTATGGCACAGCCTAAAATGATTTGTTTTAGCTGATATACAACAAGTGAGACAATAGCATCACTAATTAACTCTGTGGCATATTCTCAAGAACGTGCGATAACCATTGCAAATTTAGCTTAACGCAACTTTGCATATCGCAGTTCATCGCGAGATCTGTGACGATGTTTTTTGCAGCTGCTATCGAGGCTAAACTGGTGATATGGGCTGTTAGCACCAGCTTGTGAATGAGGAGATACATTTATCGTGACTTTGGCTGCGATAAAGTGCAGATAACTTGCCGATAAGTCCTTGAGAATGTGCCCCTACGTTTTTACATATAAACGATGAAGGTGCTCAACAGTGATTGTATCCGAGTCTCACATCAGTCAGTGAAATCTTCCGCCTTTTACCCAAGTATCTCAAAGGAAGGTTACCTAATAACCGATTATCTTTCCTTGCTGCACTAATAGATAGGAAGGGCTGTCTGTTATTGTCGAATATCAGTTCCCTGTTCTAGCATTGTATTGACTAGGGCTTGCCGACGGCTTAGCTTCTTTCAGAGTGAAACTACAAATTGTGTCCTATGTGGAAAAAACTCCTTTGTCTTACCAAACCCCTGCATGCGGCTTAACGGATAGAGCGGCCAACTTTGGAGCTCTGGAACCATGTTTCAGTCTGGCGGAGGCTCAAGCTTCCTGTGATTCTGGGCAAATCACTTTCTCTTCCCGCGCCTATAAAAGAATGTGTCCCTCTGAGGAAAAGTATTTTTCAATCAACAATCATTTTTAACAGGACTCCATTGGTTTTTAACATTGCCATCTCGTGGCAAACACCTTCACAGGACCCACCTGGTCATTTTTCTTTTGTACAAGGAAAATTCTATCAGCACGACAAAAATCCATTTTTGTAGGCCTGCATTTCTGCCCAGGAACTGTCACCCGCCCAACCCCCTGTTCTCTGCAGTTCATCAGAAAGCCACATGGCCCTCACCCCAAGTTAATGACTCATCTTTCCTCTCCTGCTCCCAGCCTGATAACACATCCTTGACATCCTGATCAGGTTATCTGGACAATGGTCTGACTGCTGGCTCCTAATCAGGGTGGGTACACAATGACTTGAAAGACCCGGCTTTGATCAGGCAGTTGAACAATCACCTGAAAGAAAGAGCCCTGATCAAAGCAGAATGGACAATGCTCTGTGTACCAAGCCTTGACCAGGTCACCAACTACAAGCATAGACTGGACAATGCTCTGTGTACCAAGCCTTGACCAGGTCACTAACTACAAACACCACCTGGGTCCAGCTAATCAACAACAAACACTGCCCTGAGTGAATAATGGACTAACAGCCAAATTAATGTACTAAGAAATATATAAAAGGCATGTAAGCTACCGAGTGAAGTAGCAGCCTCCTCTGTCTTGTCTTTGACTAGCTTGGGACTCTGTTCCATAGCCCGGGCTATTAAAATAAATGTGGGTTCCTCCTGCTGACGAAGGCTCCTGTGTCTCCTTTTACTACGTATGAAGGGTATCGAAGATTTGGGCGGTTACCCCGCCGCCGAGACCCTGTAAGTGGGTTATTCCGGTTCTTCAAATGGCGGCCCGAATAGGGACTCCACGAGTACGGAGGTCAGGCCCAGTGGATCTGAGAAGGTGCACGGACAGTCTCCGACGGAGGTACCCTACCCAAGGGATTCTTGTATTCCGGTAGACCGAATGACTCGCTTGCTGTTCCTTCCCACCCGGTCTGGGCCACTTGACCGCCTTCTCGCTGGAGTCCCCTAGCAAATAATTTCTGGAGCAGGACACAGCCCTACGTCTGAAGAAGAGAGCTACCCCTGTAAGGTAAGGGTGGACTGATCATCCACCAAGTCTGTATGAATCTGTTATTGACTTTCGCAAAAGCCAAGTCGTTATTGACTTTTGCCAAAGCCAAGCAAGCGAGGTGAAGTTTTAAAAACCCGCTGGTGTCTGTTCTGCATAATTCTGCTATCATTGTCCTTTGCAAAAGACAAGCAAGCGAGGTGAGTTTTAGGAACCCGCTGGTGTCTGTTATCTGTTTTTAAGCATGCCAGTCAGTAGTAAGTTCAAAAGATTATGTTGTTGTATGTGTACTCAGGACTCCCAGCTGGAGGCAGCCTGCCAGCTCCCTCCAGAAGGAACCCGCTGGCCATACCATGTATATTAAATATGGCCCTTCTGCCATAATGTTTTCCTCATTTTGGGTGAAATACACCAAGAAAAGTAACGCAGAGTTAAAAGTCCACTTTATGGCTCCTTTGATTCCCAAGTCCTCGCCAACTTAGAGGAACGATTAATTAAAAGAAAAATACGTTCGTCCCTGTTTGAATCTGTCCGATTTTGGAGTAAAGAGATAGAACAGAGAGCTAGAAAACAGACAGCGCAAGAAAGAAGACAAGAACGTATGTCAATGGCCGATCAGGCCAGAGAAAATTTACAAAATCGAATAACAAAATCGGTAGAAATAGCCGATAGGGAGCATGGGGCCCAGGTACAGAAGTGTTATCCAGTCCGTGAAGATAAAGGAAAGGTCCATATCGAGGGGGAAGAAGAAAGTGATTCATTGCTTAATACCATGCTAGAAAGTCCGCCTGCATATGCCCCCATGTACCCTGCCCTGACACCTCACACCCCGCATGTCACCCTACCACCACCCGCTCCTGCCCCCACTGCCCCGCCTACTGTTTCCCCTGCCGCACCAGCCCTCCCGATCTTTCCCATGACACCGACCACACAAGTTAACTCTGTCCTCGGCGAGGGAATTGATTCCCAAGTTCTCGCCAACTTAGAGGAACGATTAATTAAAAGAAAAATACGTTTGTCCCTGTTTGAATCTGTCCGATTTTGGAGTAAAGAGATAGAACAGAGAGCTAGAAAACAGACAGCGCAAGAAAGAAAACAAGAACGTATGTCAATGGCCGATCAGGCCAGAGAAAATTTACAAAATCGAATAACAAAATCGGTAGAAATAGCCGATAGGGAGCATGGGGCCCAGGTACAGAAGTGTTATCCAGTCCGTGAAGATAAAGGAAAGATCCATATCGAGAGGGAAGAAGAAAGTGATTCATTGCTTAATACCATGCTAGAAAGTCCGCCTGCATATGCCCCCATGTACCCTGCCCTGACACCTCACACCCCGCATGTCACCCTACCACCACCCTCTCCTGCCCCCACTGCCCCGCCTACTGTTTCCCCTGCCGCACCAGCCCTCCCGATCTTTCCCATGACACCGACCACACAAGTTAACTCTGTCCTCGGCGAGGGAATGACAACAAGTCCCCATCCGTCCAAGCCTAGTGGTTCTACCCCTACCCGTCCTCTTCTTGCTTCCCTGTGGTCTACAGTTAAACAAGACTTATGTAAATTATTGAATTCCCCTCGATTGGCCTCCTTGCGCTCAGCGGTCAGCTTTTCGTCCCTTCAAGAGAAAGACCTACAAAGGCAACAGTGTGCTTGTTGGATAAATAACAAATATATTTATTCCTTTAAAGAAATATGGTCCACCTTTTCTCAAAGGACAATTATGGAACAGACCACCTGGGCTGAATACATGTGTGCTTTGGTCATGCAAAAATTTGAGAATGTGTCTGTGCAGATACCCACCGGATTGATGGACCTTAGGTCACAAATAAAAAGAGGTGATGTTCAGGGAGAAGGGATGTTTGTGGCTATATCCGTTTTAGTGGAACAACACATTTGTAGGAACAATCCAGATTCTTTTTTAGCACACATTTGAATTTCTTTACATTGGTTTGCAGTTCTGTTGCCCAGCTCACAAACCTATACCAAATTGGGAAGGATTACAGCTGCACATGTCCACGTAGTATCCGGCGTAATGGCAGCATAACATACAAATGTACAAATGAATAGTAGTTTCCTGCGAAATAAGGTTAATGTTTCAAGGTTAAAAGATTGATTTAAAAAGATTATTTCTCGCATTGCCTATTGGCTCGGGACCTATTGGGGTTGCCACATTTGGAAAATATATAGATTTGACAATAGGGACTGCTATTCAAATAGCAAAACAAATTAAACAGAAATGTTTCAGCAACCATGTTTACTGGCATGTTACACGATTCTTCCAATGAAGCCGGTAAATTAGTGGTTTTACTGGTTTATGTGATTTTAAACTTACACATATTTTGCACATCAATTAGAAGCGTTAATTGCTGATGTACCATCGTGATTAAAAGAATACCTTTAAAATTTAAGAATTTCTCCAGTCAGAACAACGTAGGTACTTCCTGATCTAAATTAAGCCCGATGACACTAGACCCCGAGGCTAACAAAGGCGCAATCAGTGAACAATTGATGTCAATAAAGCTTCCCAATTCTGATAGGGTTACCAGCTACCAATGAGGCGCATGCAGGCCAGTAAGTTATCTAACAGACTCGCCGACAAGATAAACTAAATTAAGTTAAGGAGACCGTAACCAAACACCTGTCTAGGGCGGGATCCCACTGTCTGCAGAAGTGCACAGAAACTCGGAAAAGGTAAGGAAGCGAGAGGGCGGGCAAGAGGGCTCCCCACAACAACAAGCATAAAACCTCAAGCTGGGAGCGCTACTGATATAGTCATTGTATTCGATGGGCCGGAAGTTGATTAAGCAGGTCACCCCCACCAGACTAGCACATGTGCGATCTGGTGCATTAACAAGATGTAGTTCTTGTCATGTTTTAGCCAGATTTTGAGACACAACTTCATAGAATATTTGGCAAACGAATAAGATTTTGAAACCCAGTGGCTATGGTGTTGCCTGAGGCGCCTCAGTGGAACACTTGTGTCGAGTGGAGGTGCTGGTTATTGACTTAAGTGCCTCGTTTGTACTTTCAATTACGTTGATCTGGGTTATTTGAACTTTCCTTTGAAAAGTGAGCACAGGTTTACATATATATGTGTTAGAAAAGCTCGGGAATGTTGAGACATTCTCTTGTCTCTGAGTCAGCAAGTGCCCCATGTTAAAATTACCAAATAAAGTTGCAGCTGGAGAAAGGAACAGTAAATACAGCTCTCCGTGAAAAAGGAGTTGGCAGCACTTTGTGTAACGAAGTTGAGTACCCTTTGAGTGTTTGGCCTTAAAGGCGCAGTAAATGCTCCAAGACGAATAAATAATGACTTCTATAGTGCTAATTCTTAATCTGAACTTTATAATGGATATCTGGGGGTACTGCAGCTGCCCCACACTTCTACTTCTAGCACCACTGACTCGCCTGTTTCTATTTACAATGATTAGCAGTTGTATGCAGGGTAAACCATACTCTAAGGTGGTGGAGCACTTTACAAATGGAACTATAAAATACAGAGGAGATAGAATTGCAGTGTCATGCAATGAAATATGGGAATAGAAACAATACATGTTGAAGCAAGAGGAAGCTGAGTAACATGGATTGTGTGCGGTAAAAAGACTTAGAACAGCAACAATAGAATTCTAAATACTCAGCAGTTGCCATTAGTATTAACAATGACAGTCAATAGGCAACATGCTGATCTCTACAAGATCAACCTCTGCCTATTATGTTCCCATGAGGAGCAGGGTCAAGACTGATTTGCGTGTGGCTGGGTCCAAACTGGGGTGGCATAGTGAGCAAAAGCAGGATGGATTAAACCCAGATCTCTTGACTGAGGGTGATTGAAAAGTTTCAGCACTCCGTCCATCACCTTGTTGTGTTTGATATTAACCTCCTGTCAATTGTAAAGCCTTTTCCCCATCTTCAGTCTCCATCTTTAAAAGTAAATATTCTATCGCCATGTTTTTATTGTGTGAGATCATCGGTGGTTAATTTGTAATAAATAAATAGCTGGGCCACAAATTTCTTGAGAGGATGAATGCTGGGGATGCAGGCCTTATCTTCCATCAACCACTGCTATGTCACGCCGGTTCACTTTACTATTAGTCTGGGAGGGCAGAAGCATGTACACCGTCTGGGAGAGCAAACAACAATCCTTCTTAATAGAACAAGGAGCGACAGTACATTGCATGGTCAAGGATAACCATATTAGCAGTCCACGTTTTGTTTCCATGACCTTAGTGAACATAAAAGTGTGACTGATCTGTTGTTTCCTGTTGCTGGAAATTGAAGCCGCTGAAGACGGGGACTATGGGCAACCATGTGCACAAATTAAGGAGCAGATTTACTAACTTTAATGCAAAGCAGCAAGGCAAGTTGCTGCACTGTGCTGTAGGAAGGGGAGAGAGCTACACTACACTTTGTGGGGCCTAGTTTGCAGGGTCAACCCCAGGTTTTTGCCTTATATTGCTGAACCTGCTTTTGTTGGCATTAGGGCTCTGTGCACTTTTTCCCTGCTAACCATTGGTAAGGTCTGTGTGACCTCTCGCTAAGACATTGTACAATTGTCATTTACCTGATTGGAATGCCTAATTTACTTTTTAAGTCCCTAGTAAATGGTACTATATGTACCCAGGCCTGTAAATTAAATGCTTCTAGTGGCCTACAGCACTCCTTGTGCATCCACTAAAGTTCACTTTTAAACCATATCTCAGACCTCCACTGCTTCCCGTAGTGCAGTTTTTAACTGCCCTTTCGACCTAGCAAAATAAACTTTTTGCCATGCCTAAACCTTTATTATTAATAAGTCAAGCCCTAAAAGGTCAACTAGATTCCTTGTTACTCCCTGACAATTCCACACTCCTACAATATGTAGATGACCTCCTCATTGCTGCACATTCTGCCTCAGCATGTAAAGAAGCTACTCTCTGTCTGTTACGCCACCTTGCCCTCCATAATCACAACGTTTCTTTGAAAAATTTGCAGTTTTGTCAAGAGAAGGTGACCTATTTAGGCCATCTTCTCTCGAAGGAGGGAAGGCAGCTCACCTCTGATCGTGTAGCCATTATCAATGCTATGACGGCCCCACGAACACAGAAGCAGGTACGAGCTTTCATAGGCCTATCCTCATACTGTAGACAGTGGATTTCCAATTTTTCGGCCATGGTCAAACCTCTTCTTGCCCTCACCACTAAGGACATATCAGACAGTTCCTTTCCATGGACTACAGAGCATGCGCAGGCCTTCCAAGATTTGAAGAGGGCCCTGTGTACTGCTCCAGTCCTCGGTACTCCTGACTATAGCAAACAAATTTTTTCTTTTTGTACATGAGACAGACGGCTGTGCATGCGCTGTCTTGACCCAGATGTTTGGAGGTCACCAACGACCATGTGCCTATTTTTCAGCCACCTTAGACCCTGTTGCACGGGCTCTCCCAGGATGCCTAAGGGTGACAGCTGCAGCCGCCCTCATGATCCGTCAGAGTGCGAGAATTGTCATGAACTCCCCTCTGACTCTGATGGTCCCTCATTCTGTAGATACCCTCCTTAACAACATCAAAACACAGTACCACACTAGCGCACGACTTACAGGGTATGATCTGACACTCTTTGCCAGCCATATTAACATCAAAAGATGCACTGCATTAAACCCCGCCACATTACTTCCACAGGACACTCAGGATGCCCGCTTAGACCCCCATGATTGCATATTAAGGACAGAGGATGAGACAAAGGGACGGGTTGACTTACAGGATATCCCGATAGGAGAACCAGAAGGTACACTGTATGTAGACAGATCATGTCTCAGAGGGCCAGATTGTAACACCTCAGCTGCCTACGCTCTCACGACATTAGGGCGAGTAGTAGAAATAGCTCAGATTTCACAGTGCTCTCCTCAAGCAGCAGAATTAGTGGCCCTCACTAGAGCTTGTGAGTTAAGCAAAGGGATGACGGTAAATATTTATACTGACAGTCAGTATGCCTTCGGGGTTGCCCACAACTTCGGGAGGTTGTGGAAAGAAAGGAATTTCCTTACTTCCCATGGGACAAAAATTCAACATGGCCCCCTAATTCACCGACTGTTAGACTCCCTGACACTCCCCAGAAAGGTGGCCTTCATAAAATGTAAGGCCCATAAGAAAATGACAGATGATGTTGGGAAAGGCAATGCCCTAGCTGACCAGACGGCCAGACAAATAGTTCTGAGAAAAAGGGAAGGAATGTATGTAGGAGGTCCCGCTAGGTGGGTGGCAGACAAGGGCATGGTTGAAAACACAGTACAGAGTGTGATTGATATTCAGTCCCATACTACTAATATGTCTGTACAGCATTGGGTATAAAAACTGATTGTCTGTACAGTCTAACTAAGACCTTTTGTACTCTTTACAGAAACAGTCCTGACGTTTGTCCCATTCAGCGATGCCAGACTGCATTCTACATCTACGGAAGCAGAGAGTGACAGCATACTTAAAGGATGGGTGGAACCCTCCCTTAACTCTGCTCAACACCAAGAACAATTGTTTTGCGCCCCCGAGGAAAGGCTTACCCTTGACTTCGCCAAGTACCGATAGGCTGTAAGGCTGTGATCCTCCCAGGCTGAGAGTAGTGCCATTTGTAAGACTGAGGTAAACCATAATGGCCCTCTGCCACTGCATCTGGTGAAACAACCACCAATCACAGACAGCCACTAGGGATCCCTGGCTTAGCACAATGGCCGCCTTCCCAAACACCTGTATCCAGAAACGAGATGCCAGTCTCCGACATAGCAGATGCATCCTGGTCACCGTGGTGATGCTGTTTGTCTCCCTCCTCCTATCAATCCTTGGTTGGCTCTTACTGATCTACCATCCTGCTACATCACCGACTCCTATCCCGACTCCCGCAGAACATCAGTACTATTCCTTACCAGCCCACGAATTACCCCGCCGTGCAGAATTTTCGAATAACGCCTTCATCCAAATGTTGCATCACTACCAACTGATCATGAACACTTCCAACTGCTGGGTGTGCAGACTGATGCCACATTCCATGCTACATCCTGTCCCATTCTTTCCTTATCCATTTTCCCTCTCTGGGTCTTGTCTTGTATGGTGGATGTTGATGCAGGAGGCCTTCACTGTCAACGGTACTGCCCATTCTGTCCTTGGGACATTCCACGATGACTTCCGGCAGAACAGATCTGGCAATACCAGTGCTCCTTTATGCCCGACCAGCTCTTCCACATTGCTACTACCACCAGATAAACTCGGTGAGATGGTAGTATTCAACTCAACCACTCCCTCACGGGCTGGATCTGGGGTATTCTTTCCCAATGGGGTTGGAGGGTCCTCATCTTCCTTGCCTCGGGAGTAGCTGTCCTGGTCTCCTGCTGTTTGTGCTTTCAGTGCCTGCCAGTGCTCTGTACAATGTGTGTCCAGACCATCAAGCCTCCGCCATCAAACATTCACAAATCCAACCAGCCGCAGGCCGTGGAGGGAGTTACGGTGGGGCAGGGAGGTGGGGAGGGGGAGGGGCAGGGTGAAGGGACCTAAAAAACGGCATATGGATAATTGCAGGTAAGTACACAATTTAATTAATAAAACGAAATTCGTAGCGTGCACATCATCACATTTTGCGATGCAGTGCGCGCTATGAAATTTGTTTTAATAATTAAATTGTGTACTTACCTGCAATTATCCATATGCCGGTTTTTAGGTCCCTCCACCCTGCCCCTCCCCCTCCCCGCCTCCCTGCCCCACCGTAACTCCTTCCACGGCCCGCGGCTGACTCCAATATGATGGTGATGATCCATCAAGAAACAGATGGCCTTATGAACATTGACATTTCCTAATGTATTTGCCACTCTATGGCAAAAGGAGGGGCTGAGGAAAAGTATTTTTCAATCAACAATCATTCTTACCAGGACTCCATTGTTTTTTAACAGAGATGGCAAACACCTTCAGAGGACCCACCTGGTCGTTTTTCTTTTGTACAAGGAAAATTCTATCAGCACGACAAAAATCCATTTTTGTAGGCCTGCATTTCTGCCCAGGAACTGTCACCCGCCCAACCCCCTGTTCTCTGCAGTTTATCAGAAAGCCACATGGCCCTCACCCCAAGTTAATGACTCATCTTTCCTCTCCTGCTCCCAGCCTGATAACACATCCTTGACATCCTGATCAGGTTATCTGGACAATGGTCTGACTGCTGGCTCCTAATCAGGGTGGGTACACAATGACTTGCAAGACCCGGCTTTGATCAGGCAGTTGAACAATCACCTGAAAGAAAGAGCCCTGATCAAAGCAGAGTGGACAATGCTCGGTGTACCAAGCCTTGACCAGGTCACCAACTACAAGCATAGAGTGGACAATGCTCTGTGTACCAAGCCTTGATCAGGTCACTAACTACAATCACCACCTGGGTCCAGCTAATCAACAACAAACACTGCCCTGAGTGAATAATGGACTAACAGCCAAATGAATGTACTAAGAAACATATAAAAGGCATGTAAGCTACCGAGTGAAGTAGCAGCCTCCTCTGTCTTGTCTTTGACTAGCTTGGGACTCTGTTCCATAGCCCAGGCTATTGAAATAAATCTGGGTTCCTCCTGCAGACAAAGGCTCCTGTGTCTCCTTTTACTACGTATGAAGGGTATGGAAGATTTGGGCGGTTCCTCCGCCGCCGAGACCCTGTAAGTGGGTTATTCCGGTTCTTCACCTCTGTAATTCACAGTGGTTAATTTGTAAAAAAAAAAAAAAAAAAAGTGCTGGGGCTCTTGTCAGGAGACAGCTTGTCAGTTTCTCCTGTTAGCACCGCCTAAAATAAAACAAACTGCTAAACATCTAAGTGGGGAAATGATGTGGTGTAATGGCCAGAGCTGCAGACTTCGGAGTGGGGGAACCAGGTTTGAGACTCAGCTTCGGTTCAACATCCTGTGATTCTGTGCAAATCCCTACATTTCCCCATAAATTAAAGTGTCCTTAACTGGTGCTCAAGAAAAGCACTATTGTTGATGATTAAGTACCAGTGCACCGGAAAGTACAGGTTCAAATGAAGCACTGGTAACGCAACTGGTGCACATGTAAAGTGCTCTAATACCTTCGGCTCGAGTTCGCGCTATATAAAATCGCACACACAAAAAAACCTGTAGAGAGTCTCTCGCTGGCAGTATGCGCGCTTTGCACTTCTATCATATACCTATGTTTCTCAAGTTTAAATATATGCAACCCCATTGACTCATATCCATTAAGACAAGCTGCTAAACACATGTCACAGCCACCATGCCAATCAATGCGTCTATATTCGCCTGTACACTTACCAGTCTGGTGCCACAGCAGCTGAAGAACAGACACTGGCCAGCAAAGGCTTGCTCCTGCTCACGCATACAGAGTAAAGCAACAGGCGACATCAATGACTACCATTTATTAATGGCGAACCCTCTATGTGTTGCTGCTTTTACTTAAAAAGGAAGACCAACAGTTTCAGAAGTACGTGTTATTGTATCTTGGAATAAAACAATATGATTGTGGTACTGACACAACAGTTACTGTGGTGGTGAAAACATTGAATGTTCATGTTTTGTTTTGTCTTTTTGGGTTATTTTATGGCACTGGCAGTGGTATTTTTTACATCAAAATATTTGTGTTCCCTGACCTCCCGTAATACCTCAGATGTGCCTTATTTTTCAGTGCTGAGATCTTACATAAGACAGCCTTCTTTTCCTTGCAGAATGAAACTTTGACTGTCTCCCCTGAGAGGTTCTGTAGTTTCTGTGCTGACGGATGCCAGTAAGCTACTGCTTATGCCCATGTCTTTGGTCAAGAAGATGGTAATGGGTCATGTGGTGGTGGCACCGTTCGTTACTCGTGTGAATGCATAATCTGCTACATAATTTTATTTTCCGTATTGCATAATTCAATAAATCCAGCTGTATAATTTGGTCATCCACAGCTGCATAATTCTGTGCCTTTCTCCAATACTTTAATTATTCTTGATTTTCAGTGGCTGTTTCAGCAGCTATTTCTTCTATAAGATGCAACTGCCCTCACAGTTGTGCTATGAGCAGCGATTCATGTGAATGCACACTCTTCCTCTATGTACATTAACTCCCCCTGGTGAATGTATTTCTTACGAGCTCTACTAACCCATGCCAATATTTTTCATACTAAACTCCCAATGCCTTGGTGCTAAGGGAATCATTTTATAATGCAGAATTTATAAAGTTGCCATTTATTGCATCTTAATTTTAACGTCAACACCCCTGCGAGTCCTCGATTTCAATAAAAAACTGTATTTCGGTAATAGACCATAAAACTCACAAGTCTAAAAATACAAGGCGTAAGCTCAATTAAAAGTGCAGTTAATAATGAAACACAACGTTTAGAATATAATGTGGGCTCACTTGAGTGACAACATAAGAAAGGACATAATATCGTAAAAGCATAGGTTAAAATAATGATTAAAATAATCATGTTAAATGAGAAAAGATTCTCAATGTTAAAAAATGACACATTGGATTTACATAATTACTAAAATGTAGCCACTGTGCATAATGCAAGGAACAATACCCAAATCAACCACATTGAGCAACAGAGGGTTAAACTCAGCCAGTAAGGGGAGAGAGCGAGATAGCTTTGCCCCAAATCGGCCAAATGCTCGCTAAAAACTTAGCAATCCAGAACACAATGGTGGATGAGGCAACCCTATACTAGCGCACTCCTATTATCCTATAAAGTGTAAGAAAAAGGGGACGATCCAGCGCTTAAGCTGCTTTGAGTAGAAGGGACAAAAAACAGCAGATGGTCATGAGTTTCCAGGCACCCATTGCATTCTGGCCAGAGATGGCTTCCCCCAAACCACTTCTCCATTTGGAAGTGAATGTAGCTAAAGGAAAGGCGACCAACGTGAACCTTATGTAAAGGGCCTGAGCAAAGGTATTTTTCAACTCTTTGACTGGCAGGAATAGAGTTGCTGCCAACAACCTGGCAATTACGAGGCATGTGAGAATGCAAGCGCCTCATTCTTTCCACCACAGGACCGTGCAGCAGGCATGTCAGCATCTATGATTAACATGCCAAGAGCTGACTAAAGGCCTTTCATATGTCTTAACAAGAATGGCCTTGCTGGGGAAAGCTTATGTGTGAATTCAGAGATTCCTAACTCAATCAGCACTGATTCACACCGTAAGAATTCCTTTTCATAAAACTACTATGCCTCTCCGAAACCTTTCATATAATAAATAATGTGTGCACACCGATGCAGAATAGTGTCTTTGGGGGCATATTATCAAGGACGGCGTTAAAATTATCACTGTTTTAGCGGCAGAAAACTGCCGCTAAAGCGGCGATAAAGGGCTTTGATAATATGCCCTTGAGAATTCCAATAGAAGCCCATGTCCACACCAGAACATGGACTTCTATTGGAATTCTCATGGGCATATTATCAAGCCCATTATCACCACTTTAGCAGCAGTTTTCTGCCGCTAAACAAGTGATAATTTTTAACACCGTTCTTGATAATATGTCCCTGTGTGTTTTTATGTGCCTGCGGTGGAGTGTCTGTTACTTAGGAATACCATACAGAGACACAGAGGCATATTATTAAGAATGACGTTAAAAATGATCACCGGTTTAGTGGCAGAAAACTGCTACTAAAGCGGCGATAATGAGCTTGATATTATGCCCTTGAGAATTCCAAGAGAAGTCCATGTTCTGGTGTGAACATGGGCTTCTATTGGATTTCTCCAGGGCATATTATCAAGC
This sequence comes from Lissotriton helveticus, assembly GCF_964261635.1. Lineage (NCBI taxonomy): Eukaryota > Metazoa > Chordata > Amphibia > Caudata > Salamandridae > Lissotriton > Lissotriton helveticus. The sequence goes on from NC_136059.1 coordinate 1,764,984,598, forward strand.
CCATTATCGCTGATTTAGCGGCAGTTTTCTGCCGCTAAACCGGCGATAATTTTAAGGCCGTCCTTGATAATATGCCCCCAAATTACTTAAGAGTTATTTAGAGAGGATGAGGGTATAGAGTAGGTAAATGTGCATGACTTAAGTTAGCACAGGAAACCTTTCACACCACTAAGGTCAACACCACTGGGAGTGAAGAAATATGTTAATGCAGTGCACTGGCCCAGTTAACAAGCCACAACTGTGCATTCAGACCAGAAATATTTAGTGATAAAAAATTGCTTAATTTTATATTTTGTCATTTTATGTATTTTAAACCTGGCCCAAGAGCAATATTGCACTTTACATGAGCACTGGAATATGTTACACTTTTTTACGCACAGGGATATTGAGGGCCTGATTACAAGTTAGGCGGTGTGGCACCAAGCCACCTTGCCAGTGCTCCACTGCCACACCACCAAACGCGTACTGAGACCACCCGCCGGATTCTGACTGGAATTCAGGTCAGGCAGTCCTGCTATGGTGGTCCCACCGCCGTGCCATGCTAAGGCTCATATATGAGCCTTAGAAAAATATCGCCTTGGGACTGCCAAAGTGCGTTCCTGCAGAAACTGGGATTGCATGCAGACAGGGGAGCACAACATGTGTTCCCTGCAAGAAACCCCATCGCCTTGTGGCAACAGGGGCCCCTGTAGGACCCCTTAGTTTCCTCACTGCCTCACTTTCATGGCAGGCTCACCTCCATGAAAACTGTGGTAGTGAGGAAACCCGTAATATGCTGGTGGTGCCGCAGAGGCACCGCCAGCCTATTGCAGGCCTCAGACAACTGCAAGACGGTTGTATGATGTTACCATGTGTGGTTTTATCACACATGTCTTCATAATGCATATTTAACCATGCATACCATTACCACGCTTGAACATCCATTAACATTAAAAGTACACTTACTACGCAAACAACAAGCACGCACACTTTCACCACGCATACCATTTCTCTTTCTAGGCTGTAAAGAATGTAATGTAACCTTATCTGTACTCAACATTCCCTGCTCCGATCATCCTTCCTGCTTCAAAGTGTTGTATTTTCTGTAAAAAGAGACGTTCAAGGCCTTATGTCATGGAATTTTTATTCACAGTGAAAAGGGACTATTGAAGTGACAGAAGAAGAGTCAAGAAGTATCTGCACCTGGAGTTTATTTAAGCCGCAAGGGGGAATGATTTTTTTGTCCTCTTATATCTGCGGAACAAACACATGCCCTGAGCCCTAAAACACAGGAACCCTAGCCCACACCAACCCTAAGTCTTAAAAACTTGCCAGACAAATTGAAACAATGCCATCTACTAGTCAATTGCGAGGTAAAGCCTTGGGTGGTAGTAGTCCATCCAAAGTAAAATTACTTGTTAAATGTAATCCGAAGTAAAAACTTTGGAGTAAAGGCTGTTTCTACTGCAAGACATCCAGGGATTGGGGATCCCTGGCGGTAGCAACGGTTTAATGGCGGTCGGGTCCAACCGCCCAACTCGGAATACAGTGGTCGGACCACCAGTGTGTCAGTAGCCTCACTGCCAAGGTGAGTTTGGCTGCTCATCGTACCGCCAAACTCATAATTGGGCCCTAAGTGATTTGCCCATATTCACAAGACATTGAGTGATAATTCGAGTCTACTTACCTATTTCCAAAGGTTGGCAACTCAAGCTGTAAGGCCACAAAAAACATTTTTCCACAAGGGGTGTACTTTTAGCAGAAATCAGTGGCTACTTATTTAACATTTAGCCCTGGTTCACAGACAGCTGAAGAAAAAGTACCACTGGGGATGTGAATCCCAAAAAGGTGGCAAACTCCCATCTCTAGTTGCTTCAGGGTCCCGTAAGAGAACACTTCCAGGGTCACGTTCCCTAATCTGCCAACAACATTCTGGTCAAAAATGGCTTTTGCCATGCAATGAAGGCTGATGCATGACTTTTTCTAGCAGTGCCAGAAACCAAGCTGGAGTCGATCAGAAGGCTGCAGGCCTCAATGCATTTGTTGATGTTGCATTTGCGCAGGCGCAATTACTTTAGCGCTCGCGTGTTTGTATTTTCATGTATATAGTGCGCCATTGTGAGTGAACATGAGCGCTACATTGAGGTGCGCAGGTGTTGTCTTTCAAAGTTGACATTACTGTTAGAACGAGCTTGCGAGCTTGCTCATGGGGTGAAGTGTGGGTGACTTTCAAAGTATGGTGTGTTGCATATATTGGGTGAGGGTTGCCTTTTATGGAATTCTATTACAGGACCGGAGGCTTCTGATTATGCTTCTCTTTCTGATTGTACCTGAAATGCTTCCGATGGATGTGAAAAGGGGGGGCCCTCGGCCCCCCCGCACGCATGGCGGCGCGGCGACCGCCTCACCCCCTCTCCCCTCGGGTCCTTCGACGGTGGGGGCGTGCCCTGGGGGCGCGGCCCACCGCCGATTGGCCGGCGCCCCTCCTGACCCGGAATCAATGGACTGGTTCCGGGTCGGGGGGGGCGGGCGTTAGGAGGGGCCACCCGGCCCCTCGGGAATAAGAGGTAGGGAGCGCCCAGGAGACCCCCTTGTCCCTGGACGCTCCCTCGCTGAACGTTGTGCCCCGCGTTCGGGGCTTCTTTGTTTTATTGATTTTTGTCTTTTCTTTTGCAGGTTCCGGAGTCCCTTCTACTACAGATATCTGCCGCGTGGAGTCAGCGTCTTGTGAGGGGGAGCTTTCCGGGGAGCAGTGACTCGCCGTGAGCCGGTGGCCGGATCGGGTCATTTCCTTTGTTACAGGTTCCGGTGTCCCCCTTTTATTTCAGATATCCGCCGCGTGGAGTCGGCCGTCTGGCGAGGGGGAGCTTTCCAGGGAGCAGTGACTCGCCGGGAGCCTGCGGCCGCATCGAGTCGGGAGCGTGGTTCGGGCCGGTTCGAGGTCCCGTAAGGTATTGTGAAGGGGGTGGCCCTGGGACGGCGCACCGGTCAGCCGGTGGTATTTTGGGCCCTGCAGGCAGCCGGTAAGGGGGAGGAGCCGCACTGAAGGAAGCGGCGGGCATAGCGAGGCAGCAGTGAGCGGCTGTTGTGGGGAACGATACCGCGGTACAGAGCGAGGTCACGGAACGATACCGGCTGTCGATTTAACCGCATCTTTAACGCGGTACAGAGCGAGGTTTCATATCGCGGTACAAAGAGAAGTTTTTCCCGCCATTTTTAGGGCAGAGCGGAGAGGTTGTTCCAGCGGAACAAAGGCAGCACTTTCTGAAGCTAAGCAGGGTCGACCAGGGCAGGACCTGGAGGGGAGACCCGAGTTTAGTGGGGCATATTACCAAGGTGATAAAGTGCAATATAGTACAAGTGGAAAAGTTAACTGTCTTATGAAATTGAACAAATGATACTGGACAACTGTTTTCTTTTCATGACTGTTTTGAAGAGATAAAGCGTAGTGCCCTTTTTAACTGTTATTCGGGACCGTTTTTTGCAATAAGAGGCACCTGGATTAGGGGAACTGTTATAGGATTGTGTTACTGAAGGAAAAGATATTTGAGACTTCATTACTGTTCTGTTTTTAATAAGGAGTGATAGTGAACTGTTCTGTAAGGCGGCCTTTGTCTTTTGCTATTAACAAGGGGGGTTCAAACCTCCATTATATCTGAACTAAGTTTTCTTGAATGTGCCCCTGCTTTGTCACACGGTGTTAATGCATTTCTCTATTCCAGGCCTCTAACGACTTTATTGGTGCAATTCATTGTTCTGAGAGGACGTAAGGAGATTAAACGCGCAGCCTAGTAGGGGACGTGATCACAGACCAATATCGCCGGCGAGTACACGGGACTGGTCGGTAAGAGGGGTACGGGGGGCTAGCATTCATCGCTCCTGGTGGCCGCCGGGTGGGTCTACATTAGGTTTACTCACCCCTTACATAAGCGGACAAGCCGCTAGTGTTGCGGTCGCCGTTGCATGGTGCTGAAAGCCCCCTGGTGACCCTCCATCTGAAAGGTACACACAGTTGAATTGTTGGGAACTACGTAGGCAGCGGGTAAGCATCATGCCAGGTCCAAGGGGTGGAAAGAGGGGGTCCAACATGGAGGCTATGATGCGGGCTATGATGCGGGAGATGAGCGACATTAGGCAACAGCTAGGACAAATTAAGGAGCGGGAAGCTCGGTTGGAGGACAGAGAGGGCGAGGCACCGGGCCCGTCCGGGAGACCGATCCGCAAGAGGGTGGCACCAGTGCCAAGAGGGGAATTTGTCACCCCGCAAGGGAAACCTAGGTCCAAAAGACCCAAGGAGGCGGTCCCCACCCCAGGCCCAGTGGATCCATTACCCGCCGCACCGCCCGCGGTAGTCCCACCCCCGCATGTGCCTACACCCATTGCCCCCGTGGTGCCGGTGCCGGCAGGTCAACCAGTAGACGCTGGGTCTGCTCCCGCACCGGTTCCCACAATCCCGGGTACAGGCTGGCCTCACCCGGCGCCCGCCCTGCCACCTGTGCCAGGACCATCGGGCATAACCCCAGTGGTACCTGTTGTCCCGGGGGGTAATGTAAATTCAATGCCACCCGAATTCGTATCTCAGTTAACGCCCATGATGCCATGGCTCCAAAAAGGGGGAGCCTTCCCGAATTCTGCAGACCATGCGGCAGAGGCGGCAAGGTTTGTAGAAAAAATCAGATCGGCACCGATCGCCGACAATGTTGCATTGCCAATTTCTTCTCCCCTTGCAGGTACAAGTGTTCCCCAGCTGGACGGAGTTAATGGGCAGCCGCCCCCGGTGCCCGCACTTGGTAAGGAAGTGGCATTGCCGCTCTTAGGGGACGGTGTGATACCTTCCAGGAGCGAAAATCTAGCTCAGCATGTGTCAGTAGCTGTGAAAGAAATGATTTGGGCTGATAAATACGTGTACATTTATTCTTTATTGTTGGATAATAGGGAAATGGAGCAGGCAAAAGCACTGAAAGAGTGGATGCTCCCAAGTGAATGGAGGGCGCAGTGTACTAGATTCAGGGTTGAAGAAAATCTCAATAATTGGATGCAAGCATGGGCTGTTTTCACTGCAATTAAGGCTGAGCGTCCTCCAGATCTGCAGGCTGCATTGGCTTGCTACTCGAGCAGGATTGTGGGGTGGAGTCAACAGTACTCTGGGGATGCATGGAAGGGTTACGATGTCAATTTTAGGAAGGCGTTGGAATTCAATAGATCGTTGCCATGGGACTCTGTAGATTCCTTGGCTTGGCACAAACAGTTCTCTGACACTGCACCCCCCCCCCAGTTCGGTGCGGTCAAGGTGTTCACTAGACCGCAGCAGCCCTTTCGGCCCCCCCAAACGAGTGAAGTACCTGGGAAATTTAGGGCAGGTGGGCCAGAGAAGAAAGGGGTGTGCTGGGATTTTAATAGGCGTACCTGCACAAGGGCCGCGTGTAAGTTTAGGCATGCATGTTCCTCCTGTGGGCACCCCTCTCATCCAGAAACTGCCTGTAGGTCCAAGCAAGGTAACACAGGACAGAGGGGTAGGGGAAAGCCACTATAAGTCAGACAGGTTACGCCCCCCCACTCCAGTGGATGTGGTGGCAATGATTCCATTGTTGAACAGATATCCTGACCACAAAGCGGCCACCCTACTCCAGGAAGGTTTTTCTAAAGGTTTTAGGATCCCGGCCGGGGGATACACAGGCAGTGCGCACTGTAGAAATCAATTATCAGTCACACACAATCCGGCTGTTGTGGCCGCCAAAATTGACAAGGAGCTTTCCTTAGGCAGGATATCTGGCCCTTTTCCTGCAGTGCCACTACCTAATTTTGTGTGTTCCCCACTGGGAGTTGTCCCCAAGAAAGAGAAGGGGCAATTCAGATTGATTCATAACCTATCAGCGCCAAAGGGGGCGTCACTGAATGATGCCATTGACGAAAGTATCTGTAGTGTTAAGTACGCCTCTTTTGATCAGGCTGTTACCTTATTGCAGGCCGCTGGACCCGGGGCGCTGATGGCGAAATCAGACATAGAGTCCGCCTTCCGCCTCCTCCCAGTCCACCCGGCGGACCAACATCTTTTAGGTTTCACCTTTAGGGATAGGTTCTACATGGACAAATGCATGCCTATGGGTTGCTCTATTTCTTGCGCCTACTTTGAGATGTTTAGTTCATTTCTTGAATGGGCCATGAGACAAGTGACGGGCCATCAAAGGGTCATGCATTACTTAGATGATTTCCTCTTCCTCGGTACAGCGGGTTCTCAGGAGTGCGCACTAGCATTGCAGGAATTTTGCGTGCTCATGCGGGCTTTTGGGGTCCCGCTTGCGCCTGGGAAGACGGTGGGCCCGACCACCTGCTTGGAATTTCTGGGCATCGAGATTGACTCAATGGAGAGATGTTTTAGACTACCTAAGGACAAGGTGTGCAAATTCAAGACGTCGCTACAGTTATGCCTCCGGAAGGAGAAGGTCACTTTGCAGCAATTACAGGAGGTGGTAGGGCAACTGAATTTCGCACTAAGAATCATCCCAATGGCTCGCCCCTTCTCTCGCTCCATCGCGCACGCGATGAAGGGGCTGAGGGAAAAGCACCACCGCACGCGCCTATCGTCTGAAATTCGCCAGGATATGCTTATTTGGATGGCATTCCTGGAGGATTTTAACGGTAGGGTGGTCTGGCCCGACCCGCTCACGACATCAGCGGAGTTGGGACTATGGACTGATGCGGCCGGTAGTGTGGGCTTTGGTGCCATCCTAGGGAATAGGTGGGTCGCTCAACAATGGCCAGAAGAATGGAACACATGGGGTTTGCTCAGCAACATTGGCTTCCTGGAACTTTTTCCAATATGGGTGGCACTGATGGTTTGGCCCGAACACCTATGTAACCAATCAGTGGTGTTTTGGTCAGATAACATGACAGTGGTGGAATGTATCAATCAGCAGGGGGCGCGGTGTCCTTTCATACTTCGTCTGATCAAAGAGATTGTTCTGCGGTGCCTTAAACTGAATGCTAATTTTAGAGCCAAACATGTCCCTGGTGTTTTAAACAATGCTGCTGACTCCCTTTCTCGCTTCAAAATGCAGGTTTTCAGGGAACATCTCCCCACAGCAGACCCCTCGCCAGCACACTTCCCAGCGGTACTTTGGCAGATTGGTGCCCCAGATTACAAGACCTCGTGGTCGCTAGCTTAGCCCCCAGGACCAAGACGGCGTACGAAGGGGCGTTTCTGTCTTATTGTTCTTTCTTGGGGCCACAGTGGGAAGTGCTTTGGGCGAAGGAGGATGGGTTTGCAGCCTATTTAGAATGGATGCACAAAGAGGGGCGTTCAGTGGCAGCGGCAACCAGACATAGGGCAGCAGTGTCATTCTTCGCTCAAGCTAGGGGCTTCCGGGATCCCACCAATACCTTTATGATACGCAAGGCTTTAAGGGGATGGCGCCGTATTCAGGGACACCAGAAGGATAAGAGGAAGCCCATGGGGTTGGCCCGGCTAACAGCCTTACTGGGCACGCTGGAGATTGTTTGTAACTCAGAGTGGGAAGTGCTTCTTTTTAGGGCGGCATTCTCCCTGGCATTTTATGGGGCACTGAGAATTAGTGAACTTGTGGCAGGATCTAAGTCTGACATACTAGGTGGCTTGCAGAAGGCTGGGGTGACGATAAGGGGTGACACCATGTGGGTGATTATCCAGAAATCAAAGACCGATCAAGAAGCTAGGGGTCACACCATAGTTCTGCAACGGGCCCCCGCCAACCCGTGCTGCCCGGTGAGGCACGTGGAATCACTCATGGGATTATTGGTCGGTTCAGCAGGCAGGGCGTTGCTCTGTCACGCCGACGGGAGCCCCTTGACCAGGTATCAATTCAGGAGAGTGTTCGAAATAGGGGTTACAAAAGCGGGTCTTGATCCTAGAGATTTTGGATCTCATTCCTTCAGGATTGGGGCAGCAACTGAGGCGGTGGCGGGGGGCCTCCCAGTGGAAAGAGTGAAGACAATTGGGAGGTGGTCGTCAGACTGCTATAAACGTTATGTTCGGATTGACATGCTATGATTACCTGTCACTCACGCTTGGTCTCTTTTCCGCTCTCTTACAGTTTCTCAGACCTGTTACGCAGGGGAGGAATTTGTCGTCGGGCACCGCCAATATTCATCGGCACGGAGCGGCGAACAGGAAACAACAAAGAACAATGTCTGGATTGTCGGTCATTCATATGTGAGGCGAGCGGAATGTGTCTTCCTGTCAGGTGACAAGAAGGAAAGGGCGGCACAACTAGGGTTGAATATCACGTTCTTTGGCAGAGGAGGGTTGTGTCTTCACGAGTTTAGGGGATTCTTCCAAGGGCTGTTAGCACGCCAGCGGGCTCCACCGTCAGTGGTGATACTTCACCTTGGGGAGAACGATTTGGCAACACTGGGCAGGCGCATCTTGATTGAGGAGATTATCTCAACAGCGGGTTGGATAGCTAGGACCTGCCCCGGGTGCACACTAGTATGGTCACAACTAATACCTCGACTTCAGTGGCGGGGGGGTCATTCAGTCAGGGCGTTGAATCACTCGGTAAAGAGGATCAACACACGGTTGGATAGGTTGTTTCGAACCCCCGTGTTACAGTCAATACCTCATGGGTGCATCTGGGGTCAAAAGTATTACTTGAAGGACGGGGTTCATCTGACAGAAGAGGGTAATGTCCTATGGGCTGACAATATCTGGGCTTGGCTAGAGGGCTGGGGTAGGAGGAATGTGTCCTTAGATAGGGGCTAGAGGGGGAGGCCAGATCGTCGGTTAACAATACTGGCCTGTGGCGGTAAGGTCATTATCGGTGAGCACATATTTGAGGTCTGAGGGGGCGGGCATCATCCTATGGAGGTTCCCGCCCGGGGGGAGGGGCCTGCGGGCCACTCCCAGTACTCCAGGGGCAAGGTAATATGCAAAGGAGCGCGGGTAGGAGTAGTTCACGCTTTCCTTAGGCTGGTAGCCACCCCGCGCGCGTGGACTCATGACGCCACCGGCGCAGAGTAAGGGCCCTCCTTTAGTGGGTAAATGGAGTTTGGGGCGTAGACCGGGCAATTCCCGGGGTAACACTGCGCATGCGCACTTCTAAGGGGAAGGCGCAGCTTGTAGGACCTGACACCGGTAGTGACCCTGCCATATGGCCAGAAATGTACAAAAATCAAGGTAGGATGTTTAGTTAAGCTAGGAACAACTTGTATTAGAGTTTTGTTAAGGTTAGGCTCTCAAACTTGTTGATAACGATTGTATAACTGAATGTCCTGCTGATTTTTGTATTTCATTGTTGATTATGCAATTAAAACCCCTTTTTAATTTCATACTTTAATAAATACGGCCGGGCGACTAGCGCCCGCCTTCCAAAAAGTAAAACACGTCTCGTGTCCACGTTCCTTGGTGTTGGGTGCCGGATTGGGGGGGAGGCGGCAGCTAGTCGCTGACCATGTGAAAAGGGGGGGCCCTCGGCCCCCCCGCACGCATGGCGGCGCGGCGACCGCCTCACCCCCTCTCCCCTCGGGTCCTTCGACGGTGGGGGCGTGCCCTGGGGGCGCGGCCCACCGCCGATTGGCCGGCGCCCCTCCTGACCCGGAATCAATGGACTGGTTCCGGGTCGGGGGGGGCGGGCGTTAGGAGGGGCCACCCGGCCCCTCGGGAATAAGAGGTAGGGAGCGCCCAGGAGACCCCCTTGTCCCTGGACGCTCCCTCGCTGAACGTTGTGCCCCGCGTTCGGGGCTTCTTTGTTTCCCACCCACCATCCCTTGGTACAAAGTTTAAGTAGCGTTATGTCCGGTCTAATGGTAAGTTTCATAGGTATAGACCGCGGGAGAGGGTAGGCTGTTGTTTATTTTGTGATCTGTTGTCAGGACTTTTTTCCCTTTGTAGAAGAGTGATGTGTGAAGTGAACTATATTTGAAGATATGTGTCTTTAGGCCTTTTTTCCCTTTGTAGATATACGTTGATTTTGTGATTATGAGCAACATGCGTGAACCGAATTGTAATTTTATGCCATGTGTCGTTAGGCCTTTTTTCCCCTTTAGCTACGCGTGGATACTGTTATTTATTAGCCAGTGTAGTTGTCCTTTAGACTTTTTTCCATAGGTCGTCGTATTTATTAGGTATGGGGCATGCGGTAAGGTCATTATCGGTGAGCACATATTTGAGGTCTGAGGGGGCGGGCATCATCCTATGGAGGTTCCCGCCCGGGGGGAGGGGCCTGCGGGCCACTCCCAGTACTCCAGGGGCAAGGTAATATGCAAAGGAGCGCGGGTAGGAGTAGTTCACGCTTTCCTTAGGCTGGTAGCCACCCCGCGCGCGTGGACTCATGACGCCACCGGCGCAGAGTAAGGGCCCTCCTTTAGTGGGTAAATGGAGTTTGGGGCGTAGACCGGGCAATTCCCGGGGTAACACTGCGCATGCGCACTTCTAAGGGGAAGGCGCAGCTTGTAGGACCTGACACCGGTAGTGACCCTGCCATATGGCCAGAAATGTACAAAAATCAAGGTAGGATGTTTAGTTAAGCTAGGAACAACTTGTATTAGAGTTTTGTTAAGGTTAGGCTCTCAAACTTGTTGATAACGATTGTATAACTGAATGTCCTGCTGATTTTTGTATTTCATTGTTGATTATGCAATTAAAACCCCTTTTTAATTTCATACTTTAATAAATACGGCCGGGCGACTAGCGCCCGCCTTCCAAAAAGTAAAACACGTCTCGTGTCCACGTTCCTTGGTGTTGGGTGCCGGATTGGGGGGGAGGCGGCAGCTAGTCGCTGACCATGTTGTCTTTCCGAAAATAAAGTGAATACTTTTCCTGAAGACGTGCGTCTTTCGTGTTTCCTTCGCTGAAGTGTTTTCAATTGGATGCAGTTTCTTACACTGGCGGGAGAAGCTACGTGCTGGTTTATTGGAGAATTGCATTACTCGCATTGGATTGGCTATCGTAGAGTTCAACACTTTGGCACCACACCGGAATTGGATACAGCGGTGTTCGTGTCTCTTTCTGTTTCGAATTGGTTACAGCAGGTTTTAACCTCCGACACCCTGTTGGAATTGATTGAGACAGCTGTCCAAGGTACACTTCTTTTGGAGGTTTGGCTTTACTTTGATCACATAACTCTTTATCGAGGGGCATCGCATTTCGTTGTCACGCGTTATACAAGCGGTGGGTTTCACGTTGCGCACTACTGGTGTCAAGAATATTTACAGCCAAGTCAGAGAGCATTGGAGCGCTTCGTAGTGAAAGGAGGGCTGTATGTATCTCCGTAATGGTTCCCTGTTTTTGTGTGTTGTTTCTTTTCTCTTCTCCGTTTGTGTTTTAAACACATGGAGGTCAATATTTAATAAACCAAAGAAGTACCAGAGTGTGAGTCATCTCACAGCATGTATAACACAGCTAAGCACACTTTTGATTCTGGTCTGTATTTCCCCAACAGATATAAGTTTCCATTCTTTGGTTAAGTGTGTGTCCATATCACGGGGATGCGCACACCCGTCTTATTGTCTCCTACTTTGACAACGGTGGCTTCTTTTTTTCATTTTGGGTTATTATACATTGTGTGCCATTGTACTACACTTTGCGTGCTACTATATTTAGTTTGTGCTGATTTCTACTTAATTGGCACAATACACTATGTCAGGTATTGTGCCACCCCCTAACTTCTCACAGTTCCTGGAGAACCACCCTTGGACTGGGAAATTTGGGAACCTATTTTTTTAGCCTATGTAGAGGTGTTAGAAGGGGAGAAATGTGAATCAGAAACACAATAGGCGTTATTAAAACACTGTTTGGGTGGTATGAGGTTACAGAAATTCAAGAACCTACCTGTTCTAGTTAATACTGGAAATATCAATGTGTACCAGTATGCATCTAAACAGCTGAGCTTGAGATATGGTAAGAAAACTAATATTGCCATGGAAATGTTTAATGAATCTATTGAGGATTATGTCTCTGTATTGAGATCCCTTGCGGTCACTTGTGACTTTGAACATATTTCATATGAACAGGTTTTAAGGGACCAGATTTTAATGAGAACAAACAATAGGAAACTTCAGGAAAGATTATGGACTACTTCAGATATGTCCCTTAATGCTGCCATTGATACTGCGAAAGCTATTGAGCATTCTGAAACAATTGTACAGGAAATAAGAGGTACAGACAAAAAATGACGCTCATGTTGTTTCAAAGGATTATGAGAAAATAAGGAAATCTTATCCATCTAAAAATGGCGTTAACAGAGAAATTATGGAAAGTTCAGGGAAATAAGACAAGAGGGTAGGAGGAATGTTAATTATTGTTATTGATGTGGTAACAATGGTCATTTTGGTAATGCAAAGATATGCCCTCCGATTGATACACCTTGTTCAAAGTGTGGCAAGATAAGGCATTTCAGCAGAGTATGCAGATCAGCAACCAAGAGAGTAAACTATGAGCATAGTTATGATGATTGTGACACTCCATATGGCAGCTATGAGCAGGATGTAAATACTGTATTGAACATCGTTGGGAGCGAAAGTCACACCAGGTTTCCTTAGTGCGACATCACTATTGATGGGGTTGGTGCTTGGTGCGCACATGCTATTGGACTCATGTGCTTGGCACACCATTACTTCACATGACATTGTCAATAAAATCTGGCCCCATTAAAAGGTAATTGCTCTGGATATAGCTTCTGGTGGGTATACTGGCCACAAAATTGATTTAGTTGGGTATTTTAGGGCTAACTTAGAATTTGCAGGTCGTCACACATTTGGCAAGGTTTATGTGACTAGGAATGGTCAATCCCTTTTAGGTTGGTCACACCAAGAAGAAATGGGGATAAAATTAGATCCCTGAGCAGATCCCCCTGTTTTTGCTATAGGACCTCACAAAACCAATGGTGATGATGCTGCCAAGTTTATTCATGAGTTAAAAACACTGTTTACTAATCCTTTTAGCGATAAGTTGGGTGTGTATCAAAGTTTTAAACATTGCATTAAATTGGTTGATGTTGCTGTTCCAGTTCAGCATAGAGTCAGAAACGTGCCCGTGTCATACAGAGGTAAACTTAAGCATATGTTGCTTGATCTTTGCAACATAAATATTATTGAGCCTGTAGAATCATCATCATGGGTATCTCCGGTAGTGATTTTGGTCAAACATTCTAGTGAATTGAGATTGTGTGTAGACTTGCACAGTCTCAACAGTACCATTTGGGTGGATGCCGAGCCTCTCCCTAATTTGCACTAAATGGTTACTACATTACCGTGGGAACGAGTATTTTCATTCATTGATCTCTCTAGAGATTACCACCAGGTTGTTCTTTATGATGAGTCTAAGAACTTGACTGCTTTTGCAACACCTGAGGGTTTATTCAGAGTCTTTGTTTTTTAGAGACTCATGAAAGAAACACTGGAAGGACTGACAGTAGCTGTGGAATTCTAAGATGACATTCAGATCTTTGGAAAGTATGATGAGGAGCATGATCATAATCTGAGAGAAGTTCTTTCTTCTTTATCATCAAAGGGTTTCACATTGCTTGCTGATAAATGCAGATTTAAGAATTTGGAAGTGGAATTTTTAGGACTCAACTTTAGTGGGGATGGTACCAGACCAAATAAAAACCACGTTGAAAGCATTATTAATTCTCCTGCACCAAGTTCTAAGGAGCAATTGGTGGTGTTTCTTGATCTGAAAGAGTTCTATGAAAAATGTATTCCAAATTACACAAAAATGGTGGACCCTTTTAGATGCTTACTAAAGAAAACTACGGCATTTGTTTGGACGGAAGATATGTGTTTTGCATTTAGGTAGTTGAAAAACAAATAATTTAAGGGGGGGCTGTGTGTTGCATATACGAAAGCGCAATTTCTTTAGCGCTCACATGGTTGTATTTTCATTTGTATATACTGCGCCATTGTGAGTGTACACAAGAACTACATTGAGGTGCCCTAGTGTTGTCTTTCCACGGTGACATTATTGTTAGAACGAGCTTGCTCGTTGGGTGAGGTGGGGGTAAATTTCAAAGTATGCTGTGTTGTATATATGGTGTGAGGGTTGTCCATTACGGCATTATATGATTGTACCTGACATGCTTTAGATGGATGCTGTCTATGCAAAAATAAAGTAAAATACTTTCCAGAAGACGTGCATCTTTCGTGTTTCCTTCACTGAAGTGTTTTCAATTGGATTCAGTTTCTTACAGTTGAGTTACTGGCTAAAACGATTACTGAACTGCAGTTTCTATTTATTGGTTGTAGAAATGGTCTTCTTAAGAATGAATACTTGAAGAGGAATTTCTTAAATAAAGCTATTTAATGTAGAAGACAAGATCCCACGACATGTCCAGTAAAAGTACAGGCTAGTTATGAGTCCAAAGAAGAATGGAATTCTAGACGCAAGAGTCTAGAATTCCAAGTACATCATCAACCAATTGAATACCCACAACATTACATTGTACAACTTACCACACCCTCCCCCTTCCTATACAAAAGAAAATAAATAAACAATCAGTAAAATATCAATAATATACAAAATCATCAGAACGAAATGGAGAAGTTGTAATACGTGTGCTTGTTGTAAAAGTACAGGCTAGTTATGAGTCCAAAGAAGAATGGAATTCTAGACGCAAGACATTAGAATTCCAAGTACATTATCAACCAATTGAATACCCACAACATTACATTGTACAACTTACCACATTGGTCCTACCTTTTCTACTAACATGTTTGAGATGGAGTCATGACTTTTTATGATCTTGTGATGGAGTCGAAATGCAAATATACATTTGTCCCCAACCCTTCCCATTTCCTTTAGCCCAATTTAAGGTCTTATGTAGAAGTAACATAGGGCACAGGCACATGCAGCCAACCCGTTAAGTACCAAACCTGCCCTTCATAATAAGTGGTACACTGTTGATCAGGTATTAGCTATTTCTTGTGCATATCTGTTAATATTGTTATCTAAAGGGTCATGCTGTTTACCAGCAAGATGCTTGGAAAGTAGTGAGTAACTGTAACCAATTGGGCCACTTGAGGTTCAGTTGTGCATTATCAATGTTCATTATTAATCAATTCACCATTGGTTTACTTGCGTATGGCTCAGCACAGAGCGCTATCTACCTTGAACCCCGGTCGATTAAGGACACCCAGTGGTAGCATCTGCTACCCCTAGTTTACCGCGGCACTGCGCTTGCTAATCCTGGTCTCACGGGTCAAGAAGGCAGCAGCAAGACAAACCATGTTTCAGGACCTATGGTTATTATTTTTAGTAGTGTTCACTCCTTCCCTTTACTTAGCCGCCCGCAGGACAACATAACGCTCTTTAGAGATGCACAAGGGATCAAACATGTGACATCACTGGGGTCAAACGGTGCGTGATGTCATTTCCGCTATCCTTAGAATTTTTATTGAATCGACGTTCTTGTTGTAACCTGAAATAACAACTACATATATAATACTTTTTAAAACATAGCATCTCTTCCTTTTTTATTCATAATCATTTCTCTGCTGCCAGGCCTCGTTTATTTTGTTCGCGACAGAGATTTGTAGTTTATAAAACTAAGATGAACACGACATATCGTGCGTTCTTATCAGCAGAATTCTGATCATTAATCCGAAGTAATGCGGTTTACACAACTGCTGCTGAATGTACAGGCAAAGTGATGAAGTGTTTAAATAAGCCGTAAACTCCAATAGAAAACACCCGGGATGCACCATGCAAGCCTGCAGCCAAGGCACGCCAGCACAGCGCTACAAATGTACCTATTAATCATCGAACACGGTTGTGTTTTCTCGAGCATCTCAGGAGGAGATTACCGGGGAATATATCAGAAGGAAAATCCAAATAATTAGCCGCTTTCTCATAACAAGAATAAAAGGCCTCGAAAGGTGAAGCAAACAGCTGAGTCAAGCCAACCTCGGCGTTCTCTCCAACTCCCTTGATGGGTGAAAACAAAGTCCTTCCACGGTGCATCTGGGGAATTGAACAGACATCTTCAGTTGGTTGAACAGCGAGCTGGATTTATTAAAAAATGCTCGATGGCTCGCTTATTATTGGACGAAATCCTCACTTCCCGCTTCCCCTAAACCATCATTCGGGTGAATAGCGTTAAGAGCGAGGAAGAACACGAAAAGAAACAGTTGCATTATAACAAGCATTTGCAATGCAATCGGTCTCCCCTTTGGAACCTTTTATGTTTTTAGCTATGCAGCACATTAATTAGCCTGTGTGCTGAAACATCTACTGGGCTCTAACTTGGAGGGAAAGTAAGCACCAAACTGCGTGACACACCAGGTATGGGAACACGTTGAGAAACATATTGCTTTCTGCTGGAAATGGTAGGGTCCAAAGCTCTGTTTTTAATATAAATGCAGGGCCTTTGGTGGTCATATCACTGACAATACAAGTTTCGAAAAAAAATATTATTGTCTATGGGTGTTCATGGAAGACAGTGTCTATGGACTGGAATCTAGAGAATGCTGAAGTGATTCTGGTATTTTACTGACCTCTTTTGGCCGTTGTCTGAAGAAAGTTGAATAGAGTCAGTTGCCAGAAAAATTAAAAAAATAAAGTCCCTTAGCAGAAAGCAATTCAGTATTTTACTGACCTTTGCTGGTCGTTTTCTATCAAGACAGTTAAATAAAGGCAGTTGAACAGACAAAAGTCCCTAATCGGAAGCAGACAAGTCCTAGGGCTGATCTCCAGAGCCCACAAAAAACATAAGTATATAAGTATATACTAAAGTATATATACAAAAGTATATACAATACTTAAGTACATACTAGAGGTCTCAAATTTTCAACCTAAAAAGGTAGGCGTTCTGCTTCTTGCAGCAGGGTGATTGGGCGGGAGGGTACAGCACTGACCAATAACACGTTACTGTGCGGAAAAGGCTGCTGCATTGAAACAGGTGCACATCGCAAACAATAAACATACCTAAACAATTTTCCTTACAAAACTGCAGTCTTCACTAATACACCAAGCTCCATCTACTGTTTATCCTACCCCCACCGCTAGATGCCCCTACATCCTTACCCCAACCATCCAACCTGCGCTGAATCCACATTATGTTTTCTGAACTGACTATAACCGTAACCTGTAACCTCCTGCTTTCAACAACTGTGAACATCTCCCCGACCCCTTTCAAACTGCTTTCCCCACCCCAATAGCAATACATTGATTGTGCCATTCCACCACTGGGCAAGCCGTCAGTGTACCTGCCTCCAGCAACAACGTCTAACAATAATTCAACCCCCTGCACACCTGTTCCAACAAATTGTCCCCGATATCACACTTCCAGTAAAAACATAGAGCACCGGGTGTGGGTGGGCAGGTAAAAAAGCCTCCTCTCTGACATAACCTATGATACCAGCCATCGTGTAGAACAGTTCACAAAATGGTGGCTGGTAGTCCAACAAATCCCTCCTTATATCTAACCCCCGCCCTTGCCTATTATGGTTGTCCAAAGATACCCAGAGTCCTCTGGACTGTACCACCCGCCCAACATTCCAAGGGGGAATACCTTTCCGTGGTCGGCTGCCCCTCAAGCCCTTAATGCCTTGGAGATTCAGATGTAATCCTCTGGATGCAGTAACTTGAGATGAAGAAGCTGCCCAGTGGTTGTTGCTGCCAAACTAACTGCATCATTTCTACCAGCTATTGATGGAATGTTAGAGTACTAAGAAACACGTTTTACTAAATACATATATATAAATATATATATATATATATATATATATATATATATATATATATATATATATATATATATATATATCCAAAACAAACAGGAAGCCCAAGTGAAGCAGATCCACACGAAGTTGAATAGGCACGTTTTCTTTATTTGGATCCATTTCACAGCTCGATCCCCAAAATGCTCCGAGCACAACCTTCTATCATAAGAGCCTGACGCGTTTCAGGAATTGTCCTTTCATCAGAGGCAAGGTTCGTAAGTTCTGAGAAACACTCTCTGGTCGTACACCTCTTCAAATACAAATCACCTGCCAAGTGGGCGTGGCCTATCTTGCACTGCATTCTGTGCCTTGTAGTGTACTAACCCTCTTCCCACAGTGGGGCTGCTTCTCTGACTTCTCAATAACCACTATTGTTCCCCCAGTGGGGTGAAGGGCAGCACTGGGAGCCTTCGGAGAGCGGTTTGTAGCTGCAAAATCTTGCCAAAGCAGCACCCCCTGCAAGGCGCCAGTCTTTGCTTCGTTCCGTGGCAAACTCCTGGAGTGAAGCCTGCCTTGGACCCTGGTCACAGGTGGGGCCCGCCTCTCGACCGTGCAGCAGCCGAAAATTATCCAAAACAAACAGGAAGCAATAGTGGTTATTGAGAAGTCAGAGAAGCAGCCCCACTGTGGGAAGAGGGTTAGTACACTACAAGGCACAGAATGCAGTGCAAGATAGGCCACGCCCACTTTGCAGGTGATTTGTATTTGAAGAGGTGTACGACCAGAGACTGTTTCTCAGAACTTTCGAACCTTGCCTCTGATGAAAGGACAATTCCTGAAACGCGTCAGGCTCTTATGATAGAAGGTTGTGCTCGGAGCATTTTGGGGATCGAGCTGTGAAATGGATGCAAATAAAGAAAACGTGCCTATTCAACTTCGTGTGGATCTGCTTCACTTGGGCTTCCTGTTTGTTTTGGATAATTTTCGGCTGCTGCTCGGTCGAGAGGCGGACCCCACCAGTGACCAGGGTCCAAGGCAGGCTTCACTCCAGGAGTTTGCCACGGAATGAAGTAAAGACTGGCGCCTTGCAGGGGGCGCTGCTTTGGCACGATTTTGCAGCTACAAAGCGCTCTCCGAAGGCTCCCAGCGCTGCCCTTCACCCCACTGGGGGAACAATAGTGGTTATTGAGAAGTCAGAGAAGCAGCCCCACTGTGGGAAGAGGGTTAGTACACTACAAGGCACAGAATGCAGTGCAAGATAGGCCACGCCCACTTGGCAGGTGATTTGTATTTGAAGAGGTGTACGACCAGAGACTGTTTCTCAGAACTTTCGAACCTTGCCTCTGATGAAAGGACAATTCCTGAAACGCGTCAGGCTCTTATGATAGAAGGTTGTGCTCGGAGCATTTTGAGGATCGAGCTGTGAAATGGATGCAAATAAAGAAAACGTGCCTATTCAACTTCGTGTGGATCTGCTTCACTTGGGCTTCCTGTTTGTTTTGGATATATATATATATATATATATATATATATATATATATATATATATATATATATATATATATATATTATTAGAGTTTTATCTTTTTTATATATAAAATGTGGTGTTGTTTAGACTCCAACCATGAGGTTGTTTTCTAATGGCTCAATAATCGCATTTGTAGATAACTCCTGCTTCTGGGCAAAATAGGATCATGAGCCCCCTGTATTTATGGGCTCATATCCACATGCAAAAAGCATGTAGAAATATGCCCGCAAATTATGCCAGATTTAAGGGAAAGCCAAGCATGGTATCAAAGTGCCTTATCACTGGGCATCTCACAATTAGCCCCTAAGTTGGTAGAAGTAGTTAAAAAAGCTATTACTACTCGTGGACTGCTTTGCATACACTCATGGGCATCAATGAAACCAAAATGGCAGCAGTAGTGGAAGTGACATCACACAACCTTTAACCTTAATAACATCACAGGAAGCGACATCATATGACATTTGACTCTGAATCTTTGCATGAAGTAATATCATAGGCCCTTCACCCTCATATCACAATAATTAGCATCACTGAGCTTCCATAACTGCACAAATGATGTAACAATACAACACAGATACATGTACGTTTTAGATGCCATCCATATAAAAGTGATGATGTGATATATCAGGGAAGAAGTACTCATTTCTCTTTGTATTACATGAACAATTATGTGTTCATCTGAAGAGGATATAGTGTCACAAAGCACAGAAGAGCCCTGGGAACGTAAATTATTTATAGAAACAGTTGTCCTTCTGTAATAGTTTCCCTAATGTATACTGCGACCAGAAATATATTGATAAAACAGCAAAGGTGAAAAAATATTTTATAAAAAACAAACCACAGTAATAGTTATTGTTAGAAATGGGATTTCTGGTTGGATAGGCCTTCGCCTAAGCCAGGCGGAAATCACCACTCTAGTCAGGGCAAGGGAGTTACATGCTAAAGACAATCCCTGCTTACCCCCTTGGTAGCTTGGCACGAGCAGTCAGGCTTATCCCAGAGGCAATGTGTAAAGCGTTTGCGCAACACACACATACAGCAGCAACACACTAGGCACGCCACAAAGGAAACTCCACACAAAGTTATATAAAGAATAGCCTTTGTATTATCATAAACACATTAGAAAATAATCACAAATGTACACTGTGCCATCTGGCACTAGGCAATATTTCACAGGGGATTATATACATCACAGTGCCAATTGGGCCACTATCAGAACCATTAGAAAGCACAAGTAGCAAATATAAAACAACCAGCAACTACTGGTAAAATACTGTACTCTGCATCATTACATTAGGCATAAACACATTATGCATCACATTAGGCATTAACACATTATGCATCACATTAGGCATAAACAGATTGTGCATCACATTAGGGCCTTGCGCCCTACCAGCACCTCAGGTGCTCACAGGCCCACTTGCCTCCCTCGGGGGCCCATCTGGGATTTCCCCGCAATGCTTTATGTCCACAAAAGTCAGGGCACTAAGCTGCTACTGCAGCAGGGTGCAGGCCCAACAGGCTAGCACCAGAAATGGGGACGCAAGGGTGTAACTCACCCTGGTCTCTCTTTAGACCCCAAATAATGCCCCTTCGCCATTGCAGCTGCCCGCAATCAGGCAGTGTAGTTGTGGGAACCAATGGTCATCGGCTCCACTGATGCTCCTCAGCCCTCCTCACCGGGGCTTTTAGACTTGGCCCAAAAAGAAATGGCCTTGTGATTGCATCTGCCTGCAACCTTGCAGTGCAGCTGAGTAAATCAACATTGGCACCCACAGTGCCTTGAGAGCCCCCTTTCACCGCGGCTTTTCCAGTGCCATTTACAGGCACCAACAAGGCCCAAATTGAATCCCCACTCACAGGGCTGTTCGGCTTCGCAATCAGCACCAACAGCGTGCCTCTGGGAGCCCCACTTACCGGGGCTTCCCTCTCAGGAAATCGGGGATTAGGTGGCTGCTGCGGTAGGGAGCCCATGAGGCTCCGGTCCTCCCTGGATGTCCGGCAGGCCTGTGAGGCTCCGTCTTTGGTCCAGGCTGCATGTGGGGCTCTCCTCATCAACAGTGGAGCCCCGCTTCAAATCAGGCACTGTACTGCCTGCCTTCTGCTCTGGCCACGCTGCTTCTGGATGGGCCCGCCTAACGTTAGGCTTCCTTGGGCCAAAGCTCCGCCCCAGGTCAGGCTCTCACCTGATTTCCTTTTCACTGCGGGGGCTTCCTGTGGTGTTACCAGGAACCGTGGCTCCTGCATCCCAACACCTTAGCTCTCCCTCCAACAGTGGGGCAGACCTCCCCCACCACTGCACACAAGCCCACTCTGAGGGCTCCAGCACACTCTGGCCCGAATCCAGCAGGGCTCCCAGCCCAGGTCAAGGCCCAGTAGGCCAATGCAAAGCGCTGTGTCTGCCTCTCATATGAAAACTGGACAGGGAGCAGGCAGTGCTCTGAATCTTCCCGGGCAGGCATCGCTCCTCCTGCGATTGAGCCCCCTCATGGCCAGGGACACCAGCAAGGCACCAACGGGTCAGCCAGCATGTAGGGCCTCCCAGCTGAGGGCAGCAGCTGGGCCCCACAGTGGTACCTCTGGGCAGTATCTCCTGGTCCACGTAAGCACCCAAAAGTACACCGACATGGGGTCACAGCCCCAATGTTTATATCAGGCTTTGTCTTTGTTCTGCCCTGGCACAGGGCTTTGGGAACCAGTCCCAACTGTTGCTGGGGGGTACTGAAGCACTTTCTATAGAGTGCTCTCACCCTCCTTTGTCAGGTTAAGCTCTGGCCCCAGACACACCACAGGGGGCGGAGCCAGCATTGAACAAGGCAGGCACAGACCTATCCAAGGTCAGGGGCTACTCCTCCCACTGCTCCAAATGCAGATCTGCCTATACAGCCTATTGCTGACTCACCCTGCCCCTATGGAGCAACACATCTCTCCAGCCCCTGTCGCTCCAGAGCCAGACATGCAATACACATCAGGCAGGCAAAGACACATAGCACACAGAAATGCCAACTTCTAAAAGTGGCTTTTCTGAAATAGTGATAATAAATCTGCACACACCATTAAGCAGCATTTATTATTACTATTCCAAACTTGACCACGCTGCTCCTCTCATATCAGGAATTACCACTGAAACACTTATCAGAGAATCCCTAATGCATTTCTATGAAAGGGCAGCCTCACAGCAGTGAGAAACCAAAATGGCTGTTTGTCACTACCAGGACATGTCACACATTTAAGGTACATGTCCTACCTTTTACCTACAATGCACCCTGCCTATAGGGATAGCTAGGGCCTACCTTATGGGTGACTGACTTGCAGTAAAAGGGGGTCACAGATGTGGCACACACATTGTGTCACGTCACAACGGCAGTAAACTGTGCGCACAGGCCCTGCAATGGCATAGGCCTGAGACAGGTTTGAAAGGCTACTTTGGTGGGTGTCGCAATCAGCGCTGCAAGCCCACCAGTAGCATTTAAATTACCAGCCCTGGGTATCTAAGATACCATTTTACAAGGGACTGACAGGTAAATTAAATACGCCAAACAGGTGTTGACCGGTCTTACCATGTTTACCACAGAGAGCACACACACTTTACACTGGACAGCAATGCTAAAGTTCTAAAACCACCAACACTAGGTCAGAAAAAAAACTAGGAGGAAGACAAAAAGTTCAGGGATGACCCTGCAAAAAGGGCCTAGTCCAAAAGTTATGTTTACATTACCATATGTTAAACATGAACTATAATATTAGCTTAAATTCTAACTTATTGTTAATTTTGGCTCATGATCATTTGAATGGTGCACACAGCTGAAGGTTTTATTTAAACGTATAATTTTTCATATATTCACAATAATCTTTAGTAAGGTGGTTGTCGACCTGTTTCTGACGGCCGTAGTAACTTTACAGTGGGGGAGTCAGGAACAGGTTGACGGCCTCATAAGAAAAGAAAATGCCTCTTGTTAAAACACCCGAAGCAAGTTACTCTCTAAAATGAAAGATTCTCTTGCATCCCAAGTATGATATATACTTAATTTGATGTAATGCTAGCACATACGGCATGCTTACATAACAGCAACAAAAGGAGAAAGTGAACTGAGCTAATTGCATGGTCTACTTTCACTTTTGATAGGTGTCGGGCACAACTTTGCCTTCTGAGCACTGATTCTGTAGGAGAAGCAGTAGTGGCAAGGGGACAATTCCTCCTTTCCAAAGCTTTCTTTACTTAGTAGATCTCTCCTTAGGGATTGCCCTCAGATGGAGATCCCCAAACAGAGATTGACCCCACTAGACAACAGGGTTTAGTTCTTCGTTGTAGAGAGCCGCCCTTTGATTATGGCCCAGTGCTTCCCCCCTCCACAACATGGGCAATACAGTCTTTGTCTCCCCGCAGTAGATTAGGAGATTTGTCCCCAATCTCCCGCCCCTGGGGTGGTTGAAGGTCCGGTGGACACCAGGGATAACCACAAGGTGTAAAAATGGATGGGGAGAGCCCAACCTGGCTTCCACCACAGAACAGACATCTCGTTTTTCTTTCTCTCCTGGAGGGCAGATAGGGAATTTGTTCCCAATCTGCTCCCGGGAAAGGTAGAAAGCCCACTAAACACCAGGAAATTCTTTTTTGGGGGCATGACCCCTTGAGCAATGGCCATTGCCCCTTCACCAAGAGTGACACAGCCTTTCTGCTATCCTGGAGTGCAAATTGGGGATAGCCCCCAAATAGTCACATGAGGGTGTGGAAAGCCCTGTACATACCTGGAAATTCTGCATGATGGAGAAAATGAAAAGGGCTATTTCCCCACCCTAGAAGGGGCATACAGTCATTCAGAAGGAGAAGCGTTGTCTATAATCTAATTCCACCTGGTGGGGTAAAGAGCTTATTAGACACCAGGGATTTCATTTTTATGGGGGGAAGGCAGCTCCTTCAGCAAGAGCCAGTGCTACAGCCCCACCTAGGGCAATACAGTCTATTTGCCCCTGCACTGTGAGGCAGAAAAGGGGTTAGCTCTCAGGCTGTCCTCTTAGAGATTACAAAGTAGGCTGGGGTACAATTTTAATTATGCTGGAGTAATCAGAGAAATTTTGGTAATTCTGCTTTAACCGAAATTAATGAAAATTACGTGACTACACCACTTGCGTAAGTAAGAGTAATTTGGAGGAAAGCACCTACCACAGGAGTAATGGTCTTAGCATGCATGACTGACTGCTGATATTCATGTTCTATTGCATTTAGCTCTATTTTCTGAGTGCATAATGCATCCTCAGATCCATTTTGGACACAAAGGTGTATTTTACACTAAGAAAACAGTGCTGAATGCCAGGTTATGCTCCTTGCATAATTTCATGCAATTCGGTACAGCAAATTACGCAAGTAGCACCCTCCCCTATCACAAAGCACACTATACACCAGGGACATTTGCATGAAAGAAAACATCGGATTTAGAAGTCCACTCTGACATTGGGCGGTGCCACCAACCCAGAATGGGCAAACAGTCTTTCTGCTCCCCGGGGCAATGCATGCTTTTAGCCATAGTTTGAGGTTGGTAGGGGATTGTGGGAAAGAAACCGAACTTTGTAGGATGAATGCAAGGAACACCACCCTGGGTAACTAGTTGAAAAAAAGTCGGGGTTTGGTAGGTTTCCTTAGGTGGCAGCAGAGTCTGGAGCTAAACACTGCAACTACTACCATCCCCAAAACAGTACATTTTTTGGACAGGAAATGCTTTTGTCTCCACCTTACGTTTTGAGTCTTGTTGTGTTGTGGGTGCTAGGCCCAGCCCCCCACAAGTGGACTACCGTTTTCATCAGGGGAAGTGTGGGAACACAGATTAGTATAACATTTGGCTATTATGAATTGAAATTCTCTTCATTATTGCATCCTAAATGTGTGTAAATGTACGAGAAAGATCACATTTTGCAAATTGCCCTTGAAATCATGATGGTATGAGTAACTCGAAATTCAGTTACAATAATTACCCCTATTCCTAGAATTAGTGTCTAGGGCACATTTTAAAATTGCCTATGTTTACTTACTATCCGTTTTTTGGTCATTACATTTTACATTATGAATTGATGCATGGTCGGTATACACAAAATGAAATATTATAAGCTGCAGCTAGCTCAGTTGTAGTGGTGGACATAAATCACGTAATTTGCTGTAGTGTGATTACATAAAATTACAGCAAAATTGTGGGAAATTATGTGACATTACACGAGGAGCATAACCCTACATTTAGCACTATTTTCTTAACCCGGGCGGGGGGAGTGGGGGTGAGCCTAGGGCCGCTGTGCGCGTGACGGAACCACGCCATCTCGAGTTACAGGCGGCCTGTGCTGATGACGGCGTGGTCCCGTCACGGCCCCGCCCACTCATTAATTTGCCCGGACATGCAGGGAATTAATGCCGCTTGGGCGGAGCGGCAACCGTATGACGGAACCATGCCGTCATGAGCACACGCCGCCCGTGGCTCATGACCGCATGGTTCCGACAGAAGCACGAAACGGATTAAAGCAATATGAACAGACACATTAAAAATGGACTACGAATGTATTTTGTGCCACGAAAACAGTTCTAAATGCAACAGAACAAGAACAACAACTTCCAGTGGGCCCTCCCACTCTTCTCCTATCCTTATAGATAGACATGTTTGCCCCAAATTACTAAAATTATGTGAGTGAGCGTAATTGCATAATTTATTTGGCAATTTCAAATCACACGAATAATACGAAATTAACAGAATTGCTCAGATTTCTCCAGCATAATTAAAATTTCGCCCAGACCTATTCAGTTGTTGGCTCTGAGTACAATGTGTTTTGAAAAGCAACACACATCATATTTTCCTGCATGCAAAAGGATCTGGCAGACATTAATGTATACTGATTGTGTAAATTAGATATTGGGGCAAACAATCACAGATAAAAACTTTGTCATCTATTTCTATTCTTTTCTATTTGTTCCATTATTTTTTATTTCAACAACCAGTTTCTTTGGGGAAGCCCTGAACTATCCAAATTAATTACCCCTTGCTTTATTCGGAATCTTGTCTATTTTCAAAAGTGTATAGCTTTTTGGGACCCATGGGCTTCACACACATTTTCCAAAGCAAACTGAAAGTAGCCTGAAAGCAGAAAATATAGTGAAGATGGATTTCCACTGAAAGAAATGCAAAAATGTATAACTCTGCTTATTACTGAAAGCTCAGAAGTTATTGATCGTAGCACAGCAAACCGGTGCAATATTTAAAAAATATATATTCTTTTTTGCCTGGCAGTTTTTTCCATTTTTATAAGAAAGCCCAAAATTGTATATATTATTATTTTTCTCTGTTCCTTCCAAAGAAGTATACAAACCAAGAGTACCTTTAGAATCCCTGTGCTGTGAGAAAAAGGGCATACATTTAGCATGTATACCTTGTGAGAAAAAATGATGAAGGCCTAAGCGCAAAATACAGCAAATATACAAAGAGGTTAAAATATGCTTGTTTATCAGTTTTGTTTTTTATTTAATAAAAAGGGTGCGCATTGTACTGCTGAATTTACATATTTTAAAAAAATATTGAGCATAA
Organism: Lissotriton helveticus; assembly: GCF_964261635.1. Classification (NCBI taxonomy): domain Eukaryota; kingdom Metazoa; phylum Chordata; class Amphibia; order Caudata; family Salamandridae; genus Lissotriton; species Lissotriton helveticus. The sequence continues at coordinate 1,765,011,295 of NC_136059.1, forward strand.
TGGCCTGCTTCCAGTGGAATATGCAGAAAGTAAACAGTATTCATCATGACAGTGTATATCATCTGATCTTGAAATAGTGACTGGTGATCTTTGGAAGTGGTGCGGGATAAACCTTGCCTGGAATTATAGCAAGCGAGTGAGATACACCTCTTTGAGGGAGGGTTGTAGGGGGTTTCCCACTGAGAAAAGTTTGAAAAAACTGTGACAAAAAATGCATTTTAAAGCACGATTTCCACACACTTTTATAAAAAAGAAATGGGATCCGAAAGGACACATTAAATTACAATCCAAGTCCTTTCATGGTGTGCCAAGCCATTTCAACTTGACAACCCCTCAGTTGAAACAGGTTCTATGGCTGCCCTCATATGTCAAAAATACCTCCATTGTTACAAGGTCAGTATTTTGCCACCCCCAGCCATGGGCCAAACATGACATACAATATACCAGTGCCAGAATTTTGCCATTAGTTCTGTCTATAAATCGTGGGTGATCCTGATGTAAAAAACTTAACTCTTGTATGACAGGTTCAGCATTCTTTCTTATGGTGTCTCCCCTGCTATATGCCACAATTGTCCTCCCTTTAGCCAAGATTAGGCCAGATGTTCTTCCTGTATTCCAGAAACAACATTTATCCTCAAGTGCCCCATGCAAGAATTACCTTCAGGATGCCATTGCCAATATTTTGCCATGAGTGAACCATATGCCAAGTATTGCGTCTAGTGTGCCAGTGCCCATATTTTGTCACTTATGCCTGACATGCTAACACTTGCCTCTAGTATGCCATGTCCAGGGTTTTGCCATGGGTGTCATTATAAGCCAGGAATTACCTTCAGTATGCCAGTGCCAATGGCAAACGCAAAAGCATCAACCACATTCTCACCCATGCTTCCATGCTCATTCACATTCACTCTTACACTCATTCTCACTCACTCACTCTCATTTATTCATTCTCGCATGGATTCATTCATTCTCACTCACCTGTTCACTCACTCTTGCAGTCATTTACACATTCCTACAAATTTTCACTCATTCTTACTCTGCCTGACTCATACTTCCTCAGTCAGTCTCACTCACTCATTCTCGCTAAGTCTCACTTTTTTTAATTTGCTCTAACTCACTCATTCTCACTCATGTATTCAGACTCAAACTCACATTCACTGTTATTCTCACCCATACTCACTTCCACTCACTTCATTCCCTCATTCTCACTCACAGTTACATTCACTTATTACCACTCACTGTTGTTCATTCTCACACACTCATGCTCACACTATATAACAATCCCTCACACTCATCATTGCGCACTATTAGTAGAATGTAAAAAGTGACAGAAAACAAGAAGTTTTGAGCCATGGCACCTGTAAGGGTGAGCTGCCTCTGTTTCATTGGCCCTGATGTTGCCACCTCTGAGATAGTAAAGTTAGTGGTAGGTGTCACACAGGTCAATCTAGCGAAGTTCATCATCGCTCATCTTGCTCTTACACTAAAACTACAGGGAAAAGAAGAAATTAAAAATCTCTTAACGACTACGTGAGAAAATATAAACTCCATATCAGAGGAGCAGATTAAACACAGCAGCAAAGTTTTATAGTGAAATGGGTTTTAGACGCCCTTCCTAGCGAAATATTAGGATACACGGAATACAAGTACCAAAAGTACAAATAGCTCACCTGTGACAAAGCAGTTTTCAAACGCCCCACACCTGTGAACGAACAAGCTGTACAAAATCTAAAAATACAAAGTACTTACCTCGAAATGCGCAAGTTCTCTAACAAAGATAATTGGGTAAGAAAGTAATCGAGTGGGTTAAAACAACACCACCTGTGACCTGCACTTGATCTCCAATCTCCGTGTTATATTTGTCCAGTAATATTTGTCCATTTCCCGAACATCATCTCCCGAATTACTTGAAGTGTATAGCTCTTGCACCCGTTTATCTATTTTGATTTGTATATTTCACATATTGTTTCATTATCTTATATCTACTTGTAAGCCATGTTTGCTTTACATTATCTTACGCATGTAAAGCGCTCTGATACCTCTGGGTCTAGCCAGTGATATATAAAACGATTAAAATTAAATAAATAAAAAAAATAAAAAAATACCCTAGAGAAAGATTGGTATGATTCTTTATGTGTAAAAAGTCAAGTCCTTGTGACAGTATGATCATTACTCTATTTATGTCTTTGGCATTGAAAGTGTACTGTAGTGGCAGCCCTGGAAGATAACTGTTGCAAGTTACAAATTAATCACACATTTCACATGATTATTTTTTATAACTGCCATTAAATTTGAGAGCTGCCATTCTGGGTTAATTTCAATGTGGAATCACATTACAATCTCCTAATGAATATCTTATGAATGTTGTATAATTTCTTGACTTAACATAGGCCCTGTTGTGCGTATTACCACCTCATGAAAACAGCCTGGCAGAAGAGAAGAAATACCCAGCCTGGGGTCACTGTCTTAGGTATTCCCACAGAAGCCTGGAAAGCCTTTGAGTTTCCCTTTGCAAACTCTAACACAAAACTGGTATCGCTTCAACTTCACTGTTTTAAATAGCTCAACACGTTTATGCAGTCTAGAACTGACTAAACCGACTACAAAGTCATTCCAAATTGTAGAAGAATCACTCTAGTCAGCGGCTTAACAGGGGAACTTTACACTCTTCATAGACATTTCCCTTTTAAATCTTTTAATCAAGTCCATGTACAGCTCAAGAGTTCTGAGGTACAGCGTCCTAATGGAACTATTTTCTCCTAAAAGGCTTTTTGTGAGAACTTACTTGGGGGTGTCCAAAGACAGTCAGGAGTTATTGGATCTCAAAAGAAACAATTGGGGTCATTTAATGATGGTTTCCTTTGACCTTTTTGCTACTGGACCCAAACAGAAAACAAGCATTGGCAAAGCCAATATAGGTTTTGTTTTTGGGACCTATTGAATTTGCCAATAATTTTAGCGAAGCTGCACAGCATTTCTGATACTCTGCAGCATGGGTAAAGTTTTAAAGACAAAAAGTCTACCTTTGATGCAGTCAGCAGCATGGGTCAGAAGCACGAAGCAACTCAGGATCCAGGCAACATGGGAAGGGTGGAGGGGAAGAAGTGTGGTAGAAGCATCAATGGTGAGTTAGAAGGAAAGCACAGGGGGGGATTCAACACAGTGAGCTGGGCAAGCAATGAAGAGAAGCACACAGGTGAGCGCAACAAGAAGTGCTGCGGAAGAAGCCCCAGGGGGCAGAGAGCACCACAGAGTACAGGTGAGAGACAGCTTTAGAACACATGCACTGTCATGGAGTGCCTAATGCAATAGAAAAAAGTATTCAGAAAATAGCAAATTTCCCTTGTGGCTTTCATATTTTATACATTGTATCTTAGTTCACATAAATGTTACATGTCCTTCAAGATATGCCAATAACAAGTATTTATGTATTTATCAGATTTTATTTCTTTTTTTTAAAAAGTGAGTGTATATATATCACAAAACGTTTTTGATACTTTTTCATATAACATCATTTCTTTTCTTACAAATTCATTGTACTGAGTTTAGGCAATTAGAACAGATATAAAAACATACTTCATCATCATGATACTTTTTTTCATTTTTTTATACTATACAAAAAACTTTATAAAACTACCCTGATACCCACACCTAGATCACATTCACCAGTCAATCATACATATACTTGCATACAATTCATTTATCCATCAACTACTCCTTCTGTACATAAGGTTTAACAGAGAACAACTCTGACTGAGTAGCAACCACAGAATGTTATGTGGGATTACACGCCAGGTCGACGCGCGTTTCGGTGGGCTTGTACCACCTTCCTCAGGACCTCGACAGAATCACTTTCTGCTTATCGGGTGGATACAGGATATCTGTAATAACAAACACAACTTGTTGCACATACCCTTAATCAAAACAATTGCAGAAGGACAATCACTTACATAATTTCATTTTTACAGTTCTATGACTTGGTTAGAGTACATACGCACACATATTTTACAAAGAGGACTAGGGGTCAAAACATTTACACAGAAGATATATGGTGTCTTATAACTATTCAGAAACAGAAGACCCCCAACCGCAATTGATGGGTCTGTCTACTTAACATCGGAGTTATTTTTATTTTTATTTTTTCAACAAAGGGGAAGAGAGTAGGTTTTACAATGAATAGCCACACCTCTAGAGTCCTATCACTATAATGTCAAAAGTTATTGTTATATAGAGGAACCATACTTTTCGCTATTGCATGATCCTCTCTAAGTGTAATACTGTCACAAAGAATTGTTCTTACCCTTCAATTATTGTGACTATGAGCCACGTGGTCTGTCCCAAGGTACCTCGTATTAAATTAGGCTCCTAGAATAGAAGTACATTATGTCTCAGAGACACTGATCTTAACGGGGCTTGCTTGACAGTAAAAAAACTAAGAAATAACTCTTACCACATATCGTAGCCGTTAGCTTTTAATCCAAGCTATTTTCAGAGCGACTTCACTTTTTCAGCTTTTAAACAACTTTCCTCTCCAACATGTATTTCTAAAAATGTATATCATTGTGTAAGTTTAAACAAGTTTCTATTTATAAAGATGTTTTAAAACGCTAAGAAGTGGGACCACTGCGCACTAACCTTATATTTTGTGTTAATTTGGGCTCTGCGTGTATCTCTATCTTCGTACTTCACTTCATTCTGTTGGCCATAGTCAGGGAAGATTTTATATGAAGGAACACACCTTTTCTCAGTTTTACCTATAAAAAGTAAACGATACACTTCAAAGTATTGGTATTCATATATCTATCTCAAAGACTCGTGATATCAATCACTTTTAACTTCACTATCATTGATAATTGTGCTTTACTACAGTTACTCCTAAAAGTTACGATGAGTTTAAAAATAGTGAACCGTCGATATATGCATAAAATGATTCGTTAGTTTATTTCAAATGAGGACACGGAGTAAATGAAGCGACATAGTCGTACTTTCTATATTCCTCTTTCCCATTTCCCCATTAATGCTTCAGACAACAAGAGCAGGCCACTGCCTACCTAATTGCAATGTCCCTTCACCAATTGCCTTTCAAAAAGACGCCATATCAATAACGTCGCACAAAACTGCAATACCACAAGTTAAGCTGACTGTTAACAAGAGGGACTAGTCTTGTCTCACCAAGTAAAGAAATAACGAAATCGGCATCATTAAAACAGAAGAAAAAAGGTTCCGATTTAGCGTAACATCCTGCTTACCATATATTTCGGAAAGAGTTGTTTATATCAGTTCGCTCAAAAAACGCCAGCACTTTCACTGTGATGCCGTTCGGTATTTAAACCAGTGGCCATGGCGCGAAATTGACCATCACGTGGCTCTGTTACCAACAACATAAAAAACGGTAAACCACGGTAATATGCTGCACTTGTATTTATAAGCGCCATCTTATAGGGGTGAATGAAACAAAAGTTAGGTCTATTTTCCTCTGGTTCTATCACCTATTTAAGTACATATATAGGACGAGAGAGGCTTGGTATGTATATCAATTATATCGCAAGCAGCTTATGTCGGCTATTTGATTAATTATTGGTGACGTGACTCTGTTATCAACCATCATAGATATAGATAGTTTCTGTACCTCTTTTCATAGGAACCATCTTTCAAAGGTAAATAAATTTAACTGTAACTTTAGTTTCGTCTCATATTAAATATTTATATGAGGAAATGAGGGCCCAATCTTTAATATCAATTATTTACAGGGTATATGAATTCTCCATGACCTAGGTACTCTAAATGGTTCGATGTTTTACCTATTTGTTTTACTCAGGATAATGTCAAAAAAGTCCAACATTATACCATTTTCATATGATTATGCGGGACCAACTTTTGATAATTATAGACTAATCATTTTGTACATCATGTATTTACCAAGATGACTAAAATAATGTCAAAATCCCAAACGAATTAACCCTGCATTTTAATGATAGTTGGCACGACTACTTTTGTCAGCTTCTGTCAAGGGATGGTTCATTTGGGCATCCTATAAAGTATGGACATAAATAGAGGGTACATCCATTTATAACTCATACAGTTATACAAACTGTTGATTTAGAGTAAAGGATTACTTCTTTTTACATTTACCTTATTGGTCAAGTTTTCAGATATAGATGCGATTTGCTCAGAATTTACAGTAACATGACAGTTGGAAGACTATACAGTAAAGGGTTACTACTTCTCTACCAAGACATCTCTTATCAGGAATTCTTGGTCACGTACCATGTTATTTCCTCATTTAATCCTTTTCGGATGCAGTCAAAATGAAAGATCCAGAAGCTTTCTCGTTTCCTACGAGTGATTTCCATCAATTGGCCCATTTTTATTTTGCACCTTTTCTAGTAGACACCATTTAAGTTCTTTATGGTTAACATCCAAACAGTGTTGTACTATTGGGGCTGTAATTCTTTTAGTTCTTATTGTGGACGTGTGTTCACTGAAACGGGTCAGAAATTCCCGGCCCGTCTCCCCTATATAGGCCAGTCCACATGGGCATAGTAGTAAGTAGATGATGTTACTACTTCTACAATTGGTAAGCGATCTCAATTTTATATTTATGCTGTTGTAACAGAAATGGTCTGTTATCATTGCTGCATCACACGCATGGCACGAACCACATTTGTGGTTTCCAAGTTTGACATGAAAACCTGTCATTTTTGTTTGAATATCCTGTGGTCTAGGTTTATTTCTGGTATGAACCAACAGATCCCTGAGGTTCCTGTTCCTTCTGTAGGCAATCAATGGTTTGGGAAATTGTATTTCATCCTCCTCAATTTCCAAGATACGCCAATTTTTGTTGATGGCATTTTTAATTTTATAATTCAACGAGGAATGATTAATAACACAAGTAATTTTACCATGTGGTTCTCATCTGGTGCCCCTCAAGAGGGCGTCCCTGTCATAAAATTTTGCTCTTTTAAAAACTTGGCGTATGAGGCGATGTGGATAGCCTCGATTTATTAATCTCTGTTTTAGTAATTCGCCATGTGTTTGGTAATCAACCAAGTTCGTACAATTGCGTCTAATGCGGAGGAATTCCCCAAAGGGGATTGAATCCTTTTGGCAGTGGGGGTGAAAACTACTAAGTTGTAGTATTGTATTTTTGGCAGTCAGTTTTCTGAATAAGCTCACCTGTAAAATACCACAACTTCCATCAATTGTAATGTCGAGAAACTCAACTTGTTTTGTACTATAATTAGAGGTGAATTTCAGATTTTGATCACTTGTGTGGTTGCTACTCAGTCAGAGTTGTTCTCTGTTAAACCTTATGTACAGAAGGAGTAGTTGATGGATACATGAATTGTATGCAAGTATATGTATGATTGACTGGTGAATGTGATCTAGGTGTGGGTATCAGGGTAGTTTTATAAAGTTTTTTGTATAGTATAAAAAAATGAAAAAAAGTATCATGATGATGAAGTATGTTTTTATATCTGTTCTAATTGCCTAAAATGAGTACAATGAATTTGTAAGAAAAGAAATATTGTTATATGAAAAAGTATCAAAAACGTTTTGTGATATATATATACACTCACTTAAAAAAAAAAGAAATAAAATCTGATAAATACATAAATACTTGTTATTGGCATATCTTGAAGGACATGTAACATTTATGTGAACTAAGATACAATCTATAAAATATGAAAGCCACAAGGGAAATTTGCTATTTTCTGGGTATTGATATTTTCCCCTCTTTTCCCTGGCTATAAGTAAATTGAGAGGGGGTCCCCATTTTCATATTATAGAAAAAAGTATTGTCAGAAAAGCAAGCAGTCGAAGCAGAGATGCCAGCCAATCAAAAGAAATGGTAAAGAGGCAATGCTCTGTGGGATGGACAAACACAAGGTTGACAAGCCGGGTCAGAAATAAGAAGCAGGCAAATGAGAGTGACAGGAAAGCCAATCAATGATAAACAAAGGGCAGTTTCCAAGTTCCTATATGTTCTTAGTAAGCTACAATATGTCTCCCAACAGGCACTCTCTAGTATGTTCAACTTAAACAAACCCATCTTTTTAGCACTTAACTCAGAATAGAGAAGCAGAGCAGTAAAAGTCTTGCTCAGGAAGGAGATGCGGACTTAAAACTGAGAACTCAGCAACACAGCACAATAACACTTAATAAATCAATGTCTGGCCAATGCTTTTACTTTGAAAAAGAAAAATGTCTTTAAGTCACGCTCATCTGAATAACATATAGAAAATTTACAAATGTACAGAATGCACACCAGACCTCTCTACTCTCTCTGCCACCATGCCCCCACCCCAGCCAGGAAGCTGAATAGAAAGGTCTTCAGTACTTTGCACAATACAAATCTAATGTGCACAATGTGAAAACCAAACCCCACTTTCTTCTGAATTTCACATAGGGCTCACACACTGTACTAATCCCTACCTATGTTTTTTACTACAGGCTTTACACAAAGAAATAACACATTTCAGTAATTCCTTGCTTCTGCATTGATTAGGAAGCTCATAATGTAAGAGCACCTTCCTTTGGCATTCGACAGCCATGTATCCAGTCTGAGGTTTCTTATAAAATATCATGTTGCCGCTAGCCTCTGTTATTTATGTTTATGAATGAAATAAATGGTTTCCTTACAAATAAGTTTTTAACATTTGTATATTTTTTCTAAACTAATCATCCAAAATGTCATCATGGCAATACTTTTCAAAAATCTAATTTTATTTCCCCAATACATTTCTTTCTACCAAACATTTCATACTTGGTGAATGTAACATTTAAATGTTATCACAATATCTGTATGTAAACTAGACATTGTGCAAATTTACTTTCCTTTAAACCAGCCCATGACACTTTTTAAAAAACATTCCAAAAAAAGCCTGTCTTAACAATGGGGAAAAATATTGGTTTATATTCATATTATCTTTTCTATCCTACTATTCATATTTTAGAAGCACTCATTGCTTGTAAAGTTAACATGCTAGATGTTGTTTTAATATATATATTTTTAATTTTTAGACACAAAGATGTAATTTGCTCATGACTCTTCGAAAAAACATTTGCCCAGTGTTCACAATTTGATATGATATACCAATAAATTTTTCAAAGCTAAGTTAGCATGTTTAAAGTTAGTTGAAGTATACACAATGACATAACAGTTTGGTTTTAGGAATACAATATCCCTTAGTAATAGCATTTGGAATAGATATGAAATACTAGACATAAATACTTAGAAGTTCATGTGTACTGATTCCTTTTCAGGAGACTGAGTAAGCCAAAAAACATCTGAGAATGACCCAGGGAACAGAAGAACATCTCAACTAAAAGTAGGTTATCATAACCCACCTACCTGGATCTCAGATGATTCCAATGTGGCAGCGACACTAGGTCCCGAATCCTCCAGAGAAGGGGAAGGGGTTGGGATAGAGAGAGCGTGTAGAATCAAAGATGCTGTGGGTCATACACTCAACATCAACACTGCAGCAGGCATTCACACCAGTCTGATAAATGGTCCTGGCAGATATGGTGCCTACAAGAAAAAAAAACAATAAGGCTCTCATCTAGTATCAACTCTATCTCTTAAGGTATCACCTCATGAAAGCTTTCCAAATCTCAACCAACCTTTAGCCTTGTTGTAACTCTGTTCCCATCCAGATTGACCGCAGTGAACTTCACCAAAGTTCCAGAAACTGTAGTGAGCATGATTTCAGCACCAAACTCACAAGGAAACTCGGACATGGCTAGCTTCACCCAAGTCCTCTCCAGCAAAGCACTACCAACAGTATGTAAGTTGAACAAAAAGATTGGCTACCCTTTTTTGCATCACAATGCTGCGGCTGAGCTCAGCATGTAGTAAAATCAAGTCTGCCAATGTGTCTCTCCTTTTCTTCTTGTTCTTTTTTCCATCCAGGTGCAGGAATAAAGCTTTATTTGGGGTGAGGTCGAAGCGGGAGGATCAAGACAGTGTCCTGGAAGCCAGGAAACAGGCAAGTGGCAGCCGAAGAGGCTAAGCGAAGGGGAGGAGTGTGGACATTTTTAAATAAGACTGCTTTAGAACGTTCATAAAGGTCACATTCTAATTGTTGTTAACCAGGGACAGATGCAGATAATTAACTCGATAATGCTGCCTTCTAGAAGGTGCTTTAGAATGTTCACAAAGATGTTCTAATTGCTCTTTGCAAGGAACAGGTGCAGATGATTAATTTGATGAGGCTGTCTTCCAGAGGGTATTTTAGAATGTTCACAAAAGTGGCATTCTAATTGCTAATAGGAAGGAAGAGGTGCAGGGGATAAATTTGATGAGGGCTGTCTTTCGGAAGGTTCACAATGAGGTCATCTATGCCAGTTTCTTGTTTCTTATTCTGGTGGATTTTCTGGTTGCCCGAAACCTGACCTTGCAAATGCATGGTAAAACATTTGTAAAAGCTATTAAGCCTTTCCAAACAAACCCGGGGAACACCAGCTGCAGCTAGCTATTACCAACAGTAATATGGTAAAAATTAAGGGTACAAGACGTTTGTTCATTCGTAAGTATTGGGAGGAATAATATGAGTCATGCCGGTTTATTGTGATACTCAAGATGGTGAGCTATGGCAGGAATCCTAACACGGTTACAACAGCTATCCACCAGTAGAGAGAAGGAAGATGTCAACATAAACAGGTGGAGCGTGCCCATCTGGACACAAACACATTCTTTCCAAAAAAAGATGAGGGTGTAGAGCCATTGTGGGGGCAGTATGTAGACACCTTGTGCCCATAGGAGGCAGTTGTTAGGGCTCCTCTTGTGCTTGAGAAGACCAACCAGTGGCATCTGAAAATCAGGCTGGACCAACATTGTGTGCTTCACTCATCCCCTTGTTAACTCCAAAGGCTCCCATTCTATCTTGACCAGTGGCTGCTGTTACTTTCAGCAGGGAGGGGCCCACACATGCACACATACACACACACTCACACCCATGCATTCACACACACACATTCACAACACTTACTCACATATACGTACATACATGCATTCATACAAACAGGCCCACACACATCAAAAAACAAAACTTAATTTCACTGCAGTTCTCTGGGAGTTCAGCAGGTGAGGGAAGGCAGCAGTCTCTCACTCATCCCTGAGTGGGATGGGGTCAGTAATGCTGCTAACCCCACCCCACTCTGTGATGCGGTGTAACTGATAGACACCCAGCCCTGGGCACTTCAGGGCTTAAAAATGAAGCATCCAGGTCTGAGGCAATATGTGACACTCCTCCTTATCACAAGGTGGTGGGTCTTGAGACACTTTTGCCAGGCTGAGGGGGTCATGCCCACAGATCTGTGGAATCTTCAACCTGGCAAAATTCAGCTCAAGCAGCCAGGAGCCTGCACATTTAATGCATGCCGAGCTCCTCGCTGTCTGACCTTAACAAAAAGAGTGTCTGTCAGGCTGACCTTTGTTCAACCTGAAAGACGCTCTCCTTGTCTCAAAATGGTGGAAGGGGTGTCCCCTAATCCCATATGGAAGGGCTGTGGGCCCAGTTATACCCTCTACTCCACCTTCTTCTCCTCCTCCAAGCGCCTACCCAACAGTAGATTATCAGTTCAGGGACTCTTGCCACTGACTTCCCAGAGCCCCAATGTTGTGGCCATTCTCATCTACCAGATTAGGTCTTATTGGTGGCTCAATCAGAAATTTCCAGGAATTGATCTCCTGGGATATCCAGGACTTATAAAGTAAGGTCCTCTTACTCCGAGAGTCGGTAACTGAACAGCACCGAACTTTATTCACCCTCAAGACCTCCTTGATAGTAGCCATAATGCATCTCTAGCCCACACAACTTTGTGTCCTTTGGTCTCCATTTCATATGTCTTTCTTGTTTCCTCCACTCCCCAGTGTATCTGATAACCCCTCTGGCATGGAGCAATGCCTTTACTATTATTTGGGACATTAGACTTTTGTTGGTGATTTTCACCATTATTTTGGCTTTTGGTTAGACATTGTTTTGTTACATCTTATTCTGAATTCATGCCCCTTTACATAGTGCCTTGGCCCCTGACATTTCCCAAAGTTTTTATTTTATGTGCCTAGCCTCTTCAGATCTGCATTTTCCCTCTGAAGGAGTTATATTACTTTAAATAAACTTTTAAAAAGTGAAAAAAATGTAGAATTCCATTATTGTTGACTTTACCTTGCTGTACAAATGTAACCCCTTGCATATTGTTGTTTTTAAAACAAATACATTTAGAGAAAATGCCATGAAATGAACTGTATGTGCAATGGGCATAATATAATGTGCTATTGTAACAATAGCAAATCACAACTGCATGTCCGTGTTTATAACGTATATAGCACCTATGCATTTATGTTTAGGCCATAGTTTCTATTGATAATGCATTTTAGTTTTCCTAACAATTTTGGCACCGTTGTCATCAGTGATGTCACTGACCATGTCATGAATAATGTAATATGTGACATCATCAGCAGTGGATTGCGGGCGCGCGAGTTATACTTAGTACAACTAACTATAACGGAGGTATTTCAATGGTTTTGTACCAGTGAAATGTCCAGCTAACTATAAGACCCCTAAAACCTATGGTTTTTACAGTGAATTTCTAAGGTTTTTTAAATGCTAATTCCTAACTATAACATGTCTGAAACCTATGGTTTTTTAAGTGCATTTCAAAGGTTTTTTAAATGCTAATTCCTAACTATAACATGTCTGAAACCTTTGCTTTTTTTCAGTGAATTTCAAAGGTTTTGTAAATGACAATTTTTAAATGTATTAATTGTTATATTTATTTTTTTGATACTGATTTACATTTTTTTTAAATTTTATTTTTAGATATTTTATTTTTTAAATTACATTATAATTACATTATACATTACATTACAAAATATAGTTTCTCAGAATGAATTACTTAAATTTAAATACTTTGTCAATTTGCATAGACTTTTAAGTACAGTAGTTACAGTTGTTACAATGGACAACACAATTTCAAACACTATGCGACATTGAGCTCAATGTAAATTTCTAGTTAAATGCAATTAGTTACTTTATGGATTACTTTTGTAACCACAGGACTGGATCCTAGATTCAGTCCGTGGACATCTCCTGTAAACAGTTAAGTAAAAGCATTTTGGTTACAGTAGTGATTTTTAAAGAATATTATTCTATTTAAAAAATTGACACAGAAACTTTTTCACATAGAATCACCAATGTTATCCTATGGGAGGAAATTCACTTAGCAGGTAAGTAGTGTTATCGTTACTTTTTCTTATTCAGTGGTGGATCCTGGATCCAGCACTGGTGCATCTCCTATAAACAGTTGAAAGAATGTGTTTAAGTCATAGAGGCGATTTTTAAGGAATATTTTTAGTTTGTGGAAAGAGACACTTAGAACCTTTTCTGGTGAAAACCAGACAATGGATTCCTATGGAAGGAAATACAAGTTACTGGTAAATATGGTTAGAATTACTTTTCAGGGTCAGTGCTGCGCTAAAAGATGCAGCACTGGGTTCTCTCCTGATAACAGGTGAGTAAATCGGAATTCGTTGTTCGGATGATTTTAGGTGAATATTTTAAAGTTCCAAAACTCCACACTATTTCCAAGTGAAACCTGTCAATGATAGCCTATGGAAGGAAATTCAAGTTACTGGTAAGTATGGTTAGAATTACTTTTAAGGATCAGTACTGGGCTCAAAGATGCAGCACTGAGATCTCTCCTGATAACAGGGGAGTAAATAGGAATTCGTAGTTCTGTTGATTTTATAGGAATATTTTAAAGTTCCAAAACTCCACACTTAGAAGAATTTCCAAGTAAAACCAGTCAATGTTACCCTATGGAAGGAAATTCACTAAGCTGGTAAGTAGTGTTATCGTTACTTTTTCTTACTCAGTGGTGGATTCTGGATCCAGCACTGGTGCATCTCCTGTAAACAGTTGAAAGAATGCGTTTAAGTCATACAGGCGATTTTTAAGTAATATTTTTAATTTGTGAAAATAGACACTTAGAAACTTTTCTGGTGAAAACCAGACAATGGATTCCTATGGAAGGGAAAACAAGTTACTGGTAAGTACGGTTAGAATTACTTTTCAGGGTCAGTGCTGGGCTAAAATATGCAGCACTGGGTTCTCTCCTGATAACAAGTGAGTAAATCGGAATTCGTTGTTCGCATGATTTTAGGTGAATATTTTAAAGTTCCAAAACTCCACACTTCGAAGAATTTCGAAGTGAAACCAGTCAATGTTAGCCTATGGAAGGAAATTCAAGTTACTGGTAAGTATGGTTAGAATTACTTTTCAGGATCAGTACTGGGTTCAAAGATGCAGCACTGAGGTGTCTCCTGATAACAGGTGAGTAAATCGAAATTCGTAGTACATCCAGTAAGCGCCACAGAGCTGCGTAGCAGAGATATGTAAAAAGTGGCACAGCCTGCACCACCTCTCTGCAACGCAGCACAGTGGCGCTTCCTGGAAGCACCTGGTGGACTACTTGGCCCCCTGGTCCCTCAGGTTTAAAGTTGAATTTTTTCCCCAACTTAAAACGCGCCACAGGGCGTGTTTGCACACATCACATCAGGCCCCGTCCCCTCCCTTCACCACTGTGTAAACACGCCCCGTCACTGTTCTAAATTGAGAGATTAAGTCCCCTTCAATCCTAAGGGTCCCTAGGGTCAAACTAGCCCGCTAGGTACCTCCAGTAAGCTCCACAGAGCTGCGTTGCAGAGAGTGTAAAAAGGGGCATGGCCTCTTAACAACTGCCTGCAACTCAGTTCCCTGGCGCATACTGGAGATACCTGTTCCCCCATGGTCCAACACAGAGAGGCCTGGCCCTGCGGGATGGGGTCTTCGGGGGCCAGAAGTGGCCTGGGAGGGGGGCCACGTGGCCCCCTCCCCTTTAAAAAAATTAAATAAAATTATGTAGATGTGGGCATGCCACGGGGGATGTAAATTAATGAAAGTGAACGTTTTTTTTCTTTTCCAAAAATGTTTGGAGTCGCGACCCCAGCACGGCTTTCAGCACGCCCCCCTAGTGTGAACACGAAGGGTGCGCGGCTCTCAGCGCAGCCCCCTAGTGTGAATACTAAGGGTACGCGGCTCTCAGCGCGGCCCCCTAGTGTGAACGCGCTGGGTGCGCGGCTCTCAGCGCGGCACTCGAGTACTTCTCAGGTCTTTAAAACACCGTGGGGCATATTCTCAAGGACACCTTGCTGAGTTAATGGCCCTTTATTGCAGCCAAAATGGTGATACATTTAACACACCGTTCACAAGCTGGTGGAAACAGCCTGTATCCCCAGTTTCCCAGTGATAGCAGCCTCAAAAAACATTGTCAGGGATGACCCCGCCAAATATGGGTAATGCGATGCAGGGTAGGCGTTGCCCTGCAAAAAGCAGCGAACACACCACTTTGCAACATTCTCAACAACCAGCAACATTGGCGAAGAGAATACAAAATAGAGGAGCGGATGCATTAGCACTAGCAAGTTTACACCTGCTCTGAATTGGTGTAAAGTCGGACTACAACCTGCAACATGAAAGGGAGCCCAGGCCACAGCCACACCTCAACGACAACAGATGTCATGGAGCCAACGATCATGGAGCTCGGACACCCAACAGTGCCCTGACTCCCCCGCCACCACCCCCTTGTCCGCCATCGCCCCCTGACCTCCCGACAAACAAATGTGACAGGAACCTTCCACAATCTGGAACATAACAAATCGGCTGATGTCTCACAATTATAACAATCAAGATGCATGTGAGGTTGGACAAATGAGAATCATGACCATATATGGATTTACATATAAAATATTTTATTTCAACAAAACAACAAAATAAAAGTAGGTACAGCCATGGTGTGACATCCCTCGACAATCACAGCCTGCAAGACAAAAAGCAAGATAAGAATGTGCGTCATGCGCCCATCAAAGGAGAGAGAGGGGAGAGAAAGAGAGAAAGAGTGAGAGAGAGAGGAAGAGAGAAAGAGAGAAAGAGTGAGAGAGAGAGAGGAAGAGAGAGAGAAAGAGTGTGAGAGAGAGAAAGGAAGAGAAGGAGAGGGAGAGTGAGTGCCGACACTGAGGACAAAACCCTCACAGCTCACCGTTCCGCCACCGGTGTGTCTCCAACTACGTGCAGGGACATACTGCAGACCTCAAGCTCACTCAACTGAAACATTGTATAGAATCAGTAATGGCAGAGTACATACAACTGCACACGCGTCATCACTGCCCTGCCCTGTGCACCCAGGCTGCTGCACACCATCCACTCCCACCGCCCAGAGGTGTCTGCCCACCCCTGCTCACCAAGGCTGCTGCACCCCATCCACTCCCGCTGCCCAGAGGTGTCTGCCTGTCCCTGTGTACCCAGGCTGCTGTACCCCATCCACTCCCACCACCCAGTGGTGTCTGCCTGCCCCTGCGCACCCAGGATGCTGAACACCATCCACTCCCACCGCCCAGAGGTGACTGCCTGCCGCTGCACAAACAAGCCTCTCTGCTCACCTTCCGCCACCGGTGTGTGTCCAAGAGGGCCCACCACGGGCTGAAGTGAGCTCCAGGCCAGGAACCACGTCCTTGGCAGCCAGAAGGTTGCACATTTGATTCTGGGTCTTGATATCACAATGGCCGAGAACATATAAATGCACAGGGCATCATCGCAGGCTGCACACCCGCTCAGCCCCTAAGGTGCTGCTAACCCTCTGACCCACGAGCCAACGCCAAGTGGCGGTAGGCCCGTGCTGCTGCCACACTGTGGTCCAACAGGGCTCACCAGTCTGAACCGCCAAGAAGGGGCATCATCGCAGGCTGCACACCCGCTAGGCACTGATTGTGCCCCTACCTCAGTGCACCGAAAGTCACCGACCCGTGACGGTGTGCCTGTGCCGGACACAGTGTGCCCGGTGCCACCAAGTCTTACACCCGCCAATCATGGTAGCTCCATGATTGTCTATCATGGTGCGTCAGCCATAATGTAAGTTCCAACCCTGGGGACGGAGAGGTGGTAGTGCCCTTGGCCCAAATGCATGGTAACAAGTCATTATATCGAGAACAAAATATCGACAGGACAGAATAACACGTTTTTTATATAGAATGGACAGAATTTAGAATCCAATAATATAGTGGTGCAGAATATCGAAATGCAGATAAGAAATATCGATTTCCACAATATCGAAGTTAGTTATATCGAGTTTTTTTTTTGTCTTTTAAGTTTTAGAATATGTGTTAAGAGTTTGTATTATTTTTGTAATGTATGTTTGAAGTTTGTAAAAGTAATGAATTTTATGTTAATCAATTTTTGTGTAATTTAATTCCGTAGCGGGTTGTGGGTTTATAGGGGAATAGGGTGGGAAGTAATTTAATTATAATATATATTTTTACCATTATTTAGAATTAATTAATTATATGTTAAATATGTTTTGCATAATTTAAGCCTGTAGCAGGTTGTGCGTTTATTGGGGAATAGGGTGGAAAGTAATTTAATTGAAATTAATTAATTTATTATTTTATTATTTAATGATTTTCATCAAAGCTCTTTATTTGATCAAAATTTAAAATGATCATGAAAGAATAAACACATTCACATCACAATTTCATAAAATACCATCATTAGAATCCAATCGTATCATATTAACACATAAAAAAGGGAACGGACACGAGATCAATTACTATTCAGAATACAACTCACAGAACTCGTAACCAACCCCTTTCTCTTCATCAAACAAGCCTATAAGAAAGATGCCATTGAGAAACAGACAAACGGGTCTGGTAAAGATTTTAAAAAGTATAAGGCCACCCGACAGTGTGTAAACCTTGTCTTATTTAAAATCGGCATCAGGTAGGTGTAGTAACGAGGTCCACACGTTGTAGAGTTCAATACCATTTAATAGGTTCAATTCCTCATAGGTGCTCCCTGCTTGACAGGATCGTAACTCACCAACATTCCACAGCTGCCTTCAAGAGACAGCACGGGTCATACCAAAGGGAGGGAAGCGGGAGGGGGGAAACAGGGAGAAGAGGGAGGAACCAAGTGACAAGTTACAACACATCATCCTCCCTAGGGAGACAAAGGGGAAAAGGCAGGGGGCATATGTAAAGGGGAGCGGAGTGGAGAAAAGAGAGAGAGAGAGAGAGAGAGAAAAAGAGAGAAAGAAGGAGAGAGAAAGACAGAAGCATGAAGAGAGGAGATAACTGCAATTACCCAAAGAGGCTTAAAAGCGGGTCCTACAAGGAAGACCTCAGCCCCTGTACTAACCTGGGACATAGAGAAGGATGATCCCAAGGCCTCTGCCAAAGCTTTGGCAGAGAGACAGTTTAAACCAGAAAACAATCTGTGAGAGGGCGGGTGGAGGAATTCAGGAACGGGGAAGATTCCTGAGCCTCTAACTACTCTCCCCCCCCTTTCCTATCAACCGTGAGATGACTAAGGATCCCCAGGATCTCCCGGTTGGATCTGATAGAAAAGGGTAAAAGGTGAGATGAACACCCCAAATTCCTGTCCACCCCGGGCCCCTAAAATACTAACAAGAAACAGTAAGGCATAATGCTACTAATAATACGTGTGTCTGTCCTCAAGGAAATAATGTAGACACTGGTAGGAAATAACTACCCCATCGTCATGTCCCGGGGGGCCAACACTTCAGGCTTCTAGTTAAACTCAGTCAATTTTAACATGTGGTACTACTGTAAACAAGGGTTATTAGTTCTGTGATGGCCAACCCAAAGTCAAAGTTATAATAATCCTCAGTTCCAAAATTACCCAGGAGGTATTACTGTTAAAGAGAGTTATCAGTTCTGTGATGGCCAACCAAAAGTCCTGGCCATAATCCAAAGTGGAAAAACAGATTTCCCTGGCGGATGCTGCAGAGTAAATGATTCCTAGAATTCATGCTTTTCCGCTATGCCAGTAAGCCAACAGTCAGTTCCTAAGTTTACCTCGAGGAGGAGCGTTGCACCTTGTGGTGTGCATCTTTACCCTCCTCCACTGTCTCCTCTAAACTTCCCAAACACCTGGGAAGACTTTACAATTATGCTCCAGGCTACTCTCCAACGTATCTTCACCATCCATGCAGGTGAGAGATCAAAACTTTAAGATCTTCTCCTTGGGTAGTTTCCTGGACCTGACCGCACTGCGTCTGCGCCTTGTAACCACACAGACCTCATACACCTTATCATAATCGTTGTCTGGTCTAGACCATCCTCCCCCTTCGGATCTCTTTCCATACTCAGCACCTGAACCTCTGGTCATGGGTTCACACCATGTAACTACATGCCACTCTCTCCAAAAGTTGTGTCGAATAGGCTTACACTTTTCCTCCTTTAGTCTTTTAGTTGGAGTAACCTTACATTTTCCTTTACAAACAAACTCATTTTCAATTTTTCTAACTTCTTCACTTTCGTCCTTCACAGATTTCATGCTTATATTTTTCCTCCTTTCAAGTCCTTTATATATACCATGTTTGACTTTGTGTTTGTCCATAACTATTTTTTTTCTCCATTCCACTCTCCAAGCAGTTCCTTTCCATGCCACCTCACCCTTATATGGTGGTTTTCTTTCTTTTAACCGCTCAAACCAGGCTATTTGTGTACTGTTGATTTTCACCAGATCACTCCCGAGTTCATTGCTTTCTAGATATATCATCCATCTTAATATCTTTTGTTCCACCCCTCTCAGATGGGAGGGTTGATTTTCTGTGTTGTAAATCTTTTCCATTGTACTTCTTTTCCTGTGTGACACAGAATCAGCGACAATAATAATTTCACTTCCTCCAAAGTTGATAGTACGCACAGAGTTAACTTTACTCATGTTCATCTCCACTTTGTCATCCTTGTCATCCCTGATAACTTCATAACTTTGTACATCACGAGGCATCACTTGCATATAATGATCCCTAATATCTTCCATAACTTCTTCACCGACATTCCTTCCAGCTCCCTCTTGGACAGGGTTAACTTTACTCATGTTCATCTCCACTTTGTCAACCTTGTCATCCCTGAACACTTCATAGCTTTGTACATCACGAGACATCACTTGCATATAATGATCCCTAATATCTTCCATAACTTCTTCTACGACATTCCATCCAGCTCCCTCTTGGTCCTTCTTTTCAATGGTAATGTAGACTTCTTCTCCTCCTGCTCCTAATCTATTCAACAATATTTCCACCTTATCACTGGGGAGTAATGATTGTTCCTCATTTTCTATAATAGCTACCAAATTACGAAAATCTTCCTTCCACTTTTCCTTTGTATTTGTAGTAATACCATCCCTTCCAAAAAATGGCCCCAGAGGAGATAAGTTATACCTTTTGTTTATTTCCATGTTAATTTCGCTGTAAAACCAGATGAATAGAACACAACCAGTAAATTTCTCTGGGTACTATGTTACTAGCGATACACGCAATTGGTGAAAAGAGTAGGTAAGCTAAATTCTCTTTAATCCACCCAGCGCGATGGCAAGATTGCTCCGGAGCACAGTTGTCATTTACCTTAAGTAGCTCCAAAAAATAAAAATGTTATTTCCTAAGATAGAACAAGATGTATTGCTTAATACCTACAACAGCTTTTGTTTTATTATATATATATTTTTTTCAACTCCCTGTATTATTTCCTTTTCCTTTGAAGTTTTACGAAAATACTTGTTTCCAGAAATTCCTACTTTCCATTGACCTTGTAACTACAGTTCATTTTACTCAATCCTGTATAACCTTTTAATCTTGATATACTCGACTGGTGCAATTTGAGATTACATTCCCTTCAGGACATGACACGCGCAATTACTCACTCAAAATGGCCGTTAGACGCAAATGCGCTATGACGTTTGCTCCTGACTGAACGCTGGAGATCAGAGGGGAGACTCAATTGAAACTCTTGAGGTGTCACCTTACACCTTTCCTTCCCTTAATTTCGAATATTACACCTTAATGTCACAGTTTTGTTGCTCGACTTCGTCGCGTTATTATTTGAAGCCTCTATTATTTTCTTATTAAGCACAATCTCACTCTTGTTCAGTTAAAACCTCAGAGGGAAAACGTCTGATATGACACCAGTTATGCACAGCTTTTAAAGTAATTATTCCATGAGCCTTGCTCTCGCGCTGCGTGTTATAGTGTTGAATACTCTAAGTCTCTTTACCAGCACACGCTCTCCTACGCACCTGGTTGCTTCTGTACTTGTTTCAAATCAGCCTTTGTAATCTTTAAATTCTCCATAGGGTGACTCCCCCTCGCGCTCAGCCGTGTCTCACAAAAATTCAAAATGCGGTTTCAGAGAATAAATCGCTCCCTACCTCGCTCACTTCTCCTCCTCCCAGCCTCAATGACTCACCAATAAGCCTTTCGTAGATACTAGTGTGCGAAAACCCCAGGTCTTCAAATTCCTTCAGTCGACACTCTCAGATGCTGCTTTACTGCTATGGTGTAGTTAAATTCCTACGCATAGCACTGAGGAGAGTTACACTTCTTTCCTTACGGCATTTTACACAACCGAGGGAAACCGCCACTGAACTGAGCTTCACTTTCCCATAACACGGTAATTGTCATGCGCTGAAGTGTTCTTACTGGAGATTTTCACTCGCTTTAATGCTTAGAATGGCCACACGGTGGCAGTGCCTTCCCAGGTTTGCACTGTAGATTTGAGGGGAATTTTGTAAAATGTGACAGAACTTTGGCTGCACTCAGGAAAACTGAGGAGAGTTAAACTTCGAACGCTAATTGCGCAGATCCACCTCAATATCACTTGCGGGAACAGAGGACACTTGGTACCCTTGCCTTGCTCATACATCAACTCAGTCACCAAGGCTCAATTTATAAAGTTCACAAAACGGCGTCAACGATTCCAAATCCGTTCCCCGCTCCGCTCAGCTCTCCTCACTAAGCTGAAACTGCTCACCTCGCGAACTTTCACCATAAACTTGGGTCTTGCTCCTCTCACCATTTCATTTCCACACGGACTTTCGCCTTTTTCCCAGAGCTCGTTTTTCCAAGTCAGTCACCAAGGCTCATATTTTCAACTTCAAAGCGCGGTGATAACGAGCTCTCCTCATGAGCTTCAGCTGCTCAAATCACGAACATTAGCCTCTTCCAAAGCTCATAAACTCGGGTCTTACACCTCTTTACAATCACAATTACAAGAGCGCCCGAGCTAAATCATCAAATCATTCCTTTTTCCTTGTTCAAGCTCAAAAATTCCAGGGGAGAGCACCCCACTGACCCTGGCTCAGCTCCGTTTCCGTCGTCGCCAAAATGTAGTAACGAGGTCCACACGTTGTAGAGTTCAATACCATTTAATAGGTTCAATTCCTCATAGGTGCTCCCTGCTTGACAGGATCGTAACTCACCAACATTCCACAGCTGCCTTCAAGAGACAGCACGGGTCATACCAAAGGGAGGGAAGCGGGAGGGGGGAAACAGGGAGAAGAGGGAGGAACCAAGTGACAAGTTACAACAGTAGGCTTTCATTTCCTTTTTATGTAGTGTACATGTAGTGTACAGAAAAGGACAAGGTGTATCTCAGATTGAGTTGATACATTGTCACACGGGCAAACGCTCAAATCAATAATGCTAAAAACAATTTTCCAGATAACCTTGCATACACACTATCAGGTTAGCTCTAAACCTTAACAAAATGTATCTATGCTGTGGGATATTTACTATTGCTAGGTACGAGAACCCTCCCTCTATCACAGGTGTATTGCCTTGATATGACCGCAGACAGTGTTTCCCCACCTCAGATTTAGACCTCTTATATTCCGCCATTTGTAAAAACCCATCGATTACCTTCTGTTTGGATAACCGCTTACATGCAAGCTGATCATTAAAAAGTCCCGGGAGCCCAATTTCTTTGAAGGTGTGCTCCACATAACTCAACCACCTAGATCTCTTCCAGTGGTCCATGTCTAGGCAGCTCTTAATTATTAGCTGCGTGAGCCGTACAGATTCCCTCCTCCATATTGAGTACCACAAAAGTAATGGAGCCACTTTAATCTGTTCAGCGATGTAAGGAATATCTAGCTTCATGTGTAGTATACAATTTGCAAAGAATGAGGGGAGACCTAATATGGATTTAAAATATTTATTCTCAACTGTCTGCAATGCAGTAGGGTTTACCACCCCCCCATACTCCTGCCCCATAAGATACGGATGCTTTTACATGGGCCTGATAGATAGTCGTAATCGTGGATTTTAGTGCGGTGATGCCCGTATTCATGACCCGTTTTCTGACTTCCACTAGTTTTTTCCAAGAGACGTCTTTAGCAAAGAGGATACCCAGGTACGGGAAGGATTCTACCACTTCGATTTTATTCCCCTCTGCGTGAAAACTTGGGGTTTTATCTCTTTTTCCCGCCCCTGCCACAATTACAAACGACTTTATGTGATTTACTCTCATCTGGAGGGTGTCCATAAAAGAGACATATTCCGTAATCAGTCTCTGTAGCCCCAACCCCGTCCTAGCGATCAAAACAGCATCATCTGCATACCCCAGTATGGGAGTGCTACGATTTCCAAATCTGGGGACGTCATCAGTGACCGCCAAAAGTGTTTGCTCTACTCCATTAGGACACATGGAAAAGAGAAAAGGAGCCAATACGCATCCCTGCCACACCCCCTACTAATTTAATAATTTATATTGTTAATTCAGTTAATTAATGTATTACTAATTAATTATAAATTGATTCATAACAATTAATAATTAATTGGTAATTCTGTTAATTGTTTATTTGTAATTAATTAGTAATTAATTAGATATTAATTATGAACAATTAATTTGTAAATATGTAATTGTGTACTTTTTTATCAGTGGTTTGAGTGTTGAGAGGGGAGTAGGGTAGGAAGTAAGTTATATTTAATTTAATTTTGCGTCATGAAAGAGAATGGAAACTCATATCATTGGTGAGTGGAAAGGGCCTGAATATTTTCAGTAGGAAATGCTTCTGTTGGCTTTTGAAAGGTTGCAACAAACACTCACAGTTTGACCTAAAATGTGTGCTCCAAAGCACTGCGCACGCGCACATTATGCATCAGTACTGTTTTATTCGAGTGAACAAAAATCACCTAGGTTGAACAAAAGCGTTTTTTCAAAATTCACAATGTTGAGTGACAAACTTTGGCAAACCCAAAGGTTTCACTTGTAGCTTGAGTCCTAAGTAAAACTGTATTACTTTTTGTAGTGTAAAAAAACAGATGGAAGGAGAGGCCCTCGGGCGCATTGAAGGAGCGTAGGGGCTGACCAAAAGAAACAATTAGTGAAATCGCCATGGGGCGGTAACACACATAAAGAAGGGGCCAACATGGATGAACACAAATGACAAGCCAGCTTTTCTGAATGCCACACATAACAAACAATGGCAATCAGTGGGTGTGCCAAAAGCCCACAGAAGAGGATACAACAGGTGTTGCAGACAGCTCAAGAGCTGTCGAGGCTCAACCTAACAAGCCGAAACTGTATGACTTGTTAATGCGGTTATCATTTTGGATTCGCTGTATTGTAAACTGTTCTTTCCCTTATCAGAGACACCTAACATCAGCTGTGCACCTACATAAAACCATGAATATGTACACACACATACACACCATCCACTCAAGCAATGTACACACATATGCAAACAAGCATTGGAAAAGCCAATAGATGTCGCCTATGCAAGAGCTATTGACTTTGCCAATATGTTTTAGCCATGTTGTACACCAGTGTAGCTGCTCTTCAGTATGGCTAAACACTAGGGGGGTAAACGAAAGTGGCATGGAGTGGAGTGTAGTGTCATAAAGTGGAGATGAGTGTTACGGAATGGTGTAGAAAGTCTTGTAGTGCAGTAGAGTAGAGTTAAGGCGATTTTTAAATAATATTTTTAATTTGTGAAAATAGACACTTAGAAACTTTTCTGGTGAAAACAGACAATGGATTCCTATGGAAGGAAATACAAGTTACTGGTAAGTACGGTTAGAATTACTTTTCAGGGTCAGTGCTGGGCTAAAAGATGCATCACTGGGTTCTCTCCTGATAACAGGTGAGTAAATTGGAATTCGTTGTTCGCATGATTTTAGGTGAATATTTTAAAGTTCCAAAACTCCACACTTCGAAGAATTTCCAAGTGAAACCAGTCAATGTTAGCCTATGGAAGGAAATTCAAGTTACTGGTAAGTATGGTTAGAATTACTTTTCAGGATCAGTACTGGGTTCAAAGATGCAGCACTGAGGTCTCTCCTGATAACAGGTGAGTAAATCGAAATTCGTAGTACATCCAGTAAGCGCCACAGAGCTGCGTAGCAGAGAGATGTAAAAAGTGGCACGGCCTGCACCACCTCTCTGCAACGCAGCACAGTGGCGCTTCCTGGAAGCACCTGGTGGACTACTTGGCCCCCATGGTCCCTCAGGTTTAAAGTTGATTTTTTTCCCCAACTTAAAACGCGCCACAGGGCGTGTTTGCACACATCACATCAGGCCCCGTCCCCTCCCTTCACCACTGTGTAAACACGCCCTGTCACTGTTCTAAATTGAGAGATTAAGTCCCCATCAATCCTAAGGGTCCCTAGGGTCAAACTAGCCCGCTAGGTACCTCCAGTAAGCTCCACAGAGCTGCGTTGCAGAGAGGTGTAAAAAGGGGCATGGCCTCTTAACAACTGTCTGCAACGCAGTTCCCTGGCGGATACTGGAGATACCTGTTCCCCCATGGTCCAACACAGAGAGGCCTGGCCCTGGGGGATGGGGTCTTCGGGGGCCAGAAGTGGCCTGGGAGGGGGGCCACGTGGCCCCCTCCCCTTTAAAAAAATTAAATAAAATTATGTAGATGTGGGCATGCCACGGGGGATGTAAATTAATGAAAGTGAAAGTTTTTTTCTTTTCCAAAAATGTGTGGAGACGCGACCCCAGCACGGCTTTCAGCACGCCCCCCTAGTGTGAACACGAAGGGTGCGCGGCTCTCAGCGCAGCCCCCTAGTCTGAATACGAAGGGTACGCGGCTCTCAGCGCGGCCCCCTAGTGTGAACGCGCTGGGCGCGCGGCTCTCAGCGCGGCACTCGAGTACTTCTCAGGTCTTTAAAACACCGAAGGGCATATTCTCAAGGACACCTTTCTGAGTTAACGGCACTATATTGCAGCCAAAATGGAGATACATTTAACACACCGTTCACAAGCTGGTTGAAACAGCCCGTATCCCCAGTTTCCCAGTGATAGCAGCCTCAAAAAACATTGTCGGGGATGACCCCGGCAAATATGGGTAATGCGATGCAGGGTAGGCGTTGCCCTGCAAAAAGCAGCAAACACACCGCTTTGCAACATTCTCAACAACCAGCAACATTGGCGAAGAGAACACAAAACAGAGGAGCGGGTGCATTAGCACTAGCAAGTTTACACCTGCTCTGATTTGGTGTAAAGTCAACTACAACCTGCAACATGAAAGGGAGCCCAGGCCACAGCCTCACCTGAACGACAACAGATGTCATGGAGCCAACGATCATGGAGCTCGGACACCCAACAGTGCCCCCCCGCCACCACCCCCTTGTCCGCCATCGTCCCCTGACCTCCCGACAAACAAATGTGACAGCAACCTTCCACAATCTGGAACATAACAAATCGGCTGATGTCTCACAATTATAAAAATCAAGATGCTTGTGAGGTTGGACAAATGAGAATCACAACCATATATGGATTTACATATAAAATATTTTATTTCAACAAAACAACAAAATAAAAGTAGGTACAGCCATGGTGTGACATCCCTCGACAATCACAGCCTGCAAGACAAAAAGCAAGATAAGATTGTGCGTCATGCGCCCATCAGAGGAGAGAGAGAGAGAGAAAGAGAGAAAGAGTCAGAGAGAGAGGAAGAGAGAAAGAGAGAAAGAGTGAGAGAGAGAGGAAGAGAGAGAGAAAGAGTGTGAGAGAGAGAAAGGAAGAGATGGAGAGGGAGACTGAGTGCCGACACTGAGGACAAAACCCTCACAGCTCACCTTTCGGCCACCGGTGTGTCTCCAACTACGTGCCGGGACATACTGCAGACCTCAAGCTCACTCAACTGAAACATTGTATAGAATCAGTAATGGCAGAGTACATACAACTGCACACGCGTCATCGCTGCCCTGCCCTGTGCACCCAGGCTGCACACCATCCACTCTCACCGCCCAGAGGTGTCTGCCCACCCCTGCTTACGCAGGCTGCTGCACCCCATCCCCTCCCGCTGCCCAGAGGTGTCTGTCTGTGTAGCCAGGCTGCTGTACCCCATCCACTCCCACCACCCAGAGGTGTCTGCCTGCCCCTGCGCACCCAGGCTGCTGAACACCATCCACTCCCACCGCCCAGAGTTGACTGCCTCCCGCTCAACAAACAAGCCTCTCTGCTCACATTCCGCCACCGGAGTGTGTCCAAGAGGGCTGAAGTGAGCTCCAGGCCAGGAACCACGTCCTTGGCAGCCAGAAGGTTGCACATTTGATTCTGGGTCTTGATATCACAATGGCCGAGAACATATCAATGCACAGGGCATCATCGCAGGCAGCACACCCGCCCAGCCCCTAAGGTGCTGCTAACCCTGTGACCCACGAGCCAACGCCAAGTGGCGGTAGGCCCGTGCTGCTGCCACACTGTGGTCCAACATGGCTCACCAGTCTGAACCGCCAAGAAGGGGCATCATCGCAGGCTGCACACCCGCTAAGCACTGATTGTGCCCCTACCTCAGTGCACCGAAAGTCACCGACCCGTGACGGTGTGCCTGTGCCGGACACACATCACAATTTCATAAAATACCATCATTAAAATCCAATCGTATCATATTAACACATAAAAAAGGGAACGGACACGAGATCAATTACTATTCAGAATACAACTCACAGAACTCGTAACCAACCCCTTTCTTTTCATCAAACAAGCCTATAAGAAAGATTCCATTGAGAAACAGACAAACGGGTCTGGTAAAGATTTTAAAAAGTATAAGGCCACCCGACAGTGTGTAAACCTCGTCTTATTTAAAATCGGCATCAGGTAGGCTTTCCTTTCCTTTTTATGTAGTGTACAGAAAAGGACAAGGTGTATCTCAGATTGAGTTGATACATTGTCACACGGGCAAACGCTCAAATCATTAATGCTAAAACAATTTTCCAGATAACCTAGCATACACACTATCAGGTTAGCTCTAAACCTTAACAAAATGTATCTATGCTGTGGGATATTTACTATTGCTCAATCAATCAATCAATCAAGGCATTTATATAGCGCACTACTCACCCGGAGGGTCTCAAGGCGCTAGGGGAGGTGGGGTCCGCTACTGCTCAAACAGCCAGGTCTTGAGCTGCTTCCTGAAGGCAAGGTGGTCCTGGGTCAGGCGGAGGTGGGTCGGGAGGGAGTTCCAAGTCTTGGCGGCCAGGTAGGAGAAGGACCTTCTTCCTGTGGTGGCTCTTCGGATGCGGGGGACGGAGGCGAGGGCGTGGCCGGTCGATCGAAGCTGGCGTGTGGGGCCGTAGAAGTTGAGGCGGCTGTCGAGGTATCCTGGGCCTTGGTTGTGTAGGGCTTTGTGTACGTGGGTGAGGAGACGGAAGGTGATTCTCTTGTTGACCGGGAGCCAGTGCAGATCTCTCAGGTGTCCGGAGATGTGGTTGCGTCGAGGGATGTCCAGGATGGCGTTCTGAATCCGCTGGAGTCTCTTCTGGAGTTTGGCGGTGGTTCCGGCGTAGAGGGAGTTGCCGTAGTCCAGACGGCTGGTGACGAGGGCCTGGGTGACCGTCTTCCTGGTCTCGGTGGGGATCCACCGGAAGATCTTACGTAGCATGCGCAGGATGTTGAAGCACGACGAGGAGACGGCGTTGACTTGTCTGGTCATGGAGAGGGAGGAGTCCAGGATGAAGCCCAGGTTGCGTGCGTGGTCTGTTGGTTTGGGTGCGTTGCCCAGGGCGGGGGGCCACCAGGATTCGTCCCAGGCGGAGGGTGAAGATCCCAGGATGAGGACTTCTGTCTTGTCCGAATTCAGTTTCAGACGGCTGTTCATCATCCACTTGGCTACGTCTGTCATCCCTTCGTGTAGGTTGTCTCTGGCGGTGGCGGGGTCGTTGGTGAGGGAGAGGATCAGCTGGGTGTCGTCGGCGTAGGAGATGATGTTGAGGTTGTGTTGGCGTGCGATGGCTGCGAGGGGGCTCATGTAGACGTTGAAGAGGGTTGGGCTGAGCGAGGAGCCTTGGGGAACGCCGCAGATAACTTCGGTGGCTTCTGATCTGAACGGGGGGAGGCGGACTCTCTGTGTCCTTCCGGCGAGGAACGAGATGATCCATTCCAGTGCCTTCTCCTGGATTCCGACGTTGCTGAGGCGCCGCACTAGGGTACGGTGGCAGACAGTGTCGAAGGCCGCGGAGAGGTCTAGGAGGATGAGGGCCGCTGTTTCTCTGTTGTCGAGCAGGGCTCGGATGTCATCGGTGGCTGCGATCAGGGCGGTCTCGGTGCTGTGGTTGGCCCGGAAGCCAGACTGCGAGAGGTCGAGGGATCCGTTCGTCTCGAGGAAGGCGGCCAGCTGCTTGTTGACGATCTTCTCAATGACTTTTGCAGGAAACGGGAGCAGCGAGATGGGGCGGTAGTTCTTGAGGTCGGTGGGGTCGGCTGATGGCTTCTTTAGTAGAGCGCTGAGTTCGGCGTGCTTCCAGCTCTCCGGGAAGGTAGCGGTGTTGAAGGAGGTGTTGATGATGTCCCGCAGGTGGGGTGCGATGACAGCGTCGGCTTTGTTGAAGACGTGGTGAGGGCAGGGGTTGGTCGGAGATCCGGGGTGGATGGAGTTCATCGTGCGGATGGTGTCTTCGGTGCTGATCGGGGTCCAGGCGCAGAGGGTGGTGGTGGGGGGCGGTGGTTCAGTCGTGGCGTGCGTCGGTTGAGTGCTGAAGCTGGTGTGTATGTCCGCGATCTTGTTGTGGAAGTAGGAGGCGAGGGAGTTGCAGAGGTCTTGCGAAGGGGTGATGTCGTTGTTTCCGGCGTTGGGGTTGGAGAGCTCTTTAACGATGTTGAAGAGTTCCTTGCTTTTGTGTGCGTTGTTGTCCAGTCGTTCCTTGAATGCAGTTTTCTTGGTGGCGTGGATCAGTTGGTGGTGTTTTCGGGTGGCGAGCTTGAGGGCAGTCATGTTGTTCGGTGTTGGGTCTCTGCGCCAGGCTTTCTCGAGTGCTCGGCAGTTCTTCTTGGAGCTCTTGAGTTCGTCGGTGAACCATGGGGCTTTCTTGCTGCCGGGTCTGCTAGGCGGGGTCTTCAGAGGGGCGAGGTCGTCTGCGCAGTTGCTGATCCACTTCGTGAGGTTGGTGGCCGCCTGGCTTGGGTTAGTTGCGCTGGTGGGAGGGTTCATGCTCAGGGAGTTCGCGAGCTGGTCGGCTGTAATCTTGTTCCAGCTTCTGCGTGCCACCTGTTGTTGGTGGTGGTGTATCGTGGTCCTTCTGAAGCTGAAGTGGATGCAGCTGTGGTCCGTCCAGTGGAGTCCGGTGGCGTGGCTGAAGGTGATGTTCTTGCTGGATGAGAACACGGGGTCGAGTGTGTGTCCGGCGTAGTGGGTGGGGGTGGTCACCAGCTGCTTGAGACGGAGGTTGGCTAGGTTGTCCAGCAGGGTGGTGGTGTTGCGGTCGTTGTTGTTGTTCTCCAGGTGGAAGTTGAGGTCCCCGAGGAGGATGTAGTCAGTGGAGAGGAGGGCGTGCGGGCTGATGAAGTCAGCGATGTCTTCGCTGAATTGTGTGCGTGGTCCTGGGGGTCTGTAGATGAGGGTGCCTCTGAGGGTGGTCTTGGGGTTGATGTGGATCTGGAAGTGCAGGTGTTTGGCGGGTGCGAGGGTGTCGTCGGTGTTGGTCGTGATGCGGATGGTGTTCCTGTGGATGATGGCGATGCCTCCTCCTGTCTGGTTGACGCGGTCCCTCCGGATGATCTTGTAGCCGTCCGGGATGGCGATGTCAGGCGCTGAGGAGGCGTTCATCCAGGTTTCCGTGAGGAAGGCGACGTCTGGGGCTGTGGTGTCGAGCAGGTTCCAGAGCTCGACGGCGTGTCTGTGGACGGAACGGGTGCTAGGTACGAGAACCCTCCCTCTATCACAGGTGTATTGCCTTGATATGACCGCAGACAGTGTTCCCCACCTCAGATTTAGACCTCTTATATTCCGCCATTTGTGAAAACTCATCGATTACCTTCTGTTTGGATAACCGCTTACATGCAAGCCGATCATTAAAAAGTCCCGGGAGCCCAATTTCTTTGAAGGTGTGCTCCACATAACTCAACCACCTAGATCTCTTCCAGTGGTCCATGTCTAGGCAGCTCTTAATTATTAGCTGCGCGAGCCGTACAGATTCCCTCCTCCATATTGAGTCCCACAAAAGTAATGGAGCCACTTTAATCTGTTCAGCAATGTAAGGAATATCTAGCTTCATGTGTAGTATACAATTTGCAAAGGATGAGGGGAGACCTACTACGGATTTAAAATATTTATTCTCAACTGTCTGCAATACAGTAGGGTTTACCACCCCCCATACTCCTGCCCCATAAGATACGGATGCTTTTATATGGGCCTGATAGATATTCTTAATCGTGGATTTTAGTGCGGTGATGCCCGTCTCCATGACCCGATTTCTGACTTCCACTAGTTTTTTCCAAGAGACGTCTTAATCAAAGAGGATACCCAGGTACGGGAAGGATTCTACCACTTCGATTTTATTACCCTCTGCATGAAAACTTGGGGTTTTATCTCTTTTTCCCGCCCCTACCACAATTACAAACGACTTTATGTGATTTACTCTCATCTGGAGGGCGCCCATAAAAGAGACATATTCCGTAATCACCAGTCTCTGTAGTCCCAACCCCGTCCTAGCGATTAAAACAGCATCATCTGCATACCCCAGTATGGGAGTGCTACGATTTCCAAATTTGGGGACGTCATCAGTGACCGCTAAAAGTGTTTGCTCTACTCCATTAGGACACATAGAGAAGAGAAAAGGAGCCAATACGCATCCCTGCCACACCCCCCTACTAATTTAATAATTTATATTGTTAATTAAGTTAATTAATGTATTACTAATTAATTATCAATTGATTCATAACAATTAATAATTAATTGGTAATTCTGTTAATTGTTTATTTTTTATTAATTAGTAATTAATTAGATATTATTTATGAACAATTAATTTGTAAATATGTTAATTGTGTACTTATTTATCAGTGGTTTGAGGGTTGAGAGGGGAGTAGGGTAGGAAGTAATTTATATTTCATTTAATTTTGCGTCATGAAAGAGAGTGGAAACTCATATCATTGGTGAGTGGAAAGGGCCTGAATATTTTCATTAGGAAATGCTTCTGTTGGCTTTTGAAAGGTTGCAACAAACACTGACAGTTTGACTTAAAATGTGTGCTCCAAAGCACTGCGCACGCGCACATTATGCATCAGTACTGTTTTATGCGGGTGAACAAAAATCACCTACGATGAACAAAAGTGTTTTTTCAAAATTCACAATGTTGAGTGACAAACTTTGGCAAACCCAAAGGTTTCACTTGTAGCTTGAGTCCTAAGTAAAACTGTATTACTTTTTGTAGTGTAAAAAAACAGATGGAAGGAGAGGGCCTCGGGCGCATTGAAGGAGCGTAGGGGCTGACCAAAAGAAACAATTAGTGAAATCACCATGGGGCGGTAACACACATAAAGAAGGGGCCAACATGGATGAACACAAATGACAAGCCAGCTTTTCTGAATGCCACACATAACAAACAATGGCAATCAGTGGGTGTGCCAAAAGCCCACAGAAGAGGATACAACAGGTGTTGCAGACAGCTTAAGAGCCGTCGAGGCTCAACCTAACAAGCCGAAACTGTATGACTTGTTAATGCGGTTATCATTTTGGATTCGCTGTATTGTAAACTGTTCTTTCCCTTATCAGAGATACCTAACATCAGCTGTGCACCTACATGGACCCGGCTTGCCCAGCAAATTATCGACCTATCTCCCTGCTCCCGTTTCCAATAAAGATTCTGGAAAAGTGGGTTACAAAACATCTATCTAAGTACCTGGAGACCGGGTCCTGCTTGGATGAGGTTCAATTCGGGTTTAGACCGGCCCACGGGACGGAATCAGCGTTGGTGACTGTGCTAGACGATCTCAGGACCCGAGCCGACAAGGAAGAGCAGCCTTTTTAGTGCTGCTCGATATGTCGGCCGCGTTCGACACAGTCAGTCATGCAATTCTGATTAAAAGATTAGAGGAAGTAGGGGTGACAGGCCATGCCCTGAAGTGGCTGACATCATACCTTGGAAATCGTCATCAGGTAGTGTCATTGCCACCTTTCAAATCTAACATCAGAAGAGTGGAGCAAGGTGTTCCACAAGGGTCGGCCATCAGCCCTATCCTCTTCAACCTGTACCTGCGGCCCCTGGTTGCGTTGATTAGATCCTTCGGCATAGCGGTGACGAATTACGCGGATGACACTCAACTTGTCTTCTCGCTTGAGGGCAAGGAAGCAGTGGCGTTAGACACCTTCCACCGTTGTATGCTCGCAACTGCGGACTGGCTGAATCAGAATTCGCTGCAGTTTAACAGCTCTAAGACAGAAGTCTTACACTGCACTACTGATCGCGTCCGTAGACCTCTCCCGACGGACTTTTGGCTGCCTTCCTTCCAGAGCACGACTGTGTCTGCCACCTCGGTCCGTAATCTGGGAGTGATGTTTGGGTCTAACCTCCAACTGGATGCAGCCGTTAATAAAACAGTGAGCACTTGTATGGGACTGCTTTGTATGCTGAGAAAGGTCCTTCCGATGCTTCCCATGGACAGCAGGCCAGAGGTGGTGAGGAGCATTATTGTAAGTCGCTTGGACTACTGTAATGCTCTATTTCTTGGAGCACCATCTACTTTGATAGGAAAACTGCAACGGGTGCAGAATCTCGCAGCCAAATTAGCGCTTGCTCGTCGCCGCCTTGATTCTTCATCTCAGGCACTAAGAGACCTTCACTGGTTACCGGTCCTTCAGCGGATCGATTTTAAATCTTTATGTATTGTATTCAGGGCCCTTCATGGACAAGGCCCAGTGCCACTACAGAATATGTTCCATTGGTACACTCCGTCCAGATCCCTTCGTTCGGCTTCTGCTTACCTTGCTGTGGTGCCTAAAGTTTTGAGATCGCGGTTGGGCGGCCGATCTTTCAGCTTTACGGCAGCCAGACTATGGAACGCTCTTCCGCTAGGACTGAGAAGCATGAACGATCTCAATTCCTTTAAGAAAAATTTAAAAACACATCTCTTTCCTAAGGTTGGGCCACGTTAGTTCTTATAAGTCAGCATGGTGCGAAGCAGGTTCCTTCTAGTCAAAGCGCCAGGATACCCGTTGGGTGACAGACATGCGCTATAAAAGAGTACCAATACATACATACATACATAAAACCATGAATATGTACACACACATACACACCATCCACTCAAGCAATGTACACACATATGCAAACAAGCATTGGAAAAGCCAATAGATGTCGCCTATGCAAGAGCTATTGACTTTGCCAATATATTTTAGCCATGTTGTACACCAGTGGAGCTGCTCTTCAGTATGGCTAAACACTAGGGGGGTAAAGGAAAGTGGCATGGAGTGGAGTGTAGTGTCATAAAGTGGAGAGGAGTGTTACGGAATGGTGTAGAAAGTCTTGTAGTGCAGTAGAGTAGAGTTAAGGGGTGTGGAGTGGAGTGGAGTGGCATGTAGTGGAGTGGTGTAGAGTGTTGTGGAGGGAGTAAAATGTCATAGAGTGGTAGAGCACAGAATGGAGTAGAGTTGGGTGGCATAGAGTGTTGTGGAGTGGTGTGGTAAAGAGTAGAATTGCGTAGAGGGTGTTGCGTAGAGTGGTGCACAGTGGAATAGATTGACACAGAGTGGAGTAGTGTAGGAGATAGGAATTGCATAGAGTGGAGTAGAGTATAGTAGAGCCGAGTGGCATAGAGTGGAGCGGCATACAATTTTTCAAAAAGGAAGTGCCAGGGCCAAACATATTTCTTGGGAGTCCACTGCAGCTTGCTCTGCCCCAGCCTCTGCCATTGCTACCAAATGCTAATGACAGCTGCAACTGCTAGTTTATAAACCAAATATATGAAATTGTCAATGAGGAATTGTGCGGAAAAAAAAGCATACAGCGCAACCATGTGGTATATAAATATGTGCCGTGTTCAGATAAAGGTGCCAGTGCCAAGCACTGGCAAACACATGCAAAAATTAAACACTAGTGGCATAAAGTGTCATAGAGTGGTGTGGCATAGAGTCGAGGAGTGGAGCAAATTGGAGGAGTGTGTAGAATAGAGTGGAGTAAAGCTGCATGAAGTGGCATTGAGGGAGTTGTATAGAGCATTGTAGAGTGTAGTAGTGCCATAGAGTGGCATAGAGCATAGTAGAATGTTGTAGAGTTGAGTGGCATAGAGTGGACCAGATTTTAATGGAGTAGAGTGCCATAGAGTGTAGTGTCATGGAGTGTTATGCCATAGAGTGGATTTGAGTGGCCTAGAGTGAAGTGGTGTAAAGTACAGTGGTGCAGAGTTGATTGGCACAGACTGTAGTGGTGTGGAGTACATTGGATTGGAGTAAAGTGGAGTAAACTATATTGGTGTAAAGTGCAGTGATGTAGAGTACAGTGTGCACAGTAAATTGCAGTGGCGTAGAGTTCAAAGGCGTAGAGTGGAGTGGTGCAGAGTGGAGTAGAGTTGTGTAGAGCACAGTGGGGCACAGTGCAGTGGTTAAGAGCAGATTGGTTCAGAGTAGAGTGAAGTGAAGTACAGTGGAGTAGTGCGGGGTACAGTGGAGATGTGCAGGGTAAAGTGCAGAGGTATAGTGTAAAGTAGTGTAGAGTGCAGTGGCATTGAGCAGAATGATGTAGACTGCTGTGGTGTGGAGTGCAGTGATGCAGAATAGATTGTAGTGACATAGAGTGAAGTTATGAAGAGTGTAGTGGCATAGAGTGCATTGGCATGTGCAGCTAAGTGGCATAGAGTTTAGTAGTGAAGAGTAGAGTGAAGTGGTATAGAGTGCTGTGGCATAGAGTGCAGTGGCCCAGGGTAGAGTGGCATTCAGTGTTGTGAGCATAGTGGCATAGAGTGCTGTAGCATAGAGTGCAATGGCATAGAGTGCAGTGGCGTAGAGTACAGTGGCAGAGAGTGCAGTGTTGCAGAGTAGACTGCAGTAGAGTGCAGTGGTGTATAGTGGAATGTGTGTAAAATACATTGGTTATGTTATGTTATTTTATGTTACTGTTTGTTTTATAGAGCGCTCAGCTGCTCCGGAGAGCGTCCCGGCGCTAAAGATCCTCATTGGTGTGGAGTAAAGTGATGTAGATAGAGTGGTGGAGAGTAGAGAGATGTAGTAAGCAGTCACATAGAGCACAATGGTGTAGAGTGCAGTTGGCTTAGAGTGCAGTGGTGTAGAGTGTTCTAGAGTATGGTGTAGTGCCATAGAGTAGTATGATACAGAGCAGAGTGCTGTGGTATAGAGTACCGTGGCACCAAGTGCTGAGTGCTGCGGCGTAGAGTAGATTGTTACAGAGTAGAGTGAAGTGGTGCCCAGTAGAGTCCTGTGGTGTAGGGTGGAGTGTCGTAGAGTGCAGTGGTGCAGAGTAGATTAGAGCATACAGTGGATTGGCATAGAGTGCACTGCCTTAAAGTGGAGTGAGTCAGAGTATAGTGCATTGCGCAGAGTACAGTGGCAAAGAGTACAGTGGTGCATAGTAGAGTAGTGAGTAGTAGAGTGCATTGGCATAGAGTAAAGTGGTGTAGAGTGTGGTGGTGCAGAGTAGAGTGCAGTGATGCAGCGTGTAGTCTGGAGTGGTGCAGAGTAGACTGCAGTGGCATGGAGCAGTGCAGAGTAGACTGTAGTACGGTAAAGTGGATTATGCATGGTGTGATAGCATATTTCCATTGCAGACACACATCTTCAATTAAAATGACCATTTCATTTGAACAGACTATTTTGCTGATGAAAGTATACAGGTCACAAACGATAATGTGTGGAAATGTCATCACCTAGTGTATTGATTAGTTTTGGTCATATTAAAATTTAATTTGGTTGTGTGCTAGAAAACAAAATAACATCCTACAGCCTGCTAGCCAGCACACCTTTAGTAGCCAGCATGATTGTCACATAAATCCTCTCACTTTGAAGTCGGAAAAAGAAAAGTAAACACCAAGCTCCCTGAAAGAGAAAGTCTGACATTTGACCTCTGTCTTTGACTGCACAGCAATCAAATGTGGCAAGTTAAGAACAAGATTTAAAGACCTGTTTACATAAATCCAGTACTGCTGGAAAAATACAGCAACTACGTTTTGGGCAAAGGGAGGGATGAACTTAAGCTGGACTGCCTAAAACAAATAAAGCCAGTAAAAAGAAAGCAAGCAAATGTAAGTTACAAACCACATAGCCAATGGTAGGCAAGAGGTGGAATGCATTTCCAGGGAAGGTTTCCTAATGTCCCCATGATTTCGTTAGCAACCCCCATAGGCATCAACCTAAAAAGTGTAAAACACCTAAATGCATCCATGTACCCAAGAACAAAGAGCAGCACACATACATGCACCTACGCACACAGAATCAACCTACACAAACCCATGATAAGATGGCGAGATAAGTTGCTGGTGCACTTGTTTGCAGTGGTTCTATTTAATTCAACAAATAACTGCTATTACTATATTTCCAGTGGCCATTCTCTAATTCAAATTCCACGAAAGAAAATGCAGTGGCAGCTTCTTAATGAACCTAAAGGTTTCTTTGGGGGGTTTGTCTTGTGTTGGCGTTCACAAACGTGCATGTATATTCTTGTCTGTAGGTCAATGCCGCAGAGTTTTGTTTTCCATGCTAACACATTAAGT
Organism: Lissotriton helveticus; assembly: GCF_964261635.1. Lineage (NCBI taxonomy): Eukaryota > Metazoa > Chordata > Amphibia > Caudata > Salamandridae > Lissotriton > Lissotriton helveticus. The sequence continues at coordinate 1,765,049,075 of NC_136059.1, forward strand.
GAATCATTTCACACTATGAGGTAACCTAATTAAAAGCAGATAACAAGCAATTTAGCACAGCAAAATTCCACACACTTTATTACCTTAACAAAGCGCCCAAGTGGTTTCAGTAGGAAAAAAATAGTATCCTTACGTGCAAACAAATGGGCCTCTGTGACTAATCACCCATTTACCAGCTGAACACAACTCCACTCGCGCTGCATGTAAACTCTTTCTCTGCCTTCAACCTTGCGTTCCTCGGTGGCACAGAGGTCCTCAGAGACATTGGACTCCATTTTAATTAGCTAATGATTCCTTTTAGCTGTGATCAATGTACAAACGGCAGGCACGGTTCGGTGTACTTTGCATTCGTTTGTCTAGTCTCTCTGCAGTGTAATGGGCAATGCGTGGTGGAGCTGCAGTGTTTAAGATACCAAAAAATGCCTTCCGTACCACACAGATGTTTGTCTCCAAGCGACGTGACGCAAATATCTGCCCTAAAAGCAACTGGATTTGTCAGACATAAATAGAAATACAAGGTAGACCCGTTCATGAAAATTCTAGAAACCGGTTCCTGCCAGCATTTTAGTGCTCAGCAGTGTGGTACTTTTTTATTGCATTCTGGTACTTGCAGTTTAACACCTCTAAATAGCTACTTGCATTAAAGTTTACCTGCAAAGTCGGTAAAGTTAGGAACATTTTAATTTTTCAATGTCAGGCAAAGTTCTCAGATTTTACCTGAGGTCACAAGAGGCAACGTTTGGCACACGCGGCACGGTAACTAATTACCCTGACTGGGAACATCAGGACGTCTGGTTAGAGGGAATTATTCAGTTTGTGGCATCACAGCTTTCTCTGCAATTTGCATCTCCAGATGCCGCTCATGACTGCCTTTAACAATCATCATCAGCAGCAGGTAAAGAGCCTCCACTCGGCAGCTGTGAGCCATTGGCTCCCCTGCACTGGAAGTCCTGCTGTTTGAGGGTGAAACTTCCAACAGCGAAGAGTCACAGTTTATGGCTGCAAAGCAGCGGTGGTCCATGATACAGCTCTGAAAGCAGCACGGTTTTGCGCAGTCCACCAGGTACATGCAACACTGGCAGATTATCCAGTCTCGCCTTGAGCTCTAGTATCCTCACACACATTCCAAGCAAACATCGGCAAAGATAACAGTCGGACTTTAATGTGCTTACACATAAAAACACAATCATGCAAAAAAGTATAGAAATGCACTCAGAACATTTAAGCTCAGACTCTCTCCTCCCTTTTCCTTCTGTGCCTCCAATTTGTATGCCCTGTTTTTATTCCTTAAGCTTGCATTCCTTTGTTCTTTATTCCACAGCTCTGTGGTCCAGGTGCCATAACATCACACACTAGAGGGCTAAATAACAGAGTAAAGAAATAGGAGCTACACTAGGTGGCATGTTGCACAGAGGCAAGCAGGGCTTTACGTGGGGGGGGGGGTCTGTGGGGGTCTGAGCCCCCAAAGTTTTTTTGGGGAGGCCTCGAAAGGGGTCTCTAGGGGGCTCTATTTTCGGGCCTCAAAGGTCGGGTGACCAGACGTTCCGGTTTTTATTGGTGTTTCGGGTGAGCATGCGCGCGCACTGCTTAAGGTGTGACCTCATTGTAGCAGGAAGGGAAATCCTTTGAAGAGAGACACTTTCTCTCGGGATTTCCCTTCTCTTTGAACATGCAGCACCACTGAACATGCAGCACCACCTACGTCATCGTGCCAGCCATCGGCACAACAACAGCTGGTTAGAACCGGCACGAACCCGCTTTTACGGCCTGCAGCAAGATTTTTCTAGCAACCAGTGTGACCCTGCTCTGCCTTAAAGCAAGCGAGCGACGAGGGTCTACAAAAGAATCCAGCAGCAGTGAAAAGGAAACTTATCTTCGTGACGCCTCCCCAGCCCTACCAGCACCATCGGGACCCTGCCTCCGCATCAGAGCTGCCTCAGCCAGGATCCTTCTGAAGCCACGCAAGACTTGCCCTCCCAGCCTGCAAGCCCGCAATGTGAGTATTTAAATGGCCGCTTTACCCTTCCCTTAGCTTTCTCATTCCGCCGCAAATCGCCATTCATTTTTTTCAAAACACTCACACTGCCTGTGTTTGCATGTGTTAGCATATCGTAGCAATACTTATTGGGTTGGTCTATCAGACTATCTTCTACATAAATATTGTCTGACATGAATATTGTGTTCTAAATATTGTTAACAAAAACATCGTCTGATCTGATGTTGATGTTCTATTAAGTCCATTGCGGTGCTATTTTTGTAAACGATTTTTAGGACACAATATTTATGTCAGACGATATTTTGACAAGGATATTCTGCAATCATACCACATCTCGGCTTTCCAAATGTTTTTTAATCTCGTAAATGCAAAGCCTCATCTATTGGGGACATGGTCTGGCCACAAGAGAAGATGGCTGCTTGCTGCTGAGCTCTGCTGTGAGTTGGGCCCGGACAGAGGCAGTGGCTCTCTCGTTACGGCCGTGGATACATCCCCTCTTCCCTCACACCTGCCCTCCAATGCTTTGTGGGGCATCTACAATCACTGCTGCTGCCGCCACACCGCCATGAATCTCCTATGGCCAGGCGCGGCTGCTGGCAGGGCCGGACTGACCACCGGGGCTGTTTTAGAACTCTGCCGAGCTGGGAGCTGATTTCACTGCGGTGGGTGCTGATTTTGTTCATGGAGATATGCGTGTACTTCAAAATAATTAAAGCAAAACAAATTTCATTCAGTACACGCAGGGCCCCATCAACGAAATCAGCCCCCAGCTCAGCAGCATTCCAAAATGCCCGGTAGCCAGTCCGGCCCTGGCCACAGGGTCTTGAGGTGTTAGCAAAGCCTCAGCTCCTGCGTAACAGCTCCACCCCACTCCAAGCTCCGCAACCTGTTAGAAGTGGCAGGTGTCTGTCTTCTTCAGCGGCCCACTGCGCAACCCCACCAGCCCAGACCCATGGCAGAGGATCCTTGGCAGCCCCTGAATGAGGGCGGCAATGAGCTTTGGCTGTTCCATCTTGCGGCCGACCCCGGGACCACGTGAATAGCAGGCCACCTGGCTTTGAGGACTGAGTTGATCGCGGGTCGTGGAAACCAGAGATGCTGCACTACAGCTCCTAGCAATTGCGACCCCTGCTTCCCCCCACGCTCCCTGGACCCTGTTACTGCACCACCAGTGGGGGGAGTCTGGCAGATCCCTACTCAAAGAAGGCAGACACCCATAAAACGAAAAGGGGATAAACCAAAGAAAATAAATCAACAGTGCCAGATACTGGCCACACTGGCTCCTGCACTGCAGCCCTCCACCCTTTCCTCATGCTCGGGCTGACGGAGGCACCTCTAAGGCACGGGGCCGCTGAACGCTCAAGTGTTGCTCTGCATTCGCTGTTCCTCACAGGGTGCAGACCCATAAGTGACTGCCCATGTGGACGACCACTGACCCGGAGCTGATTAGCACATGGTCACCTGCGAATCCATATTCAGAGCGGACAGGAACAATTTGACCCCACATGCATATGCCCCCGACAGGCAGAGGGCTCCAATGTGCCTAAGTCAGATTGCCCACGGTCCCCCCAGCTCTTCCGCCCACTATGTAAGGGCCCCCTCGACTCATCTGCCAGGACCCTCCATGCCTGCAGACATCCCGACCTGCACACTGCTAGCACGGTGAGAAAAGCAGTAGTCATAAGCACACCTGAGGAGCCTAAGAATTCTACTTGCCTCCCCTCAGCCTGCCTGATGTTTGCAGTCTGGGAACCTCAATCATAGCGCCATCAAGAATCTGGGCCTCCTCACTGCAATACTGCCTGGAGAAATGAGTGACAGGAACGCATCCCTCTCCGCATGGCCCAACTGAGCCCAAGCACAGCTTCGCTCCTCTCAAACTAGACGGCTGGATCCCTGCAAGCATCTGGGCCCCTGTTGCATTTCTGATGCCCCCCTTGCGGGTCTCTAAGAGGTGTCCTCCCTCTCGTTCGTGCATCCTACAGTCGTCAGTGCCTACACCAGCATTTCCAGCCTGGGCTTAGGAGGTGCTGCTTGTCAATCGCTGTAGTGATCAACCCCTCACCAGCAGGGTCTCGGCAGACACAGCGACAGAGCAAAGTGCTCCATTCCCCCAAGGGAGAATGCCAGTCAACAAGCCCACAGGCAAACCTGCTTGGCAGCTCCTCTTCACGGAAGCTCTCAAACAGCTGCGTACCATGGCTACAAAGGAGGCTACCCCCTGCGGGTACTCTACCCCAGCCCACCGCACCCATCGCCCAGCACAATACTATGGATGCATTCTGCAGGAAATATCAGCAGTGGGGCGCCTCTTGGAGTGCATAGACGCTAACATATCTGCCCTAGCGGAGGAGACAAAATCAACCCGGCTTGACTTTGCAGGATTTCACACCTGCCTGGAGGGCTTGGACCAGAGAGTACCGGGTCACCTAGACTATGTGTTGGATAAGGACCAAGAGCTCCTCTTTCTCCGCAGTAAACTGATCGACCTGGAAGATCGCAATAGGAAGGACAATGCCCGCTTTTTCAGACTTACTGAAATCAATAGAGGGACCCAACACCAAAACTTTTCTCAGAGACACCCTCCCAAATCTCACAGGCATTGTCTTCGAAATCCCACTAGAGATGCAATGAAATACCAGCATTTATAAAGGGCACAGCTAACTTCGGAGAGGCGTCCTGGCGCTGGGGGCCATCGGGAAGATTAAGCAAGCTATTGCCCAGAGTCATATAGTGCTGGGCTAACTTGCCGCCGGAGCCAGGGATCGAACCGTGAACCCTGTTGTCCTTAGTCAGGCACCCTGGCCGCTGCGCCACACCTCTTCCAGATGCCATGTGCCCACCGCATTGGCCCTCCACACAAAGATCCTGCAGCTAGTCCTCAGCCCCCATTGCTTGCTTTTTGCGACATAAGCATGCCCGACAACTACTCTCTGTTGCACTTTCCCAGAGCCCACTCACATAAGAAGGGCACGAGATCCGCATGGCAGCAGATTTTTCTAAAGAGACCAGCAACCACCGAAATGCCTTCCACTCCTTTCTACCTCGCCTACACCAACTGGACATTAAATATGGTCTTTTTGAGCCTGCACAATTCCGGATCACCAAGGATAACACCTCCAAGGACTTCAATAACCTAGAAGACCCGCACCACTTCTTGGATAGCTCCTACCCCCAGGACAAGGACACCTGCTCTCCAGCTGAACTGGCCCCCAATACGTTCCCTCCCCCTTCCTCCTTGGGCAAAAAGCAGTGAGTCACCACCAGCGGATCCCGGCATCATGGCAGGGAAGGAGACAGGGTGCCCCACACCCAGGGAGAAAAGGAGCAGGCCCTCCAGTCGGTAGCCGCCTTCTTACATCATCAAACCAGGGACAAATCCCATTCTCCCTTGAAACCCACCACCGCAACAGAGTGTAAGCAGGGTGACCTGCTCTGACATCTTGTACTAGATCTAGCTGAACGTATTGATGCAGAGCTTGGGGGAACAGTGTCCGTCGGACAGCTGAGTATCATGCCATCAGTCCTAAGTGCTCCTCTGAATGACTGTACTGTTTCTTCATAATCCTGTTATGGTTATTGGCATTGTATATTCTTCTTGCCTCATATTATGCGCCCTGTGCCCCTGACCCTCCCCCACTCCTAGTGCCCCTACACCACCTCAAAGAGATGTCACCGCCCGCATCCCTACCCTGCCCAGAATCTGACCACAGGACACCTGAGGGGTAAGCCTACACCCAGACCCGATCTCTCTCCTCCCCCTCTGTCTCCCTCCCTCTTATCAGCATACCCGGATCTTTCACACTCCTCCTCCTCTTTCTCAGCCTCCAGACACCTCAACCCTTTCCTCTCGACCCTTCAGCCAGGCAGATCATACTAGCGGAGTGCTAAGATCATATATGCCCCATCATAATACCTGCGGATAACTGGCCTTCCCCTCCCCTGCATTAATGGCCAAGGCTATACTGTACCTGTGCTCTCCTGTCCAGAGGTCCCGAGATACCACAGAGTCCTTAGGAATTACCCCCGAACAAACTGCCCCCCAAGATCTTAAAATTCCACTTCCACCAGTACCCAGCCACCCAAGGGGGCCCACTCAAAGCACTGCCTCCACAAGCCTAGACCCGCAGCTCACAGCCCTTGTATTCCCAGAGCTGCTTCTCTAACAGCAGCTCCCTTTGCTCCATCCATATTATATTTCTTTTCCCCGTATCATGCCTAACTCAGTTCTATACATATGTCCATCCCCTCCCTGATGCCTGCATCCTAGCTATTAGTGTCCCCTCCCCTCCTAATGCCAGCTCCTACCCCAGAATGCCTCCCCTCTGTGCTCCCGAGGTTACTCTTGTCCCTCCATTCCTTCCTTCCCTTCTTTTCTCTTCCCCTTCTATCCCTACCCCTCCATACTTCTCTCTTAACATGCACCAACACCCCCTTGCCCTACACCTCCATTCCTTTTCCTCCACAAGACAACCACTGTCCACACCTCTCTCTACCTCCCCTCCTGCACCCCCAGCTAGGACTACCCCCACCTACTTAAAATCACCACACCATAACGGCCAGTGCTCACCGTCGCCACCTCCTCAACTCACTGTCTCATACTTGAGCGTAATTCCCAGGACTATTCTCTATTGTATCTGTTTACCCCAGTCTGCCCCTTGAGGCACAGCGTGAGAGCTGTGAGTCCACCATAATTGTCCATACCTACTATGTGTATTTCTCACCCGCTGCGTATCATCACATGGAACATTAATGGCCTCACACAATATATCAAACAAAAAAAGGCGCTCTCTTATCTTCAGTTCAAAAGGGCTGACATGGCCTTGCTACAGGAAACGCATCTAGATGCCCTGGAGTCAGATAAACGACAAAGGTAATGGGCAGGGTTAGTGATCCACAGCAGCATGACCAGAGAGTCAGACCCTGACAAAGGTCCCATCAGCAAAAGCAGAGTCACGATCCTCCTCCTTAAATCCCTGCCTGACACCAACATGACGACATGGTCCTATCCCAATGGCAGATATACATTCGGTAAACTGCAGTTTGGGGATGCCTCCTTATGTGTAGGGACTGTCTACACCCCGACGGGGGCAAAAAGGTCCTTCCTGTTCCATCTGAACAGCCTATTAGTCGAGATAGGAGCCTCCCATTACCTCATTGGTGGAGACTGGAACCTAGCATGGGACCCAGTACTAGACAGGATGGGACCCCTAGATAGAGGCAATGCTGCAGACCGGGCCCTGATGAACAACATGATATTGGATAATGGACTGGTTGACCACTGGCGCCTCAGTATTCCAACTACCATAGAATATACTGTTACTTTGTCAGTACATGGTACGCTTTTGGAGGCTGAATTTTTTCTTTACATCTCGGAAAACTTTCACACTTGTCCAGGTGTCTCAAGTACTAGAGGCAGCCCCCTCTGACCAATCTCCTACTCTGCTATCCCTAGATGTGGAGCTGGCCTCCCCAGGACGTAAACCATGAAGAATGAACATACAACACCACTGCACCCCACAGGGTAAATCCCAATTGAAAGCTCACCTTTCTACATACCTCTTGGACAGCAACAACTCAGTGACATCCCGTAGGGTACACTGGGCTGCCGCTAGGGCCTCTACCAGAGTTCAACTCATGGGAGATGCCGCAGTGGCTAGCTGGAAGATGGTTACCTGTCAGAAGGAACTAGAGAGGGACATCTAACACTACACTCGCTTTTACTCCGCCTATCCCACTATGCAACACCACAGGTCCCTGGAAAAGGCTCAGGTGGCTCTAAACAGCCTCTTTACCTCTAAAGCTTACTATGCTTTATAGCAAATGAAGGGGTGACACTACGAACAATTGGAAAAAGCTGGTAGATACTTGCTGCCCAACTCTGCCAACTCTGCCAACGGGAGGCTGATGGCCATCCCAGCTATAATGGCTGGAGGTAAGGTCCTCCCCCGACCCCAAGAGACTGTGAACAAGTTTGCCTCACACTACAAGACCCTTTACACACCAGGGGAACCTGCAGTACTGTGTGGCCGCCTTCTTGAGGGGTGTTGACCTCCCCCGCCTTTCGGACAAGGTAGAGAGCTCCTGGAAGGGGAAATCAGCAAGGAGGAAATAACATCCACAATATTCAAACTACCCTGTCATAAAGCCCCAGGGGAGGACAGCTTCCCGGCATAATTTTACAGGTCATGTGAGGTGACAGTCGAGAATTTACATGCCGCCTTCCAGGAGGTGATGCAGACATCCTCTCTAGGACCCATGTCTAATAAGGCGGTGATCGCTGTACCAAGCTGTACTAAGCCTGGGAGAGAACCTCTACTATGTGGCTGCTACCGGCCTATTTCCTTACTGAACTGTGATATTAAAATTCTGGTCAGTGTTTTAGCGGACCATCTGAGCAAGGTCCTACCCTCTTTAATACACCACACGCATGTGGGCTTCCTACCGGGACAGTCCTCTAGTCACCACCTTCGAGCCTTAGTCCAAGCCCTGTCGTCAGCCAAAGATTTTCAGGCGGATGCACTGGCCATCTCCCTCGATGCGGAGAAAGTGTTTGACCACATTGAGGTGGACTATCTTTTCACTACAATGGTATGCCTTGGCCTGGGGGATCAATTTATAGCTAAAGTACGGCTATTATATAACTGCCCTGTGGCTTATGTTAACTGTGGGGGTATTCCTGTCATTTACGATCCGAAGTTGCACACATCAAGGATGTCCTCTCTCCCCAATCCTTTTCCTTCTGGCCATGAAGCCTCTAGCCTCCACTATCCACAGTTCTGCCAACATAGTAGGCACCCCACTCCCAACTGGGCACTCCAAGATACAATTATGTACGGATGATGTCCTTCTTGGCTATTGGCCATGATCCAGATGCCACCACACGAGCGGGTCCTTTATAACCTGCAAGATCAGACCAATATGTTCCTTTAGACATGGGCACTCTTCCTTCAGGATGAGAACACCGGTGGGTGCCCGGCACCTGGTGCTTCAGATGCCCCTACTCCAATGACCCACAAAGGGCCACACTGAAATGCATGTCCGACTGCTTCCACTATAATCGCACAGAATGATTATTTGTCATATCACATCCCCACCCCATCTCTTCTACCTCAAGTTGGCATACCATCGGTCCCCACCCTATTTTCTTTCCCCTTCTCCCCACTGCTCGCACTATGTTCTGTCCCTACCTATTCCCTCCGCAACCCCCTTCCCACACTCTTCACCTGCTATCCCCCACCTTCCCCCAAACCCTCTTAGACCACCCACCAACTCCCCCGTACCCTCATGAGATCCTTTTCCCCTCCATCCCTCTCTCCCCGCAGCCCCTTACCCCCTGCCTCCCCCTCCACTTACTATCCTACTTCTACCTCCCGTACAACCTCCTCCCTCCACCCCCTAGCCCTCCTGATGCTCAGACCTACCACCTGGCAAGAGGCACCTCTCCATCCCCGGAGTCAGCAGGCGAGACTATCAGCTTCACCAACCTGGCCCCCTTTCTTGTCATCTTCTCCCTTCTTTCTCTCACTTGTATCCCCGCGTAACCCCCCAGCGTTATACAAACATGCTATCACCATCAAGAATGGAAGGCAGCCCTATCCCTATCCTTGTTTTGCGCCACTCTCTTGAAAGACACCCTGCGTGTTATCTATATCACCTGGCCTCGGATACCCTACCTAGCCATGTGTCCCGGTCTCCCCGCGCCCATGAAGTGTCCGCTGCCCATTACCCCTACTTCCCAGCGATATCTCTTGCAAAATCAGACCGCCATCAGCTCTGCTAGATAAATCCCCCGGGGACCAACCAGATGTCGGCGACGTGGGCCTCTTAGGGCGCTCTACAACACCCCCCCATTGATTACTATTTCCCACCCCTGAACTTCGGTGTCCCACGGGGGGACCCGTCCATGCCCTACCCGCAGCCCCCAAACCTTACTCCTGAAACCCCACTGCCCACGATCCCCTTCCCACAACCCCACACCCTTTTTTCCACTGCTATGTATCTACCCACCCTGGTTTACCATGCTTATTCTTTTCAATATGTAACGTCCTCACGTTATTATATTTGACTAAGGGTTAGCGTTTATCCATGCTGTACACTTTTATTATTTGTTTCATAAATAATTATAACACAAGAAAAGAGCCTCATCTACTACCATATCACAGAGCTCGAGGTAGGACTGTGCAGAAAAGGTATCTGAAACAGCGTCTTCTAAAAAACTGCTGAAGAATGACAGAAAGTATGTGGCAGTGAAGATGAGAGAGTTGCAAGTAATTTTTGTGTCAGAGAGTGAGCACTGAGAAAGTTTGCTTCATCCTGAAAATCAGAGAGCGCAGGCAGTGGCAAAGTACAATATAAAAATTGACCAGAGTGCATGTAAAATGCATTGCAAGCTCCATTAAAAATGGTGCAGTAGGTGTTTTTCCCACAATTCGCCTTTTACAGGGTTGTAAAGACTGCGCTGGTATTGCTTTGAAGATCAGCCTGCAATCACTCACAAGGCGAAAACTACTACACAACCACGTAAACTTTCAGAAAAATGCTCAGAAGAATATGAACACCATGCACTTTTGAGCCACATCTTTCACTGCACATTAAATTACCTCTAACTTGTTTTCTAAGAAGCAAAGGAAAGCGGTTTGTCTTTCAGTTGCAGTCTTTTCTGTATTTAATGTGCTGTCCTAAACTTGTAATGTCCTCTTCATTTCTTTCATGATTCTCCTACAGACTGCAATAGCTCATCTTAACTTATCCACAACTCGTCCAGCCCGAAATACCTTGGTCCAGAAGTACCTTGTGCACATTTTGGCCCCAAATCTTTGCTTTCATAAGAAGTGGCATGAAAATGTTGCACGATGGTAAATAATCAACAACAGTGCAGCACACGGTCTGTTGAAGCAGTGTAAACATATAATCATGTGTAACCAAAGGTGGCCAGCTGGTTACTAATCATGTGCATCAGATCTGGACATGGACTGCTTTAGTTATGTTCCCAACATGTTTTCTCAATCTTTCTCTCTCTTTCGGGTAGCTCTTTTCATCATCATGTTTATTTTATTGCGGAGGACATGCCCCATAAAACACATAAAATAAAACAATGCACCACAATTGATATAATAATATTCAAAAATAGAATAAAACATTCATATCTAAAAGATCATAACAACTATAATGCACTGAGCACCGATCTCAGCCAGACTTTTAGTTCAATCAATCAAATAGTTATAAAATACAACAGCAAAAATGATCCATACCAGCCTTATAAAAAATAATAATCACAAAACAGATTAAGCAGTAAAAAGGAGTGGTTTGCGAATGGTAGATTTAATTAAACAGTCTACATGGAAACAAACACAAGGGCTTACCAGCATGCGTAAAAAGTACAAGGCAGGTATGAACTATTTAAAACCATAAAATTTAAGAACAAGTTATATTTTATTATTTTATTTATTTTAAAAGTTTTGTATAGCACAAACATGACCCAAGGTATCAGATCTCTTTACGTACGGGTTGTGAGAGACAAAGGTTGATAGCTGTAGGTGAAAAGAAAGAGAAACAATATACAACAGGAACAAGAAAAGCAAAATATAGCAGGATCAAAATGACAAAGTGGTGGTAACAAATATCAGTGAGTAGCTAGAACAGCTAAACAGGTTCTGAGGCAGTAGGAGAAAAGCTTCTAGTTCAGTGCATTGTTCATTAGGAGGGCCTTAACCTCCCTTTTAAAGGCAAATGTTGAGGAAATCAGCCTTGTTTCCGTTGATAAGGAGTTCCAGATTCTCAGGGCAATGCCAGAGAATTTGTGATTGTATGCTTTCAGTTTTTTAAATTTCTTCGGCTTAAGGAGCAGTGTGTTGGTACTCCTTGAAAGCCGGTTGCAGCCGGAGGGTTCAAGCTTGTTTTTCAGTCAGAGTGGTGTCTTTAACTGTAGGGCTCTGTGTGTCATACAAGTAATTTTTAAGGGAATCTTTGCCTAAAAAAGAGCAGTTGAGTGATTTCAGGTCTGGAGAGAGAGATGTGGTTGGTTTTCTTGGAACCAGTGATGATTTTGGTTGCGTGATAAGTGAAGCTCTGAGGAGGCCTTAGCTGAGTTTTTGCAGACTGCAACAAGTAGCACTGCTGTATTCTAGTCTAGAGATGACTAGGGATAACACCGCTGATTTGAAGTAATCGTGGGGAAGGTAGGGTTTGAGTTTTCTTAGGATGCTCAGTTGGAAGTTCCCTCCTTTGGCAGATGCTCTGATGTGACCCTGCATGTTAAGGCTGTTATCTAACACCACTTTCAGTGATTTCGTGGAGTCAATTATGAGTGGTGTGCAGTTGAGAGCGGTGTGGTTACTTAGATATTTCTAACAGTGGAAGTTTGCTTGGAGGGTGAGATGAGGAGGAATTCCGTTTTGAGGGCGTTTAGTTTGAGGTTAGCCAATTTAGGGTTTTATGCAGGGTTACGTTGAGAGATTTGATGTCTTCGGGAGAGGATATTTTCACGTACAGTTGGGTGTCATCCGCATACATGTGATATCGAATGTTTGATACTTTGAGACTTACAGTCAATGGTTCAATGAAAATGTTAAAGAGCGTGGGGGAGAGTGAGGATCCTTGGGGGACACCCAAAGTGCAAGGACTGGCGATGGATAGACCTTGATTGGATTTGACTCTTTGTGTTCTGTTGTTGAGAAAGAAAACAAACCATTTATAAATATTTTTTAGTTAAAAGTTCATAAGGCTTCCAAAAAAAACCTAAAATGTCCCAAGGTTTGAGCAGAAGACTCATCACATGGGCATATAGCAATGGTCTATTTATCATACTGTCCCAGAGGGAAACAAACTAGTGATCTAATGGTCGAAATTTGGCTAGGAGAGCTCTTGCCCAGAAACTGGAAACCCACATCAAATAAGATTCCAAATGAGAATTAGTTGGAACCATAACATAGTCTTGCAGCATCGGTTTCTTCCTTTTCTCTTGTTCTCTTGTGGCCACTTTGGATGCCATAATTAGCACTTTAACTTTGCAGATGTTTGTTTTTATAAGGAATAGTGAAGAGGAGAGCAGATCCCTCAACCCCAGGAGTTTGGCAGTGGTTTGCACATTCCTTAAACAGAGTATGGACATGCCCTTTTCACTGCTCAAACAATTTGAAATGATCTCCCTATTAAGAGATGTATGACTGTTAGTTCAAACAGACACCCATAGCATTAAGGGAACATCCTTTATGAGGTCCCAAACATAGTCCAGCCTCAGGTTTTCATGAATGAAGAAATGAGGTGTAGAGGGAGGAAGGGCAAGCAAGCGTCAGCAGAATCTGTTTCCCTCCATCTGGACTTTAGTAGTGTCTGGGTGACCCCAAATTCCTAAAATGTATGTAAAAACTGGTAGGCATTGCTGCTTAAATACCTTAAGAAGTGACTTAATTAGTCTACTGTCTACACGTTGGGCAAAATCGAACAGGGCTCCCACAGAATTATTAAAACACATGGGGGCATATTATCAAGGGGGTTTATCTCCGCTTTTTTGGCTTTAAAAGCCAAGAAAGCGGAGATAAAATTATCTCCCTATTACCAAGCTGTCGCTAACACCAGTTAGCAACAGCAAATAGGAGATAGCGACCATCTTGGGCCCCGCTTTGCATGTCAGTGATATTTATCACTAATGACATGCAAAGTGGGCGTGCCAAGATGTTAGCGACTGGAAACAGTCACTAACATCGCTATCTCCTATTACCAACTTTTGGAGATATTCGCGCTAAGCGCGAATATCTCCAAAAGCTAACACCTGCCCTGAGCAGTTCTTAGCCATGTTATCCAATGGGAGGTGGATAACATGGCTAAGAGCATTTGCTCGATAATGCATGAATATCGCTGACTTTTCAGCGATATTCATGCATTGCGGCCGTTTTTTATCGCATTTGCGATAAACCTTGCTAATTGCAAGGTTTATCTGCGATAAAAATCGCCGATTTGCGGTGATAATATTTGTCTCTAAACAAGTTAGAGACAAAAATTATCTCTATTGGTTGGTAATATGCCCCATGCAGTGGTTCCTATACAAGGAAGCCAAGAGCTTTTACAATCAAACTGGATTCAGTGATTGGGAAAGCTAGCAACCTCCTCTAGGCACCTACCCTTTATTTAAAAAAGGACAGCTTTAATGGGTTTCGTGATGCACACCATATATTTAGTTTGGGCGATGATTAAGTTCAGGACCAGGTTATCCATATAGGCAACAAAGCTACTGATTAGTGCCCTCAGCCTATTTGAAGTATGTGAGATCAGAACAGCATTGTCCGCATAAAGCAGGGCCGGTACTAAAGTCTAATTGATCATAGGCAGATCCTGCCCGTATCTTACAGAGGCGTTAATACCAGAGTGCAGGGCCCTCAAGAAAACAACAAGATCATCATCAAGCCCTATGTCATGAAGGATTGACCACAGTTTGCTGTGGTTGATTCTTTCAAAGGCGCAGCTTAGATCCATAAAGGAGATATCAGCACCACCACCTCCCCTTTACAGTGGTATATTTTCTGACAATTAGATGGAGATTAAGACACTGCTATACTGTGCTGAGGCCTTCTCTAAACTCATAATGAGCAGGGTAGAGTACACCATTACTCGCACTCCATTCTTCAATACTCCTTAGGACAATTCAGCAATCATTTTGACAGTATAATCAAGCAGGGGTATTGGGTAAAGGTGAGGACCTGATATGCAGCCCTTTTTAAAAAGAGGAATTATTATTGCTGAGTGCCATAGGTTGGAAGGCCACTAGATACATCTGAGTTTATTATGTTGGTTATAATGGGAGCTCAAACATCCAAGTTGTTTTTGTAAAGTTCCATCTGGACCGCATCCTGCCCCTTTGCCTTCCACAAGGGGCTGGAACTAATTCTCTCACATCAGCAAGGTGAAACCTGATGTTTAGGGGGTCAACTTCAAGTGACATCTCAGGGGCACTAATTGGGTTATTTGGATAGGAAAACATTTCCTTAAAGTGTTTGATTCATCAGTCATGCTCTCTGCAACTTTGGGCTTGTTGACAATTTTCCAGAACCCTCAGGTATCTTTGGGATTCAGGGATGAGACAAAATGTTCCCACGTTTCCCCCTTAAGAGTAGTTTTCCTTGCTGTGGTGTTTTTTTAAAGCTGGTGCGGCAAGCAGCCAGATAGGGCCTATCTCTGGGGGAAGCTTTTATTGTTGCGTGCAGCCGCCTATTGGTGATCCGGCCATCTTTGTTAAACCAAGACAGGTACCTAATCTTACACACAGAACCAGGGTGTTCTTAATGCTGGCATTCAGATTCCAAAAGGCTGAGACAACAGAATTACTAGGGCAATAAATGGATGACAGAACCTCCAGAAAAAGTGAAATATTTAATTTGACCTCGAGAGGAAACAAATTGGAGAAGTCTACACCATGCCACATAACCCTTAGTCCCTGACCATGAACAGTAATCCCTATAACTCCTCTAGGGATAGTGGTGTTACCATCCTGAGGGAGAGAAAATCCCAACTCAAGGGGATTATGATCACTGAAAGCACTAGTTGATATGGATGCACAGAAGATGCAGCTGTTCATGCACATGGAAGAGAATATACCGTTTATAATGGAACTTGGCCCCTACCCGTAAAGGTGGGGGCTCCCAGATCAGTGGCTCCCCATGATTCCATTATATTAACCAATGCCAGATTAATTACGTGCTTGTATAACTTCTCTGTCTTAGCATCTGTAGACCGAGCAATCAGATATTTCTGAATAACTTGAAAAAGTTGGAAAACAGTAAGACTGTAGCCACACTTAGCATTAAAATCTCCTCCAATTAAGATGTTAAAGTTAGTAGACAGGAGAGTAGACCTTCCAAAAAGCACTGTCCTATGTAAAACAGATCTTCAATACCATAAAAGCTAGTAGCTGAACCAACTGCTTTGCAGAAGTTTATAATCCAAAAATTTGAATTATTTGGAATGAGCACCCAAATAATCTGAAAACCAGCATGTTTTACGAGGACAGGGAAGATCTTTCAGCGACATATAACACAAACAAACACCATTAGGTCCCCACTGGCCCTACCCCTATGTCTTTTAACAGCTGGCCCACAGAAGAGAAACTCTGATATCCATCACACATAAGTGGCTCAGTGAACCACATTTTCTGTAAAATATTAATATCAAAATTTTCAGTATAGTTGAGCCACCCTCATCCCCCCACCATGCCATCAATCCAGCCACGTTCGAGCAAATTAGTTTTAGAGAGTGACATAAAGCAACCCCTTCCCGACTATTATTGGAAAAAACAATCGGATTAAAATGAGCAATAGCCAAGACAGAGCTAGCAATGAATGGGGCCTCGGCGGCATTAAAGGAAGTCTTAAAAACAGCACTAGAAAAAAACACCTACACACTGACTGATGAAACTGGGGTTAGGGCCTTCTCTAGGACTGAGCAGCTGCCCCGCATCATCTGCCAGCTTTAAAGCTCTGAAATATACAGGCAGTCAGTCAGTTCATACAAGTCAGATAGTGGAGTAAAACTATTGTTGGAGGACAGTGGATGACAAATACAGAGGAAAAGCCCTTGCAAACTTTAAGAAGCTGACAAGATGTTGCTAATTTGTAGGTGCCTGTAGAAAAAATCAAGCGGCAGTACACCAATACCATTCGCTGGCTGAGAAATCTGGCAATACTGATTCAAGATCTGCCTTGCCATGGAAAGTCTGGAGTATGAAAAGTAATAATGATACAGTCACCTTGAAATTATTTTGCTATGGGACCAATCCATGCCACCCGTCGGACCATTAATATGTTACTATAATCCTGTATATTAAAGCTTGAGTGAGTGAGTAGCCCATGGTAGACTTTATTTTTGAGCTGTGCAGTAGTCTCCACACCTGTGGCCGGAAGGTTGCAGGACATTGCTAAGCATCACAATAAAAGCACAGCAAGCTGGTGGGAGGTTAAACTGTGCCAAATTTGAGCAAGGAAATATTTAAGGGTGGGGGCAACTTGTCACACGGCAAGTAGGTGTCTTGGCTGGGCTGGCAGCAAGAGCAACATCCTGAGATGAAAGATCCACAGATGAATGAGTAGTGATCCCAGATTCGATGGCTAAGGATGGTCAAGGCAGCTGTGGGGAGGAAGGGGCTCAGATGGCTGCAAAGCTGCACTTGGAGTCTCAGGACAAGAGCTCTCAAGATTAAGTTTGCAGACTTTAGACATGCTGCCAATTTCCAGCTCCAATTTCTCCAGTTTCTCCCTTAGCAGAGCCAGAGAGTCATTCAGTGCCACCAACATTTTAGTCTGCAGCAATGCCCATACAGAGTCGCTATGTGGACCCAGGAAATTAAAAGATGGATTATCCGGAGAGCCAGATGGAATAGATGAATTGGGAAATAAGACCTCACCATTGGAGTGAAGCTCCTCCTTTTTCTTGTGTGTTTTGCAGCCGGGGGTGCGTAGGAGACTGAAAAACTACTTGGTCCCGAGAGGAACCAGGATTAACGGGAACAGGAGATATTGGTGACAGCTCTTCATGCACCAATGGTATAACCAAACCCCTGAAGCCTCACAACCACCATCAGGAGCAGAAGAGATAATGAATGATCTTGCAAAGTGAAAGGATGGACGTCTTCCAGCCAGATCTATCTCCTTGGATATAAAACCAACTGCTCTAGCTAAAAAAGAGTCAATAGTGGACTTAGAGGGGTCTAATGGAGGTTTAGGGTTTAATGCACAAGCTTTAAACATAATCAAAGAGTTATTTGATCCATATAAGTTTAACATTTCAAGAAAGACTTAGGACCAAATTATGAGTCTAGTGGTTCGAGTACCACCAGACCCATGCTGGCACGGTGGTGGTAGTCCAGCCAACGCTGCACCAGTGTCCGAATGCCTCATTACAACTTGGGCAGTAGGACCGCCCTGGGACTTCCACCAGTGGCGTGGCAAATAGAGGCCCCACTATGCTTAGCAGCACCGCTGCGATCCCGCCATATATATTACGAGTTTCCTCCGCGGCAGCAGTGACATGGAGGTTCCTCCTCCACATCAACCCTGGGCAAGAGATAAAAAGGGGACCCTAGAGCAAATTAATTGAGCTACCATTGCTTCTTCTTGGATCATCCCAAAATACTTTAGGCCCAGGGTATAAACAAGTTTTTTAAACATATTTTAACCATAGAAATACATTATATTTATCTACTTTTATGAGTTCCAATAAGCCATTTAAAGTATTATTTCAGCTCTGCAGACTGCCATAACCTCAGCCAAAACACAAGGCGTTTCAGATTTGCTTTGTAGGAATTTTTCTTAAGACTCAGGACCAAAAGGGTACAAATGGAAAGTACATGGGTGCTCATCGGCAGTTTAAGAAGAGTTTTGATCTGGTGCAATTTTCAGAACCTGTAAGCTCTGGTGTAGATGTCAAATAGGTTGCACCACTCATTGTATGGACCTTTGGATATCGACTGAAAGTGTATCATGGGAACTAACATCAGCACAAGTCAAATTACAGTGAATAAAATGTGGCTTCACAAGAGTGACCGAGAGGATGGTTTCCAAACCATACTGGTTTTTTATCAGATTAGCCAAAGTTACAAATAAGTATTTGTTAATCATTTCACAGATATATATATATTCACTGAAAAAAACATAGGTTTCACACCAGTTATAGTTAGGAATTAGCATTTAAAAAAACCTATAAAATTCACTGAAAAAACCATAGGTTTGACACCAGTTATAGTTAGCTGGAAATTTTACTCGCATAAAACCAATGAAATTCCCATGTTAAAGTTAGTTGGACTCACTATAACTTGCGCGTGCAATGCACTGCTGATGACGTCACATATTACATCACTCATGACATGGTCAGTGACATCACTCATGACATCACTGATGACACCATCCAGTGAATGTGTGTATTTTTAAAAAATAATTATGTGTTATATATGTATATGTAAAAGTTGATGGAAGAATACATGTTTAAATAAGTGTTTACATGGATGTTTTTTTTTTTTAATTGATTGGTTAACTGGCTTATTAAGTGTATCTTAGTGAACACATATATCAGTGAGTAATGTTTAAATATTTAAATATATGGATTAGTGTTTCACTTTGTGTATAAGTGGCTGCATGGGTTGGTGAGTAGCTACATGTGTAGGTATATGGGTTATTAGATGTTTTTTTAATATCAGTATGAGTGTCTATATGTTTGGTGGGGGTATTACTTAGAACCTAGATGCATGAGTGACTGACTCTCTGTTTGTGTTTTGAAGACAGCATATGTGCAGGACTGTATGGGTGGATGAGTGTGTATATGTGTGTGTTAGTGAGTGAATGACTGTCTCACTAGTGTCTTTATCAGTAACTACATATGTTTTAATCTAATATATGTGAATATTGATGTATATAAGTGAGTATATGTGAGAGTAAGAGATTGTAAGAGTTCCTGTTTAAATAAGTATGTGTTTCTTTAAGTGATTGTTTAAGAGAGTAACTATGTGTAAGTTTCCTTAGAAGTAAGGTGGTAGTGTGTGTATAGCTGTATATGCAAATAAATGGATGTTCAATAGTTTATTTGCATGTGTGAGTATGTGTGAGAGTATCTTTTGGATGACTGTCGGTGTGTAACAGGATGTATAGGTGTATCACTACATATGATGAGTGAGTATATGTATGAGTGACTATATAGAACTGTTGGTCAATGAGTGGATGTGTATATAGATGGTGGAATTATTGAATTGGTTGTTGTAACTGGTATGGGTATCTCCATGTTTTTGAAAATTTTAGTTTCTATTTTTGAATATGTGTTTCAAGGGTTACATTACAGTGAAAAGAGGTCTGTCACTCTGTCACAAGGATGGTGTCATCAGTGATGTCATGAGTGATGTCACTGACCATGTCATGAGTGATGTAATATGTGACGTCATCAGCAGTGCATTGCACGTGCAAGTTATAGTGAGTCCAACTAACTATAACGTGGGAATTTCATTGGTTTTATGCGAGTACAATTTCCAGCTAACTATAACAGGTGTCAAACCTATGGTTTTTTCAGTGAATTTTATAGGTTTTTTAAATGCTAATTCCTAACTATAACTGGTGTGAAACCTGTGGTTTTTTCAGTGAATTTCATAGGTTTTGTAAATGCTAATTCCAAACTCTATATAGGACCTCAAACCTAAGTTTTTTTCAGTGAATTACATATGTTTTTTATTAGCTAAATTATATAACTATGATATATAATATTTTTTATAATAAATCCTATATTGTATATTTATGTAATACTTTTTTTTATGTATATTTTTTCCTTTATTTTTTGCCTAGGTGCGCTCCCGGTGCGCGTACCGGTGAACGCACGGGTAAGCGCAGTGTTTTGGCGCGCCCCTGTGTGCGTACCGGTGAGCTTCACGTTAGCGCCATTGCCGCGAACGAAAACAACATCATGACGTATCGCGTAGCCGCGTGATGCGTCATATGACGCACGGCGTAAGCGACCCCGGAAGCACCCGAGCGCATACGATCGCGCAACGTAAGCGCCGCCGGGCGCGCCCCGGGCACGCACCGGGGCGCGTAGCGTAAGTGCATCGGGTCATGTGATCTGAAAATAACACTTTTCATTGGTTCAGATCAGTTTTGGTTTCCAAATGATGAAAGCCCGGATCATGTGACTTGAAAATAACACTTTTCATTGGTTCAGAACAGTTTTGTTTTCCAAATGATGAAAGCCCCCACCTTTTTTCCTCATTCTCACTTTGTTCTTTGAGTGAGGAAGACCTGCTTTTATCTTACAGATATGGCTACAGTACTATCAGCAGCTGGAGCATCTGCCCCACCACCACCACCACCACCACCACAAGGACCACCAGAACATCACATTGGTGGTCAAGAAGAAGAGGAGGAGGAGGACGAAGAGGAGGAAGAGAGAAGGCAGTTCCTGCCTGAAGACAATCCCCCATACAAACCTAGGGAGCACTTCATATGGGAGTTTTATAAAATCCCAAGGGGTTCCAAAAAAGTAAACGCTGCAAAGGTGACCTGTCTCATCTGTGGTGCTGTGCTATCCAGGGGGAACCCTGCAAAAAAATATTCCTTTGGGAATCATACTATGATTCGGCACATGCAGCGTTTGCACCCTAACAACTATTCTGCAGCAGAGGTGAGAAAACTCTGCAGAAACTTACCCCAATCATCATCCAGAACCTCAACAACCAAAGAATCCACTCCATCGGGTCCAGAGGCAAGGGAGACAGTCCCAAATGTACAAACAAAGTTTGGGGGATACAAAATAGTTTGTATATATTATAACAAAACAATTAGTTATGGTGAGCAAAGCATTACACTCATCAATATTGCTGGTGATAACCACAAATGCACGAGGAAGCCTTAATTTTTCCAGATTTTTTTTGTTGCTCCAGTTGAGCTGTTTTCAATTCCCTGTTTTTTGTTTCTCCCCATAAAAAATACAAAAAAAATATAAAAACTGTTCAGAAAAGTCAAAAAAAGTAAAAAATGTTCAAAAAACAATAAAAAATATAAAACAACAAAAAGAATAAAAAAACAGTTCTTTTTAGAACTACCTCTAATTTATAAAAAAAAAATTTTTTTAAAAAACACTGTCATTCTTTTTTCTTTAGGGTACGCGTACCGGTACGTGTACCGGGGAGCGCACCGAGGCGCGCACCAAAAAAAAAAGAAAAAGAAAAGAATGAAGGAGTGAGCATGAGGGAAAGGGACAGAGAGAGTGATGTTAAGAGAAAGAGAGCTAGAGGGAGCAACACAGAGGGACTGTGTATTAGATAGTAAAACAGTGTGGGAGGATTAGAAAAGAGCAGTGACTGTAAGTAAAGACAGGTGAAAGAGGGTGGATAAAAGTGAATAAAGGTAAGACATGGGGAGTGACAGAAAGAAAGGAGAGAGAGAGTAAAGGAAGGAGTGACTGAAAGGTAGTGAGTGAAGCAGCAAAGAAAGGTAAGTGAGGAAAAGTGGGTGAATTGTAGGGAGTGAGCATGACGAAAGAGTAGTGACAGAGTGAGGGGACAGAGACAGTGAGGGTAAGAGAGACACAGTAAGGGAACGGAAGTGAGGAACTGTGAGGACAAACGGACTGCGAGAAGGAGTGACAGGAGTGAAGTAAATGATTAAGGGAAAGGAAATGAGTGAGGGAGCAAAGGAAGTTAACAGAGGGTAAGGGAAGTAAAGCAGGGGGAGTGAAAGAAGTTGAATGTGGGAGGGGAGTTAGGGAAAAGGGAGTAAACATGGAGGATAAGAATAAGTGAGGGAAGCAGAGTAAGGAAACAGGAGTGAGGTAGGGTGAAAGAATAATAGTGAGGTTAAAGCAAAGGGTGATGACAAACTAACATTTTTTAGTCACACTTACCATATAATTAATGTAACTTTAATTACATTTTTTTACTACACTTTGTATCTGAGAAAAAGAGAAGAAAAAATAAGTTATAATTAGTAAAATATATATTTTAAAATAAAAGATACAAATGAAGAGGTTAAAAATCATAACAGTGTATTAAGAAATAAAGTACGAGTGAAAGACACAGAAAGGGAAATAAAGTAATGTAGAAGGACAAAAAGAGGGTAAAAGAAATAGAAGGAGAGGAAATTACTAAGAGTAAGGCATATAGATTTACTGACAGAGAGAAAGAGAAGAAGAGACAAATGAACTGAAGGTAAGAAAGATACTAAAAGAATGTGAGTTAGCAAAACTAAATCAGGAAAGAGGAGTAAGTAAAAAGACAATGACTGAGAGGGAAAAGAGTCTAAGGATGCATTTAGAAGAATGAGGAATGGAAGATAACTGCGAGTAAGTGAAGGAGAGTCATAGAGTGAAGGGATGAAGGTAGAGAGGATAATATAGAAGGATTGAGGGAAAAAGAGTGAGGAAGTTAGTAGACAGAGAGACTAAGGGAAGGACTGAGTGAAGTGGAGTACAATGAGTGAGGAAAGGAACATGAGTAAGGGAGCAAAAGAAGGAAAGAGAGGAGAAGAGGACTAAAGCAGTGGTACTGAGAGAAAGTGATTCGGTGATGAAAGTAAAGAGAAGAACATTGAAAGATAGGAAATGAGGGGTAGTAATGGAACAGGACTAAAAGAAATAGGGTGAAGAACGATGAGAGAGGAGCAGTGAAGATGTTGTAAGAGAAATGATAGAAGGTAAATAAACACAAGTGAACATAACACAAGGAGAGTGAGGGACTGAGGACATGGAGGTAGTGAACGGAAAATAGAGAGAAGAGGTAAAAAAAAGGCGCAAAGATAAGCGAGGGAGAGTGGGTGAGTTATAGTGATAAAGTGCAACAATACTGGTGAGTGAGTAAAGAGGAATTACTAAAAGAGCAAAGGAGGAAAAGACGGAAAAGGGAAGTAAAACAGAGAGACTGAAAGCTGAAAAGTGGTGCAAGGGAGAGAGGGGATGCAGACAGTTGAAATGGAAATGCGGGGTTGTGAAAGAAGTTGAGTAAACGAATGGGTGTGAAACAGAGTGAGAGAAAGGCAGTGTGAGTGAGTAAAGAGAGCTGAAAGAGAGAGGAAAAAGTAAAGTGAGTGTGAGACAATGGGAATACAATATAAATTACACAATACAAACTATAGAATAATTTGTACAACATGTTAGATAGTTTACTTTTGCTGTTCTCAGAACATATTGAATTTCACTAAAAACAGTGAGTTCAAACTATTCATTATATGACAGCGGGAAAAAAAACACAATCAAAAAGATTGTGTTTAAAAAAAACATATAAACTTACAAATCACATATGTACACTAATCTTTGATTCACTTACTTTTCCTTTAGGCCAAATAGTACATCATGAAGGTTCTTTTCGTTGGAAGGTACTCTGCTGTTCTCTAAAAATTCCATTTCATCGACTCTCTAGAAAAAAAGCTCAAAGAACATCTGAAATATGTTTCAATGTTTTCATATACTCCTTCTGTTCAGTCATGACTCTTTGCTCATTCCTTCACCTTTCCTTAAGGCCAAATAGTGTCAGATGTATCAGTATATTTTCAAATTACTTAAAACAAACTCTAAAATTACCGTTTTCCCGACGTTCTGAAAGAAAGGCTCAAACAACATTTTCACAATATTTAAATATTCATAATTCCATCTCTGGCTCTCTCATGTTGAACATTTCCTATAATACTTACTATGCGATCCACTTACCGTACCTTTATGAGAAATATAATTTTTATATTATCTTCATCACTTTTACTCACAATATAATTTTAAACAGCAAACTAACTTTTATTAACTGCTCCCGTCTTCATAGGGCAATTACCTTTACTTAAATGTTGCTTCTAAAAACACTAGGTATGAATTGTTTAAGTCAAAAGGCAAACGTTGTTTGAAAGTCAAATGAGTGTCATTACAGTTAGTTCAACCTTTTCGACATTTTAAATAGCATGTGTAATGCCCTGATGTTGTTGAAGAACCGTCATGATAAATAATAGCTACAGTTGCAAAAGTTCTTCCTGAAATTGATAACTGAGAAGGTACGAAATTTTTAATAGAAGTTGTCAATTTAGTTCCATCGGATCTACATCGTTGGAACATTAAAATGACATACTGACCATAATTTTGTATAAATAATGTGGACAGCATTGCAGACTTACATTGGGTACACACCATATTGTGATCAGCTGCTTTAACTAGATTATTAAAAGGCACTGAGTTGCAGTCTGGTAAAGTCAAATACATAAATCTTTCAGTGTCTATTGTAGTACTACTTGATAAACTACAGTTGTCGCAGTCATGCTGCCATTGATAAGAAAGGCTAAAAAGATTTTTTATATCTACACCTTCATCTTCCAATACATCAAACATATACATTAAAAATTCCTGACAATCCTGCAGAATATTCTGTGAAAATTGATTTTGACCAGAACATATGTCTAAAAGATTTTGAATTTCTGAAACACTTTCTATTTTTGCTCTATCACTGCTACATTTCTCAAACACAGAATTCAATAAACAGCAGAATGTTTGATCCTGATTTTCAACAATCTGTTCTTGTAAATTTTGAAGAAAAAAAACAACATTAACCACTACATTAGCATAGCAGTTGACACCAGAACTGTTTTCAAACTGAAATCCAACAACATCTGCAACAGAATCCTTTTTCCTTCTGCTTACAATTACAGTTTCATCTACTTTTTGTCTTTTTGCTACTACCTCACTGCAATGATTCTCATTTCTTCTTTTGCGGCCTACCACACGTTTTTCAAACAGAGGATATTGAGGCAAATGTGGAGCATACTCTCTTCTTAACCTATTGTATTCTTTAACACAATCTAGATCTGCACAAATCTTTGTTTCATCACACTCAATCAAGTACAATCCTGATAAAGTTCTGACTCGTGATAATGTCACATATGCCATACCCTCTTTAAACACAGAACTTCCAATGTTCACCAAAGCACTATCTACACTTAAACCTTGAGATTTATGAATTGTCACCGCATATGCCAAACAAACAGGAAACTGTTTTTGGCGAAAATATAAGTCTTTAACAAGCAAAAATCTAGCTGAACAACGACAAATTTGTTCTATTTCGTCAATGCCATCAAATTTAATTTTTAAAATTTCAATTCCATCTCTATTTTTGTAATTCACAAAATCAACAACATGACCCATTGCTCCATTTACCAGACCTCTTTCAACATTTAAATTCCTTCTCAAAATGATACGACAATTTAAACACACATTCAGAGTCTTTTCAAAACCAGCAGTTTTAGATATACTCTTCTCTAATGAATCCAATTTTGATTTCAAATTTTCTGACAAAATAATTGTTGCTCCCATATGCTCTATTTTATCTATAGCTTCCAGTTTCACAATCTCTTCATTTTCTAACTTTAACATTTTGTGTTTGAAGATGGAACATTCTTGCAGAGTTGGCATCAAACATATCCCAGATTTTGTTTCAGTAATTTACTTAAAAATATTCTCTGGAAGAATGTTTTCATTTGGATACAAATTTGAAATTAATCGTGCATGTAAAGCTTCTTTCCCATGCTCACTTACTTTTCCGATTCTTACATCTTGTAGAATATTTTTATAATCTTCATCCTTTGCCTGTCGCATATTTTGAAGCAGTTCTGCATATTTGAAATTTAACCATATATTAACGTTTCCAATTCTTCCTAGGCACTTCCTGGTATATTCATGCGTGAGCATTTTAAACACTGGTTGTCCTTTCACTGGAGTCAACTGCAGTAGATCTCCAAAAACAATAATGTGTTTTCCTCCGAATAAGACATCATAGTCTGTTCTAAGAATTTCTTGCATTCTTAAATGCACAAAAGCAAGCATTAGATTTGAGACCATGCTTACTTCATCACTGATAAGAAGTTTCATTTTCTTCAGGACTCTGGAAACTTCAGAACATTCATCTCCAGATAGCTTGTGGTATTGCAATTTGTTATCATGCTCAACTGGTAGCATCAGTAAACGATGTAAAGTAATTCCTTTAATGTTATGTGCTGCCAGCCCAGTTGGAGCGGTAACAACACAAGACTGTGATGACTCCGTCCTTCTCTGCAGATAAGTTGCAATTGCTTTAATCAGAAAACGTTTTCCAGTTCCCGCTTCTCCACTCACGTACAGTCGCACAGGCTTAAATGATGTACATGAGCACTCTTTTTTCTCATGACTGAATCCATGTTCAACCTGTTCTGTGACTTCGTCATATATCTGTTTCTGCTCAAGGCTTAGTTTTTTCACCAAATCTTCTAAGTGAACTACATCATCTTGAGCTTGTTCCATGGCTCTCTCCACCTCATCCATGGCAGTGGCAGCTTAATTTTGGATAATTGGTCCTCCTAGTGGATCCTGACTCAATGAAGCAGAACTCTGACTGTCTTGAGAACTGTCTCTAGCAATCTCTACAGCAATTGTGGCTTCTTGTTCTATTTCTTCGTTCAACATTTGCAGATAATTTGGAAAATCAGGACATTCTATGGTATCCTTGGTTGCATTAAAAGAATCTTCGTAACAGAGAAAATCTCCAAGTAGTTCCTCTTCTGTACGCAATGGCTTAAAGAGTTGCAAAAGAGCTAAATAGTAAAATTCCCTTTTCTCTGGATTTTCGTAACTCAATTTTCGATGATTAATCAAATGGCCTTTTCTCTGCTTCACTAGACATCCTTCACACCCAATGATAGCATATATTCCATTATTGATATCTTCTCTGATGGTCCTCTTATAAATATAGTTTTGCAGAACTTCATACAAGCAACTGTTCTCAAGATGACTACTTCTATTTGGATAGTATGTATCCAACATGTTTGTCTTCAAAATATCTGTACTGTTTGGTTCTTTTTCCGCCAAATACTCAATTTCTTGTACAGATTTCAAAACTCGGTTTCGTGTTGCAGCAAGACCTAGACTCACCCAAATAATTGTTCTAGACTTGGCGTAGAGACTTGCTGATGATAACCGATCAGAACATTGATATGCTCCAATTTCTCGATGCGACAACATCTCCAAACTGAAACTGTATAATTTTTTACTTATACTCTTTTCATGTGAAATGTCCTCCCACATTTCCTTCAGTTCTCTCTTGCCTTTTTTTGTGAGGTAAGACGACACATATCGAGCCACAGCAATAGAGTTGTCAGCAACGAACTGAATATCCATGTTAGCATTCCACATGGACAAAATCACTGGGTTGTAGTTGTTGATGTACTTGGACTCTTCGTTTCTTTTTAAATTGTATGTATTTTTGGGTGATTTCCTCTTAACAGTATGTCGCAGAGAAGACATCAAATTATTTACTCTTCCTTTTGAAATCACTGGTCGTGGAAATCCGAAACGACATTTTGTGTAGAACTTGTCCTTGTTTCTGAATTTTCGACGACAGTACTTTTCACAACGATGTGATTGAAAGCGTAAAACTTGTTGCCTTAAACTGTTTTCTTCTGTAGTTTTCGGAACACCACATGTTGAATACTCTTCAATGAAACTCATCACTGTGTCATCCGAATCTGTTCCAAATTTGGGTGCATCTTTAATCCATAACAACATATGTATGTGAGGAGCACCTCTCGCTTGATACTCCTTCCTCCAAAAGAAATCCAAAACCTCTTCAAGGGGAAGATTTTTTTGTTGGTAATGAAAGACATCATATCTTCAAATCTATGATTAAAATATCTGCATACATTCACTGGATCCAAAGAACACAGTTCTCCAGGTGTTTTGAATTCTATATTTTGAATGTTTGCATTTGCCTCTCGTAGAAATTGAAGTAAGTCGTCCCATGCATACTCAGCACAGCTAAGAGTGAGGAACCATGTAGGAGTTCCTAAGTTTCTTAGCATACATTTCAATTATCCATGACGATGGTACCAATACTCGTTTGTACCACGCTGACATGCCATGAGATTGATTAGATGAGATTCCAAAATATTGACTTGCAGATTGACTTTCTCCATAAAGTCCCTCGCCGAAACATTTTGCAGATGTGCTCCACTTTTCAGTGTATGGTTTACTGCATTAGAAAGCCCAGACAAGTCACTTTCATACAGTAGATGAAACAAATATGGGATGCATTGACGAAACCTTGGATCTTCAGCATATAATCTTAAAGTCCGGTATTCAGATGCTGGAATTTGAAGTGGTCGATCGTCATATCGTCCACCTCGACCTGTTGGAAATAGCTGTGGAAAACAACGAGCTTCCAAACTTTCTTCCCATACACTAATGGGAATTCCTTTTGCTGCTTTCATTTGAAACAAGTCAATTGCATTCCCCATTACTTCTTTGGAATGCAAAGGATGAACAGTATAATGTTCATATATTTCTTCACTTCTAGACACATCAACTTTTTCAATTTTGCCGGCTGAACAATCACTGTCTTCTTCTGCAGCTGTTTCCTCTGCTCCAACACATTCATCTTTGTAGTACTTATTGTTTTTGACCAAATACAACGTTTCCTTTTTGACTTTCCTAACATCCACTAAATCTTACTTTTTGTCGGAACACCATTAACTAGAATAACCAGAGGTTCCTCTTCTACTTTTTCAACACCAATTGTATCAATATTTTTCTTGAAATCTAGAGGCAAATAAACAACTCTTCCCTTTAATCCTCTCTGTAAATCCGAAGGAGGCAATTTCCCTATCTTAGGCTCCATGTGAACAATAGCCTGAAAAGGATGGACACATTGAATCAGAATAGATTCATACGTATTTAAATCCATCCATTCAGGAGGAATGTCTACCAACTCATGATTATTGTGAACAGCTCTAGCAGGCATTCTGTTTTCATTTAATTTATTATAACAATATTTACAAATACGCTGATCAGAACTCAAATCAAAAGAATTCTCCACCAACAAAAAAGTTGCAAAATTCTTCCATTCAGTATTATTTTCCATTTCACTTTCTGCATATAAATCAACTAACCTAGTCTGAATCTTATAATGAGTTCGTCGACAACACACACAAGTAAAATTAGGCCTTTTACTTGATTTCACCTTAAACTTGGTAATTTCCTGGTCAAACTTTTCTGTACTTGAAATGTGTACATTGTCTTCCACATTACCTTCTATTACTGTGTCAATTTCTACACTGTCCTCTTTTTCACCAAAGTAACAAATCTCAATATCTTCACAAATCTTCTTCACATCTAATTCAGTTCCATGCAAAAGAGTTTAACTGTTTAAGCTTAAGTGCTGGACTTTTTGCATAATACAACATTCTCACTAATTTCCTCATTTTGTTATGATGCACTGCTAACATCCTAAAATGAGGAAAAACACTCTGACTTACTTTTCTAGAAAGACAAGCCAGTGAATGCCCTTGCAAACCTGTGTTTTCTCTCACTCTGTAAGGATCTAAGTCTTGCAACATCTTCATTTTCTGTTTTAGACTTTTCTTACTATATGTATGTAAGAAATTACGAAGCAAATCGATTGAATCCTGTCGCACACTACAAATACTACTACACTTCCAATTGTACACTGGACCCTTAGTACGTCTCCCTAAAACTTCATCAGTTAACACTTCCTCTGCATTTCTAGACACAAGTTTCTCTTTTTCAATCGGACAACCGTCTTTCACCTCATATGCTCGACCACTGGTGTCAACTGCATGCACCAAATCATTCTCCTGGAAGTAACTCTCCTCATTACAAAATGGCTCACAACTTGAACTATACATCCATTCTCCAGAAACAACTTTACAAAAATTAGTCCGATTAATTACTCTTTTGCATCTACTCTTTGATTTGAAAACATCAATTGTCTTGTTAAGTGTCCTAATTCTATTGATTACTAAAATAAATAATTTTTTCTTAAGTTCAAAAGCCTGATCAACAATATTCTCTACACTTTTCTTTTTCTTATAAAAAGCAGCTCTCTGTTTACCTTTTTTAATATTTTTTAACAAATTTAAAACCACCCTATTGCGAAACATTCGTTTACGAATGTCCCTAAATTGGTTTTGCCTTCTATTCCTATACATATTATTCTCTCCTGCTCCAGTAGTAACATTTTTGGGGGGCCTCTCCTTCCTTTTCAAATTTGCTCTCTCCTTCTGTATATACCGATCCTCATCAACATTTTTTTTGTTCTACATATGTTCAGAAAGAAAGACTTAGTTGTCTTACCAGGAGCTTTTTTCCTGTTTTTTGAAGTATTTGTTGTAGACGAGTGCTTTAATTCCGTTGCTGTTTTTGATTTTTTCTGCTTGGCATCTTTCCTTCTCCTCCGCCTTGAGGGCATATTTCCTTACTATTAAAATCTTGTGTTCAATCTGTGGTAAACAAAAAAAATAAAACACCTTATAGACCAATATTACCAAACAACAAAGCAATGACAATAAGCAAATGATATAAACACTAGTTTACAACATATCTAAGTTTATACCACAGCAACTATGTAACTAGGAGTAAGACAGAGAAAAAGAGCTAGAGGGAGTAACACAAAGAGACAGAGAGAGTCAGACAAAGAAACAGGTAGAGGGAGTGAAACTTAGAGAAGGAGTAAGACAGAGAGAGTGTATAATATGTTGTAAGACAGAGAAAGGATGTAATAGGGTGAGGGAGTCAGTGAAAGAAAGGAACAAAGGGAGTAAGTCAGAAAAAGGATGTAACAGGGTGTAAGACAGAGAGAGGGTGTAAGAGGATGTAAGACAGAGAGAGGGTGTTAGAAGGGGAGAGTATGTAAAAGAGACCAAAACAGAGAGAGGCTGTAAAAGGGAGAGAGAGAGAGTAAGTTTGAGAGAGGGTGTAAGAGGAAGTAAATCAGAGAGAGGATGTAACAAGGAGTAAGTCAGACAGAGGGTGTAACAGGAACAGAGGAAGAGAATAAAAAAGTCAGAAAGAGGGAGAGAGGGTGTAAAACAGACAAAAGGTGTAATAGGGAGTAAGTCTGGGAGAGAATGTTACAAAGAGAAAGATTGTAAGACGGAGTAAATCAGGAAGAGGATGTAAGAGAAAGTATGACTTACAAATTGCTGTAAAAAAGAGAGAGAGGGAATAAATTAGAGACAGGGTGTAAGAGAAAGTAAGTCAAAGAGAGAGTGTAAGAGAGTGTAACACAGAGTCAGGATGTAAAAAGGTATAAGTCAGAGAGAGGGTGTTAGAAGGGGACAGGTGGAAAAATAGAGTAAGTCAGGAAGAGAATATAATAGAGACTAATACATTGTTGATAATGCTTGGTAAAGAAATGTTGGTGCATAAAGGAATTCTATTTTCTAAATGAGTGAGGTTTCAGTAGTGTAATGAAATGCTTATACATATGAACTGTGCTCTGATTTGTAAATGTTATTTAAAAAAAAGATTTCGGGCACATGAATTGGTTTTACATTATTGACAAGGATTAGATAGTATCTGCATGATTAAAAAAATATATTAGCACATTTCACAATCATGTCACCTGTGTTTCCTCAGATTAGTAAGCATATTGTGCAGATGAGGTGAGACCTGTCCAGGGGTGCAGAGGAGATAAGTCCTGTGTCCAACAGTGCTGTGGACAGGACTTACCTCCTCTGCACCCCTGGACAAGCCTCACCTCATCTGCACAATATGCTTACAAATCGAATGCTTGTACATAGGACGAGCGCTCTGTTTCTTGAATGTTACTGGAAAAACGATTTTGGGGCAAATGAATAGCTTTTACATTTTTGAGAACGAAGAAATAGTGCCCGCAAGATTAAATAGATATATTTGAACCTTTCACAATCATGTCACCTGTGTTTTCTCAGATTAGTAAGTACATTGTGCACATGAGGTGAGGCCTGTCCAGGGGTGCAGAGGAGGTAAGGCCTGTGTCGAAGAGTGCATTGGACAGGACTCACCTACTATGACCATTGAACAATCCTCACCTCCTCCGTGCACCCTGAACAGGCCTCAATGTATTGGGTATAACTGATGGTAACAGGATGCAGATAAGGTGAGGCCTAACCAGGAGTGCAGATGAGGTGAGGCCTGTCCAGGGGAGCAGAGGAGTTGAGGCCTGTGTCTAAGAGGGCAGTGGAATGGACTTCATGAAGCCTCTCCCCCACTGCACTCTTCGACACAGGCCTCACCTCCTTTGCACCCCTGTACAGGCTTCTCTCCCACTACACTCTTGAACACAGGCCTCACCTCCTCTGCACCCCTGGACAATCCTCACCTCATCTGTAACCCTGAACAAACCTCACCTCATCTGCACCCCTAGACAGGCCTCAGCTCATCTACACCCCTGGACACGCCTCACCTCATCTGCACCCTGTTACCATCAATTATACCCAATACATTGAGGTCTGTCCAGGTGGCACAGAGGAGATGAGTCTTGTCCAAAAGTCAGAGGACGTGAGTCCTCTACACTGCACTCATGGACACAGGCCTCATCTCCTTTGCACCCCTGCACATGCCTCACCTCATCTGCACAATCTACTTCCTAATCTGAGGAAACACAGGTGACATGATTGTAAAAGGTTCAAATATATTTATTTAATCTTGCAAACACTATTTATTCCTTCTCAAAACTGTAAAAGCCATTCATTTGCTCCAAAATCATGTTTCCAATAACATTTACGAAACAGAGCACAGGTCATATGTACAAGCATTCCATTTCACTACTGAAACCTCACTATTTTTCAAAATACAATTCTTCTATCTAGGAAATGTTGATACCAAACATTATCATTAAACTCAACAAAAAGCAAGAAGAAAAAAGCTCAATCTGCTCCCTAATCTAGAGTAACACAAGTGGCATGATTGTGAAAACTGCAAATATATTTATTTAATCATACACACACCATTTATTCCTAGTCAAAAATGTAAAAGCTATTAATTTGCCCAAAAATCGTTTTTCAAATAAGATTTAAGAAACAGAGCACAGGTTCTATGTACAAGCATTCCAGGTCACTACTAAAACCTCACTATTTCACAAAATACATTTCCTCTCTCTTGCAAACATTCCTACCAAGCATTATCAAAAAACATGACACAAAACAACAGCAAAGAAGCTCAATGTGCTTCCTAATCTGAGGTAACACAGGTGACATGATTGTGAAATGTTCAAATATATTTATTTAATCATGCAGACATTATTTATTCCTTCTCAAAAATGTGAAAGCCATTCATTTGCCCCAAAATCGTTTTTTGAATAACATTTTAGAAAAAAAGCGCAGGTCCTATGTACAAGCATTCAATTTCACTACTGAAACCTCACTATTTCACAAAATACAAATCCTCTATCTTGCAAATGTTGTTACCAAGCATTATCAAAAAACATGACACAAAACAACAGCAAAGAAGCTTAATGGGTTTCCTAATCTGAGGTAACACAGGTGACAAGATTGTGAAATGTTCAAATATATTTATTTAATCATGCAGACACTATTTATTCCTTCTCAAAAATGTGAAAGCCATTCATTTGCCCCAAAATCGTTTTTTGAATAACATTTTAGAAAAAGAGCGCAGGTCCTATGTACAAGCATTCAATTTCACTACTGAAACCTCACTATTTCACAAAATACAAATCCTCTATCTTGCAAATGTTGATACCAAGCATTATCAAAAAACATGACACAAACCAACAGCAAAGAAGCTCAATGTGCTTCCTAATCTGAGGTAACACAGGTGACCTGATTGTGAAAGGTTCAAATATATTTATTTAATCATGCAGACACTAATTATTCCTTCTCAAAAATGTAAAAGTCATTCATTTGCCCCCAAATCGTTTTTTAATAAGATTTAAAAAAACAGAGCGCAGTTCCTATGTACAAGCATTCCAGGTCACTACTGAAACCTCACTATTTCACAAAATACATGTCCTCTCTCTTGCAAACATTCCTACCAAGCATTATCAAAAAACATGACACAAAACAACAGCAAAGAAGCTTAATGTGCTTCCTAATCTGAGGTAACACAGGTGACAAGATTGTGAAATGTTCAAATATATTTATTTAATCATGCAGACACTATTTATTCCTTCTCAAAAATGTGAAAGCCATTCATTTGCCCCAAAATCGTTTTTTGAATAACATTTTAGAAAAAGAGCGCAGGTCCTATGTACAAGCATTCAGTTTCCCTACTGAAACCTCACTATTTCACAAAATACAAATCCTCTATCTTGCAAATGTTGATACCAAGCATTATCAGAAAAAAATTCAACACAAACCAACAGCAAAAAAGCTCAATGTGCTTCCTAATCTGAGGTAACACAGGTGATATGATTGTAAATGGTTCAAATGTATTTATTTAATCGTGCCGATACTATTTATTCCTTCTCAAAAATGTAAAAGCCATTCATTTGCCCCAAAATCGTTTTTTAAATAACATTTTAGAAACAAAGCGCAGGTCATATGTACAAGCATTCCAGGTCACTACTGAAACTTCACATTTTTACAAAATACAATTCCTCTTTCCAGCAGCAACTTTTTATCAAGCATGTTCAAAAACCATGAAAAAAGTCACATTAAAAAAACACATTTTGCTTCCAAATCTTCTCCATAGAGTATACAAGTCTCTATCTATATTAAATGAATCATTACTCACCTTTACACATGCTTTGGGAGATTGAGAACAGTGTCAGACACACACACCAATATTTCTTTAGCAGAGCAAAAGGTATGTACTCCAGGCACTGCAACCATGAATGGCACACAAAACCTCTAATTCTACACACATATCCCTCATGTTAACCCATTAAAACTCTTCCCTCTCTATTTTCAAACCAACACCCTCCCCCCCTCTGCCCTTTCTACCAGTTACCATAGCAACTCCCTCCTCACTGAACTCTCAGGTTTAAAAGTTTATTCTACAATGTTGCAAATGAACTCAGCAAGGATGTTTGACCTCTCAATACACCAGCTTATCCGGTGCTATGTTTCTTTAAATGACTTTTTCTTAACCATTCAAATTACTTCTTTCACAGAACAGAAGCATGCACCCTAACTTTCAGTTTTCAACTATCTGAATCCACCAATCATTGCTTGTGATTCAAGAGCACTGAAACTCCACAGTTTTTTTTGCAAACGCCTACTGTTCCAACTGCCATTTCATTCCTACACTTCATCTGACTGCACCAGAACCTCCTCTCACCATGTATTCTGTCTGGATTATTGGACATAGCTACATCCACTGGGCTCAAAGGTATGCAGCTATCAGAAATGTTCATAACCTTGATTTACCAAATGTAGACATCAAGTGGATTGGCCAGAGAGGATTGAAATGTCATCAATTGATACCATTGGTGAAAACCTTTTACCATCTGCCACACCCTGACCTCATAATTTTGCACTGTGGTGGAAATGACCTAGGCACTTTGACTGGGGTAGGTCTGGAAATGCTTTTAAAGGACACCTTTGGGCAATTGATGACACTTTTTCCACAAACTGCCTTGGTATATTCCAATATATGCCAAAGACAGAAATGGAAGTGGTCCAACCAATTTTGTCCACAATTTGAGAAAGCACGGAAACATGTGAATAAATCTGTTTCTGCTTACATGAGAGACTATGGAATGGGTTCAATATACAACAACAACTTGCGTTACAACATGCAAGATATCTACAGAGGAGATGGTGTGCACTTCTCAGATGAGGGGAATAGAGTATTCCTTCTAAATTTAAGACTGTGCATTGGAACCTACTTGTAGGTACCTAAATCAGCCACAGAACCCAAACGCTATTTTTAGGGCTACCCTACCTCTGATCACTCAAAATGATTACTTTACTCTAACTTTTTTCACTGTTTTTCACCAAAGTACGCTCCCCGGTACGCTCCCCGGTACGCGCACCGGGCGCTCCCCCCGCGAAAAATGTTAAATTTATTTTTCTTTTTTTTGGTCCTATATGGTCCTCCTAAGCCCCCCTCAGAAAACCTAGGGGGTCAGGGGGTGTCTACCATGCCCCCTTTTACCCATTCCCAACGTTGTTTGTCCTCCATCTTGTGTCTCAAATCTACCGAAACACAAGATGGAGGACTCCCGTAGCACTGCCGGTACGCGTACCGGGGCGCGCACCGGTGAGCGCTCCCAAAAATGTTTTAAAGTTAATTTACATACAAACCACTGGAGAGACTTTCACCAAATATAGAATAGGCCCTACTACATACCAGTCCCTACCATTTTCCCAAATTTGGCGGAATACCATTGAGCCATTTGGGCTGTAGCCCTGTCTAAATATCCTGAGGTAAATTACATGACAAAAACACATATGAAGTGTTAGAATTTACAACCAACTAAAATGTTACTTTCATTTTCTATTTTTATTTCCTGACATTTGATTGGTTATGTACATGAATATAAATGAAAAAAGAGAGGGAAACACTGCCATTTTGACTACAACTACCTGAGGTACAGCTTTAAAGAATATTCTCATAAAACTTCAACAGCTTTCTGTAAGGTAAGTTGTTAATTTGTTAATCTGATAGTTATTTACTGTCCCTCTGTTATAGTTATAGATTAAGATAGGCTTCTCTGTTATAGTTATAGATTGAGTTAGGCTTCTCTGGTATAAATATGAATTTACTTAGGCTTCTTCACATACACTTTTTTATATTTCTACTTCCTGCCTGATACCATACACTACCCTAAGATAACTTCACTGTTAAAAACTCAGAAGTACCTGTCTGAACTTAAACCCAACAGTGCCCTAACTCTACTGATATAGTTATTTTTTTATGCAATTTACAGCAAGAAAATGGAAGATACACCACAGACCACCAATATTTCTTTCAAAATTACTAATGAGGAAATTCTTTTCGAAATTACCGATGAAGAAATTCTTCAAGAAGATTTTCTTGACTTCCTTGATGAGTCTCTAGACCAACAATTCATTGACTGTTTAGATAATATGGAATCATGTAATACAAATTTGGAGGAGATTCCGAATATTGAAATTTTGCAAGTGTTATAAAATTATGAAAACTCAGAACAATACATTTATATTTAATAATTAAAAATAGTTTGAGACATTATTCATTTTTATATGTAATTCATGAAGTAGTACCAAAATGATTATAATATAAAGTGAGACTTACAGTATACTGTGCAACTTTTTTGTGTTACATAGTAAGTTTGCTCATAGTTACTTCCTTTCTCCCACTATATTATCTCCAATGTGTTTTTCACATCTCTTTTTCATCTCCTGCCTCCTTTCTCTCACTGTCTGTCTCTAATGCACGATATCACCGCCAATTTTGTGTAGATCCAGAAGAGAGTAAAATGTAATACTTGAAAACATCATAAGGGAGCATGGTAGACTACCCATGATCCCATAGGCTTTGTTAAGGATTGCTTAAAGGATCTGTTTCTGCTTTCCTGACAAACTATGGTATGGATTCCATATACCACAATAACTTCTGTAACAACATGCAAGATATCTACAGAGGAGACGGTGTACATTGAATTTAAGACTCTGCATTGGTACCTACATGTTGGTACTGAAATCACCCACACAACACAACAACTCTATTCAGAGCTACCCTACCTCT
The DNA here is from genome assembly GCF_964261635.1 of Lissotriton helveticus. Classification (NCBI taxonomy): domain Eukaryota; kingdom Metazoa; phylum Chordata; class Amphibia; order Caudata; family Salamandridae; genus Lissotriton; species Lissotriton helveticus. Next base: position 1,765,086,996 of record NC_136059.1, read on the forward strand.
AATCACTTTAAATGATTATTTTACTGTTTCACTTGGTTTTCCCCATGGTACGCTCCCCGGTACGCTCCCCTGTGCGCGTACCGGGCGCTCCCCCGCGAAAATCGAAAACATTTTTTTTTGTTTTTTACCCCGCGGGGCCCTTTTATGGCCCCCACATCAAACCTAGGGGGTCAGGGGGGGTCTACCCTGCCCCCTTTTGGTCATTTCCCACTTTGTTTTTGCCACCTTTTGTGTCTCGATCCTACCGAGACACAAGATGGCGGCCGCTCCGGACTGTTTGGAATGTTGACAGACACCCGAGAGCCAATCAGCTTTCCGCTCGCGAACTCGCGTTACGCGCCGGGTGCGCTCCCCGGTGCGCGTACCCGGGCGCGCTTATAGATATATATATATATTTTTTTTAACCTAAATTACCCAAAATCCACTGAAGCACATATCTTGAGACATAGCAAAGGCACATCGGGCTACCAGTCCCTACAATTTTGCCAAGTTTGGTGGAAATCCATTCAGCCGTTCGGGCTAAAAGTGAGTCCAACCGCCCTATGGAAATTAACATGGGGAAAACACATTTTGGGACCCCCCAAATATCTCGGCCCCCGCTTGACGAATCCCCCCCAAACTTTCAAGGAAGGAGCAGAGCGGTGTGGGCCATCTTCTTTGAGAAATTCGCGATGATTCGTCCACCGGCGCCAAAGTTATTCCCAATAGAATGTTGCGGATTTCCTATGGAACACAATCCTAACTATACCTACCTACTGGCGACTGCCAGTAGGTAATATATATATATATATATACATATATATATATATATATATATATATATATATATATATATATATATATATATATATATATATATATATATTCACTGAAAAAAAACATAGGTTTCAGGCATGTTATGATTAGAAATTATCATTTAAAAAACCTTTGAAATTCACTTAAAAAACATAGGTTTCAGGGACATTATAGTTAGAAATTAGCATTTAAAAAAACATAGAAATTCACTGAAAAAAGCATAGGTTTTAGGGTTATTATAGTTAGTTGCACATTTGACTCATACAAAACCAGAGAAATTCGGCCGTTATAGTTAGTTGAGTTAAATATAACTCGCGCCCCCGCAATGCACTGCTGATGACGTCACATATTACATCATTCATGACATGGTCAGTGACATAACTGATGACATCACTGATGACATCTCAAATGACATCACTGAAGACATCACTGATGTCATCATCTAGTGACTGTGTATTTCTGTAAAGTGTAAATATATTTTATATATATGCCAAGGTGTATTGAAGCATGAGTGGGTTTATGAGTCTGAATAGATAATTTAGTAGGTTCGTGACTGATTGTATAAGTGAGTGATTAAACGTGTCTTACTAAATGCATGGGTTAGTGATTAAACTGTGTAAATGTCTGTCTCAGTCTGTCAGTTGGTGTGTAGGCGGCTGCATGGGTTGGTGAGTAGCTACAATAGTGTCTATATGGGTTACTGATTGCTTGTCTGAGTATTTGTATGGGTGCCTGAGTGTCTATGTTTGACTCTGTGCATAGATGTGTGAGTGGGTAATTCACTGGGTGTATGGGTTCAAGAGTGTATCTGTGAAGGGCTGTATGGGTGGGTGAGTGCGTGTATGGGTGTGATGGTGAGTGAATGGATGTCTCAGTGGTACATGTGTGAGTAACTACATATGTGAAAGGCAATATTTGTGAGTGTTGGAGTATATAAATCACTATATGTGAGAGTAAGTGATTGTGAGAGTGGCTGTATGGATGAGTGTGTGCTTGTATCAGTGACTGTATAAGAGAGTAAGTATGTGTTAGTATCTGTATGCATAAGTGAGGTGTTATGTGTATAACTGTATAAGTGAGTAAATGAGCGTGTGATTGATTCTTTGCATGATTGACGAGGTGTGTGAGTAACTATGGATGAGTGGCAATGTGTGATTGTCTTGTGATGTATTCCTATAGGTACTGTATCGATTCCCCTATTCCTGACCCTGGTTTGGTTAATAACTAACTAGCAGCCATCCAACGGTGCAAAAACCGTTATCTGATTAAGCCACACCACGGCACAGAAGCGCGTTATCTGATTAGGTAATAACGCATGCCATCTAATTAGACAAGCGATATTCCTCCAGCCCCTGATAAGGCATACGGAGTTCTCAAAACAAATCAAACCTACAGCGACCTGGGAAATTCCCATAGCCATTGTTTTGATTTCACAGAGAATTCTCGAGTCAGTCCCTTGGCAAAACAAACTTAACTTAAACTGCTACTTATCTACTCCCGCCCACGTATTAGGCTTAGGTCAGGTACATTGGGGTAGGCGTGGTTAGAAGCACCAGTTGAGTACGATTAGTCAAATGTATATATGTATATATCTATTTTATCCATTTTAAAGTATCATATGGCTCAGAAACCATATCAATGCTTTTGCAGTATTATTTTATAATTCTGTCTCTACTGTATGCACTTTACTTAACTATAAGTATTGCAATAATAGCGATTCATTTCTCTTGTATGAGAAAAGAGACTGATCAATAAATAACATCTTTTATTGAACCACGCCCATCTCTTATTTCTCTACAAACTGGTGAAACTAAGAATGCACGTACTGACTGAGTAAAATAAGTTGTCTATTGTTTTCACACGACTCTAGAGATACACTCTTGATTAGGGGAGAGCAAAGTTGTCATGTTCTATGGTTGTCAGAAACTAAATCCCTTCTTGTCTACCCAGGGAGGTTAAAATCCTCCTTGTCTATTCGAGAAAGTTTCTAGTGAACTCTGAGCTAGCTGGCAAACACAAACCTTTAAGTCTAATATCGTCGGTAGAAGACCTAGTTAACCTCTGCCCTAGGTCTATACTATTGAAGATATTATTCCAATGCGCAGAGCCTATTGGGATAATAGGAACTACACTACATGGCGCCCAACGTTTGGATAGGCGATAAAGCTAACGCAAGACATTAGAGTAACTCAGTCGTGCTTTTTCACACAGAACCCCTTTTTCCCAAAATACTTCAAAGACGTCTGGAGTGGGTGAAAGGTCATATCCGCCAAACCTCGCAGGAGGAGACTCCTATGTATGGTTCTTGGTTTATTCAACGTTGAAGGATACACTGTTCCAAAATATTGTGCATCTAATCTTTGTTCCCATAGAAACCTGATCTGCAAATAAATAAAATAATCTTCTTGACAATAGTATGTCAGAAACTGAAGAAGAAAGGGAGACAGCTAGAATAGCAGCTGAACTCCTAGTAGCAGACAATACTCTGCTGGAAAATGACCCAGATGCAATACTCATCCCGGTCAACATAAGGAAATCTATAACCCTAAAACTTATAGAAAATGGACTGACACCAAGAGGTGGTACAGTCATATTCGTAATTGAGGCACACGAATATCGGCAGACAGAGGTATTCTATTCATGGATAAACTTTCCAGCAGCAAACGCTGTAACAAAGGACTTCCACTATTACAAAAAAGAAGAACCTCCTAGTGAGTACACTCCTTTCGAGGAAGTGGAAATACCACTCAAATTCCAAGAGCACCTGCTCTTGTTTAATGGTGCCCTAAAACATAATAATCACATCACCAGGCTCGGTCCACTAGGTAGACCAGGAGCAACGTGGCCGGTCCTAGTCGGATATACACCACATCCAGACATTGAAGAAATGCCTGCACCAGAGCTTTTAACACAGCTAAAACAATTAATAAAAATACATAGACAATTAGTTCAATGTGTAATGCGGACTTCAACAATCCAACCAGCAATTAAAATTCCACAGCTGACGAGTCATCAGGGGAACACAAATAAAATTACACCACCGAACATACAGTCCTGTCTAGGTAAGGTACCCGCAAAACGGGAACAAATTCCTTTCTGGCTAGCACAAAAAATCACTCAAATAGAGGCGGTGTTTCCAGATACCACCCCTGTTGAGAAACATAGGATTCTGACTATCTGTCTTCCAATGGGAATCGTACCACATGTGGAGGACTGTGACACTTGGGGAACAGTCTTTGCTTCCATTTACACAAAAACACATGGTGTACCATCCATGTCAGTAATACCAGATGTGCTAAAACAGATTCAAGATGAATACGGTCCAGAGCCCGCCTTAACTCTCGGTATGAAGTTACTGAAAGATTTCAAGCAGGTCTCTGCAATATTATTAGCCAACATAAAGGGAGAAGCAGCAAATGTGGCGATTCGCCAGAGGTTAAAAGAGACAGATATAGCAGACCAACCATTTGAAATTGCCAGAATCATAGAAAAATCCTAGGAAGAACTAGGAAGAGATAGTTTGGGTGGAATACCAGTGAAACCCCAACTAGTTGAAAGTCCTGAAAAGGTATTTATAAAAAATAATTTAAACACTCAAAAAAAGAGCTGGGATGGAAATAAGCAATCCAATCCTAAAGAAAAAAGATTCCAGTCCAGAGGAAGGTCTCCTTGGCAGAGAGAAAGATCTCCCGACCAAGGACGCAAATCTCCCCAACGGGAGCCCTCTGTGAAAAAACTACAACCTTAGAAATAGGGATAATATAAAGAAACCTGATAGATATCAAGATATTGATACACGTCCCTCTCAATCTTTTCAGACTTCCTCGCAGAAATCGGAAAGAAGAGGACGATCAGAACAAAGGAAAGAGCACGTCAAGTCCAAAGACAAAGAACCTGCTCATCTGAATAAAAAATTACAATTTCCAAAAAAGAAGGTAGCCAGTATTAAAGTAATCAATAATGCCGAGAATACTGAGGACACAGCTGAAAAACGGAGAATGGGCTCAGACAATGCTAGACAGCGCAGCAGAAGTCAGCATAGCTCGCAAGGTCCTTATGAATCATCTGGAGACAGTGGACACGAATGAATACATTCAGGTGGAAACTGCAGATACCAGAGTTAGCAAACCTCATAAAATATATGAAATAACATTGCGTATAGAGGGGGATAAGACTACAAAAATAAGGGGACTATTTTGGGATAATTTGTCCAAGGGCTATGACATCCTTCTAGCTGAACAAGACTGGCCTCCAGAGTTTGTCAGGGAGTGCCCACATGGCGAAGAAATAATTATGCCTGCCTACTCAAACCATATTCCAATTCATAAAAAATATACACTTGCAAGAAAGTGGGCAGTAGCTCAAGCCCCTGCCTTATATAAAAATCATGTGGGATGGGATGAGGACTCTCCTCCTCACAAAATCCAGTTAAAATCACAACCTACTGCCCAGAGGCAGTACCCGATTAAGCAAGAAGCTAAAAAACAGGTAAAAGAGATCCTAGATCAACTTGAATACCAGGGGGTGATTGAAACTTGCACCTCACAAATGAACAACCCTTTGTTTCCTGTCTCCAAGCCAGACAATTCATATCGTCTTGTTTTGGACTACAGACACCTTAACTCATGTTGCAAAACATTTGCAGTACAAAACTCGCACAGTGCTGCACTAATGAATAACATAGTGCGCAAAAAAAACAAAACAACCTTAGACATTTCTAATGGTTTCTTTTGTCAAAATATAGCACCAGAGAGCAGATATTTGACGGCGTTCTCAATAAATGGCACGCAAAAGAATTTCTGTCGTTTGCCCCAGGGGTTCAAGAACAGCCCAGGATTATTCTCAGCGAGGGTAACAGAGTTACTACAAACCTATGATGACGAGGCATTATCTTATGTCGACGACATCTATCTAACAGACGATGACTTGGATACTCACTTGAAGAGAGTGAACACCATAATACTTGGGTTCGCAGCAGAGGGTTACAAATTCAACTTTAAGAAGTCAAGAATTGCCCATCTAACAGTCCTATTTTTAGGATATGAACTATCAAGTGAAGGCAAAAGCCTGGCTGACAATTTCCTAGAGAAATGTGCTGTAATCCAAGCACCCAGAACACTAAAAAACCTACAATCAATTCTAGGCTTCCTGAATTTCGGTAGAACTTACATTATAAATTATGCAGAGAGAATTAAACCTCTCTATGATCTAATAAAACCAGATTTTAAAAGAATCAATTGGACTCAAAAACACACAGAAATTTTGAGATCTTTACAAACAGATATGTTAGTAAAAACAAAATTACAAACACGTGACAACACACACAACCTTGTGATTCGAGTCATCCCAGGAAGATGCGGATTCACATACCTGACCTCTAATGAGGGAGAAAAGGTACCAATAGCATACAAATCACATTTGTACACAGAAGCTGAAAAAAGGTTCAGCATTAAGGAAAACATTGTTCATGCAGTTCAGACAGCTGTAGCAAAGGAAAAATACCAAGCAGACGGTAGACAGGTTACAGTCAGAACAGCAGAATCAGCTTTTGAGGCATTAACAACACCATGTAATTTACCGACAACTGCACTAAATCCAGACTGGATACAATGGGTAAATTCTGTTGCTACAGACAAAGTAAAATACTATTTTGACTCAGAAATGAAAGAATTAAAATATCTAGAATATGAGAGAGAATACCCTCTGCCAATCGACATTCTGCCTTTACGACAGTACGCCTGTATAATATATACAGACGGACATGCTCAACTCTCAGTTTGGGGAGAGCTGGCTTACAACGCCACATGCGAAATTGTAAAAGAAGTGTGGCGCGGAGGTAAATTAAGACCTCTACTTACAAAAACACACTCAGTGGAAAATATTTCAGAACAACAAACGGAAATAATTTCATTAAAAATGGCGCTAGATAATGCCGATCACGAATTCCCGACACTTATTGTGTGCGATTCGTATTACTGCGTCAAAACGTACAATAACGATTTAAAGAAATGGATTCAAAACGATTACAAAGATGACACAGGTGCAACAATAAAGCAAAAAGTGTTTTGGGAACAAGTAGCTCTTTTACAGAAAGAACTACCAAAAACTCACGTGATACATTCACTGAGTCATCAGCGTGATGGCGTTCACGTTGCAGGGAATTCATTGGCTGAGACAGCCACAGCGGTAGCAACTAAACCGGCTTCCGTAGCTACAAAAAAGCATACAGAAAAACACATTGACGGTGAAACTATGCTGGCGGTAAAAACGTCATCAAAAGGCGACTGCTCGGCGCTACCGATCAATTATCCACTCAATTATACATACATAATCGATGCAAACTCAGTCCCTTTTGCTCGAATCCCTGGAGTGGGGGATAGAGTGATTCCAAACACGGACAGGAGAGGCTTGTTAATAGCAGACGCACATATGGGTGAGGGTCTCAGACACCTTAACCCCTTCCACGCTCATGACGAGCTGGGCTCGTCATGGTGTAGCCTCCTCGCACGCTCATGACGAGCCCAGCTCGTCATGAACAATGGAAAATGTGGGATCCCAGCACCGGGGGGGAAAACGCATAGCAGCCAAGTGGTTAAACAAAAAGATTCTCTGGAAGAATTACAATTAGTGTACTGGTGGCCAGGCATGAGCCTGCATCATCACATTTTTGTAAAAAACTGCCCAGACTGCAATAGAGATCGCAGTGGCGAGCGGGGAGGACTATTGCCCTGGCATTTCACTCCAGATAAACAACAACAATAAGGAAAACCCCCATCATAAAAGAAAAAAAAAAAGCGTTATATTAACATAAAAAGACTAATTTTCACTTATAATGTAGACCCCAGCGCTCGGCTGACGTCTGGACTGTTATACAAGGATTTGCGAGTCTATAATGGCATATACGCTAGGAGCATGCTACGTTTTGACTAATGTATTCCTTTTAGCCTCCAAGCTTATGGGGAAACATGGCCAAATGAGCATAGCATAGCGGGACTCTTCTCACTTCCTTCCTGAGGGATACGGGATGGTGTAAAGAAAAAAACAAGACATAAAGCAATCTATAACGGAAAAGGTATTAGGTTCGGGTGCTGGGTGGGTCAAACATCTAATAAGTGTCCAACGTAGTCTAAATAACCTGCCAAGGAATTCTCTGAAAGGGTTCAGTCCGTACGAACTATTGTTCGGGACTAGAATGATAGTCAAAGATCTTGATAGTCAGACTTCAGTGGTTAAAGACAAAAGCTTTGATATCAAAGATCGTTTGGCTATTTTGCAGGACTTAAATGAAACAAGAAAAGACCTGAGCAACATAAAACTGAAACAACAGCCAACAACCACTGAAGAGAAACCACCTGTCCCAGCAAGGCCTGTCTGGATTCCAAAAGTCGGGGATCTAGTCAGAGAAAAGATCGCGGTAAAGAAGGAATTTGGGCCTTCTTACAGAAAAGCAGTTCCTGTCTTGTCTGTCAACGGGACAAGATCAGTAGTACTACCGCCCCTTGCTGGTAAAAAGGAGAACCGAGTTGTATCCATCGACCTGGTTAAACCACAATCATGTGGCCGATAACAAACAGTAGGCCAAGTGGACTCCCAAGAAGTAGCAGGACACCAATGTTTGCTACGAATACAGAGGCTCAAAATGGAAGACTGATCACATTTGGGAAATCTACAGTGAATCAGCAAGGACTATGCAACAAAGCAATGGAACTTGAACCTCTTAAAACCCAAATTAAAACTTTTCATCAAGAAACAACAACCTATGATGATGTAACTGCAGACTTTGCTAATGAAAGAAAGCAAAATCCAAAAACAATTGGAACAATTGACAGAACAGCATCCGGCTACTTCATCAACTTCGATGATTCATCTGAAGACCTGAGTGAAGCAAAAAAACAGCCATCAACAAAAACTTTTAAAGACAAAGCTAAGGAACTTTTTCAACAGCTGAAAGAAAGCTATCTGATCTCTCCATGGATTGAATTTTGTGTGGCATTCGGTGCATTTATCCTCATTCTTTGGCTCATCCTAGTACTATGTTTGGGACATTTCATTGAGGGGAAATATGCTAAAATGGACACAGCAAGCCAGAAAATCAACTTGGTCCTTAAACCACACACATCTTCACACATCGAGAAAAGAGAACTTTCTTCAGTAAACTTCACAGCCAATCCCATACCAGGCGGTGTAGCATGGGACAAAACTGATTATGAAATCTATGGGTCCGGTTGAAATCCTGAAGTATCCTCACCAATTCAAGATCTCATTGAGTGACTTTGTAAAACCAAGCTCATTTGCAGATGATTGGGACTTTGAAAGTATCAATGATATGATGTCTGATCTTGTTATGTCTGCTAAATTCACAGAACATGATTATTTGCAGGGTTCGTCTAATTATGATCAGATGTTCTGCTACAACCATTATGGTAACCATTATCTACATAAATCTGCTCAACCTAGAAATGTCTGGAGAAGATCTTACAGCCCTGAGCAGAAGACAGCTTACTTGTCCGTGTTACAAGTTTACAAAAAGGGCATTCTCGAAGCCAAAACTGAGTTCTACACGAACAGGGTGATGGCAGCAGAGTCTCATTCTAAGGAAATATTTGCTACTGTTCACGAACTGGCTTAATCTGGCAGAGCCGCGTCTACCATCCCCCCTTCCCAGTCCCTCTGTAACTCACTCAATGAGTTTTTTATTGACAAAGTTGCCAAAATTAAACTTAACATTCCCCTTCCCCCCCCCACATTTGTCAATCCCTCCCCTCCCCCCACGGGTCCCAAACTGACCACCTTTCCTCTGTTAACTACTGATTCTCTTCCTCCGTTGTTGGTTCGAGTCAAGTCAGGTTCCCCCTTGGACTTCGCCCCAGCTCACATCCTTAGGGAAATTTACCTAGCTTGTCCTATCCCGGCCCTGACTCTCCTCAATGACTCACTTACATTGGGCTCTGTCCCTAGTTTCCACAAATCAGCGGTTGTTGTCCCAATTATAAACAAAACGGGCGCTGATCCATCCTCCCCTGCCAACTACCGCCCCATTTCCCTTCTGCCCTACCTAGCAAAAGTCCTTGAGACTCACGTCACGACCACTCTGAGTGCCCATGTAGAAGCTAATGACTGCCTCTCCTCCCGCCAAGCCGGGTTCAGACCCCTGCACTCTACGGAGAAAGTGGTGATCTCGGTGATGGACAGGTTACGGGAAGGCATTGACATCAAGACACCTCAAGCCCTGATACTCTTAGACCTATCCGCCGCTTTTGACACTGTGGACCACTCCATTCTTCTCTGCCGTGTCAGGGCGGCGGGCATTGAGGGCTTGGCCTTCTCGTGGCTTGAGTCATTCCTAGCCGGGAGAACCCAGGCGGTTCATCTAACCGGTTTTACTGCGGCCTCCCGTAAGGTTGAGTGCGGGGTCCCCCAGGGCTCGTCACTCTCCCCCCTTTTATTTAATCTGTACATCTTCCCCCTCATTTTTATGTTACAGCAGCTGGAGGTCACGGTGTTCAATTACGCCGATGACCTCCAACTAATTTTCAACCTCTCCCATTCCCCCTCATCGGCCCAGAACGTCCAGTCAGTGATGAGATTCATCCAGGACTGGATGAACTGCAATCACCTCAAACTCAATCCAGACAAAACTGAGTTGGTCTTGACTGGAGGTGGTTGCAGTCCATGGTCCCCTTCCTTTTGGCCCCCCTCACTTGGTGTCCCCCCTTCTCCTGTACCTAAAGTCAAAACCCTTGGGATTTTTCTGGACTCACAACTTTCTATTCATTCACACGTTAGTTCAGTCGTCTCCTCTTGTTTTTTTCCTTTAAGAATAATTAGGAAAGTTTCCCGCTTCTTTTCTCTCCCTGCCTTAAAAATTATTGTGCTAGCCCTGGTATTGTCCCGTATTGATTACGGCAACGTAATTTACAACGGGGCTCCCGCTTACGCGATCCACCGCTTGCAGCTGGTACAGAACCAGGCTGCGCGCCTGATCCATGGCCTTCCCAAATACCACCGGGCCAGCCCACTATTAAAAGCTCTACACTGGCTGCCGGTGCGGGAGCGTGCCCTCTTCAAGCTCGGCTGCCTCACTTTCCAGGCCAGATCAGGGACTGCCCCTAAATTTCTATGCTCCACTGTCATCCCTTATCTCCCTGGCAGAGAGCTTCGCTCCTCCCATGCGGCCCTCTTAGCCATCCCCCGATTTAAGAAACAGAGGGCTGGTGGTGCGAGGTTCGCTGTCCTGGCCCCAACTTTCTGGAACTCCCTTCCCGTTGCCCTCCGCACTTCGCCCTCCTATACCCAGTTCCGGAAGGATCTTAAAACCTTCCTGTTCACCAAAGCCTACTCTGTCTAATCCCCTCCTACTGCTGCCACCCTCCGTAACGCAATAGCGCCATGAAACCGCTAGGTAGAAGTGCGCTGTACAAGTGTTTTTAAATTCAAATTTAAATTCAAATTCAAATGTATTAAATTATAACCAATGGGAGCATTGTGCTACTCCTCCAAAAGATAGCTCAAAAACATTTTATGATAAATATTCATACTTTTCAGGGTTTAACACAAGTAATGCAGAAACATTTTATTTCAAATTGGCAAATAAGACAGGTATGAAGACCATGCTTACAAACACAAAATTGATATATTCCGATTCATTCTTTGAACAAATGAATACATTTGGGTTTGATTTCTGGAACAATAATATTGAAGCAAAAACTGTTTGGGGTACAAGAGATTGGCAAGTACAGGGTATAGAATCATTGTTTAGAGCCTGCATGATCCCAGAACAAATTATATTTTTGAATGACACCATTCAACAAACTACCTGTCTTGGCTTAGCCAAAATCAAAGATTTGAACAAACCGTCTATTCCAAAGCCAACAGTGAACAGTAATAGCTCTATAGATGTTGAGATAGACGTAAACCATATATTAAACCAAAACAGAACACATCCTGAATGGAAAAAATGGTTGATCTGGCCCACAGATACAAACAACTGTCAAGACAGATTCCTGAACAAAGAACAGGGGTTCACATTGACTAGGCCAGACCCCAGATATTCCCAAAGACAACATCCAGGGATAGTAACAACCTACAGCGTGGGCAAGCTCTGCCTTCAATGGCTACAAACGTCCACACTGGCTGAAATTAAGCAACACCTAACTTTACTTACAGAAGGTGCTGACTTGCGTGATTTCATATTGGGACCACGCAAACAGCGTCAAAAACGTTTCATAGCGGCCTCTATATATGCAGCTTATAACGAAGTCTGGAAAGTAACTCAAATTGAGACAGCAGAAAAAATACGGGAAATTGACCGTATTAATTTGGAAAAATCACTTTCTGTGGTGGACAATGGGTTAATGACTCTGTCCTCCAGAATATATTCTCTGGACAGCATTGTGTCTTCAGCAATCGATATAATATCGCAAGACTTACTGATGTTACAACACGGTCAGTCCCAATTGCGTTCTATTGTACAGCTAGGCTGGACGTTACAAAATTTGCGTTCTGGCTATGTGCCTTGGCGTTTAATCAACACAACGTCATTATTTAATATCTTTAATCTCACTGATAAACAAATCAGTTTGGCACAGAAGGGTGCTGACTATACAATTCTGAGCATTGAAAAACTTGAGAGATTACCATTGACAATGTCAGAACGACCTGTCATTGAATGGATAATACATGGAATAATAAATATTCCGATAACTACTTTCCAGTTTCAATTCTGCCAAAAATATATACCGGCAGGCCAGTATGAAAGGTTGGGTAAAGGATACATTAAGTCAATATGGAACTTGCCCTATACACACGAATATGTCAGCAATAAAGGCCAGAAAGTGTTTCTCAGTGGCGATAATTGTGCAAGATCACTGAGCGGTACACTTCTGTGTCAGGGTATTAGTTTGCACGGAGCCTGTGAAGGGACTTCAAATAACCTTTCATGTTACCAGCTAGGCACACCTGCAACACGAATAGAACCATTCTTTAGGAGACTCTCGAACGGGAGTTACATTCTAATTGTAGATCGCAGATGTTGTAGTTTGCTGCCCGGAAAACCTTATCTCATAAATGTGACTAGGAAGGTCATGTGCTGTGAACATGTATTGTTCCCCAGCGAGTCTGTAGACAGGGAGGCAAGGTTATGGCCCGATTTGAAAATTGCTTCTATTCGAATAGATACTCTAAGCAGAATGAAGACTGTGCTCCTACAGACGCCGACGAGGCTCACGTCATCAAAAGAAACGTATGATCTCCAAGTTGCAAGGACAACAGAAGAGATTCATTCATTGTTATCAACCAATTCCCCCATACATTTCGCAGAAATACTGAACGAAATCTTAAATATTTCTGATACCACTGGGATCTCCAGTGTATTTAAAGCAGTGTTTTCGGGTGCTTTAACTCCATTCAAAGCCATCCTGGGTATTTTTCCAGACTTTGTCCATTCCATTTTTGGCGGACTCCCTCTCCTTTTAGGACTAGTAGCGGGTATTCTATTTTTGATCCTGTTATTTCGCTATGGCAAACCGTGTCACAGGCAAAACACCTGCGACAAGGGAAGAAATGATCCTAGCCATTGGCTACCGGGACCGGGTGACTAAAATCCTTGGACTATCCCGGCTTAGAGACCTGAACATGACTTGGTTTCTTTCAGTTAGACCAATGTGGCAAAATTGTGTTATGCCTGTATTAAGATGCTTGCTATGCGGCGAAGTATGCGTGTTGGACACCTGTCTGGCACTACAATCGGATGTGCCAATGGATGCAGATACCTTGTTGGGTCCGGTAACGGCTCATGCATTGTGCTGTCCCCAGCGGCTACCAATCCTGATGACGGCATTCGTGGAGTCTTCACCACTACGATTGAAGGGTAGTGAAGTACAAGATGAAAGCAGCATCGATCAGGTACGACCTTCAGTCAGCTATGCTGATCAAAACATCAATGGAGGCAATCATGCTCAAGCTCATGAATGCATGGTAACATCTTTTTCCGAATTAGTGGAACTTACGCAAGAAGCTGTTGACAGTTTTTTCAACAGTCTAAATGATATGATGTTTTCACCAGAGCAGCAGGAATAACTTTGAGCAAACTAGCACTTGGAGTTCCCCACATCCTGATTTGGCCTTCAACTTTTTAAAGAAAAGCGATATGAAAAAAAAATTCTATTCATTTTTTCAGACTGCAAGAACTTTTCCCCAATTCCAAAATATTTACGATTTTTGGGACACTTATCTTCTGCTTAAAGTAGACATTATTCTTAGAGAACTAAATTTCTATTTTAGGTAATCACGAGACATTCGCTATCCTCTAGTACTATTATACATAACTTTATGATTGTGATGAAATGGTCTCGCATTTTTTTTTCTGTATTAAGAGCCATTTCATGTGTAGCTTTCGCATTCATTCATGCATTATATGTTTAGCATTATTAGACAGCTTGTGCATATAGTATACGTGACAGTATATGTGGTTGTGTTTCATATATTCTAAGAAAAATCCAATTTCCGGAATGCATATAAATGTATTTTTGGGGTGGTACAGTATACACAAACGCTACTGATATTTACTATGCCTAGATTTGTAAATATGGACATAGTCTACGTGGAGTGGGTGTGATGTATTCCTATAGGTACTGTATCGATTCCCCTATTCCTGACCCTGGTTTGGTTAATAACTAACTAGCAGCCATCCAACGGTGCAAAAACCGTTATCTGATTAAGCCACACCACGGCACAGAAGCGCGTTATCTGATTAGGTCATAACGCATGCCATCTAATTAGACAAGCGATATTCCTCCAGCCCCTGATAAGGCATACGGAGTTCTCAAAACAAATCAAACCTACAGCGACCTGGGAAATTCCCATAGCCATTGTTTTGATTTCACCGAGAACTTCAGCAAAAGAATGTGCGAACGAGCCCGTTCATATGACATCCTTATTGACGTATATATGTCCATCCTTACGTCAATCTCGGCACCTTTCAGGTATAAATATTACCGACATTGCCTTAAGCAAACACATGCGGTGGTGACGAGATCGGAGCAGCGAGACGTGCTGAGGAGCCCAGCAGAGAGCGAAGCCCACAGACGCTGCCCCGCCTTCCTGACGCGCTGAGAACGAGACGCTGCCTTTCTCCTGCCGAGAAATCCAGCTCCGGCGCTTCCAAGCAGCCCTCGCAGGCAGCTGGAATATCAAGACCTGGGATAAGAGATACCAGCCCTCCATCATTCTAGATCTCAGGTACAGAACTGAATAACCCCTTGCAGAGAATTCTCGAGTCAGTCCCTTGGCAAAACAAACTTAACTTAAACTGCTACTTATCTACTCCCGCCCACGTATTAGGCTTAGGTCAGGTACATTGGGGTAGGCGTGGTTAGAAGCACCAGTTGAGTACGATTAGTCAAATGTATATATGTATATATCTATTTTATCCATTTTAAAGTATCACATGGCTCAGAAACCATATCAATGCTTTTGCAGTATTATTTTATAATTCTGTCTCTACTGTATGCACTTTACTTAACTATAAGTATTGCAATAATAGCGATTCATTTCTCTTGTATGAGAAAAGAGACTGATCAATAAATAACATCTTTTATTGAACCACGCCCATCTTTATTTCTCTACAAACTGGTGAAACTAAGAATGCACGTACTGACTGAGTAAAATAAGTTGTCTATTGTTTTCACACGACTCTAGAGATACACTCTTGATTAGGGGAGAGCAAAGTTGTCATGTTCTATGGTTGTCAGAAACTAAATCCCTTCTTGTCTACCCAGGGAGGTTAAAATCCTCCTTGTCTATTCGAGAAAGTTTCTAGTGAACTCTGAGCTAGCTGGCAAACACAAACCTTTAAGTCTAATATCGTCGGTAGAAGACCTAGTTAACCTCTGCCCTAGGTCTATACTATTGAAGATATTATTTCAATGCGCAGAGCCTATTGGGATGATAGGAACTACACTACAGTCTGTATAGGTGTTTGAGTTCAAATGATAGTGCTGTATTGATAAGTGACTGCATGTATGAGTGCCTGTACGGGTGAAGGAGTAGATGTGTGTGTAGACCTAGGAATCAGTGAGTGGGTATGTAGTAACTGGTATCGGTGTGCCTATGGTTTCAAAAATTATAGTCTGTATTTTAGAGTGGGTGTATCAAATGTTATATTAGGGTGTGAGGAGGTGCATCAGATTATCACGTGGATGATGTCATCAGTGATGTCATCAGTTATGTCATTAGAGATGTCATCAGTGATGTCACTGACGATGTCATGAAGGATGTAATATGTGACATCATCAGCAGTGCAATGTGGGGGCGCAGGTTATAGTTAGCTCAACTAACTATTGCGGCTGAATTTATCTGGTTTTGTATGAGTGAAATGTCCAACTAACTATAACGTCCCTGAAACCTATGTTTTTTTTCAGTAAATTTCTATGGTTATTTAAATGCTACTTTCTAACTATAACATCCTTGAAACCTATGGTTTTTTTCAGTGAATTTCAAAGGATTTTTAAATGATAATTTCTAACTATGCCTACAGAGGTGGGACATGTGAAAAAAGAGGAAGAGAAAGAAGCAACAGAAATCCAGAAAGAGGCAAAGGAAGTACATAAACTCAAAGAAAAGTACAGAAAGAAGAAAGAGATATGCAGAAAGGACCAACAGAGGTGCAGAAAGAGGCCTTGTTTCAAATTCATCCTGTGCCCCCAACTTTTTACTGACTGGTACTGGTGGTAGCTGACTCTGACTAACCAGGCCCGGAGACAATGCTATGCTAATAGACACTTAGAATGCAGTGAAAACACCTGCATACACTAGGGTGCCCTAGGGTTGGGTTATCCCTGTGATTGGGATGACCTCCCCTGTAAGGCCCTAGTACATCATAGGGCAGGGGAATTAAAACTACTTCAAACTCAGAGGTACAGAAAGAGACCAGAGAGGTGCATAAACAGGCAGGAAATGTGCAGAAACGGGGAACAGGGGTGCAGAAAGGGGCACGTGAGGTGCAGAAAGAAGTAAGAGCAGTGAAGAAAGAACCAACAGAGGTGCAAAAAGAGGCAAGAGGAGTGCGGAAAAAGGTAGAAGGGATGTACAAAGTGGCAAGAGTGTTACAGAAAGAGGCAGGAGGGTGCTGAAAGAAGAAAGAGAAGTGCAGAAGGAGGCAAGAGAATTGCTGAAAGAAGCAAGTGAGGTGCAGAAAAAAGCAAGAACATTGCAGAAAGAACCAACAGAGGTGCTAAAGCAGGTGTGAAGGGTGCAAAAAGAGCAAGAGAAGTGCAGAAAGAGGCAACAAAGGTAGAGAAAGAGGCAAGAGATCTGCAGAAAAAAGCAAGAGAGGTGCTGAAAGAGGCAAGTGAGGTATGGAAAGAAGCAAGAGAGGTGGGGAAAGAGGCAATAAAAGTACAGAAAGAACCAAGAGAAGAACAGAAAGAAGCAACAGAGGTCCAGAAGGAGGCACGAGGGGTGCAGAAAGAAGGAAGAGAAATGCAGAAAGAAGCAACAGAGGTGCTGAAAGAGGCACAAAGGGTGCAGAAAGAGGCAAGAGAAGTGTCGAAAGAAGCAACAGAAGTACAGAAAGAGGCAGGAGTGGTGCTGAAAGAGGGAAGAGAGGTATAGAAGGAGGCTAGAGAGTTGGACAAATAGGGAATAGGGGTACAGAAAAAGGCTGCAGGGGTTCAGAAAGAAGCCACAGAGGTGCTGAAAGAGGCAAGAGAGGTGCAAAAAGAAGGAAGAGGAGTGCAGAAAGAAGCAACAGAGGTTCAGAAGGAGGCATGAGGGTGCAGAAAGAAGGAAGAGAAGTGCAGAAAGAAACAACAGAGGTGCAGAAAGAGGCAAGAGTGGTGCAGAAAGAGGGAAGTGAGATATAGAAAGAGGCAAGAGAGTTGCACAAATAGGGAAGAGGGGTGCATAAAGAGGCAGTAGGGGTTCAGAAAGAAGCAACAGAGGTGCCAAAAGAGTTAAGAGAGGTATAGAAAGAAGCAAGTGAAGTGAAGAAAGACAATAGAGGTGCAAAAAGAAGCGGGAGGTGCAGAAACAAGCAAGAAAAGTATCGAAAGAGCTAAGAGAATTGCTGAAAGAAGCACTATAGGTTTAGAAAGAAGTGAGAGAATTACAGAAAGAGGCAAGTGAGATGCAGAAAGAACCAAGAACAGTGCAGAAAGAACCAACAGAGGTGCTGAAAGAGGCAACAGGGGTGCAGAAGGAGGCACTAGGGGTGTAGAAAGAAGGAAGAGGAGTGCAGAAGGAAGCAACAGAGGTGTTCAAAGAGGCACAAAGGGTGCAGGAAGAGGCAAGAGAAGCACAGAAAGAAGCAACAGAGGTACAGAAAGAGGCAAGAGTGGTGCAGAATGATGGAAAAGAGGTATAGAAAGAGGCAACAGAGATGCAGAAATACGCAATAGAGGTGCAGAAACAAGCAAGAAATTTGTAGAAAGAGGCAAGTAAGGTGCAGAAAGAAGCAAGAGCAATGCAGAAAGAACCAACAGAGGTGCTGAAAGAGGCAACAGAGGTGCAGAAGGAGGCACGAGGGGTGCAGAAAGATTGAAGAGGAGTGCTGAAAGAAGCAACAGTGGTGCAGAAGGTGGCACGAGAGGTGCAGAAAGAAGGAAGAGAAGTGTATTAAGAAGCAACAGAGGTGCAGAAAGAGGCAAGAGTGGTGCAGAAAGAGGGAAGAAAGGTGTAAAAAGAGGCAAAGAGTTGCACAAATAGGGAAGAGGGGTGCAGAAAGAGGGAGGAGGAGTTGAGAAAGAAGCAACAGAGGTACCAAAAGAGATGAGTGGTACAGAAAGAAGCAAGTAATGTACAGAAAGAGACAACAGAGGTGCAGAAGGGCTCAAGAGAGTTAAAGAAACAAGCAAGAGAAGTGCCAAAAGAGCTAAGAGAATTGTTGAAGGAAGCAACAGAGGTTTAGAAAGAAGCAAGAGAAAAACAGAAAGAGGCGTGTGAGATATAGAAGGAACCAAGAGCAGTACAGAAAGAACAAACAGAGGTGCTGAAAGAGGCAACAGAGGTGCAGAAGGAGGCACTAGTGGTGCAGAAAGAAGGAAGAGGAGTGCAGAAAGAAACAACAGAGGTATTCAGAGAGGCACAAAGGGTGCAGGAAGAGGCAAGAGAAGTGCAGAAATAAGCAACAGAGGTACAGAAAGAGGCTAGAGTGGTGCAGAATGAGGGAAGAGAGGTGTAGAAAGAGGCAACAGAGGTGCAGAAAGACGCAAGAGAGGTGCAGAAACAAGCAAGAAAAGTGTAGAAATAGGCAAATACGGTGCAGATAGATGCAAGAACAGTGCAGAAAGAACCAACAGAGGTGCTGAAAGAGGCAAAAGAGGTGCAGAAGGAGGCACGAGGGGTACAGAAAGAAGGATGAAGAGTGCAGAAAGAAGCAACAGAGGTGCAGAAGGCGGCACGAGGGGTGCAAAAAGAAGGAAGAGAAGTGCAGAAAGAAGCAACAGAGGTGCTGAAAGAGGCACAAAGCTGCAAAAAGAGGCAAGAGAAGTGCAGAAAGAAACAACAGAGGTGCAGAAAGAGGGAAGAGTGGTGCAGAAAGAGGGAAGAAAGGTGTAGAAAGAGGCAATAGAGTTGCACAAATAGGGAAGAGGGGTGCAGAAAGACACAGGAGGGGTTAATAAAGAAGCAACAGAAGTGCCAAAGGAGGTAAAAGTGGTACAGAAAGAAGCAAGAGAAGTGCAGAAAGAGACAACATAGGTGCAGAAAGAAGCAAGAGGGGTGCAGAAACAAGCAAGATAAGTGCCAAAACAGCTAAGAGAATTGCTGAAAGAAGCAACAGAGGTTTAGAAAGAAGCAAGAGAATTGCAGAAAGAGGCATGTGAGATGCAGAAAGAAGCAAGAGCAGTGCAGAAAGAACCAACAGAGGTGCTAAAAGAGGCAACAGAGGTGCGGAAGGAGGCACAAGGGGTGCAGAAAGAAGGAAGAGGAGTGCTGAAAGAAGCAACAGAGGTGCTGAAAGAGGCCTGAAGGGTGCAGAAAGAGGCAAGAGAAGTGCAGATAGAAGAAACAGAGGTACAGAAAGAAGAAAGAGTGGTGCAGAAAGAGGGAAGAGAGGTATAGAAAGAGGCAAGAGAGTTGCAGAAAGATGGAAGAGGGATGCTGAAAGAGGCCGGAGGGGTGCAGAATGAATTAAGAGAGGTGCCGAAAGAGGCAAGAGAGGTGCAGAAAGAAGCAAGTGAAGTATAGAAAGAAAGAACAGAGGTGCAGAACTACTCAAGAGATACAGAAACAAGCAAGAGAAGTACAGAAAGAGCTAAGAGAATTGCTGAACAGAGATTTAGAAAGAAGCAAGAGAAGTCCAGAAAGAGGCAAGGGAGATGCAGAAAGAAGCAAGAGCAGTGCAGAAAGAACAAACAGAGGTGCAAAAAAAGGCAAGAAGGGTGCAGAAAAATGTAGGAGGGGTGCACAAAGAGACTAGAGGTGTAGAGAAAGAGGCTGGAGGGGCGCAGAAAGAAAAGTGCAGAAAGAAGCATGAACATTTCTAAAAGAAGCAACAGAGGTTTAGAGAAGAAGCAAGAGAAGTACCAGAGGCAAGTGAGGTGCAGAAAAAAGCAAGAGCAGTGCAGAAAGAACCAACAGAGGTGCTGAGAGAGACACAAAGGGTACAGAAAGATTAAGAGAACTGAAGAAAGAGGTAAAGGGTACAGAAAGAGGCAAGGGGTGTGCTGAAAGAGGCAGTAAAGGTGCAGAAACAGGGAACAGTGATGCAGAAAGAGGCAAGAGAGGTGCATAAAGGGGCAAGAGGCGCACAAAAATAGGTAGGAGAGGTGCACAGAGAGGCACAAGAGGTACAGAAGGAGGCAGGAGGGGTGCAAAAAGGAGGAAGAGAAGTACAGAAAGAGCTAAGAGAATTGCTGAAAGAAGCAACAGAGGTGTAGAAAGAAGCAAGAGGAGTGAAGAAAGAGACAAGTGAGGTGAAGAAATAAGCAAGAGCAGTGCAGAAAGAGGCAAGAGAGGTACAGAAAAAGAAAAGAAAGATGCAGAAAGGGGCACGAGATCTCCAGAAAAAAGCAAGAGAGGCACTGAAAGATGCAAGTGAGTGCAGAGAGGGGCGCGAGATCTGCAGAAAAAACAAGAAAGGTTCTGAAAGAAGCAAGTGAGGCACTGAAAAAAGCAAGAGAGGTAGTAAAGAGGCTAAGAGAAGTGCAGAAAGAGACAACATAGGTGCAGAAAGAAGCAAGAGGGGTGCAGAAACAAGCAAGATAAGTGCCAAAACAGCTAAGAGAATTGCTGAAAGAAGCAACAGAGGTTTAGAAAGAAGCAAGAGAATTGCAGAAAGAGGCATGTGAGATGCAGAAAGAAGCAAGAGCAGTGCAGAAAGAACCAACAGAGGTGCTAAAAGAGGCAACAGAGGTGCGGAAGGAGGCACAAGGGGTGCAGAAAGAAGGAAGAGGAGTGCTGAAAGAAGCAACAGAGGTGCTGAAAGAGGCCTGAAGGGTGCAGAAAGAGGCAAGAGAAGTGCAGATAGAAGAAACAGAGGTACAGAAAGAAGAAAGAGTGGTGCAGAAAGAGGGAAGAGAGGTATAGAAAGAGGCAAGAGAGTTGCAGAAAGATGGAAGAGGGATGCTGAAAGAGGCCGGAGGGGTGCAGAATGAATTAAGAGAGGTGCCGAAAGAGGCAAGAGAGGTGCAGAAAGAAGCAAGTGAAGTATAGAAAGAAAGAACAGAGGTGCAGAACTACTCAAGAGATACAGAAACAAGCAAGAGAAGTACAGAAAGAGCTAAGAGAATTGCTGAACAGAGATTTAGAAAGAAGCAAGAGAAGTCCAGAAAGAGGCAAGGGAGATGCAGAAAGAAGCAAGAGCAGTGCAGAAAGAACAAACAGAGGTGCAAAAAAAGGCAAGAAGGGTGCAGAAAAATGTAGGAGGGGTGCACAAAGAGACTAGAGGTGTAGAGAAAGAGGCTGGAGGGGCGCAGAAAGAAAAGTGCAGAAAGAAGCATGAACATTTCTAAAAGAAGCAACAGAGGTTTAGAGAAGAAGCAAGAGAAGTACCAGAGGCAAGTGAGGTGCAGAAAAAAGCAAGAGCAGTGCAGAAAGAACCAACAGAGGTGCTGAGAGAGACACAAAGGGTACAGAAAGATTAAGAGAACTGAAGAAAGAGGTAAAGGGTACAGAAAGAGGCAAGGGGTGTGCTGAAAGAGGCAGTAAAGGTGCAGAAACAGGGAACAGTGATGCAGAAAGAGGCAAGAGAGGTGCATAAAGGGGCAAGAGGCGCACAAAAATAGGTAGGAGAGGTGCACAGAGAGGCACAAGAGGTACAGAAGGAGGCAGGAGGGGTGCAAAAAGGAGGAAGAGAAGTACAGAAAGAGCTAAGAGAATTGCTGAAAGAAGCAACAGAGGTGTAGAAAGAAGCAAGAGGAGTGAAGAAAGAGACAAGTGAGGTGAAGAAATAAGCAAGAGCAGTGCAGAAAGAGGCAAGAGAGGTACAGAAAAAGAAAAGAAAGATGCAGAAAGGGGCACGAGATCTCCAGAAAAAAGCAAGAGAGGCACTGAAAGATGCAAGTGAGTGCAGAGAGGGGCGCGAGATCTGCAGAAAAAACAAGAAAGGTTCTGAAAGAAGCAAGTGAGGCACTGAAAAAAGCAAGAGAGGTAGTAAAGAGGCTATAGAAGTGTATAAAGAAGCAACAGAGGTGCTCAAAGAGGCAAGTGAGATGCAGAAAGAAGCAAGAGCAGTGCAGAAAGAACCAACAGAGGTGCTAAAAGAGGCAACAGAGGTGCAGAAGGTGGCACAAGCGGTGCCGAAAGAAGGAAGAGGAGTGCTGAAAGAAGCAACAAAGGAGCTGAACGAGGCAAGAGAAGTGCCTGATAGAAGAAACAGAGGTACAGCAAGAGGCAAGAGTGGTGCAGAAAGAGGGAAGAGAGGTATAGAAAGAGGCAACAGAGTTGCACAAAGATGGAAAAGTGATGCAGAAAGAGGCCGGAGGGGTGCAGAATGAATTAACAGAGGTGCCAAATGAGGCAAGAGAGGTGCAGAAAGAAGCAAGAGAAGTACAGAAAGAGCTAAGAGAATTGCTGAAGGAAACAACAGAGATTTAGACAGAAGCAAGAGAAGTCCAGAAAGAGGCAAGTGAGGTACAGAAAAAGCAAGAGCAGTGCAGAAAGAACCAACAGAGGTGCTGAGAGAGGCACAAAGGGTACAGAAAGAGCAAGAGAACTGAAGAAAGAGGTAAAGGGTATAGAAATAGGCAAGAGGAGTGCAGAAACAGGCAGGAAAGGTGCAGAAACAGGGAACAGTAATGCAGAAAGAGGCAAGAGAGGTGCATAAAGGGGCAAGGGGAGCACAAAAAGAGGTAGGAGAGGTGCACAGAGAGGCACAAGAGGTACCGAAGGAGGCAGGAGGGGTGCAAAAAGGAGGAAGAGAAGTGCAGAAAGAGCTAAGAGAATTGCTGAAAGAAGCAACAGAGGTGTAGAAAGAAGCAAGAGAAGTGAAGAAAGAGACAAGTGAGGTGAAGAAAGAAGCAAGAGCAGGGCAGAAAGAACCAACAGAGGTGCAAAAAGAAACACTAGGGGTACAGAAAAAGGTAGGAGGGGTGTACAAAGATGCAAGAGATGTACAGAAAGAGGCTGGAGGGGTGCAGAAATAAGGAAGAGAAGTTCAGTAAGAGGCTAGAGAATTGCTGAAAGAAGCAACAGAGGTGTAGAAAGAAGCAAGAGTAGAGCAGAAAGAGGCAAGTGAGATGCAGAAAAAAGCAAGAGCAGTGCAGAAAGAACCAACAGAGGTGCTGGAAGAGGTGTGAGTGGTGCAGAAAGAGCAAGAGAATTGCAGAAAAAAGCAACAGAGATGCTGAAAGAAGCAAGAGAGGTGCAGAAGGAAGCAATAGAGGTACAGAAAGAAGGAATAGAAGTACAGAAAGAAGTAACAGAGTTGCAGAAAGAGGCAAAAAAGGGTGCAGAAAGACATAAGGGGGATACAGAAAAAGGTAAGAGAGGTGCAGAAAGAGGGAAGAAGGGTGCAGAAAGAGGCAAGAGGGATGCAGAAAGAAGCAAATAAGGTGCAGAAAGAGGGAAGAGAGTTTAAAAAGTAGAAGAGATTTGCAGAATGAGGCAAGATATGTGCAGAAAAAGAAATGTTGAGAAAGAGCCAACAGAAATGCAGAAAGAGGCAAGAGAGGTGCAGAAGGAAGCAAAAGTGGCCTGCACACCATTAGTACCAATTTAACACCCACATTTAGCAATAAATAACAGGTGACCATTGTAGGTCTGCAAACAGCCTTCCACCATGCTATATCCCTGTCGCTCCATTTTTGGTAACGTTTGAGCTTTTTGATTTTGAAACAAGGCTTTTTTGTCCAAATCTGCAGATTAGGGAGCAGATGATGAATTATGTGGCTAATGCAGAAAATGTATATTTTGTTGTTGTGTGTTGAGAATGGACAATTACAATCTGTAGCAATCGATAACCAGGAATTAAGAGACATTGTTCCATACAATAACAGGAATGGTATGCACATTGACAATTTTCTTACTTTCCTTGTAACAATAGCGATTCGTTCAGCTCAACAATAACTCCCCCCTCCCTCATAACCTCCCCCCCCCGGCACTTACTCAATATTGACTATATACACTGTCGCTCCATGTTCTCTCGTGTCCTAAAGGTAGCCAGCAATTCCAGTCCTGCCAGCTCAACGTTTACTCCCTTGTCCAGTGTCATAAAATCCCTTCTATTAGCACCTGACTGTGCATCCCTGTGCTCCATCAAGAGTGGACAACTATACCAACACGGGGGGCGGTATCAGGTGTGGAGGAGACAGCGGGGCATGAGCATGGGGGGAGAAAAAGGGGGGGAAAAAAGGGGGGAGGAAGGGAGGGGGGAGGAAGGAAGGCAATCCCACATCACTGTGAACCTATCCCTCTCACGACGCCCCCCACAGTCGACTGGGAGACATTTTCATCAAGCCCCGATTCAAAGTCCAATAGCAGTGCGTTCCACTCCATAGAAATAGAGATTTTCTGCAGACCTCTACGCTCCTCTCTCTGTAATCCCATACCCTCCGCTCTGCCCCAGCGCAACACTTCCCCCCGCCAGGTGTCTGCTCCGGTGGCCTAGCCGATTTCCACCTCATCGTGATCGTTCTTTTTGCCAGTAAGAGGGCCAAATCGGTGAAGCGAGTCGCCACACTCCTCTTCTTTTCAGCAGGGCCCAACCCCAGTATGCTATAGGTCACAGATTCGTATGGTCTGGCTGGCGCTATTCTAGTCAGTGTGTCATGTACTGTTGTCCAGTAATAGCCTAATTTGGGGCAGTCCCATAACATGTGTAGTAAACCTGTGTCTCCAACCCCACAGTGGGGGCATGTGTCCGCAGCATCAGGAAACATGGTGTGCAGCCTGTGTGGTGTGAGGTACGCCCTATGTATCACCATTAGCTGAATAAATTTAAATTTAGGATTCCTTAAAACTTTCTTGGGGAAATTCAAGATCCGTTCCCATTCCTTATCCCTGAAGACCCTTGCCGTGTCACCCTCCCATCGTTCCCGGGTTTGTTGTAGCGAGATTTCCCTCCCCGTCCTGATACCATGTGTGATCCACTTCGTCAGGTGGCTGCCGGATCCCATCAAATACTGCATGGTGAGCAGGGGGTTGATTGGTGGTTCCGTGCCATCTGGTGCCCAGGTCGACGCGATGTAGTGTCTGATCTTAGCGTATGCAAGAAACAATCCTTCCGGAGTCTGGTGTGCCCTGCAGACGTCCGCATAGCTCATCAGGCGTCCGTCAACAAAGAAATCGCAAACTTGTGTGACACCCGCCTCACACCACGGATCGAGCCCGCGGGAGGTCAGTGGACAGGTACCAAGTGGAAGCCCTAGTAAAGGTGTTGTGGGTGCATAGGTGGACGTCAAACTCGTATATTTAACCGCCTTTTCCAGCAGCTGATAGCCAACCGCAGTAGGTGTGGTGACGAGCTGGGAACCTTAACTCTCGGTAATAGTAATCTGTGTATGGTGCCTTTCTCTCTGTCGGATTCGGACATATTCAGCTCGTGCAGGTTGCGCCCGCTAGCCAGTAAGCCAGTCATTGCTGTTGGCACGCATATCCATATGCCTTCATACCTGGGACCCCCATCCCCCCGATTGGTCGGTAACTGTAATTTGGCCCGACCAATCCGCCGTCTACCCGTCCCCCATACCAGCTCAGTGATGATGGTGTTAAGTGTTCTGAACGTGCTATTGGGGATCAACAACGTTAGATTCGTAAAGAAGTAGAGGAGGCGGGATAGTACCACCATCTTAGATATGGCTACCCTGCCGGCCACCGACAGCGGTAGCGTGTTCCAGAACTGCACCTGCGCCTTTAGTGCAGTAACTGTGCGTCCCATGTAGCATGTCCTGCGCCTCTCTGTACACTTGTATCCCCAGGTAGCGGAAGGTGGTCTCCGCCATCCGGAAGCTGTGGGGGGGAATCTTAGTTGAGCGATTTCCTTCACGGTGTCGAAGCAATACCCATATGACTTAGTGTCATTAATTGTAAACCCTGATATGATCCTAAAGCCCTCAAATATATCCGGAATAGGGTCAAGGCAGCCTCCCGCATCCCGTAGGTAAAGTATTATGTCGTCCACGTAAGCCTGAGTTTGTGTTTGCCATTGTATACCTCTGTGTTGAGCGGATTCCCTTAGCTTGAGTAATAGGGGTTCTAAGGCCAGGATGAATAATAGGGAGGATAACGGGCAACCCTGTCTGGTGCCTTTCGCTATTGTCAGGGGCCCCGAGATGCATTTATTAGTGCGTGCCTGGGCAGTGGGATGCGTGTAAAGTAGTGTTACCCAATTCATAAACTCAGGCGGTATTCCAAATTTACTGAGTGTCTTGAACATATAATCCCACCTGATGGAATCAAATGCCTGTCGAAGGTCTAAAGATACACAACCCTCCACCCCACGCACCGCGTCCTCATGGAGCATAATCTGGCTAAGCCTCCGCAGATTCATGACAGTACTCCGGCCGGGTATGAAGCCACATTGGTCCGGATGCACTAACTGTGGGATATACTGAGACATCCTCTCTGCTAGTATCTTGCTAAGGATCTTATAGTCCGTATTTAGCAGTGAAAGCGGCCTGTAGTTTGCTAGTTGAAGGCCATCCCTACCAGGTTTCGGTAATGAGACTCTCAGTGCCTGCAGGGTCGAGGGCGGAAGACCGCCGGAAGTCAGCGCCTCCTGGTACAATGCCTGCAATCGGGGTGTCATGTGGTCTATAAAAGCTCCATAAAACTCGACCGGCAGGCCGGCAGTTCCGGGGGCCTTGTTTCGTGGGAGTGCCCGAATCGTCCGCCGTATCTCAGCCACTGTGATAGTCCTCACTCTGGCTTGCCTCAAGCTGTGGCAGACGGAGGCCTGCCATGAAAGCCTCATACGATTCCTCCAAAAGAGGCGGATGCTGCCCATATAGCGACACATAGTACTCCCGGAATGAAGTGTTTATGTCAAGTTGTGTCGAAGCCATTGTCCCTCTTAATGCAGAAAATGTATAATTGTGCGAAAGTCGGTGTAGCCAAACAGTTGCATAATTCCAGTGGCCCTGCTCATTTCTCTGACTAGGTCCACAAGTGCTCATAGTTGAACTACTATGGAAACGAGGAAGACTAAACCTGAGGTTACCACTCCACAACACAGACTACCATACCACCTAATTACTCTCCATACCACATAATCCCAGTCTACATAATTCCTATACACTTAATACCACATACATTCTATCTGCATAATTTCACTGCAGAACATACCACGTAATTCCACAACACACAACGTACATCCACTCCACTCCAAAAACATTAGTAAAAAACTTTTACATTTACAATGCCAAAAGCTCTAACTTTCGCAAATGCAAAATCTATTACATTGCAAACACTTGTTTAACTAGTGGAGTTTGCAGAGTGGTGAAGAAAGGATGCTGGGCCTCCAACCAGTGCTCAGGAATTCCACTGCATATGATTTGGTCTTGAACACATACACCCAGTGAATCATCTACTCACACATCTATGCACAGAGTCACACCCCCCACCCACTCACACAGGCACTCAGTCACCCATACAGATACTCAGACAACCAATCAATAACCTATATAGATCCTCATTTAGCTACTCACCAACCATGCAACAGCGTACACACCAACTGACAAACGAAACTGTGTGAATATCTGTATCAGTCACTAACCCATGCAATCAGTAAGACACATTTAATCACTCACTTACACAGTCAGTCACGCACCTACTAAATCATCCATCCAACCACTTATACACCCATTCATTCTTCAATACACCTTGGCATAAATATAAAACATATTTAAACTTTATAGAAACACACAGTCACTGGATGATGTCATCAGTGATGTCATCGGTGATGTCATTTGAGATGTCATCAGTGATGTCATCCGTGATGTCACTGACCATGTCATGAATGATGTAATATGTGACATCATCAGCAGTGCATTGCTTGGGTGTGAGTTATAGTTAGCTGAACTAACTATAACAGCTGAATTTCTCTGGTTTTGCATGAGTGAAATGTCAAACTAACTATAACGTCCTTGAAATCTGTTTTTTCCAGTGAATATATATATATATATATATATACATTACCTACTGACGATAGCCAGTAGGTATATATAGTTAGGATTTTTTTCCTATGGGATTTTTGAAAATTCTATGTCGAATAACTATGGCGTTTGAGGACAGAATTGGCTGAAATTTTCAGGAAAATGGAACATTTTGTTTATGAGCAGCCCCTGAAAATTTGGGGGGGTTTCGTCAAGGGGGGGCCGAGAAAAAAGGGGGGTCCCAAAACGTGTTTTTCCCATGCAATTTTCCATAGGGCGGTTGGCCTCACTTTTAGCCTGAACGGCTGAATGGATGTACACCAAACTTGGCAAAATTGTAGGGACTGGTAGCCCGATGTGCCTTTGCTATGTCTCAAGATATGTGCTTCAGTGGATTTTGGGTAATTTAGGTTAAAAAAATATATGTATATATCTATAAGTCTCAAGATATAGGCTCCAGTGGTTTTTACGAAAATTAACTTTGAAAAATATATATTGGGCTACATTGGGCTATATATATGTTGGAGCCCAAATGTAGCCCAATGTAGCCCAATGTAGCCCAATGTAGCCCAAAGATGGCCACCAGAGACAAAAAAAAACAAATGTAGCCCAAATATCAGCCAGATGTAGCCCAACTATAGCCCAATGACAGAATGTCCCAGAGTGTTCTAAAGAACAACTAGAGTGCTAACAGTCCTACTTATTACAAAGGTATGGCACACCTGAAGCCATCTTGATTGGAATAAAGTGGTAACTCTTAAAACATTTAATTTAAAAAGGAACAAAATGAGGGGGTTCATTTTGCCATAGAAAGTATGATTAGCGAATATATGACGAAATCCCGCATACCATCAGTCCGCAAAAAAAATCCCGCATGTACTATTAGGCCGCAAATGAAAATAACGAAAACTTTTAGAACGAATATGCCTTTAGCATACACTAAACAACTAAACTACCCTAAACCCTAAAACACTACCCCCAGCATGACCCTACACTACACAAACAGTACAACACTACCCTAAACCCTAAAACACTACCCCCAGCATGACCCTACACTACACAAACACTACAACACTACCCTAAGCCCTAAAACACTACCCCCAGCATGACCCTACACTACGCAAACACTACAACACTACCCAAAACCCTAAAACACTACACCCCAGCATGACCCTACACTACGCAAACACTACAACACTACCCTAAACCCTAAAACACTACCCCTAGCATGACCCTACACTACACAAACACTACAACACAACCCTAAACCCTAAAACACTACCCCCAGCATGGCCCTACACTACGCAAACACTACAACACAACCCTAAACCCTAAAACACTACCCCCAGCATGACCCTACACTACGCAAACACTACACTACCCTAAACCCTAAAACACTACCCCCAGCATGACCCTACACTACGCAAACACTACAACACTACCCAAAACCCTAAAACACTACACCCCAGCATGACCCTACACTACGCAAACACTACAACTCTACCCTAAACCCTAAAACACTACCCCCAGCATGACCCTACACTACGCAAACACTACAACACTACCCAAAACCCTAAAACACTACACCCCAGCATGACCCTACACTACGCAAACACTACAACACTACCCTAAACCCTAAAACACTACCCCCAGCATGACCCTACACTACGCAAACACTACAACACTACCCTAAACCCTAAAACACTACCCCCAGCATGACCCTACACTACGCAAACACTACAACACTACCCTAAACCCTAAAACACTACCCCCAGCATGACCCTACACTACGCAAACACTACAACACTACCCAAAACCCTAAAACACTACCCCCAGCATGACCCTACACTACGCAAACACTACAACACTACCCAAAACCCTAAAACACTACCCCCCAGCATGACCCTACACTACGCAAACACTACAACACTACCCAAAACCCTAAAACACTACCCCCAGCATGACCCTACACTACGCAAACACTACAACACTACCCAAAACCCTAAAACACTACCCCCAGCATGACCCTACACTACGCAAACACTACAACACTACCCAAAACCCTAAAACACTACACCCCAGCATGACCCTACACTACGCAAACACTACAACACTACCCAAAACCCTAAAACACTACACCCCAGCATGACCCTACACTACGCAAACACTACAACACTACCCAAAACCCTAAAACACTACCCCCAGCATGACCCTACACTACGCAAACACTACAACACTACCCAAAACCCCAAAACACTATCCCCAGCATGACCCTACACTATGCAAACACTACAACACTACCCTAAACCCCAAAATACTACACCCCAGCATGACCCTACACAACGCAAACACTACAACACTACCCAAAACCCTAAAACACTACCCCCAGCATGACCCTACACTTCGCAAACACTACAACACTACCCTAAACCCTAAAACACTAGCCCCAGCATGACCCTACACTACGCAAACACTACAACACAACCCTAAACCCTAAAACACTACCCCCAGCATGACCCTACACTATGCAAACACTACAACACTACCCTAAACCCTAAAACACTACCCCCAGCATGACCCTACACTACGCAAACACTACAACACAACCCTAAACCCTAAAACACTACCCCCAGCATGACCCTACACTAAACAACCACCACAACTCTACACTACACTAACACAACACTACACTACACAACACTACACTACACTACACAATCACTAACCCACGAAAAAATTAACACAAACCCACTTACCTCTCTCGTCATCGTGGTTTTCACAACGCAAATGCATTTACCATACATGCCTTTAAAACGTAATTCTTTGTAAAGGCATGCACGATAAATGCACATGCGTTTTGAAAAAATGCGGGATAATGGTATGCGAGGTCAATGACCTTGCGGGATAATGGTATGCGGACTGAAAGTCTGCGGGATAAAAAATGCGGGAAAATGGCTGCAAACCATGATTAGCAGCAGACTTCCCTGGTGAGCACTAGCTTTACTACAGTGATCTAATGAGCAACTAGAGTGCTAACATTCAGAATTTATGGCAAATGTGTGACACATCTGAATGCCTTCTTGATAGAACCAAAGTAAACAAGCATTGAAAATGCAATAGATCTCGCAATAGATCTCGCCCTCGTTTAAGTTAAAGCCATTCTGTTTGTAATGAGGTGGCTTTTTAGCTTTGCTTTTATTAGTGTTTTTAAAACTTTCATGTAAATAACATGCATATGTATGCATATATGTATATGTATGCATGCATTTATATTTATATAGATATGCAGATTATATATGTTTATATATGTATATTACCTACTGGCGATAGCCAGTGGGTATATATAGTTAGGATTTTTTCTCTATGGGATTTCTGAAAATTCTATGTCTAATAACTTTGGCGTTTGTGGACGGAATTGGCTGACATTTTCAGGAAAATGGCACGTTTTGTTTCTGAGCAGCCCCTGAACATTTGGGGGGGTTTCGTCAAGGGGGGGCCGAGAAAAAAGGGGGGTCCCAAAACGCATTTTTCCCATTCATTTTTCCATAGGGCGGTTGGACTCACTTTTAGCTCGAACGGCTGAATAGATTTACATGAAACTTGGCAAAATTGTAGATATGGTTTGCCCGACGTGCCTTTGCTATGTCTCAATATATGTGCTCCAGTGGATTTTGAGAAATTAACGTTTAAAAAAATATATATATCTGTGACAGCGCTCCGGTTAGCGCCCCGGTTCGCGTACCTGACGCGTAACGGAACTTTGCGAAGCGAAGCTGATTGGCTCTCCGGTGTCTGTCAACATTCTAAACAGTCCGGAGCGGCCGCCATCTTGTCTCTCGGTACGATCGAGAGACAAGATGTGGTGAAAAACGAAGGGGAAAATGAAGGAAAGGGGGCAAGGTAGACCACTCCTGACCCCCTAGGATTGATGAGGGGGATATTAAAGTGCCCCGCGGGGCAAAAAATAAAAAAAAAATTTTTTTGCGATTTTACGCCGCAGAGGCGCGTCCCGGTACGAGAACCGGGCAGCTCACCGGGCAGCTCACCGGGCAGCTAACCGGGCAGCTAACCGGCAGCGTAGCTGTCAACATTGTAAACAGTCCGGAGCGGCCGCCATCTTGTCTCTCGGTAGGTTCGAGAGACAAGATGTGGTGAAAAAAGTAGGGGGAAATGAAGGAAAGGGGGCAAGGTAAACCCCTCCTGACCCCCTAGGATTGATGAGGGGGATATTAAAGTCCCCCGCGATTTTTCGCGGTAGAGGCGCTTCCCGGTACGCGAACCGGGCAGCTAACCGGCAGCGTAACGGGAGTCCGCCATCTTGTGTTTTTGGAGCGTCCGGTTCGCGTACCGGGTAGCGTCCCGGTAAGCGTAACAAGGGGAAAACCAAGAGAAACAGTAAAAAAAAAATTAAGGGAATAGATTTCCAGCAAACTTGGCAAAATTGTAGGGACTGTTTGTTTGATGTGCCTTTGCAAGGCCTCAAGATATGTGCACGTGTGGATTTTGTCTAATTAAGGTTAAAAAAATATATATATATCTGTAAGCGTGCTCCGGCACGCTTACGTTACGGGTTTTGTTTGCGCTGCAGAGCCGATACGTCACGGTTATGCGACGCGTCATGAGGCGTCTCACGTGGCTACGTGATACGTCACGTAATAAAGAATATATTTTACAGCTATAGATATTAGCTTTTAAAAAACCAATGAAATTCACTGAAAAAACCATAGGTTATAGACCATATATAGTTAGGAATTTGCATTTACAAAACCTTGAAAATTCACTGAAAAAACCATAGGTTAGAGACCATATATAGTTAGCTGGACATTTTATTGACATAAAACCAATGAAATTCCATATATAGTTAGTTGCACTAACTATATATCGCGCACCCGCAATCCACTGCTGATGATGTCACATATTACATCATTCATGACATGGTCAGTGACATCACTGATGACATCACTGATGACATCTCAAATGACATCACTGATGACATCACTGATGACATCTCAAATGACATCACTGATGACATCATGACACACCAATACCAGTTACTACATACGCACTCACTGATTCCTACGTCTACACACACATTCACTCATTCACCCATACAATCACTCATACATACAGTCACTCATTATTACAACACTATCATATGCACTCATACACCTATGCAGACACTCACACACTGCCACTCATCCATGGAGTTACTCACACACCTAGTCAGTCCTGTAAAGAATCAATCACACTTCCATTTCCTCATCTATACAGTTAAACACAGAACACCATACTTCAGTGACATCACTGATGACATCACTGATGACATCTCAAATGACGTGAGCGTACCTGTTTGTTTGCTGGAGGAATTCTGCTGCCTGTCCAGGACTGTGAGGCTATACGGACACACCGCCTTCTGTCTTCTGCTTTCCCGCCCTCCCGCCTCCCGCCTCCCGCCGCCGGACTCCAAAAACCATCTCGGAGTCGGGCTGCCGAGCGGAGCGCGGTTGAGGGTTATGACTACAGGTCCCAGCAGCCTCTGCGGCGCTAGCCGCGTTAATCGCGCGCCAGGAGGCGCATAAAATCGCTGTAACCCCGGTCGAGGGGGGGAGCGTACCTGTTTGTTTGCTGGAGGAATTCTGCTGCCTGTCCAGGACTGTGAGGCTATACGGACACACTGCCTTCTGTCTTCTGCTTTCCCGCCCTCCCGCCTCCCGCCGCCGGACTCCAAAAACCATCTCGGAGTCGGGCTGCCGTGCGGGGCGCGGTTGAGGGTTGTGACTACAGGTCCCAGCAGCCTCTGCGGCGCTAGCCGCGTTAATCGCGCGCCAGGAGGCGCATAAAATCGCTGTAACCCCGGTCGAGGGGGGGAGCGTACCTGTTTGTTTGCTGGAGGAATTCTGCTGCCTGTCCAGGACTGTGAGGCTATACGGACACACTGCCTTCTGTCTTCTGCTTTCCCGCCCTCCCGCCTCCCGCCGTCGGACTCCAAAAACCATCTCGGAGTCGGGCTGCCGAGCGGAGCGCGGTTGAGGGTTGTGACTACAGGTCCCAGCAGCCTCTGCGGCGCTAGCCGCGTTAATCGCGCGCCAGGAGGCGCATAAAATCGTTGTAACCCCGGTCGAGGGGGGGAGCGTACCTGTTTGTTTGCTGGAGGAATTCTGCTGCCTGTCCAGGACTGTGAGGCTATACGGACACACTGCCTTCTGTCTTCTGCTTTCCCGCCCTCCCGCCTCCCGCCGCCGGACTCCAAAAACCATCTCGGAGTCGGGCTGCCGAGCGGAGCGCGGTTGAGGGTTGTGACTACAGGTCCCAGCAGCCTCTGCGGCGCTAGCCGCGTTAATCGCGCGCCAGGAGGTGCATAAAATCGCTGTAACCCCCGTCTCGCGGGACGCCGGGCGAAGCCCGGGCAAAGGGCGGGCCGTCTGAGGCCGTCCGAGGTCGGACAAGGTTGGGTTGGGCCAGGGATTCTGCCCTTTTTACCAAAAGTACATCATTGGATAAAGTACACCTGGCCCGTTGAACACCAGGTAAACATACATCTCATTACTCCTGTGTACTCTCACATTTTGTATCAAGTGTTCTTTTGCTGTGCAATGCCTGCTAAAAAGCCTACCCCTGTCTCAAACACAATGGAGAACTATCTTGTTCAAGTTGTGACGAAAATCAACACTGATAGAAGGACTTCTTTGGGTTTAGAATCCCCTATACTATCACCACTGGTAGATATTGAGAATGAGGATTCATTCGCTCTGCTAAACAATAGTCTCTTGGGTGGGGCACACGACTCCCTCCAGGATATAAACAGCATACAGCCCAGTGGCATAGTAGCCAGCACTGAAGAAAACAGTGACATTGACGCCTTGACTGTGCTCTCTACAAATAGTGAGTCTATTATCTCCATTGCTCCCCCCATCCCCGCACCAAGGGTCTCAGGGGGTAAAAAAAAAGCCATTCAAAAGCATGGAGGTTTAAGATCAGCCAAAAATAAAGCTGCTACGCCACCAAGGAAAACTACCGACGATGAAGAGGATGACTCGATTGGGGAAACCTACGTGACTCTTTCCGATGATCTACTTCAAAAACTGTGTTGTCTGATGGACACAAAAATCAAAGGGATGGTAAAACCCCTGATCAGTAAAATAGATAAATTAACTGCTGAGGTAAGCAAACTGGAAGGTCTACTAGGAAAAACTCTGGGGGAAGTGAGAAAGCTTCCAGAAGTTATTACAACAAGTGTCCAGCCATTGATGAGTGAAATCCAATCTGGCAAATTTAATGGTCCAACTCCTGCTGTTGCATCAAATCCCCCGTTGACTTTATTGACAAACCTATCTGATAGGCCCTCCGGTGACGCACCAACTGCTTTACTTCATGGGGAACCTAACTCCTTGAAAGGATCATCAGAGCTTGTTGTGGAAGCTTCACCATTAGTCCTTGTTCTTGCAAACGTACCCCCATTAGCCCCAGTTGATGTTGAATCAACCTCATCATTGTTAAATAAATCTTTATCATGGCTAACCAACAACATGGCCATAACTCCCTGGGGCAAAGAGCAACTAGCCGAAGAACTGGTGAACGCAAGAAGGGTTGAGTGGATTGGGAATAGGGTAAAAAAATTCAAGGGGGACTGTGTCGTGCTTAACTTCTCTGACCCCGAGGTTTTGCCAAATATCCTGCCCAATCTTCACCCACCACAGAAAAGATTTACCCCAATCGTCCCATTGACCCTAGATTCCTTCTATCCCAGGAAAGGCAGAGGCCCTAATTGCAGTACACTAAGAACAAAATGGAATGTTGTAACTAAGAGGGGCAGCAAGAACCCTGATTCTGTTGAGTGGGGTCTAGGATTGGAAAATAGATTTTCTATTTTTTCCAACCTAGACGCATGTGATTGACTGCCATCTAACCCCATTACCTTGTTGCAAATTCCTATGGCTGCACGTTCAATAGAGGTGTCTAGCTGTTCAACAGTTTTACAAAATGCGACAGACACCATTGTACCTAGAGTTGGATTAACTGCAGTAAATACAAATGAAATTGGTATCGACGATCCAACGCCAACTGGGTCAGTTTACAGTAATTATCCAATAATGATAAATGCTACCGGGAATTTATTGTCTTGGAATATTGCTGGGCTTTGTTCCAAAATGGATTGTGGAGAATGGTTTGGGTTTGTCAGCCGGTATGATGTTTGTATTTTTCAAGAGACCTGGGCCTGTGATCCTGTATTTGCATTGGGCTACTTGAACTTTTATCTCCCGGCCACCAAGGGCCCAAAAGGGCGACCGATGGGGGGACTGACTATATGGGTGCGCCAGTCTCTTATGATTGATGTGAGAAATATAGAGCTCCACCAAAACGACATTCAGCTCATTCGACTAAAGGGTAACCCATCCACCTCCATAGATATTTATAATGTATATGCTAGAGGGGGTAGTGTAGGAAAATCTGAGGTCCTTTTGTCTTTGTATAAATTGTTAGAAACTCACTCATCTGGGAAAAACATACTAATAGCTGGCGACCTAAATCGCACTTTCGAACCACTCGACACTGGCGATGCACATTTGGGCACAGAGGAAGATATGTTATGGGACATTCCCGCTCTTAATGCAACCCCAATAACACGCTGGACTGAGGATATTCTCGGCCTAAACGCTATGTGCCTTGAACATGGGTTAAGGGCCTTGAACGGTCGGACAAGGTCTGACAGAGTACCAGCTATGACATTTAATAATGGGAGAAATAAGAGCCGTATTGACTACGTAATATGCAGTATGCCCCTATGGCCAACTGTCACTGATATGGTCGTTTTGGAAAGGCTCGAGAGTGACCATAATCCTTTATGTGTTCTCCATAAATGGTGGCTGTCTGAGGCTGTTTCAAGTACCCGTGTTGAGTCTCTCCCACCGTTGACTGTACCCACCAATGATTTGCGCAGGCTGAGGTGGACAAGTGTTAGAACAGACCCGCTGGTTTTAGAAAAAATAAGTATGGCAACTGATAAGGCTATACTGGCCCTTGAGGGAGAGGCTGGGCATTCTCTTACCCAAAACAATGTCACCAAGATCCACGATGACCTTTTCAAAGAAATAAAATGCCACTTCTTAAAACCGGCAAATAAAAAGAAGCCTGGGGTCTATAGGCCTGCTAAATGGTACAATCAGGACTGTAAGCGGGCTAGGGCCCGCTTGGGTACCGCAATTAAGAACAAAAATAAGGAGGCTACTAGGATAGCTAGGACCCAATATAAACGTTGCATATCTAAAGCTAAAAAAGACTGGGACGAAGCCCATTGGAATCTGCTACAGAGCGCTAGTGACCAAAATCATTCCAGGTTATTTTGGCATATAGTTAAATGGGGCCATGACAGGCTCGAAGATGCCACTACAAACAATGTCCCCCAGGACGCCTGGGTAAAATTCTTTAGTGTACAATACGCTTCTAGTGACCAGTCTGATGATAGTGTACGACCACCCTCTTCTTTGACAGAAGACGACATTTTTATGCAGTGTGAAATACTGACTGCACTTAAAACTGTTCAAAGTGGTCGTGCCCCCGGCATTGACGGAGTTCCCGCAGATGTTTTTTTAAACGACACTGTAAGATGGTGCAAATATATTCACCTGTTAATAAATCATATTGCCAGAGGTGCAGATATCCCAGAAACATGGCGGGGTGCTGTTATCATCCCTATATATAAGAAAGGAGACCGCGCTCAGCCTGGTAATTACCGCCCAATTAGTTTGATCGACACTATCCAAAAAATAGTTGGGCGAGTAATTGTTAATAGGTTGCTTGATTGGGCTGAGGATAACAACATTTTATCCCCCTATCAGGCTGGTTTTCGCAGGGCAACCAGCACTGTGGACCAAGTCTTCCGTCTCCAACTGATTCAGTGGAGGACCGTGGTATTAGGCGGAGGCAGCCTGTATGCAGCATTTGTTGATTTGCGGGCTGCCTTCGACCTGGTACCTAGGGCAAAATTGTGGGAAGTTCTTGCGACTCTTGGGGTCCCCGGGGAACTGTTGTCCTTAATTATGCGTTTACACGAGGGCAATTACGCAAAAATTTGTTGGGGTGGGTACGGCAATGATACCGCCGAATTCCCAGTTGAGCGTGGGGTTCGGCAGGGTTGTTCAATGGCCCCTACTCTGTTCACCCTTTTTATTAACGGTGTGGTTTCTTGCATGCAATCTCAGGTAGTGGACGCTCCCTCTCTTGCAGGTGAAAAAGTTCAAATTTTAATGTTCGCCGATGATACCTTAATTTTATCTAAAACACCAGCTGGGTTGCAAAAAGCATTGGCAATATTTGATGATTTCTGTGTAGACCACGGATTGGAGGTGAATGGGTCTAAGACAAAACTCATGGCTTTCAATCCCCACAGAAATTTTAAATCCAAAATTTCCCTTAGTGGTCGTACCCTGGAGGTTGTAAAATCCTTTACTTACCTAGGGATCCATATCTCAAATGACAACAGGTGGCAGCTACATCTTGATATTGCCACTTTAAGGCACAAGCAATTAGCTGGCACAATCATTAAGGAGCAAAGGAAATCGCTCACTAAGCCCATTAAACCACCACTGATAATCTATGAGGCAAAAGCAATAGGGTCTGCCTTGTATGGTGCGGAGCTATGGGGGTACGAGAACCTCCAGGAACTCCAAACCTCAGAAAATAAATTTTATAGGACACTGATAGGTGCCCCTCAGAGCAGCCCGCTATTGCCCCTAAGATACGAATTAGGCAGGAGAGCGATCTCTGATAAAGCCAAACTGCGCCCGATCTTATACTGGCGCAGGCTTTGGACCACGCCGGAGCTCTCTCACTACGCGAATGGGTTCAAAGATGTTGTCAAAGCCGACTGCTATAATAAAATCAAATGGTTTAAATCATTAAAGATTGCTTTGTTCGAATTAGGACTTAATGCTCTATGGACTGATCCAGCTGGGGCTTTGTTTCCTTCCAAGTCAACTCTAAAAAACATTTACTGGGAACACGTAGTTAATTTGAGTACGCTCAGCACAAACAGTGGGTCTATGACCACTAGCTACCTAGAGATCAAGTTGTACCCAACTTATGAAATGTATTGGGATTACATATTAAACCCCATGGACAGGAAACTGCTTTTCCAATTGAGGGTAGGTTCCCTCCCCCTCTGTAACTTAACATCTAAATGGAAAGCAGGGGGTGTATCAATCTGTCCAGTCTGTGGGGTAGGAGATGAGACTCTTGGTCACTTTTTGTTCTCTTGTCCAATGTACTCTGCACCAAGGCGAGCTTGGCTGGCTCCCATGTGCAGGAACCTAGGTACAAAAAGCAGTATGGTAGCACTGCGGATTGTAAGATCTACTTCTGACAATTGGATTATAATTGCTACAGCTAAGTACCTGGGGTGGGCTTGGATTATAAGACAAAGATTGTTGGCAGGATAACTACTTATCGTCTAGTTGACAGTAATTGTTAGACACATGTCTATTCTCTGTAATAATTTATAGTAATCCAGAGACTGCTAGACTATTGTTTATTCTCTGTAAATGTTGATTAGTTGGTCAGAGACTGCTAGACTAGTGTCTATTCAATTCTTTTAATGTAACATACTCATTTATCGTATCATCGGTATGAAATTTTATGATATGAATTCTTTTATAAATTACCTTTTGTGATTATCACTCAGGCACTTTTAATTATAATGAACTTGCACCTGCCATTTCATATGTGTATTGTTTTTTAAATATCACCTATGTGCTTATGTCTAATTGACTATGTAAATTTAATTGTTTTTTATTACATGTATGTATGTCTGCTTTTATGAGTAACACTCGAATAAAGCACTTTTTGAATTTGAAATTTGACATCACTGATGACATCTCAAATGACATCACTGATGACATCATGACACACCAATACCAGTTACTACATACGCACTCACTGATTCCTATGTCTACACACACATTCACTCATTCACCCATACAATCACTCATACATACAGTCACTCATTATTACAACACTATCATATGCACTCATACACCTAGTCAGTCCTGTGAAGAATCAATCACACTTCGATTTCCTCATCTATACAGTTAAACACAGAACACCATACTTTTCACACATATACTAACACATACTTACTCTCTTATACAATCACTGATACAAGTACACATTGATATGCACAGAGTCACACACCTCCCAGCCAGCCACACACACACTCAGTCTTCCATACATGCACTCATTCTTCAATATGTAAAACATATTTAAACTTTACAAAAACACACAGACACTAGATGATGTCATCAGTGATGTCATTTGAGATGTCATCAGTGATGTCATCAGTGATGTCATTTGAGATGTCATCAGTGATGTCATCAGTGATGTCACTGACCATGTCATGAATGATGTAATATGTGACATCATCAGCAGTGGATTGCGGGTGCGCGATATATAGTTAGTGCAACTAACTATATATGGAATTTCATTGGTTTTATGTCAATAAAATGTCCAGCTAACTATATTTGGTCTCTAACCTATGGTTTTTTCAGTGAATTTTCAAGGTTTTGTAAATGCAAATTCCTAACTATATATGGTCTATAACCTATGGTTTTTTCAGTGAATATATATATATATATATATATACTAGGATCACTCGATTTGCTCCTTCTTCCCCCTCACGCCCGTAGATAGTTAGTGCTCTTTGCCAGTGGAGCTCCCTGGCTGTCAAATTACTTAAAGACCCAAGTAGTGGCACACTCAGGATCCACAGATTTTATTGCCAGTAATGTGTTTCGACTGTCAAGGCAGTCTTGTTCACACACTGGCGTTTCTGTTCAACACATATTTACATACAGGTCAATAGACATTGAAAATCGACTAGTTTGCAGTGTCGTCAGGTTAAGGGTCTACAATAGCATCCATTTTGTAATAGTAACATACTCATCATAAGCATATGAAATAATACATTATTGTAATCAGCACTGTTTGGTTCTGCGCATTTTTCAAGTCATATACACATTCAAGTAATATGAAACCCAATTCGCTTCTTACAATATTTTCTTCATAGTTTTTTAATTTTAGTTGCCTATTTTGTGTGATCTTTCTTCTGACTCATATCTCCCCTTCGTATCAAGGTACCCGATGTTGTTGGGCTAAATAATTATACTATTGTGTTGTAGATAATCACTACGTCTAGTGGCTTATGAGTAAACTCAATGTATGCAGATCCCTGTGACACCGCATATCTGGTTGCGCCTAGTGGCTTGCATTTTGTTTACATCGGGTTCACTTAAATCTATATGTTTCTAGTGTTTCCCTGACAATGTTCTCCCGGGTTAAGCGTTCAAAGGACATGGCTCACTTGGTGATGCTAGCGCCTAGTGGTATTTGGGCACTATAGTGGCATTGTAGTTTCCGTATCTCAGCACACTTGTCTACGACTGGTATTGACTTGACTCAGCCGAGCAGGCGCTGAGTATTCCTCGATCTCGGAGGCGGAGTGGAAAGTAGCGCGGCCATCTTGGGGAGGTAACCCAGGCCAGCAGTCTAGGCATTGAGGCGCTCTGCGCCAGTATATAAACAGGAACTAAGGGGCAATCGTGAGACCTTGTTTGTTTCTCCTGAGGTGGAAGCCGGGAGTTGCTTTGCGCGCATTGTGTGTAACCATTCATGTATGTACTCTGCACTTCTTTTAATATTTTAATAATTGTTAGTTTGTCACTTTGCCTTTTTTAAAATCACCGCTGCACTCACCTTGACTCAGCCGAGCAGGCGCTGAGTATTCCTCGATCTCGGAGGCGGAGTTGAAAGTAGCGTGGCCATCTTGGGGAGGTAACCCAGGCCAGCAGTCTAGGCATTGAGGCGGTCTGCGCTCTGCACCAGTATATAAACAGACGGCTATGCCTCCGCGCAGCGGACACGTTCAGCGGACGCGCCTCCACCACACCAAAGGAGCGCTTAAGGAAAGCCCGTCTGGGCCTGTCCGCGCCAGGCCGGGCCCAGGGGCC
Organism: Lissotriton helveticus; assembly: GCF_964261635.1. Lineage (NCBI taxonomy): Eukaryota > Metazoa > Chordata > Amphibia > Caudata > Salamandridae > Lissotriton > Lissotriton helveticus. Next base: position 1,765,129,318 of record NC_136059.1, read on the forward strand.
AGTCCCCCTGCACATACTGCCCGAAGTGAGGCCGGGTTTAGCTACAGCAGGGAACAGCTCCTTGTACTTAGAGAGAGGGAAGGAACGAGATGCTCATACATGTTGGCTGGAAATATGGCTCAGAGCTCTTGCCCCTGTTGCAAGTTTAAATTCACCCTTGAAGACCCTATGACTCAAGCAGCTTGTAAAATTAAACCCTTCTCTCTGGCATTGCTTAACTGTCGGTCCCTCCCGAGACATGCTACTGAGATTGCCATGTTATGGGAAGAAAGAGACCTTGATGTGCTCTTCGTAACCAAAACATGGACTAACTCTTGCTCAGATCCTGATATTGTCTGGGCTTTGCCCTTGAACTATGCCATCCTTAGACAAGATTGGGTTGACGGGCGGGGGGGGGGCATCGCTATTATTTATAAAAGCTGCTATGGCTGTAGGAGTTCAACATGTCTTATTCCAGATTCAGGGAGTATGTTCTTTGCGATTTCATTTTCGCCGACTTGCACCTTCTCCGGGATACTCCTCTATCGTCCGCCAGGGGCACACGTGCAATTTTACAACAAAATCCCTAATACTGTGATAAATCACTCAAGTCTTTCTCCCAATTTCTCCATCTTGGGGGACTTTAATATTCACTTAGATGCTCCTGATACTCCTGCCTGTCAGAATCTCATGGCAAGTTTGGAGGTGCTCAATTTAAGACAAATGAAATAGTTAAAGGCCTTACGCATAGAGCGGGTCATACGCTTGATTACTGTTTTACGAATCTGGATAATCTTAGTTTTGATGAATCTTTGATGGTCCCCTGGTCTTATCACTCACTCTTGTCCTTTTCCTGGTTGCCCCATGAGCAGCTACCCCCGGCTAATATAACCAAAAAATCGTGCCGTATTTGGTCCAAGTTGGCTGTAGAGGAATGGACCTTGAATCTGAAGAAGACCGTGCCAACCGGCAGCACCGACCCACTAGCGGTGAATGCCCTTTTTTAATAACTGTCTGGAGTCCTCACTTGATGCTACCTTGCCAAAAACTGAATTTTGCCACCGGAGTGGCATTAATAAAAAAGCCTGGTATACCCCTGAACTAAAATCTCTCAAACTAAACTGTAAACAGCATGAGAGAAAATGGAGGAAAGATTATTCAGAGATCAGTAAAGAAAATTACAGATCCACTTTGCGGACCTAAAAAAACAAAATAAAATCAACCCAGTCTAGCTACAACCAAGGGAAGATAGTTTCAGCCTCCAACTCCCCGCGGGAAATCTTTAAAATTTTTAAATCATTAGTTACTCCCCCTTGCCCCCTCAGTGACCCAGCACGCGCACAACAACGTTGTGATGAATTAGCAAACATTTTTGCTACTAAAGTGGCTAACATTTACTCCATATTTCAGCAGGCTACTCCAGAGCCACTCCGCCCTCCCCCTCCTGGCATGACCAGGCTCGAGGAGTTTAATCCACTTGACTGCCCGACGGTGCAGCTATTGCTGGGAAACCTTAAGTCTGGGTCCGCCACCGATGCTGCCCCTCCTACCATACTAAAGAGGGTTTCAGAGACGGTGGCACCAGTCATCCAGGAGGTAATTAATTCCTCTATGGCATCAGGTCTCGTTCCATCCTCTTGGAAGCAGGCCAGAGTGAAAGCTCTGTTGAAAAAACCTAGTCTAGACCCGGAGGATTGGGCAAACTATCGCCCCATTTCCTTACTGTCAAGCATTAGTAAGCTGGCTGAGAAGCATGTGAATGCTATACTTTCCACTTTCCTTGAAAACAATGATTCCTTACACCCTACCCAGATGGGCTTCAGGCGCAAACAGCGCACAGAGACCGCCCTTATTGCAGTGGTTGAAGAAGCCAGAAAAATCATGGACTCCGGAAGCTGCGCAGCCATTGTTTTATTAGACATCAGCGCAGCCTTCGACACTGTGAATCATACCATCATGATTCAAAGGCTGAGTGACGTAGGGGTATCCGGTGTGGCACTTAAATGGCTTCATTCCTTCCTCACTGACAGAACTTTTACTGTTTTTGAGGAAGAGGCAGTTTCCACTTAGATGCCCTTGCAGTGTGGCGTCCCCCAGCGATCGTCCCTCAGTCCCACCATGTTTAACATCTACATGAGGCCATTGGCTGAGGTGGTTTTGCCCTGGGGGGTACAACTTGTCACTTATGCTGATGACATCCAGTTAGTAATGTCACTCTCTGGGCAGGGCTCCGCTAGCAACAATCTCTCTGCATGCCTAAGGGAAGTACTCGATTGGATGGACGAGTCCTTCCTGAAACTCAATGGCACTAAAACCGAGGTCATGATGTTGGGGCACAACGCACCAACCGTGGTTGATGCTTGGTGACATAGTAGCCTTGGCAAGCCCCCTCCCCCCAAGAAACAAATTAAGAGCTTGGGTGTCTGGCTTGATCCAACTCTTAGTTTCCTGGTTCAATCTCGGAAGGTGGCAGCCACCTGTTACACCTTAATAAGATCAATAGGGAAGATGCTTAATCTCCTCCCATTTGATGCCAGGCGTCTTCTGGTTCAGGCCCTGATACTTTCGCGGTTGGATTACGCGAATGCTGTCTATTTGGGTGCCCCTCAGGGAACGATTAAAATCTTGCAGACAGTCCAGAATTGTGCAGCTCTTCTGCTGTTGGATACCCCACGGAGGAGCTCGGCTAAGCCAGCATTACGCCAACTGCATTGGTTGCCGGTGCAACAAAGGATATGGTTCAAGGCCATGACTATCGTGCATAAGGCTTTGGTAGACTCCGGACCTCCCCTGATCCAACCCATGTTCCAACTGCATCAGACCTCGCGGACCCTAAGGTCCAGCAACAAGAAACTATTGAAGGTCCCTAGGATCAAAAGGACGCGTATGGGAGGCAGACATTTTTCCATACAGGCTGCGAATTTCTGGAACCAGCTTCCCGACACCATCCGACTTGAAGTTAACCACCTAAGGTTCAGGAAACTTTTAAAGACCTTTTTGTTTCCTTGAGCCTTTGAGAAATGACTCAGTTGTCTAATGCGCTGGGATGCCTCCGGGTAGCTATGCGCTATATAAGTGCGTAGTCATTCATTCATTCACACCTAGCAGAGCTAGCTCAGTCCTTTTCAGGAGCATACGCCGGGTAATCTACAGAGATAAAGAAATGTAAGCGTGTTTTTATTACTCACCAAATCATCACCTTGTGAACCTGTCCACTTTTTGTATCTACTTGTTTATCTAAATACATATCCAATCTGTACAAATACACTCAGTTATCCACAAAAATAATAAAAACAGAAATGAGAAAAACAGTCTTATCTTATGCTGTGTTTTCTATCATGAAAACGTGACACTGAAGAAAAGGGTAGGGAACCATGATCCTCCTTTCTATCCTGGAGTAGGTCCCTTCCTTTCCTCCTACAACAGAAAAAACATAAAGTGCCATTAAAATCTAGTTATGGGAGTTAAAAATGACCATTATTCATGGTACAGGTAAAGTGATGTCAACAACATTTCTTGGGTCAAAGTTGTAATGGAAGAGAGAGATATGTATACAAAGACTGTAGTAACCATGCTGGATATTGATGAGTACAATTGTAGATTTATTAAGGCTACAAGAGGAGAGGTAGGCACAGCCTTTCACATCAACCGCTTTCCTTGCAATACTCATTTAACCTTGTTGCTAGGAGACAGTGTGATTCCATTAAGAGAATCACCACAGATGTCCTCAGTCATCCTAAGCATGAATGGAATATAACATATCTTCCTTCTTTCCCAAACAAGGTAGTATACACATATAAAATGTAAAGATAGACTAACCATACAAATAAACTAAGAATAACAATAAAATTGACTCCAGGAATAAATAACGAAAAATAATATTAACATCTCCAATAATACAACTATAAAAAAAGTTAAAAAGAGCACAGAAGGAAAAAAAAACAACAAAGAAAAAATGCAATAACTAACTAGTCTCTATATCTCGCAGGTCTAATAATTGCTCTGCAACTTCGTCTGGCCAAATTTGGATCTGAACGAAGAGGTCTAGAAATTTCGGAAAATTGACCTGGACTAAGGTGAACGTTGGCGCGAACCTTCACAACTCTATTAAGATTCCACCAATGTCCACTCGAGACTTTAACTGCATTTCTTACAATCTTGAGAACCTGAAACAGTTCACTAAACTTAGAAGCACCTTTCTTGGTAAACACAGGAGACTTCATTCTAACCATGTCACCAACCACAAGAGGAACCAGTTTGTTAGCTTTCTTAACATCGAACATTTTTTTTGTTTGATTTGGGATTCGTTTACATTTTCTAACACAGCAGGCATTAGTTCATTGACATCAGAATCAAACTTTATCCATTTACTCATCCAACCTGGTCTAAAATTGCTATTGGCCTTTCTCCCTCTAAGCAATTCAAAGGGACTAACTTTGGTGGAAGAATGAGGTGTGGTCTTGTAAGACCAAATCAGACTGTTAACTGCTTTCTGAACCTCATGGTTTCCAGATCTAGCCCATCTTATGCACACTCCAATAACCCTATTCATTCTTTCCACCAATCCATTAGATTGCGGGTGATAAAGCAAGGTTTTTCAATGTTTTACCCCTGATTCTGAAAGAAATCTTGAAACTAATGACTCACAAATTGCGTACTATTATCTGAAATAAGGGTTTCAGGACAACCTTGTCTCAACCATATCTCCTTAACAAAAGAAATAATGGTTTTAGTATTGGCATCCCTGACCAATTTAACCTTAGACCATCTAGACGTATAGTCTATAAGAACTAATACAAATCGTAATCCATCTTGCAGATTGTCATAGGTACCCATAACATCTATCCCTAATTTCAACCAAGGCTTATCCGGGCACTCAATAGGTAAGAGGGGAGGCACAGATAGTTTGAAACTTTTGTCAGAGGTACCACAAGTATGATAATTAGCTACTACATCTTGAATTTCAGCATCCATCCTGGGCCACCAATAAGTGTCCCTCACACGACGTTTCGTGAGGGTACACCCAAGATGTCCTTCGTGTGCTTTTCGTATAATTTCAGGACGGAAAACTTGAGGAGGGACACATTTGTCACCCCTAAGAAGTAACCCATCTTCTAAAGTAAGTTCATCTTGAACTTTCCAGAAAGGTTGAAGAAGAGCATTGGTAGCTTTTTCTCTAGGCCAACCTTCAATTACATGAGTGTTAATTTCTTTGAGAACACAGTCAGACTCCATGGCTTTTAACCATTCACTTTCAGAAAATAAATTCAAACTAGAGACTTCTAAAGCTGCAACTAAGCATTCTTCACAATCTTCCTCTGACTGCTCATGTAAATTGACACTATCAGAAACTGTGAACCTAACTGGAAACCTGGACAGAAAATCTGCACAACCATTTTTTCCCCCTGGTACGTATTGAATATCGAACTGGTATTGAAGAAGTTTCGAAACCATGCGTAAAATTCAGGATGGACACTGGGGGCATATGGTCAGTCTGTAGTAAAAACCTCTTACCCCATACATAGGAGTGAAACTTCTCTATCCCCCATGTTCATGCTAATAGCTCCTTCTCTATGACACAGTATTGAAGTTCAGCAGACCTTAAAACTCCGGAAGCGGATTCAACAGTATTCTCAATACCTCTGTCAATTTGAGTTAACATGCTACCCAAACCTACCTGACTTGCATCAACCGTGATGCAACAGGGAAGATTATTGTCAAATGGTTTAAGAAACAAATCCTTACCTAGTGAAGATTTAATTTTGTTAAGGGCAACCTCACATTCATCACACCAAATAAACTTAGATTTTTTTAAAGAAGATTGCTGATAGATCTAACAATAGTAGCAACATTAGAGATAAATCTGGAATAATACTCGCAAAGACCCAACAGCGATTTAACACCAGCCTTATCTTTAGGGGAAGGAGCGTCCATGATAGCTGAAAGCAAACCAGACTTAGGGCTCACACCATGTTTGGAACCAACATGACCTAAATATTCCACACTAGATTTGAGAAATTCACACTTCTCCTCTTTTAGTGACACACCATTTTTCTCAAAGAGAGAAAGAACTTTGTCCAGCGTCATGTTATGAGAATTTAAATCTCTCCCAAACACTAATACATCGTACTGGAACACCAAAACGTCTTCCACCTCCATAAGCATGTTACCTATGATTCTCTGAAAAACAGAGGCAGCGGAGGCCAGTCCAAAAGGCATCCGACAATACCTGAATGTACCTAAAAGAGAAACAAAAGAGGTCAAGTGACAAGACTAATGGTCTAATTCTACCTGGTGGTATGCACTGGCTAAGTCCAACTTCGTGAAATAACACGCTCCCTTAGTGGAAGCCAGAAGGTCACTAATTTTGGGTAAAGGATGTAAATCTATCCAGATCTCCTTGTTTAATGATCTGAGATCAACACAAGCACGAAGATCTCCACTCCTCTTCCTGGCTACCACTAAGGCAGACAACCAGAGAGAGGACTCAGTGGTTCAATGATACCCTTTGAACAAAGATTTTTGTAGTTCACGTTCTAAGTCCTTTCTAACTAGGGGTGAGCGGATTTTGCGTATTGGCAATCCGCGTATTTGCGTATTTGCGTATTTGCGTATTTGCGTATTTGCGTATTTCGAAAATACGCAAAATCCGCGGATCCTAGCGTATTTTTTTTTTTTGTGTTCGCACGGGTTTCTGCAAGTTCGTGAGGGTTTTATTGTACAAAACGCTCGCGAACGTGCAGAAACCCGTGCGAACACAATGTGCCTACTCATGGGTATTGCGCTCGTGAAAGTCAAGGATGCAAAGTCTATCCAGCATCACAGCTGATTTTCCACGGTAGATTTGGTAAAGAAGGCACATTGCCCAGCCTCGACGACGCTCTCGATTGTTTCTGGGCTGATGAATGAGTCACTGCATTTGAGCTTGAACTAGTTCCAGCGACCATGTGTGTGTTACTATGCAATCGCGCCGAAGGGCGCAGGGGTCTCTTGAGTGAGCTGCTGTTGCTGTAGTATTTTACAATGGCGCCAGCAAGCTGCCAGCGCCGTTGTAAAATAGTTACAAAGTTAGCTTGCACAGGAAGCACTTAGATAAAATAAAGCAGCACCTGCTTCGTTTTATCTAGTGGTTCCTGTGCAAGCTAACTTTGTAACTATTTTACAACGGCGCTGGCAGCTTGCTGGCACCATTGTAAAATAGTTACATGAGTGGGGGTTCAACTTTTGAACCCGTTACATCCGCGGATTTTTTTTCTTCGGATTTTGTGGAAAATACGTAAAATACGCGGATTGCGTATTCACTAAAAATCAGAAAAATCCGCGGACGTAACGGATTTTCCGCTCGTGCTTATTTCTAACACTAAAAGGAACTCCTCTGCGCTTGTGATTGACTGGAATAGCTCCTTCCTTAACCACAATCTTATGTTTAAAGCCCTTGATTTTACCTAGTCTTTGCTCAAAAACTTTAGGAAATTTGTTCTTCCACTTTAGACACTCATCATCACTACTAACAACTAGAAACTGTTCTTCCGCTCCAGGTTTAAGAATCATGCTGATGAAACCATCCTAGAATGTTGAGTCCCTTGACTGCAACATAAATGTTACCTCTGATTGTTCTGTCTTTAAAGACCAGTTTGTCTTCAAAAAATCCTAAAAGGTCAATTTTCCGCCCTTCATCGGACACAGGTGACCTATCAGGAGGTGATAACAATTGTGACCCTTCCCAAACATCCTGGAAAAGTCTTTGAGTTATCATCGTTATTTTAGCTCCAGAATCTACAAGAAGTTTGATAGTGTGTAAACCAATAGTAATGTCAACAATGGAATCATCACATGAAGCTGGATCACCTTCAACAACAACTTTGGAGCTGTTACCTTCTAAATTGTTCTCACATGTAATCACAGATACCACTTAAGAGTCAGAGTCACTATCTGACTCAATGGAGCAAACAGCTGTTTTCTTGGAGTATTTTTTTTTAGACAAACTTTGTCGAAATGTCCCACCTTCTTACAGTAATTGCACGTTACTTCTAAAGCAGGATATTTGGTGCCTTTCTGGTGAAAATAACTTCACCACCTCAAACCCACACTGTTATTTCCTCTAGAAAACTTAGAATCTTGGTTTTTATGGAAAGATGTGGTGTTGGAAGAGGTAGGATTGGATTTGTTGCGTGACTTTGAAAGATTGCTAACCTTTACCACACTAACCACATCATTAGGCTTATCATCAATTTCTTTGAGCGAGACAACAGATATTTCAATACTCTTGGCAATTTTCAAAGTCTCATCTAAAGTTGGGTCAGACATACTTAAATGTTTTTGCCTGATATTTTTGTCTTTACAGTGGCACACAAATTGATCTCTAATCAATTGGTCAGTAAAATTTTCGAACTTGCAATCGGCAGCAAGTCTTCGTAAAGTGGAAATATAGGTGTGAACATCCTCATACTCTGCTTGTTTCCTCTTAAAAAATGTATGACCTTAACACCATGAGGCTGGGCTGTTTGTCAAATTTGTGTTTGAGTCTAAAGACAGCTTATTGATATTCATCTAAGTCTTGAGATTCATCTTGAGTCAAAGATGGCAAATGTTCAAAAATTGATCTTGCTTCGAAACCCAGAGAATGAAACAGTAAGCATTTTTTTCTCTCAGCTGCAAAACGAGAAGCTCCAATAGCACCTAAATGAATTTCGAAGGCATCGTGCCGAATTTCCCAACGAATTGGAGGATCACCTGGAGAGTCTAAAAAGTAAGGTGGAGGATTAATAGATTGTGCAGATGTCATGTTAAAATAATAATATACAGAAGTAAAAGGACACTGTAACTGTGAGTAGATATCTTAAATAGTATAATGTAACACGCATTAAAGTTTTTAGAAGAAAAGAAATGCGAGCATGGAGAAATAATAATAATAAAACAGTGTGTGTATCACAGAAGAAGTGTGCATGTCACTGCAGTAACACGCTTGATATAGATAATATTAAACATCTTGAGATAACACAGTGTGCGTGTCACTGAATTCGCAAGGAGAAAAAAAGTCACTTAAACAACTGTAATCAGTAATTAGTTGTTAAAATACGATACAATAAAGTGTGCATGTCACTGACGCAACACGCAAATAATGCCGTGTGTAAGATTTCACTCAAACGGCATCTGTTGCAAGGAACTTAATTTTGAAACGTGATACAATGAAGTGTGCGTATCACTGAACCAACATGCATATAACGAAGTGTGCATATCACTGTAACGATGCGTGTAAGGCAAGAAGTAATATGAAAATAAGATGCGAACAGTGTGCGTGTCACTGAAGTAACACGCGTTTAAGACCAATTCAAATGACAGCTCTCATTGAAGAAAACGAAAAAGAGCGTTTGAAGGGAGAGGAAACTGTTCCAAAATGACTTCTACGTTTCACGTAGTGAGAACGAGGCTGTGGATACAAGGAGAGAATGCAGACAATGAAGAACGTTCGGAGGAACGCGCTCCGAGTACGTAAATGCCAACAGTTGTACAATTATTTTAAAAGATGCTCAGTCTTCCAAAATGTCACGGAAAGTGTAGAAACACAGTGGTTTTAAAAAAAAGAATATCTCTTTATCCGTAAACGACAGAAAAATAAAAACAAAGGAAAAGCTTGAAACTTGGCAAAGTCAAATAAAAACAGTCATATATTTTCCTCTGGACGATATGCAGAAAATGTTAAAAGACAATTGAATCTTTGTCCCAGCGACAGTCATTCATTTCAATTGAAATAACACTTGTCTTGCGGCACCTTAATGATAGCACATAGAGAATGAGGATTCAAAATGCCTACCGTCTCCAGTCGAAAATAGGAAAACCTTAGGTTACCGTTTCTCCGATGAACCACAGAAATATCCCTCAATGTTAAAACATAGACTCTTCCTCAATGATGAAACAAAGTTTTGAAGCTTGGAAGATGAAATTTCTATTAGAAGAGAGGTGACTCTTGATAGAAGAAAATACTTCTTTTTTGATTGAAGACACACGCGAGGGAGAATGTAGCCTTAAACTGTCACCAGCAATTTTGTAGTGACCACGCTGGATATTGATGAGTTCAACTGTAGATTTATTAAGGCTACAAGAGGATGAATGGAATATAACAAAGACCCTGCCCACATATATGACGACTTGCACCCACACCAGAGAAACATTATTTTAATACTCTCTGCCATAAGAATATCCTGTTTTAGTTAGTGTGTAGATGGATTCCTAACTCTGTCTTGATTGTGGCCCTTAAGACTCTTGGCTAATAGGTCTAAAATATGCCATGACTCATGTTGCCTGAAATGTAATGTTCTATTTCATCCGCTAGGGTTCTGTGTAATCTGTTCCAGTATGAAGTATCTTAGGAGAGAGCTGCTAAACAGATGGTACTCTTCAAAGTGCCTGGCAACAGGGTAATGTGTGTCATTGTTGTTTATTGCTCTCATGTGCTCAAGCACTCTTTTTTTAGCTGCAAATGTCATGCTCCCTACATATTTCAGAGGGCACTCAAGAACATAAACAACAAAATTTGTGCTTCACATTAGGAATTGTTTGATACTCTTTTGATATATATCACATACATGAGAATGCAAATCATAAAAGATACAGAATGTAAAATCGAGAAAATATTGGCTCCATAAGAAACTTCCCTACACTGAATAAAGCATCTGCATATGGCACAGCAGCAGGCGCTATTCTTTAAATAAAATAAGTTAAGGTGCAGAGAAAATATAGATAAGAAGGTCCAAGCGTTTAGCACAGGTCATAAAGTATGCAATATCACATACTTAGGGAAAGGTCTTCCCTCAGCGAAGTAAGGATAGGGTCTGCTCTATCAGAAGTCTTGAAAAGCTCGGCTCTAAACTATTTTAAGACATACAATTAAAATTCATTATATTCTTCACTGGTCTACGTACCACCAACTTCACAAACATGGGACCAAATAGAATGCACTGTCTTGGAAAAAATAAACTGTCCTCATTCCCATTATTGGACAAAGGCATACCCAGCTACACGTCCTTGAATGTATTACGCATGGTGAAAATTACAATGAACTTCCAGTTAGGTTTCTCTTTCTCTAGTCTAACTTTTCTAACTTTTCTAAAGCAAAACAATGAGTTACCCTTCTCTAACTAATGTTAGGCAATCGTGTACCTGCAGGGCAAATCACAACATGAGAGTATATTTCAAAATCAACAACATGTTTAGCACAATTAGGCCAGTATTAGAACAACAGTTTGATTAATATGAACTAATGCTCATACTTCAATTAAACAAAGTGTGGCTTCCCTGTGCGTACATGGCCACACATTAACACATGGACTGGCATAGGATTAGTAAAATTATGGAATATTAAAATTGCACTGCTCCAGATCTAAGTTGTTCTTTTATCTGGGGCAACATTCTGGTTGCCCTAGGTCTCGGCTGCATAGAGTGCACCTTTTGGGCCTTTATACTTGAGAACCTGGTGACACAGAACTTGATACAGTAGCTATATGTATTTGTAGGCCAGCAGCCCCCCTATGCTGCACTAAAGCAAAACCAAAAGCGATGATGCTGGCTGATTAGCCAGAAACTGGTCCCAGGATGCTTGTTTCTGGTCCAGGGAAGACATGGTTTGGCAGTTCAGGCTGGACTGTTCCCATGAGGCACAGAGTCAGACTGATTTGCATTTGGCCATGTCTGAACTGGGGTGGCGGAGTGAGCTAAAGAATGATCCAGATCAGTTGACCGGAGGTGAGTGCTTGCAATGTTCAACACTCCATCCATCATCCCCTTTGGTTTTGCTTTGTTTACCCTAAGTTGGCAGGGTATGCCCAGGCGTGGGTCCCTTGCTCACTATGCCATTGGATTCAAGCTAGCCTGGCTGATGATGGCTGATTAGCCAGAAACCGGTCCCAGGATGCTCATTTCTGGTCCAGGGAAGACATGGTTTGGCAGTTCGGGCTGGACTGTTCCCATGAGACACAGGGTCAGACTGATTTGCATATGGCCATGTCTGAACTGGGGTGGCGGATTGAGCTAAAGAATGATGATGGATTAAACTCAGATCAGTTCACAGGGGGTGAGTTCTTGCAATGTTCAACACTCCATCCACCATCCACTTTGGTTTTGCTTTGTTCAACCTATGCTGCACTAGCATCCTGCTTTTGTTAACATGAGGGGTCCATGGTACTGTGTTTGACATTTTTGTCCCAAGTAATAAAGCGTATTAACCCTTTCTAAAACAGTATCCCCCATTTTCAATTCTTCTCTATATGATTTGGGTGGATAAGTGTCATATATTTAGTTTTACTGTTGTTTATCTATAAGCTCCACTGTTGGCAACAAACTGGTAGCAACATTTGCAAACCCTTTGAGGTTTTAGATATTAACAATATATTGTGTGCAAACAGCACTGTAAGGGATTTAGTTACCAAATTGCTAATGAAGTTTCTAGCTACTCCTGCAGCAGGAGAAACCCAGATTTTGGCCCTCACTGAGTGAAGAGACCTCATTTGAAGAGGGGAGTAGTTTAAGGGGGCAGAACCCCTTCTGATGGAAAAATGGGTTAGCCATTTTGGATTTAAGCAGAAGTACATCTAAGTCCAAGAGGGCCAATATGAACACATAGGACTGGACCCTGCAAAAGCCTTGGCTCAAGAGAGGGGCCAAAGTGCTAAAAGCTTGCCCAAGGACCTAAAGAATGCTGAAGTGACTGAAAGGAACTGTCACAGCAGTTAAGGAAAAATGGTATTTAGTATTTGTTTCAAACTTTGGAGGAAGAGAAAAGGTGTTAAGACTTCCCTAGTGTGGATGCTCGAGGTGAGCAGGAAAACCAGTTTTAACCCACTCATTGCTGTGTGCCATCCTTTGAAAAGGATTTAGTGGAACTTGCAGAAAAGGTTTCCTATCTTGTGGAGCCCAGTCCAGCTAGACGTTTCAGCCTAACAGTGAGGGAAGATTTTGAAAGTCAAATAATTGACAACATCCAAAGGCGAAAGCTTGAGCCAGAGACAAATCTATCCCAGTGGTAAAGTGACTTTAGCGCCCAGTATATCCAGGCTTGTCATGCTTTTAGTTTTTGTTGCCAATGCCTTTCGTCGGGGCTCTACAATGACTCGTGCAATTCTGCAGCACCATCACTAGATTCTGGTTTGGTCCTTGCCCCACTGAAAGACTTTGACCTCCATAACTTTGCCTAGAGCAACCTGTCTTGTGTTTCCAGATTCTGCTCTCTCATCCGGAAATCATGCTTAGGTCCTAGTAAACAAGGACTGGGACTTTACATTTTCTAGATGCTTTTTGTCCAAAACTGTGAAAATAATACCTGTTGTTCATCTTATTTGATTTTGATTATTTAATGCCTTTTTGCTATGACATTTTTCGTTAATTTTCTAGAGTTGTTTCAAAAAGTTACTCTGTTGTTTTCTTGACTTTAGGATTGTTGGTATTGCTTAAACTAGATACACATTTCCCTAGGGAATCGTCCAGGTCTTGTGCTATACCTTCAGTAGGTTGAACAGTGTTACACTGATATTTGTGTTGAGACAGAGATAGTGTGAGCTTATTAAGCTAGTAAGTGTTCTCCCTTACCAAATCAATAAACTACTTTCAGACATGTTTCCCAAATACTTGTGGCATACGGGAGTGTTAAAACCGACACTAACTTTTTGACACCCAAGACTTCTTGGAGCCTTTGTAGTGGGAGGGAAGAACTTTCCTGAACCAGATGTGGGGGTAGCATAGAAAATTCTCTACTTCAAAGACTGTCACCATGTATAAATATTTCACACCAAGAATACCTCTTCAATACATTCTTGGACCTGTGGAAGAAATCTGAAGGACTGCCTTGTACCACAGAGGAATGCCCTGCTATTTGAGGCCTGCGTTCTTCCCCAGATGACTGCCCTGCTGCTGCCAGAGGATTACTCTGCTGTTTGAGTCCTGCCTTGCTCTTGAAAGGATTGGCCTGCTGCTTTCTGGCCTGCCTTGATGCTTGAAGGAGAACTGGACCACCTCCTTGAACACAGTACTACCAGAGGTGCTCCAAAGGTGCATTGGCTGGCCTCATGTGTGAGCTACAGGAACAAAACAAGCTCAAGAGACCATGAACCCTACACTTAGCCTTTGCTGGAGTGAGACCTAACCTCCCGAGGGGAAGTGGTGTTACAGGTACTGCTCCTGCCTAACCCTAAAACCTGAAACTTCAAAATATTTTCAGCGAAAGGTGCCAGAAGAACGACAGAAGACCTGAACCTACCTGCAAGGCGATCCGCCCAAGGTGAATCGCTGGCCGGCCTGCCTTCACAATGGCTACTGCTACGTTCTTCTCCTCAGCAGCAGCTCCTATTCAGCAGGACTTCTGAGCATTGGTATATGGCCTCATGTAGCCCTCTTCAGCTACAACCTTGCCCATCTGTAGGTTTAAGACTTCTGAAAAGTTGTGTAAGTCTGAAGGTGAAAGTCTTTACCAAAATAGACAGCAACAGGTTACCTATGGAGGATGGCCTCCTCAGCCTGGAAATTCAGCTTCTCCCACTCTGAGCTTCTTCCTACCATCGTCAACGGCTTCACCACAGCTTTGACCAGACTCCCCAGTAATGACTACTCCTCCTCAAACACAGCCCTCTGCCGTGCTCAGCTAAAATCTGCCCATGCCTTTGAGTTAAGCCTGAGAGCTTTTATGCCAAGCTATCAGACGGTTAAGCATAGGTAAATGTAGTTACTTTTGTGGTACACCCTGTCAAGGACTGTGGTTGTTGCTTGAATAGGGTTTCACCCCATCAACGAATAACACCATTTCTTACGTTAGTGTTCATTTGTGATATTCAATATGTGTGTTTGTGCAGTGCAACTCAGTGATTTTGTGTAACATTAAAAACCCTAAAGATAATCTGACATCAACTTTGATTTTGTTTTTTAAATTCGCCATAGTTTTTTATTTGGCCATTTTTCCTTTTTCCAAATGTATGTTTTGCCTTATATCCTTTTTGCTACAATTGAATTGGATCTGAGAAAAGCTGACAGCCTCAGCAAGGTGGAACTGCAGCGCCTCGGCAGGGTGAGATGGCTGAATGTGAGGAGGAAAGCCACCAAAGTTGATCTCAAGACACCCTTTGAGGAGGTCAGAAGGATGTAGGCCACACCAGAGGAGCAAGAGAAGAATAACCTTGAGAATAATTAGGTGGAGTTAGAGGAGGAGTGACATGATGATGGCCTGTAACAGGCCCTGAGCGGCATGTGCAGGAGTATGGGGATGAGGGCCACTTGACCACAGGAGTGAAGTTGCCTCTTTCAGGTAAGGAAGCACTGTGTGCACTCACAACCTGTCCCCTGAGGAACTGGAGGACAGAAAGGTTCAAAGGAAGTTCAGGCTGCAGCTGGCTAAACCTAAAATGAAAGAGGATGAGACTGACAGGCCCTTGGAAGGAAAGAAAATCTTATTAGCTCATGAAATGACACCAAAGCAAAAAAAAGCTTTAGAGTCCAGCAGCAATGAAGCAGTGATACTCAGTGCCCAGTGGAAACACAAAGGACCATCTCTCCAAAGACGTGGGGGCATATTAGCAAGGGCAGTATCGCCACTTTAGCTGCACTTTTTTTTAGCGCCCTATCAGCAGCTGTTAGCGACAGCTTCAGGGTGAAAGCGACCGTTTTGGGTGCCGCTTTGCATGTCAGCGATATTTATTGCTAATGAAATGCAAAGTAGGTGTTCCCAACAAAAAGGCTACAAAAACGGCCGCTAACAGACCTACCCCCTATTAGCAATGAGGCCCTGGACCCGGTTAGCAGTGACAAAAGTCACGCTAACTGCATTTATCGCTGGAATTTTTACACCTGCTCGGAACACTATTACTTATCTACACAATGGGAGGTGGATTGTGGGGCTGAATCCACGAGGGCATATCAGCAAGCATTCCCCTATCGCTTGCCTATTTGCGCTGGATTCCATGTGATGAACAGGCATTTTGCCACTATCGCTGGATTAATTATCGCATTTGAGATACACGTTGCTAATAATACGCTATCTCGGCGATAATATCCAGCGATAGAAAAATGTGCTCTAAGCGCGCTTTGCGATATTTATCGCAAAGCGCTGCTAATATGCCCCTTAGTGTCTAACTGTGTTGTAGGGTATGATATTGACAAGTGGTTTGAGGCTTATGAGGTTGCATTAGAGATTCACAGGGCCCATTAAGAGGATTTGGGAGCCAGTCTCTGGAGGCACATTCCCAATGAAGGGAGAGATGCATTACTGCCCCTAGGATAGGGAGACAGGATGAGCTATCACCTCATGAAGGATACCCTTGTCAGGAAGTATGGCCTCACCTCTGAGACATATAGTCAAAAGCTCACCGGTCTTGGTTGGATTATGTGAATGACTTTTTCAAGACTCTGGAAGGTTGAGCGTAGGGCATTGATGTCAGTGATTACAAGGGGCATGCATTCCGATTGCCAGAGAGCGCATGTTCAGTAATTGTTTTGCAGAGCTGTGTCAACACCTAGTGGATAGTGAGCTCACTGACCCCAGGGAGTTTGTTGAGGAACTGACCACTGGCTAAGCACCAGGGTCGACAAGAAGATGGGGAATCATCGAAAGGGTGTACAAGATCCCCAAAACAGTTCTTAGGTAAAGGATTCCCAGTCCCATCCTAACTACTTGATGAGTGGGTTCCCTGAAAACACGTCAGAGAAGTTCAACCCCAAATGCTATGAGTGCTATAGATATGATCACATCAAGGGACATGCCAAATGCCAAAAGAAGATTCAGCCTCCCACTGGTGAGCAGACATGAGGGATGCCTAATGTAGCAGTTGGGCAGGAAGTAATTTCAGTTAGTATGGGTGCTAGTGCAGATGTTATCTTGGTGTCACTGAGTGACAAAGAGATGATGCCAAAAGCCTTTTGCCTACCAAGACCTCAAAGTATAGACTGTGGGTCTCAGTCACAGACCGAAATATGAACACTTACCTAATATTGTGATGTGCCTCAGTTACAGCTGCAAATGCAGTCCTCTGACATTAAAAATAGAAGAGATGCCACAGGGAATAACAAACGTGAGGCTCTCATCAAAGCTAACTTGTGTGCCAAATGGGCTTGCTGAACTAATCAGCACAAATTGAATTTGTAGTTCATACCTGAGTCACATGCACGCACTAGCCATTGGTCCAGTGCGTGCATGTGACTCATGTGCGAACTATATTTTCAATTCACACTGACTGGTTCTGCAAGTGAATATGACCCATATACACCTAAAAGTTAAGTTTGGTAAGACTGAGAGCCTCAATCTTGCGCTCCCGGTTGTGTGTCTTCTATTTTTAAATGTCAGAGGAGTGCATTTGCAGCCATAATGGAGGCACATCAAAAGATTAGGCAATCATTCATATGTCTCTAGTTTTTTTCTTTAAAGCTATTTTTTATTGAGTTTCTTAAATTCTTATAGCATATGGAATTCACAGCTGATCAGTAATAAAAGAGAGTACATGCAAACTGCAATCCTATACATGAGCAAATATGTACATTACCATTTTACTTTGCAGCAGTGTAGCAAGTATATTGAATTAGGATTACAATTGTGTTTAAAGTCTCATGTTATTAAACTCATTTTTATGCAATTAACTATAAACTACTACAACTTAAGCTAAAATTACCCCTGTCCCCCCGTTTCACTGGCTTCCTATGTAGTTGTGGTTGTAACGGATGGTGATAGTCTCCCGTTTAATACAGTTTTACTAATAATATACATTTAGGTGCTCCTAGGCGATAAGACAATGCGAAACATATGGCATTATACGAGTTTGGCCGAGTTAACTAATATGGGTGTGGGAGGTGTGATGGTGGCCTGGGATAATGGAATAGCCAATGGAACTATAGTTTTCAAAACTTCCATCATCTGTTCCCATTCCATGGAGATATGTATTTTACATAGACCGCGAAATTCTTCTTGTCTAATAATTGCACTCTCTGCGGTACCCCAACAAGTAATTTCTGCATGCCATGAAAGTGGTGTAGGGGAGGCAGATTTCCATCTCATGGTGATGGCACGTTTTGCTATTACAATAGCCATGTCCGCAAATCTATAGCAGACTTTCAGCCCTTTGGGACACCTATGCCCCAATAGGCAACTCTCTGCTGTCGACCAGACATCAGTATCAGTGATTTCTCACCCTCTGTATCGTATTGTGTGCCAAAATCCTTTTAACCGCGGACAATCCCATAACATATGGAGTAGATCAGCATCAGCCTCCTGACATCGAGAACAAGGAAGTCGCTCATTCGGATATCTACTATTAAGGCGATGTGGTGTGAGCCCTGTGTAAAATTATGTATTTTATATATTTAAATGTAGCATTCCTAGACCCTTTCTTAGAGAATTCGAATATTGGTGCCCACTCTGAATCTGTTAGGTCCCTGCCCAATCTCACGGTCCACCTCAGTCGGAGTAGAGTTAGTGGTATTCCTGAGTGTGCCCTGATGCCCTTGTATAACCAACGGGTAAGGTGACGTACCTCTCCGATGAGGGGCACCGCATGGACCAGGTCATGGGTAGGGGGTTCAAATTCATATGTCTCTTGTAATGGTAAACCTGGGGTGGATGGTAAACTCTGCCACGTGGCAGTTGCAGTATTTTTGCCAAACTCTGTGCTCCAATATAAGCTACAATGTGTTCTGTCGGGTGATCCAATTGCTTAGCATGATCAAGGCTTGACCTAACAATCCAACAGAACAATTCTTGTACTGGACTATATAGTAATCAATACATCATCATTAACTATTGTAAATAAATGTAAAGCAACAACCCACACAAGGTGATTATTCAATCTGTATATTCAAATTCAAAATGTTTTCTTTAGAAAGATATTTCTTTAATATATGGCTGTCAATGATAAATAAAACATAAAACCTACGCTTAGTGAGCAAGGTGACACGAAGTACAGCAGTGTATTATGCAGAACAAAAGACAAATCAATTAAATGATGTACAAATATATACAATTGTAGGTACTTTTCATTAATTAGTTCAAATAACGCCCTCTATGTTCATTATTTTCAATTTTAGGATGATGTGACTAATGACACCGAATAATTAAAATATCGTGGACGTTTCGACCCCAGATGTATGTGTTAATGAGTAAAACATCATGCCGGGTCTTTTCAGGACTGGTGTAAAGATGGTAGAGAGCCTAAAAGTAAAAAATCAGCCAGGGGACCTCCTCCATTCCAAGATGGAGTCCATGACAAGGCGTTAATCAAGATTCAGAATAGAACTTCCCGAGTCATAATAATATTCAAATGAAACTTGGGGCAAGCTTTAAGTAATTCTTTCATACGAGTTCCAAGCTACTGGTGGCTGGAAATTCCAAGCACGCTTCTGTCGGTTATTTGAGTTAGTTTCTGATTGATCTCCATGCAGTGAATGCTAAAACCTCGAGGTGTGTGAGAGACGGCCTTTGGCAGGAAGAGTACTGGCTTTACACGCAGCAAAGTTTCAGCATTCACTGCACAGAGATCACTCGGAACTAACCTAAATAACTGATGGAAGGGTGTTAGGAATTTCCAGCCACCCATGCCTTGGTAACCCATACGAAGGAATTAATTAAGGCTTGCCCCATGTTTTTTTTGAATATTATCATGATGACTTGAGAGGTCCTGCTCTGAATCTTGATTAACGACCTGTAACCAGGCGAGGTCGCCCCCACACACCCCTGCTACTGCCTCAATTGCCTTGTTGCCTGCTGTGCCCTCGCTCTTCTGCCTCGTGTGCTGCCTCGTTTTTCATTGTGCTGTACCCTCGTTTCGCTGACCCGTTTCTTGATTCTGTTGTGCCCTCGTTTTTCTGACTCGTTTCTTAACCTGTTGTGCCCTCGTTTTTCTGACTCGTTTCTTAACCTGTTGTGCCCTCGTTTTTGCCGCCTCGTCTATCTATTCTGCTGTTTGTCACCCTGCTGTGACCTCGTTTCCCCATCTTTGCTGCCTTGTCTTTTTTGTTTACATTCCACAGGACAGGACGACCCAGCCGCTGCTGAGCCGCCCCCTGCCCTCCTTTCCCCGCCGCTGCCTCCCTGCGGCCCCGCCCCCCTCCTGCCCATTCGCCAGCCCGCTCCCGCCACCCAGCTGCTCCTCCCTCCCGGCTCCTTCTTAAGGAGACAGCACAGAGGTGCAGGGAGCGACCGCTGAGCCTGTAACCAGGCGAGGTCGCCCCCACACACCCCTGCTACTGCCTCAATTGCCTTGTTGCCTGCTGTGCCCTCGCTCTTCTGCCTCGTGTGCTGCCTCGTTTTTCATTGTGCTGTACCCTCGTTTCGCTGACCCGTTTCTTGATTCTGTTGTGCCCTCGTTTTTCTGACTCGTTTCTTAACCTGTTGTGCCCTCGTTTTTCTGACTCGTTTCTTAACCTGTTGTGCCCTCGTTTTTGTAGCCTCGTCTATCTATTCTGCTGTTTGTCACCCTGCTGTGACCTCATTTCCCCATCTTTGCTGCCTTGTCTTTTTTGTTTACATTCCACAGGACAGGACGACCCAGCCGCCGCTGAGCCGCCCCCTGCCCTCCTTTCCCGCCGCTGCCTCCCTGCGGCCCCGCCCCCCTCCTGCCCATTCGCCACCCCGCTCCCGCCACCCAGCTGCTCCTCCCTCCCAGCTCCTTCTTATGTCGCCCATGCATACGCGCAGCATTGACGCGCAACGGGCGTGCCGATTGTGCGCCGAAGGCGCGCCAAAGGCAAGCCCGTCTGCGCCCGTCCGTGCCTGGACCGCGCCCAGTGCCAGGACCCCTGGCCCCCGCCGATGCAAGACTACCCGACTAACCTACGACGTCGCCGCCCTCAACGCACTCAATGCCGGCCGGACCGACCACAGCTGCGTCCACTTCAGCTTCAGAAGAACCACGACCCACCACCACCCGCCACAGGTTCCCCACAGAAGCTGGAGCAAGATCACCGCCGACCAGCTCACCACCTCCCTCAGCCAGAACCCACCCGCCAGCACAACGGACCCCAACGAAGCAGCCCGCAACTTCACGCAGTGGCTGACCGCCTGCGCCGACGACCTCGCACCCCTGAAGAACCCTCCCAGCAGACCCAGGAGCAAGAAGGCATCCTGGTTCACCGACGAACTCAAGGACTCCAAGAAGACCTGCCGCACCCTCGAGAAAGCCTGGCTCCTCGACCAGACCACTGACAACATGACCACCCTCAAACACGCCACCCGCAAGCACCACCAGCTTATCCGCACCACCAAGAAGAAATCACTGAAGGAACGACTGGACAACAACGCCCACGACAGCAAGGAACTCTTCAGCATCGTCAAGGAGTTCTCCAACCCCAGCACCGGCAACAACAACATCACTCCGTCACAAGACCTCTGCGACTCTCTCGCCTCGTTCTTCCACCGCAAGATCGCCGACATCCACAACAGCTTCAGCGCACCATCCACGCATCCAACCGTCGAACCAACGCCCCCCACCACCCCCCTCCACACTTGGACCACGGTGACCACCGAAGACACAGCCCGCACGATGAACACCATCCACTCCGGATCTCCGACCGACCCCTGCCCCCACCACGTCTTCAACAAGGCCGACTCCACCATCGCACCCCAACTCCGGAACCTCATCAACACCTCCTTCAACACCGCCACCTTCCCGGAGAGCTGGAAGCATGCCGAGCTCAGCGCCCTACTGAAGAAACCAACAGCGGACCCCACCGACCTCAAGAACTTCCGCCCCGTTTCGCTCCTCCCTTTTCCTGCTAAAGTCATCGAGAAGATCGTCAACAGGCAGCTCGCCGCCTTCCTCGAGACGAACGGATCCCTCGACCCCTCGCAGTCCGGTTTCAGAGCCAACCACAGCACCGAGACCACCCTCATCGCAGCCACTGACGACATCCGAGCCCTGCTCGACAACGGGGAAACTGCGGCACTCATCCTCCTGGACCTCTCTGCAGCGTTCGACGCTGTCTGCCACCGCACCCTAGTTCAACGCCTCAGCGACATCCGCATCCAAGAGAAGGCACTGGAGTGGATCATCTCGTTCCTCGCCGGAAGAACACAGAGAGTCCGCCGCCCCCCGTTTCGATCCTAGGCTACCGAAGTCATCTGCGGTGTACCGCAAGGATCATCACTCAGCCCCACCCTCTTCAACGTCTACATGATACCTCTTGCAGCCATCGCACGCCAACACACCCTCAACATCATCTCCTACGCCGACGACACCCAGCTGATCCTCTCCCTCACCAGAGACCCCGACACCGCCAGAACCAGCCTACACGAAGGGATGAAAGACGTCGCCGAGTGGATGAGGAACAGCCGCCTGAAGCTGAACTCTGACAAGAAGGAAGTCCTCATCCTGGGACCATCGCCCTCCGCCTGGGACGACTTCTGGTGGCCCCCTGCCATGGGCACCGCACCCAAGCCAACAGACCACGCACGCAACCTGGGCTTCATCCTGGACTCCTCTCTCTCGATGACCAGACAAGTCAACGCAGTCTCCTCATCGTGCTTTCACACCCTGCGCATGCTTCGCAAGATCTTGCGATGGATCCCAACCGAGACCAGGAAGACAGTCACCCAGGCACTCGTCACCAACCGACTGGACTACGGAAACGCCCTCTACACCGGAACCACAGCCAAGCTACAGAAAAGACTCCAGCGCATCCAGAACGCCTCCGCCCGACTCATCCTGGACGTCCCCTGATGCAGCCACATCTCCGGCCACCTGAGAGACCTGCACTGGCTCCCCGTCAACAAGAGGATCACGTTCCGGCTCCTCACCCACACACACAAGTCTCTCCACGACCTGGGCCCCAAGTACCTCAACGACCGCCTGACCTTCTATACGCCCACCCGCCAGCTACGGTCTACCAGCCTCGCCCTCGCCGCCGTACCACGCAGCCGAAGAGCCACTGCCGGAGGAAGATCCTTCTCCTACCTGGCAGCCAAGACATGGAACTCCCTCCCCATCCACCTTCGTCTGATCCAGGACCATCTCGCCTTCAGGAGACAACTCAAGACCTGGCTGTTCGAGCAATAGCGGACCCCTTCCCCAAAGCGCCTTGAGACCCCTCCGGGTGAGTAGTGCGCTATACAAATGTTATGATTGATTGATTGATTGATTTTTGGACTCCATTCTGGAATGTAGGAGGTCCCTGACTGATTTTTTACTTTCAGGCTGCCCACCTTATTTACACCAGTCCTAAAGAAGACACAGCATGATGTTTTACTCATTAACACATACACCTGGGGTCGAAACGTCGACGATATTTTGATTAGTCCTTGTCTTTAGCCACATAAACCTAAAATTGAAAATAACGAAGATAAAGGGTGTTGTTCGAAATAATTGATGAACAGGACTTTCATTGGTCTATATTTATAGATTATTTTGTTGATTTATTTTTTGTTCTATTTTGTTCCATTTAACATTATGGTTTTGAAGAAATTGTCTTGCCTTGATGACACTTAAGACCACAATGGTACAGGTTCACTCTTCTTTCCTAGAAAACAATACCTGTAACATAGGCGTTACACTGCTCATTATTAGCGGCAAAACATTCACTATGCAGGGCTACAGGATTTTCACTTAGTGGTCCCTCGCTGCCAGTATTGTAATCTATTTCCCTTTGTAATCCACAAGTCACAACAGGGTTCAAGATACTGGTTTATTCTTCTTAAGCAAAGACAGGAAAGATAAACCACCTACAAGAGAACCAGCCTGGGACACCTGTCGGTAGCCAGAATACCTTTTTTCGCAAAGTTCCACATTCTAGACCAAGATTCCAGTTACCAAGACTCTACTAAGATATTATAGTGGCTCTGGGTCGTGAGAGTCAAGGATGCCACAAGTCTGTAACCCCTAATCCACTGTATTGATACTATGACCATGCCCTGTGGACTTGAAGGGGAGAGAGCTTGTTACAGTCTGTGGTCTGGTTGTCGAGCTCATCATCATGGTTGGGAGCCTTTTGGATGTGCTGCGTCCTGCAGACTTAGAAGAATGGTCTACTGACTCCTTAGACCTTTGGGGGCGGCATATAATTGCATATAAAATGGCCCACTTACAAATGCGATTCAGAAAAGGGGGTGGTGATGAACAGAGTGTCTGAATTAAGCAGACCACTCTTACCCAGTCCAAAGATCAGGGCTTGATCCATCACCGTTATTTAGCTCACTGCCCCATCCCAGCTCAGAACCTGGCTATATGCAAATTAGTCTGTCCCTGGCCCAGTGCATCATGGGAACAGGGCAGACCAAACTACCAAGCCAATTCTTCACCAGAAAGGAGACAAGCTACCGGGGACCGGTTTCTGGCATTTCAGCCTCGTCGGCCCGACAAATGCATCACATTTCATTTTTAGGAGGTTGTTTGTATTGAAGTCAACTTTTTTTAGTGAGCAGATTCCATGGCCTCTTTCATGGTGCTACAGACCTGGCTTGACTAGCAAAGAGGCACAACTTCCTTTATAGACTGCAGGCTTCTGTCCTAGTCCATGGACTGTTTTACATTTTAAAGAGAATTCTGACCATGTGATTGGTTAAGACAATAGATAACCTTGAAGTACATAGTACACAGGTGAGTGCCTAAACAAGTCTAGAACGGTGGTTCTAAGGTGGAAAGTCAAAACAACAGCCAAAGTAAGTGGAAGGGGACAAGAGGGAGATAAAGACTGGAGAATGGGGCCCAGAATGTGACCTGCTTGATGAGTGAGGGAATGACCACTAATGGAAGACCAAGTGCAGTTGAGTCAGGGTTTAGATCTCCAAACTATATAAAGTTGGAGTATTTAAGAATGTATGGGCACCTACAGGCAAAGAGATATTTTCTTTTTATTAAAATACCAGAAAGGGAGAGTGTGTGACTGATTTTGAGAAAGAAAATACCGTGTTCTCCATCTAGACAAGACTTGACTTCTGTCGGAATGCAAGAGAAGCTTGCGCAATACTTGTAATCCCTTCATTTTATCTTCCTTGCTGGTCTCACCTGACAAAGGAATAGCCCTGAGATATAGCTGCTGCTAGGACAGGCTCAGAGGAGTTTTTAAAACATGTTCCTGTTAAAAATATAGAATGAGACATAGGAAAGAGTGAAGATGAAAATGTACACTTGGTGTTTAGGTAAAGAGTGAGGATTTAAAGGGAAACCTTTTCAGATATTGTGGTTAGAATTTTTATCATCTTAGTGGTACTATTTTGAATTGAAGAGTGCATAGGGCATTGAGAGGAGACAGAGAGGCTAGAGAAGCTGCAGGCCTGGGAGGTGACAGGCCAATTAGAAATTCAATACAAAAAGAGGGGCACATATGAGGTCTACCTTGTTGTTGCATTGCATGCATTTCAGCTTTTGTATAAATCAACAGAGAGGCCCATTCTGAAGTGAGAGATCCAAGGTTGTCTTTGAGGCATCGTTGTAACACCCACTGTGCAGACATGCAGCAGTAATTGTTGAAATAGATCTCAATGAGGAAGTGGTTGTGGCTGATGTGTGAAGGAAAGTGTGCACCTAATGTGCCTAAGAACGGATGTTGGTAAAGAAAAGGAGAAATCTTGGGCCCAGCTACTCCAGAGTCTATCTATAACCTATCTTGCTATTTGCTATCACTGGAAAATAAAATGAGGTAAATAAAAAGTGAGAAATGCATAGCATAAAAGCAAATTAAAATATGAACCAGACCTCATGCATGATGTGGGTCAAGATAACATGACCAAGCATCACCATATGGAGCAGGTATGGGAGTGGAGCCAGTCAGCTCTATGATACAAGTAAATCAAAAGTAATAATCAGAAAGTCAGGCAAAGAAGTTTCAGGTTGCCTGATCCAGCTTGAAAAGCAGAATTGTTGGCTTAATGGCTTAAGACCCCTTACCTTTGCTTCCATGGCTTATTCAGGAGCCGGACATTGTTGGACTTGGCCCTTTTTGCAGGGTCATCCCTGAACTTTTTGCCTTCCTCCTGTATTTTGTCTGACCTGTTTTTGTTGGTTTTATGACTCTGGGCACTTTAACTCCGCTGATCAGTGCTGAAGTGCATATGCTCTCCCTATGGTAAGTTGATGTATGGATTAGTGACTCCATGATTGGCTGATTTGGTTTACTTGTCAGACCCTAGTACAGTGCACTGAGTGTGCCCAGGGCTTGTAAACGAAATGCTGGTGGGCTTGCAGCACTAGTTGTGCCACTCACAGAAGCAGCCTGTAAAAGTGTGTCTCAGGTCTGACACCGCTGGGCCTGTGCACCCACAGTCTGGTACTGCCATGTTGACTGGGCAAGTGCACCCACTTGCCAGTGCCTAAACCTTCCCTTTACCTCATATCAGATACCCCTATGTTAGGCCCAAGAGTAGGGTGCATTGTAAGTATGAGGTAGGACAAGCCCTGGTGTGTGTGGCATGTCCTAATAGTGAATTACAGCCAGTTTCGTTTTTCCCTATTGCAAGGCTACCTATTCCCCATAGCCCAGAATGGGCAGTTTAATAATTACATCCTATAATCCTAACTGACTGAGGGAACCAGGTAGAAATTCAAGTTTAGTATCCCTGAACTCAGACTGGAAAAATACATAATTTAGTGACGTTAGTTTTAACATTTTGTGTTTGACAATACCACTTTTAGAAAGTATGTATTTTCTTGGCTTACCATCCAAGCCTGCATCTGCTAGGTTGTTTATTCCTTTTCTGGAGTTTGAGTGACAGGGGCTGGGGGGTTCCAGGAGACAGGGTGAGCCAGCCCAGTGGTGAATAGAGAGATCTGCATCTAGATGGGAGGGAGGAGTTACACCTGGGACCTGAATAGGACTGTGCCTTCCCTCCACAATGCTGGCTCCACCTCCTGTGGTGCCTCTGATGTCTCTGCTCTGCACTGTGAAAGGAAAGAAGGAGTCATGTCAACAGAGTGTTCCAGGACTGACCAGAGCTGGTTTGGACTAGGCAAAGGCCTCCCTGCCTTCAGGGAACCAGTAGAAACTGTGTATAAAAGACCCAAACCCCAGAGAATTAGATCACTTTTGGACAACAAGAAGAAACCTTTGCTGAGGAGTGGAACTAGAGAGACTGAGGAGAGACTATCCATAAGCTGAAGTGCTGCTTGGGGTATTTGGCCTGCAGGGTTTGCCTGACTGCCAAAGAAAGGAGAAAGGAACTTTGTGTGCTTTATTCAACTTGTAAAGGATCTCCAAGGGCTTGAGAGAAGAGCTTGCCTCCTGCTGAAGTCTCAGGGACAACAGACCTCAACCACCAGCTCCCCAAGAACTCTTTGGAAGTCCCTGCAGCTGTTTTGGGCCTTCTGAGAGACTGCGTGTCGCAAGGAGCTGGAAGCACAACTCGCGAAGAAGAAGTGGGTTGCCGTCGCAGCTGCTGCCGTCGCATTACTGAAGAAGGATGACGCCGCTGTAGCTGTCGCATTGCACCGCATCACAAGAAGCGTCTCGCAACTTCAAAGAAGCGTGTCGCCGTCGTAGCCGCTGCCGTCGCATCACTAAGCAAGGATGTCGCCGCTGTAGCTGTCGCATTGCACTGCATCACAAGAAGCTCCTCGCATCCATGTACAAGCGTGCTGCCGTCGCAGCCGCTGTCGTCGCATCACTGAACAAGGGTGTCGCCGCTGCAGCTGTTGCATCAAGCGGAAGCATCTTGCATCATCAGAGAAGAGTGTCGCTGGCAAAGCCCCTGTCGTTGCATCACTGAACAAGGGTGTCACCGCTGCAGCTGTCGCATCGAGTCGAGATATCTCGCAACATTGGAGGAGCGTGCCACATCAATAAGAAAGCAACATTTATGTTTCTTTGTGCCGGATTGTCTATGCATCACCGTCCTTGCAACACTTTTTTGTTGTATTGCTCTACGCATCTTAAGGTACATTGACTCACTCAAAGTGTTGCATTTTAAGACCTAAAGAGAACTAGGCTAATTCTACCATTTTAAGTACAGTATTGTGGATTTTTGTTGTTTGTGGTCTTGTGTTAAATTTATATAAATAATACTTATTTTTATATAGCACTGGTGTGGTGTCCATCTGTAGTGTTGTCATTTGATTACTTAATGTGTTCACAAATGCTTTAGACACTGCCTCTGGGATAAGCCTGTCTACATGTCCCAATCTACCAAGGGGATGAGCAGGGGTTATTTTTGGAGTGTACCCCCCATACCCTGACTAGACGCAAGGGTCCCTATTTGTCACAGGTACCTACCTATGCCAACTAGAGACCCCCAAATCTAACAGGCATGTTCTGTGCTCAGTAGTAAAGGACACATGGCTTGACTGAGTATTTGCCCTCTATATCTAAACCAGGTCCTGTTCAGGCCCTTCATAACTATCTAAGGGAGCCGAAGAAAGTGAAGTACAGACTCCATTGATCCATCTAACATATGCAATGATATTAATAAAAATATTTTCTAATCTAGAAATCTCCATGACTTCTAAGGTTAGTTAGTGTATCTTAAGCCTTGCATACATTTGATAGAGAGCCATTGGGTATATTTGCCAAAGGCTCAATTCTGAAAACTCCCAACTGTTTTGGCTAGGCACGTGCCCCTGTTCTATTCATTCAGCCTTGATTTCCACCTGTTTTAACCTCACAACCGGGTGAATTCGACACAACGACCAAGTAAGTTCTAAAAGATATTACCTAAAGTATGTTTGCAAGTGAACTATGTGGAACAATACAATGACCAAGCAAAGAACTATGACCGTATGGCATACCCGAAGCTTTGTTCACAGACATCTCGCTCCATTTTGGAATAAAATTAGGAATACATGACTATGGTGATAGAGAGGCCCACTTAAAAAGAAACCGCACATTTTGAGATAAAATAACACATCTAAGTGACAATCTCCAATTTGCATCATTTAGTCCATATAACTGGTGGTTGGTCAAATTCTCTGCTATATCATTTTCCAATGTGTGGTCTGAATTTATGACAACATGACTGAGTCACAACATTTTAAAAAATAGCCTTGCATGCTTTTTGAAAGTCATGGCATTTCCATGCAGTGGTATGGTATTCACATACTTTGCTGGATAAAGGAAAGCATCAGTTGAAATTAATCTATCTTTGATGAAAAATACTGAGTTCCATGATGGAGCTGTCATGCTACAGACTATGTACCTGCTGTCAGAATTTAATTTCACCAAAGATCACTGTTTAGTTCGGACAGTATTGAGGAGATTGCAGAAAACTGCTCCTCTATTGGTGGGTGCATGTGAGTTATCTGCATTAAACTGCACTGCAACAGGATGGTCTTAAAACATTAGTGGGCCCAACTAGATACTAATAATGGTAAGAAGCAGGGAAGAGCACTGTGGGACTCCATGGTTGATGGGTGACATCTTTAGCTAAGATAGAGCCAAGACTATTTGTTAGGGAGGGCTGAGTCTTGTGGTTGGCATGAGCCATCATTATCGAACAATCCAAAACAATGTATTCAGAGATAGTCTCAACTGCCACAGAGAGGTTCGGCAACACCAGCAATCAGCCAGCCCTTGTGTCCAAAATGCGAAGCACTTGATGACAAATCCCAACACGTGCAATAGAACCAGACCAATGTGCCAATATTTGTCCTCGAGTGCACACAAATCCTCATATTAGCAGAAGGTTAAGGTTATTTTTCAGTATAATATTGAGAATATGTATTTCAATGTCTCAGAAAGGGTGACTTGGTTGACCAGAAAGTTCCTTGATGTTGCAATGGATAGTCGTCTCCAGGCTGTAAGTTGCAAGTATGTCCTTATGGCAGGGTCATACTGACTGAGTTAATGGTTGTAGCTCATCTACGGCAACATTTTCAAAGCTATCACCAGATGATTCTGGGTCAAATGGCTGGTGTGATGCATTGTATTTCTCAAGAACATATTGGGCATCACCATGGAATTTAATAAAAAAGGATACATTGCTGGTATTTGATTGTATTTCACAAGTTTCTGTCACCATGTTGCCTTCATGAACCATTTGTACAAAAGGTTGTGATTCGAATGATATTCAGACCTTGCCTTCAATGTGTCTATGTTTATTGAGCTCTTAATAACCTTCTTTATTTGGTGATTCTTCTTTTTCTCCCACAGCCTATATGGTCTTGAATAGGTAGTGAGGACAACACAGTGCCATGAGCTGGGATGGTGCGAACTGCTGTTTGTTCAGATAGCATAGATGCAGAGAAAAATATGCTTCCTTATGGGCTGTTGCTCGGTATTCACAAAACAACTGGAAAACGGCCAGTTCTAGTTAATATTTTGTTGATATTTTTAGGTGTTTTTTAAAACGTGCTTCACCAACTCATTTACTTATAGCAAGCAGGGGTTGATTTTTAAGTGCTGAATATGTTACTATTGCAGTTGTTTTCAAAATCCCTAATGTTTAATGAGGTTGATGATGCAAGAGTTTGAAAATTATAATATACGGAACATTTACTGATTAAGGACACTAAAAGCTATTAGTACTCTGCAAACGTTAAACACAGTGACACATGAAACTGAGACAAGCGTAGTAGAAGCCCCATAAAAGCGTGCTTTAAAATGTAAGATGAAGAAAGCATGTATAAAAAAGTAATACTAATACATATAAATGAGTTGCAATAATGAGAATTACTTCTGAACATTTTCTGATGTAATAGTGTTGTTAATAAAGTGGGATAGTGTTTCTAATGCCTTCTGTTAGAAAGCACTATTTAAATAAGTCAGTGCAAAAATGTGTAGGAACTAAGCGCAATTTTTCAATTTTGCATAATAATACTAGAGATTCTATAGTTCATGAAAAGCGAGAAATGAATTTGTAGTGGGAATTTAGAAAACTATATACATATATGAATATTGAGGGAAATTGTGGTAGCCATGTTCATGTACTAATGTCTAGCAAGTTCTACATATTCCAGATTGAATTAGTTTTGTTACACTATATTTGATTTTTAGTTTAGTGTTTATTTAATTTGAAATGTGTAATGCCAACTCAAAGTTTTTTTTAAATATGCTTTTCTCTAATGCTGACGTTTTTCCGTAGTAGTGAAATGTTGCTTTATTTGTTCAGTACATGTGTACCTTTCAACATTCCTAAGGGCTCAATTACGAGTCTGGTGGAACATGCGCTGCCAGACTCATGGAGGCGCGGCAGTGGTGGTCTTCAGATCGCCCTATTACAATTAGGGCAGTTAGACCGCCATTGCCCCGCTGCACCCGCCACGGAACGTTCCCTGGCAGTGGTGCGGGTGTGTAGAGACAGCAATATGCTTGGCAGGACAGCTGTTAGACAAACAAACTATCCTTCTGCCTTAAATGGCAGTGGGACTCTGTAACGCTGTAAACTGATTTTAAAATAACCATACGATAAAGCCTTGCCTAAATGTTTGGTGCTTTATTGCACGCTGTGATATTCTTAACTGAAATCTCAAAAGATTTCTTATTGCTTTGGATTTTGAATCTTTAATACAATAACCAAATAAATCTAATATCTATCTGAATCTAATATTAGCTCTAAATTAAGCCTGACTGTTCTGTGCCAAGCTACCAGGAAATGAGTGAGGGTTAATTTGGGGTTTGCTTGATTGCTTCGTGACCGGGACTCACACCCATGTCAACCAGTAATCCAATTTCCAATAAATATCTTTTCCAATCTGGTTATCACCACATCATTTGCTGTGATGCTCATAATCTGCATATAAGACGATAATGAGTATTCAGTCACCACCTCTCCAGTGGACACTGTTCTCTGAAAAGTTGCAACAGCTCAGCATTTAAATGTATTTTTACTTTGTTTTGTTGAAAATATGGGTGCTGACTGTCAGTTGGTTGGATGTCTCTTCTGAGAATGAATCTGACTTTCTCCCCTTCTCCATCTGATCTACCCCCAAAAATAAATATTGTCTTGGATTCAGACCTTGCCTTTAGCATACCTTGATGACCTGCAAGAGCCATTTGCAAGAATCCCTGAACCATGTAACCACATAATGAGGTAAATACCCCTCTTTAGAGATATATCACTATAGAAAAGCATTGTAAAATACTTTAAGGTTTGGTCTGGCTCTAGGGGTTCAAGCTGGATGTTTTCTGTACCAGCAACTTTCATCAGTTGACCTTTTGAGTCTCCATGGCAGACTGCAGACACTGGTAGCCTGTATAATAACATGTAGAATGATGGCATTTGGGGTTGCACCCTCCATGGTCTGGGTTGCATGTTGTTTGGTTTAGTCTGGGTCATTGCTTAGGCAATTGAGTGCTTGATAGTCTGCTGTGAAGTAGTCCTAGAGATGGTGCCCTATTGAGGCGAAAGAACATTCCCCACCTTTGAAAGTATAGTATTTTGCATTCCTTGAACATACCACAGTTTAAACCACCAATTTTGAATATGGTGATTCAGTTGAGTCCCCCAGTTGGCTAGAAGGGCTTACATGGCTGATAGTAATAGTAATTATCAACAAGGAACCTTTCTCCTGCCTCCTCATTTTACCTAGAGCATATATCCCAAGATAATGCCAAGAGGATTCTTAGAGATCCATATACCTGCCATCTTTTATATTGCCCTCAGGACCTCTTTCCTGTAGTCCCTGATATAGTTGAATTCCCAAGGAATACAGCCTGTCTGTCCACACTCCCTCCAGCAAAGGTCAGATCAATCCTTGTCTTCTGGATGCAGGTGTCATTGAGTCCAGTGCCACTGAAGCAGGGTCTTGCTTCCCACCTACAACCACTGTGCCCTGGTTATCCAATTCTGAGAATCATAAGTGTTTCTTTCCTGCTGTATCACCAGAAAGTTCTGGCCCAACTCCTTCCCCATCTAAATTGAAATATCCCCCAAGGAGATTAAATATGTCTCTTCAGTAATGTTCCAGAGCAATATCTCAAAGTTGGTCAAAGGGTGATTTGCAGCCTCTTTCATAGGAAGGCTCATAACCCAATATCTGACTTGTGTGTATTGAAATATTCTGACTCCTCCGGTCCAAAGTCCACCTTAAGTTGGTTAATGGGCTTTATCGCCCCTTTCATGAATACATCTCCTATGTTTATTCATCTTGCCTCTTTCTTAGTATGAAATGCCTCTCTGGTCATACTAGGGCTAACCTCCAAATTACCCCCAATGACATATAAAGGGAAGGGAAGCGTGTGAACCCATAGTTACTCATTATACCATCAGTGACGCTCTTGTAATCAGTGATTTCATCATATTAGTGGTCAATACTTTGTGGTAAGCCATGAAACGTTCCAAAGAGGTCCCCCACCAAATCATGGTCTATAAAGTACCAAGGAACTAACCGTACTCTGTCTCTGCTTTGGACTATTCAAGAAACATTTAAGGTGTGAAGATTGGTAGAGAGTAGGAGTGCCCATTTTAAGCAGTTAAAATCCATATTTGGTTGATATCCCAAACTTCTTCCATCCCTCCACAAAGTCAATGTATATGTTCTGAATTTGTTGTCAGTATCATGGCTTCACCTGGATTGATAGTGCTTGGAAAATAAATCGTGCTTTAGGCAAGAGCATAATTTTAACAGCCACTATGCCTCCTATCATGATTGCAAGCGATTGTGCCAAGGCTGTAAGACCCTCCAAATTTCCTGCACCAAAGCTTCAATATTTCCAATTGAGTGCATATATGGCAGCCATAAAATGTATGAGAAACCCAAATTAAATAGTGAGTTGGCCTGAATCCTAGTTGGATCGGCCTTCGAAACAGTGACATTCAGAGTTTGTGTTTCTGCAGATTAGGGTTAAAGCCCATTATTGCCAAGATGCTCAGCAACTGCTGATCAACAAGAGGTGAGCAACCCAAAATACCCTTGAGGGCTTGGGTAATTAGATAAAGGGGTATAAATGCCATCAAGGGATTTATTTGATGAATAATTAGTGAATCAAATTAATTTCAAAGGATATATTGATAATCCTTCCAGGCAATTAATGCAGCGAAAAATGTAGATATTGATTTCAACATATACCCAATATTTAACCAAAACATATAAACAACATATAAACAACAAACACAAAGGTGTATTAGAAAAATAGAATTTATCAAAGAAGACTTTCCACGGTGAGTAAAATCATATATACAGATGAGAATGATACACAGAAATAATTAGGTCTGTAGGTACACACATACATTAATTAATAAGTGTCTCAACAGAACCTAAAAACATCTATCCCACAACAGAATGAATAAAACAAAGTAGGGATGAGATGAAAGTCGACGTTTCGGTCTCCTAAACAACACTTTCTGAGACCATCTTCAGGACCGGAGTCAATTATTGACCTGTATATAACCACATATGATCTTGATTGTAATGCTAGAAGTCTGATACAATTGTCACTTGGTCACAATTTCATTTAAGACGAAGCTACTGGAACTATTCCTAGTTATGTGCAACTATCACAGCTTTATAACTTTAAGGGAGAAGGACTGTGGATTTCAGATACAACCAGCAGGTGATCTATGACACGGTATTAAATACATGTAGTTCATAGAGCGTGTGTTTCATAGAGCGTGTGCTATGTTCATCATAAGCCAAAGAAATTAGGAAAACGGAGGTCGAGTTAAGCCGAAGAGTAGACCCAGCTCCAACGAGTCCTCAAGTAGTTCAGTATAAATGGTCTAAAATCTCCCAGTAGTCTCCAAATACTTTCCGAGCCGAACAAAACGGGCAGCAAAGTGAATGCATTTCATAGAGCGTGTGCTATGTTCATCATAAGCCAAAGAAATTAGGAAAACGGAGTTCGAGTTAAGCCGAAGAGTAGACCCAGCTCGAACGAGTCCTCAAGTAGTTCAGTATAAATGGTCTAAAATCTCCCAGTAGTCTCCAAATACTTTCCGAGCCGAACAAAACGGGCAGCAAAGTGAATGCATTCACTTTGCTGCCCGTTTTGTTCGGCTTGGAAAGTATGTGGTTATATACAGGTCAATAATTGACTCCGGTCCTGAAGATGGTCTCAGAAAGTGTTGTTTAGGAGACCGAAACGTCGACTTTCATCTCATCCCTACTTTGTTTTATTCATTCTGTTGTGGGATAGATGTTTTTAGGTTCTGTTGAGTCACTTATTAATTAATTTATCTGTGTACCTACAGACCTAATTATTTCTGTGTATCATTCTCATCTGTATATATGAATTTACTCACCATGGAAAGTCTTCTTTGATAAATTCTATTTTTCTAATACACCTTTGTGTTTGTTGTTTATATGTTGTTTATATGTTTTGGTTAAATATTGGGTATATGTTGAAATCAATATCTACATTTTTCGCTGCATTAATTGCCTGAAAGGATTATCAATATATCCTTTGAAATTAATTTGATTCACTAATTATTCATCAAATAAATCCCTTGACGGCATTTATACCCCTTCAGCAACTGCTGAAGCAGATCTTGGAGAGACAGTAGTGGCCCAGTCACAGAGACTAATTTATTGTCTATGAACTGTGTTACGTTTGAATTCCTTGACCCCAAATTTGAATCCTGAAATGTGAACCAGCTTCTGAATACCCTGTGCAATTGGTTCCAAGCAGATTGCAAATAATAGGACAATAGGACAGTGGACAATCCTCATTTGTGCCTCGTTCTATCACAAACTTTGAGGAATCCCTGTCATTTAGTCAAATACAGGACTTTGGTGCCACTTATCCTGTCAATGTTACATTGAGGAAGCAATGGCCTAAACCCTTATTCTACAGGTCGCAGGACTATTGCCCCATAGTCCTCTCACCCAGGGCACCAGGTAATGGCTGATACTTCAGCTAATAAACTTCAAACATGATTCTGTGTTGTTTTCACAAATAGTTCAATCGAATTTATTCTTCATGATTTTTTATCATCAAACATATTCATGTTGTATTCACATATATATTCATTTCTTCCACAATTTTTTTTTTTTTTATCTTATCCCCAATTTTATCAATTCCAATGCATTTCGGTGCCCTCAGCACCTTCATCAGGGAAACCTGTGAAATTACAAATAAAAACTTGCTTCAACCTGTCCTGTTCACATGAGCAAACATTACTAACGTAGATAAATGTTAATAATATGGCGGTGTTTAATCACAAACTCCTATTTTCTAAAGTAATGTTCACCTTTACGCGCTGTCTAAAAAATGCTCAGTGCTCAATTACCTTCGTGCTGTGCTATGTTAACCTTCCATATCTTGTATGCTGCGAACGATGTTTAACGCTTATGTTCAAACGTTTACAACTAATACCTCGGTGTTAGTAAGCCGCCCAAACGCTTGCTTAATCTGGTATTATTTTAGTGAAACTTACG
This sequence comes from Lissotriton helveticus, assembly GCF_964261635.1. Classification (NCBI taxonomy): domain Eukaryota; kingdom Metazoa; phylum Chordata; class Amphibia; order Caudata; family Salamandridae; genus Lissotriton; species Lissotriton helveticus. The sequence goes on from NC_136059.1 coordinate 1,765,165,488, forward strand.
CTTTACGCGATCTAAGTAACACGCTGGTGCCTCTCACCTAATAATCGTTGCTTTCAGCTCGAAACGCTTACGCGAACTCTGCTGTGCTGTTCCTCACGTCGGGGTCATAGGTGCACATACTTCTACCGGGAACTCGCGCATGCGCAGTACTACGCGTGGCGTGGTTTTTTTCAACTAGCTTTACGTAAATGAACAACAGCAGTGCTAGGTTCTACCGCCATAGGTTAACTCTAATAGCTACTCGCCAGTGCCATGTCTAAATGCTGTGTAAGCCTTTAACAAGTGTGTGTGTTAATACCCCCTGTCATTATTCATTACTGATTCAAGGATGCATTATAAAGTTAATCATAGGTATGTCCAATAATCACATTATGCATTATAAATAACACAAAAATTCTGTTCGATCATTAAGCCCTTCTGGCTTCAAGCTATTTAAGTGATAGATCCAGTAATTCTCTCTCTTGAGTAAGTTCTTCTTGTTTAAGGGACCCTCAGATTTAGGGACCGCTTCCAATATGCAAGCTCGTAGTTGGCTTATATGATGGTGTTTTTCTTTGAAGTGGACGGCTACAGTTGATTTCACAGATTCTGTTCTTATATTGCTCTTGTGTTCTGTTAAGCGTGTTTTTAGTTTTCTTTCAGTATGCCCAACATACACCGAACCGCAGGGGCACTTTAGCATGTATACTATGTTCATTGTCTCGCATGTGCCACTCACTCTTAGCGGTATTTTAAAACCTTTCATTGGATGGGAGATGACGTTCCCCTTCATGATGTTGTGACAACTACTGCAATTCATGCATGGGATAGTTCCACGATATGTGCTTCGTGGTGCCCGTTCACTAGGATATTTCAACATCTCTCCCAAGTTTCTCCCTCTGGTGAACGCAAATAACGGTTCTTCTTGAAAAATCCCTTTGAAATCATCCTCTAGTTTTAAGATTTGCCAATGTCGCCTGATGATAGTTTTGAACTGTGAGCTCACATTGGAGAATTTACTCACGCACGTTAATCTTTGTGTGGTTTGTTTCTTTTGGTTCTTAAAAAGTTCATCCCTGGGCAATTTTTGTGCTCTTGTCAATGCTGTTTGTATAGTTTGTTGTGGGTATCCTCTATCTAGGAACCTTTGTGACATAGTTGTTAGTTGTTCTTGGCATTCTTGCGTTTCCGAGACCACTCTCCTGACCCTGAGGAATTGCGAATATGGCATGTGTGTCTTCAATGATTGAGGGTGATGACTTTCGTATTTAAGTAAATTGTTCCTATCAGTTGGTTTTCGATAGAGGTTAGTTTGGAATTGATGGTCGGACCTGGTGATTTCAACATCCAAAAACTGGATTTTTGTAGTGCTGGTTTGCCACGTAAAGCTAATGCATTCGTTTCTGCTGTTTAATAATTCCAACTCTCTGATCAGTGTTTCTCCATCGCCTTTCCATATTAAAAAATGTCGTCGATGAACCTTACGTACATCAATAGTTGGGTTGCCCATTCTTGGCGTTGGTAGATGTGTTGGTTCTCAAAGGCTGTCATAAATAGATTAGCATACGCCGGTGCGGCGCAATTGCCCATTGATGTGCCGCTACGTTGAATGAACCATCATTGTTGGTATACAAAATAACTGTTCACAAGGGTGAATTCCATTAACTCCATTAGGAATACTTGTTGGTCTTGTTCATATGCACTGTTGAGCAGTGCGTTTTCAATAGCTTCCAGGCCTTCCTTGTGTGGTATAGACGTATACAACGTCTTCACGTCAATGGTTACCGTGATGATATTGTCTGATGTTTTGAGACTTTTTAATCTCAGCAAAAAGTCAGTTGAATCCTTAATGTACGATAAAGATTTTACCACCAGCGGCTGCAAATACTTGTCAATAAATTTGCCCACAGGTTCGTGGAGGCTTCCTTTCGTAGAGACTATTGGGCGGCAGGGTGGTTTATTCAAATCCTTATGGACCTTTGGTACCATGTATATGATAGGGCTCTTGGGATTATCCTGGGTAAGATATTTCATAGTTTTCTCTGTGATGGTTCCTTTCTCTTCTGCTTTCATCAATATGTTCGCTAAAGTTTTCCGAATTTCATCAATTGGATTGAAATCAATTTCCATGTACAACAGTTGGTCTTCGATATGTTTCATAGTAGGATCTGTTTAAGATCACCATTGCCCCTCCTTTGTCTGCTTTTTGACACACTATCTTGTCGTTTTTAGCTAGTGCTCCTATGATGCCATATTCCTTGTTAGATATGTTCTTCACCTTATGCCCTTTGTTGGTGTTAATTTTTTTATGTCTTCTTTGCACAATGTTTCAAAAAGATCAATCATCTTGTGGCTAACTGGTGGCATGTATGTGCTGGTGCTCTTTAATCCTTTTAGTTCATCGACTTTAGGTTGTATAGGTTCTGTGAGGACATTATCAAAAAAGTGACGTAATCTGACTTTTCGTGTTAATTTAAACAGACTCACTTCTAGTTCTAATTTGTTGGTACGTGCTGTGGGTACAAATGACATCCCCTTTTGTAGTGTATCTATTTGAACTTTGTTGAGAGTTTCATCAGATATGTTAATTACCAGATTTTTTAGTTCTGTTGTGGTTTCTTGGTTTTGTCCTTCTTGGACGTTACAGTTCTCGTCTGCGGTGGTGATTTGTCTCTGTCTTTTGTTTTTTCTGAGTCCCCTCCGGGATCTACCGTTTCTGTGAGGCCTCCTCCTAAAAAAGGACGTCGTTCAGTTGGAGGTCCTGCTTGGTCCGAAGACTCCGGACCTCTCCGGCTTCGGTCCGTACGTGTTGGTCGTCTTTCCTTATCTGTTGATGATGAGTCTGATTGGGACGTGTAAGTTTTAGTTTGACGTCTCCTGGCATATATCTCAGCCCATGTATACACCTCCTGCAGCTTATAGTCGAGAGTATCTCTCCTATATTTTCGTAGTTTGCGTTCATTTATTTCTTGCGTATGTCTGATGAGTTGGTTATTTATATCCTCCACAATTCTTTTAAGTTCGTCTTCGGATACTACTTTTTTCAATTCCTCTGTGGTGGCGTTATGTTATGTTATATATTGATTTTTAACGCGCTGTGCTAGTCGGGACTGTCCTGGCGCGGAGTTGGCTTATATGATGGTGTTTTTCTTTGAAGTGGACGGCTACAGTTGATTTCACAGATTCTGTTCTTATATTGCTCTTGTGTTCTGTGTTGTGAAAAACACCATCATATAAGCCAACTACGAGCTTGCATATTGGAAGCGGTCCCTAAATCTGAGGGTCCCTTAAACAAGAAGAACTTACTCAAGAGAGAGAATTACTGGATCTATCACTTAAATAGCTTGAAGCCCGAAGGGCTTAATGATCGAACAGAATTTTTGTGTTATTTATAATGCATAATGTGATTATTGGACATACCTATGATTAACTTTATAATGCATCCTTGAATCAGTAATGAATAATGACAGGGGGTATTAACACACACACTTGTTAAAGGCTTACACGGCATTTAGACATGGCACTGGCGAGTAGCTATTAGGGTTAACCTATGGCGGTAGAACCTAGCACTGCTGTTGTTCATTTACGTAAAGCTAGTTGAAAAAAACAACGCCACGCGTAGTACTGCGCATGCGCGAGTTCAAGGTAGAAGTATGTGCACCTATGACCCCGACGTGAGGAACAGCACAGCAGAGTTCGCGTAAGCGTTTCGAGCTGAAAGCAACGATTATTAGGTGAGAGGCACCGGCGTGCTACTTAGATCGCGTAAAGCGTAAGTTTCACTAAAATAATACCAGATTAAGCAAGCGTTTGGGCGGCTTACTAACACCGAGGTATTAGTTGTAAACGTTTGAACACAAGCATTAAACATCGTTCGCAGCATACAAGATATGGAAGGTTAACATAGCACAGCACGACGGTAATTGAGCACTGAGCATTTTTTAGACAGCGCGTAAAGGTGAACATTACTTTAGAAAATAGGAGTTTGTGATTAAACACCGCCATATTATTAACATTTATCTAAGTTAGTAATGTTTGCTCATGTGAACAGGACAGGTTGAAGCAAGTTTTTATTTGTAATTTCACAGGTTTCCCTGATGAAGGTGCTGAGGGCACCGAAATGCATTGGAATTGATAAAATTGGGGATAAGATAAAAAAAAATTGTGGAAGAAATGAATATATATGTGAATACAACATGAATATATTTGATGATAAAAAATCATGAAGAATAAATTTGATTGAACTATTTGTGAAAACAACACAGAATCACGTTTGAAGTTTATTAGCTGAAGTATCAGCCATTACCTGGTGCCCTGGGTGAGAGGACTATGGGGCAATAGTCCTGCGACCTGTAGATTATTCATGTACACTCCAGGAGGAGAGTGATACCCAGGAGGCACGGATAACCATTGGATAGAAACTAGGTTGTGCACATCCTATACTTTGAAGTATCTTTCCACAACGTCCCCCAAAGGGAAGTTGCACGCCTTACAAACACCATGCAATATGATGATATCAGGCATTCTACAGACATCAGAGTGGATGTATTCGCTTTTGCAGCAGATGCAAGTGAAAGAATTTACTCACTATTTAACATAGAAACTACTGAACACACCCTTGTGAAAACAAAGAACAACATATAAAACACTTGCTGTACCTAACCAGAAAGGAGATTAATCAGCGTCTACACGCCAGCACCATGGTAAAATACCATAAAGCCCAAAGAATCCCCCGAGGCCTTCGAATCTCCCTGCGGCCATCCCTTGGCAAAAACTCTAAACCGTTTACTGAACGATGGTACGCAATATTGAATAAATGCAGTTTGGACTTAATTTTATTGATAATTGAAGAATTATCTAAGATACTGGCAGAATTAAAGACGGAAATAGACGCCAACACAGAGGAATTGAAAAAAGCAGTATCCGAAGACGAACTTAAAAAAATTGTGGAGGATATAAATAACCAACTCATCAGACATACGCAAGAAATAAATGAACGCAAACTACGAAAATATAGGAGAGATACTCTCGACTATAAGCTGCAGGAGGTGTATAAATGGGCTGAGATATATGCCAGGAGACGTCAAACTAAAACTTACACGTCCCAAACAGACTCATCATCCACAGATGAGGAAAGACGACCAACACGTAAGGACCGAAGCCGGAGAGGTCCGGAGTCTTCGGACCAAGCAGGACCTCCAACTGAACGACGTCCTTTTTTAGGAGGAGGCCTCACAGAAACGGTAGATCCCGGAGGGGACTCAGAAAAAACAAAAGACAGAGACAAATCACCACCGCAGACGAGAACTGTAACGTCCAAGAAGGACAAAACCAAGAAACCACAACAGAACTAAAAACTCTGGTAATTAACATATCTGATGAAACTCTCAACAAAGTTCGAATAGATACACTACAAAAGGGGATGTCATTTGTACCCACAGTACGTACCAACAAATTAGAACTAGAAGTGAGTCTGTTTAAATTAACACGAAAAGTCAGATTACATCACTTTTTTGATAATGTCCTCACAGAACCTACACAACCTAAAGTCGATGAACTAAAAGGATTAAAGAGCACCAGCACATACATGCCACCAGTTAGCCACAAGATGATTGATCTTTTTGAAACATTGTGCAAAGAAGACATAAAGAAAATTAACACCAACAAAGGGCATAAGGTGAAGAACATGTCTAACAAGGAATATGGCATCATAGGAGCACTGGCTAAAAACGACAAGATAGTTTGTCAAAAAGCAGACAAAGGAGGGGCAATGGTGATCTTAAACAGATCCTACTATGAAACAGTAATTAAGGAACATATCGAAGACCAACTGTTGTACATGGAAATTGATTTCAATCCAACTGATGAAATTCGGAAAACTTTAGCGAACATATTGATGAAAGCAGAAGAGAAAGGAACCATCACAGAGAAAACTATGAAATATCTTACCCAGGATAATCCCAAGAGCCCTATCATATACATGGTACCAAAGGTCCATAAGGATTTGAATAAACCACCCTGCCGCCCAATAGTCTCTACGAAAGGAAGCCTCCACGAACCTGTGGGTAAATTTATTGACAAGTATTTGCAGCCACTGGTGGTAAAATCTTTATCGTACATTAAGGATTCACCTGACTTTTTGCTGAGATTAAAAAGTCTCAAAACATCAGACAATATCATCATGGTAACCATTGACGTGAAGACGTTGTATACGTCTATACCACACAAGGAAGGCCTGGAAGCTATTGAAAACGCACTGCTTAACAGTGCATATGAACAAGACCTACAAGTATTCCTAATGGAGTTAATGGAATTCACCCTTGTGAACAGTTATTTTGTATACCAACAACGATGGTTCATTCAACGTAGCGGCACATCAATGGGCAATTGCGCCGCACCGGCGTATGCTAATCTATTTATGACAGCCTTTGAGAACCAACACATCTACCAACGCCAAGAATGGGCAACCCAACTATTGATGTACGTAAGGTTCATTGACAACATTTTTTTAATATGGAAAGGCGATGGAGAAACACTGAACAGAGAGTTGGAATTATTAAACAGCAGAAACGAACGCATTAGCTTTACGTGGCAAACCAGCACTACAAAAATCCAGTTTTTGGATGTTGAAATCACCAGGTCCGACCATCAATTCCAAACTAACCTCTATTGAAAACCAACTGATAGGAACAATTTACTTAAATACGAAAGTCATCACCCTCAATCATTGAAGACACACATGCCATATTCGCAATTCCTCAGGGTCAGGAGAGTGGTCTCGGAAACGCAAGAATGCCAAGAACAGCTAACAACTATGTCACAAAGGTTCCTAGATAGAGGATACCCACAACAAACTATACAAACAGCATTGACAAGAGCACAAAAATTGCCCAGGGATGAACTTTTTAAGAACCAAAAGAAACAAACCACACAAAGAATAACGTGCGTGAGTAAATTCTCCAATGTGAGCTCACAGTTCAAAACTATCATCAGGCGACATTGGCAAATCTTAAAACTAGAGGATGATTTCAAAGGGATTTTTCAAGAAGAACCGTTATTTGCGTTCACCAGAGGGAGAAACTTGGGAGAGATGTTGAAATATCCTAGTGAACGGGCACCACGGAGCACATATCGTGGAACTATCCCATGCATGAATTGCAGTAGTTGTCACAACATCATGAAGGGGAACGTCATCTCTCATCCAATGAAAGGTTTTAAAATACCGCTAAGAGTGAGTGGCACATGCGACACAATGAACATTGTATACATGCTAAAGTGCCCCTGCGGTTCGGTGTATGTTGGGCATACTGAAAGAAAACTAAAAACACGCTTAACAGAACACAAGAGCAATATAAGAACAGAATCTGTGAAATCAACTGTAGCCGTCCACTTCAAAGAAAAACACCATCATTAAGCCAACTACGAGCTTGCATATTGGAAGCGGTCCCTAAATCTGAGGGTCCCTTAAACAAGAAGAACTTACTCAAGAGAGAGAATTACTCGATCTATCACTTAAATAGCTTGAAGCCCGTAGGGCTTAATGATTGAACAGAATTTTTGTGTTATTTAAAATGCATAATGTGATTATTGGACATACCTATGATTAACTTTATAATGCATCCATGAATCAGTAATGAATAATGACAGGGGGTATTAACACACACACTTGTTAAAGGCTTACACAGCATTTAGACATGGCACTGGCGAGTAGCTATTAGAGTTAACCTATGGCGGTAGAACCTAGCACTGCTGTTGTTCATTTACGTAAAGCTAGTTGAAAAAAACCACGCCCCACGTAGTACTGCGCATGCGCGAGTTCCCGGTAGAAGTATGTGCACCTATGACCCCGACGTGAGGAACAGCACAGCAGAGTTCGCGTAAGCGTTTCGAGCTGAAAGCAACGATTATTAGGTGAGAGGCACCGGCGTGTTACTTAGATCGCGTAAAGCGTAAGTTTCACTAAAATAATACCAGATTAAGCAAGCGTTTGGGCGGCTTACTAACACCGAGGTATTAGTTGTAAACGTTTGAACACAAGCGTAAACCATCGTTTGCAGCATACAAGATATAGAAGGTTAACATAGCACAGCACAACGGTAATTGAGCACTGAGCATTTTTTAGACAGCGCGTAAAGGTGAACATTACTTTAGAAAATAGGAGTTTGTGATTAAACACCGCCATATTATTAACATTTATCTACGTTAGTAATGTTTGCTCATGTGAACAGGACAGGTTGAAGCAAGTTTTTATTCGTAATTTCACAGGTTTCCCTGATGAAGGAGCTGAGGGCACCGAAATGCATTGGAATTGATAAAATTGGGGATAACATAAAAAAAGAATTTTGTGGAAGAAATGAATATATATGTGAATACAACATGAATATATTTGATGATAAAAAATCATGAAGAATAAATTCGATTGAACTATTTGTGAAAACAACACAGAATCACGTTTGAAGTTTATTAGCTGAAGTATCAGCCATTACCTGGTGCCCTGGGTGAGAGGACAATGGGGCAATAGTCCTGCAACCTGTAGATTATTCATGTACACTCCAGGAGGAGAGTGATACCCAGGAGGCACGGATAACCATTGGATAGAAACTAGGTTGTGCACATCCTATACTTTGAACTAAACCCTTATTCCTCAGAGCCTCTTTGAGAACACACAATCCAGCTCTGTTGAAGACTTTCTCTCCATCTAATGGCAGCATCATTACGCTTGAGTTTTCTTTGTTCGCAAAGTCTATTAGTTGTACCAGCTTTTTTTGTAGGTCTGAGAGTAATTTTTATTGTCAGAATAATTGGAGTAATTTCTGTAATACTGCATTACCTTTCCATGCATAATTATGCTTGCTTGCATAATTAAGAATAATTTGGGGAGAAAAAAAATCCTACTTGTGAGAGCACATTTAGCAAGCATGAATGGCTGCTTCTTCTGCTATTTATGTTCTTTTGTATTTAGCGCTACTTTCTCAGCGAAAAAAGCATCCCTGTATCCAGTTGAATGAGATGGTGTATTTTGCCATACAAAACTAGCGCTAAATACTGGGAGTGAGTTGGGGGAAAATCCTACCTCAAGTGCACATTCTTCGAGCCTAAGGGGCTGCTCATGCTGCTATTCATGTTTTGTTGCATTTAGCACTATTTTCTTTAACGCAATATGCATCCTTGTGTCCATTTTGGCTGCGAGGGTACATTTTTGCACTAAGAAATAGCACTAAATGCAGAATTCTTCTTCTTATGTAATTCCACATAATCGTGCAGAATTTTTAGTTAGTTTTGTGTGATTATGCTACATGGAGTTACGCAAGTTAGGCCCACCCCTACTTTTTTGTATAGTCTCTAACTTTTTATTTGCTGATAAACCTGGCTTGGTCTGCAGAGACAAGTTGGGCATCAACTTATTAGGCAAAGATTTTGACATCAATGTTCAAGATTGGGATGAGGCAATATGAACTGCAGTCTTCTGGATTTTTACCCACCTTCAATAATTCAGAATCTTTACTTTCAGCCATGTGGGCAGTATCTTCCAGTAGATACAAACTCATTGTACAAAACTGACATTATATCTCTCAGACACGGGCACACAGTTTTATAGAAAGAGGGGAGAAAACCTTTCAGTCCTGGCTCCTTGTTGGGATGTAGTCTTTTATTTCCCTTGATAATCCCCTCTGTGGTGACCCAGCAGTCTTGTTCCTCCTTTCAGTTTTCTGTAAGTGTAATGAACCCTGCTTCCCCCATATGCTACTATTGCCTCTACATTCATAGATTCCTCAGTGTACGGTTGCCTCCAATGCCATCAGAAGGCTTCTAGATTCATGCTACAATTCTAAACTAGCACACCATAATAATATTATTCATTAATCCTACTTTTAAAATATATTGTAGAGTTTAAATACATGAAGATCTGTCAGTGATTCCATTTGTGATTTCCCTCAAAACTGTCCTTTTGAATTTTCGACTGTAATGATTCCAAATTCCAGTTTATTCCATAATGAATGCCACTAATCCATTAATATTCAAAATCCTTGCTGCCAACACATTTCATTCCAAAACATACAGGCCCGGAAAAGGGCGGCAGTACAAGCCCCAGTGCCAAAAGGCATGTTTCTAAACATATTTACAAAAAGGGGGACAATAGGGCTTTTTTCCAAGGCCCAGCACAAGTGCCCAAAAGCATTCAAAAGAAAGAAAAATGCTGTGTTGTTGCTAATTGATCAAACATTGTGAAGCAGGTCACAGTTGATGCTACACCCACCCAAATAAATGGGAATCCATTTATTTGGAATGTAATGCCCTCACACACCCCATAGGGTGTCGTGCTTCATCATCGGGCTGCTCCTCGTCTGGCCGGCGCTGCAATGCCTGACGGGCGACAGATATGGGGCACTTTGGCATAGATCTTTTTTCCAAATTGCCGTTTGGTGCCTTGGGGGTGAGGGGCCTCGTGAGTGCAGATGAAAAGTAGTGTAGTTAAAACAGGGCTGGGAGTAGCAACAAAAACTACTTTAATTGGAGGGTCTCCTGACCTGATTAAAACTGAGAGGAAAGGCGCACTGCTAAGGTAATGTCTTAGGTATAGCGCTTTTCCTTGTGGTTGGTCAACATGTTTCTTCGCTATTCTACAAAGTCTAGGAGCCATTCATCAGGACCTAGAAAGTAAAAAAAACTATCTACACTCTGTGTCCTATGGTGGACCTAAAATTCGTCATAAATCAATTTGTTCAAATGTAACCACCATACCTTACTCTGTCTAGTGGATGGTAGTAATGATTCTATCCTGCGTGAAGTGAGCTATTGCTGCATCAATCCCCGGCAGTTCAGAATTTGAGGAACTGTTGGGTTACTGTTGGGCTGAAAGAGAACATTTTGAACAGGAGTTTGTGCAGTAATCCTGTCTCTTGGTCCTAAACTCTCCCAAATGCGGTTGATCACTAATGAGTCAGGCTGGGCTTCAGTTTCAGACTATAGCCAGACAGGCACCATGCACACATAAGGGCAGTAGCGGCTCGCACAGGTGAGAGTAGTGGGGCGGGGTAGAGGCAGGGTCGGGTGGTGGGTGGTGGTAGTCGACAGATGACAAGATAAGTAATATTAAATAAATAAAGATATAACACCACTTACTTGTTCTCGCTGCAACGCTTACGCGGCAACGCGGCAAGAACAAAGTAAGTCATTTCATCTTTTTAATATTACTTATCCCGTCATCTTTCAACTTTCACCACCTCTGCCCCACCCCACCCCTCGACTGCTCTAACCTGTGCGAGCTGCCACTGTGTAAGGGTGAGAGAAGTGCTTTTAGTTTGCTACCCTGACAGCACCAGAACGAATCACCAGCCACAAGTTTCCTTTTTTTGTTCACCCCTCTTTGTTAACCTTATACTTTTTTTATTAACATCCCTCTTTCTAGTGTTACCCGAGGAGGGCCTACTCCTGAATTTCTAGAATTTCATCATGTACACTTACCACTTTCATTATTAGTAGAGAATGACATTTCGGCATAGAAAAAGAGACAATGTGATGTAAGGTGACTTACAATACTTCCATTGTATCAGCTAGGTGAGAAGAATTTAGTTACACACACAGTTTGAGGCTCAAGTTATAGCCAAAATTATGTTGATTTAAATAGCCACACAGTATAAGCACTGGTTTTGGGCAAAAAGGATGATGATTTGAAAATGCACCTAATACTCTGCACAATTAACAACAACATTGTTTGATTGAAATATGCACCCAGTGTAAGGCCTTAGGAAAGTTTGCCCTGAAGCACCCACCTGTTGCTGGCGTCAGTAAATAGAGATTACAAAACAATGCCTTCTAACATGAGGTCAAGCAGGCCTTGTTTTCATCATGGCTTACCGTGATCTTCTTCTGATTGTGGACATTCTGTTTGGAGACTGGCACACTGTAACTCTCTGTTACAAGATGGAAGATGCAATGGAAACTGGAACCCAACTACACTTGGTAGGAGGGCTAAGGTGGAAGGGCTGCTGTGGTGAGATGGTCCAGACCTGCATTTTAAGCCTGACCTACTGATCTCTTCCCCAAGGCCAGACTGGCTATACCAATGCTTCGGCACTTCCCTGGGAGGCTGGATGGGTGGGGGGACAGTTTTGTTACAGGGGGCCGGTTTTGTAGCAGTGCAGCAGTTTTAAAAGCACTGCAGAGTTCTTTCTATGTACAACAGTTTCAGGAAACAATAAAAGTGCCAAGATAACTCTGGTGATTAATGTACCTGCTAGAGAGAGGTCAGCATTTTGTCTAGTGGCAGTTTTGCCTCATCCAAGGTAGATCAAGGGTTAATATGCCTGCTGCAAAAAGCATGTTCTAGGCAGATCACATAACAGTATTTTATGTACATAGTTCTTTGGTTTAAAGTTTTTGTCACAGAGATCCTTTTGTTACTGTGAAGTTCATAAATTACAATTGTAATCTAGGTTAGAAAGTTATGTTTTTTTTCCAGTCTTTCATTATTCTAATTCTGCTACAAAGGGTTTATTTGGGTAGAAATAAATTCTAATTAGTAGAGTCAACCCTAGTCACTGCGTTACGTTCTGAATCCTGAGTTTGTGCTTCCCCAGACCAAGCACTCCTACAAAATGCCTTCCAGTGTGGATAACACATGAATACTACACCTTATTGTCCCCATTGTCTTATGTAAGATTTTCATTCACTGATTTACATACATATGATTCATTGTCTCTGTATATGTGTGTGATGTAAAATGCTCTGACACCCCACAGTGGTATGAAAGATGATATAACACAAATGAAATACAATGTGAAAGAGGGGCTATGGAGAGATGAGAGGCACTGTTGAGGGATGATAGTGAAGGAATCATTGAAGAGCCCCAATAAAGATTGCCATATCCTGGGTCACTCTAAGGTTATCATTTACTATGCTTTACAAACTAATACAATTGAACATATAATTAAAAATGTGTTGTAGAATGCACCCCAGAACCCCCTTGTAGAGGACAGGCTCGCTCGCTGTGCACCATATGGGGGCTGGTCTGACAAAATTTGCCGGGGCTGCTTTGGGTTCCCAGTCCGGCCCTGCTTTTAAGAAGGGAGGACCACAGCAGTGATTGCTATAGAAATAATAACAATATGAGAGAGAGGGAAAAAGGACACCCTCAGTCCCCCGGGCTATCTCTGTAAAACAACAAGAGAGTGTCGAAAAACAAGGTAAATTTAGCACATGATCAGAGATCTATCTGTTCCCATCAACTCCACATTGAAAATTGTTAGGGATTTTTATAGGAAGCCCTCACTCACCACCCTGGGTGATGACATGCTTCATCATCGGGCCCACCAGGAGAGGCCGAATGCCTCCCTCGTGTGCTACAACGCCAGATTACTGCAGAGCTGGACCTTAGAAACATGTCGACCCCACTAAAGTGGAAATAACCAATACATTAATTGGCAGATTTCCCGACACATATTTTAACTTTGTCAGACTGACCATTTAATAAAATGTTTCTTTCTGGTACAGTTCTTTGACAATTTTAATACCACGTTTTTCACATCACTGTCACAAAAACCAGCTCCGCAGTAATCTGGCGTTGTAGCACACCAGGGAGGCATTCGGCTTCTCCTGGTGAGCCCGATGATGAAGCATGTCACCACCCAGGGTGGTGAGTGAGGGCTTCCTGTAAAAATACCTAATAATTTTCAATGTGGAGTTGATGGGAACAGATAGATCTCTGATCATGTGCTAAATTTACCTTGTTTTTCGACACTCTCTTGTTGTTTTACAGTGATTGCTATCTGGTCAGTTTTTTTTTACTAGTTTGTGTATGATTATAAACCCAGGCCAGTAAAAATCTTGGGAAAAGCAGTGAACTCAGGTGTTTTTCCCTTCTGAACATAAACCTTAAACATCAAACACGTTAAAAAAGGTTAAGAAGTATTTGACAGCTGTCTAAATCGTTTAAAAGTGATTATTAGTGCAAAAAGAGTCATCATTGCCATGTGACAAAAGAAAACTTTCTTCATTTTTTTTCACATCTTGACTGTTCCAGAATAGCAAAAGGTAAACAAATAGCTGGTACTTTATTCTAAGAAAGGTGTCGAACTTAATCCCAGCCATAGAGTCAGCCCTGATTTCACAGCTGTAAGTGAAGAGCGACACGACAAGGACACCAGACCTCCTTGCACAGATACACCAGGCACCTGAGAAAAACGTTGTGCAGTCCTCTGCTTAATTAAAAAAACAAAAAACCTCAGGCAAGATTCTGCTATGTAAAATGCACGAATAACCACAAATGTAAACTGCGTTTTCGTTACAATTTCCGTTAGCAGAATGCCGTTTATTTAAATTTGAAACCAGTACGTGACACTGGTAGTTCACAAAACGAAGTTGATTTACATATGCACACAGAAGGAGCCAAACGTTTTAATAAAGATAAAGTTGATTTAAATGTACACGCAGTGTGAGGCACAGGGCGTTATCAAAATGAAATTCATTTAAATATGAACACAGTGTGAGTCACTAGTTTAAGGCAAAATTAAGTTGATTTAACAAAGCACGCAGTGCGTGGCGCAAGTTGTGAGAAAGTGAAGTTAATTTAAATATGCGCCCAATATTGCATTATTGACAAAATAATTTAATTGAAGTATGCACCCATTGTGAGGCACAAGTTGCAAGCAAAAATGAGGTTGGTTTTGGTACGCCCACAATGCGAGTTACAAGTGGTAATGTATTGTACTGTAGCATTTATATACTGCTTCGTACCCCTAAGTGGGACAGTGAAATGAATTATCAGAAGGGCTGCACATGACAGAATTGGGAGTATGTGAGTGTAGTATATGTTGTGATCCTATGTTGGAAATATTTTTGGCCCTTATTATAAGTTAGGTGTAGTGGTAATTACCGCATGCAGGCGTAAACAGCGCTTCACTCTAACAAATCTCGTGATCAAGAGTTAAAACCGCATGTGAGATTTAGCGCTTGTGCTAAATAGCTCATGTCTGTGGTCCACGTGCACTATCTAATGCATGTCCTATTTACCGCTTGTCATATTTACCATATGAAAATAAAGCTGAAAAAAATACAAAAAAATAAGACCAAACGATAAAACAAAAAACACAGAACACATTTGATCTGAAATTAAATAAGGATTTATCCTCTGGCCAAAACCATATTATCATGATCATGACGAGAAGCAACATTAGTCATAATGTGATAATACATCACCCTTTAGGTACTGGGCAGACACATCAACCATTCATCATCAAGATTACAATGCACAAGGCAGCGCACATGGAAAAAACAAAAAAGTATTTCTCCTCGTTTCACCAACTTAAGACCAGGTTTTCCCTGGTCTATATTTTGGTACTGCATCCTATTTACGCCACCCTTGTAAATAGGGGGCAGCTTTGAAATCAATGGGTGTTGTGGTGGAACGCCCACCACAACATCCACTACCCACCCCTTTCATGTTAAGCATAACGTGAAAGGGGCCCTTATTTACAAGGCAGCATTAAGCCACGCTAAGTGACTTAACGCTGCCTTGTAAATAAGGCAAAGACCCTATCGCCACTGAAATGTCACAAAAAGTGAAGTTCTCGTGGCAATAGGGGCTTGTACGTATACCCCTGTGTGTACCTAAAATTCTAAGATGTGATGCATTAAATGTACATTTTATAAAACGACGAGTGGATGAAAATGTAGCATGCACGCAAGCCAATGAAACCATGTATGCCTTTGCTTTTCCAAAGTTCATAAATGTATAATATAATGTGAAAGATAAACAGTAAATGCGCATGCACTCATTTACACTAATTTCTAAAATCGTATACATATTTATTGTCAAACCATAGATCCATTGGTGAGAGACTAAGAACGTGTCCTTAGGACTCATGTCTCTTATAAGTTCTCTTCACAAAGAGATGGAGGAGCCAACAAATTAAATGAAGGAGCTGAGCACAAGCCGAGCCATGAAAATAGTTGCATTTAAATCATGCAACAAATATCATGTGAAAATTTTATAGGAGATTTAAAGTTCAACAGGTATTTCTTTAACATGCAAAAGCGTTTCCCCTTAATACATTAGACTATTTGTGTATAGTGCCCACCATGAACTCCAGTATTGGAAGGTGCTCTCATATGTGATGACAAAGGAAAAGGCTCTGTAAAGCAAAATATTTGACTAGCATCACACAGTGTGGTCACATGGGGAATCAAGGATTGGTCACAGGTTCTCTGATTTCACGTTATGCAATTTACTCACTAGAAGGCTACCTCTTTCTCTCCTTTCTAACAGCAAACGTTTATGCTTTGTTGTTAATTCCTTGTGCATGATGGTGGAAGTGAGTGGCAGGCAGAAGCCACATTAAAGCACGACTAGTTCTGGGCTCGAGGTTCCAAGAGGACCTCGAGCTGAGCCAGGCCTCTGACTCGAGCCTGACTCCGGGTTTGAGTGGCTCACCCACCTCTACTAATTAGGTGTCCTTCTAACCTAGCAAGTATTGCTGTCCTCCTTGAAGCCACACGAGGCAGGTACACCTGCTGGCTCTCTTTTCAGACCACATAGCATCCACCAGAGTATGTGCGGGCACCATACTAAGCCTCTGGAGTGCATGCCAGGTGTCTGTTGACACAACTCGCCTTCACAGGAAGTCATTGTGAGTTAAACTGAATGATTAAATCCGGAGCAGGGTGATACATGGTAAGTGTGGCAAGGCCTTTTGGAAACTTTAGGGACCTTATTTACAATAAAGTGACTCAGCGCTGTGCTGTAAGCCATTAAGCTGTGCAACACTGAGTCACAAAGCGCAGGGATGTGTCACATCTACAACAATATGATAGAATCGCGTGCTCCCCCTGCGCTGGTGCACAATTGGCTGCCATGCACTGATGCAGGCCCCCTTGCCCATCATGCAAGTGAGCATGCATGGGGGGGATTGTTTATGTGTGGGAAGGGACGCCTTCCTGCAGAAAAACAATCACAAGAGGTAATTTCCACCTTCTATGTGTGCTGCAGAATGCAGCATGCATAAAAAGAGAACAAAACGAGGAGAAATGAAAACATTTCTCTTTGTTGCGCCTCCCCTGGGGAGACGTAGCATTTTGACGCAATCCCAGGTTTACAATTTCTCGTAAATCTGGGAATGTGTTGGGTTGCATGGGTATTTCTTGTGTAAATCCACAGCAACATCCATGGGACCCCGCCCCCCTGTTTAACCAAAAATGCAGCATGCAAAGGGGCCATATATACAAGGACAGGAAAAGCCACACAGGGTGGCTTTTGCTGTCCTTGTAAATATGGGGCAGCAAGATGCGTCTCCACCGGTGCGGCACAAACAGTGACACACAAGCAGTTCAAGGGGCTTGTAAATATGCCTCTAGGTACCCCTGAATTTTACGATCCGTGCGCAAACACATGCTCATGTAGTTGTGCGCCTTTTATTGCACCCGGTAATTTCTGCGTACGATTGAGTCTGCAGTGCGCCAATGTGTGTTATGCTTTGTTATTTCAAACCTGTTGAAATATAATAAGAGAAGTCAATTTTGGTGTGGAAAAGACCAACGTCTGCTGACTTTGATGCAATATCTCCTCAAAAAATTCTCATCAAACGACTTGTTTGATTAAAATAATCAACTTGCCTTTAAATGGCTCACATTTAATGCCTCAAAAGGCTCAACTTTATAAAAGAAAATCAAAGAAAGTTATTTTTATTAGTTTGTGTGCACTTCCTTAAAAGTGACAATTGGGTTGATCGTGTTTTATTAGAAAGAAAAACGTGAACATTAAAATTAATTGTGAGGCCGGAATTCTGCTAAAAAGAAAAAAAAGAAACCTAAATACATGTGCAGCTATATGTACATTTTGCTACACATAATAATGAGGAAAATTACTCATTTAAAGGAATGAAAAGGATTCCAAATGAAATATTTTAATGCTTCAAAAGACCACTGAAACTAGTAATTTAACTTTAATTGTAATTAGTTAAATTATTGCCGAGACTGACATATTAATATCGAGGACAATGTCTAACATTTTTCCAATAAGTTAACCCTAGATGTAGTATTGTTTTGGTTAGTTCTTTGAAGTATACATGGCTTCTATTAGTTAATTAAAAGTTACTCAATTTAAAAGATTAATAAAAATGCACATAGTGAAACATATGATTGCTGTTAATAATAAAAATAATGTAGGAACATCTGCTTTCAATACGATAAACGGCAGCTGCGTGTTGTGTTTTTTGTAGGTTGTTAAATAATATAATGAGCATCCGATTGTTATTAAGATGAATGCATAATGTAATTTTTTGAAATGCAAGTTCACCTAAAGGGGCATCTTTGATGCTGAATAATAGATGTTTATTTTTAGCCAACTCCATGGTACTCATTTTATCAACTTCAGAAGGATGAAAGACTTTGTCAATTGGCCAGGATTCAAATCAGTGACCATGAAGTCAAGCACAGATTCTTGTGGGGGTGGATTACTCCACGACATTACAAGACTCATATTGGTTTTAACATCTGGCACTACTTTTATTTTTTTGTTTTAAAAAATAAGTTCATTTAAAACATACTGAGGCAAAGAACAATACATTACATTAAAATATCCATAAATGATACAGTACCAAATAATATAATCATCTTATAATGAAACACAAGAATAAGGTCAAATGAAAAACAAAGGAGTTTGGTAATACAAGCCAGTAGAGAGAAACATATCATGTATAAGTGATGTACAAAAATGGGATAATCGATCTTTAAAATTAGTTATGTTAAGTGAGACTAAGAGGAAAATCAGGGGGATTTAAGAACTTCCGGTTGGGCCGGTGTGTTTGCCAGGGAGCTATGTGCACTCTTATCTAAAAATTGAGAAATGGGGGTCCACAAGATCTGATGTTTCAAAGCTAGAGACATAGGAGAGACGTAGTTAGTGTCCAACTATGATTATAGCGAACCGGATTCCACCAGGCTTCAAATGACAGCCTGGGTCCTGTCAAGTTGTTTGCCTTTCGTGGGGGTCAGTTTCTGGCTCCTGAAACACCCTGGTGGGAACCTCGTCCCAGGGTGTAGTACACTGCCAGCAGCACTGCTCCAAATCATCAACCTTCATCCTGCACTGAGCCGTGTAGACCCTGGTGGGACTCCAAGTCCCAGGGTGCTCAGCAACTTCATCTAGCACAGGTGTGGGGGAGGAGCCATCACGCGCTTAAAAGTGCTGCAGCCTTTTCCGCGGTACAAAAGGGGGTGGTGATTTACAGAGCATCTGAACCAATCAAACACTCACACCCAGTCAAAAGATCTGGGTTTAATCCATCACCGTTCTTTAGCCCACTCTGCCACCCCAGTTCAGACATCGCCATATGCAAATCAGTCTGACCCTGTGCCTCATGGGAACAGTCCAGCCCGAACTGCCAAGCCATGCCTTCCCTGGACCGGAAACAAGCTTCCGAGGACCGGTTTCTGGCATTACAGCCGTCTTCAGCCCGGCTTGCTTGAATCCAGTGGCAAAGTGAGCAAGGGACTCACGTCTGAGCATACCCTGCCACACTTATGGCGAACAAAGCGGTACAAAAGGGGGTGGTGATGGACGGAGCATCTGAACCAATCAAACACTCACACCCAGTCAAAAGATCTGGGTTTAATCCATCACCGTTCTTAAGCCCACTCTGCCAGCCCAGTTCAGACATGGCCATATGCAAATCAGTCTGACCCTGTGCCTCATGGGAACAGCCTTTTCCGCGGAGTGGGTCCTGTCAAGTTGTTTGCCTTTCGTGGGGGTCAGTTTCTGGCTCCTGAAACACCCTAGGGGGAATCTCGCCCCAGGGTGTAGTACACTGCCAGCAGCACTGCTCCAAATCATCGACCTTTATCCTGCACTGAGCCGCGTGGACCCTGGTGGGACTCCAAGTCCAAGGGTGCTCAGCAACTTCATCTAGCACAGGTGTGGGGGAGGAGCTATCACACGCTTAAAAGCGCTGCAGCCTTTCTCATGGCGTGGGTCCTGTCAAGTTGTTTGCCTTTCATGGGGGTCAGTTTGTGGCACCTGAAACACCCTGGGGGGAACCTCGTCCCAGGGTGTATACACTGCCAGCAGCACTGCTTCAAATCATCGACCTTCATCCAGCACTGAGCCGCGTAGACCCTGGTGGGGCTCCAAGTCCCAGGGTGCTCAGCAACTTCATCTAGCACAGGTGTGGGGGAGGAGCCATCACACGCTTAAAAGCGCTGCAGCCTTTCCCACGGTGCAAGTCCTGTCAGAGTGGCCTGTGGGTAGGACGGTAGCAGCTGCCTTGCCAACCATAAATCTTCCACAAGCATCCGCACCCTATGTAATCATTCTGACTGGGGTCCCACCTCTCAACAACACCCAGAGGGAGTCACAGCTAGATCTCAGGAGCAAGAGTTTATTCTGGTTAGCCAAGCATAGGCAGTTTCCTTATGAGAGGGCGGGGGAAATTTTAATGGTGCGGAGAGTAGATTGGGTGGGTCCCAGTACACAACCAAATCAAGGGGATTGTGTGGTCATTAATCTTAAAAATCCCCAGATTGTACACATGTTACTTAATTGTAAAGCCAGCCTTGCAGAGTCCCGTACAGAGGAGAGAGCTTTTTTGCTTGAATATTTCTACTCCCACTGTTCTAACTCCGGTAGGGCAAATGTAACCTCGGGGCATGAAATGCATTTAATTGAAAATCAGAATCTGGGCCACAGATACCCTCCCATTAGATTTCTGCTTTTTAATTTGCCCGTAAATAACCGTTATGGGGCTCTGGGAGATGTGGATTGACCATCAGGGATAGGGGGTCTGGGCTATTCAAAGAGCATCCCGGTGCCCCCGAGAGGACGAGTAAAGTTAGACCGAGGGACTACAAAACGGTCCTCCTTAACGGAGATAGGTCCAGAAACGGGTGTTTGTATTCTAGCTACTTTGCAGGGGAGTAGGGACCAGGAGGGCCCATGTTTTTTACCGGGGTTCACATCCACCAGTCCTTCTGCCCCTTCCAATAACATCGCACAGGGGGTAATCCCACCAAGCATAGTCGTGCCCTGTACCGATCTCCCGGGAGGAATCTCAAACACAGGCAGGGAGTTGAGGATACTCTCCTGGAATATGGCTGGCATCAAGGGTAAGCTCTCTTGTCCTGAATGGGAACTTTTTGTGGATCAGTTTGACATTTGCTTGTTCCAGGAAACATTAGCAAGAGATGAGTGTGCAAGGGTGGGATTTGCGGCATTTAATATTCCAGCTATAATCAGAGAGAGGGGCAGACCGTTTGGGGGACTATCTATTTGGGTCACCTCCCATGTGGGCTGCTCAGCCAGTTCTTTGATCACCTCCTCCAATGACATTCGATGTGTAACGCTTACTTTTCCTTCTAAGTTGAAGTCTGCCATCATTAACGTTTACTCCAGCCCTGTAAGTTTGAGCCAGGTATCAAGAACCCTTGACAATCTAAACTCCTTCATTCCCATTGTGCCGCAAAACACAAGGCTAATAGTTGGGGGCGATTTTAATTGCTAATTCGAGCCCCTTTCTGGCATTCATGATCTGATCACCAATGAGGAGGACCTCCAGTGGGCTATTCGAGACCCACAAATCCAACAGGTTAAGTCCTGGTCCCCCCTGGTATTCCAATTAAATGCCATTTTCCTAAACCACTCGCTGAGAGCATGTAATGGTCGTACAACTTCTGACAGGCCGGGAAAGTCAACATTCAATAGAATTGGCCAAGCTTCTCTTTTAGACTATATCTTAGTGGAGTCTAGATCATGGCATAGGGTTTTTGATTTTGCAGTCATAACACGTCACAATAGTGATCATAATGTCCCTGGCACTGACATTGAAGGTTTCAGATTCAGGTATTCTCCCTGTTAGTAATCCCCCCCTAGAGAACAGGTTATTAATTACCAATAACAGGAGAAGAATTACGTGGGGGGTAATAAAACAAACTCCTGAGAAGCTGGGAGCCCTCTATGAAGTAGTATTACCAGCTTTTCAAGAACTTAGCAGTATTTCTGCCGATTGGGATAACCCAGGTTATGTTAATCAGGTTGGAGAACTCCATAAGAGTTTGGCAACTAAACTAGCTGATATATGTTACCCGGTATTACGGCCCAAAAAAACAAAAATGGCAACCCAGACGTGGTTTAATGATAACTGCTGCAAGGCTAAACGGGCATTGATGGCAGCTATTAAAGCAAAAAATAAGCTTTTAACCAAAATGAGGAGGGTTTTATATAAAGAGGCTGTCTGCCAGGCAAAGCAGTCCTGGGAAGTGAACAAATGGGAGGACATCAAAACCGCCCTATTCAACCGGGATATGAAGGAATTCTGGGATATAGTTAGAACAGGTAGCAGGGAGGGAACCCTAGCTAATGAACCGAATATTCCAGCAGAAAAGTGGGCTGACCACTTCCGGGCGTTGTGAACAATGGAAACCGACATCGGTTCCCATTCTAGTAGCAACATCGACACCAAGGGGACCTGGGTGTACATACTGGCTTGGCAGTGGACTCATATACCCCTTACCCAGGCAGGCCGACGAGGTGCCCCTTGGGATAACCCTCCCTGAGGTTACCAAGGCGATTGAGGAACTTCCAGCAGGCAAAGCAGCTGTCTTAGACCGGTTACCAGGGGATTTGTTCCGAGAAGAACCAACTATCTGGGGTCCCTACCTGTGCGTACTATTTGGGGCTATAATGAATGGTATGCCGATCCCTGATACCCGGGCTTGGGCAGAAATTGTCCCAGTCTTGAAAAAGGGTTCTCCACTACTCCCTGCAAACTATAGACTGATCAGTTTGATTGATGTCTCTCAAAAACTGTTTGCACAAGTACTCCTAGACCGAATCCAGGTGTGGATTCAAGAGAATTATGTTTTAAGTCCCTACCAAGCCGGATTCAGGAAGAACACTTCCACTGTGGACCAAATATATAGACTCCAACTTATTCTTTGGAAAACGGTGTCAATGGAGGGTGGCAGCCTCTATTTGATTTTCGTGGACCTGAAAAGGGTTTTTGATTTTGTGCCCAGAATTAAACTATGGGGGTACTTAGAGAATTGGGGATTCCCTCTTACTTGCTAAGCATGCTTATCAAGCTGCATGATGCCAACTATGCCCGAGTAAGATTTTCGAAAAGGGGGAGAATTAACCACCAGACTCCCAGTTGGCAGAGGAGTGAGGCAGGGTTGTGTGCTTGCACCAACCCTGTTTTGCCTCTTTGTCAACGCTCTTATTGCCCAACTTACAGAGGTTAAGGACAATGATGCCCCCAAGTTAGTAAACACAAAGGTTCCAGCATTGATGTTTGCGGATGACATTCTTCTGCTGTCCAAGTCGCCAATGGTTGTCCAGAGGATACTGGACAGCTTTGTCATCTTTTGTAACAACAGGGGCCTGGAGATTAACACCATGAAAACCAAGTTTATGGTAGTCAATCCAACCAAGAAAGCACGCTCAAATCCCCACCTAAATGGTATAGCACTGGAAAGGGTTCCTGTGTTTGACTATTCATGGGTCACCCTCACTAAAAACATGGATTGGGGACCTCAAATAGCCAAAGCTAAGCTTAAATAAGCAAAGACCTCCGGGGGAATAGCCAAATTGCTAAGGGAATCAAACCTTAAACCTATTGGCCCTGCTATTGAAATGTATAGGGCTCAAGCAAGGGGAGCCACGTTGTATGGGGCTGAACTCTGGGGCCACTGTTCTCCTACCCTCCTAAGTAAAGTTGAGAACAGTTTTCTGAGACAAATTCTGGGCCTTCCGCTTAGTACCCCGTTCATCCCTCTGCGGCTAGATCTAGGTTTAAGGCCGATTGAAGATGAGGTTGCTCTAAGACCCCTAACCTTTTGGCGTAGGATGTGGGTGACCCCGGAACTGGTAGAGTTTCAGGTAGAAACCAAAGAGCTATTAGGTTTCCCAGGGGTGAAACAAATTGCCTGGTTTGCACACATAAGGGACGAATGTGCAAGAATAGGCAAACCAACCCTTTGGAGTAATCCCGAAGAAACTTGCTTCGCAGTTTCACGAGCTGAACTGGTGAGAACTTATCGAAACCAAAAATCGGAAAGCCATTCATGGAAATCCGAATGTAGGTGTTCTGACAGTAGAATTTCTCACTGTAAAAAAGGAGTACGAATTAGAACCCTTTTTGGATTACATTTTACCGTTCTCAGCAAGAAAACTATACCTTCAGTTCAGATATAGTACCCTTCCCCTTCGGGCCTTTACTGCTAAATGGTCTGGATCAGCACAACGTGGGTGCCCAGCATGTCACCATCAGGAGGAGTCAGAGTTGCAAGTGCTGTTCTTTTGCCCTGGGTACAAAGCGGCTAGGCGATGTTGGCTTATACAGTTGTGTCGGAATTTGGGGTTCGCACAATGGCAGGTGGCATTTAGAGATCTGAAGCATGACACCTCTAAGTCAATTGTCTTTTCGGTTTCCCGGTTCTTAAACGCAATGTGGCGCAGGCGAGGGGCACTCTTAGAAAAGGAAAAAAAGAGAGGCACACAACAACAATAATTCAAGCTACTAGTGCATAGATCATTTTACCGTTGTAATACTGGAGAGAAGTAAGTAATTCCTTTTTTTTTTACTATTTATTTTAATGGTTTTTAAATCGTTTAATCTTTTAATATGAAATAATGATTTTTAATTGAGGTATATTATCTAGAATCCTCTACAGTTTTATTTATTGTATTGATCCTAGTAATTTTGCTTGCACTGCTTGATCTTTCTAATGAATTGATTTGCCAGCTTGCATTTTTGCTTGTGTAGTTTTCTATTTTTTCTTGTGTGCCACTATTGCATCTGCACTTTCATTGAATCAAACTCCAGGATGGCCGGTGTAGCCAATTTGCCCTTGTTGAAATAGGTGTTGCATTCAAACTTTTATACCTGTGTTTGGTGTGTTTTAATTCTATATGCTATGTTTTTGATTGTAATGTATCTATACTTTTATGGTCTTATTGACCGAAATAAAGGTGTTTGAGCTGAACTGAAATGACAGCTTAGTGAAGTCCTTCAACATGTTTGTGATTTGTTGAAAAGCTGCTGCTAAAAGTAAGTCCAGAATACGAATATCACAAGATGATGGAGTCCAAGCTGCAGGTATACTACCCAAAAAGAGATTAAGAATAGAAAAAGGAACTTCCATATGAAAGATTTAATTAATTTGAGCCCATATTTGCAACCAAAAATGCATCATAAGAGGGCATGTAAAGAGTAAATGCTTTAAACCAGCTTGTGGCACAGAGCAAATCCAACAAGTGTCCGGTGTGCCTGGATGTATTGCATGCAAAAGAATAGGAGTCAATAATAGTCTGTTATATATGAAAAAAAGAGATTGTGTCGTATTTGCTGCCCTAGAAAAATGTCTGATTTTAGTCCAGATTTCAGCCCTGAAAGAAATTGGCCACTCAACCTCAAAGTCAGACTCCCAGGCCTATTCCACCTTGTTTTGTGTCTACTAGTTCAGTTCAGATCATAAGTCTTTATTTCGAGTATTTCATCATAAAAGACACAAACATAAGGATAAAAACATCGTAAAATACACATCAGGTTTAAAAGCAATAGGTTAAAACTATGTATACACTTAAGACAATTTATACCAAAAAAGGTGCTACAGTATAAGATATTGCATCATATAGTAATATGTGGAATATAATACCACTACAAGATATAAACATTTCACGACTGTACTGAACCAACCCATATCTTAGTGTTTGGCCCTAATGCTCCACATCCATCCTAAGAATTTGGCTACCGCAATTACCAGCGGTTCCTTTGTATCAGTCCTAAGGATCCTCAGTGCCTCTAACCCTACCCGTGAACCAATATTTCGACAGATAGGTTTAAGCCATTTGTTCCGGGGGCTGAATAGGCGGGACACACAAAAAATATGTGGGCGATTGATTCCTTTTGATCGGTACGGATGTATGACGGTACAACGCGTACCGTCACAACGCATCCCTTTAGCACGCATCCCTTACAACGCAAGTCGTTACCACGACTTGCGTTGGGGGGGCGCGGATTTCGAATAGTATAATTTACTATTCTAACACCAGTCCCCGTGGACCCTAGGGAAGGTGTTTGGATAGTAAATTTACTATTTTTAATCCTTTAGCGCCCTCCAGCGCAAGTCGTGGTAACGACTTGCGTTGTAAGGGATGCGTGCTAAAGGTACCGCGTTGTAAAAACTTCGTGGTAAACGATGTTTACCCCCTAAACTGGTGGTATAACTTCCTATCACTAGACCTAGTGATTATGTCCTAATAGTCTTCAATTGATGGATCAAGTTTGTGCTCAAGGAACATTCCAGACAAGAAAGAGGCATTGGACTGTGCAACATATTTTTGTCGAACAGATAGCCAATATAGATCTTTAAAGGCTTTTTTGGGGGGAAAAGGTTGTTAACAGGATCTATCCACAAATTGCACAATCCCATATTCTCTAGGAGCATTCTTACTTTTTTAAACCATAAGATGTTACCCGAACCCGCAACAGATCTAACATTCAGAATTGCCTTTGCAAAAAGTGCCAGTTCTGGGGTTGTCCAGATCCTCCTCCATAAAGCCACAGGCTTATAACGTGCCACATCCTCTATTGAGTGCCATCCTAGGTCCATTAAAAGTGGCTTCAGTGGACTAGAGTGTGGAAGACCTGTTAGATTTCGTGAACATTTGTTCTGGACCTTAACTAACGGGGAAAGGTCTGCAAAACCCCAGAGGTCTGCTCCGTACAGAATCGCTGAACTTATCCTGGAGTTATAGATCTTTAGAGCAGGACCTATCCTTTTTGTCAGCGAGGATCTCTGTTCTTTGACTAAGCACCCTGATAGCTGGGCAAACTTAAGGGATAGAGTGTCAATTTGGGGCTTCCAGCTTAGTTTACTCTCCAAAACAAGCCCCAGGTAGGTCATGACATTGGTCTGCTCTAACTGTATATTATTCATTGTGATATGACCGACCACTGGCCTGCTCTTTGAAAGAATCATACATTTGGTTTTTGCTACATTAACCTGTAAGTCATTATCATAGCAAAATTCCTCAAATGTATTCAAGGCCGCTTGAAGCCCCATCTGAGTCTTTGATAATATTAGGGTGTCGTCCGTAAACATAAGTAGCGGAATCTTAATGCCATCCAAAGAGGGGGCATCGGTTGGAAAGGCAGAAAAGTACTGCACAACCCTGTTAATGAACAACAGAAACAGGGTTGGTGCTAGTACACACCCTTGTCTTATACCCCGGGACACTGCAAATCTATTTGTAACCTGCCCTTGCTTTCCCCAGCAAACTTGTGCAAAGTTAGCTTCATGTAGCTTGATCACTATATCCAAGAGCTCCTGGGGCACCCCCATTTTATTTAGAGTCCTCCACAACTTAGCCCTGGGTACTAAGTCAAATGCTGACGTAAGGTCAACGAAGGCGGCATAAATAGTGCCACCTCCCAAACTTACTAATCTCCAATAAATCAGTAAAGACCTAAAGACCTGCTTGATGGTACTTGTGCATGATCTAAACCCTGCCTGTAGGGGAGACAGTACGTCTAAAAGCTCAATCCAGCTCTGAATTCTTGCTAAAACCATCCTTGCAACAATTTTCTGGATGGAGTCAATCAAGCTGATTGGTCGATAATTCCCCGGGATGGAGCGATCCCCCTTCTTGTATATTGGCAGGATCTCAGCTCCTCGCCATGAGTCCGGGATGCATGCCCCCTTTGTAATAGCATTTCCAAGAAATACAATATAGGGCACCCAGTTGGCTGGGTCATATTTAAAAAGATCTGCTGGGATGCAGTCCAATCCCGGGGCTTTACCGCAAGGAACCTTTTTTAAAGCATCCTCGACTTCTTTGCTGTTGATCGTTAAAACTTGAGGGGTGGGCAGGGGTTGTAAGTCATATGGAGAGCAATCAGTTTGCAGATCCAGCCCTGAAAACTGGGTCCCAAAATACTCAACCCAGGCCTCGGTAAAGACATGGTTGGCAGGAACTTGGGAATGGGCTGTATTTCCCCATTTGACTATATGCCAGAACTTTGTCAGATTTTTCATCTTGCTAGCATCTAAAAGCTCTTGCCAATGTTGCTCATCCCAATGTTTTTTAGCACGATTTAAGACTTTACGATAATTAAGCCTGGCCTTCCTAATGGCTGGCATGTTTTTCGACCTTATAGCTAACGCCAATAGGCTATAAGATTCACGGCATGATTTATTATACCATGATTTGCTAGACGGTTGGCATGTGGGTTTTAAAGGTTGACTCATTTTAGAAAAATGGGATTTTAAACCCTTAAATAATTCTTCATGTAATGAAATTATTTTCCCATTTATATCTTCCTGAGTTGTGAGTGAGCGCAAAATGCCCAGATTCCGTTTTACCGCCAACCTTATCTTTTCCAGAGCCCCTGGGACATCAATAATCCTAGCCCAGTGAACCCTGCATAGGTCATTAGTGAGCAGGGCATCAGCAGTAGCTATCTCAGTTTGGTAATTACGATTTGGGCCTCCGGTGAGTTGAAGACTCAGAAGGAGAGGGTTATGGTCACTCTCTGGGCGATCCAGAATCATCATATCCCCTAGTATTGACCAATACTCGATCTTGATAAGGATATAATCAAATCGACTTTTATATATGCCGTTATCAAAGGTTGCCCTATCGTTTTTGTCTGAGATGGAACTCCCATTTGCTGCCCTAAAGCCACGCTCCAGACAAAAACCCATCCAGTGCAGGGCCGATTCTGTCCACTTCTTGATTGGCTTTAGATCAAGCGGAGGAATATTCCACTGAACATCCTCCTCTACCAAAAGATTTCCCCCTTCGTGATTTAGAGGCTCAAACGAACAGTTAAAGTCCCCAGCAATTATCATGAAGCAATCTAGCCTAACAGAATCAAAGAAGGTATCCAGATCCAAAAAGGTTCTAGAGCCTCGCCCACCTGGCTGTCCTCTGACATACAGATTTACAATAAGGATATCCTGTTGATCTGGCCGTTGCAGGTTTATAACAATGATATCCGGACTGTTTACAGCAATTTCCACTGGTCTATAGTTGATTGATTGCCTAACCCAAATAGCTAAGCCCCCAGATGGTCTACCTATTTTCCCTCCTACTGCCTCTTTGTGAAAATTTAGGTACCCTGGGCGGTGGATAGGGTCAACAGCCCACGTTTTCTGGAAGATCCAAATATCGTGTAACTATAGATATTTTACTCTTTAGACCAGCAATAT
The DNA here is from genome assembly GCF_964261635.1 of Lissotriton helveticus. Classification (NCBI taxonomy): domain Eukaryota; kingdom Metazoa; phylum Chordata; class Amphibia; order Caudata; family Salamandridae; genus Lissotriton; species Lissotriton helveticus. The sequence goes on from NC_136059.1 coordinate 1,765,194,669, forward strand.
TCCAGGAGGCCAACGTAAGCGTGTGTTTTTCTCCTGCTTGTCTAGGCTGGGGGGGGGCCTTGGCGTGTTGGGGATCTGTAATAGGCACCCCGCTCACACTAATGCACCCATACTCAAAGGACCCAAAGTCCTTCCTCATGGGCTCACCAGTATCAGTACTGCTGCCCCCCGCTGTTTCCACGGCGTGGTTTTCCCATGCTTTGGCAACTCCCCCTTTCAATTGCCCATTTTTTCCCAGATTGTTTTTACTTCCAAGCTCCCCAAGTCCTAGGCTACTAGGCATTAAAATGTCGCCGGATCCCGACCACTCCTTAATACTACAAATCGAGTGGCCCGTCCGACGTCTACCACAGTTGCAAAGGGGGCTATCATGCCTTCGATTGTTATGGGACCGGTTGGGCAAAAAGGTACCATCCAATAAATCATTCCCAGGGGGGTGCACCTATGCCATCAGGGACCAAAGGGGGGATTTGGATGCTAGAACGGGCGAGTCAATCCACCTCATCCAATATTCCAAAACTGTTCGGTACTGGGACATTAAAAATAGAATCGTTTCCCCATCCCCTATCAGGGCACCGAGAGCCGTGGGGTGCGTCCACTACACGCTTGCTCCCCATGGGATTGTGATTCGGGTAAAAGTAGGAGAGAGGATGCGGTTCGATACTAGTAGCCATGCCCACTCTTCCCCATTCACAGATATACTTTACTGTCATCATATCTCTAAAGTTGAGCACTATACAATCTCCTTTCATATGTTTCTCACGCCTCCCAACCCAGCTTACTCTTCGTACATGTATAATCTCACTAGATACATGTAGGGGTAGGGGCCTGTGCATGTTCAGCCAGTGTGTAGACTTATTCTTAAGTTCTTCATAGGATTCTGTGTTGTTTCTACCCAACTCAGGGACCCCGGTTAGGACTACTACGTAAGGCGCGCAATCTGGGGGGAGATCCAAAACTGTTACATTGGATCTCATTGCTGTCAGTTTGGAACGCAGCGTATTTCGAGTGCTAGCCTGCGGGTGATCTAGAATATGGGGGTCTTGGGCCCCGTGACTACTGGAAGCGGGCACTCTTCTGACAGGTGCAGCAACTGGCCTCTCTATTTGGGTGTTATTGTGTGGCTTTTGTGTGCTTCCCCCGACTAACTCAGCTAATGGACCAGAGTTGGATGTCAAACATATCTGGCGTGACAACTGGGCTGGGCAGTTGGTAGTTATTGTATGGGGCACTGCCTGGTTAACTTCTGGGTTTAAGCCCACCCTTGTGTCAAGTGCACGGAGGTGCTCATCAATGCACATTAGACGATCATTCAGTGGGGATAAAAGAAAGGAAAATAGTTTCTCCATTCTTACCCAAAAACTATCCATTTGGTCTAATGCCCCTAATTCCCCACTATCCAAATGTGACGGGCCCATCTCTGAGTCTGTAGGAATAATCATGCTAACAGGAGCTGGAGAGTCTTCTATCACCACCCTCCCTATTTTGGAACCATTATTGCTTTTAGTGGATTTTACATTTTTCGATCTCTGGGGACCACCTCTTCCTTTTAATGGCATGGCCTCCTTTTAAGGAATGCTCTGTCTTGTTCGAGGCCAGGTGCATTGCAGATCTAGTAGAGACCGGGGATGTTTGAGGATTTTGGGCTGGGGGCTAGCCAGTCCTTCGGGTGAAGTATTTTCGACCTGGTCATTAGTAAGTAAACCAGAATTTGTGTCGGAGGGTGGTTGGCTTGGGCCTATTAATGGGAGCTGTGCCGGGGAGGGGATGTTAGCAAATTTCCCCAGCGAGGAACGTTTGGAGTGCTCCAAGTCGAGCGATACTCGCCGTTCCACTAATTCAATCTCCCTATCAAGAACAGAAGAAGCTCTAATAAAGAAGCTGTCAAGAGTCCCAACCACACTACCACCCATATTGGCGCGTCTCCCATTTGCATCCCTTGCAGCTGCCATGGGATAACTAATGCGTGCCACACACAATAGATATACAATTAAAAAGTAGAAATGGTACCCAACCCTTCTTCCCTGGAACAGGATGTAGTACTAAACAATTTTACCGGACACAAAGTGTCAGAAGAGGGTCCCAGCCCAGCCTCTACCGGCCACTAACAGGCACAAACGGGCCCGCCCTTGGCCCAGGCTTTGCCCGGGGTGCGCCCGCGCACGTTCCGTGAAGCGGAATGCGCGCACAAAGAAATACAAGCAAGTGGGAGGGGCGGAAGAGGCACACAACTGCGGGCAAACACAGGACTGCTGGTCCTCGCCGTCTCATCGAATCACAAACGCCCCAGGTCCAAAGTCAACAAAAAACCACTACGAGCGTCTTCCCCGGAGCTGGGGCCGTGAGTAGTTTTTAAAGTGTCAGCAAGGGAGGACGGGAAGAGGCACACAGCTGCGGGCAAACACGGGGCTGCTGGTCCTCGCAGTCCCGTCGAATCACAAACGCCCCAGGTCCAAAGTCAACAAGAAACCACTGCGAGCGTCTCCAACGGAGCGGGGCCGCGAGTAGTTTTTAAAGTCTCAGCAAGGGAGGGCAGGAAGAGGCACACAGCTGCGGGCAAACACGGGGCTGCTGGTCCTCGCAGTCCCGTCGAATCACAAACGCCCCAGGTCCAAAGTCAACAAGAAACCACTGCGAGCGGCTCCCGCCGAGCGGGGTCCGCGAGTAGTTTTTAAAGTCTCAGCAAGGGAGAGCGGGAAGAGGCACACAGCTGCGGGCAAACACGGGGCTGCTGGTCCTCGCAGTCCTGTCGAATCACAAACGCCCCAGGTCCAAAGTCAACAAGAAACCACTGCGGGCCGTGAGTAGTTTTTAAAGTCTCAGCAAGGGAGGGCGGGAGGAGGCACACAGCTGCGGGCAAACACAGGTCTGCTGGTCCTCGCAGTCCCGTCAAATCACAAACGCCCCGGGTCCAAAGTCAACAAGAAACCACTGTGAGCGGCTCCCGCGGAGCGTGGGCCGCAAGTAGTTTTTAAAGTCTCAGCAAGGGAGGGCGGGAAGAGGCACACAGCTGCAGGTAAACACTGGGCTGCTGGTCCTCACAGTCCCGTTGAGTCACAAACGCCCCAGGTCCAAAGTCAACAAGAAACCACTGCGAGAGGCCTACTAGAGCAAGAAGCAGAAAGTAGGACTGAATAGTAGATCCTCTTGGAGAAGAGTACAGCAAAGTAGATCAGAGATTACCAACAGATGATGGTGCGGATATGAAACATTGACTTTGTTTGTAAGCAACAAGTAGAGCATTATACAACACTTTGTATTTACTCTCAAATGTTGGGAGTAGATCAAATTTCTGAGAGGCTTGAGAAAATGACAGGAAGGTATCTTGTTCAAAAAGTTGGTTCACCCAGATTAAACCTTTATTTCTCCAGGTTTTCCATTAGAAGGGTTTGTTGTGAATGAGTATACATTTGTTGTGCCAAATGGTGGAATTAAGAAGTGTACCAATATCTGAGGATTTAATTTATAAAATAGAGTCCAACAATCTACATGAATGCTTAAGAATAGGGGTAGAAAGAGAATGTGGCTTGCGAGTAAAGGATGGATATTCCTTGAAAGAGAAGGGAAGGAGAAAGGATTTCTCCACATTCATCCATAATGGACCAGGTAACATGGGATCAAAAAGCCATCTGGATGACTGATGCAAAAGAAAGGCCGTATGGTAATTAGGAAAATCTGGGAATTGAAACCCACCCACTGATTTTGGCCGAGTTAATTTGAGTAAGAACATACACGCTTTTTTCTGATTCCAAAGAAATGAGATAAGAATAGAATTAATCTTCTTTAAATGTTTAAGAGGTATGGATACCGGAAGATTAGATATAAAGAACAATATAATGGGACTTAGCATCATTTTTATGGTGTCCAAGCGACCCCACCAAGAAAGATGAAGAGGATGCTATCTAGTAGTTAAAGTGGTTAGCTTGTGTACACATTTCTCTAGATTCAGTGAAACCGAAGAGGAAATCGAAGGGGTGAACCAAAAACCAAGGTATTTATTGTGTTGAGAGCTCCACTTGAAATTAGACATGGAGAACTCTTCTTTAAAGGTAAACTTAGTCAAGGGCAGTATTTCACATATGTCATTATTCAACTTATTTTATTTTTATTATTACTTTATTTCGGCCTTTTTGGCCATAAAAGTCACATACATACATATAAAATCAAACATTAATTCATCTTTACAATTCATTTTTACATGGAAGATCACACATTATATTTCATTAAAAAGTTGTGTTTAAAAATTTATCACAAATGCGAGGGTTAAGAAAACATGTACACTTTCCAACTCAAAGACAATGTCCCTGTTTCTTTCGAATTATGTAAACAGAATATAGAAATTTACTCATACTAAATACAACAAACTGGGTTGAGTTGCTTTTCATGATCCTAAAAGCTATTAAACAGGACCTAGTCCCCAGAAGGTTACACATTGGTTTCAACCATTTCTTCCTCGGCTTCGTATATGCACTACAAACGAAAAGCATGTGTAGCTCATTCTCGGGACAGTCAATGGAGCACATGGGACAGCACTTGGTTTTAACAGTCAAGGCTCCCAATCTTTTTTGTGCCCATCTTTCAGTGTTGTAATTCAGCATGAGTATCCCGTATCTGAACTTTAGGAAGAGAGTTTTTGCAATGGGTGGCTCTATCTCGTCTAGGAATGGCTCGAAACAAAGCTCGTCCTTAAATAATAGAAAAGCCTGGACTGCTGAACCAACACTAACTCCATCTACTAGCTCCCTGCTAATGTGGGTCCAGAAAGCTCGCTTGACTACTAGTTTAGAAAAAGTAGGCATTTTGTCTGGAGTCTCCCACATTGAGTATAGGCCCAAAAGTGTAAGCCATTTTTTAATGTGCACTAGCCAAGTGATGGAGTTAAAAGAATCAAGCAGCATCAATTCTTGCAGGCCATTTCTGTAATCTATCAACTCGGGGGTAGTCCAAAGCCTAACCCAGAATAATAATGGCCTCAAGATAGCTAAATGATCTGTTCTCCTAAAGTTTAAGTCCAGTTGGAGTGGTAAAAGGGGTGTACTAATGGGGACCCTCACAGAAGCCCGCATGAATTTATTATCCATAATTTGAAAACTATTCCTTGCCCATGGGCCCCATATCTCTGCTCCATATAGTACAGCAGACTGTATTTTAAAATTAAAAAGTTCTAAAACCGGGGTTACACTTTTGCTTGTACTAGAATTCATTTTGCATAAGATTGGTTTGACATTTTGGGCGTATGTTATTTTACTTTTCTCAATTTGGGGTTTCCAGCTTTGCTTGGAATCTAGTACAACACCCAAATAGGAGAAGTTATCCACAGTATCTAGTTTTTGGTTGTTCAGAGTCAAAAGCCCTCTGTCTGGCATACTGGGATTCAATGACATGCATTTTGTTTTATTTGCATTAATTTCCAAGCCCTTTGTCTGGCAATAGCAGCTAAAGGAATTAAGGAGTGCCTGAAGGCCCTTTTTTGTTTGGGATATAAGTATAGTGTCGTCTGCAAAAAGCAGCGCAGGCACCCTTACTCCATTAAGCTGCGGTGAATCATTAACACAAGCATTTAAATAATCAGGGACATCATTAATAAACAGGGAGAATAGGGTAGGGGCCAGGACACATCCCTGGCGAACCCCACGTTCAATAGGAATATTACGAGACAACTCGCCGTTGGGGCCCCACCTAATGTTAGCAAAATTATCAGCATGCAGCTCAACTATTTGAGCTAAAATGCATCCCGGCAACCCAATTTCTTGCAAGGTTTTCCAAAGTAAACTCCGTTGGACTAAATCAAATGCAGCCCTCAGGTCAACGAAGGCTACATACAGATGACCTTTTTTCAACTGAACATATTTCCAAATCAGACAACAAAATCGAAAGATTTGGTCTGTTGTGCTGGTCTTACTCCGGAAGCCAGCTTGGAATTTGGAAATTATCTTCGTAGCTTCAAGCCAATCATTAATTCTGAACAGGAGGTGTTTGGCGTATAATTTTTGGAGTGTGTCCATCAGACTAATTGGTCTGTAGTTGGACGGTGTCATTCTATCCCCCTTTTTGAATATTAACACAACCTCCGCTGCCCGCCAGCTGTCTGGAAAATTGCAACTTGACGATAGGGCATTAAACAAACGGTTCAGATAAGGGGCCCAGACATCAACTTCGTGCTTATAGAGATCCCCCGGTATTCTGTCCGGGCCAGGGGCTTTAGAATTTTTAAGGTCATTGATCGCCCTTATAGTCTCTTCCAATGTGAAGTTGAGGGGTTCAGTAGGGAAAAAAGACCTTAAGTTCCATTGGCTTTCGCTATCGAATTGTTTGTAGAGGTTTGTAAAATGGGTTACCCAGGTCATCTCATCCAGGAATACATCTTTCACGGCTCTCCCAGCATGCCCCCCATTGGCCACCAGTCTCCAGAAGCCAACATTGTCATTGGTTTTTGCAGCAAGTAACATTTCAGCCCAAATTGATTCCTCCCAGAGTTTTTTAGATGTTTCTAATATACGTTTGTATTCCACCCTTGCAGATTTTACTTCTTCTTTGGACTTGGTTTTAATGGCAAGCAATAGATTTGATTTGGCAGTTCTGCACGAATGACCATACCATAACTTTCCATGGTTGGCCATTCTGTGGTTTTGCTGTTTCTTTTTCGGCATTTTTGATAAAAGCATTTTTAATTCAGAAAAAAAGACTTTGTGTAGATCAATGAAATGTTCAAAGTGTTCCGGTAGGAAGGCATGGTCAACTATATGTGTAAATGTTTGTTCAAAAAGAGAATAAACCAATGCTAACGCATTACCATCCGCCAAAACACGTGGCCATCTTACTGCACGTCTATTATTGTGTATATGGACGTCCTCACATAAGCTGACTTGGGTAGATTCAGTTGTAATTAAAGTGGTATCACTAACCATTTTCTTGTTGATGTAAAGTTCCAAGGGGTAATGATCACTTTCCCCCCTGCTTACAACTTCCAGATCTATCACAAAGTGCCAAATGCTAAGAGAAACAAGTACAAAATCTAAATTGCTTTTAGCTTTAGAGAAGGTGGGTGTATTCAACTTATAACCGGAGACCTTGCTATAAGAAGTACCTTTCTGCAAAAATGCGGGGAGAGACCAGGTAGGTTGGGAGAGCAACAAAAGGACATCATCCGGAAATGCAGCAAATTTAATCGGTAGACCGTTAAAGTGAAAACCTTTAATATCTTGGTTCTGACGCACAGAGGAAAGAAAAGGTTTGAGTGCCAAATTAAAAAGAAACGTTGAAAGCAGACAACCTTGTCGTATACCCCTCACCAAAGGATAATAAGATGAGATAAAACCGTAAGCATGAACAGCAGCTCTTGGGGCAGAATAAAGAAGAGAGATAAGGGAAATACTTTTCGGGCCAAACCTGAACCATCGAAGAGTATGAAAGAGAAAGGGCCAATAAATACGATCAAATGCTTTCTCAGCATCTAGGGCAATCGCTGCGACCGACTCATTTTTGGGAGGAGTTTTGGAGAGTATGTCAAAGAAAAGACGCGTGTTATCTGAGAGTTATCTCACTTTGACAAAACCAGATTGTTCCTTGCCAATCAAATCAGGGAGCTAGAAATCAAGTCTTAGGGCTAGAGCCTTAGAAAATGTTTTATAATCGACATTGACCAAATGATATTGGCCTATATTTTTTGCAGAAATAAGGGTTTTTACCTTCCTAAAGGATAAGACAGATTAAGGCATCTAAGAAGGAACCAGAAGAAGAACCAGAGAAAAAGAAAGAGGATACTAGCGTTATCAATTTGGGAAGAAGCAATTTAGCAAAGTGTGATTACATTTTAGTGGTGAAGCCATCGGCATCTGGGGCCTTATCTTTTTTGTATTTAGTGCAATGTGTAATTCTGACTGCAAAATATCATTTTCCAGTAGGGAGAGGTCAATACATTTATCAGCAGGTATATGAATAGAGGAGAAAAACTTTGAAATATCCACATCAGAGGCCTCATTTTCAGGTGTATACAAGGACTTATAATATAGACCCCACAGTCTTTAGCCCCCCTAAATTCAGATTCTCAGCTCCTTCTATTGATCAGATCAATCATCTAGTTCTATCAACAAAATCAGGGAGCTCTTTAGACCCATGCCCCCCCAAGGTCATGCACATCTTTCCAGAGCTGCTTAGCATCCAACTTCAGCGGCTCCTCACCAATATATTACAGACCAACTGCTTCCCGAAAGCCTGGAAGATGGCTTCCGTGTTGCCACTTCTTAAGAAGCCCAATCTCGATCCCACCATCCCCGCCAATTTCAGGACAATCTCAAGAATTCCATTCCCGGCGGAGATATTGGAAAAATTATTGAATACACAACTCGCAGGGTTTGCCAGGAACTCCCATGCCTTGGATGTTTCCCAATATGGGTTCCGAGAGGAACATGGGACAGAAACTGCCTTATTAATGGCAGCGGAGGAAATTAGGAGCATATTGGACACAGGGGGGAAGGCCGCCCTCATTTTGTTAGATCTGTCGGCGGCCTTCGACACGGTGAACCATAAGATCCTCCTAACCCGGCTGCAGGAAATAGGCCTACATTCATCAGCAATTGCCTTACTGGCCTCCTTCCTGGGAGAAAGATCTTTCTCGGTCCAGCTCGGTGAATTCACTTCAAGGTCCTTCAGTCTTCCTTGGGGGGTACCACATGGCTTCTCGCTGAGCCCTTCCCTGTTCAATATTTATGTTGCCCACCCTAGCCAACATCATTAGAAACTGCGGGTTCATCCCACTCTCCTACGCGGATGATACCCAAATAGTGGTGGCAATTTCAAGTAACACTACAGAGACTGCGGAAAGATTTAAGCATTGCATGGGCCAGGTCAGTCATTGGATGCAGGCTAACTGCTTAAAACTTAATGGCGACAAATTGGAGGTGATGCTCCTGGGGGCTGAACCCAACATCTGGTCTAGCAACTGGTGGCCCGACAACCTCGGAAGATGTCCATCGCCAGTTGACAACGTAAGGAACCTAGGGGTCACATTTGACTCCAAACTCACCTTTAAGACCCAAATAGACAAACTCGCATCCCCGGTATGGTACACATTAAAACTAATCAGGAAGCTGTTGCCATACATTCCACCGGACACATGCAAAACCCTGGTCACCTTGCTGGTCCTTTCGAAATTAGATTATGGAAACGCACTGTATGCAGGCTTACAAAAACAGCTACTAGCAAAACTCCAGTGGATGCAGAACACGGCAGCACGGCTGGTACTGAACATTCCTAGGTTCGAACCAGTGGCCCAAAAAATGAGAGGTCTACACTGGCTCCCTATAGATAAAAGGATTCAGTTCAAATAGCGTGTCTGGCCTACAAAACACTGCATGGATCGGGTTCTCACTTCCTAAAGAGAAATCTAAAACCATACGAACCATCCAGGACACTCAGATCAAGTAATACTAAACTTCTCATAACTTCTAGATTTAAATAACTACGCTGGAGGGGAAGAAGTTTCCTACTAAATACAGCAAAAACATGGAACAAGCTTCCAATGGAATTAAAAAACAGCCCCTCACTGATGGCCTTTCGGAAAAACCTGAAAACCTGGCTTTTCTCAGTTTAGACCAGCACTATGCACCGCTAGGCTCTTTTAGCTTCTGCAGTCAGATCATCAGCGCCAAGACGCCCGCGGGCATTCGTGCGCTCTATAAATCCCCTAATCAAATCAAATCAAATCAAATCAAATGTATTCAAAATCTCAGAGTCCAAATATTTTGGTACTTGGTCTACATCAATAATGGAATCAATATTAAATTCGTTGTTTTTAACTTTAAAGTAATTTGCCGATAACTTACCCATCTTATTCTGACCACCATAAATCTTCGCATTAGATTTTAACAGGAACAGTGAAGCATTTTCTATGGACTCTCTATTAAACTGTAGTTTAACACAAATAAGTTCAAATAAGCATTCTTTTGATTTGGAGGTGTAAAAAGAGTGTTCCAGTCTCTTTATCTGGGTTAAAAGATCAGATGTATGAGCGTGCAATGCTCTTTGCTTCTTAGCAACATAGGAAATGATAAAGGTATGTGCTGTTGCCTTAAAAGCATCCCAAATAACATGGAAAGGCATGCCCTCTGTTTGGTTAAGAAGGAAATAATCTTGAAAAAATACTTCAAATGAGGAAGTAAAATTAGGGTACAGGACGAGTGAATTATTAAAGTGCCATCTACCAGGAGTACGGAAATGTAGAGAAAGATCCAATCGAAGGGAAACATAAAGCATGCTCCAAAATTAAAATTGACCCAATGTCTGCAGATTGTAGAGATTGTGAAATATTATGGGAAACAAAAAAATATTCGATACGGGATTGGGTTTGATGAATAGGGGAAAAATACGAATATTCTCGTAAAGTAAGGTTGCAAAGACGCCACGCATCTACACGCTTCCATTGTTTAATAGTTGGACGAAAAGCTTATGGGCTCTATTTGGTATAACAGGTTCTAACATGCATGCCTTTTTCTAAATGAAACTAATGGTGAGGGACTGACTGATTTTTTAATGGACTTTCTGGATCTGGTGGATGCAAATGATTAGGTTATGTCAGAAACAATGAAGGCAGCAGCAGGTCTGATAACATTCAGTTGCAACTTAATTTGTGGACACCATTATGGAGAGTCAATAAATGCCTAGATGGGTTACTGTTTCTTCAAACCATTTACAACAATATTGAACAAAGACTCATCTAGGTACGTTTAGGGTGCATGTCACCAAACCCAGCACTTCAACTTTTCTGCGGCTAACAAAAGTTTTTTGACACTACTTCCATCATATTACACTAAAAGGAATTCCTGTGAGCTCTGGTAGCAACTCCTCCATCACAAATGGAAAAGGAACTGCGCAACAAAACACATACATATTTGCCTTGGGAGAGTGAAATCTAGCTTCAGGCTGAAGATGTTTGCCTTCACCATGATATTTACTGAAGTGCCAGCGTCGATCAAGGTTCATTCTTTCTGCCACCCTGACCAGCATATTTCACTATAGCTGGCTCCTGTCAAAGAAACTGTGGAAAAGAGGAATGTCACCTCATTGTTTCCATCCTGAGTCTCATCTACTCCTTTCAAGACCAGACTTTCTGTGAATCTGGCTAGGCAGTGAAGGAACATTGATGATACATCAGTTGTAGATGCACTATCTAGTACATCCACAAGAACTGATTTGATGCCCCCACCTTTTAGCCAAGACAGACCTTGCTCAAGGTAGCCCTCCTTTCTTCTGTGACCACAACCGCTTTTGGTGCACCTTGTTTTTACAGAGGCATTGTCCATGGAGTAAGTCGGCGCTCTACTGTGTCTAACTTTGTAATCTTTCATTTTTCACCCGTTTCAATCGTACTTGACCCAAATCACTTCTCGGGTTTCTTCCATCTTAGAGCACGCCCTCCTAACGTTTCACTGTTCACTTCCTAACGTTTCACCGTTCACTCCCGGCACCTACCCGGTCTCTTTATTTTCTTTATTTTTCCGTTTTTGAAGAATCGTGCACCCGGAGTAATACGCACCCTTCCCGTGATTTCACACTTAGATTTTCACTTCATTTGTTATTTTTGTCATGTTATGTTTTTGATACCATCATTATTAGAATGTTTGTTTATTGCTATATCTTTACATTACAGAGCTCCCGGATGAAGGGCTTTTCAGCCCGAAATGCATTGGAGCGTTTCAGGAAATATATGCATGCTATGCAATCGTGACTAAAATATTGTTGAATGAACTTCAATTCCTTTATTCTTACACGATGAACTTTTGAAAATCATTAATAAAATCATAATGAACATCGCATCACTCTAAGGGAGTCTTCTTTCCGAAGAACCAAAGGTGTGCCCGACTGAGGGATGCACCCACTCCTTAGTGGCTGCACTGTTTCATGACTTATTCTTTAGGCGTGCCTGGACGGACACACTACCTCTTGGAGCACCCGAACTACTCAAACCTCAAACATTTCGCTTCCACGCAACAATCTTTTACCTTGACAAAAACTGGCAGTGCGCCCTCCCATCACTACATTGTCATATCTACATAGATTTACCAATCATGAATTTGAATCCTGGCAAGGTCAACTTAGCTGTCAATTTTCCCATCAACCATTCTTTAAAGATCATAAATTCCTCACTATAAACCTGGGTTACAGCACTTAGAAAAATCATAGAAACATGTTATCGCTAGTATTATGATAATAATGTTAGAAAGCTTGTTACTGGTTGAGGGGGGTGAACCCCTACTCAAGCAGATACCACAATCCATGTCAGGTAAAGTCACAGACGATACCTAAATTAATCTGTGCTCAAGCTTGCGGTAGCTTGGCACAGAGCAGCCAAGGTTAAATTATAGGCAATGAGTACATTATTTATGAAGCAATTTAAACAGTAATACAGTGAAATAAAACACATTTAGAAAAATAGAGTAAAATGTAATTCATAATTTAAGAGTAAAATGATGAAAATCCAATCTGTAGAACTGGAGATATACAATTTTAAAGATTTAAGTGAAAACAGAGCCCTAAGGCACGAAGCGCCAAATGCGGATATATGGTTGCAACGGAGCGGGACAAAGTCACAAGTTCAGGTCAACTACGATGGAGCACTGCACGGCATTCTTCACTGAAAAGTAGTCCAGTGCTTCAGCTAAGTAAAATGTGTTTGTGCCTAGCTGCCATCCAGCAATAAAGCCGTTCTGATCCAGATGGATAAACTTTGATACAATTAAGTTGAATCGATTAGACAACATTTTCATAATCATTTTATAATCCGAATTCAATAAAGTGAATGGATGTTACGAGTTTGGGTCTTCACCATCTTTCCCTTTTTTTAAAAGCCAACAACGTTCCCCATGCTAAATTATTCTGGTATAGGATCTCCTTCCAACATTGTATTGGCAACCAACAGAAAGTAGTCAGCCTGTACTTCTAAAAAAGATTAATAAAATTCTGCACAGAAGCTGCCAGGGGCACAAGCCTTGCAATGTGGGAGATTTTTTAACAACCTCCTCCAGTTCTTTGGAAAAAGAGCGGGCAATATTCTCCATGTCTTCCTCCAATAGAGTAGGAATATTAAGACCTGCTAAGAAATTTCACAAGGCATCTTTATCCATCGCTTGATTTCGACTATTAATATGTCTGTACTGCTCAAGCATAATTTCACTCCATTTCTCTGTTCCTCATGCCTAACTCCAGAATCTGGGCATTTCAAAGCATGTATCTAATTGCTTGCAGCTTGTAATTGTGCCTGCCAAGCTAAAAATCTTCTGGTAAAATTACTCTCCTCATATACCTTTTACATATAGGCATGATTCAATACACCGCACTGAGAGTAATACAGCCCACTTAATGCCGATTCACCATTGATGAATGCCTTAAAAATGTATCTGACTGTCCTGAACAGTCCTTTCCAATATTTGATTTTGTAGTCTAATGCTTCTCCAATTGTCCGCATCCTTTGCAATTGCAAGCCCTCAAATAAAGGCTTTCCGAGCATCCCACACTACACTTGGAGGAGTAAACCCATGATTCCTAGTTAGAAAGTCCTGTATCTTTTCTTTGCAAATCGGGACCTAACTTTCATCCTGTAAGTACTGTTTGTTAAAAACCCATCACCTAGTCTGTGGAGTACCTTTCTCCACCAATATCTCCAAAACAATAATTGCATGATCGGAAAAGTCATTAGGTAATGTCTACTGACCCCTAAAAACCAGGGCCTTTTAAAGTAAAAAAATCAATACACAAAGGACTATGGAGTCGATCAGAAAACATGTATATTCTGTTTTTGTCATAAAGGCCTCCCTCCAAGGATCACTAAGTGCGATGGTTCTGTGATAATTTTGTAGAATCCGATGATAACTTCCCCTGGGACTTGCAACAGTGACTGAAAAAGGTCCTCATAAAGCCCTGCATTATCTTTCACTGGAGTATACCAATTCACAAATGTGAGTCGCCTAGATAACTCCGAACAATTCACCCAGCACCAGCGCCCATATTTATCACTAGCAATATCTACCACTTTGGCTCCTAGCCTCATGGCCCAAAAAATTGCAGTACCACGATATGCCGCCTGGGCAGAAGTGAAATCTCTATAACACGCCTAATTTTTAAACATCATATGTGTTTCCTGCACTAAAACCACCAAGGGGTTCTGGGCTATAACCCGGGCTTCCATTGCATGCATTTCTTTTTTAATTCAGGCCATTAACATTAAAAGAGACCACCTTCAGAATATTATTAATCATCTTCCTAGCTTTCATTTTCCAAGCAATCAATTAAAAACATTAAAAAAGTGCATAAAATGCTTAATGTGCAAAAGCTAACCAGAGCTTTAAAGTGACAAACCTCCAACCGTTCCCAACACTAGACCGAGATTTTGAGTGGGACCATTTTTGAGAGTTTTACCCAGATTGTCGATTACCCTTTTACTCAATATCCTACCCTTATGAAAGGGTATGTGTGCCCAACCTGACCCCTATCAGCCAAAAGTGTGCGCTTCTAAAGTACCTCCCAATCTCCCGATTCGTCACTCAATCAAATTGCCCATGTGCCTGACCTTTTTCCCTTAACCACCCAGCCCAAGTGCATGAATTTGTTTTTACACAAAAATGTAATCCGCTGAACATGGACATCCCGATCCTTAAATTCAACATTCTAAGCAGGTGCATGTTCCTTCCATTCACCAATATGGATCTCTTTTTATCAAACCTATTGCACCCCCTTTCCTCTCTTGACGACCTCCTAACCCATACACCCCACCCACCCAAGCAGTGGTGGGTGGCCAACCTTTCCACCCACACCGTACTTCCCTCCTCCCTATTGAGAAAACTGGCACAGTGAAACCATGCCAAACCTGCCAACCCCTTTCCACCAACCCCACCCATCAAAAACATTTACTCATACTCATAAGTGCCACCCTACAACTCAGACAGCTTCCGCCACATTACCAAACATTTGGAATGAGCCCTTGTACAGCACTTTAGGTTTCGAAAACTGGATTATTGAGGCTTGTCCCCCTTTTAACTGAAGCTTCAGGATCAGTGTTCTGAAATCCTTCCACCTCTGAGCTCATTCTACAGTCATGTCTGAAAACATTCGAAATTCAAAGCTATCCAATTTAAAGGCCTTCTCCTTTATTGCGTTGGTCAAATTCCTTTCTGTATCAGAGGCATTCTCTACACTCCACGACCCTGCACTGTGCCATGACTCAGAGGGGATGGGGCTGGAACCGGAAGTTGGGTGTCGGAGATGTTTCCTATGGGAGCTCGTGTTCCACCAGACAACCGGCTGTAACACACACTCCTATCGGGAAATGGGTTGTTTGCAGAAAACCCTGCACCCTGCTGCATCCACCCCATGGTGAGTGCCACACAGTGCAGGGTTTTACAGGGGGTCTCTCTGGTACCCCCTTAGCTATCAACCATAGGCTATGGGGGCAAGGGGACCCTGTCAGGGGTCCCCAAAGTCACTGTCCAACAGCGTTTCTGTGTTGGACAGGCTGACTCGGAAAGCTGTTTGAAATCGACATCATAGTCCATAGGGGTGTACAATGCGGTTCTGACTGATTACGAAAGACCGTGCAGTTTACAATCGACCGCCAACATCGTAATCAGGCATTTGCAATGGAAACTGATGAGTCAGTCGGAAGAGCTCTGATGCAAATGAGGAGATTCTGACTGTCGGGAGGAGGCTTTCAACCAATCATCGTAATGAGCCCCCATGTGCGGTCGCATCGTAATTGGCCAGTCGGTCCCATTTCCGCCACAGTGTCAGTCAGAGGAAACTCCAAACGACATTATATCAAGCCCCTTAGAATCAAACACACCACAATAAATTACATACAAAATAACACTTATGAACAACATTACATAAAAAAATATTTTCTAAGTCAATATTTTTACCTTCAATATTCCTGTTAACAATATTTTAACACCCCATTATTTTTGCCACAATATTTTTGTATCACAATATTTTTTATTTTGTCCAAGCACCAAAGTGTGCAGAGTCCTAATGTCAGCAAAAAGAGACCAGCAAAAATAAGGGGGATGAAGGCAAAATGTTTGGGGTAATACAACCCTAAGGCTGACATGTCTAACACATAATAACAATGTTAATAATAATAATAATAATAATAATAATAATAATAATACTCATCATCATCACAATACATCATCACCAATCCACCTAAGGGAGTTGCTCAAATGCAAACCCCCACCTTAGTGAATTTTAAGGACTTTCAAAGGCTTGGTTTCTTTAGTTTGAGTACCACTCGGTTTGTCACAACAAAAGATGAATTAGATAAGTGAAATGGTGTGCCCGGAGGAGAATAATAGGCACAGGTTTGCAGACCAAAATGGATACCATCTTCTTGTGGACATCTCCCAGGGCCATTAGGCAGTGCTTAATTTGGAAAAGAATGATTGCTGAGGCCCAAAGCCTTGCTCAGAAGCAAGTGTCCAGTACTATTAAATGTTGGTTATCCTATTAGTCTTGAATTCACCTTAGGCCTCTTCAATCCACTACCAAACACTGCCTGCCCCTTTATTTTACTTTTTGCGGCCCATACTTTCTCCCTTTGTGATAGTTTGTTCATCCTTCTCTTTCTCTTGGTCAGTACCTTGTGAGGAAAAATAAGAGCAGTCCCAAAAAATGAGTGCGCCCCACCAGCATTCACTGGCTCAAATTAAGCACTGCTGTTAGGGGCAGTTTTGCTACAGGCACCTTGTAACATTCTGTCCCAAAGACATAAAAAGTGAAAATACCCTGGGCCCTAGCTTTTAAAGAACTGTGTGAAGGACTGAAGAAGACAGTTTGTAGAGACTAGCATGCCAATAAGGTCCCTTGCTGATTCCTGTTTAAAACTTGCATATGCTATTTGAAGTGGAATTCTTGAGGGAATACAAAGAGTCCAGAAATAGGTGAGAACATCCACTCAGAAGAATATGTGCAGTACCTCTGAAAAGAGCAGCGGCTGTCTTAATTCATACTAGTGATAATAATGGGATACAAATTAAAGCAACATAGTCCAGGATCAATAAGGTAAAACGTTTATTAACTTTCCATAAAATGTTTAGTGTTGTTATATATTTACCCACAAGGTTGCTGTACATGTTGAATCCTCTTAGTGATTCAACTATGTGCATAGTATCTTACCATTATACTGGGACGAAATCCCAACTAAAAGCATTTTGCTTTTAATATTTTCCTGTTTTTGGCAGATCAAACATTACTAGCGGAATATTAAAAAAGCAAAAGGCCCAAAACCATAGATGATTTATAGGTCATTGCCTGCAGGTTCCTTTATTCAATTAACAAATACAAATAGTATGTGTTAGAAACGGGATCCCTGGCTGACCAGGGCTCACGCCAAAGTCAGTTAGAGACCACCATTCCCAAGTCAGGGCAAGGGAGTCACACACCAAGATAACCCCTGCTCACCCTCTAGGTAACGTGACGCGAGCAGCCAGGCTAAACTTGGAGGCTATGTAGGTTAAGTGTTTGCGCGCGCACCCAGCAACAACACCCAAGGCCCACCACAAAGGAAACTCCACACAAGGTTATATGAAAAATAGCCTTTGTATTATACCAAAACACATTAGATAAAAACATACACTTTACAATGTGCCAACAGGCACAGGCAGAAATTACAGGGGATATGTACAAGACAGGGCCGCCTGGACCACTGTCAGGAATCAGCACTTTTAGAACTAGAAATACTGTTAGTATTAGCACGTTGTAGATCATAGAATAATAATCACTTTAGCACACCACCAGTAACTACTGGTAAAGGGTAAGTACCTCCTACGCAACCCTAACCACCTTAGGAAAATATTGCGCAGGGAACCAGGACCTTACTAGCAACACCTGTACTATGAGAAAAACAACCACCTAAGTATCACAATACCTGTAGGGGTATAAGCAAGAACACATTACACATGATGCATCACAACATTCAGAGGTGTAGGGAAGGAAAACACATGATGTATAACCAACACATTCAGAGGTGTAAGAACAAGCAATTGTGCAAACTCACATGAGCCACCACCTGTGGCTGTCCCTAGGCCCTCTGGCCTTGTTGGGGCTAGGATGCCCTGTGTCCCAAAGTCAGGGGGGCCTAAACGTAGCAGCTGCCCACTAAGTGGTGGGCAGCTGGAAACACTGATGGGGCCAACGTTGGAGCCTCGTGGGCTCAAGAACAACCATGGGGCCAAACACAGTGTGGGAGCCTCGCAGCTCTGACCAACTAACGGTCATCCAAGAGCCTTGTGGCTCTAAATCAAATATGGGCTGTGAGCCTCTCTGGGCTCTAACACAACAATGCACCTGAACGTTGGAGTCCCCCCTCTGGGGACTCGGGGTCGCAAAACGGCCCACTGGGGCCTCGGGGCTTCAAGCAATTATGCCCCGTGAGCCTCTCAGGCTCTCAACAAAGAAACTGCCCCCTCGAGCCTCTCTGGGCTCGCAAACAAATATGGCCAGTCGTGGGAGACCCTCGCGGGGGACTCAAAATGAATGTGGCCTTCCAGAGCAACGGGGGCCCTAGAACAATTTATGCCCCCCCACGAGCCTCCCGGGGCTCGTGCACAACTGGACCTGGTCGGTGGAGTCCCTCTCGGGGGATTCGGCAACAAATGAGGCCCCACGGGCCTCTCAGCCCGATGGCACTCGCGCTGGAGGGGAGGGGCGGGCACCGGCAATGTGCCCCGACGCCTCCCTCTCCTTCTTGTCACTCACCGGCTGTCTGCGGCGCTCTGGTCACTGCGGGGGGAAGGCACCGGCCGGGTCCAGCAGCATGCAGGGCTCTCCTTCCGCACTGGAGCCCCGCCCGCCTCTACGCCGGTTCTCCTCTCCTCTGCTGTCGGCCAATAGCAGCGCGGGTCGCCCGGCGAGCCTCCCGCGGCCTTAACCAATGGCAGCGCGGCTCCCCGGGTGATGTCCGTGGCTGCACTTTCTCAGCCCCGGTGCTGCGGCGGTGATTTCACGGGCAAGATGCGGGGTGAAAATGCCGGGTGGTTACCGGTCAAAGCAAATAAGGCGCTCGCAGACGCCAGAGGGCATTAGACGCGCTCCCATGCGCTGAAGGGCAAGGAAAAGTGCTCTCAAGCACTATAAGTAATATGAAGCGCTCCCAAGCGTTAAAGGCAATCAACAGCGCTCCCAGGCACTTAGGGGAAAATAAAGCGCTCCCAGGCGCTTCAAGCTAAATAGAGCTCCAGCAAAGTTCTGGAGGCAGACAGGGGGGCAAGGCTGGGCCCAGAGCCAGCTCACTGGGCCTCCAGGCAGGGAGGCAATCCAAGTGGTGGTCCTCCTGGTGCCCAACAGCAGCCGCAGCCCCCCTCAGCTAGGATCCTGGAAGGGAACCAATTGTAAGGGGACACAGCCCCTTCTTATACTGTAAATTCCTTTGTCTGTGGGTAGGGTGGGGGAAGAACCAGTTGCAGCTGGTCTGGGAGCACCCTTGATGTGCTCAGCCCCTCACTCTATTCATTGGCAGGGCTAGGGTCGTTAGACGCACCACAGGGGGCGGAGCCAGCATTGTGTGGGGAAAGCCCAGCCCTATTCAGGACCCAGGTGCACTCCTCCCCAGCCATCAGCATGCTAATCTCCAGACTCACCACCGGGCAGACCCATCATGACTCATGGAGCCTGGCATCCCAGCCAGCTCCAGCCAATCACACGCCAGCACCTTTACAGCACACGCACAGCCATGTCTAGAAGTGGCACTTCTACACTAGACACATACACACCGCATGCATCATTACGCAGCATTCAATCACACGAGTCCGCACATACCAAACTCGAGCCTGCACACCTCACGCATCAGGAACTACCAGGGACACAGATATTCCCCATGCATTCCTATGGGAGGGCAGGCCAACCTTACTCCATGCACTCAGAGTGCGCACGCACTTTCCACTGGGACACAGTGAAAGTGCGCAGAAACCAAAAATCACTATCACCAATTCACATTCAAAAAGCAAAAGGTTTAGGGGTGACCCTGCCAGAAGGGCCAAGTGCAACACAAACCCCTTCCAGCCAAAACGCAGGGCAGACCAATCACCACCGTGATGGGCTTCCCTGCTTGGGGCGATAAAACACGGATGCGGGCCCGTAACTGCAGGGACACCCTCCTGTTCTATGCCACGTTGAACCCCTGGGGTTCCTTCTAAAACTACTGTAGGGACTAACTGGGCTTCGCCACTGGTATTCTCCATCTGTCCTCGGCCAGGACCAGGCCCTAGGCCACCCAGGTGCCACTAGTTCCTGCCTACTCACTGAGTGGGGGGTAGTAACCCCTGGCACATAATAGCCATTCTCCACTCTTCCTGTCTGCAAGACAAGGCTAGACTGCCACTGGTTCTCCAGCCTAGGGTCTACAACCTCAGGCGGACCAGGAGTCTCAGGGAAGGTTCTCCTCCCCCTACCTCTTCTTCTAGGGTTCCTTCTTCTCCTGCGAGGGGTACCCTCAGAACGCCATTCTCCCAAACTAGGGTTTAACCCCTCAGGTTGCACCGGGGTCAGAGGCGGGCTCTCCCACCCTCTGAACCCCCTTCCAGAGTTCTGCACCCTCCCAACTGGAGCGGTACCCCTGGAAGAAGCACTGGCCAGGACTCTGGTTACAGACGTCCCACCCTTCAGGTCAGGCTGATCCTGAACCTGGCCTCCCAACCTTCGGTCTAAAACCCTAGGTGGGATAATTGCCTGGCACTCCAGGACTTCTGGGGACTCACACACCATCCCCCTGAGGCTAACACATGACTCATGTGCTGTGTGACGGTCTGTCTGGCGCAGATCTTCCATCCCCTGTCCACCTGACAGTGCGGGAAGATCCCCCAGAACAGAAGTGGTGTCACCATGGTCACTCCAGGGGAACGTAGCCCAACTGGCTAGTCCCTGACCCACTGGTTCTCCCACTGGGGAACACATCCCCCATTCACTCCTCACTTCGGACTTCTGTGCCCTCCCAACTGGAGTGGCACTGCCGGACACTAGAACCACTGGAACACTATTTAAAGACACTCCAGGTTCTCTAGACATGAGGAGATCCCCCTCAAATGGACTTACAGGACAGCCTAGGTCCCAAACCTGGTGTTCCCTTAAGAAACCATTCAGGTTTTGAGACTGGGTTTCGGGCCCCTGGGAACACTCCGTTCCACACTCACTCCTACACCACTGACACAAGACATGAGCCCCTACACCCCTCTCGCTACACTGGGACCTAGCTGGGCTACTCTGAGCCTCTTCCACCACACTGGGCTGGAAGATACCTGAACCACTACTCTCGGGTTCACTCACCCATGACGTGTCAGAACCTCTGGCACCTTCCCAGCGGTCTGCTTCCCTCGCAATGTCCCATGGACTAACGTAGTCACCCCTCGACAGGTGTTGGCGCAACTCTGGCACAAAACAATTGAGCAGCTGCTCTCTGATAACCAGGTTGAGCAGTCCATCAAAATCAGGTTCCCCGTGAACCTCTATCCAATCAATCAGTGCATCATGGCAATCATCCACATAATCCCCCCAATTCTGGTGAGGCAGTCTCCTACTGTCCCTGAACTTCAACCGGTACTTGTCCTCTCGGGAACAAGGTACTATTCTTTGGAGAAGGGGACTGGCACTTCCCGCACCGAACTCTCTATTGCTGCCACCACTGGATCCAACCCTCCCTGGGGGATCCAGAAAACTATAACTGCGGTCAGGGGATAACCTAACCTCTAGGGCTAGCTTCTCCCTGGCCAAGGCCCTCTCAGCCTCTGCAATTCTCTCCTGCACACATAGCTGCGCTATCTCCTTGTCATGCTCTAACCTGAGCTTCTCCAAAGCCAGCTGGTGCTCCCTCTCTTCCCTCCTATCCAACCACTCATCTGGGGACAGGAAAAAGAATGGGGTACTGCATCTGACACTGGACCCAGCAAGGGACTCCCTATCAATGGGGTCCTCACTATCTGCTGGTGCCCATTCACTGTCATCCTCATCCTCCTCTTCAGACTCTTCAGGGCTCCCCTCAGACCCACCACCCTCATGGCGTTGGGCCCGGGCCCTATCTTCCTTACTGCGCTCACGTTCCCAGTCATCCTTGTGCCATAGGATCAGGTTATCCCTAAGCTTGGACTGGGTGTCTGACTCATTCACTGTGATGTCTCTCTCCTCACAAAACTGTACCAGCTCATGCATACTGTACCTAAACAGACCACAAAGGTTAAATGAAGATTCCATCTTGGCAGGATGCTCACAGACACGTGCAACACAGGGGACCTAACAGTCTGAGCTGAAGCAAGAGTACACAGTTCAAAGTATTCAGCAAGCTCCCTATCCCAGAGAACTCACACGCATGTGTCCATGGAATCACACCATTCATCCACCCCCCCCTCGAAGCGCTATATGTAATATGAAGCGCTCCAAAGCATTAAAGGCAATCAACAGTGCTCCCAGGCGCTTAGGGGAAAATAAAGCGCTCCCAGGCGCTTAAAGCTAAATAGAGCTCCAGCAAAGTTCTGGAGGAAGCAGGGGGGCAAGGCTCGGCCCAGAGCCAGCTCACTGGACCTCCAGGCAGGGAGGCAATCCAAGTGGCGGTCCTCCTGGCGCCCAACAGCAGCCGCAGCCCCCCTCAGCTAGGATCCTGGAAGAGAACCAATGGTAAGGGGACACAGCCCCTTCTTATACTGTAAATTCCTTTGTCTGTGGGTAGGGTGGGGGAAGAACCAGTTGCAGCTGGTCTGGGAGCACCCTTGATGTGCTCAACCCCTCCCTCTATTCATTGGCAGGGCTAGGGTTGTTAGATGCACCACAGGGGGCGGAGCCAGCATTGTGTGGGGAAAGCCCAGCCCTATTCAGGACCTAGGTGCACTCCTCCCCAGCCATCAGCATGCTAATCTCCACACTCACCACCGGGCAGACCCATCATGACTCATGGAGCCTGGCATCCCAGCCAGCTCCAGCCAATCACACGCCAGCACCTTTACAGCACACGCACAGCTATGTCTAGAAGTGGCACTTCTACACTAGACACATACACACCGCATGCATCATCGCGCAGCATTCAATCACACGAGTCCGCACAAGCCAAACTCGAGCCTGCACACCTCACGCATCAGGAACTACCAGGAACACAGATATTCCCCATGCATTCTTATGGGAGGGCAGGCCAACCTTACTCCACGCACTCAGAGTGCGCACGCACTTTCCACTGGGACACAGTGAAAGTGCGCAGACACCAAAAATCACTACCACCAATTCACATTCAAAAAGCTAAAAGTTTAGGGGTGAACCTGCCAGAAGGGCCAAGTTCAACAGTATGAATTCACTTTTCTGTAAATAATTCACCTTTATTAAACAAGAATTCATCTTAATTAGTGAGCATATTCAACTTCTGCATTACCTTCGCATGAAGGGTTAACTTTCGCGATTGTTGATTGTGGGTGAGATCACAAAAAAGGTTTTTGGCTGAAACTTTTTACATGTCCCTGTTGGTGAATAGTATAGCGCTTGGTGCAAGCACCTTTTATCTCCCCATCAAAAAAGAGAATTAGTCACGGTGGTAATGTCTGACAGGAAAGTATGTGTGCATGTTTAAGCAGAAGAAGTGCAGTAGAGGTACATCAACAGCACAAGACAATTACAGTAACATATGATAATCCAATACAAATTCAACAAAGGAACACAGTAAGACAAGAAAGAACGAACAAATCCACATAACAAAATGAAAAAACAGTTTAAGGAAAAGCAATGCATAGCACAACAGCACAATTAATTTATCACACCAAAACTACAACACTCCAACACAGCAGTATGACAATGTAAGAACACAATACAATATACAACCACACAACTAACAACATGTGACAGCAAGATAACACAGCACTTCAACAATGACATAAAACAACAAAACACAGCACAACACAACTCCACTAGTGGAGGAAGGCACCCGATCAAAGCGACATGCACACTTAACCCCAAGGAGGTACGCCACCTGCCAATCAACAATCAGGCTCGTAGCTGAGGCTCCCCAATTGTAACTTCTTTGCCTGGGCCATGCCTCACACTACTGCAAAAAAAAGTTGAAATCTTTATTATTAAACATTTTTAATATCATGGCAAATAAACAAGGTGGTGACCTCCCCGCGCCCCCTACACAAACCATCACTAAACCCACTCATTATTACTTACATGAGGTGCATTTCAGTCAATGATCAGCCCTTTAAGAATTCACTGGGATAGTTAGTAAGCCAAAACCTCTTTCATCATAAATAGGCACTCTTTGAACACTAGGAAGCTAGGATTATATTTTCAAGATATATTAAAATCAAAATCCTACTCCTGTGCATGCAATATGGATAGTAGCTATTATAAAAATGTCAATAATACTTCTCAGAAGGCAGAATAGTAGAAAATATTGTAACAAGATGATAACGTATGGTTTCTTTAAATCAGTATTCCTATTCCCTCCTAAATCAAGTTTTCATAGATGGCTCATATCTGCATACCTTTATAGAAAATGGACCCAATGTTCAGTAAAGGAACAGAAGCAGTTCCATCTGCCTCTCTATGACTATGTCCTCGAGATAGCAGATAAGCCGAGTGGAGGACTTGATCTGCATTCCCCATAGCCTTCAGCAAGGAAAAGTTGTTCCTGCCTCTATATGACCCCTGAACAAAGTTCCTCTTCAATAAATCTTTGTTCCAGTTAACATATTCTGTCTGAACATTGCTAAACATTTTCAACATAAGTAGTCAGTAGTAAAGCCCCTCTCAGCTTTCACTTACTTATATTCTAAGAACCTTGATTATTATTTAAAAGGAATAATTGAGAAGTTGAGATTTCTTTTTTCATGTTCATTACTTAAAAACAATAGTTAGAAAAACAGTTAAAACCATATAGAAGTATGCCTGATATATTCCAGCAAGCTAACTTAATCTCTTGCAAACAGTAATAACATTAATAATTGTGCATTTATATTTGAAGTATACATCAAAATAAGCAAACATATATAATTCAAAATGCGAATAACTAGGATACAGAAAATATGTAGATTATAACATCAAGGATTCCATCTGACGATCTCTAAGTGGGGTGTATAGTTGCAGCAACCCACTATGCAGTGTATTTTACACTTCTAAGTGTCCAGGAGCCTTCACAATGAATTCCCAGTAACAGCAATTTGGATTTTGCAATTTCTTAATTTTTTTTGAGAATATAATACCGAAATTGTCTAAGAATAGGGGCCTGATTACGATGGTGGACAGAATTCAGTCCGTCCACCATCGCCTCCTATTTGGAACCACCCACCAACAAGGCGGCAGTCCCACAATAGGATGCGACAGCCACTATGGCAATTGCATCATCCACCTTTAACATTGCGGGTGTGCTGCTGACTGCAGCACCCGCCTCAATGTTAAAAAGGGATGCTTTACATATCCCTGTACTATGTGACAGCCACCATGTGGCGCCTGTCACTTTGTACGGGGATATGTAGTAGGGCACCATAGGTGCCCCCCAACACCCAAAGCAATTGGCCAGGGGGGGCAGGTGGGCCAGCTCCGGGCCCCCAATGCCCATCCCCATCAGGATTTTCATGGTGATTGAACTGGCATGGAAAGGCTGGCAGGGATGGATATCATTATCTGACCGGCAGTACCTAACAGGCACCGCCACCATTCTGGCTAATGTGGATGGTCCGTTTGATGGTCAGATTCTATCCGGCTGATGGGTTCTAGTGACGGTTGGAATTTCCGACCGCCCCTAAGTCTTCAGAATCCTAAAGTAATCACTTTCATGAAAATGTTCAAAATGATCTTGAACTGTGAGTGGTACATTTGTTAAACTAAATTGAGGATTGATAAAGTATGTAAATATTTAGGTATTTGGTTACTCAGCAATTAAAATTTTAAAAAATAATACCCATTTAAGGAAGTGAATATGTCTTGGCTGCCAAAGATTTTTTTAAGGTATGGATGAGAAAGAAATATTGCATAATTAAGGCTTGTTTACAACAGTGAAAGTACACTTGGACAGACAACTGACTTCCATAAGGGTGGGCGCAAAATCCGTTCCGCTCGCGGATTTTCGGCAATTTTGCAGTTCGCGAATCTCGTGAAATTGCAGAAAAATTCGCGAATCCGCTCGCGGGCGGATTGTGGGCAGTTGAGCACAAACCGGTGGCACCTTCTTAGATAAATATGAAGGGCAGGATTTATTCTGGCACGATGCTTCTGTCACAAAAAGTAAACCTCAACAGGAAGCACTTACAGATATAAATAAAGCAGGTGCCCGAGTTGAAGCTCAAATTCAGTAATGCATTCATCAGCCCAAAAACAATCGTGAGCTTTGTCGAGGCAGTGCAGGTGTGCTTTCTCCCCATATCTACCATCGAAAATTAGCTGTGATGCTGGATAGAGGCCTTTGCATCCTTCACTTTCATGAGCGCAATCCCCGTGCAGTTCCTGTGACCAGGAGCTTCTTTCTCCTCATCTTCTGCTCTGATCGGTCTCTGACCTTTTATACAAACAAGATGCATGTGAACTTGCATAGAAGCCTGTCCATTTGACCCCGCCCACACACTAGCTGTGTGCACCATCTTACCGCCATTTACCCACTATGATGGACAGCTCACTCCAGGGACCCCTGCGCCCTTCGGCGCGATGGAATAGTAACACACACATGGTCACTGCAGACAACTCTTCTGGCACTTTATGCAGCTGTAGTGTAGGAAAAGCACTATACATTTACCCAACGATGTAGCACTTACTGATTAGCCAGTAGAAGTACAGAAAGTGCTTCTACTGGCTAATCAGTAAGTGCTATTTGTGCAAAACTGCAAATCCGCGAGTTCGCGAATTATTTTGCGAACTCGTGGATTTTTTTGCAATTTCACACGAATTTGCAGACCGCAAATCCCCAAAATTCGCCCATAGATGAATTTGAGGGTTATTGTAAACTGAACTTTCTCTAAATTTACATTTCCAAGACCAAGAAATGATCTCTTTAGGAGACAGCTTTTGAGTAGAGGAGCATGTTTTTATAAAGGGGATATGAGTTAAGTCCATGGAAATATATGTGTCTAGAACACAGTTCTTCAAACTGTGGGGCGCGCCCCTCTGGGGGGGCGTGGATGGGTTCCCAGGGGGGCGCAAAGGCCTCTGCCAGCACATGTAAATGAAGACGCCTGGAAGTGCAGCGATGTTTATTTGCTGCATTTCCAGGCTGTCTTCATTTACTCCGAAGGCCTCAGAGTGCCGTGGGGCCAGAGGTCAATGGGTGCGCTGCTGGGGGCTCGGCTGGGCAGTGTCTGGAGTCTTATTAAGACTCCAGCACAGCAGAGTTTTTCACAGGTCTTTAAAGACCATTTGCATACATTTGGAAACTTGTTACCAAAGCTTAGTTTTTTTTCTTTTTCTAGTGCCCCCTGTGCTCTGCCTATTCCTTACATTTGCATTTTAAACTTACTGCTGTGTGAAAATGCATTTCATGAAAGAGCCTGCAAAGACCTTGCTTTGACACTAAATAGGGTCTTAAATGAAAAGTATGTATTAATTTGTAATGTGACTTTCTGTCAATCATTCAGGCAGCCCTAGAACACATTTAAAAGTACTTTATATTTGCTTTTCGAAGTACGCACACATAAGTGCTGAAAATAGGGCTTTAGGTGGCTGTTTATTTTTGTGCGTCTGCAACATCAAAATCATGAGCTGGCAACCCTAATCATAAGACGGGAAGTTTGATGCAGGATCAGCACATTATTTATTTATTTCACCCTTGATTACCTGATTAATTCCATAATAGCAATAGTTTAACTAATACCTGAAACACTGCGTCCCGCCAATAACATGCTGATTAACTTAAAATGTCTAGGAATTCACCCTGCATTCAGACAACTCATTCCTCATTCTCACCCTTCACTTTTACGCTCACCCTGCACTCACAGCGCATAGTTATGGTTTTCCCGCATTTGCCACATAATCAATCGTCTGCTGCATAATTTTCAGATTAAAAAATGCAGCAACACATGTTACCTCACAGTGGAAGGCCCTTTCTAAAGGTTGACTGGTCACCTTTCTGTTGCTTATTGCTATATGTGGGTGTTAATGTGGTACTTATGAGGGGCAATAATGGCCAGGACAATGTTAACAAGTGTAAAAATAGAAAAATAGTGCAGTAATGCTATCACAAAATATGCAGCATAATTCATCTGTGCTTGCTGCAGAATTTAGTCAACCATGCTGCATAATTTTGCCTTCTCCCGCCGCATAATTCAAATGGTCCTGTTTATAGTGCTATGAAGTCCCAGCCTGTGGCAGAAAGCACTGTGAATATGTAAGTCATTATTTTAAAACAGTATTTACATACTCTTAGCTAGACTGCTGCGAAATGATGCAGTGAGTTAGATAAAACAAGTTCTTACAAAATATACTTTTTAGTACTAAGTGAACAACCTGTATCTAATGCAGACATTTTTGTAAGTGTCCACACTATTCCAGATCCCAGCTGATAACTCTGTTACATTACATCTTAAAAAGAATAGATCTTTGCCACCATAAAACTTTAAGCAGATCCACTGGAATTATTCAGCAGAAAAGAACAAAATTATGCGGCAGGTTTGACTAAATTATCCAGCAAGAAAAGGTAAGTTCTGCGGCACTATGCACCACATTTTGTAGTTAGCATTACTTCATTATTTTGTCATTTTAACTCACAGTAACGCTGTCAGGGGAAATATTTCACCTCATTAGTACCAGTTTAACACCCAAATACAGCAGTAGGCAACTACAAAATTACCAGTCTTTGCAGGGCCTTCCACTGCTCCGGCAACACTTTGTCATGCTTTAAGTAACTTTTGTTCTGTTTGAGCTAGAATCAAGTTTTTGTCATTGAAATCTGGAGATTATGTAGCAAATGCAGTAAACTGATAATTATGTGGAAAGCGCTGCTGCTGCAGAAACTCATAATTCCAGTGGCCCTGGCCCTAGGTGACTCAATCAATTAATGGCTGGTAAGAAGCCGGTTTCTTTTTTAACTTTCTGCACTACCACCACCCACTTCAATTTCAGGCACAGGCATGTCAAAGTCAGTATTAACCATTCGGGGAAGTTTTTTGTGTGAAAGCTGAGTCCATGGGGTGGCTGGTAGAAGGCCAGCAGGGTTGCATTCAGATGCAGAGCCCTATTCCTCTCGATCCTTGGGGCCTCACAGAAATGGTCTAGGAGACAGAGGAAAGGATTGAGATTCATAGATATTGTCAAAGAGAAGGCCCAGAATAGTGAGCACTTTATGCAAACTCATTTTTAGGTTTACAAATGGCCAGAGACCGCTTCTTTAGAGAGCTACCCCAAAGAAGGGGGACAATATAAGTGTTTTTTTTAAAGGGACATTAGTGAAGCTGGTACTGCTGCCAAGTATGTAAGTGGCCACTGCCGGTTATCATAAAGGAGTAGATGCAGATGCAGAAGGACTTGGGCCCATGAATTGATGATCCATCATGGTGGGGAAGAGGTAAAAGAGGCAGAGGAGATAGCCTGCTACTCAGGACTGCAGTTATCATTAGTGCAGCAAGTATAGTTGCATTGGGGTCAAAGAGTGTGAGGGGCTCACAACACCCCAATTATGGGGAGCAGTTTGTTTGGGATATCTGTTTTTATTTGATGCATTTGCTGTTTTATAAGTTTCGTATGTGGTGCGGTTCATAAGCTATAGAAAAAGTATTCCTGAAATCATCTCATAAGCCCCGCTCCTGCACGCAGCCATGTCCCTCCCTCTCCCCCAATCCTTGCCATAAAGTTTTGGAGGGGGGCCCGACCTCCATACATTTTTCTTAGGGGGGGCTCAGAGTAAAAAAGTTTGAAGACCTCTGGTCTAGAAGTATTTCTGGAGGACAGAGGAGTTAATTCATGACATCTGTCCTACATTAAAAAAATAATTTTTTGTCACAGTCGCATGTAACTGTATGCTCTTACTCTGTACTCTGTAAGAATAGGAGTTAAATGTATTACATTTGTGTTACATGTGTTTTGGAAGTCATTCCTGCTATTGGTTTAAAAATCTACAATAAGGGTCTGATTACTATCAGGCGGACTCACGTCAGATTGGGAACCGACCGACCTCAGGTAGTAGTTCCGACCACATTATTTGGGTGCGACTGCACATGGTGCGGTCAGGAAAGTTAATTTTTCAAAGGGAGCTTGTGCGGCAGGCTGAAACCGCCAGCAGCACAAGCTCCCAATGAAAAATTTAAATTTGTAAACATCCCTTCACTGTGAGGCAGGCACCACATGGTGCCTCCCACTCATTGCAGGGATGTTTAGAGGGACACCATAGGTGCCCCACAGAGACAAATGCGGGCGTGAAGGGGCCCTGCTAGGAGCCCCCATAGTCCGTTTCTGACAGCCAATCTATGTCAGAAAAGCAGACATGGATTGGCTGTCGCAAACTGACATAATAATCCCAACAGCGGAAACGCTGTCTGTACAGGGTTATGAGAGCTTTCTGACTTGACATCCAAACCGCGATGGATTCCCCGACTGGTTTAAACTCTGACCGCCGTCATCATAAGACAGCGGTCGGACTTTAAACCTAACATGTTGGTCAGAAACCCTCCAACCAGTAGATGGAGGCTTTCCGACCAACATCGTAATCAAGTCCTAAGTGTCTGTTCATACCGTACTGATGTGGAATCATACTACTAACATTCATGCATATTTCACTTTCACATTCCTGACTAATATTTGTGCTGATTAATATTTGTACAGTTCAATGTTTATACAAACTGGGTTTCTATTCCCTGCAAATAAATACAAATGTTGTATTCAGGAGTTGCATTCTTCTTAATCTTCAAGTAATTCGCTGGCTTTTATATTAGTTTATATGTAAAAAAAAACTTACTTCATTTCATTCCTGCTGTCAACACATTCACAAGTAGTGCATAGATATTCTGTATTACATTTCCCTTTCTTTTGGAATCTGCCTGTGAATAATAATAGCATGTAAAGAAAGATATGTTTCCAACTTTTTCTGTTTATCTCACTCTATCCCTGCATTTATTCAAACCATCTGCGCTGTAAGAAGAAGTTATAAAATGTGGCACACAGTACTTCTGAATTCCCATTCTTGTAATTGCATCTCACTTGAGAGTGTCAGTATTTGTGAATTTATCAAGTGTATTTCAATTCATTCACCTTAGTTATAAGTGTTTTTCCACCGCTGCACATAGGAACAAAGGGAAGAGCAAATCTTGTGTCATTTTACGTTATGTCAGTCAGTCAGTAAAAAATAGATTTTTTGTTTATTGTCTATTGAGCAAACAAAAAGGAGCAAAACAGGGAAAGTAGCCAGGTCGCTCTTCACTCATGAAACCGGAGACAGGTAAAAAAGGTGTGAAAGGTCAGAAAGTACCATACAAAAGCATCACCAAGGGAGCTGATGGTTGGTAGTCACTTGTGTTCAGCAATGTTCAGTGCTTTCTGATGATCTGTCTAATTTTAGTAGACCGTGGGTCAAAAATAGTGACCGCTGGTAAACAGGCCTCATTACATCTCTCATTCCTTTCTAGTAATGCTTCAGTGTTAACTGTTAAGTGCCTGTAGTGTGGTAAGGGTATGGTGGCATAACTGCATTGAGTGCGTTGACCCGTCCAGTTAACTAACAGAGGTTACCGGCCATGGTACAGCATGGTAGAGTGCTTGGAGACCATGACTCCAGAAATTGAGAGATAGGAACACGCAGCCAGTTTTTTATGCTAAACGCAATGCACCGAGTGGCCATGTAAGATGGGAATATTTCACAGCAGGATGCTTTATAAATGTGAGGTGGGCTCTCACTCATTATAGAGATTGGATCAGTGAAATACACAGGCAGTAACTTGTAATTTTCAATGTTGAACGCAGTACACCACGAAGTTGTGAAAGTTGGAATATTTCCTAGACGGATGGGCTTGTGAATGTGAGTTGGGCACTCACGTAGTATAAATGAGACTTGTTAAATAAAGAGTGTGCACGTGTCCCCGCAGGTTGACAAGCGGCGACTGCTTCGTTTTTATAAGGGATGTGTGGCTAACAGTTACATGTATTCCCCTATTGGTGGGTTACTGGTACGAACCTTGGTAGCAACCACCGGGTAAGTATGGCTCTATATGTATATCGCTAGCAGACCACAATTCGAATGTGTGTCTAAGTTGTTGGCACCATCTTTCTTTTAATGTTTGTCATTCACAACAAGTGTGTGAAGTATCAGTGAGTTGGAGACTGGTCCCCTAGCCCTGATGAAATTGCCAGAAATAAATGCCGGTGAAACATGTTGGTCTTTCTAAGTGAAATGGTCTAACACATGCCATTCTTGTAATCTTAGTGTGATCACTGCGATCAATAAAGTAGGTACACCTGCAAGTGAGTCACATCTCATTTTAGCTTGGAGAAGTTACACTTTCTTTTTCACTATGGGGTCCGATTGATTAAGAATGACAGTGATAAAAATACTGCATTCTCTTTCACCCTTCACCTCTTTTATTTTTGTTCACCTCCAAAATGAGGACACTTTCTTTTGTTCTTTTTCACGGTCATCAAAGTTACCAGTGATGATAGTGTGAGCAAACTGGTGAGTACCAACCAGCAGCTCCCTTGGTGATGCTTATGTGGGGTACTTTCTGACCTTTCACACCTTTTTTTTTTACCTGTCTCCAGTTTCCTTTGGTGTTTTGACAAACAATTTAAAAATGTGAGCATTGTGAATGAGATATGACTAGCATTCTGGCAAAGACAGCTTTTATGAAGAATAGTGTTCTCTAGTAACCAGGTCTTGTGTTTTTTGATATTGTCTATTGAGGCCATACTCCATTAAACTGCTACATAGCATAACTAAAAACAATAATTACCATGATATGCGTAAAAGTCAATGTTATGTATGTCAAGTTGTGCCATGTCATGTCATGGCATGTTATGTTTTGTTAATTTTTGATATGTCAAGCTATATATTAAGCCATTTTACATTGTTATGTTATCTTTGTTTTTCTTTAGTGTTTATTCACCCGAGGCTTCTTTGTATTAAGAAAACCAACAGGACTGATTAGATCATAAGGTTGTCTGGTCACTACTTTGGGAAGAGGACGTGTTTGAGCTGTTTCTTAGATTTGATACTATTCTATGTGTTCTTAGCAGAACAAGTAGAAGAGCATTGCACAATCTGGGAGCCAATGCAACAAAGGATCAGAAGCTAGAATGGCCTCTGCTGGTACTGAGACTTTCAAAAGAAGTAACAAGGGCTCTGTTTGAAGCATATTAACATATTTCCTTTGGATAAAGAGCCTTGTCGATAGAAATCTAAACATACAGTATGGATACTCCTAAACACAATAACCTCTGAACTGGAAAACAATGAGGGAGATTTAAGGATAAGCAAGAAATTGCCCCAGCAGCGGGCACCTGATAAACAGGCATGCATGCTCATTAAAAAATATCTAAAGGCAATGCTTAAAGTGCTTTAAGAGACTAAGAAACCAGCAGTTGAAATAGTTTGTCTTTGACAGCATTAGAGCTTTCTCTGCAGCTACTATTTTTGACTAGACCAGATACATGCACTGCTTCCTGGTGGATTGAAAGTAAAAGAAACCTATTCAAAGCAGAAACATGAATCCTAGTCAAAAGGAACTCTGCATGTGTATATCTCAGTATGCATGAGATAACGGCAAAGATTAAGGTTAGAGGATTGAATGACCAGGCACAATAGATACATTTTGTACCACTACAAAGACCATCATCTTGATGGGTTTTGCTTGTGCATGTTTTAGCTGAATCCAGTGTTTGCTCACATGATGATACTAGGAATATTTTCATATATGGAAGGGGTTTGCTCTTCAAAGCACTTTGGGAGAGGCAATGAATACTATATTGTAGGAAAAGCCATGCCTAATGACCATGGATGAATGTACATCTTGTCAAAGAATGTAGCTGCACATTCTGCACTCCCAAAGCATTAAATGATTCCGACTGTCCAAGAAATACATAATTGATCGCCCAAACATTATGATATAGTGCCTGTGTGGAACAAATATTAAGAAGCTAAAATTCTTGTAATCATTGAGCATGATTTTAAATACCCATTGTTGAAAATTGATAAAGCTCTAGGCACATTCCCAATACATCAATTTACCTACATGCTGTGCAAAGAGAGAATAGGGAAGGTGAGTAGAGAGGAGTACTTCATATAGAATTAATAACTGATGTTGAGAAGCACTGTATTCTTTACACCAAAAACATTCTTTTTCTAACAATATAAAGGCTCAGATTTACTAAGATTTCATGCAATGCAGCACAGCAAGGAAAGTTGCTGCATTGTAATACGTGAAAAGGAGAGAGCAGAACAGCACCATATTTAACAAAGATATGATGCAGTTCTGCTCTCTCCTAGTACTCGTGCACTTGTGGCTACATAGCGCCAATGTAGACACCCTTTTGTCATGTCGCAAGGAAAGCTGCTTTGAGGTCAAGATAGTTTTTGAGCAGGAAGTCATACCTTTCTGTAAAGAGGAAAACACAAGGAGAAATAAAGTTATTTCTCCTTGTTATGCCAGCTTCAGGAAGGTGCACAATGTTGGTGCAAACCCACATTTACAATTCTTTGTTAAAATGGGTTTGCATCAAAATACATGGGTGAATGCAAGGAAACGCCCATTCTCCAACCATGACGCAAGGTAACACAAGGCTGTTAAAATCAGGCTTTGTATGGTTTTGTAAATCCCAAAATATATTTTCAGGGCTGCACCAAAGAAGTGACACAACCCTGACACAAAATCTTAATAAGTCTGGGCCCAAGTGCATTGTTTTACATACCTTTCTGAGGATCAATATGAGCTCAAAAAATTCCTTTCGTGGCCCATGTGACATTTTTGATTAATGAAACCCTTTAGGGCGTCCCGTAAGGGAACATAATATATAGTTTTACTTCAGTTAACTTCTCATTAGGGAGATGGAGCTATGAAACAATTTTCAGGTTTTTGAGCATTCCCCGGAGTTAGCCATTGAGAAATCTGTTTTCTACAATATAGGTAGGTTCTTGGTATTCTTCCTGCCACCAAAATGAAGTCATCAGCATAATTGTAGACTGACCACACAAAATACACAATATTGGGATTAGGGGTTGCAGATATGCATTAGGTAAAAGTGATGGCACTGTGAAGACCACATGGACTCGACAGTGTGAGAAAACAAGCTGGACCTAAATGGTGAACCCCATCGAGCACTGTTCCAGGGTCCTTCTCCTTGAATACGTACAAAGCCAAGCAGTCAATGAAGCTTGAATGATCAACAATAAAAGTGTCAAGATAATGCCTGTGATTAATGTACTTGCTGGAGCGTGATGATAGTTTTGACTTAACTAATGTAGCCGAGAGGGTTAATGTGCCTACTGCAAAGAACGTGTAACATGCATTTTAAAAAGCAGTATATTATGTGCATAGGTTTGTGGTTACTGCTTTTGTCACAGAGATTCTTTTGTTACTGTGCACTTCATAAGTGACAATCGTAATGTAGCAGAGGGACCTATACACTGTCATCAAAGAGCTGCTTGCAAACTGCATGGTACCAGTTAGTAACTTATGTTTTTCCAAGTTATTCATTATCCTGATGCTGCTAAAAAGATTTATTTGGGTGGAAATACATTTTTAATGTTAAAGTCAGTGCTAGCCAATGTGTTATATTCTGAATCCTGAGTTTGTGCTTTTCCAGACCAAGCACTCTTTAAACATTTTATATACACACTGATTTACATGTATGATACAATGTCTCTATATGTGTGTGATGTAAAGTGCTCTGACATCCTACAATGGTATGAGAGATGCTATAAAACAAATGAAATACATGTGACAGAGGGGCTATATTTTCAATATAAAATACTAAGGGCCAGATGTACAATCCGTTTTTATATGCGCGAACGGGTTCGTGAACCCGTTTGTGCATGCAAAAACCTATTGGGCCATGTACATTGCCTATTTCGCAAGTCGCAATTTGTTCGCGACTCGCTAAATAGGTTTTCCAACTTGCTATTTGGAAGGGGCATTCCCTTCCAAATAGTGAGTCTCAAAACCATGTACAAATGTTTTGCGGTCACAAAACACTTGCAATTACCACCTACTTCAAGTAGATGGTAATGCATTCGCAAATGGGAAGGGGTCCCCATGGGACCCCTTCCCCTTTGCAAATGCATGCAAAATTATTTTTTAAGAGCAGGCAGTGGTCCCAGGGACCTCTACCTGCCCTTCGAAAATGAAACGAAAACATTTCATTTTCTTTTTTTTTAAATACACGGTAAACCGCCTGCATTTTTTTTTAAACTGCTTTATTTAAAAGCAGTTCCAGACATGGTGGCCTGCAGAGCCCAGCAGGTCACCATACCTGAGAGGGCTGGCATTCCCAATGGGCTCGCAAATTGCGAGTTGCTCATTAATATTAATGAACCTGGCAATTTGCGACCCCATTGGGAATCCCAAACAGTGTTAAACACACTGTTGTACATTTCATTTAGCGACTCGCAATTTGCCACTTGCAGTGTGTCACCAATTGCGAGGTGCTAAATGAAATGGTCGTACATCAGGCCCCAAAATCCTTAGTACTTTGAGTATTTATTTTGTGTACACACGTGTATTTTTTTGAATTACCGTTTTAATATTTGAAATTTAACTCATACAAATTGCTTGGGGGTCCCCGGCTTTCAGCGGTGACTCAAAGGGGGTCCTCAGGAGTCAAAAGTTTGGGAACCACAGATCTACTGTGTCAAGGTAGGAGAGTGATTCAAAATATGTGGGAGGCAGTATTCCCATGAAAATATCTCAACATATATTATTTAATATTCCATGCTTTGAATGCCTGGTTTATGTCTAATAGTGGTAAAATAATTTGTTTTTCCTTGAATAATCACTGAAGTTAGTGCATTATCACCCATTCCTGGTATTAACAGGATAAAGAAGACTTGTGGCCTATTATTGGCATGGTGAGTTACTCCATGGAAGGCTCTACACAAGAGGTGGCAGAAAAGCTGTTTCAATGATTGGAGAAACTACACCCATGGTAAAGCAGAGATTTCTAACTTCTGCATGCCTTCATCTATTGAAGTTTGTCTTTCAAAAGATAAGGTGGGACTGCTTGAACATGTGACTCTAAGCATTTAATACTTTGAACAAGAAAGAGAACATTCTCATTCAATGGGGACAGAAAATATACAAGAATGTGGGTTGCTAGATGGGGAGATAAAGTAAAAATTAAATATGTAAAAATGGAGTGTTGGGGAGAAAAGTAGTAAACCTCTGTGCAGTAACGATATTTTCTCTACAAAGGAACAAGAGAACTTATTAGTAAAGACAAGACTCACAAAAAAAATGAAATTTACTTCCCTGGAATTACACCATGGGTTGGTGTATCTTTCTGCCTGTATTTTAAATCTGAAAGAGTTCCAGGCGTCCTTGTGGGAAGCAAACAAGTCAGAGCTTTAAAAAAACAGACTTTCATGCTTACACATTTGCCGTTAAGTTAAGGTAAAAGGTGTTCTTTTTATCATGACATTTGCTAATGTTTTTGTTTATTAATAAAGAAACAAATTCTGTGAAGAAATCCCCTTTCCTAAACCACTGCTAATTTTATGGGTATTCACATCCTATGTACACCCTGAAATACACTTACTTCTGCTCCTGAAAACAGTAGATCTCGGATGTTATTCAGGGTTTAAAGTGCATAAAGCACTTTTTTCTATTGAAATTTTCCATTTGGAGACATATAATAGATATATCTAACCAATATCAGGTAAGTGCAGAATATAGCTGCAGAAAGAAAATAATACAGAAACCATAAGCAAGACTAATATTGCTATAACAACTTTAAAGTGCTCAAATCATAAAGTACAATCATGGTACCATTCCCCCCATGAATGATTGTACGTCCATTTGAGAACACGTTGCAGGATGTGTGTATGCCTTCCTTTGTATTTAACCACTGATTATACAGTGTTATTTTTAGCCAAAATTACACCCATGTCTTTAAGAATTTTGTGCTTATGCCTGCTCATTTCCCATATAGTTTTTCACATTGTCGAATTCTATTCATTTTGTTAAACCAGTCTGTGAATGATGGAATCAAGGGGGTTTCCCATTTCTGTAAAATGAATGAATGGGCCACCAACATTGCTATGTGGATCAGCTTTTAGGATCTCTTGTCTGTTGCAAGCATTGGTTAATATCCCTACAATAGGATCATTGCATTTTGAGGAATATGAATTTGAAATAGCTTTCCGCAATAGAAAAATATGAAGCTCCAGAAATTATGTAGTCTTGAAAACTGCCATATATTTTGGGACCAATTGGCCACATTTGAGATATAACATCTGAAACAGTTAGCTAAGCTTAATGGATAGATTTCAATCAGATGTCTTTGAGTGTAATATATCAGTCATTTTAGAGTAGAAGTGAATTCTACAAAAATGTGCACCCCTAAGGATTTAAAATTGAACTAATTCATGTATTTCATGGTCTCAGTTGATAAATGAATAGCCTCTTGTTCATTCCACTAATTTGAATATTTATGGAATATTTTGTTTGTTTCACATTCATAAAATATTGTTTCCAGCTCCCTGCTCTTTTTAAGGTAGCATTTAAATTAGTAACAAAGTGTTCCTTGCCAAGTATCGTTGATAGAAAAACTGTCTTGAAGGGAAAGATGAACAATGTTGTAAAACCACTTAATTAAATTCTTATCTATTTTGATTGCTCATCTATTTTGCCCATGTTTTTCACCTGCCTTTCACTCGATCCATAATCTCTTGATTTTTAGAAGCCAGACCTTCAAGGTAGAATGACACTTTGACATATGGTATTTGGAAGTTCCTATTAAATTAAGGTTTTTCCTACCAGAGACAAATGTATTGTCTTATATCCTACTCTTTTTAGGTGATTTAATTAGGCACAACATATCTCTAATACTACTATCCTACAGTAATAACTACGGAAAACGGACTGAAGCAAGGTTGCCTATTAGCATCTCTTTTGTTCTATCTATATGTAAGATATCTACCGGGTTGCTTTTCCTTAATGGAAGGAGATGCGCCAAAGATAGGTGGCCGCTCCTTTTCTTGACTTATGTATGCAGAAGATATTGTAATTATGGATCTGACCCCTATAGGTTTGCATAAAACATTGTCACGACAACAGATTTATAAGTCTGCACAATTGTTGAAAATAATGTTTCTAAAAGTAAGGTTGTGGTTCTAAAATGAGGAAAGAATAGAAAAGCTTGTAATTTTTATTGGAGAATTGGTCCTGAAACATTGGAGAATGTAAAGTCTTACCTTTATCTGGGGAAAGGTATTTCAAGTAGTACAAGGATTAGTTCCTATATTGAACATAGCTCTTCTAAAGCCAAGTCGCATGCAAATGGCCTATGCTTATTTTATAGTACTATGGGTCGAAGACATTTCTCACATTTGCTTTTAGTTTTTAAAAATAAAATTCCTACTACCTTGTTATATGCAATTGAATCTATACCAGTAAGTGAATGGAGCTTTTTGGATAAGATCGAAGGCCAAATCTTTCGCAAACTATGTAATTTTAATACACTGGTTCCAAAAACCGCCATTAGGCTAGCATTTGGTTTGGTATGCTCCTTTTCACAAGGTCTAGCTAGGGTAATCCGTTGGGGTTATCAGCTAAAGAACAGGGAACATTTTTTATGAGGAGTTTTATCCAACGGGAAATTTTTGATGGACAAATGTTTAAATACTCCTTTTGCAATGATTTCTTCTTGGCACTGCAACATTTTAATGTGCAAGAGGATTTTGTGGTATCCTTATCTCCCATAGAATTAACATATTTATTAAAAATTTCAAGTGGCTTAATTAGCTATCTAAGAGATATTAGTATTTGTAGAACATGGGCCAGACTGGATACAATAGTTAATTATCGCTCGTGGAACCTAAGCCACGGTATTCGCAGATGGATTACTCTTTGCCGCATGAACCTCTTACCAATAAATGATTTAATCATAAACTGGTCACCTAATAGGGAAGGTGGAAAAAACTGCAGCTTTTGTAATCAGGAGATTCAGAATCTCGATCATGTCTTGTTTGTATGTCCGGCTTTGACTGCATCTCGATATAGGTGGTTTCATCCAATGTTTATCCAGAATGGCATCAAAAATGTTTCATCTGCTAGCGAATTTTTGTTTTGTCCAAAAAATGAAATAGTATCCACTAAACATTGTAACTTTTTTTAGGGAGTTTATGAATATATTTTAAATGGTTTTATTATACCCCAAGTATGGTTGGCTATACAACTAATTAGTTCTCGTACACTGCCATTAATGCTCCATATTCTTATGTTTCTTCGACCTTTTTATTTATTTTTTCACTTGCAGAAAACTATAAATATATGACTGTTGTTAATTTCTTGCTGTTTACACCAACTAGGTTTTTTTTCTTTCCTCTCATCTTAAAAAAATCCTAAGGGAAATGCCTTTGCTGCTTTATGATGCACTTTAGATAAAATATATGGTGCTGCTAGGATAGGATCTCTTTCCTAATTGTACTTATATATAACAGGATCTGATCCTTTATTGTTCTAGTATAGGAGGTAACTGTTTGATTGCTGCTACCCTATTGCTGTTGTAAGATGCGCTTTACTCAATGATTTGTTATTATTGTTGCTATATTAAGCATTTTATTCAAGTATATGCCATTAGATGAAACTGCTTTTAATGTTAATCTATCTACTTGAACATGCTCTAAAATTCCATATGGTGTGCTTACTTTTCTCTCCTCCAAGGGAGGCCTTTATTGCTGTCTTAAATAATACACCAGAGTCGATTTGTTGGGGGGGAAACCTTTTATGCCTTTTGATGATTACATTTGTATACATTAATGTAATGATATAGATAGAATGTTTTTATTGAAGTATTGTTTTAATGGTTACTGGGTTTATAATGTGATTATTTATGTACGTCTTAAGTGGACCTCATAAGAGATCCAAATAATTAATACATGTATTGAATTGAATTGAATACTATCCTACATCATGATTTCTAGCAAATTGTTGTCATAATAAAGTTGCAACTGTTAATTTGCTTGGAATCTGGAGGAATATTTTCCAAGCAAAATAATTTTAAAATTAAGTAATTTTGAATCCTTCATCGTTGATAAGGCAATATTAAGTGCTAAGTGCTAAGTGCTAATCTGGGAAAGAAATTTGCCATAAAAATTTAGAAATTAAAGAATCTAATTTCTTTTCAAAAGTTGCATACAAAACACATGGGCAGTAGAAAAACAAAGGTTAGTAAACACTGGCAGTATTTTCATTTTTATTAAGGTTACTCTGTTGAAGATCGGAATGGTAATGGCTTCGATTTTAATAATAAAGCTTTAGTTTGAGCTAGTAAAGGTTTATAATTTAATTTATAAAGGTCTTCAATTTTGTTGGTGAATGTAATGCCAGGGTAGTGCTTTGAAGGCTGATTATAGCAACTCTGAAGATCAGAACTATTGCACGATAATACTTCAGTCTTTAATTTATTAATCTCATATCCCCCCAATACCTGGTATAATGTAAACATGTCAAATACTTTCCCTTGTCAAACTACTTACAGGCTTTAAAAAGAACTTGATGTCATACGGGAATATCTTAATTTCTGCTTTCATTTCTGACCACATTAGCTATATAATGCGCAAATAAAATGTACACAGGGGGGCAGTCTTGTCTAGTCCCTCTTTTCGCTTTCAGGCTGCCCACATCTAATGCATTAATAATCAACCTAGCTATTGTCCTCTTATATAATCTATGGATGACCGCTATGATTTGCACAGTAAATCCAAATTTCCCCAATAGATAAAAGAGTTTCCATGAAACCAGGTCAAAAGCCTTTCCGGGGTGCCTGTTTTAAGGTAACAAAAAACAAATCTTTAATTAAGTCGCTTGTAGTTATATGCAACTGCCACCCTGGTATAAAACCATTTGCATCTTTATGAATTAACTTACTGCTTTCTAGATTAAACCTATTCGCAATTAACTTAGGGATGATTTAGATCTTGGCGGAGCAGGCCCCTCCGTCACTCTTCCAAGGATATCACAGTCCAGAAACTGTCGCGGGGACACCTCCAACCTTGAGTTGGCAGAATCAATGAAAATGAGGTTTAAACTTACCTTTTTTCCATTTTCAACATCCCTTTCCATCTTGTACTCCATAGTCCAGGTCCTTCCTTTGCTGCTACTACTTGACCATGACGCTAATCTAATCAACTCCATTGTTGCCGAGATCTCAGGTAAGCTTCTTTTAATTTGTTTTACTATGGATCGTGCGTTAACATTTGCTTTAACCTCATGTATTTTTACATTGCTCATACATGCAATGTTTTTCGTATGTGTCATGCAGTTGTGTTCATATTGCAAATTGTCATGTTAAAATTAATGCCCCTGTATTGACACTTAAAAAAAATATTTGTTTGTTGTGGGTGTTGTGCTGTGGTACCTGTGGTTGTACATTCAATAGTGTGTGTATGTTGTTTGTGTGCTATGCTATATGTAACAAAAGTGGCATAACACTTTACCTACATATATTTCTTAAGCAAACACAAAATATATGTGCAGTGACGCATTCATAAGTAGTATATACCAGTCTCCCATCCACCAGGGACTCACTCCGTTAGGAATTGGCTGCTGGGACAACGCCAGCGCAATGAGGAAATCTAAATAGGCTCGGAGCAAACCCACCACCCTGAAAGTGATGGAGCACTATTAGCCAGCAGAGGAGTCTGCTGCGTTGATGGAGATGCATCGCTTATGCGACGGTAAACAATCTGTTGATGCGAATTGTTAAATACAGCAACGGGACTTCATCAACTTGATAGAGTATGTATTGTTACCGCAGCCATGGAGGGAAGATGGGAGCCCTCCTAAGATCTAATCAGGCACTAAATAAAAATCTTGCAATCAGAGTTTAAAAGAGTGACAGAGCAAAATGAGTTGAGATCTTGCTGATATACGGTGCTGCTTTTCAAGAGGGTTTCTTACCCCGGCATTAAAGGAAGCAGGAATAGGACCTCCAGATAAAATGAAAGTAAAGAGGTTCAAAAGACAACTATTTAGCAGTAGCAAATGTTTTAAAAAGCTCAGCAGGGAAACTATCAGGACCACACGCCGTCCTGTTGGACTAATTAGAAAACTGCTTATGTAACTCCTGCGTTGTAAAAGATGTTATTATCAGTGCTATATCCTCTTCCGCTAGTCTGGAAATAGGTAACAGCTCGAAAAACTCATTCATCGTTTTGATCTACTTCCTGGTCATGGCTATTTATTTGCTCTGCTATAGTGAAACAAGTACCAGGTTTTGGACACATTAATGTACTAAAAGCCCTTTTGAAGACCTTTTCACAAGTCTGCCAGGCAATAAATCTACCGGCATAATTGCTTTCCTCATATGTTTTGAAGTTATGAGAAATTACTCGTGTAATTCACAGCTAATAGTATTCATGCAGAGTGGTTTTAGCTTTTTCGAAAACAGTTCTATTTTCTTTATTATCATACCACAAAACTATTTCATAGGCTCTTCTAGCCCAAGTTTCTAGGTTTAATATTTCTGCTTTCTGGCTCTTTCCAATCAAAATATCCTCGGATATTATTAATGATCGGAAGGAGACTTTAAACGCCACC
Source organism: Lissotriton helveticus (assembly GCF_964261635.1). Lineage (NCBI taxonomy): Eukaryota > Metazoa > Chordata > Amphibia > Caudata > Salamandridae > Lissotriton > Lissotriton helveticus. Next base: position 1,765,238,333 of record NC_136059.1, read on the forward strand.
GAAATCATTTTTGGGAGGCAGTACCCTGATTGCTGGAAAGAAAATTCAGAAATCTCTACCTTTATCTCTTTTTCCCAACTAAAATTTTTTAAATGTGTTTTACTAAAAACCCATCTTCTAGGAGTCAAGTATCTATTGAACTTTATTTGTAATTCTAAAGAAAAATAATCAGAAAACTATTCGGTAATACTATCCTATGATCGAATTTGACTGTAGTGGTGGTCAAGAAGAGTTGATGACTGACCGAAATGTTGTCGAGACACAGGTATATTCTTGCTCATTGGGAAACCGTGCTCACCAGGGATCTACTAGCAAGTCTTCCTAATATTGACTGATTACTCTATTTTAAATTTAACTTGTTTCTAACCAAATGTGTAGTATTTACTGTGGAGGTCTGTAGAAAATGTAAATCTCCACCTATAATTACTGCTCCTGGAGTTTATAAAAATGATTGGAAAAGTGAGAGGAATGAATCTGGGTTATCCTCAGTCGGGGCACCGAAGCTCACTAGGGTGAGATAGGTGAAAGTGATAGTGCAACTAGCCTAGCCCAGCCTCACTGACCTTCGTTATCATGTTGCAGAGTCTGAGGGGCTTATTTATGAGCCCTTGCATCACTTTTGCACTGCCGGTGCATTACTTTTTGTGACGCACCAGCAGCGTAAAAAAGCACCATGTTACGTCATATTTGCAAAGTGACGCATCTAGGTAAACCCCTGCGCCACATTGTACCTGCAATGTATGCAGGGTGGGCGTTCCGACGCAAGTAAGCCTCGTAGAAGTGACCAGTAAAATCTATGAGATTTCACGGTGCCACTTCTAGGACGCAAATGCATCAATATCTTATGCCTGCCTCACAGCAGGCATAAGACTGACACAGGCACATTTGAAATGGGACTTGTCCATGTGAAATTACCCATTCCTGAAGTTGCATCACTTTTATGATACACTCCAGCAATGCGTAATTTTTGCGCCTACAGATACGTCAGAAATACTGACGTAACTGTAACTCCTTGCGACATGATTCGTCATAATGTAAATATGAAGCATCCAGCATGTCCCAAGTAGGGTGCAATGAAAAGTGACGCATCGCAGTTTTCATGCAGCAATGCGTCACTTTTCATAAATGAGGCCCTGATTCTGTCTAGCAAGACTCATTGCAATAAAGATTACCACGCCTCTGTGCGCATCTCCTGCTGAAGAGATACACTTTAAACAGCCTAAATGTATTGAGTTTTGTTGAATGAATATGTGTCTCCTGCAGTAAAATCAGTGAGGGCTGATGGACCAATATCGATGATTCAGTGGCCAGCACTTTTCTAGTATTATGTAACCGGATAGCATTAAAAGAAAGAATGCGCAATCTATCAGTCATGAGGATTGCCAAAGTAACTTTAATGCAAATGCATCTTCTGATTTAATCATGTTTACTGCTATTTCTACATATATTAAAACTACTGCAGGGATGCTAATATGAGTATGAGAATTTTCATCCTTTAGATAACTATCTTGACTTTATGTGAACAAGAAGCCTCAGCAATAAATCACATAGTCAAGTGCATTTCCATACTTTTCCTTCTATAAATTACAAAGACTATAAAGTGCTTAATGTACTTAAAGTAATAAGATGAATCCAGTGCATGCTGCTAGATGAATTTCTAAAGTGACCTGAATAGGCGACTATCGCAGCTGGTGGCTGTTATTCAAGAGAAAGACGCCAGTGCTCGACGTACATCATTGAGTAAGCCAAGTCAAACTGGATGCAGCTGTGCTCGCATGGATACAGGAAGTGGGGCGTTAATGGTGCAGGTGTGCTGACCAGCGTCCACAGTGACCATTGACTGATTTTGCCTCCCCTACCTTCTCCACTATCCTAATTGCTGCATTCTCCCTTATTCAGGGGCTATAATTTGTAACTATGTACCCTTCATGTATGAAGCCTTTACCCCCATGGAATCTATGCAGTGCTGATATGTTGCAAGATATGACTCCAAAATCCTCTAAAATGCTGAAGGCTTCTAGAACACTGGGATCTTCACCTAAGGGTATAAAAAACGGTTTGCAAATGCAAGACAAAATCAAGAATGTAATCATTGCCACTCAATTTCTATCCCAACAGACAAAAAGGGGAGCCTTAGATGGTTCCTTACCATTACTTCGAGCGCCTCACATGAGACTTCATTCTCTGTTGTTGATGTGACTAATGCTCCTGTGGGATGATCAAATATAACCCAGAGTGATATTACATCAGTCAAAGAAAAAGAACAGTTTTTGCATTCTGTTCTGCCAAGCATGTTAAGTTCCTCATCCCAGCAGGGGACCACTAAGTCTGAACAATCCTTGTCCATTATGAATATAAAACAACAGAAGTGTTCTGATGAGCGGTGGGCGAGGTGCCACTTTTGTAGGTTTTACTAGCCAGTTGGTGGGGGTGACTCCTGGACATTTTCTAGTTTTTGGTGGTGGTGACTGCTGTTTCCTCTCCAATGAGGAAAACATTCCCAAGTACAAACTTTCCCACTTTTGCAGCACTTCCTGTTTGCCGTACTGCAAACTATCCCACTGCGCTCTATTCTATTTTTTTTTTTTTTTTTAAATATTTTTTTATTTTTCAGAGGCAGAGGCAGAACAAAATACAGAGATGGAACAAGATACAGTAATAAAAAAAAAAAAAAAAATTAAGACAGTAATAAGGTAATCAAGATCAGTGACAGATTTCAAAATAAATTGTAGCAGCATACTATCACTTTGAATTATAAACATATTTAGATTAAATCCAATCATCAATAGGAAGCCATAACTTCCTAGCAAACAACTTTTTTCTTCGTCCCTTCAATTTATAGACTGCATTGTCCATTCGATAAATATCTAACAATTTACCTAGCCATTGTTCAAATGAAGGTGGATCAACATCTAACCATCTAGAAGTTATACAAAAGCGATAAATGGACATTCCAATGAAAAGGAAATACTCTTGATCAAGGGATAAGCTCTCGGGTGGAAAGTGTACACCAAAAATAATAACAGAAGGGCATAATTTGATGTTAGTATTTAACAAATTAGTCAGAAAATGTTCTATCTTATTTTTATATACAGTAAGTTTAGAACAGCTAAAGAACATATGGCATGAATCAGCTGCTAAAATGCCGCACCGACTACAATTGGTGCCTTTCGTAGCTTTCCATTTGACAAGTTTAGCAGGTGTATAATACAGATCCAGGGAGGCCATATAGTGTTGACTTTTGAGAGAGCTGTTAATTAGTACTGTATTACTAAACTCAAACGCCCTTGCCAGATCAATCCCTACTATAGACAATTTCCTCTCCCACTTCTGGGCTTGTTGATCCAGATCATCAGATAGCCCATTTAACATCAGCTGATAGATGGTACCAATACGGGCATCCTTCCTAACACTCTCCAAAACTTCGTTAGGCTCCATTGCATCACTATAGAGCAAATTTTTCCTATCCAAGAAACTCCGAATTTGTAAGTACTTAAAGAAGTCATGTCTAGAAAGACCAAATATATTTAGGAGTTCAGCGAAAGACATTAAGGTCCCAGCTGAGTACAATTGCCCAATTAGTTGAATCGATCCCAGACAAAATCCAGAGGTAGGAATATTTTGAGACATACCTGGTATTGAGATGTTACAGCGTATAGGTGTATAGAAATTATATTTAGGGATAATCCGCAAAACTTTATTCATCTGTTTCCAAACCAAAAAAGCAGAGAACAAAATCTTAAATTTTGTTTTTTTATAATAGCTCGGCTCCGTAAATATTAATAGTGATTGGCGGACATAATCACCCATGAGCATTTCAAAAATGGAAGGTGCCTTACTGATTTCATTGACATGGTCATGAAATAGTAAAACTTTAATAGTTTTAAGGGTAATGGCCCAATAGTATACCCTAAAGTTCGGGAATCCTAACCCAGCACGCTCTTGCGGGAGTGTACACCACTTGATAGCTCTTCTTGACCGACGATACCCCCATAAGAATCTAGACAGCATCCTGTCTATTTTATTAAAAAGGGACATACTAAAAAATAGAGGGATAGTACGAAAAAAATAAAGAAACTTGGGGAAGATTAGCATTTTAATGACATTAGTCCGTCCAAATAAAGATAAATGTAGATTGTTTATCCTTTCCAAAGTCCTATTAGTAGATATAAGTAAGGGGTCCAAATTTAAACCAACAATGTCATCTATTTTAGATGATAGAGTTACACCAAGATATGTAGCGGTGGAATTAATTGGCAAATCCAGGGGCATACCTGTTTTTGAATGTATGATTTGAGTTTTAGAAACATTCAGTTTATAGCCGGAGAATTTGCCAAATTCGCTAGCGACTTCAATAATTTTAGGTAAAGCTATGGAAGAATCAGAAGTTACGATGGCCACGTCATCGGCGTATGCTAAAACTTTGTGATCTACTTCATAGAGTCGAATAGGGGGAATACCAGGTTCTATAATTAATCTATTCAAATAAGGGTCTAGATAAAGTGCAAATAAAAGTGGAGAACAAGGGCACCCTTGTCTAGTCCCCCTAGTGATGGGAAATGATCTGGAAATATCGGTGCCAAGTCTAATTACTCCTTTTGCGTTGAAATAGAGTGACTGTATAGCCTTGATGAATTGTAATGGGAAGCCTTTCCATTCTAACACCGACCAAAGGAACCCCCAGTCTACTCTATCGAACGCCTTTTCGGCATCGAGTAAAATCACTCCGACTGGGGATTCCTTTGCTTGAGCCCAATCCAACAAGGCAATAACACGTTTGACATGGTCTGTAGTATCCCTATGTTTAATAAACCCGTGTTGTATATGAGAGACCAAACTGGCCATTACATCATTTAATCTGTTGGCAAGAATTTTGGAGTATATCTTGCTATCTGCTGTGATGAGGGAGATAGGACGGTATGATCCTAATTCCTTTGGATCCTTGTTTTTTTTAACGAAGACAACAATAATGGCAGTAGTCCAAGAATCAGGAGGATAATCTTGGAATGCTACATTAAAAATTTTTAATAGTTCTGCCTTCAGCAGATGTCTAAACGTCCGGTAGAATTCGAGAGGAATCTGATCGGACCCCATAGCTTTACCGGCAGCTAGGCTCAAAATAGCCTCTTCAATCTCTTCCCAACTTATTGGCCTAGCAAAGGAGTCATTATCATCTGTACATAATGTTAGTTGATTAGCGTTTACAAGGTAGTTTATAGGATTAAGAGTCTTGTCGACTTCATTATTTTCGTCATTATACAATGCTTTATAGAAGCCATAAAATGCATCTAATATTCCTGCCTTGTTTTCTTTTAGTACCCCATTTATATCTTTAATACATTGTATTTCACTAAAAGAAGATTTTTGGCGTAAACGCTGCGCCAGGATTTTCCCCGTACGTTCGCTAAATTCGTAGCGTTCTGTTTTATGTTGTTTAAATTTTATGGCTACTTCTTCAGCCAGATGTGTTCGGAGGCCTGAGCGTGCAATAGTTAATTGTGTTTGTGCATCCTCTATGCTAGCATCATTTTTACATGCGGTAGATAATTCGAGCTCGGCCAGTCTAACCTTATTTAGCCTATCTTTGAAGTCTTTTTGATTTTTTTGCCTTCTATAATTTGCGAAACTAATAGTTTCCCCCCGTACAACTGATTTAAAAGAATCCCAAACTACCTGAGGAGAGGCAGAATCATTGTTTATAGAAAAGTATTCTTTAATTATTGTGGCCATAAACTGAAGATACTCTTCGTCTAATAATAAACTCCTCTGAAATGACCAAGATCTATTGGGACCCTGACCATTAGTAGGGAGTTGAATCTCGGCAATGATAGGATTATGATCAGAGATGACCTGTGGTAGTATTTCAATACGAATTTGCTCCAAAAAAACAGAAGATACAAAAAAATAGTCAAGACGGACAAACTTTCGATGAGGGGTAGAAAAAAAAGTATAACCAGAATCATTATGAAAAAGCTTATTCCAGACATCAGTTAGCCCATTACATAAGACCAAATCTCTAAGTGCTTTGTAAGCTTGAATCTTACGGCCCATGTATTTTTTCTCTAGTTTAATATCCCAGTCGGCTGGTATATGGATATTAAGGTCCCCGCACATTATTATCGGTTGTGCCCAGGTGGATAATTCTGTGTTGATAAGATTGAATAATTCAGCGTCATCCAAGTTGGGGCCATACAAACAGCATAGAGTGAATCTGCAGCTCCCAGTTTTTAATTCAGCAAGCCCCCATCTCCCCCATTTATCAGAGGATGTTTTAACACACTTCCCTACTCCCTTTCGCATACAGATAGCAACGCCTCTCTTGATACCCATTTGTTTAGATGTAGTCAAAACTTCTAGCCCTAAGTTATTCAGAAGGGAGCGTTTGTCCCAAGAAATATGAGTTTCCTGAACACATAGCAGATCAATATTCAGAGTTATAAGCATAGTACGAAACATAGCAATCTTCTTTAAATCATTGAGGCCATTAATATTAATAGTGCATATTTTCAGCCGATTATACATTTCAAAATCAATATAGAATAACAATTACTGATTTGCACCTCTAGATTATACCTTATCCACATTATAACCATCCCTGCCTTAAATACATTAACCTTAGTGACCATCATTGTATTGAACACCTCTGCCTTACACCCCCACCACCCCCCGCTGCCCAAACCCACCCCCACCCCAACCCCCGAAACCCCTCCCCCCACCCTCCCCACTATAGGAGGCACAGGAACTAATAGCTCCTGAAACATATGGATGCCGTGTCCCTAGCTCCTAGCATCTCTACCAAAAAAAACGCGACGAAAAAAGGAAAGAAGAAACAGAATAAGAAAAGAAAAAAATTCGCAGTTCAGCCGGCGTTCGGACAAGACCCTAAGAAAAAAAAAAAAAAAGGAAGTATAAGGAATATTTAAGGACGAAAAGGAATATAGAAAATCCTACATGAAGACAATAATTATTCTTGCTCAATGTGATTCCTAGACTTAAATTCAGACATTTGCTTACACACAATTGAATTAATCAAAATCATTCAAAGTGAGTCTAAATACTCCTTAGCTTTAACAGGAGAAATGAAAAATTTAGTTTGGCTTTTATATATAGTTTTAAGCTTAGCAGGTCCTTGAAGGAATACTGCAACTTCCTTCTTCTGGAATTCAGGGATCAATTGCTTCAGATGCCAACGTTGAGCCACAGTGGCTTGACAGTAGTCTGGTCGAACAAAGAACTGAACGCCAAGCCCCTCCGCTTTCTTGTCTGGCCTTGCGTTAACAAAAATGATTTCACGGGCAAGAAAGTTGTTGAATGAAACCAGAATGGCCCTGGGGTAGCTTTCCTTGCCTTGTCGCGGGGTCCTTGCAGTAAAAGGGAATCTATGAGCTCGTTGGATCTCCCGGGTCCAGTCCCAATCAGTGATTTCTGGGAAAGCATCACTTAATAGATTAATAATAAACCGCCTCGGGTCCCCTCCTTCCTTGTTTTCAGGGATTCCAAGAAAACGCAAGTTACACCTGCGGGCCTGGTTTTCCAAACTAGCAAGCTTATCAGATAGATCATTTTTTTGCATTTTAAAGTCTCCGACTTCTTGCTTTTGAGCCAAACACTCCTCTTCCAGGACAGATATCCTGGCCTCAACTTCTGTGACCCTATCCGCAGTCTCTGAACATAGTTTAATTGCACGGCGTACTACATTTTTAACTTTGGCACATGTCATTTGAGTACGTTGATTCTCCGCCTTGCTTTCTGCCCTATGAGTCATCATGGTGTCAAATATCATTTTAAGTGTAATCTCTGGAGGATCATCTGGTGGCAAGGTAGGGTCAGATAAGCCATTATGGTTAGATCTAGGAGTTTCATCGGCAGCAACAGAAGCAATGGCTACTATTTCAGGAGATAAAGAATCCATATTATTTATTGACCTAGGAGTAGTCTCTTTGCTCGCCACACGAACGGATCTTTTCTTCTTCAACCTCTTTTTAATAATAGTAGCTGCGTTTGTATTATCAGGGCTGTGGCTACTCTCCCCAGGAGAGGATAAAGTCTCGCAGCTAATATCTGCCCATTCTTTATTTACAGCTGTCGCCTCATCAGATGAAAGATCCGAAAGTGAATAAAAATTTTCGGGAAGTTCCTGGCTGTTTTGCTGCTTAGTTATTTCTGTTCCAGAACACAAATCACTGGGTAAATCGTTTAGTGCCAATGATAGTGATGGGAGCGAGCAGGACCGATTGGAAATAGTTCCAGCAGGGACTACATTCCCCATAATGCCCCGCCTCAGAGAATCAGTCGGTATTGAAAGCGGAATCGGAGCCATTATCGGATTTGAAAGAGTGTTAGTATTATAATGAATACCGCCGCTAATAGGTGATTGAGTTAAAGACTGTGTAGCAGCTAAATCAGTGCTTTGATTTTCCACTCCATTATCCAAATTTTTCTTTTTAGCAGCATGCTTCTCAAACAAAACAGGCAGTGTCTGCGATACTGATACATTAGATACATTGGATTTAGTAGCAGCCCCCTTGCTGGAGCTCTTACCCGGTTTAGTGACAGGTTTGCCAAGAGTCACAGGGGCTGCCTCTGCCATTGTAGCCTCCACGTCCTTCGGCTTGGACCCAGTATCGTTTTTTTTACTGCTGCGTGTTGTAATAGAGGAAGGAAACGGTGTCCTCTTCTTCTTTCGTGGGCCCCCTCTGCCCGGAAAAACGTTCCTCTGTACCCAGCAGAGGCAGAGTGTAACACGCCACAGCGGAGACCGCCGTCGAAGCTCGAAGAAATTTAGTATCATTCGTAGACACCGCCTTCCAAAAGGATAGTTTGTTGCTGCAAGTAATGGTTCACGGCTATTGAAAGCAGTTTTATCAAAGCTAGATACAGCTTTTTCTACAAAATTTCGCCGGCTTAAATTGCACTGGTTCCAGGATTTCAAGGAAGTCAGCGTTAGTCGCCAAACAAACCAGCCACTATCTCTCGGCGGCTGCAAAACCAAGTCCGTAGCAGTAGACGGAAGCGGGAAACACCCTTCAGTCTCCCAGTCAGCTCGCAGCTCCGCAGCTGCCTCCGAATGGCCCAGCCCAGGGCAGCCTCCACCAGCCTCCGCCAGCCTCCACCTCCGACTCCACCCGCAGCGGCAGCGGTAACGGCTCCAAATCAGCCGCCTGTAGTTGCGTCGTTCTGAAACTAAACGTAGTGAAAATACTCCGGCTTTTTTCTTTTTGCTGGATAAGCGGAGACTCGAAATCGGGTCTTATGGAGCTTTTGGCCAGAAGAATTAGCTGGTTATCTTCCTCCCTTCATGTTAGGACGCCAGGAGCAGGGGAGCAAGCTGCCTACACAGCCTTCCCCACGGCAGCCATCTTGCCTCTGCGGATTTCCGCGCGCGCTCTATTCTAAATAGGGACTGTGTTTAGGAAAATGAGCAGTCCCCTCCTCCACAACTACTCCAAAAGGGTTTTAGGACCACCTACTCTTGGGCTGGTGACAATTTGGCTTCAAGGAGCTCACAAGGGTTTCATTTTACACTTAACAATGATTGGGCAGGTCTTACCCTGAACCCTGCCAAATCTGCTTTTTCCGAGCTGATATGTGTCACATACCTCACATTCAGGTCTTCCTGCCTAAAAAGCCTGAACCTTTGTGTCTGCTCTGAGAACAGTTTTCACACTCCATAAAGGGGAAGCACTGACAGGCCAGCTGCTGGCAGGCTAATGCTAATGAGCCTATTGGAGGTTCAGGCAGACAAAGTCTTACATTTCAATTGGAGATTTAATAAACATTAAAAAATATGTTTGCATTATTTTGGAAGCTTGTCCAAAACTAGAAAGAGAAGAATTATTATTTTATTTAAACTTTGTTTTTTCATAGGACAGCTACATCCTTTCAAAGTGAAAGTGAAAGTAGCTTTTGCAGTCTAATCACTATAGGGACATGTCAACGTTAAAGTTGTGCATGTACCACTTTTAAAAACTGGGCACACTGCTTTGTTGGCTATGTGGCCTTTTGAGATTGGCCTATTTCATATTTAAAAGTAGGGCTCTTTCACATCTAAAATTGATATTTTAACAGGTGTGCAGGCAGGTTTAAAAGCTGCAAGAGTCAGACTACACAGGTAGGCCTGAAGTCATGTTTTCTTTGTCAGCCTAGTGGTTAGCACAACTTGCTTCAGAGCATGGGTGACATTTATCTTTTTCATGTCATTGATGCATTTCCTGCGCCGTGTGCCATGCCCTTACTGGAAGGTTGGTTATGCCAATTAGGAGTTAGTCAATTGTGTCATATTTTAGGGGTCTAAACACAGACACTGGGGATTGGACAGCAGCACCCCTGTGTGTCGAGTCTCACAACAATAAAAATAGCCAACAACCATAGTTGGTACGAACAACAATTGTTCCTGACCCAGCTGTATGGAACAACCAAAGAGGAAATTATTAATAAAGTTAATCAACTAGGTCATTGAGACATTTATGTATAGTCATTCAAATGCAAGAGTAAATACTCTTCAATAATACACCAGAGAAATAGACATAGCAACTCAGGTCATGATGAAAGGAATCCTTTATTAATTATTTTACTTATGCAAATAACATATTCAATAAACCATATTGAGAGATATCTGTAAAAAGTTGTTCTAATAAGAAGTGCAAGTAAAAGTGCTTGTGTCAGGTGAGTGAAGGAACGGAAATTCAGACAGAAAACAGTAGTAGGTTACAGTATCATGATTCTATACAAAAAGTACTGGTTACCATGATTTCTTTTTTAAAAAGGGGGTAACCCTGTGTACTTAGGCCTGACGACAAAACAATTATGATGTATCATTCAAAGTCCACTTATCTGAAAGATGATGCTATTTTTTTAATGCATCATCCAATTTCGGTGATGATCAGTATTGTGTAGTTCAAGCCATGGAATAGGAGGTGTCGACGTTTCAACCCGACTTAGGCAATGAGCGTAGTTTTAAACCTCTGAGTGCAATGAAATGAATGAAATGTAATTAGAGTCTGTCTCCCTGGTGTGAGTGTAATCATATATATGTTAGTTAGATGAAAGGTCTACTGACTGTTGTGGTTGCCGGATCAGGCTAACCAAGTCACTCTCAAGCTGGCACTACTGTAGAAATCTGCAGTGTATGGCCACAAATCCCCAGTTAAATGGGCGAACTGTTGAATTGATATAAGTGGTGTTGGACTTGGCCCTCTTAGCAGGGCCATCCTTGGACTCTGGGCACTTCAGCACTGCTGTTCAGTGTAAATTGTGTGTGGTCTTTGTGGTAAACATGGTAAGATTGGTCTACCCCTGTTTGGTCTATTTAATTTACCTGTCAGTCCCTTGTAAAGTGGTATCTCAGATAACCGGGCCAGTAAATTAAATGCTACTGGTGGCCTTGCAGCGCTGAACGCGCCACCCACCAAAGTAGCCTTTCAAACCAGTCTCAGGCCTCCGCCATTGCAGGGCCTGTGCGCACAGTGTTACTGCCGCTGTGACGTGGCACCTAAAGTGTGTGCCATGTCTGTGACCCCTTAAGGTAGGCCCTAGCTAGCCCTATGGGCAGGGTGCACTGTAGGTAAAAGGTAGGACATGCACCTTAAGTGTGTGACATGTCCAGGTAGTGACAAACAGCCATTTTTGTTTCTTACCACTATGAGGCTGCCCTCCCATAGGAATGCATTGGGGATTCCCTGATAAGTGTTTCAGTGGTAATTCCTGATATGAAAGGAGCAGTGTGGTCAAGTTTGGTATGGTTGGAATAGTAATAATAAATGCTGCGCAATGGTGTGAACAGATTTATTATCACTGTTTTAGAAAGCCACTTTTAGAAGCTGGCATTTCTCTGTGCTATGTGTCTGCCTATCTGATGTGTATTGCATGTCTGGCTCTGGAGTGACAGGGGCTAGTGAGGTGTGTATAGGTCCAGGGAGGGCAGAGTGCTGTGATGAATTTGGAGTGAATCCTGGCGTGGGGATTACCCCTGCATTGCTGGCTTGGATGCGGGAGCCCACCCTGCATTGATGCTTATTAAGAAGTGGGAGCCCACCCCACATTCGGTACATAAAGCTTTGGAGAAGAGAAGCCGCCGCCGAGAGCTGCGACCTGGAAGCCAGGAAAGCTGCCTGGTTGGAACCGCGACACGGAAGGGAGGGGAGCCCACTCTGCATTGCCCAGGTTGCCAAAGTGAAGCGGGAGCCTACTCCGCTGTTGGAGGCCAGAGCCCTGTGCGCTGCCTTGAGTGTGCAACAGGTACTCCAGCCCGATAGAGTCTGGCTGGACCCGGAGAGAAGAGCTCCAGCTTTGGTCCGCGGACCGGAATTCAGGCAGTGGAAGGCCTGACGTTGGGCGGGGCTCTACTCCGACAACAGAAAGCCCTGCGAGGAGACGAGGCAAGGAATGAACCTCGAGGGGTCCTGAGAGACCCCAGGAGAGGGGCCAGCCGAGGCACATTGTTGGTGCCTGCCCCGCATCTTAAACTGAGATGGAGCCTGCGCATTCAATGCCCTGGTGAGTGAGGGCAGACAAGAGCCGAGTTTGCGCTCCCTGAGGCACTGTGGTTCCTGTGTCTATTTTCCTCTGGGGCAATTTGTGTTAGAGTGGGGCTCAAAAGTCACACAGTAATGCCAGGCCTAATTCTCCAGCTGCCCCGCGAGAAAGCGGGCATCTGCAATGTGGGGGGACAGTTCTTTTTCATGCTAAGAAAGGAGTGAGATACACTCTCAGCCCTGACATTTTGGACAAAGGGCACTCGGGCTCTACGCCAGAGTTCAGATTTGGTGGGGCGTAAGGCACTAATGTGATGCCTACTGTGATGATGCATAATGTGTTTATGCCTACAGAGATTGCATAATGTGTTTTATGGCCAACCTGATGCAGACATAATGTGATTATGTTGCTAATGCTAATGCTGAGTATAGTATTTATCCAGTAGTTACTGGTTGTGTTATTTATCCTACTTGTGCTTTGTGATTGTTCTGGTCCCTGTCATGCATATAGTCCCCTGTGAATATTTCTTAGTGCCAATTGGCTTAGTGTATATGTGTGATTATGATTCTAATGTGTTTTGGATAATACAAAGGCTATTTCTTATATAACCTTGTGTGGAGTTTCTTTTGTAGTGTGACTAGGGTGTTGCTGCTGTGTGTGTGTGCTGAGCAAACGCTTTACACATTGCCTCTGGAGTAAGCCTGACTGCTCCTGCCAAGCTACCAAGGGGGTGAGCAGAGGTTATCTTCAGCGTGTAACTCCCTTGCCCTGACTAGAGTGGTGGTTTCTGCCTGGCTTAGGCGCAAGCCTTAGCCAACCAGAAATTCCATTTCTAACATGTGGGTTAAAATGTGAGAAAACACAACAAAAAAGGGGGTATATCCGCTGAATTACAATTGGTATTAACTTACCACCGAACTGCGGCGGAGAGGTATTCCTCACTCCATGAACCATATGTGTCTCAAAGGAAGCATCTTCACTATGTATCCTGCAGAAGTCAACAAACATAGTAAGCAAAATAATAGGGGTGCCGAGCAAAAAGAAGCACATTCTCATAATTGCTTAGTGAATATTAATTCGGTAAGTGGCTAATCATGACGGACCTGTGATTTGCTATGAACATAGAGATGATTGACAGCAAGGAACAGCAGAGACCATCCTGACATTTCCATTACCAAATGGGTTTTTATAAAGGAACTGGTGATACTTAAAGAAACCAGTGCTACTTTAAAAACAATTCTCATTTGGGAAGATATCAGAGGAGCGTGAACCACTTCTTACCCCCACCACCCCACCCCCGAGGACATACGGCACTATTTCCTTTGGGAATGGGTTAACTCTCTTTTGAAAAGAAGGCAATATATTTTGGCTGTAATTGTGATCACAAATATTTGAGACACGTAATTGTAATTCGCACTGAGGGAGGGACACCCCTTTCCAACTGCAGTTCGGAATTAGTTAGTAAACCAGTTCCAGCAAGCAGCAATAGTCCCTTTTATGAAAAACATGGATAAAAATAAGACAGGCTGGATTACTGATTTAATGAACTGTTAATATGCACTGGGTGATGATTGAAAAGATTTTACATGTTTGTACATGCATGAAATAGAAAATTGGAACTTTTTAAATGTGTACATTTTTAAAAGTGTACATGGTTAGTTAAACAGGCAATTTTTTTCATATGTACATTAATAAAAGGCAAATAAATAAATAATAATTGAAAATAAATACTTTAAAAAAGCTGTAGAACAGTTCACCTACAAAACTGAATGTGTTGCTATCAGTATTACAATTAAGTCTACAATTTGGAGAGAGGTGTCTTTAAAGGACATTTTCAGGTACTGTGTAAGCTAGCCATGTGCAAATTGCTCTAGCTATGAAGAGTTTGAAAATATTTTGGTTTGCCATCAAATCATTCTGCTTAGGGGCAGTTTCTGCCTGCCAAATTATAGAACCGATGCCTCATGACATTGCATTATTTTGACAGGAAAATTGATGAGCCCAGTTGGCAGTTTGAAGCATGCAGAGACAAGAAGCCTTAGGAAATAATATTAAACTTTAAATTGTCTGTACAGTACTGGGAAAAGATTCACTTTGTAAAAATGCAACATCGGAGCTACTTGGTGTATTTATTGAAAATCCAGACACCAGATGTGATCGTTATCTTATATTGTCACCTTTCCTTTGCTGCTTAGCAAATCAAAATATTATCAAGCCATATTTTGGGCATAGTCATGCTATGTCAATAGCAAAAAGCATACTCCTGACTTTAACAACCTTTCTGAGTTGAGAGTTTTATCGAAATTGAACACATTTGACCTGCAAAATACATCAAACATTTATGTCTATCTAATAAAAAAAGGCTTGGTTCGCAAACATAATTTTCAAAAAATATTCAAAATGGTAAATAGACACGCGTAGATGAATTAATGCGTATATTTATTACTAAATCAAAAACTCAATCACATTTTTTGCTATTCACCATTTCCGAGTTTAGATTTTTATACTTAAGTGTAGAATACCATTAACATAACATAGCATAACATAACAAACCACAACATAACATGACTAAGGGAGGGTGGACAACTCCGTTCTGCCCACGGAATGTGCGGAGAATTGCCCCTTATGCCTTCTGCGATGTAGGCGAAGAAAAAAGGCCAATCTCCGCACACTCGGCCGGAAGGGAGTTGATCTCCCGCTTGCCTCCCACCCACAGTATTAACACTTTAGAAAACATTATAAATAACATTG
The DNA here is from genome assembly GCF_964261635.1 of Lissotriton helveticus. Classification (NCBI taxonomy): domain Eukaryota; kingdom Metazoa; phylum Chordata; class Amphibia; order Caudata; family Salamandridae; genus Lissotriton; species Lissotriton helveticus. The sequence goes on from NC_136059.1 coordinate 1,765,253,558, forward strand.
TAAATAACCTTACCTTATCGGCGGCGTCCCCAGGCTTCCCACGGTCTCCACTGCGGATGCTCCTGGGAGCGGCGCTGCGCCCGCGCATGCGCAGTTCGCAGAAGAAGGCGCGATGGAGACGGTGAAAAGTCCGGGGACGCCACCGATAAGGTAAGGTTATTTAAAATTGTATTTATAATGTTTGTTGAAGTTTTTTAATACTGCGGGCAGGAGGCACGTAACGAAGCTATGCTGAGAGTGCGGAGATTGGTTCCATCTCCGTGCCTCTCTGTGTAGACCCCTTACACAAATTACGCCCACCCTTAAACATGACATGACATGGCATCTATCTTTAAAATGCATGATAACTCCTTGGGGCATCTTGTTGCTCAATACCAAGGGCAGATTTACAAGGACTGGCGCATCTCTGGCATAAGGGTTTGACGCAGCGGGGTCGCAAAAGTGACTCAGTGAAATCTTGTAGATTTCACTGCGTCACTTTTATGAGGCTTCCGTGCCACGGAACGTCCGCTCTGCATACATTATACCTGACGCAGGTATAATGTAGCGCAGGGCTTTACAATGTGAGGCATCTCACTAGATGCGTCACATTGTAAATATGTTGCATAGTCGCGCATTGTTTACGACGCGGCTGCGTCACAGAAGTGACTCAACCGTGTTGTAAAGATGTTGCAAGGGGCTTGTAAATCTACCCCCAGGTGTTTATTGCTAATAAACCCCTGGTGGAGCCTTCAACAACAGAATTTACAAGTGCAAAGTTACTACTAGTAATTTACTCATTTCTCAGATGTAGGTGGATATCTCGCCATTATGCAGCGATATTCCTATGGAAAAGTATAAGTAAAAACAATAGATGTTTTTAATCTTTAAACATTAGCAATATTTTTTAATGAAAATATAAATGTACAATTAGGTATCCTAGAAGAACTAAAAAGAAAGATCACAGCACATTATCACATTAACTATAATGTGCTTTAAGTAAATTATTAATACAAAATGTATTTATATAATTTATAAATAAAAATTCCTACCCACATTAACATCTTTATTTTATTTTAATATGTATCTAAATTATTTTAAGTTATTTAACAAAAGTGTAAAAATTACATTTATCTTATTTTAAATTTATACACACTCTCACACACTCTCAAAACAGGAAACAATTATACTCAACAACATGCATGCCAGTTGTAATGCCTGGTGGCAGACCCAAGCGCGTCTCTGACTCACCCCTATGAAGCAGAGCATTCTTGGCATCATGCAGCTCAACCAGCATCGTGGCTTAATTATTTAGGAAGCTCCAGTTAGCATGCTTCCTAAGATCAGTTGTCAAAACAAATACAAACATATGCCTGCCCTTGCTAATACGTCACTTTCTCCATCCCCGCCAATCAAAAGCAAAGGACCCCGTGCCACTCAAGACCTCAACAGACATAACAACACAAAAGTAATACACTACTTGCATGTGAAGCATTATCAACACACATATGCAGAACATACATAGCTCAACAATTGTGTCATTTCGTTTTCCAAATCCATTGTGAGCCCCCCGGTAAACCAAAATACCAGCCAACATCCTGGTTGTTGCAAGGTCTTTATATGGAATAACCAGACAGCCTAGCCTGGTCATTTAGGTAGATGTCCTTTTTTTTTTATATTAATTTTTTTATTGAACAAGGCAGTAGGAAGACATTGGTACAGAATAAAAAGACATTAGACAAAATTTCCAGACAATATACAAGAGACAAACCTAGAATAAACAATACCACGCGAAAGTGCAAAAACTGCAATAGCGTACAGCTGAGCGTACCAATATTAAAGTGCTAGTGCCAGATAGTGCAAGGAAAACAGCTGATATAAGACATCGAAATTCCTATTGCGATTCATACAAAAACAGCCGATATAACGCGACGAGGATATCATTGCCATTCTTAAAGTGCTAGTGCAGTGACGTGCAAAGTTGGCAAATATAAAAGCAGCTGATATAAAACATCAAGATTACTATACGATTCCTAAAGTGCTAGTACAATAAAGTGCAAAAAACGCTGATTTAAAGCAGCGAAAATATTATTGCAATTCTTAAAGTGCTAATGCAGTATCGTGCAAAATTGGCTAATATAAAAAGAAAACTGATATAAACCATCAAGATTACTATTATGAATCCTATAGTACTAGTACAATAAAGTGCAAAAAACAGCTGATATAAAACAGTAAGGATAATATTACAATTCTTGAAGTGCTAGTGCAATAACATGCATAGTTGGTTAATATAAAAAACCGCTGATATAAAACAGCAAGAAACATATTACAGTTCATAAGGTGCTAATACGATAAAGTGCAAAAACAGCCGATATAAAACAGCAAATATATACTTGCAATTCTTAAAGTGCCAATGCAGTATCGTGCAAAGTTGACTAAAATCAAGCAATAGTAAAACATCAGCTTCCTTTTATCAATTCCAACTTCTCAAAATATTTCCAATTCCTTTCAAATCTTGCAATCGCTCCCACCCTACCTGCATAAGCTCTCTCAAAATTACATGTTCTTCTCATTTTATTAACCCATTTTAATTGACATGGAATCACCACGGATTTCCAATTTTGTAAAATCAAGGACCGTGCTACAACAGTAGAAATAAAAATAAATACTTCTTCTGATTTATTGAACCTATTCCTTTCTTTACAAAAACCAAAAAGAGCCACCTCTGCTTCTGGTAATAGTATTTTCCCAATTGCCAGCTCCAAATCTGCGAAAATCCCCTTCCAAAAACATTCTAACTTTGGGCAGGAGAAAAAAATATGATACCAACCATCCTGACCCCTAGTTTTGCATCTAAAACATTTATTGTCACATTCAGGGAACATTCTCTGCAAGGCCTCCGGGGTATAGTACGCCAGCCAGCGAGAAAGAAAGGACATTCGCTTATAATTAGCTGCCCGGAGTTCTTTGTTTCCTAAATGACATACTACCTCCCAGTCTTTATCTGTAAAAACGCACTGTGACGTGAGGCTTATTTTTTCTACATGACTAACAATTACAGGAGATGATCCAGAAAGGAATAACTTTTTGTACCAAAATCCTATACCCTTATGTTTCTCCCCATATAAAGCTGTTAACAAGACATTGGGTGAAGTATCTAAACCCCCTATCTCTTTTCTTATAAAATAAACCAGTTGTAGATATTAAAAAAACATAAGCCGCCTAGGATATGCTCTATCTATGACAGTTTGCCAGCTAATTATCTTGTTTTGAACAAGTAGGTGTCTTATTTCGCAAAATCCGGCAGATTCCCATTCTATCAGGTGATTCAGGGATATCTTGAGGCCCCTAATTTTACACATTCTAGCAATTTCAAATAAATAGAGCCATCTGAACCATGTTTTTTTATATAAAAGCCGTGATCTTGATGAGTACCCTATCAATGTCTTATATCTTGTTGTCTTAGGAAGCTTTGCAGTTTTTAAAAAGAAAAAAATTTGAGAGCCTGATTCCTCTAGCATTCTATCTAAAAAAAGAAATTGTCTCTTGTCTGTCTAATCCTTAGTAATCCTGCCACTATATCGAAAAAAGCTGCTTCATAGTATGTCTTAAAATGGGGAAGAGCCAGCCCACCTTGATTTACGGAAAGTTGTACCACCGAGAGCTTGACTCTTGAGGCCTTTTTATTCCAAATAAATCTTCTCATCATGGATTCGAGTTCATTAAAAAAAAGCCATATTGACTTTAATTGGGATATTACTAAACAAGAATAAAAGCAAACGCAATACATTCATCTTTATCAATGCCACTCTACCAATCAATGACAAGGGCAATAAGTCCCATTGTTCAAGCAGGCTCTTTATTTTGTTCTTCATTTTTATATAATTCAACCGAAAAAGTTCTTGATACTCTCTGGTCACGTAAATCCCTAAGTATCTTATTGGATCCCGTTTTTCTGCTTGAGACTGAAGATCTAACGGAAGAAAATCTAGATTAGAATTTAAAATAAGAACTTCCATTTTTTTCATTGATTTTATACCCCCGATCTTCTCATATTCCTAAAGCTCCTTTATGAGATGTAAAATATTTTCTTTTTCGGGAGCCAGATACAGGACAATATCGTCGGCAAACAATTTTAACTTTGACATTCCAGCAATGGGGGGTAGTATTGCATCATTGTTCCTTATTTTTATAACCAAAGGTTCGATAAAAAAGGTAAAAAGCAAGGGAGATAAAGGGCAGCCTTGCCTAGTACCGCAATTTATTTTGATCATCCCTGCTTGCCTAGCATTGACTATTACCTGGGCCGATGCCCCTTCATAAATATTCTGTAGCATACGAATAATTGGGGCAGGGAATCCAAAATAACCCAAAGAAGAAAATAACGCTGACCAGTCAACTAAATCAAATGCTTTTTCTGCATCAATCATTAAGATGCATGCAGAAATTGAATTAATATTAAAATAGTTTAACGCCTGTATCAAACATTCAGTATTAGCTGCCATATATCGACCGGCTATAAAACCCGTCTGGTCTTGATGGATTACTTCCTGGGCTGCAAACACAAATCTTTGAGCCCACATTTTCATAAGAACCTTGTAATTCGAGTTCAATAGACTAATTGGTTTGTAGGAATTCACATCCTCCGGATTCTTATCTTTCTTGACAAAGCTAATAATTGTGGATTCTTTAAACTCAGAAGGAACCTTACCGCCTACTCTAATATAATTAAATACATTTTTCATGGGATCTTCTAGTTCCTTCAAAAACACCTTATAAAATTCGATCGGGAACCCGTCCATACCTGAAGCTTTTGCTCCCGCTGTTGCTTTTATGCTATTTTGAATTTCCAGGGAACTTATTTCGCAATCTAATTTATTGCTCCTAGAAGCGGAGATTTTGGGAATATCCAGATTATCAAAATATTCCTTAATCAATATTCCCTCCACTTGAATATCTGTGGAGTAAATTCTCTCATAATGATCCAGGAAAATTTTCGCAATTCCCTCGTTCCGAGGATCTATTCCACCTAGAGGATCTTGAATTTTCAAAATGATGGAAGACTCTTGTGTTTTTCTAATTGAGTTACCCTAAAGCTTCCCCATCAGTTGACTATCTTCGTAAAGCCTTTGCTGAAAGGCCTTTGAACTGTTTATCTCTTCCAGAGTGAAAAAATCCCTGAGCAATACTTTAGCTTGTTCCCATTTATTAGGCAGTTGATTGAGTTTTAAAGCATACTCCTTCTCAGCAGCACACTGGAGGGCAGATATTTTTACCTTGCGAGCATTAGCCTTATTACTGGAAAATGCAATAATCTGCCCCTGGGCTGCTGCTTTAAATGCGCCCCATACAGCAAAAGGCTCTGCTGAATCCTTATTTACTAAAAAAAATTCTTTCATCCATTCTTTGAAGCCCTCTACCCAAACCATATTCTGTAAAAGGGTGCGATCCATCTGCCACCTAGGACGCTCCCCTTCTATGCCTTCTAGCATCAGTTCCACTACAACCCTCCCATGATCTGTAAAGGGGTTACAACCTATCAGTGTGCTGGAAATTTGAAGTGATCTAGAAGATAAAAAAAAATCTATTCTAGAGGCTGTATGAAACCTGTTAGAATAACATGTGTAGGACTCTGTATTGGGATTCAGGGAGCGCCAGGAGTCCCGCAGTTGGTATTCTGTCATAAATGCTTCCAGCACACCTTTCGTCTTTGGTTTTAGTTGCCTCTTATTCTTGTTAGAAGTATCCCTCCTTAAATCCTGGATATAATTAAAATCACCTCCTACTATGATTTGCCCTGGAGTGCCCCTCAAGATTTCACTAATTTCCGTCAAGGCTGAGGTGTCATCATAAATTGGGCCATAGTAATTCACAAAATTAAATACCTTTCCCAACAATTTTACTACAACCCAAAGCCATCTACCTCTAGAATCTCTTCGCACCTGCACCATTTCCCAAGGTAGATTCCTTGAGAAATAAATGCGACTCCCTTCTGGGCAACCCCAGCTGAGGAAAAAAAACCATGAGAGAAATATCTTGGCAAAAACAATTTTGGAGAATTTGTCTTCAGGTGTGTCTCCTGAAGGAAGACCACCTGGGGATTAAGGGCAATTGCCCATTTCAAAAGGTAGATGTCCTTGTCTGATATGTTTGAGCCAAACAACAAAAATATGTAACACAAGAAATATCACTGGTGAAATCATCACAGTTCTCTCTCCTCTGCACCTGCCATCTTGTTTTTCTACCCATGTCTGTCTATGTACATCAGAAGTCATATGTATATGCTCTTGCCCATCTTGACATCAACTTTAACTTTGGATAATTACCTCAATAGAATTATTTGGTCTTAAGCTAACAAACAGCGTCAGGCATTCCCTCCTATTAAAATGAATTCCTTTTTTAAGAAAGAAGAACCAGGCCTTGCATCCATATTTTATGACTGGTATAATTGTGGCATTATGAGTAAGGCTCCCAGTTTTCCGTTTTTACTGATTTTTACAGATAAATATATACAAAAATCAATCTATTTTCCCGTCTGTACTTATTTTTAAATATGGAAAAAGATAGGAAATAGTTTTTCTTAAAGAAGATTCTCACTACTATCAAGTGTGTGCTAGGTCAATAGCTGTACATACTGACATGTAAGGGAGGTAAACAAAAATGGAAAAAGATTTCCTAATAAAGCTTAAGTAGCTGGAGGAGTACATCTTTCTCAGCTGCTCTACAATGCAAAGGGTTTCAGATGACTGTATTGTACTGTAAATGGCTAAATCACATTGGATATTCAAACATGAGTACACATTTGTTGGTTAAATAAACATGGAAATATACCCATTGCAGCTTCATCATTCATTGTAAGCACACAATAAATATGTACAAATACATATAGATCGAGAAAAATAAATATGGTTAAATACAGACAGAAATGTCCAAAAATAAATACCATAAAACATGAGAGCCCCAATCATAAGTCATAATTGTAGGGCACAAAACCCACCTCTCACCTGTTTTTGAAGAATAGGATACCACATAGACTAGCTGTATGACAGAGCATGTAGAGTGCTGTCTAAGATGTCTGATATAGATTCACAACCCCATCTCCCATCCTAGTGACCATGAGCCTACTGTTATGTTGACTACACATTTTTCAAAGAACAATTGATGGCCAGAATATTGAACAATGTCAAACATTCGCCTCAGTACAGACATCTGGGCCTAAATCCATAATTCTTTGTGCTCCCCATGCCATTTAAGTTTAAACCCAGCCATATGCAAATCAGTCTTGATCCTGCCCGCCCCCATGGGAACAGTCCAGCCGGAACTGCCAGGCCAGGTCCACCCTGGATCGGAAACAAGCATCCTGGGACTGGTTTCGCTCTATCACTCCCCATCAGCCAGGCTAGCTTGACTCCAGTGGTACAAAAGGGGGTGGTGGTCTTCAGCCCGGCTTGCTTGAATCCAGTGGCAAAGTGAGCAAGGAATTCACGTCTGAGCATACCCTGCCACACTTATGGCGGCCAAAGTGGTACAAAAGGGGGTGGCGATGGACGGAGCATCAGAACCAATCAAACACTCACACCCAGTCAAAAGATCTGGGTTTGATCCATCACCGTTCTTTAGCCCACTCTGCCACCCCAGTTCGGACATGGCTATATGCAAATCAGTCTGACCCTGTGCCTCATGGGAACAGTCCAGCCCGAACTGCCAAGCCATGCCTTCCCTGGACCGGAAACAAGCTTCCAAGGACTGCTTTCTGGCATTCCAGCCGTCTTCCGCCCGGCTTGCTTGAATCCAGTGGCAAAGTAAGCAAGGAACTCACGTCTGAGCATACCCTGCCACACTTATGGCGGCCAAAGCGGTACAAAAGGGGTTGGTGATGGACGGAGCATCAGAACCAATCAAACACTCACACCCAGTCAAAAGATTTGGGTTTGATCCATCACCGTTCTTTAGCCCACTCTGCCACCCCAGTTCAGACATGGCTATATGCAAATCAGTCTGACACTGTGCCTCATGGGAACAGTCCAGCCGGAACTGCCAAGCCATGCCTTCCCTGGACCGGAAACAAGCTTCCGAGGACCGGTTTCTGGCATTCCAGCCGTCTTCAGCCCGGCTTGCTTGAATCCAGTGGCAAAGTGAGCAAGGAACTCACATCTGAGCATACCCTGCCACACTTATGGCGGCCATAGCGGTACAAAAGGGGGTGGTGATGGACGGAGCATCAGAACCAATCAAACACTCACACCCAGTCAAAACATCTAGGTTTGATCCACAACCGTTCTTTAGCCCACTCTGCCACCCCAGTTCAGACATGGCTATATGCAAATCAGTCTGACTCTGTGCCTCATGGGAACAGTCCAGCCCAAACTGCCAAGCCATGCCTTCCCTGGACCGGAAACAAGCTTCCGATGACCGGTTTCTGGCATTCCAGCTGTCTTCACCCCGGCTTGCTTGAATCCAGTGGCAAAGTGAGAGCACGGGCCCACATCTGGGCATACCTATCCTACTCAGGGCGACACATGCTAAAACATCAATTGATGGACAGAATGTTGAACAATGTTAATCATTTACCCCAGTACAGAGATCTGGGCCTAAATCCATTGTTTTATTTTGTGGTATTTATTTTGTGATGTTGCTATGTGCGCCCTAAGGGGCTAAGGGTATGACCAGACGTGGGTCCCTTGATTGCTGTGCCACTGGATCCAAGCTAGCCTGGCTGATAAGGGGTGATACCCCCAAACCAATCCCAGGATGCCTGTTACTGGTCCAGGGAGGACCTGGCTTAGCAGTTGGGCTGGACTGTTCCCATGGGGAGCAGATTCAAGACTGATTTGCATATGGCTGGGTTCCACACTAGGGTGACATGGCGAGCAAAATTATGATGGATTAAACCCAGACCTGTGACTGAAAAGTTTCAAAACTCCATCCATTATTTTATTTTGTGATGTGACTACACATTTTACTAAGGCCGGGCGGTTAACTACGCTCCGGCAGCGGAGTTTACATACTTTTGCAACCTCTGCCTTTTTTATTACTTTATAATGACTTTGGGAGGGGAAAGGGAGCGAAGCGGAGTTCCACAGAGTTTTTCTCCAACTCCGTGGAACTCCGCGTAGAGGCACTACGTCGGCTCCGCCCAGGGTTACATTTTACCCAACCATTCAGTGTGTTGTATCATAAATTATTTGTCTACATTGCTCTCCCTCCCAGAATTGAGCAAAATGGTTTTGTCAACCCTAGGTCAAACCATCTATAACTGAATTTGTCATAAAGTACATATAGCTTGTACCTCTCTGGTAAAACTATGTGTTTGTTAGACAACATAAATGACAGTGCACCATTTGCACCACCGCTAACCTTAAAGGGTAACAAATGCATGTGAAATCTCAGAACACGTCAACCCTGATCCCCCAAGGAACTCATCGTAACAGACCTTGAACACTTTTGTTTGGTTACTAATGCTTACCCAAAGAAATACAAAAGAAATACTCAGCAAGGCATTTCAATATTTATTGAAGCACTGTGATTCTCGTATAAAATAAGTGTGCTGTAATAATCAACAGAATAAAACAGATTAGCATGATTAGCATTACGAGAATATTGAAAAGATTAACCATTCTTCCATCATGCTATAACAGTGAATATATGCGGGCATATAATTACTGTGTTATAGTATATTCTAACCTAGCGCTGCCTAACCTAGTTTGTCTGGTACGGGGGGGATCTGCCACATCCATGTCAGGTCGTTTAATCTCCACGTGGGTAAGTGTCATCAGGCTGTCCATCTTGGTGGTAAGCTGGACATCGCTCTTCACAGGGGTAAACGGGAATCAGCTGAGCTAGAATTCTGTCATGCAGCAACCTTGCAGTGTCAGCGAAATGCTCTTCTGTCCAACAATGCAGTGATGCAGTTTAAGTAATAAACATCCCCATGCTGCCATGTCGAACCCCCAGTTTAGGCCCCTATTGTTTATTCTATTATGATAGCTCTGTCACCTCATGAACAACAAGATTGCAACACTTGCGCAGTGAACTTTATCCCTTGCACTGAATCGTCAAGTTGTGGTGAGCGCGTGCCACCAAAATGGAAATGTAAGCAATGCAGTTTCAGGGAATATTATCCTGCATGGATACACAAGCAAATGTATGTCAAAAGTCACTGCGTAAGAAAGAAGGCAACTTAAGAAACATGAGCATGTAAAAGGATGGTGTTTCTAACCAGTCCTATCCTGACCACGTGACAGTACAGATCCAGAAAACCTGCTGATTATTACTGTCTGTTAGCTAGCTGGAAGCCCCACATGACTAGTGCCCAGTGGATATGTGTATTTACAGATAATAGTGTCTGGATAGGGGATGTCGGTGGGTCCACAGTGGGATTAACCATTTTTCCTGCCTTTGATTGCGATGTCTTTGTACCTGCTGATGAACTCCGTGTGGGATTGCTAATTTTTAGATCAGTCTGGCTTAAAATGAAGACTACGAGCATTATTCTGTAGTACAACCTGTGTCCATGGCATTTTGGCATTCATTTGCATACACACCACCAACTAAGTACACAAATGCATGCAGTATGAGGATGGTTCCTTTGTTTGTGGAAGCAGATCAGCTTGTGCGAGAGATAGATCAACCTGTTCATGAGTCAATGTTACTATGTTAAGTAATAATGAGTTTTCTATGCAGTCAGGCCATTAACTCTGTCATTACAAATTCCATCCAAACATTATGATGTAAGGCATGCAGTTGTCATGTAAAATGTATGGCACACCTGCAGCTGAACATCTCAAATTATTGCCGAACATTTAATAGTGAATTGTTGGAGGAAGTGAGGCGTCTTCCACCATATGAAGAAGTATCTTGTATTGACATCATCAAATGAATAATAATTAAAGACGTGTGAAATTAGCATATTTTGCAGTTGAGGAAATATGCAAAATTTGAGCACAATTATGCAAAGTTACATCAAGTGCAAAACTGACATTTATCACTATACTTAAAGAAGGGATACATTTCAAATTAAAAATACCTCAATAAACACCAGTGCCGTAAACAACAGCTGCTAACGGTCTGGCCGTTCATATTTTTGCCATTAGCTCCTGTTAAAATTTTGCATCAACTGGTGCATAATTACTTATCCTGTTACAGTTTTGTAATTTCGCTTTAATAAACATAACGTGAAATTGTCAAATTTATGCAAGAATATTATGGCTTAAGGGAAATTTCACCCAGGCCTCCTCATAAAGGTAATAAATACAAGTTAAACTTTATCACCTGCAATGCAAACCACACACCTCAGTGCTGATTTCACACCCTTGTAACCAACACCTGTGTATATAGGACAGGATGGATCTATAGACCGCATCCACTACCACACTTGACTTTAGCATGCATGCACTACAACGCCTGCCATTAAAATGCAGGTAAGTTTTAAATACAAATATAACGAGAGTTAGGGCAACACATGGGGCATTAAGGTGCTGGTAAGTAAATGAAGTTTTTGTTCTACGTATAAATATGTATATTTGTATGCACGTGTTTTTTCACAAATGAACTGTCTGGCCCCATTCGGAGAGGTCACAGACAATCAGGGGCTATTGGGCAATTGTGGGATGGGGGTTGCTTGCCTATGATATCACATGATCTGTCCTATTGCAATGCAAGTGTGGCCCAGGACCCCTTCAACACTTGACTGTAGTCTCAGGGAGGCAGTGTAGGGGTGCTTTAGGCTCAGAACACAACAATCACCCAGCAGCACAATATTGGTCACCAACTCAGTGCTTGTCTTTTTTTAAAGAAAGTACTTTATAAACACAGAACACTTAATACTACACACTGCAGCATATGGAGCCTTCACCTGTGCAGTAACACATGCACTTGTTAGTATTCTCACATTCCCTCCTTCCCCCACTCTTTCTCTTCTCAGGGGTTTGAGCTCTGTCAGGTATAATGTTCAGTGTTACCCTTTCTATTGAGTTTTTGCACACAGTTACTCTTATTAGTCCTGATCGTCCTTATCTTACCACTGCAAAGATTCATCTGTGCTGTGGCTGTGGCTGTACAAAGAAAAACCAAAGGTGGTGATGGACGGAGCGTTGACAATACAAACACTCACCCCCAGTCAACTGATCTGGGTTTAATCCATCACCGTTCTTTAGCTCACTCCAGTTCAGACATGGCCATATGCAAATTAGTCTGACCCTGTGCCTCATGGGAACAGTCCAGCCCGAACTGCCAAGCCATGTCTTCCCTGGACCGGAATCAAGCTTCCCAGGACTGGTTTCTGGCATTACAGCCGTCTTCAGCTGGGCTTGCTTGACTCTAGTGGCAAAGTGAGTGGCTGTGGCAGAGACGTACAGCATGCACTCCCTTTCCCTCTTCTAAGAGGAGACTTGCTTGCTGTGACTGCTCCAGGACTCAAGTAATGTCTGCTGCAGGCAGGATTTGGGGCGGCCTCCCAGATTCTGTGCAGGCATGCAGCCTCTGGCAGTGTCACAGGTCTCCAGCTGATTGCAAGCCCCCTTCGGGCTTCGAGTAAGTTAGGATGATGGGCTGTAGGTTCAAGGGTCACTTGTCCATCTCAAGGCACTCAAGTCAAGTCAAGTCAAATTAGTCTATTCGTATTTCATTTTTGAAAAACATAAAAGCACAAATAAGATTACATTTCCTAGAAAGAAATAAGGCAATACAATTTGATTACATTTAGGTCCCGAAGGGAGAAACTACAATCTTACTTAATTTATATCCTAATTGTCTTTCTTAGTCTGATCACACATTTTAAGTAGCTTGCTACAATCCCCACTGTCATTTCATCTTCCACACATTGTAACTTTAAATATGCAGTTTCCTGCCGCTAAAGCGGCGATAATGTTAACGCCATTCTTGATAATATGGCCCTACGAGCGTGTAGAACAGTTAAACACGGAGAATATTGTGCACTAATTACCCAAAGGGTAGACTACACAAATGAACGAGGCACGTTTAAAAAAAAAAAACATTGCAGTTATTATATATTTATTACAAAAATATAAATGTATTTCAAAATCTCCTTTTTTACATCAAAACATTACTCCAGAGAAATAGTTTTACGCGTTTTTTACTCCAAGCATTCTGGGTAAAATGAGTTGATGGATATGTGTGGCTCAGTAAGGTGACTGGGGAGGCCTTAGCTTAGCTCCTGTTTCTGTTTTCTTTTGAATAAATCTCTGATTTCAGGTGATCTATGGGTCACTCACTTCACGAATATTTATTGTCTGACCTCAACTGGTGACTTGGCTATTGATTTTTCCAGTTACGAAAGTTCAGGTTCAGGCACTGCCTTACAATCAATTTTCTAATGATGAAATTGCTTCTGCCCCACATCAGAGTTCTGTACGCAGAGTTCCAGGTCCTAATGGGACCCCTCACAATAGTTTAAATGCAAAGGGTAACTATTGGCCTCTCTACCTACAAACATATTGAACAATATCTGTGGGTCGGAACTCCCCACTTTTTGGTCGAACTTAATTATAATTCCTATTTTCAAGATCAGGAGTGGGCTGGATCCCACATGCTATCGACCAATACCGCTTATTGACTCTTCGGTCATGGTCACTGGGAAGGTCTTATTCAACAGAATACGGGATTGGGTCCAGGAGTACAATATTTTGAGTCATTACCAATAAAGCTTTAGGGAACATATTGCTACAATTGGAGAAGTGTCTACATTTGCATTTGCCTGTAGGCAAGTACACTATAGTGAAGTGTTACCCATTGTACCTAGCCTTAAGGGACTTATTGCATTGTTGACAAGGTTTAATCATGCCAAAATATGGCTGATTCTGCTTCATCTGGGCAGGGTGCAACTTTAGAGCATTTTGTTTTGCATCAGTCAGATTGAGACCCAGAGGGGAGCTTTCTGATTCTTTTATTTTGTGATGCGGTGTGCAGCAAGGCTGTCTCCTTGCCCTCCTCTTGTTCATTTTATTTATTAATAGACTCAGTGATTATTTGAAAGAATGGCTAAAGTTGTGACAACAATGGTTAACTCTGTCCTTACATCTGTGCGCCTGTATGCGGACGATGCTGTTCTTCTTGCACGCGCTCTGAATTTATTGCTATGTTCAGTTGCAGCTTTTTCATGGTTTATTTCCGATTTGGACAATTTCCACTAATTTCTCTAAATCACACACGATGGCATGTGGCACCAGATGCATTAAACTACGGGCCTTTACTATCAATGGAAATAAGCTTAAAAGGGTGTCCAGTTTTCTATATTTTGGGGGTTCTTTGAGTGTGGGTCGTATTGGGCCAGTAACACCTCTAGTCGCAGCTTAAAGTTTTCCCAAACAGTTAGTTCTATTTTTAATCATAGTTATTCTCTTGGCTGTAAAGCCATCCCTGCTTTTCTGGAGATATATAAAATTCAGGGTGAGATTTACCAAATCTCCACGCAACGCAGCACAGCCCCCCCCGCGAGACTGCGCTGCATTGCGCAACAGGCAAGGAGCATGAGAGAGAGATATTTTCAGAGATATTGCTCTCTCCTCCCCGTTCCCATGCGCCGGTGCTGAATACAGCTGCCCTGCGCCGTGCACCACCTTAGCGCTATAGTGCTAGGATGTGTGTGTCAGCAGGGCCGGCTTTAGCACTGGTGGAGCCCTGTGCGACAATGTTTGTTGGCGCCCGCCAATAACCACCGCTGCCACAGATTCCCTAAATACCACCATTTGACAGTGCCCCTTAAGTCTCCATAACCAGTCTCTCAGATTCATTTAGTTTAATAGCGCCACTCATACCAGTGTGAGGTGTCAGAGCACTTTACATCATACACACATTTAACAGAGACGATCACATGTATAAAACAGTGTATTTTAAATGTTACATAAGACAGATAATCACAAGATGTAGGAGTCACATGTCATCCATTCTAGCAGACAGTATAGTTCAAGAGTCATTGGTCTGGAAAAGCACGAATTCAGAATTTAAAAATAACACTAATTGCTAGGGGTTCCCTTTAATAATAATAATTACATTTCTACCAAAATTAACCCTTTTTGACAAGATTAGGTTAAGGAAAGACCGGGCAAAAAACAGGTAGGTCTACTATACACCTTGCAGTTTGCAAGCAGCTCTTTGATGACAGTTAATAGCTCATTGATTTATATTAGGATTTTAACTTTCAAACTGCAATCAATAAAAAGATCTCTCTGATAAAAGCAGTAACCCATTGACCTATTAGCATTATATGCACTTTCTTAGCATCAGGCATATTAACCCTCTGAGCTCCCTTACAAGGAGTTAAACTTCCACTAGACAGAACTCCATCTCTCTTCAGGTAGAACATTAATTACCTGAGTTATCTTGACATTTTTATTGATGTTTGAAAATTGCTGGAGTCGGTTTTCAAGCCATTTTATATCTGCAAACAGGGCACCCCCACCCCTAGTCAACACCCGGTGCGGTGGCACCAATCGCACCTCCCTAGAGCCGGCCCGTGTGTGAGTCTAGCATAGCTTTTTACAGGAAGGGTACCCTTCCTGTACAAAATGCTATGCATAGACAAGAAGGAAAACTTTTCCCACTTTGTATATGTGCTGCACAGTGCAGCACACATGCAAAGTCGGAAAAGGAAGGGCAAATGAAAGCATTTCTCCTTCCTTGCGCATACTTGAAAAGTGCGCAGTTTTCTCACTCTAAACCCAATCTAATGTATTTAGTAAATTGGGTTTAGCGTCAGAAACCTTGGGTGGTTGTATGGGAACGCCCATGCCCACCCTTGGTAAACCCCCATGGTGCAAAGTAGTGCGGAACAGCAGTATGTGCTGCTTCACATCTTTTTTTTTATGTATTTCCAGCTGAAAGTAAATTAGGAAAAAAAAATTTTGCTCTGTTTTGTGTCTCTTTTGTTACGCAATCACGCCGCGAAATCTTAGTAAATCTCCCCCTCAGTACGTATTGATTGATAGCTGTGGGGATAGTACTTGAGGATACACTGATTATCTTACACTTCATGTAGAGGGAAATCGATTTTGCAGGCGCCCTTCCTACCGCCCCCATGCCACTTCACATTTTACTTGCCACGAAGAGCTAGATACCATACATTGAGGACCACTTTAAACTTGCAACCCTGTTGGATTTTCCATTTGAAAGAATCCCTATGTCAACTTTAATCAGACAATATTTAAAGGATGCTTCTTGTGCGAACATGGGATGAAAAGATCCTGCCTCGCATATGCCAAGCAGAGCCTTGGAGAATTGGGCAGGCCCCCTTTGTTTGAGGATCCATCATCTGTGGACAGGGGTATATTTTTAGAATAGTGGTGTCTTTTAAGAAAACGTGAAGAAATTGGTGAGGCAATATGAAGTTTTAGAAAACATTTGTGGTGCGGAGCCCTTTCTGACCCACGTACACAGAAGCTGGGAGAGGGCCTTGTTATTAAGGTTTAGTGCCTGCACTATTAGCCATATTTTCTGTTTCCCTTTGAGTCAATTTAGAAAATTGAGTGTACGTGTGTGTCCCTGTGACAGGGTTTCCAACCAAACGACTTTGCACTTCACGATTTATTTTATGGATTTTTTTGAGAGTTCTGTTTATGCTTCCACTTTTAAGGCCACTATACTCAAAGGAGAGTACCACTTCGTTTTCTGCAACTGCTATTAAAGGAGGATGTGTGCCACAGTTAGGGATGCCTCTTAAATTAGCTGTTCACCATTGTGAGCACATGTGTTTTAAACTTTTTTTTATGTGAAACCTGTTTTATGTGTGTTTTATGTTTTCATGTTTATACTTTATGATTGCCTATGGCTTTGCAAACTGACTGACTGACTGAATACAAACTTTCTATTAGCTTCGCTGTTTTATTCACAAAGCTGCCATGTCCTCTCCCTGCCTCATATACTTGGTGCCTGACAAAAGCAAACAGCCATTTAAAAGTTATTTTATTCTTTAATTCTCTGTGACACGAATTTCTAATACAAAAGGAGTATGGTAATGAAGAATGTGTCGGCAAGATGTATAATGCATGCCTTTTAATTAGTTCTGCTACTATAATTGATTAACATTTTGCTGCTGCATTACTATTACAAAGGAATTAGCAATGTAACACTGCGCGTCTTTTGTCCCTGATGGGAAGGAGGGTGAACGGCGCCAGTGTACAACATCTGCGGTGGAAGGGTGAGCTCGGGTGCCTCTGCTGAACATGGTCCGGTAGACACGTCTGCCCTGGGTGGGACGCGGGAGGGGGGGGGGGGGGGGGGCTAAGTGAAACTGATGCAGACAGGAAGCGGGCCTGCTGCAAAGCGGATCATTGAGAGGGGTAAGGGAGCGTGAGCGCAGCAGGAAAATGAGGCCTGCAAAACAGATTGTTTTGGAGCTGGGATTATGAATGCTAATGTTTTAATGGAACCACAGGGACTGGAAGAAAGGGATTGATTTGATGCAGATGCTCCAAGGTAAGCAAATAAGAGAGGCAATTCTAGTTCAGCAGGAGCGAACGGTGCCACTGCAGTTCCAGCCAAAGAATGCCCCCCTTACCTCGAAGCCTGACATAGAATCAAGACAAAGATTTTTCAAATTGCGGGGTTTATATAAAAGCCACTTGAGCTTCGGGTGTGCCACTTTTAACGTGGGGAAAAAGTGACGTACGGGCGGTGCAAGGGGTTTGTAAATAAGCCCCTTTGTATTCTGCCTAATTCTTCAATTTTTTTTGCAGAAGCCACTATGTTGTGCACTTCAGTGACAGCAGCCAGTAGTGAGTGATGTGTTTTTGACATATAGCTTTTTTAAGAGCGTTGGGCCTGATTCACAAAGGGCCTCCGCACTCATGATGGACGCCCCTCAGGGGAGACCCTGCAGTCGTGGGGGAGTCTCCACACTCGGGCAGAATATCTATCCCCAACGATTCTCACTACAGAGATTCCGGCCTAAGAGCAGAAACTCCCCCGCGGTTTTTGTTACCGGGGGTCAGCAATATGGCTCCCTGTAACAAAATCTGATGAAGCCGACCCTCGCCAAAAGCTCGGCTGCACCCTCCCTTCCCACAAGGGGGGGGGGGGCGTGCTGAGCAGTTTGCCAGGGCTGGTTTCAGTTCCCAGTCAGGCCCTGGTTGTCAGGCAGGCGGAGGGCACACAGGGATGCAGTTTTGGTTATTGGTTGCTCATCTCCACCTGGCATATTGTGACTGTCTTCCCTGGCCTCTCCTTCACAGTTTTGATTGAAGTTCCAAGGCTCTAGGACAGAACTCTTGGCTGCATTTTTTTTCAAGACCCCCCCCCCCCCGCTTCCTATCCTAGAAATGTGTCTTCCCTTTTTGGGTCAAAGGTCAGTTCCTTTTGCAGCCGCGGGCCGTGGAGGGAGTTACGGTGGGGCAGATAGGCGGGGAGGGGGAGGGGTAGAGTGGAGGGAGCTAAAAACTGGCATATTGATAATTGCAGGTAAGTACACAATTGTATTAATAAAACGAAATTCGTAGCGCGCACAGCATCGTATTTTGCGATGCAGTGTGCGCTACGATATTCGTTTTATTAATTAAATTGTGTACTTACCTGCAATTATCCATATGCCAGTTTTTAGCTCCCTCCACTCTACCCCTCCCCCTCACCGCCTCCCTGCCCCACCGTAACTCCCTCCACGGCCCGCGGCTGTCCTTTTGTGCGTTTTCCGAGTGATGATATAAGGCAGGTTTCTAACACTCTCTCTTTTCTGGGTCCTGCTCACTTAACACCTGGGAACAATGGTAAGAATAGCAGCCAGATATGACTCAAAGGTTTGAGACTGGAATCCCACAGTCAACATAAACCCAATGACAGATAGCATCTGAGATGAAACCTTTATTTGTACCCAATCCTGCTCAATCAAGTTGTGTGAGCCAGCCCTCTTAAGCAAAAAATGTGAGATGCAAGTCGCAGACCAGAGATCTACTGCCACACGCAGCACTTGATCTACTGAGAGGATGATCTTTTCCATCAAAGGAGGTCATTGGAGAAGAGAATCATTAACAACCAGAGGCTGCTCTGCACCCGACTGAGATGGTGGGCAGAAGCTGATGAACTTGGTCATATAAGGCAAAAACATCTGGCTCATCAGGTTCACCATTACCCTGTTCTCATATCTTGATGGTCAGACATGTTCTTCTGCATTGTGTATTGCCACCATTAGTCCCAGGAGTATACTGAGGTAATATTTCTGGTGGTATTCTCGCAGGATGTGAAAAAGAGACTCTTTAAATGGTAATGTTTACTCATCAAATTTGCTCTGCAGAACATGAGACAACTTTCTAAATATGGAATTAAATTGGTGTGCAATTTTAGTTTTAAACTATAACTGTGTAGAAAAATTCAACTATTTGCGTGGTCACCCTTACTTTTTGCTATATGTTGTTGCTGGTGTTTTGACTGTGCTGACGGGACACTGCAGTTCAGGTGCCAATGTATGTGCTCTGACCCCTACAAACATGTCCATTTGCTATCCACCTGCTTAGCATAGTTAATTCGCCTATGATTCCCTAGCATATGGTACAGAAGTGTACTCCAGTGTTTAAAAGTTAAATGTCACTAGTGGGCAGCAGCGCAGAGTGTGCCTCCACTACAGTGACAATGCAAAGCCTGTCTCCAGACCTGCCCCTGCAGCCTGGGTACGCAGTTTTAAAACCGCCAAATCAACCTGGAAAAATACATCTCTTCCCAGGCAGAAACCATCCTTTTTAATACTTATACGCCACCCTTAAGGTAGTGGGATGTATATTTTATGTTTTACAAGTCCTGGCAGTAAAAAACCTTCAAACTCATTTTTCACTGTGGCAAGGGTGACTCTCCCATAGGAAAGCACTTAGTTACACTATATTAACTTATCATGCTTCATTTCAGTTTCGTAGTAGAAAAGGTATTCAAGGACTCACTTTTCAACAGGGGAAGGAACGTTCTGCCATGCTGGGTTTGGGTAGTGTGGGGCACTGTGGGATAGTTAAAGTAAAACCCACAGAAAGTGCTGCCAAAATCAGCAGGGTCACCCCTGGAAACCTTTAACCCTTTGGTCAGGGAGTAGTCAGGAGTTTCTCCTAACCACAGGCACCTGGCACTTGGAGGCACAGTTTGATGAGTGATTTTGAAAAAAAAACAAAAAAAGGTGAAATAAAGAATTCTGCAGTGTATATAGCCATGGCTTTTTAACCTTTAGGGTGCTTTTTAACCTTTAGGGTGCTCTTTTTCCTCTGGCACTGTTTTATGTTGTTATGTTTTTTTAATCGCTGAGCTGCCTACATAAAGCGCCGGGACACTCTTTTTGAGTAGCCGTGCGCTATATAAATAAAAGTATAACATAACATAACATAACATAACATGTATGTTTTCAGAGCATACCTATTAGTCAAAAGATCATCTTTTAAATGCAGGGAAAGAGGTACCCCATTGCAGAGGGGGCCGCCTGAACTGAGAAGGCTCTACTGCCAATTCTGAGCTTTTTTAATTTGAGAATGATCGGCAGATTAGTGTTGGCGGAGCGCAAAAGATGAACAGGACTTTAGCCAGCAAACTTCTGTTGCAAACAACAAGGGACGTTCTGATGGATTGTCTTGTGCACAATGCACAAGAATTAAACCTGAATCATTTGATGATTGGGCTACTAGTGAAGAGTGTCTAATACTTCAGGTGGATTACTGAGGTGCTCAGGACAAGTCAGTCTTGCGGCTGCCATCTGGATACAAAGAGTTGCCTAATGAGATAATCAAGGGAGAACAGGAAAAGTACATTGCAATAATCAAGCCTCCTTAAAATAGTTGACTGCACTACAAGCAAACACGTTTAGGTGGGAAAACTGCAGAATTCTCGTAGGGGCCCTCAGTGCAGAAAAACATGGGGCAGGAAGTCTATTAACATGGCTCATAAGAGAAAAATCCCTATCCATAAGGACTCCAAGATTCTGAACATTGGTGGAGGCCATTGGAGAAGTATCACCAACTGACGGCCAAAGGTCTACAGGAAGTGATGGCGCAAGCTTTCCAATGGAACAACATAGACTTTCAGTTTTTACCACATTGAACTTGGGAAAGTTCCAGCCCAGGAGGCTGAAACCTCCTTTATATAGTTGTGGATAGCATAAAAAGGCTTTGAAGTGAAGTGCGTTTTATCAGCCTAGTTCATTCCATGTGACTGAATTAGTTGAATCACAGGTCTAAGGTAGATGTTGAACAGTGTCGGTCTCAAGTAGGAACCCAGGTAGACCCCTTGGCTGACTGTCTTAAATTTTAGACCTGAAAAGTGGAAGATGAATCATTGAGATCTATTTTCAAGGTAAGACTGGCACCATTTCTGCATAAGTTAAGACTTCGGTGTAACTTTCTAAGGTGTGCTTTCCCACCCACGTGTGATACAGATGAACTCAGTTCATTGCACCAGCGATTAATTTGAAAGACAAAACACTATTCAATGTCTAAATGACATAGAAGCAGTGCTTTTGGGTTACTAACCATCCCATAAAGGGGTCAAGGACACCATGGAAACAGCATCAAAACCATTCTTTGTTATTCCTATATCACACAAAGGGTGTCTGGATCTCACCTGGATTTATGCAGGAGTGAGCGGGCTATGCAAAGCTATGTTCAACTTCCCCAAAAGACAAGAGAGCCCAACACCAGTTAGAGATACGCCTGTTCAATGGGGGAAGATGAAAGGATCCCCAGTCTATACCTTAGGAAATTCATTTTTATCACCCTAGGGTAGGCCTGATTGAAATATGGTTGTGGGGTGGGTGATTTATAAGAGCTGAGGGTCATCCAGGCGTGTGATATTTTCGAGAAGGCTGCCTTGTCCTCCAATAGGGAGGATAATTTTATGTTTTTACAGACCAGTTTTTTTAAATTAAGTTGGCCGAGTTTTGCCTCCTATAGTCCAGACAATTTGGTGGAATCTAAGGCTAGTTTGAGGTAGTTTCTCACTTGGGAAAACTCCGTATGTTGTATGTCTTGCCACAACAGATAGTTAAGCGTGTCTGGATTGGCCTTACTTATCTTATGCCAACATATGATATAAGCACCATATCTAGCCAAGACTTGTTGTTGAAGGCCAAACTCCAGCCTTATTTGTGCTGCTGACGTGTAAGACGGAAGACAAAACATAGTTCGATAGGCTTTGACCAACGTCCTATCCAGCTCTTTAGCATCTCTTCCCCGCATTGCCTCGCTGCCATAAGTTATCGAGGGGAGAAGTTTAGCCTGAACTACCTTCAATAGGGGAATCAATGTCGGTCCCATCAGTTATATCTTTAGGGGTCACCACAAAGAAGCCAATACAGAAGAGGAGGAGTGCTAAGCCAAGATGAGTGACCCTTGACCTTCTGGTAGGTCACTCCCCTCCCGCTGCAGCTCCGCCACTGTAGGGACGCCGCGCCTGTCTCCTGACTCTCCTGGCTGTTCCTCCTGCTGCCTGTGACCGCCGCCCTTCTGTGTTCGTGTCTCCAGCCCTGCCTGCTCGTCCTTGCTCCAGCCCGTTTTCCGCCCGTTTTTCGCCACCCACCCATGCCTGTGACTCCGGCCCTTTTCACCGTTCCCCTCCCTCATCCCATTTCTCTTCTGTACCTCCCCCTTGCGTAGCGCTCCTCGCTCTGGTTTCCCGCCGCTGCCCCCCCTGCGGCCCGCTCCCCATTCGCCGTTCCCCTGCTTCCCCTGCCTCCCAGCTGAGCCGCCCTCCCCACTCCCACATTTATGGTGGCCACTGCTAGGGCCGAAGACGCACCTAAGGCAAGCCCGTCTGCGCCCGTCCGCGCCTGGACCGCGCCCA
Organism: Lissotriton helveticus; assembly: GCF_964261635.1. NCBI lineage: Eukaryota > Metazoa > Chordata > Amphibia > Caudata > Salamandridae > Lissotriton > Lissotriton helveticus. The sequence continues at coordinate 1,765,276,286 of NC_136059.1, forward strand.
GCGCCACGACCCCTGGACCACGCACGATCCAGGCTGTCCGCATCTGATATGACGCCAACACCCTCATCGCACTCAACCTAGGACGATCCTCCAACTGCCAGAAGGCCGCCCCTAAGTGCACCCACGGCCCCTTCACCTGCCGGAACTGCAGCTTCTCTTGCATCATAGACGCCGAGACACCCGACACAAAGGAACCCAACCAGCTCCGCTGCATCCTGCTCAACACCCGCTCCGCACGCAAACACGCCATCGAGCTCTGGGACCTGCTCGACTCCACATCGCCTGACATCGCCTTCCTGACCGAGACCTGGATGAACGAAACCTCCGCCCCCGACATCGCAGTGGCCATCCCCGACGGATACAAGATCACCCGCAGAGACGGCACCAACGGCATCGGCGGAGGAATCGCCATCATCCACAAGGACACCATCAGGATCTCTACCAACATCACCGACACCCTCAACACCGCCGAACACATGCACTTCCAGATCCACACGGACCCCAAGACCACCCTGAGAGGCACCCTCATCTATAGACCACCAGGACCCCACCCCCAATTCTGCAACTCCATCGCCGACTTCATCAGCACTTACGCACTGACCTCCACCGACTACATCCTCCTCAGTGACCTGAACTACCACCTGGAAAACAACAACAACATCAACTCCTCCACCCTGATCACCACCCTCGGACTGAAACAGATCGTCACGACACCGACCCACATCGCCGGCCACACGCTTGATGCAATCTTCTCCTCCAGTCCCCACGTCACCTTCAGCCATGCCTCCGAACTCACCTGGACCGGCCACCACTGCGTCCACTTCACGTCCAGAAACCCGTCTCACACCACCGCACCCTACAGATCCCTGGACGTCACTGGAGCAAAATCACCAAGGAACTACTACAAACTCACCTCGCACTCAACCCCCCGACCAACCCCACCAACCTCGAGGAGGGGGCCCGCACCCTCAGACTCTGGATGGAGGACTGCGCCAACACCTTAGCCCCGACAAAACAACATGCCCACAGAGATACCAGTCAGAGAGCCAGCTGGTTGACCCCGGAGCTCCTAGAACGCACTACTGAAGAAACCCAAGGCGTACCCGAGCGACCTTAAGAACTTCCAGCCCATCTCCCTTCTTCCGTTCCCGACTAAGGTCATCGAAAAGATCATCAACACCCAGCTCACATGCTACCTAGAAGACAACAACATCCTCGACCCCTCCCAGTCGGGCTTCCGCAAGAACCACAGCACCGAGACCGCCCAATTCGCCGCCACAGACAACATCAGACTCATGCTCGACAACGGTGAGGCAGCGGCCCTCATCCTCCTGGACCTCTCCGCTGCCTTCGACACCGCCTGCCATCACACACTACGCACACGCCTCTACGACGCAGGTATCCGCGACAAATCCCTGGACTGGATCCCCTCCTTCCTCTCCGACAGAACCCAAAGAGTCCGCCTACCCCCGTTCCACTCCGATCTGCAGTGTCCCGCAAGGATCATCCCTCAGCCCGACACTCTTCAACATCTATATGGCCCCACTCGCATGCATCGCCAGACTCCACGACCTCAACATTATCTCCTATGCCGACGACACCCAGCTGTTCCTCTCCCTCACCAACGAACCCCTCATCGTCAAAGCCAACCTCCACCGCGGTATGAAGGCGGTCACCGACTGGATGGAAGAAAGCCGGCTCAAACTCAACACAGACAAGACAGAGACCCTCATCCTCGGGCCCAACCCCTCAGCCTGGGACGACTCCTGGTGGCCCACCTCCCTGGGCACCGCCCTCACACCTACCATCCACACGCGCAACCTGGGAGTCATCCTCGACTCAAAACTCACCATGACCAACCAGATCAACGCAGTCTCCTCAACCTGCTTCTACATCCTTCACATGCTCCGCAAGATCTACAGATGGATCCCTACAGACACAATAAAGACCGTCACAAAGGCCCTCATCAGCAGCAGGCCTGACTACGGCAACGCCCTCTACGCCGGAGTCCCAGACAAACTCCTCAGCAGACTCCAAAGAATCCAGAACGCCGCTGCATGCCTGATCCTCGCCGTGCCCCGCCGAGACCACATCACCCCCCACCTGAGAAACCTGCACTGGCTCCCCATCGACAGAAGAATCACCTTCAAGCTCCTTACCCACGCACATAAGGCACTCCACAACACCGGCCTGGCATACCTCAATAACCGACTATCATTCTACGCACCCAACAGGAGACTCCGCTCCGCCGACCTCTCCCTGGCCGCCGTCCCACGCATCCACAGAACCACCTCCGGAGGCAGGTCCTTCTCCTACCGCGCCACCAAGACATGGAACTCCCTCCCTCTCCACCTACGGCAGACAGAAGACCCTCAGACCTTTAGGAGACAACTCAAGACCTGTCTCTTCGACCACTAGCTGCAGCCCCCCTCCCCCCAGTGCCTTGGGACCCTCGCGGTATGTAGTGTGCTTTATAAATTGCTTGATTGATTGATTGATTGATTGATTGAACCACAATAGAAAGCTGCGAACCAAAAGAAACTAGAATGGAAAGCAGCGTCCTATTGTGTGATGCACAGCTTTATAGCCGAGACGCTGCACCTTCAACATAGGCAAAATAGCACAGCACACATAGGCAAGCCGGATATAGTATACTAAGATGAATGAATACTTTTAAGTTGAAAGTATTTCTTACTACCAGAACAATCTGTTTCTCTTTACTCCAAAACAACTATATGCAATATCATAAAAACAGCAAGAAGGCAAGTTATGAATAACAAGATTAACATAAACATTTCCAGCATTATTAAAATGTCATAAAAAATGTCATCTAAAACTTGATACCCTAATGTCTACCTCTATGGACTATACTTAGAGAGCATATAAGGCAGAGCAACTTGCAGTCTAGAGTTTCTTAGGGAGAAGAGATGTTACTGCATACCTTGTTGACAGCAAAAGCTGTCTTTTATCTGCGGAGGCATGAAGACAATCTTCCCCATGAAGGGCAAACACACGCTGCAGTAGCAGTCTGTTAGAAATGGGGTCTCTAGCTGGCAGTGGTTTGTACCCTGTCCAAGTATGGACCCTCACTTTAGTCAGGGTAAGGGAGTCATACCTCTAAGATAACCCCTGCTCACCCCCATGGTAGCATAGCATGAGCAGTCAGGCTTATATCAAAGCCCATGTATTTGTACCCACACACACACACACACAGTAACATAGTGAAAACTCTACAAAGGTTCCTTACTGGTAGTGGAGGTGATGCGTCAGTTTCTGGGCACGTGTCCTCTCTTCCTTACTGCGATGTGGTATCGATAAACAATCAGCGTCAAGGTATGATGCGTTAAAAATCCAAACGTGCTGCATCAATACAATAGCAGCGTAGCAGGTGCTGCGGCAATTCCACAGACATGAGGCAGCCACTGGGTCGATCTTTTGTAGTGATGCGTCAATAAAACAGGTGCTAGGAGTTGATGCGTGGATTCTCTCCTTAAGATCATCAGGTTGCACTTCCAAGGGCCAAGGAACTGGACTCTATGCCACTTGACAAGTCAAGACTCTCAGCAGAAGATCCCAGGCACTGACAGGTGAAGTCTTTGATGGCCCTGAGACTTCTTAACAGGAGGCAAGCACACAACACACAAGCCCTTGGAGAACATTGGAAGCAGGATACAGAAAACAAAGTCCAGTCCTTTCACTCCCCAGGACAGGAGCGGCAATCAGCAGGCCAGCACAACAAGGCAACAGGCAGAGTGGCAGTCCATCCTACAGCAGCCATCTCTTCTTCCTGGTAGAATGTCCTCAGTCCAGAAGTGTTCTGATTATGGGATGTCTGAGGTCCAGTACTTATATCCCTTAGTGCCTTTGAAGTAGGCAAACTTCAAAGGAAAATTGTTGTAATGCACAATACCTTGCTTTCCCTGACCTGGCTCCAGACACACTACAGGGAGTAGAGACCGCGTTGTGACAGGCATAGCCCTATTCAGGTGACAGTGGCCACTCTTCCCACAACTCTAACTCAGGAAGGCCCATCAGTCTGGTGATGGGCCAACAGGATATCTGAGGCACACCTCAGCTCCCTTTGTGTGTATGTCTAGAGTTAATGCACAAGAGTCCAACTGTCAACCAACCCAGACATGTATTTAACAGACAGTCAAAGGCACAGAATGGCGCAGCAAGAAAATGCCCACTTTCTAAAAGTGGCATATTCAAACACACAATTGAAAAGCCACCTTCACCAAAAGATGTATTTTTAAATTGTGAGTTCAGGGACCTCAAACTCCAAATCTCTAGCTGCTCCCTTTGGGAAATTACACGTATTTATTGTATTGTTTTGTTTGCAGGGTTTTATATAGCGCTGCCTAGACTTGGAGGTATCAGAGCGCTTTACCTGAGGATCAGCATGTTACAAGTTACAGAATTATGACAGTTACTGGAACATTAGTAAAACATAGGAAAAACAAACAGTGATACACAGTAAAACATGAGTTACTAGAGCATAGTTTAACAGAGACACTTCATACATTACTGGAGCTCAGCATTACAAAGACACATGTCCTATGGGGCATAGAAAGGAGAGGGGGAAGAGAAAAAGGGGTAAGGAATGCAGATCGAAACAGGCAGACCACCAATGGGGAAAGTTCTTCAGGGGGACAAAGCAGACATGGTGAAAAACAGACATATCGTCTGTGCAAAGCCAATCTCAACATCCAGTGACTGGGTGACTGTACATGATGAGAGGAGCACTTAAAACATATTTCAAGGCAATCCCCATGTTACACAATGGGAGAGATAATCTTTTCAACAGTGAAAAAGGAAATTAGCAGTATTTCACTATTAGAACACATATAACACGCCAGTACATGACATACCTCAAACAGTGCTTCAGGTCTGCTAGTAACATTTGATTTACAGGCCCTGGACACACCTGGTGCACTTTACCAGGGACTTGATGGTAAATCAAGTATGGCAATCATGGATATATCAACTGGTTAGCAGTGATAAGGTGACCAGAGTTTTAAAGCCAACAAAAACAGGTCAGAGAAAATAGGAGGAAGAAAGCAAAAAGTTTGGGAATAACCCTGCAAAATGGGTCAGGTTCAACACAGACAGTCAGTCTCCCTCTGGGACTCAACTCTATAAGCTGCAGCCTTCTGGTGAGATGGAACATCTGCAAAGTTGCTGACAGGAGGTGAGACTGTCTCTGGTAGAATCTCGGGCGATACTCTGGGCAAAGGACCTCTCCTGACAAGTGATCAAGTGGTCATCCTTATACACTAAATCTTACCAGAAATTGGAATTTATGACATAAGTTTAAGAATGTCTGACATACTCGGGGAAGATCGCAAGTGGGAACGGTCTCCCGGTGGAGGTAAGGGAGATGGGGATATTACCGTCTGATTTGTGTCAGACTGCAATAGTTGTGACAAATAAGACAGGGAAACCAGCAATGAGTTGTAGCTCCTACTGACCAATCTCATTGATAAATGTAAAGGCCAAGATTCTGGCAATGGCTTTGGCCTTGAGGCTACTGGGAGTAATTCCCCTCTGGATACATAATGACCAGTCTGGCTTTACGCCACATAGATCCGCAAGATGTAACCTTCACCGACTCCATGCCTGGCTGATGAGGATCTATTCACGACCAGACTCACACAAAATTCTCTCCCTGAATGAGAAGGCCATTAATGCAATGCACTGGCCTTACTTGATACAAATTTTAAAGAAATTCAGATTTGGCCCTACAGTCTTGAAGTGGATAACATTGCTGCATACGGAGCCGAGAGCTGCAGTGCGGGTGAATTGCACCCTCTCCTCGGAGTTTCCCATTGTAAAGGGGACGCAACAGAGTTGTCTGCTGTCCCCGTTCCTGTTTGCCCTCACATTGGAGCCACTGGCCTGTTTTGTCGACACAAAGTCTGACATTAGGGGCTTAAGGGGTCACAGAGGGAGCTGGTCTAGAGGAAAGGATAACATTATGCATGGATTGCATCCTTTTGAATGTTACCCAGCTGGGAGACACAATCCGAGTAATATTTCAGTTGCTTGAATCTTATGGTGCCCATTCGGGATATCAAATAAATAGGCATACATCAACATTGCACCCAGCGAGTGGGGAAATAGATTAATTGGCCATTCCTGGGAGGCTACGGATTGAGAAGGAGGGCTTTCAATACCTAGGGATCTATGTCTCCCGAGATCGAGAATGTTGCTTGGTCCAGAACCTCTGCAGGGTCCTGGCTGAATTCCATGTGAATGCAGAGCATTGGAAGTCTTTACTGCTAACATTATTGGGCAGAGCAGCCATGTTTAAATTTATCATCCTGCTGAAATTATTGTATGTCCTTCGAAATACCTAATTATAGGCTCTCAGATGAGGTCTTCATGAAAATAGATTGAAAAGTCTGTAAATTGTTGTGGAAGGACAGACATCCTAAAGTGGCATTGAGGAAGCTACAGCGGAATTAGTTCAATGGCGGTACTGCCCTCTCAGACCTCCGAGCTTATTATTGGGCAGCTCGCTTGATTGGGATAAATGATTGAGGTTATGTGGCTGGAGATCAACCCACATACGCACTGGAAAGGAGCAGTTCTGCAATATGACTTATCTGCATTATCTTTACGGAGGGAAGGAGATGAGAAATCTGTTGCCAGCGACCCAGGTGGTGCTCGAGGTCTGGTCTAAGGTGGATAGGGGGATAGGGTAGGGGGAGACTAGGAACACCAGAGAGACTCCGTTATGGACGAGACTCAGTTAGTTCCCTTCATAGGGACTACCACCTTAGTGATATGCAGTATTATAAATACCTGCAGCATGAATGGAAAGCGGAGTTCCCAAATATTCATCACTTGAGGGTAGGCTGCTCCTGGTTGAGATAGAGGAGAAGGCAGTGTCCTACGCTTACAAAACTATAAATAACAATAAACCGGACTCCCTAATGAGACTGAGGGCAAATGGAAAGTGGGGTGGGTGATACGGACTGGGAGGCGGCATCAATGCACACTAGAGAAGTAGCAATTAAGTAACGCCTGAGACTCATACAATTTAATATCCTTCATGGAGTTTACTATGATTGGGCCAAATGACATAAGTTTGAGAGCGTAGTACCCCCGAATGTCTGAGGTGTATGGGAGATAGCAGGACCTTTTGCACATGATTTGGAGTTGTCCATTCATATTGGAGTGTAATACTGGCTGAACTAGAAAAGTTAAGGGGGGCGGTCTTTCAGATAATGCATAAATATTTCTTACTGGGCATACCCAAATACGAAGATGTGCTGCATGCCTAGCCCTTTTTATGTAACCTGGAACTAGTGGAAGCAAAGAGAGATGTAGCCAAGCATTGGATGGGCTCCAGAGGTCCTGTCTCGGCAAGAGTGGAAGACAGGTATGGAAATGTACATGGTACCAAGAAGGATACATAGCAAAGATCTGGGGTCCCTGGGAAAAAAAACTATAATTTGGATTTCATGATGGATGTGGTAGGACCCCTATGGTTCAGGCTCTCCCTCATGGTTCCTAACTGCCTCTCCCTGCTTGTTGGGGTCTATGTATTTGGGAATGTTTTTGAACCTGTATGAGAAATGTGTCATTATGATAATATGGCTGCATTTTCTCCGCTCACACATTTGTATTATGTTGAGTTCAACATTACACCTGTTTGCAGTTTCTATATATTCTATATATATAAAAAAAAAAACATTTAAACAAATGTCTGACATAGATTTTATGCCTCAAGGTATGTGTCCGAGATGTTTTCTTATGAACACATAAGGTAAAAGGACGTTGTTTCAAATGACACAATTTTGGTAATATGTCAGTATGTCTTCTTAATTACCTTTGACATGGTGGAAGTAGATAGTTGGCCCAGACAAATGATACATTGATGGTTGTATCTGTGTCATCGATTGAAGTTCTATAGGCTTTCAAGGTTCATAGAAAGATAAGGTCAGGCGACATCTGCATCTAATAGCGAACATGAAAATGATTCTCCATAAATGTACCTAGGTTCGTAACAGGAAATTGAAAACAGCGGGATTTGTCTATGATTGCTAAGGCTAGCAGCATCCACCCTAGTCTTTTTTAGCAGAGGCATCACCACAACTTTTTTCCCCTGAGACGAAAGCGAGCCCTTTTCTATGGAAAGATTACATATATCGCACAGTGGACTAGCAGTTTATATCATCATAGTTTACCAGATCCTCGGGGGTAAAGGCTCCAATAGTGAACCAGAACTAATTGAATTGGCAGTGCCTGAAAAGGCTTGAGGGGTAATTTGACTCAAATCTTCCAGGGTTGCCTCAAATGATTTATGGATAACCTCACTGAGTCCTATTGGAGCTACAGGATGGCAATAAGTATTGTCAACCTTCTTTACCAAGCTGTCTACAATGTACCTTACTTCTGTCTCAAAAAAATCAGCTGTGCTATTGCATAATGTAGGAGATGGATTGATTGTTTAGAAAAGGCAGGCAGGATTAGCCAAAGTATGAATAATGTCAAAGACCTTTTCAAAAGCATTAAGAGAATTAAGAATTTCTTTGCCATAGTAGATGGGTATAGCAGCAGCAATCATCTTTTTTTATGCTTTCAAGGCAGTTTTCAATTTGAATTTAGACTCACTGGCAAATTGACTCTCCAGAGTTTTTCCAATGTTTTACATTCCAATATGGTAGAGCGGAATGTCTCATCATACCATGGTTTTGAGGGTCATGACTGCACTAGTATTTTCTTGCTGACAGAACTGTCTCAAGTCCTTAATGAATCCAAACGTGAAAAGTCACATACTCATCATGAACTGAGTTACCATAGTGTACAAAGGCCTTTTTAGTCTTATTTCACTTACACAATTTCTGTTTATTTTAAAATTGGTTGTGGGTTATATTATGCTTTGAGTGGTGTTTTCTACTGTGATTATGCACTGCTGAAATAGTTTAAACATTGCCTTTGATTTAAGCCTGATTGCTTGGTGTCAGTTTATCTATGCTTGAACGCAGATTTATTTTGTTTAATTTGTGTGACATCTAGCAGGTGGTAGCCTTGTTCTTTGAGGAGGTTGGGGAAGCAAAGTTAATTATCTATATAAATGTACCACTTTAACATGCGCTGGTATATCTTAGGTATGTTGCTGTGCATGATTTATTATTTTAAAATGAACATATCGGCTATTCTAATCTTGAGTTCAAGCGGGTAAGTTGTTAATGAGGTATCCTCCTTAAGGGCCCCGTAACTCCAAGCCCTAGGCATTCCAAAGTTTGTTATATAGTTTCTACGGATTTAGCAGGACTGTGTATTAGGTCAACAAAACTTCACAATATAGAGACTTAGGGGCCGATTACGATGTTGGTCGGATTTGCCTCCCACATGATTACGATGCAACTGCACACTGTATGGTTACATACTCCCATTTCTCTATGGGAGCTTGTGCTACGGCCATAAACCGGCATGGAAAGGCTTTCGGACACTGACATCGTAATTCGTACTTTGGAAACGCCGTGCTTTTGGGATTACAGGCCAGTCTCTGATTGGCTGACAGACACCTTTGGCCAGCCTGTTTCAATTCCGACAACCTAGATTGTAATTAGGCAGTCCAAATTGAAACCGACGATGTCAGTCGGAAAGCCTCCAATCTGTGGTCCGAGGCTTTCTGACCGACATTGTAATCGTCCCCTTGGCCTACTCATATCATCAGTAAGTGTTGGTTCAGCTAGCTCACAGCGCCACATCTAAACTCCTAACCTTCCAGAGTTATAGATATAGTCAATAACCTCAAACATGACCACTCTGATTCCGAAGGAATTTGTTGAAACAGATTTAACCCTTTTGTTTTTCATTTCTATATGTCCAAGGCATCACAAAGAAATGATGTGAGAATACATTTTTAAATATTTATTGAAAATATCTAATCCAATAATTAAAACATGAGTCACGATTATTAGACAGATGAGACACATCATTGTTTTAGGCATTATTAGAATGGTGAAAAATACAAACAATTCAACCATGTTAATTGATCTAAATTTTAATCTGTCACTAATACCTCTACACTAGCGAGAACATATCAGGCGTACCCTTCTGCCAGACCTGTTGGAATGATTTAACCCAGTGGCATAACAAAAGTTAAGGGGGCCCCCCTGCCCGGTACACAGAGGGCCCCCTGCTCCAGATGTAATCTGGAGCTCTCAGGCCTGTATACTGTGCTGAGGGGGCCCCCCTGCACCGCGGGGGCTGTGGGGACATTTGTTATGCCCGTGATTTAACCTCATATCTTGGAAGCCAGCCTCCGTGCATTAGTGAATGCACCCTGTCTGAGTGTGTAGGCCTACACACTTCTCTTGCATGGCTATCTTCTTCGCATGCTAAATGTCAGGGCCTGGAGAGCTGCATCTCAGTCACAGCTCTCCGCAGCTTCCATGATAACTTCAACGTGAAGTGACTTTCAACCAATTCAGCATGGACACTCTTTAAATAATAAAACACCAGCCTTATCGAACTGTGTCAGAGGTGAAGACAACATCTTTAGTTAATTTGGAGAGAAAGAGTCATCTCCTACGAGCACAAAAATAAAAATGTGTGACCCTGGAACTAAGGGGCACATGCATCAACATAAGGAATTGCGATTCCTTAATAGCGATTTTTTAGAAATCGCTATTTAGGAATCGCAATTTCTTATGCATGTAGGAATCGCTAAAAACATTGTGATTTTGACATAATCCTTAATTGCAAATTGCAAATTGCAAATTGCGATTCACATTTAAGAAATAGCTTCTCATTCATTCCTACGAGCCTAGAAGCCCATAGTAATGAATGGGAATTGCATGCGCAATTTGCGAGTACCAAATAGGTACTCGCAAATTGCACATGCAATTTCAAGGGTGCAAGGGGGCCAAAAGGTCACCCTGATGCACCCCTGAAATTGGCATGTGAGCACATGTAGTACACATGCATGCACTTTTGTGCATTTTTCAAAGTTTTTGCAAATTATCATCAACTTGAAGTTGATGGTGATTTGTGATTCCAAATTGTGAAATCACAATTTGGAAGTGCATGATGCATTGCATTTAAGGAATCGCAATTTGCGATTCCCTAAATGCATTAGCAATTTAGATAATCGCAACATTTGCAATCACATAAATTGCGATTTTGCATTTGGGTTTATGCATCCCAAATTAAAAAATACCGTTCGCAAAGGGGCTGATTCACAAAATCGTCCCATATGCGACCAGTATTTTAAATGATGCATGTTCCCCTAAATGTGCAGACTACAGGGCAACAATATCTGCCAGTAAAAAATGCACATATGATACTTACTCGTATTAGTGGAAAACGTGAGAAAAATATGTTTAGTTAAAAAGGAAAGCTAAAATGAAGTCTAAATGTAATCGCTACAAAACACTCCCCTTGGTCGGATGAGGCGAATATATAAAATAAGCAATAGCAATGAACATCATATAAAGGTTTGGGTTTCATATAAAAACCTTACCAGCACACGCAAAAAAACATATAAAATGGAAAATTAAAACAAAACATGCAAATTACGATAAGAATGATGAAACTATTTAAAAACAACAATAAGCCGATTCAAGAGTCGTAGGAATCCACATCCGCAGACAACTCTTTAAAGAAAGCCTTAAGAGCAAGATCCAAGGGATGAAGAAAGTCATCACTAGCCCATTCAGTAGGAGCCAAAGGCAGACTCAGAAGAGATGCCATGAAATCTGAAGTTGAAGAAGCATCAGGCATCTTGCAGCAAAGGGAGCAGTATCACAGGACAACACAGCTGATGCAACCTCAAAAGGTGTACATGTAGATTTATATCCGGAGACTGCGACAATTGAGTAGCAAGGCACAAGTCGAGTGCACACTCGGAAGGGCACCACAGACATTGAAACACAGACTGTGCTTTCTGAAACTACACAGGCCGGAAGGACAGAGACCCGTTCTCGCTCAATTCCTATAATAAAGTCTCTGCAAAATACTGTATCATATGTTTACAACACAGAAGGACGTGTGGCAGTTTCATCACCATTAGGCCTCATTGTGGAACATCCATTGCTGAGTAACAAAAATAGAATCAAAATAGAAAACTGAAGAAACAACACAATCGAAATGCCTCCAAAAATGCTAGAAAGCAACAAATGTAAAAAAGACGTAATTTCTTCAAGTACAGTCTGAAATATAGAAACAAATCCAGACCCAATGACTTTAAAAATGTGAACCACTATAGCCGTGTTAGAAGCATTGAAAATATGGTGTACAAGCTCACCCAAATGCTGTGGCAATTGAGTGCATAACAGTGATTGCACCTCAAATGATGAGTGTGCTACTTGGAGATCGAAAGAATCACAGGCAAATGTAACAGCCACATATTTTTGAAACAATAAGGCTACTCAGTCTGTTAAGCGGTCAATGTTCATTTGAGCAACAGGGTCCTTGAGTTACAAAGTAACTTCCTTTTAGAATGCGTGGAAGATATTCATGCAGCATGTCACAACTTTGAAACAGTGACTACACAAGGTACACCTGGTTTCATCCTGCATCAACTCTCATCATATAAAAGTAAGCAACTTCCATTAGAAAACAACAAAAACTCAGACTGTATCAATGGTACGGGAAAACCCTTAAAATAACATGCAATGTTTGCCATGGACGTATTATAAACTCCATGAAGTGTTATTTCTTTACAGACGAAAAGGTGGCCCAAAGAAGTTCCACACTCATATAGACTAACAAAACCTCTTTGTCCTTGTGCATACATCTGTATTGAAAAGGGAGAAACCAAGCTTTGTGTAAAAAATGTTCACCTGTCTCCTCATATTTGCCTATTTGGAAATGTCAAAGCCATGATGTGACATGAAATGTTGAAAAGGGAAGAGAAATCAAATGAATGAGCCAGACGGCAGATGGTGTTCCAGCTACAGTAAAAGTCAGCTTTTCTAATTGTTCAATATTAAGCATAGTGTAGGTTGCTTCTTTTTTAGACATCAGCATTTGCATCTGCATTAAATTATAAGGCAAACACAATTCAGTTGCATTTAAATAATTCCATGTCACTCAATTTGATTTTTAAACTTGCTTCGTCAAACTTAATTGCGAAATCGATTTTAACTGACTCGGTCCATGTTGAAGCACATGAATGAGCGAGGGCACAAGTAGAGGGAGTGGGGTCATTTTCTCACATTAATAGTTAAAAAAGACTCTTGCAAATCTAAATATTTGCACACATTACCAGCAACTTTGGATTGGGTGAATATTACAACCCAATACAACATGGTGGCAAGATTCAGCATTAGCTTGCAATGCGATGGGTCTAGCACTGATGGAGGTCCTGTGTACTAAGCAACTCAGCAGCTTGTCCCCGATTCGGCCACTACTTAAAGGGTATGTCAGAATGCTGTAGCTCAGCATCGGAGAGTAGCGAGAGAATGGTGGCATTGGTCCCTTGAGATGGTAAGGGCCGGGGGGAAAGGGTTTGAGATTAGGACTTGGTGTAAAATTCCGCTCCTCTTGTGTAGTTTGTGGCATTCAGGAACTCAACGCTATGTAGAGAATGCAGAGTTCCTGAGACATGAGTGACTGTGAGTGATGGTTCATGCAGTTCAGGCTGGACTGTTCCTATTGGGCGCAGGGTCAAGACTGATTTGCATATGGCTAGGTTCAAACTGGAATGGCATGGTGAGCAAAAAAACGATGGATTTAGGCCCAGATCTCTGTACTGGGGTGAATGTATGACATTGTTCTGCATTCTGTCCATAAATTGTTCTTTCTGCATTTGTCACCCCAAGTGGGACAGGTATGCCCAGACATGGGTCACGTGCTCTCCATGCCACTGGAGTCAAGCTATCCTGGCTGAAGAGGGGTGAAACCCCAAAACCGGTCCTAGGATGCTTGTTTCCAGTCCAGGGAGAGCCTGGCCTGGCAGTCTGGGCTGGACTGTTTCCATTGGACGCAGGGTCAAGACTGATTTGCATATGGCTGGGTTCAAACTGGAATGGCATTGTGAGCAAAAAAACAATGGATTTAGGCCCAGCTCGTTGTACTGGGGTGAATGTATGACATTGTTCTGCATTCTATCATCAATTGTTCTTTTTGCATGTGGTGGCAGACAGCAAGAGAGGGCGTTCAACTATAATTTGTAACCTTGAATATGATGATTTACAATGTGTGGGGCCTGATCGGTGATATTTTTTCCTGAAGGTGTTTGGTCCATGCCCTTTGACACTTAGGGTCCCATTACGATGGCGGGCGCATCGTAACGGTAAACGGGACCGACCGCCAGAGGTGGTGCGGTCCCGCTATGCCCATTAGGATGCGACCACCACCTTGGTGGTTGCATCCTGCATATTTTACATTGCGGCGGGCGGTGCTGTAAGCAGCACCCGCCACACTGCAAAAGATGCATGTTGTGCATTGGCATGCACAACGTGACAGGCACCGCGCGGTGCCTGTCACTTTGTGTATGCCAATGGAAGGGGGTACCATAGGTACCCCCAAGTGCACCCCCTGCCCCCCCAAAACCCTGGGGCCCGGCAATGGGCCCCTTTACAGCCAAAGACCGCATTCCTTTCCATGGCAGCATCGGCATAATGGAAAGGCTAATATCCACACATAGCATATTCTGAGTTGCCTTTTCTCCGCCTTTTTCATGGTGGTGGGCCAGCCAGGAAATGGTGAAGAGGTCACTAAGGGGTCCCTAACAGGGTCCCATTATGCTCCTGGGCCTGGGGGTGCATGCAGGGAGCACAACATGTGGCCCCCTGCATTTGCACCCCTGGTTCCTGCACATTGTGGCATGCATGCCACACAGTGCTGGAACGTGCTGCAGGCACTGTCATAACATCAGGCTGCATGCTAGGCTCTCCTGAGATCACTTCACCCCCATACAACCAGAATATAACTCATAATCACCGTTTTGGTGGTCCCTCTCCAGTGGACGGCTAAGTGGCTGCACTGCTGGAGGACTGCTAAAGTCATAATAAGGCCCTACACCTTGTCCACTCCAAACATTGAATCCCCTTTTCCTGACTCGAAGATTTCATAACTTTCGTTATAATTAAATGCTAGCTCCCCATTGCTCAGAAGATGTTACTATTGCTCTTTTATAAGGTACTCTTTGTTGTGACATGGTGGGAGTAGTCTGTTCTCACTAACCCTGTGTTTTTCCTTCAATTTAGTTGTAACCCTGGGCGGAGTATGCATGGTAGTTCCACAGAGTAAAAAAAAACCTCTGTGGAACTAGGCTCCGCCCGCTCCGCCCCGGGACCACAAAAACAGTGTAAAATGATTTACAAAACGCCACATACCTTGTCTTCTGCCTGCTCTGCTCCTCGCCGCGGTGTCTCCCTTCTTCTGTCGTCCTCCTCTTCACATCCCTGTACGTCTTACGTCTTCCGTGTAATGCACATGCGCTGTTCTTGCATGATATAATACCTACAGGGACGCGCGGAGGAGGATGCCAGAAGAAGGGAGACACAGTGGCGAGGAGGAGGGCAGGCAGAAGACAAGGTAAGTAGTATTTTTGAAAAATAAATTAATGGGGCTTGCCCAACTTCGCTTTCCCAGCGGTGCGCGGAGTTGGTAAAACTCTGCAAACTCCGCTGGCTGGAGTAGGATGCCCAGGCTTATTTACTTGCCTGTGACGGATGATCCTTTTAACTAATCCTACAGTTAGAGCTCACCTAGGTGGGAGTGGGACCTTGCTTGTGATTCCTTCCTGATTAGCACACTGGCTTGCAACTACTTCCACCACCAATAAAAACGGTACCTTGGGAATCCCTGAAGTAACTTAGGTTTTGAAAGATTGAGAGAGGTAGCAGCCATTGCTTCACCTATTCATGTAAGAGAACTATGGAGTGAACTGAACTAGTTTAGTTAGTGAGTCACTAACTGATACTGCAGATAAGTAATTGTTTATCTAGGTTATTTAAGGCAATATACGTCATGGCAGCATGCCCCCTTATTGTCAAGATACTTACAGAAGGTAGTAAGACACGGCTATATAACTAACTATAAATAACCACCATACACTTTGATAAGCGGTTTTAAACAAAGAAACGGCACAAAAAGGCAGCAGTGCAAAGTAAAAATAAACCCCCCCCAAAACTACTTCAGGCATAAGGTATGATAAAAATGTTTTTCTTTACTTTTTAACAACAGAAAGTTCAACCTCTCCACTCACCATACGTTCACCCATCTTCCCAAACAAGTCACCCCATCCCCAACCAATGTCCAAAGATAATTGTCCAACAGAGTCCAAACTCCTGGTCCCAACTCCTTTCCAAATTCCCACCCTCTCGACCCACAACACAAGTATTTCCAACCAAAACAATGAATTTAAAAGGGGCTAAAAGAGGGCAGCATCTCCACGGGTCCAAAGGCTTTCAAGTTTCTACTCCATTCAGGACATTGTGCATTGAAATTGTTTCAGCTGCTGTCAGAGGTGGTACAGGAATTGGCAGTCTGAGTGGGAATGTGGGGCAGCAGTAGTGGTTAGGGCACCTGACACCTGGTGGCAGAGGCGATCTATTGGCTAGGAAGCTCGAGATTATGGCTGGCTGGAAGAACTGGGGCCCAGGGAAGAGGCAGATGCCTCCTCCTTCTCCTCTTCCAGAGCCACCAGCTGGTGGCATTCTGCCTGGTTAGTGTTCAGTGGCTGCCGCCACAGCCAGACTGCCATGGGGTGGTTTTCCATCAGGAGTAGTTATAGCAAGAAAAAATCTAAAGAAAAAAGGCAAATTGTAAACAATGCTCTGTGCAAACACTTGTTTAAAATTAAATAGTTGCACAATAAATGTAAGACTGAAGGTCACAATAGTATATGTTAATTAATAACAATTAAAGGGTTGAAGGAGGGTATCCGACAGAGAAACGACTATACACGGAAGATTCCATATCATCATTAAATTTTATATTTCTTTGTTTGATTTTTCATACTTTTTCAACAATCAATAACATTTCTTAGTGTTACAAAATGAAGTGCAAAGTGACCCAAAGTGTGTAAAGAGAACCAAGGAGGTACAACAATTATACAAAACCAATACAAACAGACATGACATATAAGGTTTCTAAAAAGGAATAATAGTACAAGAAAACGACCACAATTAATGATAAACACAATAGTTTGTGACAATGACTATCAAGAATCATAGGCACTGTGCATAGGGTTCGTTTTCTGAGGGCGTCGACGGCGTTTCGACCCAGACAGTGTAATGGGTCTCGTCAGGACTAAACAATGTGGGACTCAAGATGATTAAGTTACACGCGAACAGAATGATGCCTTGAGGGGCGACTACCAAGCGTGAATACAGAATTAAATGCACTTACAGTGGACCCAGCCGGGTACACTGTCGTGGTTCAATAGTTGAGGCCGCGATAGCCTATGAACATTTAAGGACTGCACCAGGGTGTAACAGGAGACTACCAGATTAAGAGGAGTAGGCAATATACTCCATGAAGATAACGGTGTTTTGCAATGGCAGTTTCAATATTATGAAACGCCTCACGGGGATGGCTCAATCGCACTGCCAAGTCGGGACGATACCCGCTGGCTAGATTCAGGTGCAGTCTTCGAGAGACTGCTTCCGGACCGCGGAAGTGTAACCGATTGACTGAAGACTGCACCTGAATCTAGCGAAGATAGCAGAAGATCGAAAGATGATGCATCGCGAACACTTTACTACATTGACCAGAGTCCTTAGGGGCGACACCGCCGGTGTGTGAGTAGTGTGCGACCCCAACCCCATTTGTAACTAAATTAATGGAGGCCTGCAACTGGGGCAACTATAATAGGCAATTATCTTACTTTATTTCCAATGTCCGTGCACTTCTCCAAACATCTCTAAAATTCTACCCTGACTCCAAAGAGTCAAATGAATAATAAATAAGATTCTACATCCCACATGTCACGAATAAAATGCGAATATCCTGTATGCCATAGGTAGACAGTGGGAAAAACAGTGCACTGCACTGCACTGCACTAGAGGGAAAGGAATCGGATATATAGATTGTATATGGCATGTTCATCACAGAGTATCCAATACACCAAACTGTAAATCAGGCACTCAGTCCCACCTAACTCCCTGGCCTCACGCTCCACGACAAATTGTTTCAACAAATTCATTCACTGGGCATTAAGGAAAGGAAACTTAACTTACTCTACAGCAGTGTAAGTTAGAGGGATTTGGCCGGTAAGGGAGAGGTTTTGCTATAGAATAGTGTGGTGTCATTGTTCATCATCATATGCTAAGCTTTGGGCCTATTCAGTCACTGTAGTTGATGAAAGTTGAAAGGGAAACACTTGAACAGATATACATCTGATATGGAAATCATGAAATATATTTATGGATCACTTCACATGTCCATAAAAAGGTGGCACATGCCAAGAATGGATTTTTAAATTTTTTTGTAGGCTGAGACAAAACTTAGGAAGCAATAAAGTAGAGAAGTCCTAAGAGGTAACTTAGTGGGTGAAGGCAAACACACCTTGTGTTCGGTTTGCAGTGCATTGACAACTTTGTAAATGCCTCATTAACTGAAGTAGACACACATTTCACAGCTAACACTGCAGTCATGATGTTGCACTTAGGTCTTGGGTGGCAAAATGCCATGAGCAAGGAGAGCGGAGATGAACGATTAGGGTGGGATACATATCTGCCTCGCTTAACAAAGTGTCACGGGAGTAGACGAAAAATTAGAATACCCCCCTCTTTAAACCATAGCTTTGATAAAACCAAATAAGCAATGTAGATGAGCATGCCCCTATCCAGAAGATCTTCCTTTTCTCTTCATCCAAGCAATTATTCATCCATTATTTCATTCTTCTATATTCACACATTGATAGTAATTATGATTTAAGCTTTACTTTCTCTCATCTACTGTTTCACTGAAAATTCCAATCAATATAACCATCCATATATTCATTGATTCAGTATCCACCCTTTCAACCATCCTTTCACTCATCCATCCATTTACTCAACACTCACCCACACATCCTTTCATCCACACATGTATCCTTTGACTCATATACCATTTCATCCACCCTTTCTTTTAACCTTCCGTTGTTTCCTGTTTCCACCAACTCATCATTTTAGTGTTCATGACTAGCAGATAGAAGAGGCCATAAGAATTCGACCACAGCAGTAGCTGCTAAAGCAGGGGGTTAACTCGTCTCACAACGCCCTATAATATATAATAATTTTTTATATAGAAATGTGTTTTATATATAAAAGATTACCCTTACAGCTTAAAAAACATGATGTTAAAAACTACAATTCTGTCCATCAATCAGCAGACCATATTAGTCACATGCCAAAGTGCTGGCAAGAATCGTGTAATAATGGTCTGTGTATCCAAAAGAAAAGAATAAAACACTAATCATCACATTAAAAAGAACAAAGAGAAAAAGCGGCGAGAGAAACAAAGACACCCTGTGCAAATTTAAAAAAAAGGTGTGTTTCATTCCGTGAACTATGTTATCAGGAATGTTTGTGAGGAAACCAGTTTAAAAAAAAAAGGTGAACAAGACTGAGAGCAACTCGGTCCATGTTATGCAATGCCCTCTACTAGAGGGGGATATTTTGCTTACCTCAAATTAATTTAAACAGGGATGTAGCGAGGTCCAAAGGAAACTCCAACGTAACTTTCGGCAGCCGGCATGGGTTGGAGAAGGAAATCAAGTCCGTCCTCTCGTAAAACCATCGCCGGTGCGGTGTTTTCCACTACACGCTCCTAGTCAAGATACAAATTCGGAGCCAAACCAAAACTCTAATGTAGCTGCAAACAGTACTGGCCAGTTCAAATCATGTTCTGAATGTTATTTCTCAACTAAAGGTTCAAATAAAGGAGCCACTGTTATCCTACATCGGATCCTTGATATATGTTGTAGGATGCAACTTTGTTATGGGCTGAGTCGTTTGAACTATATAATATATGTCACAAAGACATCAAATGCAGTATACCAAGTGATTAGTGTTGCAGTCCAAAAATCTCTGTTGTTGATGTTTGACTCCGTGGACTATAATTTCTTTTTAATTAGAAGTGAATTTGCATGCTGTTCATTGACCGCATTTATGTCCCATAACTGGAGGTAACGTAAAGAGTCCAGTCAAGTCTTTTTTCTCTGTTTTCCTTATTGATTTCGCAAGGTGCTCTCTAAGATTTTTACCACGTTTAAAAGAAAAAAGTTGTTTTGGAATTGGGAAAGAAGTTATTTTCATATTACTTGCAATAATTCTTTTGATCTTGTAGGTCCGATTAGAAATGGTCAGAGCACAAGTCAGAGGAATATTGGTATTTTTCACTTTGGGAGCCAGGAGAGACTCTCTTGGTGTGAACTAAGCTCCCTTAAGAGAATATGCCACAAGTTTTTTAAGGTACAGTCATTCTATCAATTTTTGTGCCATTCTGAAAATAGTCCTCCTTGCGGCTACAATTTCTGCGAATCAGCCGAAATTGTCTGTAAGGCAGGGCGTCTTTTACAACTTTTGGATGGTTGCTAGTATAGTGGAGCAGCGTAGTGTGGTCTGTTGGCTTAGTGTAGAGGCTGGTATAAATTGTGCCTTTGTCTATGGAGACCAGCAAGTAAAGAAAATGCAGCTTTTCCTTGTTGTATGCACATGTAAAGTGAAAATCTGGAGAACGATGGCTCAGCCACTCACATCACTAGAGCAAAATGCTCGTCAAGCCCTGCCACAAAAAAAAGATATTATCGATATATCTGGGCCAAGATTTAATGTTGATGTAATATGTGCTTTTAGTGTCATATTTCCATTTATTTTCAAAATATGCCATATAGATGTTTGCTATATCTGTAGCAAAAGAACACCCCATGGCAACCCCTTTCACTTGTGAATATAGCAGGTCCTTAAATGTAACAAAAAAAATTCTTAAACATAAGCTGGTCAGTTGAACTAGAAAGGAGGTAGGAACTGGTTTATCTTGTTCACAGTTATCTAGAGCATGTTGCATAATGGCTAGGGCTTCTGTTACGTTCCACTGAAGAGCGCCTCCTCCGCTGCATATGACTAGTGCAACATGCTGTTGAATTCGGGAAAACTACAGATCCCAGACTTCCTAGCGGCAAGGAGCTGATGGGAGGTTTCATATGGGAGCCATTTCCTGCCTTCTGTGTCGGATATTCCAGTTTGTTTTCAAACGGCTGCGGAGTTGGTCTGACCCTGCGTTGGGGATCCTTGTTCCTAGATTTGAGAGTTTCTGGTTTTACACGTTTGAGTGATTCTCGAGCGGCTATTCGGCCGATTTCCTGTTTCTGTTGTGTCCTCCGTTGGCGAGTCCTGTATGACAAATGCGGAGGACTGTTGTTAATTGCACAAGGGTTTTTGTTCCGATCCTGCATTGCCCTCCGTTGGATGAGCCAGGACCGGCTCGTGCGGAGGACGACCTTTGGGTATTTCGTAAAAAGCTTTTGTTTGCATCATTTGCCCTCCATTGGGGAGCCTGATTCTAAGGCTCGTGCGGAGGACGAAAACGCTGCAAACCACGATACTTCATTACCAGGCTTGGTAATTGTTTCTTCCTGCCCGGAGTTGGCGTCTTGCGGCACTAGCAGTGGAAACTTCGTTTCTGGCACTTCAAATACAACCGCACATTCCAGTCCCTTGAATCTCTGGGCGACTCGGTGATTCTGTCAGAAGGTACTGTACAGTTTTCTTTAATTACGGGGTGAAGTAACCCCATTCTGGATTACGTTTGTTGTGAATAAGACTATCGTCGGACTACGCCTTGATCACCCCTACCGAGCTGTAGAGTTAGTACAGGGTGGTATGTACAATACTTACTATCTATATATTGATGTATATTGATACTTCAGACACGTTAAGCTCCTACCAGGGCAGTGGGTAAGGGTTGTTATTCCCTTGTGTGTTGCAGGTGGGAAGTATAGTGGTCCTTAGTCTTCGAAGGCCTTGATGTTGGTGAAGAGTCGCTATCTTCTATAGTACATCATCGTTATTTTCCTTTCCAGGTATAGTGAGTGTGGGGTGTAGATCAGTAGTCATGTTACATGGTTGTTTTGTGGTTTTTCTAGAGAAAGGACTGGTTAAACAATCTTTATTGTTTGTCGTTTCAGGTCTCCCTCCCCGCAGTTCCCTCCCCTCCCCGCCCCGCGGGCTTCTTTTGCCCTCGTCTGATCCTTCCTTAACCCTTGGCTATCACAGCATTCGGGGTTTGGATAGATCAGGAGGTGGCCTTCATTTTACATCACGCTGATCCCGAGGAATAGAAGGATAACAGAATATCCGACCCACGTTTACACATCCTCCTGATCAGCGGATGAAAAATGGCCACTCTTGATGATGTGTTAGCGGCCCTAGTGTTAGTCCAGTCTGAGTTGATTTCCTCTAGACAGGAAACTGCGGATCTACGCACTCGCGTGGATACCATCCAGAGAAACCCTTTTAATGCAGGGGCCTCTAGTACTTCCCCACCGAGTCCTGTGGTGGTGGAAATACCTGTTACGATTCCCTTAGCTAACCCTGAACGCTTTAAGGGGGACGCTGGCTCAGTACAGGTGTTTCTCACGCAGGTTATGCTGCATTTTTCTTGTAAACCTAGGTCCTTTCCTACAAATCAGGCCAAGGTGGCTTTCCTTATCTCTTATTTGGCAGGTGACGCAGCCCAATGGGCGGTTCCACTGATTCATAGGGATGACCCTATCATACATGACTGGGAAGCGTTTAAGGAGGAATTCGTCAAGGTATTCGACCGGAGGGCGGATTCCTATACAGCAGATAGGGAGTTGTTGCTGTTACGGCAGGGAAATCAGGATATCCTGACATATCTGAACTCATTCAGAAGATTGGTTACTGAAACGAAGTGGCCTGAAGCTAAACAAGCCTCTGTATTCCATCAAGGATTACACGAGGATATGAAGGATATTATAGCACAAATAGACCCTCAACCAAACACCTGTGAGGATTTGATTAGCTTGGTGCTACATTTGGATCACAGATTAAGGGAACGTAAAGGTGATCCTAAACTTAAAGGAAGAACGATCCCGTCGTATGGGTCTTCGAAAACCTTAGACAAGGACCCAGCCGCTACCCATGGACATAGGGGCGGTTAGGGCTGCCTTAACCACGTCTGAGAAAGAGTTACGACGAAAACATGGGCTCTGTTTATACTGCGGAAAAAAGGGGCACTTCGTGAGGGAATGCCCGGTTAAACCTAAAATGTCCAGATTCCGAAGAACCAAGGGGGCTTCAGCAGCTATGGAGAAACCTTCGGAAAACTAATGGACTCTGAGGTGAACGAAGGGGTTCCTCGGAGTCAGAAACATATCCCTTCTTTGCTAAAGAATATGGTGGGGGTTCAGCACCTGTTTATTGAAATCTTGTTACTAGTGCAGGCCAGTTGGATACCGCTGCATGCTATGGTAGACTCAGGGGCCACGGGCCTGTTCATGGATGAGATGGAGGCAAGGAGAGCTGGGATCAGGTTGTTCCCTAGAGAGAAATGTGAAGAGATATTTGCCGTGGATGGGAGAAAGTTAGACCTAGGCCCGGTGGGGTATCACACAGGAGAGATGGACATGAAGTTTGGTTGTCATTCAGAAAGGGCCCAATTCAGCATAATCAAGGCTCCACAATACGGGGTTATATTAGGTATTCCTTGGTTGAAACATCACAATCCTGAAATAGACTGGGCCTCTGGCACCATTACGTTAAACTCCTCCTATTGCTGGGAACATTGTTATGAGGTTCAGGAGAGGCCTTCTTCGGCGTTAGCTTGTGGTGAGTTTGTAGCCACGGCAGCTGAAAAGGAGGTACAATTGCCAGACACATACAGGGAATACCAAGGGGTTTTTGATGAGAAGCAGGCAGACATACTCCCACCACATAGGCAGTATGATTGCCAGATTGATCTTGTCCCTGGTGCTGTCGTTCCCTGTGGACGCCTGTATGCATAGACTGAACCCGAAAACGTACATCTGAGGGCTTACCTGGACAATCTCTTGAAGCTTGGATTCATTCGTCCATCTATGTCCCCGGCGGCCTCCCCTCTTTTCTTCATTCCGAAGGCAAATGGGGAATTGAGGGCGTGTGTTGACTTCAGGGCCTTAAACGCCATAACAACGAAGAACAGATATCCCCTTCCCTTGATCAGTGTGTTGCTAGAACAGGTTAAGACAGCCACCATTTACACCAAGTTGGATTTGAAAGGCGCTTATTATTTGGTGAGAATGAGAAAAGGGGATGAATGGAAGACCGCCTTTAAGACCAGGTATGGGCTTTTCGAGTATTTGGTTATGCCGTTTGGGCTCTGCAACGCCCCAGCGGCATTCCAATACTTCTTGAACGATGTGTTGCGAGAGATCTTGGATCATTACGTCATCGTCTACATAGACGACATTCTCATTTATTCTGAGTCAGAAGAAGCGCACGTACATCATGTTAAGAAGGTGTTGAGTGTTTTGCAGGAGCACAGCTTATACTGCAAGTTGAGCAAATGTGACTTTCATGTCTCTGAAGTGGAATTCTTAGGGGTGATGCTCAGCCCTCATGGTCAGGAAATGGCGGAACGGAAAATCAAGGCAGTGAAAGAGTGGCCTGTGCCGAAAAATGTGAAGGACATGCAATGCTTCATTGGCTTCGCTAACTTTTACAGGCGATTCAATAACCAGTTCTCTCATGTGGTCGCTCCCATCACAAGACTGCTGAGAAAAGCTCAACCTTTTGTATGGAATTCTGAAGCCAATGAAGCTTTTAAAGCCTTGAAGGAGGCTTTTGTGTCAGCCCCAGTACTTGCTCATCCAAACCCTGACAAGCCCTTTATTGTGGAGGCTGATGCCTCCAATGTTGCAGTGGGAGCGGTACTGTCACAGAGACATGAACAGACAGGGCAATTACATCCCGTGGCATACATGTCCTGGAAGCTTAACGGGGCTGAGAGCAATTATTGTATTGCCGAAAAGGAGCTTCTGGCGATTAAGGTTGCATTTACCGAATGGAGGCATTTCTTGATCGGTGCTAGACACCTGGTTACGGTCTACACTGACCACCGAAACCTCCAGTTTATGACGGCCGCTCGACATCTCACACCGAGACAGCTTCGGTGGATGCTTTTCTTTTCCGAATACCACTTGGCCATCACCTACAGACCCGGGGAGGATAATAGGAAAGCAGATGCTTTGACACGCCAGTCCTCCACCAGAACACCTGAGGCTGTGGAGGAAACTGCCATCATAGATCCTGCGAAGCAGGTGTGTGTTATACAGCCTGATGCCTTCTTGGAGGGGATTCGAAAGGGGATTAACACCTTCTACTGGAAGACCTGGCTGCAAAGCCACAAGGAATGGAGGGTGTTGGACGGGTATCCGGTGTATAAGGGGAGACTTCTAATCCCTACGATATCCCTTCGGAAGCAATTTTACCGGTGGTGTCATTGTTCCCCTAGTGCTGGTCATATGGGAGTGGAAAAAATGGTGTATCACATCAATCGAAGATGTTGGTGGCCATCGTTGAGAGCCGACGTCGCCGAATGGGTGTCTCAGTGTGTGGTCTGTGCGACGGTCAAGGCAGATCATCAGCGTCCGGCCGGGTTGTTGCAGCCTTTACCCACTCCTTCTGTTCCATGGGAGCGTATATCGATGGATTTCGTGGTAGGCCTACCGCGTGACCAGGGATGTACAGCATTCTGGTGGTGATTGACTACCTAACTAAGATGGGACATTTTGTTGCCTGCCCACAGGTTCCCACGGCTGGGCAGTTGGCTCGTCTATTGATGGTGCACATTGTTCGTTTACATGGGCTGCCAGCTGTCATTGTTTCCGATAGGGGATCCCAGTTCACCGCGCAGTTCTGGAAATCGTGGTGTTCATCTCTGCATATCAAGACGGCCTTGTCCACCAGTTTCCACCCTCAGACAGATGGGCTAACGGAGCGTCTGAACCAGACCCTGAAACAGTTTTTGAGATGCTATGTGGATCTTAGTAAGGACAATTGGGTGGACTATTTGTGGCTAGCAGAGGTGGCGTATAATAATGCTACTCATAGTGCTACACAGGTGTCTCCCTTTTACTGTACCTACGGGCACCATCCACGGTTCCTTCCCTTTCTTCATCCTGTCATGGAGGATAAGGTGCCGGAGGCTGCAAGGAGGGTTTCGCACATCAAGGACACGCTGGTGAAGGCTCAGGGTTCTCTCCAGGCATCAAAGGTGGCATACAAGCGCATTGCCGGCAAACATCGACGTTCTGGACCTTTATACCAGGCTGGGGATAAGGTGTGGTTATCCACCAGGAACATTCGGTTTCGTAAACATAGCGTGTTTAACCCGCGCTACATAGGTCCGTACACTATTGAGCGTTGTATCAATCCTGTGGCTGTGAAGTTAAAGCTCCCTAGACACCTGAAAATCCATCCTGTTTTCCATGTGTCCTTGCTGAAGCCTTCCCTGTCCTCTGGGCTACGGCTCCCTCCGCCGCAGTTGGTGCGGGGCGGGCTGGAATATGAGGTGGGGGCATCTTGGATTCGAAGTGGCAGGGGCGGGGACTTCGTTACCTGGTTTCCTGGAAAGGGTATGGCCCGGAGGAGAATTCATGGGAGCCCGCGTCGGGTGTCCATGCGCCCCACTTGGTGTCCTTGTTTCACAGGAGGTTCCCGCTGCGTCCTGGGCCTTTGCTGCGCTCTCCGTGAGGAGGGGGATGTACTGTTATGTTCCACTGAAGAGCGCCTCCTCTGCTGCATATGACTAGTGCAACATGCTGTTGAATTTGGGAAAACTACAGATCCCAGACTTCCTAGCGGCAAGGAGCTGATGGGAGGTTTCATATGGGAGCCATTTCCTGCCTTCTGTGTTGGATATTCCAGTTCGTTTTCAAACGGCCGCGGAGTTGGTCTGACCCTGCGTTGGGGATCCTTGTTCCTGGATTTGAGAGTTTCTGGTTTTACACGTTTGAGTGATTCTCGAGCGGCTATTCGGCCGATTTCCTGTTTCTGTTGTGTCCTCCGTTGGCGAGTCCTGTATGACTCATGCAGAGGACGGTTGTTAATTGCACAAGGGTTTTTGTTCCGATCCTGCATTGCCCTCCGTTGGATGAGCCAAGGACCGGCTCGTGCGGAGGACAACCTTTGGGTATTTCGTAAAAAGCTTTTGTTTGCATCATTTGCCCTCCGTTGGGGAGCCTGATTCTAAGGCTCGTGCGGAGGACGAAAACGCTTCAAACCACGATACTTCATTACCAGGCTTGGTAATTGTTTCTTCCTGCCCGGAGTTGGCGTCTTGCGGCCCTAGCAGTGGAAACTTCGTTTCTGGCACTTCAAATACAACCGCACATTCCAGTCCCTTGAATCTCTCGGCGACTCTGTGATTCTGTCAGAAGGTACTGTACAGTGTTCTTTAATTACGGGGTGAAGTAACCCCATTCTGGATTACGTTTGTTGTGAATAAGACTATCGTCGGACTACGCCTTGATCACCCCTACCGAGCTGTAGAGTTAGTACAGGGTGGTATGTACAATACTTACTATCTGTATATTGATGTATATTGATACTTCAGACACGTTAAGCTCCTACCAGAGCAGTGGGTAAGGGTTGTTATTCCCTTGTGTGTTGCAGGTGGGAAGTATAGTGGTCCTTAGTCTTCGAAGGCCTTGATGTTGGTGAAGAGTCGCTATCTTCTATAGTACATCGTCGTTATTTTCCTTTCCAGGTATAGTGAGTGTGGGGTGTAGATCAGTAGTCATGTTACATGGTTGTTTTGTGGTTTTCCTATAGAAAGGACTGGTTAAACAATCTTTATTGTTTGTGGTTTCAGGTCTCCCTCCCCGCAGTTCCCTCCCTTCCCCGCGGGCTTCTTTTGCCCTCGTCTGAAACTTCCTAAACCCTTGGCTATCACAGCATTCGGGGTTTGGATAGATCAGGAGGTGGCCTTCATTTTACATCACGCTGATCCCGAGGAATAGAAGGATAACAGCTTCTTCTTGCGGTAAATTGGTGCACAAGGACTCAACGTCCTTTGTAACCAATATATCCGTCCTGTCATTAAAAGTGAGTCCCTCATATTTTGCAATAAAATACATCGACCCACATCCCCAAATGATAGGTCTTCCGACGGGTTGTTTTTACTCTTTCTGGATCATGGGAGGCAAATATATTACTGATGTTCTTGGTTACTCATTGTTCAAGAACTCAAATTCTTTGTCACAGATCCATGTATTCTTATGGGCGTCTTTAGTTAGTGCATAGGTCTGATGTTTCAGATCTAAAGAGGGATCTTGTGCAAGTAACCAATAGTGTTCTGCATTATTCAATTGCCCAAGTACTTCATATTGCTCAACATTAAGCACTATCCCACCGCCTTTATTGACGGGCTCATGATGATCTTTTGGTTTTGAGATAGTGACTGTATGGCATGTTTTTCTTGATTGTCTAAATTATTTTGAACAAAGGAGCCCTTCTGGTAAAGTTTGTCAATCTCTCTAAGAATTGTCTCTTCAAACGCAAGAATCTGAGGTGGCATTTCATTACTTTGAGGGCAGAAGATTAAATGATTTTTAAGTCCTGACACATTTTCTTCAATAGTAGCTCCTTTGTTAGCAAAGAAGACTTGTGGCCTTATTTTTCAAACGAACTGTAGGACTTCTACCATTTTTTGCGCAAGATCTTGCAAGGTAGATGGGACGAATTGCAAACTTTTTCTTAAAAGTGATCGTTCAAACTGGATCACATAATATTCATCACACAAACTTAACTTGCCTCTAAATGTGAGCAGCATGCTATTCAGATTTTTTTTGTACTGTAGAACACAAACACAGCCAATAATAACTCACAGAGCCCTGCAATCTCCGCGCCTAACAAGCCAAGCAGGTCCTGCTCGTGGTCCATGATAGTCACCCAGTGGTGTGTCAGCTGCTGTTGGGTGTGCTGGACGTGGGTGGTGGAAAAACCAAAGGAAATGATGGACGGAGTGTTGACAATACAAGCACTCACCCCCAATCAACTGATCTGGGTTTAATCCATCACCGTTCTTTAGCCCACTCTGCCACCCCAGTTCAGACATGGCTATATGCAAATCAGTCTGACCCTGTGCCTCATGGGAACAGTCCAGCCCGAACTGCCAAGCCATGCCTTCCCTGGACCGGAAACAAGCTACCGAGGACCAGTTTCTGGCATTTCAGCCTTCTTCAGCCCGGCTTGCTTGAATCCAGTGGCAAAGTGAGCAAGGGACATGGGTGGTGGGGCACACACACTGGGGCACCCTCCCCCAACACAGCTGATGGTCCCCCAGGTGGTAATCGCTGCCAGGCCCTGCTACCAACATGGAACGGAGGTGCCGCTGCAGAACAGAAAACTACTGCTGCCACCTCTGCCTCACGAAAATCGAGCAGGGCTGCATCCCTTGCGGCGCTGAGGATCACAAGGTGTGTTGCTAGTTATATAGGGCCTGCACCATCGCTCCCATGCTCACCCTGCTCTGCCATGGCATTGGGTAGGGGGGTAAGAAGAGATACAGGAAAAGGAAGGAAGAAATAAGAACTAAGGAAGTAAAGGTAAAACTTAAAAAGTACAAAAACGTAATGAAAAAACACAAAATAAATGACAAAAATGTAAAATACACAAACACAAACACTGATACAATGAAGAAAAATGATGGGTGGATGAGTTGGATAGGGTAGGATTGGAAAAATGTAAGATAAATTAAAAAACAGGCCCAGCACCGTGCACAAAATAGAAAACAAATTGGCCACGCCAATGTCAAGTTCCGGCACGCTTCACACTGTGTAAAATGTAAAAACATCACACAAATGGGTGCATCGAGATATGTTTGAGAAGTGCGAGAGATCAGCATAACAGCTGATTTATACTGCTTTGAATATTCCAGGCTTTATGAAATACTTACCCTGCTTGAGCAACGTGTGGGGCACTATTAGGCCACAATTGTTCCAAAGATTTTTAATGGGCCACTCAGCTTGATGCCGGGGGGCTGACACATGTTGTACTCAGGTCCTTTGTTTAAAAATCTGTGCCTCACAATTTACTAGTTTTGGGGGGCTGAGTTTTGTTTAAGGAGTGTGAGGGATCAGCATATAAGGTCATTTATACTACTTTGAATATACCATGCTTTATTAAATACGCACCCTACTTAAACACAATGCAGTGCGCATGGCACTATTTTGCTGTGGCAATGTAGAAGACTTATAACTGGCCACATAACTCAATACCGGACAGCACAGCTCCTACAGTTGTAAATTGAACGTTGCTTATGTTATATGACATTGTGACTACACACACAGGGAGATGTAACACACATTAAACTCATACTGGTTTAAAACCTTCACGTACATTAGCATATCACAATGCAGGACTCGCGCAGTCTTCCATTGTTTGGGAGTAATGTAGGTAGCATGACCAAAGTGTTTTATTCACACCCTGTGTGTGACTACAAGGCGGCAATCACACTCCTACCCAGTTTTTAGAGAGAATAAAGATTTACCATGGCCATGGTTAGAAACTTGAATTTGTATCCATTGACTGATATTTTAAGCCCATCTTTGTTAGTGCACATGTGGTGATTGGTGTTTGACATTTTTGCTATTTGGGCATGACAGATTGGAGTGTACTGTGCACTATCGACAATATGACACGTGACCATTATTAGAATGGTTTGGATGCTGGGAATATACATTCTTAACCTCATGTAGGAGTAGGTTCAAGTTGTTATAATTTATTTTACAGGTAATCCCTGAGTGTTTGAAAATAAGTGGCAAGAAAGGTTACTGCATGATACTCTACCAGCATGTATCACACATATTTCTGATAAAGAGGTGTGGTTAGTGTGAGTCTAGGGATCTGAGTTTGAATGTAGACTAACGACCAAGAATGGCGGTAGATTATCTGAAAAATGTTGACAGCTGATGAGATGATGGGGCGATAATTACCCTAGTTTATCACAGGAGATGTTTTTAACCTTGTCTAGGGGGCCCAGAATACAATAGAGTGCGGCACTCTAAAGGTAGTTTTAAATGTAAATACTGCACAGTAGATCCCTTTGAGCGCTTGCTTTTGAGCTACTAATACAAACTCATTTCTCCAACCCTAGCACTGGCATGTGCAGGGGAGTTGTAGCATGCCCAATGATGAAGCATGTCACTATTAGTGGGTGAGGGCAGTTTTAAAACCATTTATGGTTGATCTCCTTTTTAGGTTACCTCCTCATCCCTTTTTGTGTGTGCTAACATGGTGAATCCTAGACATGTCTTGATGTATGACATTGAATGTAGATGAAGCAACATTATTCAATAAACAAGTTTGAGTTGACAATGTAGTCATGCCATTATCAAAAAGAGCCAAGGCCTTTTCCATGATTTCCTTATCAATTTGCCTTAGCTGTTCAGCAGCTTCTTTTTGAGAAATCTTTCACATTTCATTATTAGTGGCATCTATAAAACATTTAGAATGAGGTAATCTGTGACCCAACAAAAAATCTATTAAACCATATTATCTGAAAGGAGGGATGAGTGATGTTGTGCAGTGGAGTTGTAGCATGCCCAATGATGAAGCATGTCACTATTAGTGGGTGAGGGCAATTTTAAAACCATTTATGATTTCCCTCAGAGGGTGATATCCTTTTTAGTTTACCTCCTCATCCCTTCTTATGTGTCCTAACATGGTGAATCATAGACATGTCTTGATGTATGACATTGAATGGAGATGAAGCAACATTATTTAATACACACGTTTGAGTTGACAATGTAGTCATGCCATTATCAAAAAGAGCCAAGGCCTTTTCCATGATTTCCTTATCAATTTGTCTTAGCTGTTCAGTAGCTTCTTTTTGAGAAATCTTTCACATTTCATTATTAGTGGCATCTATAAAACATTTAGAATGAGGTAATCTGTGACCCAACAAAAAATCTATTAAACCATATTATCTGAAAGGAGGGATGAGTGATGTTGAACTGCCGCAAATGTCAAGAGTTCTAACATTTGCTGGCTCAGCTTACCCATACCCTGTGTTTTTATCATTTTTTTTTGTTTCAAAAAACCTTTATTCGTTTGTACAAGTAATACACTGCTATTTAGCCAACAACCTTGAGGCAGGCAGCTTAAGAAGGAGTGTCTGGACCGCAACGTGCAGTTGCGAATTCACATACTTGTACATTGCTGTCGTATTTAAATTTGGTTATTAACTTCAGAACCAAACCAGAGGCGTTTCACATGTGATATTAGTCTATCCCGAAACTGATGTGTACTGTTGCGATGACATTTACGTCCCTAACTGTCTTGCCTGGGGGTCCGGGATCCAATCAACACCCACGCGATACATCGCGCAGTCAAACCTCTATAACCAGTCGCACGACTCATGCCCAGTCTCGCACAGTTTTACACTACCCAGCCACTACCCCGCCCGCATACTCCTCCCCAAATCAGTGTCTACATCCAGTACTACATACGGTATATCCCAGGCTATCTTACCCACATATCCACGTTCTCA